>NW_022631144.1:1782554-3053626 GCF_010015895.1 Lontra canadensis
TAGGTAGCATAGACATTTTCACAATATTTATTCTTCCAATCCAGGAGCATGGAACATTTTTCCATTTCTTTGTGTCTTCCTCAATTTCTTTCATGAGTACTTTATAGTTTTCTGTGTATAGATTCTTAGTCTCTTTGGTTAGGTTTATTCCTAGGTATCTTATAGTTTTGGGTGCAATTGTAAATGGGATGGACTCCTTAATTTCTCTTTCTTCTGTCTTGTTGTTGGTGTAGAGAAATGCGACTGATTTCTGTGCATTGATTTTATATCCTGACACGTTACTGAATTCCTGTACAAGTTCTAGCAGTTTTGGAGTGGAGTCTTTTGGGTTTTCCACATATAGTATCATATCATCTGCGAAGAGTGATAGTTTGACTTCTTTGCCGATTTGGATGCCTTTAATTTCTTTTTGTTGTCTGATTGCTGAGGCTAGGACTTCTAGTACTATGTTGAATAGCAGTGGTGATAACGGACATCCCTGCCGTGTTCCTGACCTTAGCGGAAAAGCTTTCAGTTTTTCTCCATTGAGAATGATATTTGCGATGGGTTTTTCATAGATGGCTTTGATTACATTGAGGTATGTGCCCTCTATCCCTACACTTTGAAGAGTTTTGATCAGGAAGGGATGCTGTACTTTGTCAAATGCTTTTTCAGCATCTATGGAGAGTATCATATGGTTCCTGTTCTTTCTTTTATTAATGTGTTGTATCACATTGATTGATTTGCGGATGTTGAACCAACCTTGCAGCCCTGGAATAAATCCCACTTGGTCGTGGTGAATAATCCTTTTAATGTACTGTTGAATCCTATTGGCTAGTATTTTGGTGAGAATTTTTGCATCTGTGTTCATCAAGGATATTGGTCTGTAGTTCTCTTTTTTGATGGGATCCTTGTCTGGTTTTGGGATCAAGGTGATGCTGGCCTCAGAAAATGAGTTTGGAAGTTTTCCTTCCATTTCTATTTTTTGGAACAGTCTCAGGAGAATAGGAATTAGTTCTTCTTTAAAAGTTTGGTAGAATTCCCCCGGGAAGCCATCTGGCCCTGGGCTTTTGTTTGTTTGGAGATTTTTGATGACTGTTTCAATCTCCTTACTGGTTATGGGTCTGTTCAGGCTTTCTATTTCTTCCTGGTTCAGTTGTGGTAGGTTATATGTCTCTAGGAATGCATCCATTTCTTCCAGATTGTCAAATTTGTTGGCATAGAGTTGCTCATAATATGTTCTTATAATTGTCTGTATTTCTTTGGTGTTAGTTGTGATCTCTCCTCTTTCATTCATGATTTTATTGATTTGGGTCCTTTCTCTTTTCTTTTTGATAAGTCTGGCCAGGGGTTTATCAATCTTATTAATTCTCTCGAAGAACCAGCTCCTAGTTTCGTTGATTTGTTCTATTGTTTTTTTGGTTTCTATTTCATTGATTTCTGCTCTGATCTTTATGATTTCTCTTCTCCTGCTGGGTTTAGGGTTTCTTTCTTGTTCTTTCTCCAGCTCCTTTAGGTGTAGGGTTAGGTTGTGTACCTGAGACCTTTCTTGTTTCTTGAGAAAGGCTTGTACCGCTATATATTTTCCTCTCAGGACTGCCTTTGTTGTGTCCCACAGATTTTGAACTGTTGTATTTTCATTATCATTTGTTTCCATGAATTTTTTCAATTCTTCTTTAATTTCCTGGTTGACCCATTCATTCTTTAGAAGGATGCTATTTAGTCGCCATATATTTGGGTTCTTTCCAAATTTCCTCTTGCGATTGAGTTCTAGCTTCAGAGCATTGTGGTCTGAAAATATGCAGGGAATGATCCCAATTTTTTGATAACAGTTAAGACCTGATTTAGAACCAAGGATGTGATCTATTCTGGAGAATGTTCCATGTGCACTAGAGAAGAATGTATATTCTGTTGCTTTGGGATGAAATGTTCTGAATATATCTGTGATGTCCATCTGGTCCAGTGTGTCATTTAAGGCCTTTATTTCCTTGTTGATCTTTTGCTTGGATGATCTGTCCATTTCAGTGAGGGGAGTGTTAAAGTCCCCTACTATTATTGTATGATTGTCGATGTGTTTCTTTGATTTTGTTATTAATTGGTTTATATAGTTGGCTGCTCCCACGTTAGGGGCATAGATATTTACAATTGTTAGATCTTCTTGTTGGACAGATCCTTTGAGTATGATATAGTGTCCATCTTCATCTCTTATTATAGTCTTTGGTTTAAAATCTAAGTGATCTGATATAAGGATTGCCACTCCTGCTTTCTTCTGATGTCCATTAGCATGGTAAATTCTTTTCCACCCCCTCACTTTAAATCTGAAAGTGTCTTCGGGTTTAAAATGAGTTTCTTGTAGGCAACATATAGATGGGTTTTGTTTTTTTATCCATTCTGATACCCTGTGTCTTTTGATTGGGGCATTTAGCCCATTAACATTCAGGGTAACTATTGAGAGATATGAATTTAGTGCCATTGTATTGCCTGTAAGGTGACTGCTATTGTATATTGTTTCTGTTCCTTTCTGATCTACTACTTTTAGGCTCTCTCTTTGCTTAGAGGACCCCTTTCAATATTTCCTGTAGAGCTGGCTTGGTGTTTGCAAATTCTTTCAGTTTTTGTTTGTCCTGGAAGCTTTTAATCTCTCCTTCTATTTTCAATGATAGCCTAGCTGGATATAGTATTCTTGGCTGCATGTTTTTCTCGTTTAGTACTCTGAATATATGATGCCAGCTCTTTCTGGCCTGCCAGGTCTCTGTGGATAAGTCTGCTGCCAATCTAATATTTTTACCATTGTATGTTACAGACTTCTTCTCCCGGGCTGCTTTCAGGATTTTCTCTTTGTCACTAAGACTTGTAAATTTTACTATTAGGTGACGGGGTGTGGACCTATTCTTATTGATTTTGAGTGGGGTTCTCTGAACCTCCTGGATTTTGATGCTTGTTCCCTTTGCGATATTGGGGAAATTCTCTCCAATAATTCTCTCCAATATACCTTCTGCTCCCCTCTCTCTTTCTTCTTCTTCTGGAATCCCAATTATTCTAATGTTGTTTCGTCTTATGGTGTCACTTATCTCTCGAATTCTGCCCTCGTGGTCCAGTAGTTGTTTGTCCCTCTTTTGTTCAGCTTCCTTATTCTCTGTCATTTGGTCTTCTATATCGCTAATTCTTTCTTCTGCCTCATTTATCCTAGCAGTGAGAGCCTCCATTTTTGATTGCACCTCATTAATAGCTTTTTTTATTTCAACTTGATTAGATTTTAGTTCTTTTATTTCTCCAGAAAGGGCTTTTATATCTCCCGAGAGGGTTTCTCTAATATCTTCCATGCCTTTTTCGAGCCCAGCTAGAACCAACCCTGAATTTCTTAATGGCCAATTTTATGAATCTAAAAGCCAAGATTGCTGACTTATATTATCAAAAGATGTAAGAATGCTTAAATTACTTCCCAAATTTATACAGTGAATAATCCATACACCTCAACCTAGATTCTACCTTTAATATTTTACTACACCTGTTTTATTATCTGTCTTTCTGTCCCTCCCTTAATCATCTTATTCTTCTAATGCATTTCAAAATATACGCGTCAACATACTTTCCACTAAATACTTCAACATGTTGATCATTAACTAGAATTTAATATTTGCTTACAAATTTTTCTTTTAAGGTAAAAATTGACAAAAAATGTACAGTTCATTAATGTGCATTTAGTGAGTTTTGACAAATCTATACAGCTGCCTAACCCAAACTCCTTTCAAGGTCAGACATTGTCATCACCCCAGAAAGTTATCTCTTGCCTCTTCATAGTTAACTGCCTCCACTCCTCACCCCAGACCTCTGCTTTGAGGCAATCTTTTTTTCTGATTTTTTGTACTGTGAATTAGTTTTGCCCATTCTGGAGTCTGCCAGTATGCAGTCTTTTGCGTAAGGCTGCTTTTACTCGGCATGTCTGACATTTATCTGTGATGTTGTCTGAAGCAGTAGTTCTTTCCATTTTATTACCATTGTTTGAATAAGTCACAGGTGGTTTATCCATTCTCCTTTTGATGGGCTTTTGTGTGTATCTGCTTTTTTTTTTCCCCTGTTATAAATAAGGTTTCCCCTGTTATAAATAAGGTTTCTATGAACATTTTTATATAAGTCGTGTTGTGGACCTTTTTAAAAAAAATTTTTAGGTCCATACCTAGGAATGGAATTGCTAGGTCATAGGGTAGATGTATGTTTGATTTTATAAGAAATTATCAGATTGCGGTGCCTGGGTGGCTCAGTGGGTTAAGCCTCTGCCTTTAGCTCGGGTCATGATCTTAGGGTCCTGGGACTGAGCCCCACATCGGACTCTCTGCTCAGCAGGAAGCCTGCTTCCCCCCTCCCCCCCGCCCGCCTGCCTCTCTGCCTACTTGTGATCTCTCTTTGTCAAATAAATAAGTAAAATTTTAAAAAACTTAAAAAAAGGAAATTATCAGATTATTTTTTAAAAGATTTTATTAGATAGAGAGCATGAGTGGGGGTAAAGGGGCAGAGGGAGAGGGATAAGCAGACTCCCTGCTGGGCAGGGAGGACTCTGGAATCATAATCTGAGCTGAAGGCAGATGCTTAACTGCCTGAGCCATCCAGGTGCCCCAGAAATTATCAGATTATTTTTTTTAAATGATTCTACCATATTATACTTCAATCAAGAATTTATTAGAGCTTTGGTTGCTCCACATCCTCACCAATATTTGATGTTGTCAGTCTTATTTCTAGTCATTTGGTAGATGAAGAGTGATATCTCATTGTAGTTTTAATTTGCATTTCCATGTTAATGATGTTGAGCATGTTTCATGTACTTATTAGCTATTCACATATCTTCTTTTGTGAAGTGTCTTTTTAAATCTTTCCTCTTTTGGGGGGAAGGATTTTTTTTTTTAATTGTTGAGTTGTAAGAAGTTTTTAAATATCCTGAATTCCAATCTTTTCTGTGTGTGTGTGTGTGTGTATTTTTTCTATCTCCTGCCTATTCGTTTTCTTAGTTGGGTGTGCAGAGGAACAGACGTTTTTTAATTTTGGTAAAGCCTAATTTATCAATTCTTCCTTTTATCATTATTACTTTCTATGTCCTAAGAAATTTTTGCTTACCTTCAAGACTCCAAGATATTCCCCTATACATCTTCCAAAAGTTTTATGGTTTTAGTTTTTACATCTAGGTCTATTATGATCCATCACAAATTAGTTTTTGTGTATGGTGTGAGTATGGTTAGTGTTTAGTAAGTTCCTGTTTTTATATGGATATACAACTGTTTAGGTACCATTTGTTGAGAAGATTTTCCTTCCCTCATAGTGGTGCTTCGATGCCTTTTTCAAAAACTAAGTGACCAAAAGTACAGACGTATTTTGGGACCCTCTGATTTTTCCTTGACCTAATTGTTGACTCTTATTGCAGTACCATATTATCTTGATTATTGTAGTTTTATAATAATATTGAAGTCAAGCATATAAGTGGCTCAACTTGTTCATTTTCAAACCTGCTTTGGATACTCTGTGTCTCACCAAATTTCACATTTGGAATCGTAGTGCATATTCTTTTATCACTCTGGAGTTAAAACAGAAATCGTTAACAGAAAAAAACAGCTAAGACTATCAACATATGTTTAGATATTAAACAATGCAATTTTGAGTAATGTATGGTTGGAGAAGGCAATCACAACAGAAATTCAGAGATATTTAGAACTGAAGATAATGAGAATATGGTATAATATGCAGTTTAGTTATGCAGTGTTTATGGAAAAATATATAGCTTTAAAATGCATATTTTCAAAAATAAAAAAGATTGAAAAATTAATGATCTAAGCTTATATCTTAAGGAACTTGTAAAAAAAACAGCAAAGTAAACTCAAAGAAAATACAAGAAAGAGGTTAGTAAATATAAGAGCAGGAATCAATAAAATAGAATGCAATCATAGAATAGAAAAATTTTATGTTGAGCGAGAGATAGTTTAGTGACTTGTAGCAAGACCAATTAAGAAAGCCAAAAAACACAAGTTATTAATACCAGGAACATAAAAAGAGAACATTGCTATTGATCTTATAGACATTAACAAAGATAATAATTATATATTATGATCAACTCATTGCCAATAAATTTAGATGAGACAGATCAGGGATTGGCAAACTTTTTCTGTAAAGCGCCAGATAGTAGATAGTTTAGTCTTTGTGGACTGTAGAGTCACATCTATTCAGCTCTGCCATTGCAGCGTGAAAGCAGCTATACATAATATTTAATAACTGGGCATGGCTGTGTCCCAATAAAACTTTATTTATAAATACAGACAGCCTGAGGAAAATAGTCTCCTGAGATAAATACAGTAGGAAAAAAAGACATAAGGCTGGCACAAAAAAAATAGGAAATCTGAACATTTCTCTATTTCTATATTTATTAAATAAATTGAATCCATAAATTAAAACCCTTTGTTGCAAAGAAAACTCTAGGCCCAAATGCCCTCGCTGATGTATTATTCCAAACAATAATACCAATCTTAACAAGAACTCAGGAAATAGAAAAAGAAGAAATAGTTTCTGTGGTAGCTTTGTAATGTATCACCTTGCCTGGACTGAATTACATTTTCCAAAATTTCCTTCCCTTTATCTGTATGTTTCTAATTGGAGTTGGCCACAAGAGACATTTTTATATGAGACTTAGAGGACAGAAATGTCAGCATTCATTTTGTAGCTTACACATAATGTTGCTTACCTATTGGCTCATCTGGTTGGCTTGGGTAATAGTCAGGACTGCAACAGCTCTACCTTCCCCTGGATCCACTTTCAGTTTTTCTGACTCCTGGGACTTGTGTGTGTGTTTGTGTATAGTTCTGTGATAAAGGGCACTAGCCCTCCTATAGGACGTGTTTGATGCAGAAAGATCAGATATGAGTTTCGGTCTGTTTTCATTGGTTTCAGCTTGTGGCAAATCACGTGTGTGTGCGCGTGTATGTGTGTGTTTAGTTCTGTTTGTCTGAATCCTGCCAGTTTCCCAACACTTATTTTGAGTCTATCATAAACTAAGCACCAAACCTGACAAGGATATTATAAGAAGTGAAAATAACAGGCCAATCTTTCTTGTAAACATAGACGTAAAAATTCTAAATGAAGTATTTTCAAGTAGAAACCAGTTATATGGAAAGGGTCATAATTAATGTCCAGGTGAGGTTTAATTCAGAAATGTAGAGTTAACTTTAAAAAAATCAGATTTAACCATATTAATTGAATAAAGGAGTAAGAACATGATCTCAATAAATGCAGAAAAGCACAAATGCTACTGGGTAAGATAAGAACTGAGAATTCATCTTTGATTTGGTCATATGGTAGTCACTGGTGACCCTGATGAAGTTTCAATGATGTTAGTGGAGACTAAACCCCTATAGGAGAGGATTTAAGAAAGAACAGGAAGAGAATAGTAGAGATGTTAAGTATAAAAAACCTATGTGAACAATTTATGCTGAGGAATACGGAAAAATTGAGCTGTGGACAGGAGAGGATGTGACACCAAGGGAATAATTCTCTTGAAAGATGGAAGATATTACAGCATGATGATAACAAAGAAAGAAATAGCATTGCTGAATTTATGGGACTCACATAACAGAAGATTTTATGTGTTATTGACATTCATTCCCCTTCCCAACTCTTACATATGTGTGGTGGTTAAAATATCAGTGGAGAAGGTTGTAAGGGTGTTTATTACCCAGAAAGCATAGTACAAACTGGGGGGGGGGAGAGAGAAGGAAGCACAGAGCTATTTGGAGATGACAGTGTGGGGGAGATGGATGACTGGAGGGCTCACATTTTGATAGTGAACAAGAACAGCAAAGTATACGGCAAGATGGATTTGGTTGGCAAAAGAATTAGTCTCTGCACTTCTTAGAAGGGGGTGATGTTTCTGTGTATGGTGTTTATGTGGTACTCAGGGAAGGGTATATCCTGATGGGCATTTAGGCCACTGAAGATTCAGCAGTGAAATTAGGATGTTACACATCTGAGAGTTTGAATTTAGTTGATGAATTGACTCCAGTCTTTCTGGGAAGAATCAGCTTCAGTCTGTCTTCAATTTGAGGGCTTAGGATAGATTCAAGTCACCCAGCATGCAGGCTCAGGCTCATAGTGTGGGCTTAGAGATTCTTCATGGATATGGGGCCCAACTGAGGGTTGTGGAAGCTATAAAGCTTTTCAGTTTTGCTCATACAATGGGGATGGGTAGGAAATCTTGTCTCCAGACTCAGTGTAGTGGGTTTGTGGGATGGTCAAAGATATGCAGAGAGTTGGTGATGTTCTACTGGAATTAGTCCAGTGAATATGAGACCAGGAGAGTAGAAACATTGTTATCCTCAAGCTTTGTTCCACGCTCATTTTTTTTTTGTTCCAGCTGCTCATTGATATAAATATTTATATTGTTGTAATTGATGTAAATATTTATATTGTTACAATATGTATTTGAATTAGGGGCCTGCTTTGCATGAGGTTTCCTTTTTTTTACTTAATTGTATAAAGATTTGAATTCATATCTACTTATGAACACTAGTGGACTGGCTATTTCCCGGAGTCTCTTTACTGGATGAGAGGTTGCTATTAGTGTCATATAAGCAGAATTTATAATTAAAGAGCCAGATGAAGAGTCAGTTCTAGTGATCCATATATTACCAGTTTTTAGAGCTTAAAAAATTCTTGAGAATTGCCTTAAAACCTTAATGCCATGAATCAAGATATAAGTAACCTCAAGAGTTACATGAACATGCTTGAGATTATGTTTGTGGCCAAATTTTTTAGTTGCCTTGAAAAGAGATTTCTTGGATATTGTTTTGATTCCTAGCAATTTTGGAGTCATCTGATAGCATGCTTCCAAAATAACAATGTGATGATAGCTTTCAACATTGGGTTACCAAAAAGGATTGTTGTATTGTATACATTGATTCATAATTTCAGGTTTCTTCGCCGTTATGGTAAATACTACATTGAGACTTCATTGTTGCACATGTTTGGAATCTTCTGTTTGTACTCTCATGGCTGTTTTCTGTCCTCAGACATTCCTGATTATCACATTGTGAACTCTAGACTCCCAAAATATTTTGAAATGGAGTGGTTTCTATTATGTAGGATGCATATGAGATTTGTTTGTTCTACTTTATTTTTTTCTGTTTTTGATAGAGACTGAATCAGATGGGAACATCTTGATACTGGTGTACATGCCCGTCTTCATTCTGTGTATACAGTGCTCTTTTCTCCCTTCATAACTTTGTTCATGTTATTCTCTGCTCTTAAAAATTTCCTCATCTTGTCCCTCCACCCATCTAAAACAAATATCTTTCAAGACCCTTCTCTTTGTAGCTTTCTCCGAGTATTATAGTCAAAACCTTTTTTTTGAACTCCTACAACATTTGTAATACATTATTATCCTATTTAAAAAACAATTGCTTCTTACATTCATTAGTTTATCAAGGTCCTTTATATTGCGGAAGCTTGCCTTGATGGCTTCACTTGTTCATTGTTTTCTGTATCCCTACCATGTAACTGTGTATTCCCACTGAGGGCAGGGTGACCTGCCCACTCCTTGACTTTGACCTCAGCGAAGTGACTAGCTTTAACTAAGGAAAAGTTATCAGATATTACATAGGCAGAGGCTTGAACCCATCTTGCACACTGGACATTCTCTGTTGAACCTCTGCCATCACCATGAGAACATTCCCCTGCTAGCTTGCTGGAGAGAGTGCCACATGGAGCAGAGCCCCATTTGCTACAGCTGAGGCTTTCCTCAATCAGGAGATACCAATTCAAACATTAGACATTAAAGCAAGTCCGGTTGAGGTCAGTAGAGCTGCCTAGCAGACTCTCAGCTGATTCTAGAAGCATAAGCTATAGACATGAACTTTTGTGTGTGTTTGTTACACAGCTTTTTTGTAGCAGTAGATAATTGATACAAATGGCCTACATGTCCTACATTACAGTTTTCTTCCTCTGTTTCTCATCCACTCCGGCCATACTGGCCTTCTGATATGCCAAATATTTTTGGTTCTAGATCTTTGCCCTACTCTATTCCCTCTGTCAGGAACATCTTCATCCTGTTATTTGTATGGGTGTTTGTCCCTCATCATCATGAAGCTCAGCTCAAACCGCATGATTTCTGAGAATGCTTTTTTGACTCCACTGCCTAAAGGAGTCCTCTTCCTAGTCATTCCCTATTCCATCTCATTTTTTAATATTCTTCACTATGCTTATTATTTTCTAAAATTACCTCATTTGTGTACATGTTCAGGAGTGTAGGGACTTTGTTTTGTTTACATTTTTATTCCTGGTATTACGAACGGAATGTGGGGGTACCTAGGTGCTCAGTCCTTTGAGCGTCAGGCTCTTGGTTTCAGTTCAGATCACAATCTCATGGGTTGTGAGACTGAGCCCCACACTGGGCTCTGTGCTCAGCAGGGAGTCTGCTTGAAGATTCTTCCCCTCTGCCCCTCCCCTTACTCGTGCGTGTACTCAATCTCTCTTTCTCTCGCTCCCTCTCAAATAAATACATCTTTTAGAAAACCCCAGAATCTGGTATATGGTACACTTTCACTAAATAAAAGATAATGTATGAATGATTATTTGTTAAGATAACAGTATGAAGTATGATAGCTATGTTCCTTGGGCTACTGTAACAAATTACCATAAACTTGGTGGCTTGAAACTACAAAAATTTATTTCTCACAGTTCTGGGGGCCAGATGTCTGAAATCAAACTGTAGGCAGGGCCACACTCCCTCCAGAAGCTCTACAGGAGATCTTTTATGGCCTCTTCCAGTTTCTGGTGATTGTTGGCATTGTGGCTGGCTACAGCTCTCTCTGCTCTGTCTTCATAAGGTTTTCTACGTTGTATCTTACTCTGTGTATCTGTCTGTAATATCCCTCTGTCCTCACCTGTAAGGATTCATGAGATGGCATTTAGGTTCCACCAGAATAATACAGGAATCTCTCTTTATCTCGAGATCTTTAATTTAGTCCCATCTGTAGAGACCCTTTTTCCAAATAAGGTATTGTATACACATGACCATGTTATTTAACCTCTCTGTGCTATTTCATCTCTTCCCAAAATTCAGTTATATAAATAACTGAATAAAAAAAAAAGTTGTTTGTGAAATTGAGAAATACTTGCTACCTGCTTCTAGTCATTAGAATGTAAGCTAACTGAGGGCAGGGGATTTTTGTCTGTTTTGTTTCATTTCCCTCCCGGCCCCCACCAACACTCTTCTTTTCAATATAGCATCCAGAGCAGATCTTTGAAAATGCAAGTCAAATCACTTTTCAATTCAAAAACCTCCAAAAGTTTCTCATTGTTCTTAGAAGCACATTTCAGGTTGCATAGTGGTGTACGAACCTCTCCTTGATCTGGTGACCTCTGTGACTTTCTGATCTCTTCACTCCTATACTTCCTCTCTTAGCTCCAGGCACATTGCCCTATTTGAGGTCTCTTGGACTTGCTGTTTCCATGATTGAAACTCTTTTTGCAGGTATCTGCTGGCTTGTGTCTTTACCTCCAAGTTGTATCTCAGATTTAATCTTTTCAGTAAGGTCTTCCCTCGCCAGCCCTTTCCTTTTATGCTCTGTCCCTCTTCCCCACTTTCTTTTTTCCCTTAGAATTTAGTACCACCCGATATACTATTTTACTTATTTCTTTGTTGACTGGCTGTCTCTATCCACCCCCCAAAATGTAGACTCTACGAGAACAGGGATTTTGTCAATCTGTTCATTGCTATATTCCCAGAGCTTTAAACAGTGTTTGGCACACAGAAAACACTAAAAAAATATATATTGAATAATTCACTGAATGTTCTGCAATGTGAAAGTCCAGTTAGCCATCCAGCATTGTTGAGGGTGGGATACGGTCTTCCCATCTAATACTATATGGAGATATTATTTTTGTGGATTTATTTGTATTCTAAATGCTTGACTTTGTTCTCTTAACTTTGAGTACTGGGTACTTGAAATGCTGGGTTAATTCTCCATGTAGTTAAAAATGGCTAAGCTCTCTTCTACCCTTTCTTTACAACTTTTTGGAATGGAATTCCCAGGCGAACAACCTGTTAACCTTTCTTAAATTTTTTTAGTTGTGTATATTTCGGGGGCACTGGTGGGGGAGAAGGAACACATTAATGAAAAAACATAAGTTAGGATTCCCCATTCTCTACTTAAAACTCCAAAATCCTAATTAAAATTTTAATAAAAGCCAAATGCCGCTATGTAGCTTAAGATGAGTAAAGAGTAATGTAGTATAGTTGGACTGGTACATTTCAGGTGCTCAGTGGCCACATCTGGCTGGTGGCTACCATATTGGACAGTGCAGTTATAGATCATTTTCATCATTACAGAAATTTCTACTAGACAGCACTGCCCTAAACAGTGGGAACTGTGAAGATTAATCTAGATAATAAGATACAGTTATTTTATGTTTTGTCTCCCCATGGGAAGTGTAAGTATTGTGTTTTGTAAATGTGCCTTTATTCGTTCAACAGATGGTTACTGTGTATCTAATAATATGAGCCAGACACTGCTAGGCACTGGGAATTCTGTAGATGATGCGATAGCCTCAGGCCCTTCTATATGAAGCTTATATTCTAATAGGAGAGATACTCATTAAATAGCCAATCATACAAATAGCTATAATCTGCATAGTGCTGGGTTTGGTAGCTGTTTAAACGACCTTTGGTTAATTAACTAATGTGTACAGTCTCACCAACTTCTTAGATCCTTACAAACCATAGGCACAAAAAGTTACATCGTAACACATAGTTCAGGTCTACAGAGTCAAAATTTTCTGTGCAGTCAATAAATTTAGTAATATTCAGATTGCTTTCTGTATTTCTCTTATTTCTGACATAGAGAAAAGATTTTGTCAGTTGCCCTGTGGTTTAAAGCCACAGTTATTCTGGGAGTGCACAGTTGCCATCATTGAATAGTAGCTGATCCAAAAGAATTCTAGCCAAGATCTTGCCAGTGATGGAAAGAAATGATGTGTCCTGGCAGTTGCCAAGAAGTTTATTTTTCTTGTTGATGGCAATCATTGTGTCCTTGAAGCTCATCATGTGTTGTAACATACATATATGAATGTTCCTTTGGAAGCAGAGATCATGCTGTCAAATTAATCCAAACACTACTTACCTCTGTATAATTTGCAGCTATACAGATGCCTAATAAATATTTTCAGTACCGCTACAGCTGTTGATGTTGCCAATGACATTCCATAGAAAGTTCTACAAGTGGCATGAATACTGGCACTTTGTCATTGTTTATTATTTCAATTTCATTTTTCCCTTCAAATCAGCAAGTCTTGCTCATGCTGTTTAAGTCCTAGCAATCCTTCTTTAAGGAAGGAGGTATGGGGGTGCCTGGGTGGCTCAGTCAGTTAGACAGCTGCCTTTGGCTCAAGTGGTGATCTTGGGATCACCTGGGATCAAATCACATTTTGGGCTCCTTGCTCAGGGGAAGTCTGCTTCTCCCTTTCTTCTGTGTTCTCACTTTCACACTCTCTCTTGCTCTCTCTTGAATAAATAAAATCTTTAGGGGAAAAAAAGGAAGTGAAATTTATACCTCTGAGAATTATTTTTTGATGTTGATTTTTGCAACTTCCTTCAGATTTCTCTAAGGTCACATATCTGTTTATGCATTTTTTTTTGTAATTTTATTATTTTTTTTTCAGTGTTCCAAGATTCACTGTTTATGCACCACTGTTGAAACTCATATTAGTGAAAGGGATTATTGCATTGGTTAATAATTAGCTGAGTAACCAATTTATAATAGAGGCACTTAAATAAATTGGGAGATTTCGTTTCCCCATGCAAAGAGGAGTCTAGGCATAATCAGAGCATCATGGTTCCATGATGTCACCAGAAACTAGGTTCTTTCTTTGTTCTTGGCCATGCTTAGTATTGAGTTTTATTCCCAAGGTTACTATGGTAGTTGCAGCAACTGTAGTCATTATATCTGTATTCCTGGCTGAAAGCTTTGGAAGGGAGAAGCAAAATCTAGCACATATCAGTTGAAGCCCCACAAGATCTGTCTGTCTATCTCTCAAAAAGTCACTCCTTATTGCAAGGGAAGCCAGGAGGCAAAATTTGGCTAGATCTGGTTGACACCCAGAATAGTAGTGAAATTCTATTAAGCAAGGAAAATTAGAGTGTGGATATTATATGATAGCTTACAGTCTTGCTCACTGCTTAGCACCTATTACTGTTGGTAAACTGTGAGCAGGTGGAAAACTGCTGTTTTAAGAGTGTGAAATTGCTGATGAGTCAGCCTTATTAATTTGACTTAAATGGAACTTTATGGAAAGCAAGGAAAATATACTTTTTACTTTTATAAAGGAAAAACTAGTTAAGCTAATGAAGTACTTTTGATAAATTTTGTTTAACCATAACTAGTCAAATATTTCCCATGACCTGAAGCATCATTTATTCATACAGGAAACAAAATTCAAGCATGTAGAAGGAACCCAAAAGATCTTACTGAAATTAATCACATGGACCTATCTTTCTTTGGTAGAAGTTCATCACGCGTTTTCCTTATTAATACAGGATAATGTTATGCTAGCGTGAATAATTAATGCTGCTTGATGAAGGATGTCGTCATGGAAACTGGAATTATTTCTTTATATAGCTTAGTTTTCTCATTTTGAAATATGATAGCAACAAGATACCTAGGAGTAAACCTAACCAAAGAGGTAAAAGATCTGTACTCAGAACTAAAGAAAACTTAGGAAAGAAATTGAAGATGACACAAAGAAATAGGAAAACATTCCATGCTCGTGGATTGGAAGAACAAATTTGTTAAAATGTCTATACTACCCAAAGCAATCTTCACATTTAATCCAATCCCTATTAAAATACCCCCAGCATTTTTCACAGAGCTGGAACAAGCAATCTTAATATTCATATGGAGACAGAAAAGATCCCAAATAGCCAGAGGAATCTTGAAAAAGAAAAGCAAAGTTAGAGGCATCACAATTCCCGACTTCAAGCTATATTACAAAGCTGTAGTCAACAATACAGTATGGTACTGGCACAAAAACAGACACACAGATCAGTGGGACAGAATAGAAAACCCAGAAATGGACTTACAGCTAATCTTTGACAAAGCAGGAAAGAATATCGAATGGAAAAAAAGACAGTCTCATGAACAAATGCTGTTGGGAAAACTGGACAGCTACATGCAGAAGAATGTGGACCACTTTCTTACATCACACACAAAAATAAATACAAAATGGATGAAAGACCTAAGTGTGATACAGAAAACCATCAAAAGCCTAGAGGAGAATACAGGCACTAACCTCTTTAACCTTGGTTATAGCAATTTTTTACTAGACACATCTCCGGAGGCAAGGGAAACAAAAGCAAAATAAACTATTGGGACTTACTCGATATAAAAAGTTTCTGCACAGTGAAGGTAACAGTCAACAAAACTAAAAGGCAACCTATGGAATGGGAGAAGATATTTGCAAATGACACATCTGATAAAGGGTTAGTATCCAAAATCTATGGGAGCTTATCAAACTCAACACTCAGAAAACCTCCAGATAATCTAGTTAAGAAATGGGCAGAAGACATGAATAAACATTTTTCCAAAGAAGAGATGCAGATAGCTAACAGACAAATGCAAAGATGCTCATCAGTCATCATCAGGGAAATACAAATCAAAACCATGATGAGATACCACATTACACCTGTCCCAATGGCTAAAATTAACAACATAGCAAACAACAGATATTGGCCAGATGTCAAGAAAGGGAAACCCTCTTAACACTGTTGATGGGAATGCAAACTGGTGCAGCCACTCTGGAAAACAGTATGCAGGTTCCTCAAAAAGTTAAAAATAGAACTACCCTATGATCCAACAATTGCACTACTGGGTATTTACCCAAAGGATACAAAAATACTGATTGGAGGGGGACATGCACCCTGATATAGCATCATTATCAACAATATCCAAACTTTGGAAAGAACCCCAAATGTCCACTGACTGATAATTGGATAAAGAAGATATGGTACACACAGATACACACACACACACAGAGGAATATTACTCAGCCATCAAAAAGAATAAAATCTTGTCATTTGCAACAACATGATGGAGCTAGAGTGTATTATGCTAAGTGAAATATGTCAGAAAGACAAATACCATATGATTTCACTTATATGTGGATTAAAAAAGACCAAAAAAATGAACATATGTATAGGAAGGGGGAAGAAGAGAGAGGCAAACCATAAGAAACTCTTAACTATAGAGAACAAACTGAAGGTTGCTGAAGGCAAAGTGGGCAGAGGATGGGCTAATTCGGTGATGGGTATTAAGGAGGGTACTTGTGGTTAACACTGGGTGTTATATGTAAGTGATGTATCACTAAATTCTATTCCTGAAACCAATATTACACTATATGTTAACTAACTGAAATTTAAATAAAAACTTAAAAAATAAATATGACAGCAACATTCACAAAGGACTTATTTTAATAAGGCTATTCATATTTGAAAATTTAACAAATATTTAGTGGAGTTTTTGGCCATTTTATTGTAAAATAACACACAAAAACCCCCAGAAAAATGCACAAATGTATAGCTTAGTTGTTACAAGATAAAATAATCAGCACTCAAGAGAAGAAATAAAACTTTGCACCCAATAAGCCTCTGTGCCCAGTCTCCCCAGTTAACACCCCCAAAATAACCATTATTATTTTTTATAATAATGAATTCTTAGAATTTCTTTGTACTTTGAATACTCAAGTGTTGATGCCTAGACACATAATTTAGTTTTGCTCATTAACAAAACAAAACTGAGGTCTTATAAGTCTCTTTTTAATAGGTTCCCCTCCATCTTTTTCTTTTTTTCACATTTTGGTGATTAGCCCAAGATATTTGACTTGTAGGATTTCCCACAGTTAGGATTTTGCTAATTATGTACTCATGGTGGAGTTCAACATATTTCTTTGTCCTCCTTATTTCATGAAAATTGGTAGTAGGATCCAGAGACTTAATAAAACTCATGTTTGATCCATTCAGTAAGTGTATAAGTGACATTTTTGCTTTGTTTAATCAAGAGGCGCATAAGTGTTATTATCAGGTATTGATGCTCAATTAGGGGTTGAAAATGGCAAAATTTTAATTTTATCATTCTTTTCATTTATTATTTGAAATACTTTTATAAGAGATGTTCCCCCTTTATCTAATATTTTGTTTCTTGGTGGTTAAGTGTATATGAGACATGCAAGATAGATGCTTAATTTTCCCCCCTATTTACAGTGTTCAGAATAATGAATTTCATCTCTCTCATTCTCAAAGGTGATCATTTACCTTTTTCCCCCTAAGTGTCAATATGAACGCATGGATTTGAACATATTTGCTATGTTTCATTCACTTGAGGTTATTACCCAACTTACAGCTCAGTTTGTCCCATCTTTGGCCAGTGAGAGCCTCTTTACATAGACTAGCTTTCTTGCTATCTAGTATGACCCAGTGTTCCAGGTTCATCTTGTAAATTTCTTTTGTTAGGCCTGAATTTGTCATTTCTTCACTAAGTCTTGAAATAAGAGTTGGAATTTTAATGCAGAGATTTCCTGGTAGCAGAGATTTCATTGCTACTGGGTTGGTCATTTTTTCTAGGCCTCTTCAGTGGATATAGCAAATAAAAACAGTATATTTCATAAAATATTTGATAAATTCATACTAATGCTTTCAGTTCAAATTCCCCTGTAGCAATTTTAAACTAAATCACTTTTGTGTTATATCTGTATTTAATTTTTCCCTCTCACTGAAAATCCTAGTTCTGAAGAACACAGGGGATATTAGAATAGCTCATAATTACTCATTAATTTTCTTAAATTGAATACATAATTTCAAAATATTTATTAATACTTCCACTACCCATATACTGAGGAGTATTTTAAAGGGGTGGTTTTTTTTCGTATGTCCACTCCATTTTTTGAAGTTGTACAAGTGTTGACCATTATTTTTTGACCATTATCTGACCACATAACCATTACATACTGTCTTCTGTTTTAAGCACTCATTTATTATTTTGTAAGTATAATATTTATATATTTAATGCTCATTACTAGACTTATATTGATGTCTCTGTAGTCATTTTGGTTGTATGAAGTTACTTCTCTGGTTGGTTCCTCAGTAAGGGCTCATAGGAACAATATTGCCTGAGGTTTTGCATGTTGTTAAATCATTTCTTTCCTTTATTAGTGAAGAGCAGTTTTGCTGGATATAAAATTTTTAGCTTACATTTTATTTTCTTGAGTATCTTAGATATAATTATTTTAATTGATGCCCACAAGCATTTGATTAAATTCCATAGCTGTTCCATGAAAAATAAAAACTTAATAAATTATAAATAACATGAAAAAGAACCTATGTTAGTAACTAACACTGATAAAATAATTAGCCTTGCAACATTTCCACTACTGTCAAGAATAAGACTTAATGCTCATTATTATCACTGTTATCATTGTTCCAGAAATTCCAGCAAATGCATAAATAACAAAAAAAATATTCTAGCATTTACCAGAGTGGAGAAGACAAAATTACCTTTGTTCACAGATGATATGAATGTCTAACTAGAAAGACTACAAATATAAATTAAAAAAAAAAAAAGAAATTGGAAACAAATATGTTCAGTATGATAGTGAGAGCCAATGAGGACTGGCCTTTTGTAGGTCCCTGGGAGCTGAGGTCTGTGTGTGTGTGTGTGTGTATGTGTGTACATTTCATGCTTGAGGACTTGAACATGCTGTACCAGTTTATCCAAATAGTTTATGCTAACAATGGGATTTAAGATTTGTTTCTGGGATTTGGAGCTTTAGTAACTGATGCATATAATCCAAGTGCTATGTATCTACACGAATGACCCCCAATTAAAAAACCCAGGTCATTCAAGCTTGGGAGAACGTCACTGGCTGGCAACACTTTGCATATGTTGTCACACATTGCTACTGGACAAATTAAGTGTGTCCCATGTGATTCCACTGGGAGGGGACATCTGAAGTCTTGAGACTGCTTTCCTCTGGATGGTTTCCTATATGCTTTTCCTTTTACTCCTTTTTATTCTTACACTGTAATAAACCATAACCATGGGTGTAACAACTTCTAAGTCCTATATAGGGGTCCTAGTGAATCACTGAGCTTGAGGGTAGTCTTGCGGATCCCTGACACATCTACATACTAGGAATATCTCTTTGGAAAATAAGACCCCATTTATCAGAGTGATAAAATAGAATATCTAATAAATATAGTCTACCTATAGAATTTTTTAAGAAGGCTTAAAATTAAAGACTGGGTGTGGTGCATAAACAATGAATGCTGAAACACTGAAAAGAAATAAAATAAAATAAAATGAAAAAGAAATAAAGAATAATACATTTTGAGAAGACAAAAGGCAAAAATTAAACTTCGAAATTTAAGAGAAGACAAATGGAGAGAGAGGGCTTATAAAATATCAATTTTCTTGGGTATTGAAAAATTTTAACCTAGTTCTAATTAAAACTATAATTAAAAAAAATGATCACCTGAGAAAATAGCCTGTACATTTTGAGGAAAAGAATTCTTAGTAGGGCCTTATCTTCAGATAATAAAATTTATTTTTTAAATAAATAAAAATTAAAATAATGTAGTATATAGTGCAGTATATACAGAACCAGAAATAGGTAAATGAACTTAGGAAACAAATATACTCAAATATTTATTAGAATTTGTATAAACTAAAGACTGCCTTCAAATCAATGAGGAAAAGTTGTTTATTCAAAGACTGGTGTTGAGAGAATGGGCTAAACATGTGGAGAAAAGAAAAGTTGGAACTCTATTAGTCCTTAATGAAAAATGCAGTTCAGGGATAAGTAAATATTTAAATTGTGTAAAACCAAACCATAAAAAGGTCAGAAGAAAACATGAGAAAATGGCCAGATAATCTTATGGTAGGAAGAGTCTTATGTGTAATCCCAAAGGCATTCTATTAGAATATATCTACAGCTTGTAAATATTTAAATCTGATTTCTGTATGGTAAAACAGCAAAACTGCCAAAAAAAAAAAAAAACCCAAAAAACCCAAATCATTCCACTAATAAAAAGTGCAAGTAAAACTCCAGTAAGTTCCTATACTTTTCCTATTAGATTGGCAATGATTTAGAATGATGATAAAAGCTAGGATGTGTGAAGAGGTAGGTAAATGAGGACTCATATGCTTTAGTGGAGTTCTATATTGATAAAACATTTCTGGGAAGTAATTTGGAATCTGTGCCAAAATATGTATCTTTTACTAAGTAATTCTATATCTAGAAATCCTTTCTAAGGGAATAATCAGGAAATATGCCAAGAGGTAGGTGCAGAAATGCTTTCTGAAAAATTAGAAACTTTAAATTACCATAAATAGGGAGTTGGCTAAACAAATTATGGTACAACTATACCTTGTGGTCATTTAAGGATGATGTAGGTATATATTTGTGTACATGCAAAGATGTTATTAATATTCATTTAATGAAAAAGCTTACAAAGCCATTTTAAGATATCTTTTAAAAACTGTGTGTGTATGTGTGTGTGTGTGTGTATGTGTGTGAAAGATTATATACTGAAATATTAATAATAATATTTCCGGGTAGGAGGATTGTAGGTAGCTAAAATACATCTGAATTTTCTATATTAAAGCTTGCTAAGAAAAAATAATACACTAAAAACAAAGCAACTCACCTTATCTGCTTTATTATATCGGGGTTCATATGGGCAATATGCTTTGATGGAGGAATGACTTTTAAAAAAACAGTTTGTAAGTCACATAGTTAATTTTTTTTTCTGCCCACCCCTGTTACTGATTCTTAACTGATTTCACAGCTCCAGATTGAGACTGCCCTCCCCCCTGCACCGATGCATAATTTGATCTACTTCCTTGATTTTTTAACATTCCTGTTTTTGTCTGTGACTAGCAAGCAGTTTCCCTTTTGTCATGACCCTAGCTAGAACTCCCCACACCTGTTAACTGCCCTGTGGCCAGTTTTGTTTGAACATGATTTCCTTCAGAGAGTCGTTATGGATAGTTGTGATTGCTCAGGATAATATTTATAAGGATTTGAATAAAAGTATTTTTTTATCTCTAGATTTTGGTAGTGAGAGACAGATTAAGAATCTGAATTGGATCTATCAGCCTTGCCTTCATTAAGCTCTTTAAAGAGCTGTCCAGATAGGTTTGGTTATGGGGTTCCTTTAAAAAAAAAAAAAAGGGAGAGACAGGGAGAGCACAGAAGCAGCAGTAGCAGCATGTGGAGGGAGAATCAGGTTTCCTGCTGAGTGAGGAGCCTGATGTGGGACTCCATCCCAGGACTCTAGGATCATGACCCGAGTTGAAGGCAGATGCTTAACTGACTGAGCCCTCCACGGCATCCTTGGTTATGGGGTTCTGTCAGGAGAGATGAGGAGGCCTAGGTCCCAGTACTTCTAGGATAAGGGTCTTCAGCAGGGCTTGTAGAGATTCCCATTCAGAATTTGGCTTGCTTTCAAATGGTTCCTTTAAGTTTCCTAAGAGAGAGGCTCTGGCTGGGTCAATATGGTGGCTGGGTCAATATGGTGTTTGTTTATTAAGCAAAAGCTCATGCCAAGTAACTTCAGATTCATTTGACTTCATATATAGCCACTGGCTTTCCGTATGAGCGAATTACCCATCATGGTAATGAAACAATGAGACAGTGCTCATGATGCTGTGGTTACAGTTACAGTGGATCAGTGTTCCTTGAAACTCCTTTTTGACATGGACCATCAATATTTAACTCTGAAGCTCTCATTGATGAGCTGTTTTCTGAGCTGGCATCCACCCAAGGTAGTAGACTGCAGTACACTTATTGAAAATGACATAGTTCTTGATTTTTACATCTGATCCATGGCTTATACTGTCTTTACCATACCAAGTAGTTCTGCTATGAATTTTTATATCCCTTATTTCCTTTACTTCTTGAACTTCTTTTCTTCCTACAATTCTACTCTGTTCCTATGGATCTGTAGAATTCAGTGAATTTTCCAAGCCCATCAAAAACTAAGGATGTACTATATGTTGGCTAACTGAACTTAATAAAAAAAAGTTGCATCCTAAATTAAAAAAAATAATATCCAGAGAGTCACAAATAAGCAAAAGATTTTTAAATTAAAAAAAAAAAAAGATAAAAAGAGAGATTTAGATTTGAACATTCCTCTTTCTTCTAGCTAGTTCCTTTCCTAAGATGGCAATGAAGATGTTGTCATGCGTGTTTAATACTTAGTTATTATTGTTATAATAGGTAGTAGCTATTTTGTTTCAATTCTAAACGAAAATTGCTGGCTTGCTTTTATCATTGTGCTATGGTTTTTAGGACTATTGCACTCCAGTTTTCTACTTAATGTTTTAATTGATAGGTATTAGGAGAACAGAACTTAAGAGAAATTTTCAGGGAGAAATTAAAAAAAAAAAAAAAAACAAACCTCCAGAGTTTACCTTCTTACAATATTCCTATCTAGGCCTATCTTTTCTCCATGCAGATAGTTACAATGCTTGGAGGGCTGCTTCGAACACTGGCACAAAACAGTTCAGTTTTTCCACTCTCTCTCCCAGAAAAGATCAGGAAGTGCAATAAGGTTCATGAAAACTTAAGCTTGAAGTTTAGAAAACTCAAAACAACCCAAACCCTCAAACATTCAGTTTGGTTTGAATCTTGGACAAAGGTTTGCTATGCAGCTGGTGGAATCATTCCAGCTTAAGGGCTGTAGTAACTTCATTTCAGGGCGAGTGATGGGGAAATTATGAAACCATAACTTGGATCTTATTTGAACAAAACCAAGAAACAAAAACACTTACTGGGGAATCTGCATGGGAAAGGGGGCCTACCTAACCCCAACTGCTGCTATTTTACTGTGGCAACTCCTCTTACTATAGGAATTATAAAACCATTCTTTCCAATTCCTTCAGAGAGAGCTGACTTTTGAAAGCGATGGAGTTGTCTGCATCCAATTTATAAGCTTCCTGATGTGCACAACAGGGAAAAAATCTTTCATAGGTGATTAAATCCAACAGGGTTAAGGCCTGTCATAGTGATCTCCCTCATGGTCAGCTTTCATTTCAAAAGTCATCCCAGGAGAACAACTGTGTTCTTTACCTAGTTGACTTCTGAAATAATTTTTCCACTTCAGAGAGAGCCCAATAATTTTGACCCTATCCTCCTTGGATACCATCTATTTGTTCCAGGGATAAGAATTCAGTTTAATGACTATTTCTTGAGTGGCTTCATGGGCTTCATTATATCTGACACAGGAGAATATATTGTGGGTAGGGATATACAACATAGAAAAAACATTATCCTCAAAGATCTTATGGACCAGTCTATGTAATCAACAATGAAAACATATTAGAACCAAACAAATATAAAAGGATTCATTATGAAAAAATTTAGAAAACTCGAGTTGATTTCTAAACATACCCAATAGAGTATCTCATCTCACTTACAATCATTCAGTTATCAATTATTGCAGAACAAAATGAGGTCAAGCCTCAGGCTCTGCAGATGTGGTAGAGAACCTGAAGGGGCAAAGAATCCCAGAGGCTTGCTGAAGTTCTGAAACACATGATCTCAAAGGATTTTAGAAAGATTTGGGGTCTCAGAGTACTCATCGATACTGAGAAATTAATAAAGTACACATTTTCTTATTTAGGTAGAGACATGACAGAAGTGACTAATTGACAGGTTTCTGGTTAGCAAATAGCATAAATATTCCCCCCAAATGTCCATATTTTTGTCAAACTGGCTGGTTTTCTTAAGAATGTATGTAGTTAGTTACTTAATTTGTATTATATTAAGGAATTGTCATCCTTTTAGGTGACCTTTTTTCTGCTATTATAAGGAATCATGTTGCTGTGAAATCTAAACTAATTCACATGAAATCTGGAATGAATCACAAGCCAATGAACTGTGGTTAATGACATTTGTTGCAACTTGAAATTTTTCTTTTTTGCATTTTTGTTAAAATATTCTTTCAAATATTGTGCTTTAGAGACATCAATATCTAACTCCTGTTCTTCTTTATCTTTGTACTTTAGAACTATAGGAAGTAACTCTGTTTCTTAGAATGTAAATACATCTAGTTAACTTTCCAAATTTTGGAGATTTCTTAGAACAATTTTATGAAATAATAATGATGCCATAATGATTACAGTTAACAGTGGAAATATAGGAGTATAACATTCTTCAATAATTTGAATTTAAAATTTGATTCTTGGAATATTTATTGAAGCTATTAATGGGCAACCAATAAATACTCTGTGTAGAGTACTATACTTAAGAAGTGAGCCAGTGGTTGAGGAAATAAAATAAACTTGACTGTTAAATGTCTACTAAGTGGCAGGGACAGTCAGTTTCAAATAAGGAAATTATCATTTCCAGATGGAGATGGTCAGAGGATTTCAAGGAAGATATGAAATTTGTGTTCACCACTGAAGGAGAAGAATAAGCAAGTTGTTTGAGATGTGAGGGAACAAAACATCAGACTGGAAAATGTACAAATTGTATGGGGGACAGAGAGTTAATCTAGGAGAGTAGTGAGGATTAGAGCTTGAAATATAGAATCAAACCATTTTGGGAAACTAAGCTAAGGAGTGTAGACTTTATCCTATAGTTATAAGTAGCTAAGTTTCTGAGATGGGGAATGAAATGCTCAAGTAATGGTTTAGGGTGATAACACTGGTAGTAACCTGTAAGATAGATAGAAAAGGCAGTGGTTGAAGACAGAAAAATTGATTAGAAAACTTTTTCACTTACATAAAAAATAGAGTCTAGTGTACAGTAGTGGCTACAGTAATGGAAAGAAATGAGGATTCAGTATAACTTTGAGATTATTAGATGTGGGAAGTGAGGAACAACTTAAGAGATATATTTCTGTTTAATGTATGATTTGGGACCTGGGTGTATAGGGAGAATGGTTTCAGAGCATTATCATAAATGAAAAATATGTATAGTCAATTAGCTTAGAATTATGGAGAGAAAATATTTTTTGTGTTAGGTGAAATGCTCTTGATGTGATGACATGTAGTTGGAAATGCAGGACTCAATTTTATTAGAGAGAGAGAGAAAGTAAAATGTCAGGACTAGTAATAATGATTTGGAGATCATCCATATGTAAGTAATATTTGAAGAGTTGAACTTGAGGAGTCAGTTAAGATCACCAAATGACTTAGGAATGGAAGAACAAATATCTGAGATATGCATTGTAGATGGTGAAAGGTGCAGAGAAGACTGTGAAGGAGACAGACAGCAGAGAAGGGTATCAGAATAAGGTAGAATGACAGAAGCAAAAAAAAAAAAAAGTAAAGAATTTTAAGTTATTACCCTGATATCAAAATCAGATAAAGACACTACAAAAAAAGAACTACAGACTGATATCTCTGATGACCATAGATGCTCAACAAAACATTAGGAAAATGAATCCACCAATATATTAAAAAAAGTCATCCACCACAACCAAGTGGGATTTATTCTAAAGTGCAAAGGCAGTACAATATTTGCAAATCAATCAATGTGATACATCACATCAACAAGAGAAAGGATAAAACCATATGATCATTTCAATAGATGCAGAAAAAGCATTTGATAAAGTATAGCAGTCATTCATGACAAAACTCAAAACAGTAGGTTTAGAGGGAATATACCACAACATAATAAAGACCATGTTATGGCCTTTATTATACTCAATGGTGAAAAACTGAGAGATTTTCCTTTAATGTCAGGAAGAAGACAAGAATGTTCACTCTCACCATTTTTATTCAACATAGCACTGGCAGTCCTAGCCACAGCAATCAAACAAGAAAAAGAAAAGACATCCAAATTGATAAGGAAGAAGTAAAACTTTCACTATTTGCAGATGACATGATACTCTACAAAAAGCCCTAAAGACTGCACCAAAAAACTACTAGAACTGATAAATGAATTCCATAAAGTCACAGGATACAAAATCAACTTACAGAAATCGTTTACACTTCTATATACTAATAAGTAGGAGAAAGGGAAATGAAGAAAACAGTCCTATTTACAATGGCACCAGAAAAAAAAAAAATCCCTACAAATAAACTTAACAAAGGAGGTGAAAGACCTGTCTTGTAAAAACTACAAAACACTGATGAAAGAAATTGAAGATGACACAGACATATGGAAGTATATTCCGTGTTCATGGATTGGAAGAACAAATTTGTTAAAATGTCCATTGGCAATGCTGTGGATAGAACTAGAGGATATTATGCTAAGTGAAATAAGTCAGTGAAAGACAATTATCAAATGTTAAATTTAAGAAACAAAACAGATGAACACAGGGGAAGGGATAGAAAAATAAAAGAAGATGAAATCAGAGAAGGAGACAAACCATAAAAGACTCTTAACCATATGAAAGAAACTGGGGGTTGCTGGAGAGGAGATGGATGGGAGGATGGGGTAACTGGGTTGATGGGTATTAAGGAGAGCACTTGGTGTAATGACCACTGGGTGTTATATGAAACTGATGAATCACTAAACCCTACCTCTGAAACTAATAATATATGTTAATTAATTGATTTTAAATGAAAAAAAAATTGAATTTAAATAAAAAATTTAAAAAAAGTATACCAAACATAAATATTTTTAGGTTCTGTGTAACACACCATTTTTGTTTAAATTATCTGCATGTATGCATTATTTTTATAATCTGCAATAAATTTTAAAATAATTTTTCAAGATTGAAAAATCAATGTCCACACTAGCCAAAGCAATCTACAGATTCAATGCAATCACTATCAAAATAACAACAGCATTTTTCACAGAACTAGAACAAATAATCTTAAAATTTGTATGGAATCACAAAAGCTGTCTTGGAAAAGAAAAATAAAACTAGAAGGATTACAATCTCAGATATCAAGACATACTAAAAACCTATAGTAATCAAAACAGCATGGTACTGGCACAAAAATAGACAGAGAGAGACCTGGAACAGAGTAGGGAGACTGGAAATAAACCCATGATTATATAGTAAATTAGCCATTTACAAAAGAGTCAAGAATATGCAATGGGAAATAGTCTCCTCACAAATGATCTTGGGAAAATTGGACAGCTACAGGTAAAAGAATGAAACTGGACCACTTTCTCACACCATACACAAAAATAAAATGGATTAAAGAACTAAATGTGAGACCCAAAGCCATAAAATCCTAGAAGAGAGCACAGGCAGTAATTTCTCTACATCAACCATGGCAACATTTTTCTAGATAGGTCTCCTGAGGCAAGGGAAACAAAAGAAAGATAAACAGTTGGGACTACAAAATACAAAGTTCTGCACAGCAAAGGAAACAATGAACAAAACTGAAAGAAACCAGGGAGAAAGGACTGAAAGGGACAAGATATTTGCAAATGACATCTGATAAAGTGTTAGTATCCAAAATATTTAAAGAACTTATATAATCTAACACAAAAAAGCCCCAATAATCCAATTAAAAATGGGAAGAAGACATGAAAAGACATTTCTTTAAAGAAGATGCTTAACATCACTCATTGTCAGGGAAATGTAAATCAAAACCATGATAAGATATCACTTCACACCTGTCAGAATGGCTAAAATAAAAAACATGAAATAACAAGTGTTGACAAGGATGTAGAGACAAAGAGACCCTTGTCACTGTTGGTAGGAATAGAAACTGGAGCAGCCACTGTGAAAAACAGTATAAAGTTTCTTCAAAAAAATTAAAAATAGAATTACCATATTATATAGTAATTCCACTACTAGATACTAACTCAAAGAATACAAAAACACTAATTTGAAGATACATGCACTGTTTTGTTAACTGCAGCATTATTTACAATAGCCAAATTATGGAAATAGCCCAAGTGTGCCCATTGATGGATGAATAGATAAAGAAGAGATATGGTATGTATCTACAATGCAATATTAGTCAGCCATAAAAAGAATGAAATCTTGCCATTTGGAACAACATAGATGGGTCCAGATAGTACATAATACTAACTGAAATAAGTCAGAGAAGGCAAATATCATACAATTTAACTCATATGTAGAATTTAAGAAATAAAACAAATAAAAAAGAGAGACAAACCAAAAGCCAGACTCTTAACTATAGAGAATAAACTCATGTTTATCAGAGGAGAGGTGTTGTAGAGGGATGGGTGAAATAGGTGATAGGGATTTGAGAGTACACTTACCATAATGAACACTGAGTAATGTATAGAATTGCTGAATCCCCATATTATACATTTGAAACTAATTTAACACTGTATTTTAATGATACTGGAGTTTAAACAATCACACTTAGAAGATTAAAAAAAAGAATGGTAGTGATTGGTGGTATCTCATGCTTCAGAGAGGTTCTAGAGAAGAAGGAATGGCAAAAGCCATTGATTTTGATAACTAGGAAACTTTGGGACCAATTAAGAATAATTTTTGTAGAGAAGGAAGAACAAAGCCAAATTGTTTGAGTAATAAAGAAGGACTTATAGTATTAAAGTAAAGGTAGGGGTGGGAGTAGATGGACAAAGTGGGTGCAGGGGAGTGGGAGATTTAGACTTCTGGTTATAGAATGAATAAGTCTCAGGAATAAGATACAGCAGAGGGAATAATAATCAATGATATTATAATAGTGTTGTATGGTGAGCATAAAAGAACATATAGAGATGGTAAATCACTATGTTGTACACCTGAAACTAATGTAACATGGTATGTCAAATATACATAAAAAATTTAGAAAAATAAAGTAGAGGCAGTGGGAATATATAACCCGTTTAAGTAATTTGACTTGGGAAGAAGGGAGGAAAAAAGCAAGACATGTCCAAGGCCCTCTCTTCTCATTCCATGTGTTCTCCCCAAGCAGATTTAGTCTGTCTCATGTAGAATTGTCATTTATATGTTAATAGCTTCCAGAATTATATCTCAAATTTAGGTCTTGGTCTCTAACTCCCATATATCAGTAACTCTGCCTAGATATTAAATAGACACTTCAGCATCTAAAACCAAACTCATGATCTACCACACCTTCACCAATTACAAAAAACAAAATACAAGTACAGTAAACAATCATATCCTATTTCAGTAAATGACATGATCTACTGCTCAGTTGGTCATGCTAGAAACTTTGGGGTCATTTATGATACCATGATACCCCTCTTTCTTCATTCCTTTTATCTAATCCATCACCAAATCTTGTGGGCAAACTTCTCTTATACTCATTGTCCATTCTGGCTGAAGCCACTGTCACCTCTGATATCACCTTTCCAAGTGATTTCTCTGCATTTGTTCTTGCTCCCCAGATTATTCTTGCTCAGCCAGAATGATCCTTTAAATCCACAAATCTGATTACTATCACTCTCTTGTTTAACATCTTTCACTGGGTTCTTGTTTTTTTTAAGCCATGCAAATTTGTTAGAATAGAATAACTATAGGGAGTAATTAAGGAAAGTGTCACTAAGAAGTTGGCATATGAACAGGTCATAAGAGTTTCACAGGTGAAAAATAGGGTGGACGAGGGAGTGAGGGTGGCAGAAGATCATTCCAGTTTAGGAAGTGTCATGTGCCAAGGTAGGAAGTCAGGTGTTCAGAAAAATGTGACAAATTCAGACTGGATATTCTCAGATGCTAGGGGTTGAGGAGTAGCTACTGAAGCCGGATTGTGAAAGTCTTTTTGTGTTTGGATTTTATGCAGGTTCTTGCATATGAAGCAAGGGATGATGGAAAGAGCTAGGCTTTTTGTTGGATAACTTTATGGCAGAGAGAAAGCTTGAGAGGCTGACAGGGAGAGCACTTCAGAGCTTGTTGCTTTGACCCAGGAAGGGTGATAGAGACCTCAACAAAGTCTGTACCACCAGAGAGAAAAAGGGGTTGAGACATATTTTACAGTAGGATTAGCACAAGTAGTGATCCATTTGAGGATATGTCTCTGTGAATATTGTTACTGTGAGTAGATTTATGTGCATACACTTTTGGTTCAGTATTGATGTTATTCTGTGACATCAAACTCTACAGAGTGTTTTATTATTTTTGCCATATATAAAATGACCTGGAAACAATTTAACAATCAGTTTGTGTCCTGGTCAAATATAAAAATTCAGCCCGGTAAAAATATTTTTAGAAATTCAGATACCTGGATTCTCTATGATTTTGCCTCTGGTAAGTTTTCTGAACTTGGTCAAGTCGTGTAGCTTAGTTTCAGGCTTAAATTCCTCATTTATAAAATGAGGGTGTTGACTAAAATCATTAGATGATCTCTAATGTCTCTTCAAGTTCCTTGATTCCCAGTGCCAATTTCTAAGGTATTGCTCTAATTTGCTTGATTGACTTGAGACTTGCCAGCAGGGAGCAGACTGCTCCACAGTTTCTCAAGGACATAACTCTCTCTTTAGAGGACTGATGGTCCAGGCGTTGTTCTGAGTAGCATTGCTAGACCCATCTTATCTTGGAAAATGCATTATAATTACAATCCCCATGGAGGGTTTTTCTCAATTTGCAATAGTTGGGTATCAAGAAAAAAAAATCCGAGTTAATAAAAGTTGTTCGTGCTGAATTAATTATAGTTCTACTTGGTATGTTCTCTTCTCCACTCAGGGTTCCCTCTATCAGGAGAAACTTAAACATATATTTATTGTCAAGTCTTTCTAAAAATTTGATTTCAAGAACTTGCGTAGACTAATGAGTGTATTTTTTTAAAGTACAATCAAATTGCAGAAAGTTGGAGACATGTAATTTAATTGAACGAATCTTAAGTTTCCATCAGATATGAAACATGGAGATGAAGAATAGGTAAAGGAATGTATGAAGATGAATAAGCTACAATTAATGTCTTAAAGGAAGTATATCATTTAACAGGAGAGCCTGGAATATAAACAGATACTCCATGTGAGTGCATGAAAAGGGTAGTCAGCAGAGGAAAATGCCAAGTGCAGAATGAGTACAGTTTTGTTCTCGGGGTTGAAAATTGGAATAACTGTCTTCTGGTGTGTGCTGTTCCTAAGTTCTGCCTCAGAAGGTAGATGTTAGTGAGTGTCACTTGGGTCTTGAGTCTAAAGAAATTGATCTTACCTATCTTTGGAAAATGTATATAAAGGGTTTTAGTTAATTTCATGAACCAATTTAGATCATAGCATATCATTCATGGAAGAGATGAAAAGGGCTGACTCACTAAAAATGGTTGATTGGTTATAAATAGACACTGTCTAAATTTTTGGCAAAGGCAAGGTGAAAGCTTTCATGAAGTTATGTAATTGTGGCAACATATCATCAACTGTTGCACTACAGAGTTAATATCCTACTTTACAGACAAGCATGCCTACATAAACAAGTTATCCAGCTACAGACTAAACTGAAGACCTATAAAATAATGATGCTTTACTGTACAATTTGTTCTGTATATCACATCTGACTTCTAGACGAGTGCCATCCTTAGATTTTGTGTGTTAAATTTAACATAAAGGTGACAGAATTAGATTTCTAAATATAGGACATTTATGTCATTCAAAGTGCTTGCTAAAATATAATATCACTCATCTGTATGATAACTATGTCTTGTGGTATAAAGGTGTTCTTTCCTGTTTCATCTTTTAACATTTTTTTTAATTTTAATTTTTATTTTTTAAAAAGATTTTATTTATTTATTTGACAGAGAGAGAGAGAGAGATCACAAGTAGGCAGAGAGGCAGGCAGAGAGAGAGGGGGAAGCCGGCTTCCAACTGAGCAGAGAGCCCATGTGGGGCTCAATCCCAGGACTCTGAGATCATGGCCTGAGCTGAAGGCAGGGGCTTAACCCACTGAGCCACCCATGCCCCCCTAACATTTTTTTTAACTTAAACACATCAAATGACAAAAAGTAGAATACCAAAGATAAATGATTTTTGGTGCTTTGGTGCTTTGAAACTTTCAGGTTTGAAGAGCATGAGAAAACTAGTAAGCCAGGAAAGTGATTTTTTGGTGGGGGTGAGATGAGGTGGGTGGGGTTGGTTATAAACTTCAGCTAATTTTAAAAAACTTAAAGGCTTGATTTTTTAACATAGAGATAAATCTGTCTAAACCGTGATAGAAATTCTGATCCCAGATTTGTGTCACTAGGTTTTGAGTAGGAACAATCCTACAAATAACTTTCAAGATATGTAACCTGAATGAGAACACTGAAAATTCCAAGCCAACCAAAAGGTATGTTTCCATTGGCTCTAAGCCCTCATACCCTGCCCCCCATGACTCTTTGTATATTAAGGGGTCTTATTTATTTATTTATTTTCTAGCCATAATAATTCTGTTTATTTGATTTGGGCAATCATTTTATCATTATAATTTATATTATTAATAGTAATTCTTCAGTTAAAAATATGGTTTGGTGTTCATGATGTAATCTATTTTAAAGTATCCTCTAAACTTCAACTTCTTCTTTCATTCTTTCCTTTGAATTTAATTTTCACATTCTTTTTTAAAATTAATGTATAATGTATTATTTGCTTCAGGGGTACAGGTCTGTGAATCATTAGCCTTACACAATCACAGCACTCACCATGGCGCATACCCTCCCCAATGTCCATAACCCAGTCACCCTATCCCTCCCCCCACCCTCAGCAATACTCAGTTTGTTTTGTGAGATTAAGAGTCACTTATGGGGGAGGAGTCAAGATGGTGGAGAAGTAGCAGGCTGAGAGTACCTCATGTAGCAGGAGATCAGCTAGATAGCTTATCTAAAGATTGTAAACACCTACAAATCCAACGGGAGATTGAAGAGAAGAACAGCAATTCTAGAAACAGAAAATCAACCACTTTCTGAAAGGTAGGACTGGCGGAAAAGTGAATCCAAAGCGACGGGAAGATAGACTGCGGGGGGAGGGGCCGGCTCCCGGCAAGCGGCGGAGCAACGGAGCACAAAATCAGGACTTTTAAAAGTCTGTTCCGCTGAGGGACATCGCTCCAGAGGCTTAACCGGGGTGAAGCCCACGCGGGGTCAGCGTGGCCTCAGGTCCCGCAGGGTCACAGAAGGATGGGGGGTGTCTGAGTGTCGCAGAGCTTACAGGTATTAGAATGGGGAAGCCGGCTACAGAGACGGAGCCGAGGAGTGAGCTCACAGCTCAGGGTTACCTTGAACCAGTCACAGGCTCGGTGAGCTCGGAGCGCAGCCAGAGGCCAGGGTGAAGGCAGTAATTGGGCGCTATTCTCTGAGGGCGCACTGAGGAGTGCGGTCCTGGCATCTCGGCTCCTGTGGGCCAGAGACTGGGAGGCCGCCATCTTCATTCCCATCCTCCGGAACTCTATGGAAAGCGCTCAGGGAACAAAAGCTCCCGAAAGCAAACCCGAGCGGATTACTCAGCCCGGCCCCTGATAAGGGCGGTGCAATTCTGCCTGGGGCAAAGACACTTGAGAATCACTACAACAGGCCCCTCCCCCAGAAGAACAACAAGAAATCCAGCCAGGACAAGTTCACCTACCAAGGAGTGCAGTTTCAATACCAAGGAGAGCCGCGGAATTACAGAGGAGGAGAAAGCAAAGCACGGAACTCCTGCCTTTCTCATCATGATTCTTTAGCCTTGCAGTTAATTTAAATTTTTTTTCTTTTTCAATTTTTTTTCTCTTCTTCTATTTTTTTGACTTTTACCCTTTTCTTTTTTAATGTTTTTTTTTAACTAGTTTATCTAATATATATATATATATATATTTTATATTTTTTCATTATTTGTTTTCTTTTTTTAATTGTTTCTTTTCTTTCTTTTTTCTTTTTTTTTTTTTCCTTTTCTTTCTGAACCTCTTTTTATCCCCTTTCTCCCCCCTCATGACTTGGGATCTCTTCTGATTTGGTTAAAGTATATTTTCCTGGGGTTGTTGCCACCCTGTTAGTATTTTACTTGCTCCTCCATATACTCTTATCTGGACAAAATGATAAGGCGGAAAAATTCACCACAAAAAAAAAAAGAACAAGAGGCAGTACTGAAGACTAGGGACCTAATCAATACAGACATTGGTAATATGTCAGATCTAGAGTTCAGAATGACGATTCTCAAGGTTCTAGCCAGGCTTGAAAAAGGCATGGAAGATATTAGAGAAACCCTCTTGGGAGATATAAAAGCCCTTTCTGGAGAAATAAAAGAACTAAAATCTAACCAAGTTGAAATCAAAAAAGCTATTAATGAGGTGCAATAAAAAATGGAGGCTCTCACTGCTAGGATAAATGAGGCAGAAGATAGAATTAGAGATATAGAAGACCAAATGACAGAGAATAAAGAAGCTGAGCAAAAGAGGGACAGCTACTGGACCACGAGGGCAGAATTCGAGAGATAAGTGACACCATAAGACGAAACAACATTAGAATAATTGGGATTCCAGAAGAAGAAGAAAGAGAGAGGGGAGCAGAAGGTATATTGGAGAGAATTATTGGAGAGAATTTCCCCAATATGGCAAAGGGAACAAGCATCAAAATCCAGGAGGTTCAGAGAACCCCCCTCAAAATCAATAAGAATAGGTCCACACCCCGTCACCTAATAGTAAAATTTACGAGTCTTAGTGACAAAGAGAAAATCCTGAAAGCAGCCCGGGAAAAGAAGTCTGTAACATACAATGGAAAAATATTAGATTGGCAGCAGACTTATCCACAGAGACCTGGCAGGCCAGAAAGAGCTGGCATGATATATTCAGAGCACTAAACCAGAAAAACATGCAGCCAAGAATACTCTATCCAGCTAGGCTATCATTGAAAATAGAAGGAGAGATTAAAAGCTTCCAGGACAAACAAAAACTGAAAGAATTTGCAAACACCAAACCAGCTCTACAGGAAATATTGAAAGGGGTCCTCTAAGCAAAGAGAAGACTATCTAAAAGTAGTAGATCAGAAAGGAACAGAGACAATATACAATAACAGTCACCTTACAGGCAATCCAATGGCACTAAATTCATATCTCTCGATACTTACCCTGAATGTGAATGGGCTAAATGCCCCAATGAAAAGACACAGGGTATCAGAATGGATAAAAAAACAAAACCCATCTATATGTTGCCTACAAGAAACTCATCTTAAACCGGAAGACACCTCCAGATTTAAAGTGAGGGGGTGGAAAAGAATTTACCATGCTAATGGACATCAGAAGAAAGCAGGAGTGGCAATCCTTTTATCAGATCAATTAAAGATTTTAAGCCAAAGACTATAATAAGAGATGAGGAAGGACACTATATCATACTCAAAGGATCTGCCCAACAAGAAGATCTAACAATTTTAAATATTAATGCCCCTAACGTGGGAGCAGCCAACTATATAAACCAATTAATAACAAAACCAAAGAAACACATCGACAATAATACAATAATCGTAGGGGACTTTAACACTCCCCTCACTGAAATGGACAGATCATCCAAGCAAAAGATCAACAAGGAAATCAAGGCCTTTAATGACACACTGGACCAGATGGACATCACAGATATATTCAGAACATTTCATCCCAAAGCAACAGAATACACATTCTTCTCTAGTGCACATGGAACATTCTCCAGAATGGATCACATTCTTGGTCCTAAATCAGGTCTCAACTGTTATCAAAAGATTGGAATCATTCCCTGAATATTTTCAGACCACAATGCTCTGAAGCTAGAACTCAATCACAAGAGGAAATTTGGAAAGAACCCAAATACATGGAGACTAAACAGCATCCTTCTAAAGAATGAGTGGGTCAAGCAGGAAATTAAAGAAGAATTGAAAAAATTCATGGAAACAAATGATAATGAAAACACAACAGTTCAAAATCTGTGGGACACAACAAAGGCAGTCCTGAGAGGAAAATATATAACGGTACAAGGCTTTCTCAAGAAACAAGAAAGGTCTCAGGTACACAACCTAACCCTACACCTAAAGTTGCTGGAGAAAGAACAAGAAAGAAACCCTAAACCCAGCAGGAGAAGAGAAATCATAAAGATCAGAGCAGAAATCAATGAAATAGAAACAAAACAACAACAACAACAACAACAACAACAACAACAAAAACCATAGAACAAATCAACGAAACTAGGAGTTGGTTCTTTGAAAAAATAAAATTGATAAACCCTTGGCCAGACTTATCAAAAAGAAAAGAGAAAGGACCCAAATAAATAAAATCATGAAGGAAAGAGGAGAGATCACAACTAACACCAAAGGAATACAGACAATTATAAGAACATACTATGAGCAACTCTATGCCAACAAATTTGACAATCTGGAAGAAATGGATGCATTCCTAGAGACATACAAACTACTGCAACTGAACCAGGAAGAAATACAAAACCTGAACAGACCCATAACCAGTAAGGAGATTGAAACAGTCACCAAAAATATCCAAACAAATTAAAGCCCAGGGCCAGACGGCCTCCTGGGGGGAATTCTACCAAACATTTAAAGAAGAACTAATTCCTATTCTCCTGAAACTGTTCCAAAAAATAGAAATGGAAGGAAAACTTCCAAACTCATTTTATGAGGCCAGCATCACCTTGATCCCCAAACCATACAAGGATCCCATCAAAAAAGAGAACTACAGACCAATATCCTTGATGAACACAGATGCAAAAATTCTCACCAAAATACTAGCCAATAGGATTCAACAGTACATTAAAAGGATTATTCACCACGACCAAGTGGGATTTATTCCAGGGCTGCAAGTTTGGTTCAACATCCGTGAATCAATCAATGTGATACAACACATTATAAAAGAAAGAACAAGAACCATACGATACTCTCAATAGATGCTGAAAAAGCATTTGACAAAGTACAGCATCCCTTCCTGATCAAAACTCTTCAAAGTTAGGGATAGAGGGCACATACCTCAATATTATCAATGCCACCTATGAAAAACCCACCGCAAATATCATTCTCAATGGAGAAAAACTGAAAGATTTTCCGCTAAGGTCAGGAACACGGCAGGGATGTCCATTATCACCACTGCTATTCAACATAGTACTAGAAGTCCTAGCCTCAGCAATCAGACAACAAAAGGAAATTAAAGGCATCCAAATCGGCAAAGAAGAAGTCAAACTATCACTCTTCGCAGATGATATGATACTATATGTGGAAAACCCAAAAGACTCCACTCCAAAACTGCTAGAACTTGTACAGGAATTCAGTAAAGTGTCAGGATATAAAATCAATGCACAGAAATCAGTTGCATTTCTCTACACCAACAACAAGACAGAAGAAAGAGAAATTAAGGAGTCCATCCCATTTACAATTGCATCCAAAACTACAAGATACCTAGGAATAAACCTAACCAAAGAGACTAAAAATCTATACACAGAAAACTCTAAAGTACTCATGAAAGAAATTGAGGAAGACACAAAGAAATGGAAAAGTGTTCCATGCTCCTGGATTGGAAGAATAAATATTGTGAAAATGTCTATGCTACCTAAAGCAATCTACACATTTAATGCAATTCCTATCAAAATACCATCCATTTTTTTTCAAAGAAATGGAACAAATAATCCTAAAATTTATATGGAACCAGAAAAGACATCAAATAGCCAAAGGAATATTGAAAAAGAAAGCCAAAGTTGGTGGCATCCCAATTCCAGACTTCAAGCTCTATTACAAAGCTGTCATCATCAAGACAGCATGGTACTGGCACAAAAACAGATACATAGAACAATGGAACAGAATAGAGAGCCCAGAAATAGACCCTCAACTCTATGTCAACTAATCTTTGACAAAGCAGGAAAGAATGTCCAATGGAAAAAAGACAGCCTCTTCAATAAATGGTGTTGGGAAAATTGGACAGCCACATGCAGAAAAACGAAATTGGATCATCTCCTTACACCACACACGAAAATAGACTCAAAATGGATGAAGGACCTCAATGTGAGAAAGGAATCCATCAAAATCCTTGAGGAGAACACAGGCAGCAACCTCTTCGACCTCAGCCGCAGCAACATCTTCCTAGGAACGTTGCCAAAGGCAAGGGAAGCAAGGGCAAAAATGAACTATTGGGATTTTATCAAGATCAAAAGCTTTGCAGAGCAAAGGAAACAGTTAACAAAACCAAAAGACAACTGACAGAATGGGAGAAGATATTTGCAAACGACATATCAGATAAAGGGCTAGTGTCCAAAATCTATAAAGAACTTGGCAAACTCAACACCCAAAGAACAAATAATCCAATCAAGAAATGGGCAGAGCACATGAACAGACATTTCTGCAAAGAAGACATCCAGATGGCCAACAGACACATGAAAAAGTGCTCCATATCACTCGGCATCAGGGAAATACAAATCAAAACCACAATGAGATATCACCTCACACCAGTCAGAATGGCTAAAATTAACAAGTCAGGAAATGACAGATGCTGGCGAGGATGCGGAGAAAGGGGAACCCTCCAACACTGTTGGTGGGAATGCAAGCTGGTGCAACCACTCTGGAAAACAGCATGGAGGTTCCTCAAAATGTTGAAAATAGAACTACCCTATGACCCAGCAATTGCACTACTGGGTATTTACCCTAAAGATACAAACGTAGTGATCCGAAGGGGCACATGCACCCGAATGTTTATAGCAGCAATGTCTACAATAGCCAAACTATGGAAAGAACCTAGATGTCTATCAACAGATGAATGGATAAAGAAGAGGTGGTATATATACACAATGGAATACTATGCAACCATCAAAAGAAATGAAATCTTGCCATTTGCAACAATGGAAATGTGGATGGAACTAGAGGGTATCATGCTTAGCGAAATAAGTCATTCGGAGAAAGACAGCTACCATATGATCTCCCTAATATGAGGGAGTGGAGATGCAACATGGGGGTTAAGGGGATAGGAGAAGATTTAATGAATCAAGATGGGATTGGGAGGGAGACAAACCATAAGTGACTCTTAATCTCACAAAACAAACTGAGAGTTGCTGGGGGGAGGGGGGTTGGGGGGGTGGGGTTATGGACATTGGGGAGGGTATGTGCTACGGTGAGTGCTGTGAAGTGTGTAAACCTGGCGATTCACAGACATGTACCCCTGGGGATAAAAATATATTATATGTTTATAAAAAATAAAAAATAAAAAATTAAAAAAAAAAGAGTCACTTATGGTTTGTCTCCCTCATGATCCCATCTTCTTTCATTTTTTCCTTCCCTACCCCCTAAATCCCCCACCCTACCTCTCAAATTCCTCATATCAGAGAGATCGTATGATAATTGTCTTTCTCTGATTGACTGTTTTGCTTAACGTAATATCCTCCAGTTCCATTTATGTCATCGTAAATGGCAAGGTTTTGTTTCTTTTGATGACTGCATAGTATTCCATTGTGTATGTATGTATGTGTATATATATATATATATACACACGCACATATAAATATATATATATACATACCACCTTTTTTTAATCCATTCATCTGTTAATGGACATCTCAGCTCTTTCCATAGTTTGGCTATTGTGCACATTGCTGCTATAAGCATTCGGGTGCACGTGCCCCTTTGGATCACTACATTTGTATCTTTAGGGTAAATACCCAGTAGTGCAATTGCTGAGTCATAGCTCTATTCTTAACTTTTTGAGGAACCTCCATACTGTTTCCCAGAGTGGCTGCACCAGCTTGCATTCCTAACAACAGTGTAGGAGGGTTCCCCTTTCTCTGCATCCTTGCCAGCATCTGTCATTTCCTGACTTGTTAAATTTAGCCATTCTGACTGTGTGAGGTGGTATGTCACTGTGGTTTTGACTTGAATTTCCTTGATACTGAGTAATGTTGAGCACTTTTTCATGTGTCTGTTGGCCATTTGGATGTCTTCTTTGGTGAAATGTCTCTTCATGTCTTCTGCCCATTTCTTGATTTGATTATTTATTCTTTGGGTGTTAAGTTTGATTAGTATCTTTCTAGATTTTGGATACTAGCCCTTTATCTGATCTGTCATTTGCTAATATCTTCCCCCATTCTGTCTGTTGTGTTTTGGTTTTGTTTACTGTTTCTTTGCTGTGCAAAAGCTTTTGATCTTGATGAAGTCCCAATAGTTCATTTTTGCCCTGTTTCCCTTGCCTTTGGTGATGTTTCTAGGAAGAAGTTGTTGCAGCTGAGGTCCAAGAGGTTGCTGCCTGTGTTCCCCTCAAGGATTTTGATGGATTCTTGTATCACATTGAGGTCTTTCATCCATTTGGAGTCTATTTTTGTGTGTGGTGTAAGGAAATAGTCCAGTTTCATTCTTCTGCACGTGGCTGTTCCAATTTTTCCACACCATTTTTTGAAGAGACTCTCTTTTTCCCATTGGACATTCTTTCTTCTTTGGTGAAGATTAGTTGACCATAGAGGTGAGGGTCCATTTCTGTTCCATTGATCTATGTGTTTGTTTTTGTGCCAGTACCATACTGTCTTGATGATTACAACTTTGTAATAGAGCTTGAAGTCTGGAATTGTGATGCCACCAACTTTGGTTTTCTTTTTCAACATTCCTCTCGCTATTCAGGGTCTTTTCTGGTTCCATATAAATTTGAGGATGATTTTTTCCATTTCTTTGAATAAAGATGATGGTATTTTGATAGGGATTGCATTAAAGGTGTAGATAGCTCTAGGTAGCATAGACATTTTTACAGTATTTGTTCTTCCAATCCCTGAGCATGGAATGTTTCTCCATTTCTTTGTGTCTTCCTCAATTTCCTTCATGAGTACTTCATAGTTTTCTGAGTATTTGGTTAGGTTTATTCCTAGGTATCTTATGGTTTTGGGTGCAATTGTAATTGGGATCAACTCCTTAATTTCTCTTTCTTCTGTCCTGTTGTTGGTCTATATAAATGCAACTGATTCCTGTGCATTGATTTTATATCCTGACACTATACTGAATTCCTGTACAAGTTCGAGCAGTTCTGGCGTGGACTTTTCGGTTTTCCACATAAGGTATCATATCATCTGTGAAGAGTGAGAGTTTGACTTTTTTGCCAATTCAGATGCATTTTATTTTATTTTATTCTATTTTATGTTATTTTATTTTATTATTATTTTGTTGTTGTTGTCTGATTGCTGAGGCTAGGACTTCTAGTACTCTGTTGAATAGGAGCAGCAATAGTGGACAGTCTTGCTGTGTTCCTGAACTTAGGGGAAAAACTCGCTGTGCATTTTTCATGGGTGACTTTTATTATATTGAGGCATGTACCCTGAATTCCAACACTGTGAGGAGTTTTGATCAGGGAAGCTTGTTGTACTTTGTCAAATGCTATTTCAGCATCTTTTGAGAGTATCATATGATTCTTGTTCTTTCTTTTATTAATGTATTGTATCACAGATTGATTTTTGGATTTTGAACCAACGTTGCAGCCCAGGAATAAATCCCACTTGGTTGTGCTGAATAATCCTTTAGATGTACTGTTGGATCCTATTGGCTAGTATTTTGGTGAGAATTTTAGCATCTGTGTTCATCAAGGATATTGGTCTGTAATTCTCCTTTTTGATGAGGTTTTTGGTTTTGGGATCAAGGTAATGCTGGCCTCATAAAGTGAGTTTGGAAGTTTTCCTTCCATTTCTATATTTTGGAACAGTTTCAGGAGAATAGGTATTAATTCTTCTTTGCATGTTTGGTAGAATTTCCCTGGGAAGCCATCTGGACCTGGGCTCTTGTTTGTTGGGACATTTTTGGTGACTGCTTCAATCTCCTTACTGGCTGTGGTTCAGGTTTTCTGTTTCTTCCTGGTTCAGTTTTGGGAGTTTATATGTCTCTAGGGATGCATCCATTTCTTCCAGATTGTCAAATTTGCTGGCATATAATTGCTCGTAATATGTTCTTATAATTTTAATTTTTTTGGTGTTGGTTGTGATCCCTCCTCTTTTATTCATGATTTTATTAATTTGGGTCCTTTCTCTTTTCTTTTGGATAAGTCTGGCCAGGGGTTTATCGATCTTATTAATTCTTTCAAAGAGTCAGCTCCTAGTTTTGTTGATTTGTTCTAGTGTCCTTTTGGTTTCTAGTTCATTGTTTTCTCTTCTCCTGCTGGGGTCAGGTTTTCTTTGCTGTTCTTTCTCTAGCTCCTTTAGGTGTAGGGCTAGGTCATGTACTTGAGACCTTTCTTAGAGTTTCTTGAGAAAGGCTTGTAGTGCTATATACTTTCCTCTCAGGACTGCCTTTGCTATGTCCCAAAGATTTTGAACGGTTGTGCTTTCATTTTCATTTGCTTCCAGGAATTTGTAAAATTCTTCTTTAATTTCCTGGTTGACCCATTCCTTCTTTAGTAGGATGCTCTTTAGCCTCCATGTATTTGAGTTCTTTCCAACTTTCCTCTTGTGGTTGAGTTCTCGTTTCAAAGCATTGTGGTCTGAACATATGTAGGGAATGATCCCAATCTTTTGGTACTGGTTGAGACCTGATTTGTGACCCAGGATGAGATCTATTCTGGAGAATGATTCATGTGCACTAGAGAAGAATGTATATTCTATTGCTTTGGGATGGAGTGTTTTGAATTCATCTGTGTTGCCCATCTGGTCCAGTGTGTCATTTAAAGACTGTATTTCCTTGTTGATCTTTTGCTTAGATGATCTGTCTGTTTCAGTGATGAGGGTGTTAAAATCCCCTTCTACTATTGTATTATTGTTGATGTGTTTCTTTGATTTTGTTATTCATTGGTTTATATAGTTGGCTGCTCCCATGTTAGGGGCATAGATATTTAAAATTATTTCAATCTTCTTGTTGGATAGACCTTTTAAGTACAATATAGTGACCTTCCTCATCTCTCATTATAGTCTTTGGCTTAAAATCTAACTTATCTGATATAAGGATTGCCACTCCAGCTTTCTTTTGATGTCCATTAGCATGGTAAATTGTTTTCTACCCCCTCACTTTAAATCTGGAGCAGTCTTTGGGTCTAAAATGAGTCTCTTGCGGACAGCATATCAGTGGGTCTTATTTTTTTAATCCATCCTGATATCCTTTGTCATTTGATTGGGGCATTTAGCCCATTTACATTCAGGGTAACTACTGAAAGATATGAATTTAGTGCCATTGTATTGCCTGTAAGGTGACTGTTACTGTATATTGTCTCTGCTCTTCTCTGGTCTGTTACTTTTAGGCTCTTTCTTTGCTTAGAGGACCCCTTTCAATATTTCCTGTAGGGCTGGTTTTGTGTTTACAAATTCTTTTAGTTTTTGTTTGTCCTGGAAGCTCTTTCTCTCTCTTGTTTTCAATGACAGCTAGCTGGATATAGTATTCTTGGCTACATATTTTTCTCATTATGTGCTCTGAATATATCATGCCAGTTCTTTCTGGCTTGGTAGGTCTCTGTAGATAGGTCTGTGGCCAATCTAATATTATACCATTGTATGCCACAGACTTCTTGTCCCAAGCTGCTTTCAGGATTTTCTCTTTGTCACTGAGACTTGTAAGTTTTAGTATTAGATAATGGGGTGTCGACCTATTTTTTTTTGATTTTGGGTGGTGGTTCTCTGTGCCTCTTGGATTTTGTTGCTTGTTCTCTTTGGCAAGTTAGGGAAATTCTCTGCTATAATTTACTCCAATATACCTTCTGCCCCTCTCTCTCTTTCTTCTTCTTCTTCTGGGACTCCAGTTATTCTAATATTGTTTTGTCTTATGATATCACTTATCTCTCAAGTCTCCCCTCATGGTCCAGTAGTTGTTTATCTCTCTTTGTCTCAGCTTCTTTACTTTCCATCGTTTGTTTTTCTTTTTTTTTTTTTTTTAAGATTTTATTTATTTATTTGACAGACAGAGATCACAAGTAGGCAGAGAGGCAGGCATAGAGAGAGGAGGAAGCAGGCTCCCTGCTGAGCAGAGAGCCCGATGCGGGGCTCGATCCCAGGACCCTGGGATGATGACCTGAACCAAAGGCAGAGGCTTTAACCCACTGAGCCATCCAGGCGCCCCTATCGTTTGTTTTTCTATATCACTAATGTTCTCTTCTGACTCATTTATCCTAGGAGTAAGAGCCTCCATTTTTTATCACACCTCATTAATAGCTTTTCTGATTTCAACTGGTTGTATTTTAGTTCTTTTATTTCTCCAGAAAGGGATTTTATTTCTTCAGAAAGGGATTCTCTAGTATCGTCCATGCTTTTTTTTGAGCCCAGCCAGCACGTTGGTAATTGTCACTCTGAACTTTAGAGTTGACATCTTATTAATGTCCATATTGATTAGGTCCCTAGCCATAGGTTTTCCCTCTTGTTCTTTTTTTTTTTTTTTTGTCTTTTTTGTGGTGAGTTTTTCAGCCTTTTTACTTTATCCAGGTAAGAATAGATGAGTGAGAGAACAAAATACTATAAAGGTAGCAAGGACCCCAGAAAAATATATGCCAAACAAATCAGAAGAGACCTGAAACCAGGAAAAGAAAGGAGGAAAAAAAGGAAAAAACCAGAGCCAAATGCTTGATTTTGGGTGTATTTTGGTCTGTTGAAGAAATAGCCTCCCAAAATTTTAATGAAAGGAAAAGTTTTATATATATATATGTATGTATACATACATATATATATATATATATATATACACACACACACACATAAATAAGGGTCAACATGATGAAGGGATGGAATTTGACTGTAAATGTGAAAATTGAAGATACTAAAAAAGGACTGATAAGAAGTAGGTTGAAAAAAGAAAAAAAAAAAGGAAAGAATGTTATCAGGCTGGAGACTAGAACAAAGCTATGTGCTAGATTTAGGGTATATTTTGATCTGTTTGAAGAAACTCTATCCCAAAATTTTAAAGAAAGAAAAACCTAAATGTATACAAAAAATAAAGCCAAATACATTGAAGAGATTGAATATGACTATAACAATGAAAATTAAAAAAATATTTTTAAAAAGGCATTAATAAGATAAAATAGTTAAAAACCATTAAAATAGGAAAGAAAGAATAAAAAGAGTAAGAAAAAATAGAATAAAAATATAACTTTGAAATACTAAAGAATCATGGGGAAAAAGTCGTGAATTCCATATTCTGTATTCCCCTATTTCTCAGGTTTTGCAGTTCTCATTGATTGGTGAACTTGGTCTTGGCTGGATGTTCATATTGATCGGGGACTGAGACTGTTGCATTGATTCTCAAATGTCTTTGCCCAAGGTGGAATTGCACCACTCTTGTTTTTGTTCCCTGAATGCTTTCCGTACAGCTTTGGAGGATGGGAATGAAAATGGCAGTATCCCCATCTCTGGCACCAGAGGAGCCAAGAGCTCGGGGTGTCACTCCTCAGTGTGCCCTCAGAGAAAAGCAGTCAATCATGCCTGTCTCCTGGTCTCCGGATTCAGTCCATGCTCACCCAGCCTGTGACCAAGTGTTTCTATCTATGGCACATGATCCTGTTTGGAGTTTCTAAGCCCAGCAGACTCCTGCCACGTGCTCCCATGTTGATCTTCCTGGAGGAGGAAGGAGGGGGTCTCCTTGGATCTGCCACTTGTGGGGTCCCTGCTCGAAGACCAGTGGCCTCACTGTGCTTTGGATCATGGTTTAAAGTAGCCCTGAGCTTAGAGCCCCTACCTTGGCTCCGTCTCTGCATCCGGCTTCCTCACTCAGATACCTGGCAACTCTGCCACACTCAGACACCCCTGGTCTTTCTGTGACCCTGCTGGTCCTGAGACTACATTGTTCACCGCCACTTAGCCTCTGGAGTGACGTCTCTCAGTGGAGCAGACTTCTAAAAGTTCTGATTTTGTGCTCCACTGCTCTACCACTTGCTGGGAGCTGGCCCCACCCCCCCCATAGTCTATCTTCCTGTGTGTCACCTCGGATTCACTTCTGCTCATGTCCTACCTTCCAGAAAGTAGTTGCTTTTCTGTTCCTAGAATTGCTGCTATTCTTCTCTTTGATCTCCTCTTGAGTATGTATGTGTTCAGAATTGTTTGATAACTATCTAGCTGAACTCCTGGGACTTGATGATATTAGCTCCTCCAGCATCTTACTTCTCCTCTCCAAGGTGTCGTATTTAAAGAGCCCTTGTTAAGATAAAGTATGTCTGGCTGGAGAAACTCAGTAGTATTAGCTAACATTCAAGTACATAATTTGTGTCTGGAATTATGGTAAGCACACTGTATTGGTTACCTTAGTTAATACTGAGAATAAACTTATGAGGTAGATATTATTGTATTTAATCACTTTTAGGATGTACATTTTTTCAAATTTTAATACTCTGGAATCTGGTTGTATCTTTTTTAAAAAAGATTTTATTTATTTATTTGACAGATAAAGAATGAGAGACAGAGAGAACATGAGAAGGGGCAGGGTCAGAGGAAGAAGCAGACTCCTTGTTGAGCAGGGAGCCTAATACAGGACTCAATCCTGGGACTCCAGGATCATGACTTGAGCCGAAGCAGTCACTTTACCAACTGAGCCACCCAGGGTCCCAAGAATTTGGTTGTATATTACAATCAAAAGCATCTTGCATGCATAATTTAGAACATTCTTTTCTATCCTAGTGATGTGTAAAATCATGGTGAAGCTGAGAAGAGAGAAGGCATCATAGATTAGATGACATATGCTATTAGCCACCATCCTCCTTTATCCAGTCTTACCTAAAAGGGAACTGAGACATGAGTTAAGTAAGCTCTTCAAGATCACAGAACTGGTAAGTATTTGAGCCAGGATTCCACAAAATTGTTTAACTCAATTCAGGACCATTCTGTACAACTTGCATACTATGCTGCCTGCTAGTAATCTAGCAAAATTGGTGCTTCTGAATGGTCATCCTCAAAGAGCTCCAGACTTGGGATGTAGAACTGGAGAGAAAGAATTTTCAAGGACCACAGTGGGCCATTGAGTGAGGGGCAAGTCCTAGAGTAGAGTAGTTAGAGTAATCATGAGCAAAATGGACCCTGAAAGGACAGAAAACCTATAAGATTGTGGGGAAGCCCTGAAGGTGAAGGCCACCCACTTCACTATTTTGTCTAGGGCCAGACCTGCATGTGTAGAAGGTTCTAAATTGGGATGGAGAGAGAAGATCCTTACACAGCAGGGAGAGTTAGTTCTTTATAGCTGTCTTTGTATCTGTTTATCTGTATCTATGCCTATACTTAGATATCCTTATATCTAGGTCAATCTATATTGAAAGAGATTTGTATCATGCTTTTTGAAAAGGAGCTCTGTATTACTAACATTGTCTTACCCTACAGTTAGTTCTAAAACTTTGTGTATTATGCTTGCTTTATTCGTGTATTTTATTTTTACAGTGCTTAGCACAGCTTCATGTAAATGGAAGGTCAAACATTTTCTGAATAAATGAATAACTTTTTCTCTTACCTCAACACTCCATAAAATCTTGGAAGCATATTTGCATTTAGAAGAAAGATGCTTTAGTTGGGCGGGGGGGAACTCTTGAAGAGTTTTATCAGTTGCAGAAATAACAAACACCACTGCACTTTCTATTCTTGCTTGTCAAGAAATGAAGTAGGCAAATTAAAATAAGCCAAGATTTAGCACTGCTGCCCTGCCTCCAGTAGTAAAGATGAGCCAAAGAAAAGACAAGCCAGTGAAAATACTCTGTTATTACTCCCTGTCAGCCCCAGTGACCATTTGCTCAAACACAGCACAGACCAACACGTACACACACATGTATATGAAGTTTTGTATTTTCCTTTGCTTGTGTCTAGTCAGCTCAAATGGGTCGACTCATGTTTTGGCTCATTTAACTAAACCAGAGTCTCTGGCTCAGCTCTACCTGCAAACTTTCTGGCCTTCTTGGGTATAGTGAAGTGGTTTGAGTTTCTGAGAACAAATAATTAGGCTCCAGAAGAAGGCTATTAGTTTCTGCCTCTGTGGGTTCTGTGACCCTGTGAAAAGGAAAACAGAGTTAGATAAGGACAGCGCTCAGCTACATGGGCTTCATTATATTCCTCCTTTTAGTGTTATCAGAAGGTTTACTTAATTATTATTCTGGACTTGATAAGCTTAGAGATTAATATTTTTAAATTATTTCTCCTTTTAATCAACCACATATGATACATTAGACACAGAATTAGCTTTGGTGTGGCCTAGAAAGCTCACCTTGTCTTTTTTACTTATTCTCACACTTTGGGCTTCCAAGGTAATGAAGTTTTAAATGAGGCATAAGAGCATCATCATTTCTAAGAGGCTATAAATAAGATATTTGCTTATTTTATTACTTACACTACCTACTCCACCATTTTCCTACATCTTTTCATGGTATTTTTTTCATTTCAGAAAAACATCAGAGACTTGTTTATTGGGAAAATCGCTCATTTCCAGTATGGACTAACTGATGCATTGACTCTGTCAAGTGAGTTTTGGTAACTAGGAGGTAATAATTGGGCCAAATTTTTCCCTTGCAGTTCACAGGGACAGCATTTAAACCAACTTCTAAGTAGTTTTAAAATGTAGTAGATTACAGGGGCACCTGGGTGGCTCAGTGGGTTAAAGCCTCTGCCTTCGGCTCAGGTCATGATCCCAGGGTCCTGGGCTCGAGCCCCACATTGGGCTCTCTGCTAGGCGGGGAGCCTGCTTCTCTGCCTCTCTCTCTGCCTACTTGTGATCTCTCTCTGTCAAATAAATAAACAAAATCTTTAAAAAAATGTAGTAATTACTACTACTACTACTACAATGTAGTAGATCTACTAAAATGTAGAACTGCATTCCCTTGCAGTTCACAGGGACAGCATTTAAACCAACTTTTAAGTAGTTTTAAAATGTAGTAGAACGTAGAACATGAATCTCACTTTCCAGGTACTTTTCCTTTATTAGGGAAATAACATCCAGAAATTCTTATCTATTAATCATATTTAGGCCTTTTTCCAAATTAGGAATCATCTTACTATAATTACTTACTAATATATACCTACACAAGTAAATTTCAGTGACCTGTTTGCATGTCCATTTACCCAAGGGCAATTACTAACACTATTTTAATAGAAGTTACAAATATTTAATTTCATAAGAAAATCACAGCCTTGTCTGTTAAGTTTGAGGTAGGTAAGGAAGAAGGTGAGAAACATCTTTCTCATACTCAAGTTCAGAACTCATATCCAGAGAAAATAAGACAGAACCACCTTCCCATTGTGGAGCTTTTCATTTCTTAAGGGGAAATGGCAAAAGGAGTAGTAATCACCTCAGTGAGCCAACTTTCTGTGTTTAGTCTTATTTATCAGATGGTATTTTATGATTTATAGATTTCAGGATCACCTATAAGTTAATAGAATTGAAAGTTACTTTGACAAGCGAGATGATAATAGAAGTAAACTGCTCATTGGAATAGGAATATGAGATCAAAGGAAAATAAAAACAAGGATTACAGGGGTGTCTGGGTGGCTCAGTGGGTTGAGAACTGGATTCTTGGTTTCAGCACAGATCATGATCTCATGGTCATGGGATTGAGCCCTGAATCGGGCTCTGTGCTCAGCATGGAGTCTGCTTATGACTCTCATTCTCTCTCTCTCTCTCTCACCCTCTGGCCCTCCCCACCACACACTCCTCCTAATAAATAAACAAATAAAAAAAAACCAAAAAATAAATAAAACAAAATAACAAGGATTATAGAAAAGTTAACTATATAGCCATTATTCTACCCTACCCCCCCCAATAATTTTTTTTGTAATCATAATTCCTTGAATAAGGGCAAAACTATGGTGGGAAACTGGTTGAAAACCAATAGTTGGGTATTAGAAGAACTGGGGAGGTATGTTTTTTCATTTTCCTGTTTATCTTTATCCTTTGCCTTTTCAAGCCACAGGAAAAGGTCCACCACCTTTAGAGGTTTTGACTATCTTACTCACTTGATTCTTTTCTTATCTTTTAGCTTTGAAGCTATCCATTGCTTTTCAATCTAACACATTCTGAAGCTTGGTACTGAGGTAAGAAAATGTCAGATTGTAAGTTTGGAATTAGACACTGGCCATATCCTTCATAGTATAAGGATAATGTTAAAAGTCCTCAGTGGTGATTTAGCAACACTTTAATTTTTTTTATTTCCAAGGACTTATTCTGCTTTTCTCTTTGGAATACCAGAGAGTTTTGCTTGGGTCCTTCAACAGGTGACTTGGTTTGATCTTGATGACTCAACAGAGTAATCAATCTGGGGTTCATACATTTCATTGGAACCCTGCAAATTTATAATTTGGTGAAGATCAGCAGGGCAGTTCCAGTGAACTGCACCAATAACAGTCGTCAGCTACATGAAGACAACCAGATCCTCTACCAGAAACAGACACATGATGAGTTTGGGACCCTGTTGACAGGGTCACTTATAACCATGGAAAACTTCTGAAAACAGTTTGATTGCATGTCCTTCTTTTGGCTTCTATATAGCTTATGTGATAGATTTGTAGACCCTGAAGCTTATGGGGACAAAGAGAGGAACTAGGATGACATAAGAAGCCACAGTAATGAAGTTAAAACCTTTGGGGAAAATAGCAGTATCAGTACAGGATGAAAGACAAGCTCAGTTTTCTTCAAACTGTGCTAGAAAATCAGATGGTACATTGCACAGGAGGCTGCAGAGCACTTTCCCAGGTAACACCAACTATATGTCCTTCCTCCTGTCACTGGGCATGGAGGCTTGGGTCCAAACGTTAAAGAGCAATTAGAAGGAATTGAGTGGTATCTAGTGGCTCTACCATGGATTTTCCAACAAGGGCAGGAGAGAGAGAGGGCAAATAAAATATTCACACTGTTGGCTCTCCCAAGTCTCTTTCTGCTTCGTGCTCAGTCTCTGACTACTAGTAATGTTTTGATATATGGCTTTCCAGACTTTCTCTATTATTTTATATGCTAACTGAAACTTTTCTTGTTTAATATTTCACTTACAAATCCCTCCTGCCTTTGCATTTTTTCCTCACTGAAAGTGTTCTCCAATTATTTTCTTTTGTCTCTCTACTCCTGTGCTAATCCCATTCCCCTGAGGTATCCTCTAGTCATGTTTTGATATATAACCTTTCAGACTTCCTCAATTATATTATATGCTAACTGGAATCATAGACTGTTTTCACTGGAAGGGACCTTGACGATCATCTTTCCACATCTCCCCACCCTGCGCTGTCCCCTCACTGCAGGCTTCCAGTAGATTACATAGAGAGGTCTTGAAATGCCACCTCAGCCAGAAATTGAAAAAACTGGACTAGAACCCAAGCCTCTTCACTCTTAGTTTAATGACCTTTCTACTGAAAATTTTTATTTTCTTCTTAGTCTGTTTCATGCCCTGAAAAGTAGTTTCTATAAGATGGATTTAAGGGATTTGTGGCTAGACTTAGTTTATGAGGTGACCATTCATTTCCATATGGATAACAAAAACAGGCATACAAACTTCTAACCAAATAGAGATGACTATAGTTCATCTCCTTTGTTCCTCCTCTGGCCTTAGTGCATGTGGACCACAGGCCCAGTGCTCTGCTTTACTAGAGGAGCTTTCTTGTGCTAAGATCATCCTTGGATACGTGTACATGGAGTCATGTAACATGCAGTCAGCTTTTGCCTCTCTCTTCTCCTACTGGTCACTTGCTTTAGACATAGGCATAGCTCTCCCTGCTTTCTCTTCAAGTGCTTCTAGAAAGGTGGAACTTAAACCAGCCAACCTATTCGAGTTGCTGATTTTTCAAGTATCTTCTAGGTATTCTTCATTAAAACCAGGATTCTCCCCTGGTACAGGACATCATGTTTTTGACTCATGTACACTCAACTGAAATTTATAGCTTCACCAGTAAATTCTGACCTACCTTATAATTCTAGTCCTGACTTTTTCTTTAAATTTTGAAAGGTACTCTTCTCTAGGTTAAGTTCAACTTGAGCATACACATACATTCCCTTTTATAGGTAGAAAATGTACACTTTGACAAAAACACTCTAACAAAATCCCTGGGGTCTCATTCTGCCTCCACCCTTCTTCCATCCCGGTCATGTTCAGAACTTCTCACTCACCTGGCCCACCTGGAAATCCTAGGATCACTGTTTTCCCCTCTGGGCCCAGGTCTTTGGTCTTTGTTCCAAGTCCATCATACCTTCTGAGTTATAATAAATTTACTTTCTTTAACTATAGTCAGATCTCTGACAGAATTCATAGTGATTTTTGGATGAGGGATTTTTTTTCTGCCAAGGATCCAAATTGAACAAACTTGAGTTTTGAAGGAAGAACATGTCAGGGAATGGATGCCAAAGAGGCCCACTCCACAAATATATTGAGCAATTAGCAGAGTGCAAGTGAGCTCTTCTGAGTTTGATGGTTGTAATTGTTTCCTCAGGCTCTTTCTTTCACATAACCCTTTGTCTATTGTTGTTTTCCTTTGTGTATGTTTGTGAGTTGGTTGTGGGGGATGTTAAACAAGCACTGTTTTACTCCATGTGATTATAGCATAATGCTTGCATGTTTACCTTTCATATCCACTTTAAAGATGGAATCTGTTTTACCGTTGGGACTACTGCTATGACCAATTCTGTAGCATTGCCTTCAGTTCAGACACATGCCTCTGAAACCGTAATCACTAACAGATGCTGCTCTGAATCAAGAATTCCCCTCTCTGGCTACTCAGCCTGAGCAATGAGCTGCCTAACTTGGATCCTACTAGCTTCTTGAAAAACTCCACAGGCTGCCTTACTAGCATACTGGTAACACGCAGAAGATTGATATTTTCCAGGCCCAAGTAGGACTTTGAAATAATACCTAACAGTTGTAGAGAGCTATTTATTTTCCCCTCCTTCCACAAGTGTTTTCACAAATGTGATCTCATTTTATCCTTCTCCTAGTCCTTGGAGTTAAGTAGGGAAAGCAGTATTTTCCCCCAGGAACCTGAGATCCAGAGATGTTAAGTAACTTGCTCAAGGTCACACAATTAGCCTTGACTGCTAGTCTGGTGTTCTTTCCACCAAAATGACACTAGTATTTACTTTGTCCTGTGTTAAAGTTGTCTAAAATCTTTTTGGGCACTAAATGAATCCACACTGTCATTCTTAAGCTTAGATTTATATTAAATTTATGACAACTTTAAGTATCCCCTGCCCCTCCAGTCCTTAAGTTATAGTGATTTTGTGTGCCTAAAAATTATTTGGGAGTCTTGTTCAGTAGATCAAAGGTGGAGTCCCAAATTCATCATTCAAAAAAAAAAAAAAAAAATCCAACCACCCAGTGATTCTGCAATCAGGTAGTCTGTGTAAACACTGTTCTAAGAGCTAAAATAAGCAAGGCACTTAAGATCCCTGAGCCTCAGTTTCCTCATTCAAAAAAAACAAAGGAAAACAGACTATAATTAATAAACAATTTCCAGAAACCAACATGGATCCTAACCATAATGATTTACATCAGAATTCCTCTTAGGGAAGAAACAGTAGTTGTCTGGAAAAACACATTGGAGGTAGACAGTGAAACCTCTGGGGTCTGGGTTTCTGGGGAGTTTATGGAAATGCATGGAGTTAGGTGCTGAGTATGTTGAGGGGGAACAGAGCAATCCCCGGTGGTGAGATGGCCAGAAAAGACTCTGGAGAAGAGGGATGGTTGATATGGAGTTCTAAGGTATTTGCTGTGTGGTGTAGGCTGTGGTCCTTCCTTGTGTTCCCTACATATTCAGGCAAATCTATGTTTTATGTGAATAGAGGCCTTTCTATTGAATGAAGCTGGATTTAATTCTGGATTAATATAATGTAGAACTGAGCAGAAGAAATCATAAAAACATAAGTCTTGGGAATTTGTAGAAATCTTGGAGATGACTTTGGATTTCTTTGAACTAGAAGTAGAAGCACAAACCCATTTCACCTAATTATCATGGGATAGATGTGACCAGGGGTCATCTGCGTGAATGTATAAGCAGGAACACATTATAGAAAATACTATTTCTGAAATATTCTCATGGCCTTAGAAGAACTAGAATGTGATTAGAGACCTCATAAGAAAGGTGCACATCAAGAAAGTGAATGTGAACAAGGATGTTTTCAAATAAGGTAGGTGAAAGAGTAAGAACTTAGAGGTATAGTTCTATAATGGGCCTGGTTTGTGGAATGATTTTAACTAAGTTCTAATGCCTTTGTTACCTTTCCTATGCATTACATAATGGTAGTGCCCATGGACACTTGAAGTTTTTTTTTTTTAAACTTTAACTTTATTTATTTTTATTGTGTAATGTTAGTTACCATACAGTACATCATTAGTTTTTGATGTAGTGTTCATGATTCATTGTTTGTGTATAACACCCAGTGCTCCATGCAATCTGTGCCCTCCTTAATACCCATCACCAGAATTGATGCTTTTAATCTAATAGCAGAGTCAAAAATTTGGGGATTTTCTACACTTGGAAGTATTTATGTCAAGATTTTCAGAAAGAGTTCTTGTTCTGAAGGAGCAGGTGATGGGGATAGGGGAGCAAGGTGAAGGGTCAAGACATTGATTTCCAATTCAGCTAGAACATATACTAAATGTATATTTATTATACATGATAATACATATACATATACAAAAATGTCCTCTTTGCAAACAAGTAGAAGCCCAGATATGTAGCCTTAAATGTGAGGCTATGTCTTCATCTGTGATACGGATACTAGAAAGTCTCAATATTCTTCACAACTTAAGAGACTAAAATGATTGGATTTGATGAGAATGCTTATGTTGAATGGTTTCAATACTCTTGGTAAAAAAAGAGAAATACCATCATCTGATGAAAAATAAAAGTTGGGATTACAGAAGTTTGTGGGTTTTACAAGAGAGGTATGTAGTAGTTCTGGGAGAAGTAAGCTAGGGAGATAGTGATAAATCAATGGCAAGTCTGCCTATGGGTGATTGGGCCAAAGAACCCCTACACAGTCTTATACAAATTTCTCAAAGTCTCCCTTTATCTTCTTACCCTCAGTGAAATTCCGTTCTCTTTGAGAATACTGCTTAAGGGGATTTCTCATTTTCCACTTCTTTCAGCATCGTGGAACCAGGATGAACAAGCAGAGAAAAGCCCAACTTCTTCTGGCTCCTCTTTCATCATTTATTCTTGTTATCAGCAAATATTTGTTGAGCAGCTTCTAGTCTAGGTCCTCTGGGTTAGGTGCTGAGAATATAACTGAGAACAAAACAGAGAGACTGTCTCACAGAAATTATTTTGTAATCATTTTGATTCCTTAGATAAATACCTCATTTGAAGCTTATACTGTATATAAAAATACTACCCTTTCTTTTTGCTATCATTCACTGAATTACCCATTTGGTGATGACTTGGATGCCTGTCCTTCAAATCTAAGTTATGGGTATGAGGAAATCTGGGCATTCTTTGAGCTGTCTCTACATTTTTCAGGTGATGGAGATCCAAGCTCTAAATTAATTTTTTGTAAGCCATTTCATAAAATAGAAAGATATATTGGTATTAAAACTTTGCTTTGGGACATCTTATTCAGAAAATTTAATTATGAATGTGATGGCCATACCCTTGATTTGATCCTTGTAATAACAAAGTATTATAAGTTGAGTGACTTAAATAAACAAAAATGTGCTGTCTCCCAGATCCAGAGGCCAGAAGTCCAAGTTCAAAGTGTCAGCAGCATTGGTCCCTTCTGAGGGCTGTGAGGGACAATATTCCAAGCCTCTTTCCTAGCTTCCGGTGGATAGCTGTCAATCTTTGGTGTCCTTGGCTTGTGGATGCATCACCGAATCTCCACCTTCACCTTCAGTATGGGTGTTTCCCTGTGTGTGTGCCTCTGTGCCAAATTTCCCTTTTAAATTTTGATGCAATTACATTGGACAGAGTTCACCCTAATGGCCTCATTTTAACTTGATTATCTGTATCTTTAATATAAAGTCACATTCTGAAGTATTTAGGTTAGAAATACAAAAAGTCTTTTTTGGTTATGGAAGGGGGGTACACAATCTAACCTACAATACTTGGCAAACATACCTAGAGCAACTAAGTCTTGCTACTCTCTTTCCATTTTCCAGTCTTTTTTCCTAGGGCTATAAGTTCATTTAATGTATGATCTGTCTTCCAAGTTATCACAAGCAACAGTTCTACCAAATGTTAGTGAATAGTTTTAGCCTCTTACACACTTCATCACCATGCAAAGAGAGGGTCCTAAGCCAATCCCATCTTTTCTTCACATTCCAATTCGTGATTCTGGAGATATTCCCAAATTAGCACAGTGTTCATGATGGTTGCCCATGGAGGCCAAAGAATACTTGTAACATTGGGCAATTCATATTACCCTTAAATTTATAAGTAGGTCCATTTGTATGCTTGCCAATTCCCTGCAGATATTAGGGGAGGTTGTATTCTCTGTGTCTCCAACTCTCAATGCTTTTTTGACTATATCAGTTCTCTCAGTCCCTTTCCAATTTCTCCCAATATATTAGTTCACTTTTGGCTTCCCCCACTTTTTTTCTGTATTTATCCTGCACCCTGCAACCCACTCCTTCATTTTGTCTCTCTCTCTTATCCTCAATAGTATTACTTCCTATTTTTTGTTGTGCTGATCCTAAAGAAGGCCAGCACCAAACTAGTACCAAACTGTAGCCAGTCATTCCTGTCCTCCTTTCACCTGTAGCACATTAAGTACTTGTGGAGGAAACCACACAGAGTCCCTTCAGCTTCATGGTGTTTAATTTAACTGTGTTCTCAACACTACTGGGGAATCCTCCAGGATTCTCTCTCTTGCATTCACAGATAGGCCATAATAGCTTAAGACTCTTTGAAAAGTATAACTTTGGTTTTTCAAAAATTCTGCTATGCAAAAAAATGATCCAGTAATTACATAACTTTTACCTTTAGCTTCTACAACATTCTTTTTTCTTTTTTTTTTTAAATTTAATTTTAATTTCATTTATTTTTTTAAAAGATTTTATTTTTTTAAAGATTTTATTTATTATTTATTTTATTTATTTATTTGACAGAGAGAGATCACAAGTAGGCAGAGAGGCAGGCAGAGAGAGAGGGGGAAGCAGGCTCCCTACTGAGCAGAGTCTGATGTGGGACTCGATCCCAGGACCCTGAGATCATGACCTGAGATGAAGGCTCAGGCACCCAGACAACCTACAACATTCTTTTCATTTGCACCCATTTGTTCTAGTTTCGTTTTTGTTTCAGTATCCCACCTCTTGTTTGATTCCGTCCTTTGTCAGTGTGTTCTATCCTACATTTTCCACCTTTTCAGGAGGCTTACTTCCTTAAATACCTCTTCTTTATCTTTGACTTTTAAAAAAATATTTATTTATTTATTTATTTATTTATTTACATAGAGATAGAGAGAGAGCAAGCACGTATGTGAGAGAGCGGGGCTGGGAGGAGTGGGACAGAGCAGAGGGAAGAAGGTTAGAGAGAATCTCAAGCAGACTCCCTGCTGAGTGCAGGGCTCAACAATGAGGGGCTCAATCCCAGGACCCTGAGATCATGACCTAAGCCAAACTCAGATGCTTAACTGACTGAGCCACCCAGATACCCTTATATGGTTTTACTTACAGGATATACATTCCACAATACATTATTATAATTTTGACTTAAATGAACAGGTATCTTTTAAAGAATTTTAAAAATGAGGTAAAGTTTTACATTTATCCACATCTTTACCATTTTTGTAAATTTTGTTCTTTTGTGTAGATCCAACTTGCCATCTGGTATTATTTTTCCTCTCAATATAGACAGCCTAGTGATAAATTCTCTCAACATTTTGAAGATCTTTTTTTTTTTTTTTTAATTCTTTATTTATTTATTTGACAGACAGAGATCACAAGCAGGCAGAGAGGCAGGCAAAGAGAGAGGGGGAAGGCAGGCTCCCTGCTGAGCAGAAAGCCCAATGCAGGGCTCAATCCCAGGACCCTGAGACCATGACCTGAGCCAAAGGTAGAGGCTCAACCTACTGAGCCACTCAGGCACCCCTTGAAGATGTCTTTAAAAAAATATGTTTATTTCATCTTTATTTTGGAGGATTCTTTACTGAATGCAGAATTCTCACTTGACAAGTTGTTTTGTTTTGTTTTGCTTGGTTTTTGTTTTTTTAGTAGTTTAAAGATGTTGTTTCACCCTCTTCTAGCTTCCATAGTTTATAATAAGAAGTCTTTAGTTAATTTCATTTTTGTTCTTCTGTTCATCATTTTTTTTTTCTGGTTGCTTTTGAAATATTTTATCATTAGTTTTTATCAATTTATTTATGATAACTTTGTTCCTAACTTTCACATTATCTCTAGACTTCATACAATTTCTTTCTTACTGTATGTGTATTTTGCTTTAAATACTTAAACATAGTTGTAGTAGCTGTCTTAACACTCTTGTTTTCTGGTTTCATCATCACTGTCATTTTTGATTGTGTGTTTTTTAGTACTTTTTCTTTTATGGGTCACAGTTTTCTGCTTTATGGCATGTTAAGCAATTTTATATTATATACCGTTCATCATGTGTTTTACATTGTTGAGTGTATTTATTTTATTGTCTTCCTTTAATGATGGTTAGGTTTTGTTTCAAGAAGTGGTTAGTTTGGGGCGCCTGGGTGGTTCATTGTGTTAAGCCTCTGCCTTCGGCTCAGGTCATGATCCCAGGGTCCTGGGATGGAGCCCTGCATCGGGCTCACTGCTCAGCAGGGATTCTGCTCCCCACCCCCCTCCTGCCTCTCTGCCTACTTGTGATCTCTGTCAAATAAATAAACAAAATCTAAAAAAAAAAAAAAAAAGAAGTAGTTAGTTTATTTCCAAAACTATTGGTTATCTTCGAGGCTCTTTTGAAAACTGGCATAGTGCATCTAGAACAGAACTCTGGATCTCCAGTATTTGAACAGCAACTGAATCTTTTCTTCTTGGTTTTTAGCTGTTTGTTTCTATTTCCTCTTGTACTTTGTAATTTTTGATCAAATGGCAAATATTGAAAATTTTCAAGATAATTTGAGAGTCTAAATGCTGTCCTTTTCTTCAGAGAAGATTTGCGGCTGCTTCTGATAGGCAGTTCACCTCGGTGTAGTCTGGGATGGAGCTGGTTTGAAGATGGATTCCAGTGTACATGGAGGCTAATCCACTTCCAGTTTGACTGTAGGAAACAATCTTTGGGAGCCCTAACTAAATGCTTGTCATGTTTACTAAAGTTTCACCTCCTTGATAGGCCTTCCTTGAGGTATAGCATCAGTAAGCTACCCAAGTTTTGTTCTATTTCTTAGTATCTCTTATACGCTAAATTGTGTCCTTCCCAAATTCATATGTTCTAATTGACAGTACCTCAGAATGTGACTGTGTTTGTAGATGAGATCTTAAAAGAGGTAATTAAATTAGAACGAGGTCATTGTGGTGGGCCCTAATCCAATGTGACTGGTGTACTTTAAAAAGAGGAGACTAGGGCACAGACATGCATAGAGAGCAGACCATGTGAAGACACAGGGAGGGGTTCCTGGGTGGCTCAGTCATTAAGCAACTGCCTTCAGCTCAGTTCATGATCCTGGGGTCCTGGGATCAAGCCCCACATCAGACTCCCTGCTCATGGGAAGCCTGCTTCTCCACTCCCCCTCCTTGTGTTCCCTCTCTTGCTGTCTCTCTCTGTCAAAAAATAAATAAAATATTAAAAAAAAAAAAGACATGGGGAGAAGATGGACATCTACAAGCCAAACAGGGGGGCCTTAGAGGAAACCAGTCCTCTAACCAATCTGAATTCTCAGATGCTAGACCCTTGCAAATCAGCAAATGCATTCAGAAGAAGAGTAGAATAGAATGTTGAACTTATCTCAGTACTTCTTGACTCTTGGAGAGGTTTACCTCTCAAGTTCTGCTGCCTGGAGAGTTTCTAATGCTTTCAAACACAGTATTTCATTTTATTCAAACTTTCGAGCGTGTGTGTGTGTGTGTGTGTGTGTGTGTGTGTGAGGTTTCGTTTGATAGAAGCATGTATATCAAAGTTGTAGGTGGAATTATTTTTATATTAATTTTGAACCTAGGTATTTTATTAAATTAAATTATTGTTCGTAATAGCTTTTTGATTAGCTCTTGTTTGTATCCTTCCAAAATTAATATGTTGAAACCTAATCCCCAATGTGATTGTATTTAAAAGTGGGGATCTGGGGAGTGGTTATATCATGAGGGTGGAGATTTCATAGATGGGATTACTGTCCTAGTTAAAGAGATCCCAGGGAACTCCTTCACCTCTTCTGCCATATTAAGACACAGTGAGAAAATGGTTGTCTGTGAACCTGGAAACAGGCTCTCTGCTGACACCTTGATCTTAGACCTCCCAGCCTCCAGAACTACAACTGTGAGAAATAAATTCCTGTTGTTTGTTATCTATCCAGTGTATGCAATTCTGCTATAGCAGCCTGAAACTGACCAAGACAGTAAGTACCATATCTGTCTTAAAGCACTGAATATTGCTGTGAAATATGAGGCCAGTCTAATTTCTTTCCCTTCATATTTGGTATAGGAAAGAATGTGATACTGATACAATGATTTAAATAATATTGAACTTTATATCTTCTTTCACACGTCAGTTTGGCTGGTTTTGGTTATCAGAACAAATGCTGCATAAAATCTTCCAGGGAGCTATTTCTGTCTTATTGCTCCACCATCCCCCTAAGGCATTGTTCTCACCCCCAAGATTGGAGGTGGGACCCTGATACATCTACATTCTGGCTTGAAGAAGAGAAAAAGAGGCAAAATTCAGGGAAAGCAGCTGTCTTTAAATTGCAGATGACTTTGCACACTTCACTATAGCACATATCCAGTTGTCCAGAACATAGTTATGTGTCCACCCTAAGTAATTGCAAAGAAAGCTGGCATGTGTATTGTCTACCTGGGTAGCCAGAAATAAGAGGAAGTTTAGAAGAAACAGGAAGTCTACTTCAATTGTAGATAACTTACTCATTTTGCCTGATGCCCAAAATTCTTTGTTGTTGTTATTGTTGTTTTTCATCTTTATAGTTCAGTGCTATTGCTTGGGTATGTTTTAGTTTTCTGATCTCATTGCATTAATTTAGTTTTATTGTTTTTCCTGTGATTTGTGTATGAACTGCTATTTTAACTTACAGGTTTAAGTCCCAGTTTTTTAAAAATTACATCTTTAAATTATTTTCTTTCTTTGTTTTGTGTTGTTTTTTGTTATTGATTTAGTCTATAGTTTGTATCTAATATTTTGCTTGCTTTTCTCAATCCTGTTCTTCTATTCCTTGGTGTAATTTCAGTGATGGCTGTTTGTGTTGCTCAATATGGACTTGATTTCTTGGATAGATTTATTTTTTTCTTCTATTTATTTCTTAAGTCTGCCAGCTCATGTTTCATCTCCTCTAGTTCTCTGCTTTGAGCTCTTTGATTCATTAGGTGACTTTATTCATGACCATATATTTGGTCATGATTTTTATCTGAGCAGTGGCCATATTTTTCTGGTGGGTATTCATCACCTGCCACTTGTTTTTCCCACATTTTTCTTCTTTTTCCTGAAAGTAACTTTGCATAGATACTTGGCTGGGTCTTTTTTGCTTATTACTTTTGTGAATGAGGTGAATTCTTCCAGTTACTTGTGAGAGATTCCTTCAGGGGAGAGACTAGAGTAGTATTCCAGGCAGGCAGTAACTTTCTTTGGTTCACAGCAAAGCTCATTATGACTCAGTGGTGTGTGTGTGTGTGAACTCTTTCAACCTTCATTTCTCCCTAGTTCAAAGATATCAGCAGTTTCTGGACTGCTTGTAATTCAAGATCCATCTCCTTTACCTTCCACAATGACACACGGCTTCTCTAAAGAATGTGTGTTGCCTTGTTTAGTCCCACCTCCTCTGATTATTCTTTTTTTCTTCTTCTTTTCAGCATAACAGAATTCATTGTTTTTGCACCACACCCAGTGCTCCATGCAATACGTGCCCTCTTTAATACCCACCACCTGGCTCCCCCAACCTCCCACCCCCCACCCCTTCAAAACCCTCAGATTGTTTTTCAGAGTCCCTAGTCTCCCATGGTTCACCTCCCCTTCCAATTTCCCTCAACTCCTTCTCCTCTCCATCTCCCTATGTCCTCCATGCTATTTGTTATGCTCCACAAATAAATGAAACCATATGATACTTGACTCTCTCTGCTTGACTTATTTCACTCAGCATAATCTCTTCCAGTCCCGTCCATGTTGCTACAAAAGTTGGGTATTCATCCTTTCTGATGGAGGCATAATACTACATAGTGTATATGGACCACATCTTCCTTATCCATTTGTCCGTTGAAGGGCATCTTGGTTCTTTCCACAGTTTGGCGACCATGGCCATTGCTGCTATAAACACTGGGGTACAGATGGCCCTTCTTTTCACTACATCTGTACCTTTGGGGTAAATACCCAGTAGTGCAATTGCAGGGTCATAGGGAAGCTCTATTTTTAATTTCTTAAGGAATCTTCACACTGTTTTCCAAAGTGGCTGCACCAACTTGCATTCCCACCAACAGTGTAAGAGGGTTCCCCTTTCTTCACATCCTCTCCAACACATGTTGTTTCCTGTCTTGCTAATTTTGGCCATTCTAACTGGTGTAAGGTGGTATCTCAATGTGGTTTTAATTTGAATCTCCCTGATGGCTAGTGATGATGAACATTTTTTCATGTGTCTGATAGCCATTTGCAGGTCTTCATTGGAGAAGTGTCTGTTCATATCTTCTGCCCATTTTTTGATATGATTATCTGTTTTGTGTCTGTTGAGTTTGAGAAGTTCTTTATAGATCCTGGATATCAACCTTTTGTCTGTACTGTCATTTGCAAATATCTTCTCCCATTCTGTGGGTTGCCTCTTTGTTTTCTTGACTGTTTCCTTTGCTGTGCAGAAGCTTTTGATCTTGATGAAGTCCTAAAAGTTCATTTTCGCTTTTGTTTCCTTTGCCTTTGGAGACATATCTTGAAAGAAGTTGCTGTGGCTGATACCGAAGAGGTTACTGCCTATGTTCTCCTCTAGGATTCTGTGGGGTTCAGTGAAGCTCCCTTTAAAGGCCCAGGCATCCTGTTCCCATTGTTTCAGTCAAGAATTGTGGTTTTGCCACATACTTGGATAACTGTACTGTGCTCTGCCTGATTTGTTTGAGATCTTTAGCCACAGATGTCTTTTTGAGTATTTCTCTGCATCTCGCAGCCCCTCCTCAAGTATTATAGTTCAGGGTTACAGGTGTCTCCTTACTTTATTAGAAATCACTTTTCTCTCTTTTCATTGCTACTGTGATTTTATTTCTTTGAGAAAACTGGGTAGGCATATTTTGTCTGGAATTTTATAAGCAAGTACTGTGAATAATAAATTTAGTGAAATCCACTATTATTTTGTTAGGATTAATTTAAGTGGTATATTAACAAAAATTGAAGAACTCCAATAAGCTTTTCAAAATTTACACAGCAGTGCCAGTCAGTAGAGCATGTGACTCTTAATCTCTGGGTTGTAAGTTTGAGCCCCACGTTGGGTGTAAAGATTAAGTAAAAAAATCTTAGGGGCGCCTGGGTGGCTCAGTGAGTTAAAGCCTCTGCCTTCGGCTCAGGTCTTGATCTCAGGGTCCTGGGATCGAGTCTCGCCTCGGGCTCTCTGCTCAGTGGGGGGCCTGCTTCTTCCTCTCTCTGCCTGCCTCTCTGCCTACTTGTGATCTCTGTTTCTCAAATAAATAAAATCTTTTAAAAAATCTTAAAAAAATAGTTATACAAACCTGTATTCCTCCAATAACATATGAGAGTTTCTAATCTCCTATTCTTACTTACATAGAGCTTTGTCTATTTGATACTCTGATAAACCTCTTAAGTTGTACTTTTAATTACTAGGTGTCAAATACTTTTTAATCTTTTTAAAAAATTGATCAGTTATTTAATTAGGTTCTTTGTAAGAAATCCAATTGTGAGGGTAAACTCCATTTGTGAGAGAAAACACAGAACAGAGGTAGCCCTGAAGCTGAGGAACCGCCTCGAGTTTTGGCAGAATTTGCAAGTTCACAGCTTTCTGATCAATCTTGCGCTGCTCTGTAATCTCTTATTTCTCTTTCTTGGTGTGGAAGATCTCACCCTCCTGGTGTCTGGGCTTACTCAGCTTCTTCTTCTTGAAATAAATATCAGTGAGATGTTTGGGTATTTTCACACTGCTGGTATCAGTTTTGGTAGAAGGGGCAATGATGAATTTCTGGTGTGTTCTACACAGAGGAACTCGATTGAGGGACAGAGGTCCAGTCACAAGTAGCAAGCTACTACTCATTTGCTTCAGGAAAACTACCCTCTTGCCTCTGTGGCGCCCAGTGAGGATGATCAAAATGGTCCCAGGGGTGATGCTAGCTTGCTTTGTCACGCATTGACTGAAAGGTTTTTTTGCTATTGCTCAACAGCTTTCGAGGCACATCTTCAGTAGGATAATACCTAGGCATTTTGCGAAGTTTAACCACTCAGGTACCACCGGTCTTGTCATCAACAACTGGTTTTGTGAAAGTAGCAAGAACCTTCTCCTCCTTTTTCTTTTCAACCCTGGATTTAGCTGCTGAATACTTCCTCTTGTACATGGCCTTTCTGGAATACATAGCCCATGGGGAATATCTGCCAATTCCTCCGACTAGGACAGGGTTTCCGCTGCAGTGGGGCTTCCCCTTCTATGGTGCTTTAGCCTTAGGGTTACTCTTCTCAGCCTTGCCACCAGCATTAGCCTTATGGGCTTCAGGTTTCTTCTCCTTAGTATCCGGCTTCTAAGTTTTTTTGCCTGCCATCTTGCAAGAGTGGAAGGAGCTTTTAAATCTTTTTTTGAGACTTTTCCATTACTGTTAGTGATTTTTGTTTTCTTCTGATGACTTTGTCAACTTTCTATGGATTATTGAGCTTTTCCTTAAGGGTGTGTTCCATATATTTTTCTTAGTCGTTTGCCTATTTTAGTTTTATTTTTTTTTAAATTTTTAAAAAAGATTTTATTTATATATTTGAGAGGCAGAGATCACAAGTAAGTGGAGAGGCAGGCAGAGAGAGGAGGAAGCAGGCTCCCTGCCCAGCAGAGAGCCCAATGTGGGGCTTGATTCCAGGACCCTGGGATCATGACCTGAGCTGAAGGCAGAGGCTTTAACCCACTGAGCCACCCAAGCGCCCCTTAGTTTTATTTTTAATGTATTTTTTTTTTACCAAATAAAATGTATTTTTGTAGAACGTTTGATATTTTCCTGTATACCGTAGGTGCCATTTTCCTTACCACACTAAGATTCCATATTCATAAATATGCTCCTTTACTGCTATAGAGCTTTTTAAAAAAATCTTAGATCTCTAATAAATCTGGAATTTGTTTTAAATATAGTAAAAATTATTAATCTGGCTTATTTCCTCACAATGGTTAGTCATGCACTCCTTCACTATTTACAGATTATTTTCCACTGATGTGAAATACTGCACTTTACACATTAATCATACAGAATTACATATTCTGCTCATAGAGAGTTCTAAACTCAAAATTTTTTCTGTTGTTTGCTTGTGTTTATGGCATAATTACATAATTAAATACTACAGTATTTTAATCATCATTTTACATACTAATATATTCTATTTTCTAGCAGGTCAAAAATTCTGTCATTAGTATAATTTTCAAAATCTTACTAGTTTTGTGTATTATTCTTCCAGATGAATTTTGGAATCTTTTGTTGAGTTTCCAAAAATATATCATCAAACCCATTGGGATTACACTGAGTTTATTTATTTATTTGGGAAGAATTGACATCTTGAAAGTCTTCTTTACTGGTAACATGATATAGTTCTCCATTTAAACATATTTTCTTTATGTCCTTCAATAACAATATTGTGGTTTTTCTTCACAGAGATTCTGCACCTTTCTCTTGAGTTTAACTCTTAGGTGATACAATTGTTCTGCTATTAAGAATGTAATTTATTCTAATTCATTATTGTAAAGTAGAAAAATATTGAGATTTATTTATTTTGTGATACTACTTTGCTAATCCTTTTTATAAATCCTAGTTGCTTTGTAGAGTATTTTTTTGAGTTTTATTCATAGGCAACGATGCCATCTATAAACAATATTAGTTTTTCTCCTTGTTTTTAAATATTTGTACTTCTTAATTTGCTTTCTTACCCAATTGCATTGTCAAACTTTTCCAGAATAATGTTATTAGTAATAGAACTGGGAGGCATACTTTACTTGTTCTTGATTATAATAGGAACATATCTATTGTTTTACTGTTAAAGTGGATTTTTTTTGTAGTTGGATCTGTTAAAAATATTTTTGCTTTCTCATCTAATGATTACTGTCTTTAAATCGGTATATGGATCATTAATTATTAATCATTAATGTAACTATTAATTAATTATTATTAATTATTATTGATTTTATATTATTATATCATCATCATTATTATGATCATTATATAATTATATATAATTATAATTATAATTAATTAAATTATTATTAATTATCATTAATTATTAATGTAACTATTTTTTAAAGAAGATTTTATTTATTTATTTGACAGAGAGAGAGATCACAAGTAAGCAGAGAGGCAGGCGGGGGGCCATGGGGGGGAGAAGGTTCCCTGCCGAGCAGAACCCTGGGATCATGACCTGAGCCAAAGGCAGAGGCTTTAACCCACTGAGCCACCCAGGCGCCCTTTAATGTAAATATTGATGGTTGCATTTAAGTCTATCTTTTACTCTTCTTTTAAGTCTACCTTTTACTTTTGTTTTCTTTCTTTCTTTTTTTTTTTTTTTTTGATTGTCTCCTCTGGTTTTATTCCTTTATTTCCTTTTCCTATCTTCTCTTTCTTTTTTAGGTAATTCATTTAAACTTATTGGCTTGTTTTCTATAACTCTTCATATTTCTTTAGTGCTTGCTTTAGAGATGATGATATACATAACTAAATTGATATCTTTCCAACTCAAGCAAATTGCAAAAGCAAAATTTGAAGCCATAGTGTGTTTTGGATAAAAGAGTGAAATTAATTTAATTAACAAGATAACTTTGTTGTTCTGTTGAGAATAGACTCTAGGGATACAAATATTAAAGTAAAAAGACTATTGCAAATATACAGAAAAAATACAAGGAGTTTCCTTCTATTACTATTTTATTGAGGGTTTTTATTAAGAAAAAGTGTTAATTTTGTCAAATGCTTTTTCTGCTTTTTTATTGAAGGATTTTTTTAATTAAAGTCATCATTTTATTCTGTTAATGCAGAGAATTGTATTGATTTATTTTTCAATGCTTAATCAATTTTGCTTTCTGGAATAAACTCCACTTGGTCATGAGGTATTTTCCTTGTTATGACTTTGTTAATTTAAGATTTAATAAGTAGATTACAGGGTGTTGGATGGTGAGCCATGGTTCCATAAGAGACCACAAGAGAAACTGAAATAGTTTATGACTCATAAGTCCCAAAGCAAGTATACAGTATGCCTCAAGGGACCACGTAGGGAGATCAAGGTAGGGTGTAAGCAGAGCGACCTGGGGCACATGCATTTGTTAGGGTCCATAGGGGGAGTGCATTGGGGTTCCCAGACTAAAGCTGGATTGCTCATTTCAAATGAAAAAGAATGGGGTTTTGATAAACTCCATGAGGTCTTATCTAAAGGGTAATGAAAGGAAGACCCTGAGAGGCTGAGGAGACCATTGATCACAAAGGCTGTCGGGGAACTCATGTGAGGAACCTGTATTTGTTTCTGACTCTGTGAGCTATTATCTGGGACATGTGCTTGCATTGAGGGGACTAGTATCTGTTTAAGACCTTGGTTTGCTAAACGAAATGGATGCTGAGGCAGCAATACCATGAAGTAGTTTAGCTAACTCTCAATAATTTGTTATGTATATTTACATTTGATATGTTAATATTTTGTTAAAGAATTTTGAGACTATTCATGAAGGATAAGGATCCATAATCTTGTTTTTGCAAGATTCTTGTCTAGTTTTGGCATTAGGTTTATGTTAATCTCATACAATGAAATGAGAAAGTCTTTAGAAGTGTCCTTTTTAGAGTCCTAACTGAATGCTTGGGTATTCAGCCAAATCTCTTCATTGGGCTTGTCAAAACATAAACATCTCTCTATATTGTAAGAGCTTCAGAATCTGCATTAATCTCATGGCCCTTGAATAGTTGTTCTCTGTAAGCCTCTTGGAATCTTGCTCTGTGCATGCATAACTTAGTATTTATCCAGAGACTAAAGGGGATCTTTATATAGATATATGGGGCTATTATTCCATACAGCTGTGGTAAATTTCCTCACAAATTTCACTTTGCTTTCTCTACTCAGCAAGGTTTCTGCTCTCTATTTGTGATCCAATCTCTGTGCTGCTATTTCTAAAATTCTTCTAGGCAGAAAGCCAGGAAGAATATGAAGTTCATCTCATGCATTATTTTTCCTCTCAAGAATAACACCTGCATTGTTTTTGTCCAATACTTAAAGCAATTTCATTTATTTTTGTTAAATTTTTTTACTGAGGTATAATTGACATAGAACATTATATTAGTTAATATTTATATATTGTGTAATTATTTTTGTTCAATTTTTGGGTTACTTCTTGTGGGAAGATGAATACAATACCAATTATTTCATTATAGCAAAAACTATATATCTAGACATGTCAAATTTGAGATGTCTATTAGGTAACTAGATAAAAAAGTGTGGTAAACTGTTGAATTCATGAATTTGAAATTCATGGATAAGGTCTATGCTGGAGACATAAATTGGGTATTCATCAGTTTATATAATGTATATAAAGTTTTGAAGTGGATGTGTCCTCCTAAAGAGTTAGTTTAGATTGTGAGGAGATATAAGTATTGAGCCTTTGGACAACTTTAAGGTATCAGGGAGATTAGGAAGAATCAACAAATTCAAAAACATCAAATGGGTAGGAGCAAAAATAATAGAGTGTTGTGAACTAGAAACCAAGTGAAGAATATGTTTCAAAGAAGAGGTAATCTTAACTGTGTCAACCAGTGCTGATTAGCCAAGTAAGGGAAGAATATGAATAGATCATTGGATTTATCAAACGCTAGAGTCATAATAACCTTCACAACAGAAGTTCTATTGGAGTAGTGGGGATGAAAGCAACTGGTGTGAATTCAAATCAGAATGGAGGGTTGGAGTAGAATTGGAGACAAAGTATGGGGACTTTGTAAAAATAGAAATATAAAGATTATGTGGAAAGGAATGTAAATATATAAAGAATATAGAGTAATGTCCTTGAGTGTTTGATAGAACTTAACTTGGACCTGAGCTACTTTAGATGGAGCTACTTTAGATGGAGCATATTCTGTTAAATGTTCAACAACTGGATCTCTGGAAAGAAAAACCCCTGATTTGTAGCATTTTCCAATTTCTGTGATGTAAACATATACTCCTGTTATGGGAGATTTCAAGCTACCAATGTGATGTCACTGAACATCGAAGAGATACTTATGGTCTGCTCTTAAGAGCTCAGCATATCACTGGATATATATTCATTTTTCCAATTTATTTTATGACTATTGGTCTGTTAAGATTTTCATTTTAATTATTCTTAAGTTAGTTTTATTGATTTGTATCTTCCTGAAAAATTATTCATTTCATATAAGTCATCTTAGGCTGCTACTAAAAATGGAAAAAACATAATGAAGGTTGTGAATTATTTAGGAATCACAAATATACAAAATTTTGTTTACACCCTTCATTTGTGTGAAAATAATTACAATACAGTATAAAAGCAATCTTTGCTTAGAACAGAAATATGATGTCTACCTTCATCACTCTGTCAGAAACAAACTGCATGATATATAAAAAGTATGGATATCAAATTCTTAATATATATACAAAATGTACAAACAAGATGTAATAGGACATTTTACATTTAAAAAGCTGCTTGAGCAGAAAAAAAGACTAAAATGAAAACATTGCAAAAAAACCCTTATCTTTTTCTCTACTTCCTAGGAGATTTCTTCAGGTCTATCTTCTAACCCTCCTACCATTTTCATTTATCCTACCATATTTTTAATTTCTAAGAGTTTTTTTTTTCATCATCTTGTGTTTGTTCATGGATACAGTATATTATTGTATGGAAGACACTAATTACATTTTTGAGGTTTTCTTCTGCTTGTAGTATTAGCTCTTTTCCTCCACGTTTCTCCTAATGCCTTTAGGGTTATAATCATCTCCTAATGCCTTTAGGGTTATAATCATTCCTCAAATGTTTGTTGATATTGGTGGTTACATCATATTTAAGAGCAATTTAAGAGCTCTGTATCTGCGTGTGTGTAGATTTTAAATGATGTGATACATGGTTGGGTGATAGAAATGGGCCATTTCTTTGGGAGAAAGACACACACACACACACACACACACATATACATTTATACATTTATAAAATACATATTTATATCTTTTTTCAGTGAGTCAATTTCTCCAGAGTAAGTTTCTTAATCCGTTGCCTGGGAATTGTAAAACCTGGCTACCAGTATTCTAGGAAGCAACTTAAAAGTGGGCAAGGGAAAAAATGAAGGGGGAGAAATTGTAGTGGGAGATAAACCATGAGAGACTATGGACTCTGGGAAACAAACTGAAGGTTTTAGAAGGGAGGGGATGGGAAGATGGGTGAGCCTGGTGATGGGTGTTAAGGAGGGCATGTATTGCATGGAGCACTGGGTGTTATACACAAACACTGAATCATGGAACACTACATCAAAAACTAATGATGTACTGTATGGTGTCTAACACAGCACACACACACACACACACACACACACGTGGGCACTCCTAAATATCACCACTTGGTATATTCTTTCTAATATTTCCCCATTTTTTTCTGTTAGTATGCACCTTACTCCAATTCTCAAAGAACCATGTGTTCCTAACTCTAGGATCCACTTGGTGTAGTATGTAAGAGAAGAAAGCCTCAATCTTCTGCCAAAATACAAGAAGAGTGGTCATCAGCTGTTAGTATGAGATGGTGGTTCAGGAATCCTACTGCTGCTTCTTTGGACTTTTCATTCAGCTCAGCCATATTTGGCTCCAACTACACACTCTCTGGGATACCCGAGTTTTGTTTTGTTTTGTTTTGTTTTTTTAATTTCTTTTCAGCGTAACAGAATTCATTGTTTATGCACCACACCCAGTGCTCCATGCAATACCTGCTCTCCATAATACCCACCACCTGTATCCCCCAACCTCCCACCTCCCACCCCTTCAAAACCCTCAGATTGTTTTTCGGAGTCCATAGTCTCTCATGGTTCATCTCCTGAGTATTTCAATTATTGAGGCTGTCTTGGATTCTGTAGCCAAAATCAATATGGTTCTGGGTTTCCTTCATGATCAGTTTGCCTTCAGCTTTCTCTGGGCCATTACTTGGTTCTACTTGTGCATTTGCTTTCTTGTTTTCAAATTTTGTGTCTTTCATCTCCTCTGCTCTTTCTTTATGCCTCTGATTTCTATCTTAAGCTTTTAAGTTATTTTAGTGAGGTTTCAGAAGAGGTGGATCAATATTAACATTAACTTCTATCTCCTCTCTTTAATTAAAAATTGACTAATTTTAGTTTTATTCTTATGTAGAATTACCTTCTCTCTCTATCTCTGTTTCTTCCTCCCTCCCTCCATCACTTTCTGCCTCAGTCTCTCTCTTTCTGTCTATGAATTCAGAGCCTTTCCAACCTTAGGCATGTCTTGTAGCACAGAAAATGTTTTTCTTATTATACCATTGGTATAGTGCATTTTTTTCTTTTTTTTTTAAAGCCACTTTAAGATCTAACTCTATGATTATCTGCTATGTGAACAAATCTTACCTCCCCCAGTAGAGCCAATTTCTCCATTCTCTATATTTCTATAGCACTTTGAATAATCTTCTGTTATAGCACTCATCACAGTGTTTTGCCAAGTGAGTTTTGTTTTTATTTCTCCTCTGACTGTAAATTTCTTGAGGCATATTTTATGTAGTCAGTCTATGTTAGGGGAATGAGCAACTAAAACAGTGTGACCTAGAGAGGTTTCTGATAAGGTGAAAAAGCACAGATAAGAAATGAAAATTGGTTCCCAGATATAGAATTATTAGGCTAAACTATAATATAAACCAAGATCCAGAGATACAGCCTTGCTTATCATTATAAGAAATGGTAAACATAAGTGAGGGATTGGTTAAGAACATCATAGTATATTTATTTGATGATTATCCTTGTTACTAAAAAGAGAAAATTAGAAAAAAATTGCACACAAAAAATTTTGTGATAAAGTGTTAAGTTTAAGAAGCAAAATACAAAATTCTATATGTAGTATATTAAAAACATATACACAGAAAAATATATTGGTTGCTTATGATAGTAAAACTATGGGGGGTTTTCTTATATTATCCAAGGTTTTAATAAAAATATACTATTTTTATAGTAAAAAAAGAAATAAATGAAAAAAATTGTGAAAATGGAGAATTTGTTATAGCAAGTTGAGGACTTTCTAAGTCACAATATAAGGTTTATTAAAAGGGAGGGCAGGAAGAGGCATGAAAAGGAGGGCTCAGGAGCATTTATCAGAGGTCAGTGAGGAAAGGCTTTTACTGAGTAAAAAGAACATGTGAATTGTGTTGTGAGGAAAAACTAGTAAATGACATTAGGTGGGAAAACAGTCCTAAAACAGAATACCAATGAATTCTTTGAGTTATTCCATTTTAAATTGAGCCTCAAAATTCTTCCTGCTGTTTTACTGCCTGTTTTAAGAAGGAGGTCATGGTTTAACATGAGTAGTTTGGGCACCATTGAGTGAAGTTATCTGGTATTGAGCACAACTGAAGATGAGTGGATGCAGATTTTGTGTATTTCTGTATTGATGAAATAATTTATAGTCTGTGTTTTATATAATATGTTGGGTGGTGGTTAGGGAAGGGAGTCTCTCTAGAATTCTGACCTTGGCTCATGGTGCTTGCCATGATAATAAAAAAAAAGAAAAATTTTATTAACCATTACCAGATTTAAAAGTTTTGTCCTGTGTTCTTTGTTTGACTATAAAATTCCTTTAGAGTGCTTATATTTGAAGTATAGGAAAGGATACTTATGTATCCAATTTCAGTGAAAAAATATTTTTTGTCCTAAGTCATGAATTGATTATATTGGTGGATCTAAATTTGCTGTGAAAAGTGCATTTTGCTTTGACTTTGCAGTTTTGCCTTGACCTGTTAGCATCTTTTGACCTTTTTAGTGCCTTGGGCCCTTTTGGCCATCTGGTGAAGATTAAATGAATACAATAAGATATATTGAATTACAAAGAAAACATTATATATACTTACCAAATATTAAATTCATAGCATAGTCGTATATATACCTCTTTATTAACACATTAAATTATAAAATAATACATTTAAAATATAGCTGAGTTAATTTTATTTATTAAAGACCGTATAAAGGCTTTGCTGCTTAACTTAAATGAGAACATTAAACTCTGGGGTAGCCTCTGACTCATCAGCCAATAATTGCACGTAGGGAAAGCAACATGGGTCTGGGTTCCCTTTGTGAGAACATGAAATTTTAAAGAAAGAACATATGAGAGTATGGTGGACAAATGACTATGAAATGTACAATAATTGTTTAATAGTTGGTATCCACATTGCATGCTGAGTATTTTAGGCAGATAGATAGCAACCAGTTAGTTATCACCATAATTTTGAAGTAGTGATATGTGTAAATTATATTTTTAGATATCTGTAGTTATTATAATGTGATATGAAAATATTTGTGATTTCTTTTTTTTAATTTTTAATTTTTTATTAACATATAATGTATTATTAGCCCCAGGGGTACAGGTCCGTGAATCACCATGTTTATACACTTCACAGCACTCACCATAGCACATACCTTCCCCAATGAATATTTGTGATTTCTATTGGTGACAAAGTTATAGATGCTGCTCATATTGCTGTGATTTGTTGCCTCTAATTATACTAAAAGAAAATGTCAAGTTAATCTAGGGAGGAAGAAAAGATACATTTTTTTCTCCCACACATGCTCATAAAACCCTCAAATTCTACCCTCGGATCCAAGGTTAGGCATGTTTGCCTTAGATTCTTTATTATAGTCTCGGGTATTACCCTATATTAGTCATGGATATTTAGACAATAACATTGGAGCTTATCTTAATTCCTTCTCTGCTGTTGTGCTTTAGTTTAATTGGTATTGAATCTTAAAGAAGGTGTTTTTGGCAAAAGTGTTTGATTTTAGATGGTGAAATCTGAGAAGAGTGAACTAGGCCAGAAAGTATGGAGTCTGGTTGTTTTCAGATCTAAAAAGTGACTTGCTCTAAGAATAAACTTGCCCTGCTTTTCTTTAGTACTTGAGAAAGATTGAGCCCATTTTTGTTTTCATGTTGAACCTTTTTCTTTGTCAACCACAAGAAAAGATCTGAATCAGAGACACGTGGTGTGATTTTTGGCCCCCAGAGGTATAGTTAGCCCCAACAGAGCTATCCTGCAAAGCATAGTCTCAATTTATGGTCTTAATCAAAACACTAGTTTGGATTTGTTTAGTTTCTTTTTTAGTGTTAATGGAGATTGTGTGTGTGTGTGTGTGTGTGTGTGTGTGTGTGTGGTGGGGGAGAATCTTTATTTCAGCTGTAGACTTAGATCTAATCAGAAAGCTATAGGGAACCCTAATCCTGTAATCTATGTTGAGTTTTCAATGGATAAATTTAAGATATGTATATTTGAGCTATGTAGAGTATCATCCATTTTAATGGAAAATAGCGTTACAATGTTAGATCTAGTTTTCTTTCAAATTTTATGGCTTTGAGGCCATTCAGAAAATTTAAAATTATAAAATTGAACACATTGTTCACAAGTGAACACATTGTACCTAATTCTCTAGGTACTATTTAGGTGCACTATTTCCTGGGGTTTGAAAAAATAACAAAGACTCTTACTTTGTGTAGGATTCTCAACTGAGAACAAGGAATAGGGATTTTAGGTTTGAGTTTGGAAGTCCTCTGGTTCCACTTACCAGAGAAAAGACTGATATAAAAAGGAATAATTTTAAATGGTGACAAAAATTTTAAGATAAATAGTAAAAAAAGTTTAAATTGGATCATTACTTTGAAAAAGAAATACAATCCTTAAAGTAAGTTTATTTTATTTCACATTACAAAATTTAGCTTTTGACTACACATTAATTAAAAAAAAAAAGAAATGAATCACGTGTTGAATTTTGGCAGATATTTTCTGACAAATGGTATAATAGTAGGACATAACATTTTTATCTTCATGTTTTAATTTTTTTAATGTGATCATCTAGAATCCTTTACTTTTTAAAAAATTATTTTTATTAACATATAATGTATTATTTGTCCCAAGGGTACAGGTCTGTGAATCATCAGGCTTAAGCATTTCATAGCACTCACCATAGGACATACCCTTCCCAATGTTCATAACCCAACCACCCTATCCCTAACCTCCCACCCCCCAGCAAACCTCAGTTTGTTCTGTGAGACTAAGAGTCTCTTATGGTTTGTCTCCCTCCCAATCCCATCTTGTTTCATTTTTCAAGGGCTTCACTACTTTTCCCAACAGATTTGTTTCATATTTTTATATTCAAATTATCCTCTTTTAGGTGCCTACTTTGTTTTTTCATTTTTTAATATCTAAATTTCCTTTTTCAATCTATTTGCTCTGTGTTGTCAAATGTTAAGGAGTCTGAATTTCCATGAGGTTAGGTTTTAGTGTATTACATAGGAAGAGATGTTGAATGGTAACTAGTTTCTATTTCTTTCATAAAAAATTTCAAGTTATAACTATTATTGTCCTATACATCCTCCTAACTTGGTAAGGAGGACTCATCTCCCAATTTCTCTTTAAAATATTAATGAAGGGCAGAGGAGCAAGATGGTGGAGAAGTAGGAGCCCTGAATTTCTTCTGGTCCCAGTAATTCAGCTAGTTATCAAACCATTCTGAACACCTACAAACTCAACAGGAGTTTGAAGAGAAGAATAGCAGCAATTCTATGAACAGAAAAGTGACCACTTTCTGGAAGGTAGGACGTGCAGAAAAGCAAACCCAAGGCAATATATGGGAAAATAGACCACAGAGGGAGGGGACAGCTCCTGGCAAGTGAGAGAGCAGCAGAGCACAAAATCAGAGCTTTTAGAAGTCTGGTCGTGTGAGGGATGGTGCTCAAGAAGTGAAGCAGGGGGGTGGAACACTTGCTGGGACAGTGTAGTCTCAGGACCCTTGGGGTCACAGAAAGACCAGTGGTGTTGGATTGCGAGAAGCTCCCAGGTATCAGAGTGGGGAAGCCAGCTGCAAAGGTGGAGCTAAGGTGTGGGATCTCAGCTTGGGATTGCCATAACCTGTGATCTGTGGCACAGTGGAGCAACTACTCTTTAAAGCAGGGACCCCACAAGTGGCAGATCAGGGGACACTCCCCACCTCCTTCACTGGAAGGAGTAGCACAGAGTGCACTGCAGGAATCTGCTAGGTTTAGAGACTCCAAATGGGGCTGTGTTCCAGAGATAGAAAATCTCAGTCACAGGTTGGGTGAGCTCGGAGGGTGGCTGGAGACCAGGGAGACAGGAGTGATTGATTGCTTTTCTCTGAAGGCTTACTAAAAAGGGGGTTTCTGAGCTCTCAGCTCTTCCAGGGCCAGAGATTAGGACACTGCCATTTTTATTCTCATCTTCCAAAGCTGTGCAGTAAGCTTTCAGGGAAAAAAAGCTACCAAGAGCAAATCTAAGCAGATTACTTAGCCTGGCCCTGCCAAGGATGGTGCAATTCTTCCTCAGGCAAAGACACTTGAGTATCACTGTAACAGGTCTCTCCCCCAGAAGATCAGCAAGAACATTCAGCCAAGACCAAGTTTACGTATCAATGAGAACTGCAAAACTCCAGTACTAGGGGAATACAGCATATAGAATTCATGGCTTTCCCCCCAGGATTCTTTAGTCTTTCAAAGTTAAATTTTTAAGATTTTCTTTACTTTTTTTTTTTTTTTGAATTTTTCCTCTTTACTATTTTAACCAACATCTTATCAACACCTTTTTAAAAATCTTTTAAAATTTTCATTATTATAGTCATATTCTATCCCTTCATTGTATTTAACCTTATTTTTGGTGTATATATGAGTTTTTCTTTCTTTAAAATTATGGGATACAGTTTCTTCTAACAGACCAAAATATATCTTAAAACTAGTATATGGCTTTGTTCTAGTCTCCTGCCTAATCACATTCTCTCCTTTTTTTCTTTTAAAAATTTTTTTTTCTTTCCTTTTTCAAACAACTTATCTTATTAATTCCTTTTTTAGAATCTTTTAAAATTTTCATCTCTACAATCATATTCCATCCCTTCATCATATTCACATACACACACACACACACACACACACACACACACATTTTTCTTTCTTTAAAATTTTGGGAGGCAGTTTCTTCTAACAGACCAAAATATACCCAAAATCAAGGGTGTGACTGTTTTATTCACCATCCTGATCATATTTTTCCCCCTATCTTTCCCCCCCGTTTCAGGTCTCTTCTGTTTTGTTTAGGGTGTATTTTTCTGGGGTCACTGCTACCCTTTTAGCATTTTATTCTTTCATCTATTCTTTTCTGGACAAAATAACAAAGTGAAAAAACTCACCACAAAAAAAAAAAAAATAGCCAGTACTAACTACTAGGGACTGAATCAATATGGACATTAGTAAGATGTTACAACTAGAGTTCAGAATAATGATTATAAAGATACTAGCTGAAAAAAATCATTGAGATACTAGAGAATTCATTTATTGAAAAACAAAAGAAATAAAATATAACCAATTTGAATCAAAAAAGCTATTAATGAGGTGCAATAAAAAAATGGAGGCATGGGGCACCTGGGTGGCTCAGTGGGCTAAGCCTCTGCCTTCAGCTCAGGTCATGATCTCAGGGTCGGGGATCGAGTCCCGCATCGGGCTCTCTGCTTGGCAGGGAGCCGGCTTCCTCCTCTCTCTCTCTCTCTCTGCTTGCCTCTCTGCCTACTTGTGATCTCATTCTGTCAAAAAAATAAATAAAAAATCTTATAAAAAAATGGAGGCTTTCACTGTTAGGATAAATGAGGCAGAAGAGAGAATTAGTGATATAGAAGAACAAATGATGGAGAGTAAAGAAGCCAAGCAAAAGAGAGACAAACAACTACTGGAACACGAGGGAATAATTTGAGAGATAAGTGATATCATAAGATGAAACAATATTAGAATAATTGGGATCCCAGAAGAAGAAGAAAGAGAGAGGAGGGCAGAAGGTATACTGGGGCAAATTATAGCAGAGAAGTTCTCTAACTTGGTGAAGGGAACAAGCATCAAAATCCAGGAGACACAGAGAATCCCCCTCAAAATCAATAAAAATAAGTCCATACCCCATCATCTAATAGTAAAACATACAAGTCTCAGTGAAAAAGAGAAAATCCTGAAAGTAGCTTGGGACAAGAGGTCTGYGGCCAATMYAATRKTWSWAMYATTRKATTGGCCRCAGACCTCTTGTCCCAAGCTACTTTCAGGATTTTCTCTTTTTCACTGAGACTTGTATGTTTTACTATTAGATGATGGGGTATGGACTTATTTTTATTGATTTTGAGGGGGATTCTCTGTGTCTCCTGGATTTTGATGCTTGTTCCCTTCACCAAGTTAGAGAACTTCTCTGCTATAATTTGCCCCAGTATACCTTCTGCCCTCCTCTCTCTTTCTTCTTCTTCTGGGATCCCAATTATTCTAATATTGTTTCATCTTATGATATCACTTATCTCTCAAATTATTCCCTCGTGTTCCAGTAGTTGTTTGTCTCTCTTTTGCTTGGCTTCTTTACTCTCCATCATTTGTTCTTCTATATCACTAATTCTCTCTTCTGCCTCATTTATCCTAACAGTGAAAGCCTCCATTTTTTATTGCATCTCACTAATAGCTTTTTTTATTTCAACTTGGTTAGATTTTAGTTCTTTTATTTCTACCGAAAGGGATTTTATTTATCCATAACAGGATTCTATGACGTCTTCCATGATGTTTTTGAACCCAGCTAGCAACTTGATAATTGTCATCTGAACTGTAGTTCTGATGTTTTACTAATGTCCATATTGAATAAGCCCCTAGCCATCAGTGCTGCCTCTTTTTCTTTTTTTTTGTGTGAGTTTTTCTGCTTTTTCATTTTATCCAGATAAGAATAGGTGAATGAGAAAGCAAAATACTAAAAGCGTAGTAATGACCCCAGAAAATATATGCTAACCAAATCAGAAGGGATCTGAAACTGGGGGGAGAAGAAATGGGAGAAAAATGAAAAAAAAAAATATGTATATTAGACTGGTGAGTGGAATAGAGGCACACACTACATTTTGGGTGTATTTGGTCTGTTAGAAGAAACTACTTCCTGAAATCTTAATGAACGAAAACACAATTACAAAAATAGAGATAAACATGATGAAGAGTTGGAGTATTACTGTAAAGATGAAAATAAAAAAAATCTAAAAATTGAATGATAAAATAAGAAGTTGGTAGAAAAAAGAAAAAAAAAGAGAGGAAGGAAAGTGATCAGGCTGGAGTCTAGAACAAAGCCATGTGCTTGATTTAGGATATATTTTGATCTACTAGAAGAAATTGTATCCCCAAATTTTGAATAAATAAAAACTTTTATGTGCCAGCTCCTTAGAAGAGAACCCCCATTGCTAAGAAAATTTTGAAAAAGAAAAACAAAACTGGGGGCATCACGTTGCCTGATTTCAAGCTTTACTACAAAGCTCTTATCACCAAGACAGCATGGTACTGGCACAAAAACAGACATATAGACCAGTGGAACAGAATAGAGAACCCAGATATGGACCCTCAACTCTATGATCAAATAATCTTCGACAAAGTCAGAAAAAATATACACTGGAAAAAAGACAGTCTCTTCAATAAATGGTGCTGGGAAAATTGGACAGCAACATGTAAAAGAATGAAACTTGACCATTCTCTTACACCATACACAAAGATAAACTCAATATGGATAACAGACCTCAATGTGAGGCAGGAATCTATCAAACTGCAGAACATAGACAGTAATCTCTTCAACATCCGCCACAGCAACTTCTTTCAAGATATGTCTCCAAAGGCAAAGGAAACAAAAGCGAAAATAAACTTTTGGGACTTCATCAAAATCAAAAGCTTCTGCACAGCAAAGGAAACAGTCAACAAAACAAAGAGACAACCCACGGAATGGGAGTAGATATTTGCAAATGACAGTACAGAAAAAGGGCTGATATCCAAGAACTACAAAGAACTCCTCAAACTCAACACACACAAAACAGATAATCACGTCAAAAAATGGGCAGAAGACAAAAACAGACACTTCTCCAAAGAAGACATGCAAATGGCTAAAAGACACATGAAAAAATGCTCATCATCATTAGCAGTCAGGGAGATTCAAATCAAAACCACATTGAGATTCCACCTTACACCAGTTAGAATGGCCAAAATTAACAAGACAGTCAACAAGAAGTGTTGGAGGGGACGTGGAGAAAGGGGTACCCTTAACACTTTTGGTGGGAATGCAAGTTGGTGCAGCCACTTTGGAAAACAGTGTGGAGATTCCTTAAGAAATTAAAAATAGAGCTTCCCTATGACCCTGCAATTGCACTATTGGGTATTTACTCCAAAGATACAGATGTAGTGAAAAGAAGGACCATCTGTACCCTCATGTTAATAACAGATATGGCTGTAGTCGCCAAGCTGTGGAATGAACCAAGATGTCCTTCAATGACTGAATGGATAAAGAAGATATGGTCCATATATACAATAGAGTATTATGCCTCCATCAGAAAAGGTGAGTACACTACTTTTGTATCAACATGGACAGGACTGGAAGAGATTATGCTGAGTGAAATGTCAAGCAGAGAGAGTCAAGTATCATATGGTTTCACTTACTTGTGGAGCATAAGGAATAACACAGAGGACATTGGGAGATGGAGAGAAATGAATTGGGGGAAATTGGAGGAGGAGACAAACCATGAGAGACTGTGGACTCTGAGAAACAAACTGAGGGTTTTGGAGAGGAGGGTGGTAGGGGATTGGGTGAGTCTGGAAGTGCGTATTATGGAGGGCACATATTGCATGGAGCACTGGGTGTTTTGCATAAACAATGAATTTTGGAACACTGAAAAGAAATAAAATAAAATAAAATGGAAAAAACCAATATGTATACAAAAAATAAGGTTAAGTAGAACAAAGGGATAAGATATGACTATAACAATGGAAATTTAAAAAAGATTTTTAAAAAGGTATTGATAAGATAGAATAGTTTAAAAACATTAAAATAGGAATGAGGAAAAATTTAAAAAATAGAATAAGAAAAAATAAAACTAAAAAAATTTAACTTTGAAAGACTGAAGGACCATGAGAAAAAAAGCCATGAATTCTGTGTTGCTTTCCTCTGTCTCTGGAGTTCTTCAATTCTCATTGATCGATGAACTTGTTCTTGGCTTGATGTTTTTGTGATCTTCTGGGAGAGAGGTCTGTTGCTGAGATTTTCAAATATCATTGCCTGAGGTGGAATTGCACCACCCTTGCCAGGGACCAGGCTAAGTAATCTGCTTGTTATTGGTAGCTTTTGCTCCCTGTACCCTTTCTGTAGAGCTTTGGAGGATGGAAATGAAAATGAAAGCCTCCCAATCTCTGGTCCCATGGCAGCTGAGAGCCCAGGGCCCCATTCCTCAACATGCCCTCAGAGAAAAGCAGCCAATTCCTCCTATCTCCCTGGTCTCTGGCCACACTCCGAGCTCACCCAGCCTGTGACCGAGCATTTTTATCTCTGGCACAGGGCCCTGTTTGGAGTCTCAAAATCCAGCTGATTCCTGCAGTATGCTCCCACACTGCTTCTCCCGGAGGACGAAGGTGAGTCTCCCCGGATCTGCCACTTGTGGTGTCCCTGCCCAAAGAACAGTGGCCCGACTTACCTTAAGGTAAGCCCAAGATGAGAGCACACTCCTTGGCTCTGTCTCTATAGCTGGCTTCACTGCTCTGATACCTTGGAGCTCTATTGCACTCAGACACCCCTGATCTTTCTGTGTCCCCATGGGTCCTGAGACTACACTGTCCTGGCAATGGCTCCATCCCCCACTTAGCCTGTGGAGCGACATCCCTCAGAGAAGAGTTCTAAAAGTTCTGATTTTGTTCTCCACTGTTCTCCCAGTTGCTTGGAGCCAATTCCTCCCCTCACAGTCTATCTTCCCATCACTTCGGATTCACTTCTCTGCACGTCCTACCTCCCGGAAAGTGGTTGATTTTCTGTTCCTAGAATTGCTGCTCTTCTTCTCTTCTATCTTTGGTTGAGTTTGTAGGTGTTCAGAATGGTTTGATAACTATCTAGCTGAACTCCTGGGACCTGATGATATTTCGGTCTCCTCGACCATCTTGCTCCTCACTTCTCTTTTAATACTTCTGATAAGATGGGTCTGCTAGGAACAAATTCTGTTTTTATTTATTGAGAAATGAATTTACTTTGCCTTACTTTTGTTGACTAAAAAATAGTTGGTTGGTAATTTTTATTTTGTGCGCTCTGTGTATGTTACCCTGCTGCTTTCTAGCCTCAGTCGAATCTGCTGAGAAGTTAGTCATGAATGTTATTGTAGTTCCCTTGCAAGTGATGAGTTATTTTTCTTTTGCTGCATTCAATATTTTCTCTTAATCGTTGCCTTTCAGCCTTTTTACTCTCATGTATGTGTTCATGGATCTTTTTGAATTTCCACTTGGAGCTCATTGAACTTCTTGAACATGTAGATCGATGTTTTCAATAAACTTGGGACCTTTTCAGCTACAATTTTTTGAATATTTTTTCTGCTTTTCTCTTTTGTTTTTTTTTGGTTCTCCTGTTACATGTATTTTGGTTTGTTCAATAGTGTCCCATATTTCTCTGTCTCTGTTTTTTCTGTCCTCTCTCTATATTCTTTGGCTTGCATAATCACAACTAATCTATCTTTATGTTTGCTGATTCTTTTTTCTTTCAATTCAAATCCTCTATTAAGCCCCTCTGGTGAATTATTTTATTTGTTGTGCTTTTTAAAACCAGAATTTTCATTTAAAAAGCGATTTGTTGATATTTTCTTTATGTTGACACTGTCACATACCTTCCTTTACTTTGTAATCATACTATCCATTAGGTATTTGAAAATATTTAAATGACTACTTTGAAGTTTTTTTTCAATGTATGAGTCATTCTTTCTTGTTTCTTTGCTTATCATATATATACATATATATATATATATATATATATATATATATATATATATATATTTGAAACTGAATATTTTAAATGATTTATTGCAACAGTTTTGAGTAGTTCCCACATCCTGGAGCTTGTTTACTTGTTTATTGACTAACTGTCTCATTTTAGTGAAATCTCTTTCTTCCCCTGCAATATGAAGTGTCTGATGCTGCTCCTCATAGGGGAAGCTTGGCAGGGCTTTTTTTTCTCTGTATTTCTCTTGTCATAGCCAGCTCTTAAATTCTACCAAACATTGGCTGATTGATCTATTGCTTTCAACGATGCCTTGGGACACAGTTTGCTTTAAAAACTGATCCAATAATCTGGAAGAAATGGATGCATTCCTAGAGACATATAAACTACCACAATTGAACCAGGAAGAAATAGAAAACCTGAACAGACCCGTAACCAGTAAGGAGTTGAAACAGTCATCAAAAATCTCCAAACAAACAAAAGCCCAGGGCCAGATGGCTTCCCAGGGGAATTCTACCAAACCTTTAAAGAAGAATTAATTCCTATTCTCCTGAAACTGTTCCAATAAAATAGAAATGGAAGGAAAACTTCCAAACTAATTTTATGAGGCCAGCATCACTTTGATCCCCAAACCAGACAAGGATCCCATCAAAAAAGAGAATTACAGACCAATATCCTTGATGAACACAGATGCAAAAATTCTCACCAAAATACTAGCCAATAGAACCCAACAGTACATTAAAAGGATTATTCACCATGACCAAGTGGGATTTATTCCAGGGCTGCAAGGTTGGTTCAACATTCACAAATCAATCCGTGTGATACAATACATCAATAAAAGAAAGAACAAGAACCATATGATACTCTCAATAGACGTTGAAAAAACATTTGACAAAGTACAGCATCGCTTCCTGAACAAAACTCTTCAAAGTGTAGGGATAGAGGGTACATACCTCAATATCATCAAAGCCATCTATGAAAAACCCACCGCAAATATCATTCTCAATGGAGAAAAACTGAAAGATTTCCCACTAAGGTCAGGAACACGGCAGGGATGTCCATTATCACCACTGCTATTCAACATAGTACTAGAAGTCCTAGCTTCAGCAATCAGACAACAAAAAGAAATTAAAGGCATCCAAATCGGCAAAGAAGAAGTCAAACTATCACTCTTTGCAAATGATATTATATATGTGGAAAACCCAAAAGACTCCACTCCAAAACTGCTAGAACTTGTACAGGAATTCAGTAAAGTGTCAGGATATAAAATCCATGCACAGAAATCAGTTGCATTTCTTTACACCAAAAACAAGACAGAAGAAAGAGAAATTAAGGAGTCAATCCCATTTATAATTGCTCCAAAACCATAAGATATTTAGGGATAAACCTAACCAAAGAGGCAAAGAATCTATACTCAGAAAACTATAAAGTACTCATAAAGAAATTGAGGAAGACACAAAGAAATGGAAAAATGTTCCATGCTCCTGGATTGGAAGAACAAATATTGTGAAAATGTCTATGCTACCTAAAGCAATCTATACATTTAATGCAATCACTATCAAAATCCCATCCATTTTTTTCAAAAAAATGGAACAAATAATCCTAAAATTTATATGGAAGCAGAAAAGACCTTGAATAGCCAGAGGAATATTGAAAAAGAAAGCCAAAGTTGGTGGCATCACAATTCTGGACTTCAAGCTCTATTACAAAGCTGTCATCATCAAGACAGTATGGTACTGACACAACGGAACAGAACAGAGAGCCCAGAAATAGACCTTCACCTCTATGGTCAACTAATCTTCGACAAAGCAGGAAAGAATGTCCAATGGAAAAAAGACAGCCTCTTCGACAAATGGTGTTGGGAAAATTGGACAGGCATATGCAGAAAAATGAAATTGGACTATTTTCTTACACCACACACGAAAATAGACTCAAAATGGATGGAGGACCTCAATGTGAGAAAGGAATCCATCAAAATCCTTGAGGAAAGCACAGGCATCAACCTCTTCAACCTCAGCCGCAGCAACTTCTTCCTGGGAACATCACCAAAGGCAAGGGGAGCAAGGGCAAAAATGAACTATTGGGATTTCATCAAGATCAAAAGCTTTTGCACAGCAAAGGAAACAATTAACAAAACCGAAAGACAACTGACAGAATGGAAGAAGATATTTGCAAACGACATATCAGATAAGGGGCTAGTATCCAAAATCTATAAAGAGCTTAGCAAACTCAACACCCAAAGAACAAATAATCCAATCAAGAAATGGGCAGAGGACATGAACAGACACTTCTGCAAAGAAGACATCCAGATGGCCAACAGACACATGAAAAAGTGCTCCACATCACTCAGCATCAGGGTAATGCAGATCAAAACCACAATGAGATATCACCTCACACCACTCAGAATGGCCAAATTTAATAAGTCAGGAAATGACAGATGCTGGTGAGGATGCAGACCAAGAGGAACCCTCCTACACTGTTGATGGGAATGCAAGCTGGTGCAACCACTCTGGAAAACAGCATGGAGGTTCCTCAAAAAGTTGAAAATAGAGCTACTCTATGACCCAGAAATTGCACTACTGGGTATTTACCCTAAAGATACAAACGTAGTGATCCGAAGGGGCACATGCACCCGAAGGTGCAACAATGTCCACAATAGCCAAACTATTGAAAGAACCTAGATGATCATCAACAGATGAATGGATAAAGAAGAAGTGGTAAATATATATATATATACACACACAATGGAATATTATGCAGCCATCAAAAGAAATGAAATCTTGCCATTTGCTACGATGTGGATGGAACTAGAGGGTATTATGCTTAGTCAAATAAGTCAATCAGAGAAAGACAACTATCATATGATCTCCCTGATATGAGGAAGTGGAGATGCAACATGGGGGGTTTGGGGGGTAGGAGAAGAATAAATGAAACAAGATGGGATTGGGAGGGAGACAAACTGTAAGAGACTCTTAATCTCCCAAAACAAACTGAAGGTTGCTGGGGGGAGTGGGGTCGGGAGATGATGGTGGGGTTATGGACATTGGGGAGGGTATGTGCTATGGTAAGTGCTGTGAAGTGTGTAAACCTGGTGATTCACAGATCTGTACCCCTGGGACTAATAATGCATTATATGTTTATAAAAAAATAAAAAAATTAAAAAAAATCTGATCCAAAAAATTTGGGCTTTTTTGAAAGGATAGTTTCTGAGTCAGTGTTTGATATATCTTCTGACACCAGGAAGGCCCCTCCCAGCTGTCTCTTTTCCTGTTTCTCTTAAGCAAACCATGCAGTTTAGAGTTTAACCTATATCTCTAGTGAGTATCATTTTCATCCCAGTTGTCTTTCATTGCACCTAGATTGCTTTTGAGAGCACCTTTAGGCTTGAACTTCTCATGCTCTGTTGGAACTGAAGTCAGTTCCTTTGGGGAACTGCTTCACCCTGTGTGCAAAATCTCTGAGCTTCTCCCTGTGGACAAAATATCTGAGCCACAGGTTTGGTGTTGAGGGTACACTTTTCTGAGTAACCATCCCACTTTAGGAGCTAAGACCTTCATGGAGAGGGGGCAGTAGTCCTGGGTCTCCTTGGCTTTCCCCCTCTGATGTGGGACCTCCACATCATAAGCCAGGGAAAGGGCAACTGGTATCCCAATATTCTCAGTGGCCTTGAGGTAAAACCTCCCTTTCATGAGTGGGGTCTGGGCAGAGGAACAGAGCCCCAACTATCAACTCGAGTTTGGAAAATGTGGCATATCTTCCATCTTCAAGGAGATGCATTTAATTTCTAGCATTAGAATCAAGGCAAAGTTGGCAAGACCGGTCTATAAAAAGAATTAGCATTCTGAGGAGTTCTTAGATTCAGGAAATGGGATCCCCAGGAGACAGGTACTAAACTTTCTGCTAATCTGGGTAACTAAGAGCTGTTTCTAGGATGATCAAGACTACTCTACTCTCTTCTTCTAATAAGTACCTCTTTTTTCATAATCACAAGTAGATTATTGTTCACACCCCAGACTTCTTAGGACAATACCAGTTGTAAAAGATTGTTGCATCCTCTTGATTTTCATAACTTCCTACCTGCTTCCTACTAGAATCCTTGTATCTTAAGCTGGAAGACTAGCTGATAGTCATAGCCCCTTACGTATTTTCCAGTATGTGGCTATCTTTTATTTCATATGGATTCTGATTGTGTTAAAATGAATTTCCTTGTCCCATTAACTTGTCTCATTATGAGATGTAGAGTTTGGAAATGTCAGCCCATAGAGCTCTTCTCATCTATTTCTACTCCCAGTTGAATAACATTGCAGAAAATGGTAGCAGTACTAATTGGGAAGAGAATAAAACATCCCAGGTTGCCTTTGAAATTAACTCTGCATCAACCAAGTAAAACTTCAAAGGTTAAAAACCTGGTCTGGGTTGAAGGATTTTTTCTAATATATTTTGTCCATATGACTTTGCAATTGTTTATAGATTTTTATCTGCCATTTGGCTGGTAGAATTTTTCATAGAATTCATATCATAGATGAATACTGCGTGTTTCTAGGGTTATTGAAACTTGCATTTCTCAATGGATTTCCATTAAGATTTCTATAGTAGGGAAAGGAGGTAAAAAAAAAATTAGAGATTGGTAGTTTTCTACCATGCTAACTATAAAATCTAGATTTGGATACTCTTTTATGGCAGAGATGAGAGTATTCCTAGGAGCCTTACAGTTCAGTTGAGTCATGTGGCTAATTATGGCCAGTGGGTTATGGGGTAGAAATGACATGTGTCACTTCTGAGATGAAGCTTAGAAGAGGCCACATGAAAAATCTCCAGCTCTTATTTCTTTCCCATGTTGACCAAGAAAGCCATATAAAAGAGTCTCCATTACACAATGGACTCCTGGAGTAAAGGAGAAAAGGCCCCACTGACCCAAGTGATGGGAGCTCTCTTTCAAGTATTGAGTAACAATAAAATTTTTGTTTTTTGTTTTGTTTTGTTTGTAGAAGCCAATGAGACTTTTGGATGGTGTATTACTGCAGTTACTTTTTCTGACTAAAATGTCATCTTTCTACATTCCAAAAGTCAGTTTCCTTCAAGGAGTTGATGATAAAACAAAAATCCAGATGATCTGGTGGCTTTGAATTCAAAGTTGAATATGTTATGTATCTTTAGTAATTGAAAATGTGGAGTGGTGACTGGGTGTGTCAGTCAGTTAAGTGTTTGACTCTTGATTTCAGCTCAGGTCATGATCTTAGGGCCCTGAAATCTAGCCCCACATCAGCCTCCATGCTTAATGGGGCGTCTGCTTGAGATACTCTCTCTTCCTCTTCCCCTCCTACCACTTGGGTGCTTTCTCTCTCAAATAAAGAATCAAATAAATAAACCTTTATTGACCCCACTAAATTTGAAAGAAGCTGAAATTGATAAATATGAAAGATTTAAGAAAAATGCTGATTAATTGTATATAGAAAGACATAAAGTCTGATGGCTAGATTTGTAATCTATCTAGTGGATGATAATGTCGGTCAATGATATGAACATGGTTGAGAGATGGGGGAGGTTTTGGGGGGTAGGTCAAGAGTTCTGTTAATATTTGTTAGCTTAAGAAGATATAATTATAGGTGGTTATTTCATTTTAATCCTCTTTTTTTTGGTCCTCTAATTTTTTTAAAGGATGCTTTAATAGTAAAAATAAGTTAATGACCAAAGAAAATATGTAGGTTACATTCCGAGTTCTGTGTCTGGGACATCTGCTGGTTCTAAGGCTCCATCCCAGCCTGGGCTTGGCCCTATCCAAGAAGGAGGAATGTTGCTTGAGGAGCCTGGGATGAGCTTCCTGTGGTTTTTTAGATGCTTCTTGCTGAGTGGAAGGGCAGGGCATGTAGCTTAGGTTGCCAAGATGGTGCTAAATACCTCCATTTGGTACAGGGTGGCTTGATGGATGGTTTTGAATTTTTTAAAATGTTTCTCAACTTGAAAATATTTCCAAGTTCCATCTTTTTCATGGGAATTTATTGAACATAAGTAAGTCAAATGTTTTTCTCATTAACTAGAGGACTTAATCATGTAGCATGACAAAAGAAAGAAAGACAGAAAAGATTCACAATTCCCAAGAGTGGGCAATTCCCTTGAAGGGGTGGATTTTTCAGTGAAGCTATTTGTTTGGCCTGGGTTTTTTCTGAGTTTATTGTTCTCCTCTCTTTGGAGTGCAGTTGCTACCTTGAGTGTTTCTGACTACCTTCCTTAACCCTATCACTTTTTTGCAGGCTTGTGCTCAGAATACAGGGCCATCCAAGGGGCCTCCACCAAATGCCTTTTGCCTCTCAACTCCTTTTTAGAAAGGTAAATTCTCTTACAAGGAAAAATGAAGTTATGTAGGGATAGCCTGTGTACAATGTAGACTAATCCAGTTAACTCAGGTCATAGTGATTTATGCTTTTTTGTTTGCTTGCTTGTTTCAACTGTTGCTGTTGAAAACTCTTATAAAGGACTTAGTTATTTTCCTACTTTGGTAAATAGATTGTTTTTTTTTTTTTCTATGGCAAATGAGAATTGTGCTTGTGCAAAATAAGTCAATCAAAGACAGACAATTATCATATGATTTCTCTGATATGAGGAATTTGAGAGGCAGGGTTGGGGGTTGTTCAGGGAAAGGAGGGAAAAATGAAACGAGTTGGGACCAGGGAGGGAGACATAAGAGACTCTTATTCTCAGGAAACAAACTGAGTGTTGCTGGACAAGGTGGGGAGGAATAGAATGGCTGGGTTATGGACACTGGGAACTGTATGTGCTATGGTGAGTGCTGTGAATTGTGTAAGACTGATGATTCACAGACCTGTACCCATGAAAGAAATTATACATTATATGTTAATTAAAAAAATTTTAGATCCACAAAAAAAAAAGAGTTGTGCTTGTGTCACAATGTAAATACATAAGGGGTAGGCAATAAGTAGTGATAGGACATACACAAAACACATTTTTAAATATTTCTTCCACAAACTATTCATTTATGTATTACTAAATGCTTGTTATATATTGCTATTCAACTGAATAGCAGTTCTGAATTCAGAATTATTTTTAGGAATGGTAGAGAATGTTAAGATTAAGTGTCTGATCTTGGATTGCTTATGAACTAGATGGAAAGAAGACATGCAGTTGGGAAAATAGCTGCCAATACCTGGAAAAATATGACAAGTGCCATGTGATCCAAGAAGAGAGAAATGACGACAGGAGTTCAGTAAGTATATAGTCCTGATGCATAGCATGATCTGAGAAAACTTCTTGGAAGAAATGGAATTAGACCTGAGATTTGAAATCTGAATTAGTGGAGTGGACAGTGGGGAGGAAGTTTTCAGGGAAGGAAGAAGCAAAGGCATTGAGATGATAAAGTACAGTACATGTTTGAGTGGGGCAGGGCAGCACTGCAATGAACAGATATTCTTGTTTGGAGCAGAAACCCTCCCACCCTGGTCACTAATCCTATTCAGCAAAGCATTCATGGAATTAAAGTAGAGTAAGGTCTACTTACTCTTAGAAGGGTTCCTTACCCTTCTAAATCTGAATCAGTTTCCTTTTTTTAAAATGAAGTTAATCATATCGACCAGCCATGGATGCTGTAAGGATTAAATGAGATACAAAACTAAAAAGAAGGTTCTAAGCAGGGTTCCTCAAACTGTATCATCCCTCTTCACTCAATTCCTTGAGTTCAGCTTAATTCCAGTGCCACTACACCATAAAGAAATCTGCTACTCCCTTTTATAGATCATATAAATTGGACTATTATTGCATTTCTCTAGACCAGTTTCTAGTCATTTTCTAGTTTAGGAGAATTTTCTTGGCATAAGTCATCTGTATGTGAAAGGATACCAATGTTACAGTTAAGAGCTTTAAATGAATAAATAACTAGTGCAGGGTGACTAGAGCCCAACAGCTAACAGGGAATAGTTGGAGATAAGAAAGCATTCTTTTCTTTTTGTAGTTATATCAACATCTTCTGTGATATAAATTTCCCTGTAAACAATAGGGAAAATATATGCCATTACTCTGAGGAATTCATTTAAAAACCGATTGCTGTTACATTTGATCCATAGGGGAAGATGACTCAGGTCTGGGAAGAAGTGGCACCATATTATGTCTAATCTCCTTGTCATATTAGAATGTTTATACCAGCTTGAGTGGTTGTGATGGGGTCGTCTACATCATTTGGTTCTTGTCCTTGTGACTCACTGTTTCTGCTGTGGGGTTAACTCCCTGCAGTGGAAAAGGGAGGAATTACTTGCCAGACCATATGGAGTATAAAAGAGCAGATTGACTGAGGTTTAGGTGGAAGATGAAAGCACATAACTTAAGCTTCCCAAAGGATAACCTTGGAAAACTCTTGTAAATAGCATCGTCACAGAGGTGTCTAATTTTCAAGATTTAACTTGAAACCTTAAGATTCCAAAGTTAGTTTATGCAAAAATATTGAGAGGACAACTGATACATGGGTATATAGTTTCACTGCCTTTTCTAAAGTTTCCAGTTTGGAGAATCTAGAAAAAAGAATGCTTTCCTTTGATTTGTTGTAATTCTGCCTAGTCTAGGGGATCTAACCATGGCCATAGGTGCATTGGAGATTCTTGGTCTTCATCTCTGTAAACTGGGTTTCTGTAGTCCTATATTGGACAAGCTAACATTAAAGATTGTGAATGAGCCAATGAAACTGGAAAACTGGAAATGCATATGTTTCCAAGTGGGATTAGAGAATGCTCCTCCTGGTATCTAACCCCAACAACCCATAGATTTACTGATTAATGGTGGCCTTAAATCTACAGTGTACCTGGATTATATTTAGAACTATTACAGAAAAAGGTATCTTCTTTCTCTAACTCATTAGTGAATGAGTTATTAATTTGCTCAAACTTATTGAGCAACTACTGTGTACCAGGTGTGTGTTAGATGATAGGAATAGAAAAATTAACAGGACAGAGTCTTGTGGAAAGTTATAGTCTAGTGGAGATCTGTGTGTAAACAGTTATAGAGCTGTGTGATAAGTGTTATGATAAAAAAATCTGTAGTGAGTTATGGTAGCAAAGAGGAGAAAGCATTTAAATCTGCTGATGTTTGGAGGGACAGGTCAGAAAAGGTTCTGTAGAAGAGCTAATCCTATAGTAGGTCTGGTAGGATGTGTAGGAAGAGGCAGGTACTAAAGACAGATGGAAAGGCATGAGCCCATGGGTATAGGTTGGAGAATAATATGTTATGTTAGGTTATTAAATGTATTAGCCCTCACTTCTTTTAATTCCTATAGGGTAAATAATCCAATTCAAAATGAGGCAGAAATATCATCCGAGAGATCTTCAAATTAATTGGCTGATAGGTCTCAAAAGTTAACGAGGAATGAGAAAGCAGAAATAAACTTCAAAGTTAGAACACAAGCAAGCAAGAGTGGAATGACTTAGGGGGTCCTTGCAGGAAACCTAGCGTACTTGGAAGAGATGAACTGATTTATAAAAGGACTATTTCAGGTCCAAGTTAAGGGAATCAACAAAGGATAGTGAAGCACCTAGGAACTAGTGACAGCAGGAAACCACTACTGCGTTGGGGTCTGAAAGGACAAGGTGAGAAAATGGTGTTATTGCAGCCCAGTGAGAGCTAAAGCCATGCAAGAGAAGAAACAGCTGTTCAAGAGCAATGCCTGTGAAGAAACACAGCTTCTGTCAAAATTACTAAGAGGCAAGAAGGGAGCAGGGAATGAATACCCCAAACTCAGCTTCCTCTACCCTCTGATATTGGTCAAATCAGTGGCAACCAGAGGACAAGAGAGCCGAGATGACAAATTCCCTAGACACTAGCCCTTAGATTGCTTCCCAGCCTCCAATACCACTTTATGTGTTTTTATTTATTTATTTATTTATTTATTTATTTATATATATAAATTAAAGTGGTCCCAATGACACACCATTGGATCACATTGCCCCTGGCTAGAACCAAACTGAATTCTCTGACTCCCACAACAAACTTTCTGTTGCTACTATTAAAACACTAATCTCATTCTTCCTCAGGGTCTAACTGGTCATATACATGTCAATGTCCCCATTAGGTTGTTCAATTTTATAGAGAATGCTTGTGCTATACCTCCCAGAGTCCCTGTTCCTCTTTAGGACCAAGTCATTAATTTCCCTAGATGCTGGGAATATTGGGTGTTGACGGCTCATAGCTGTGTCCTTCATTGGGAACTGTCCTCCTCCTAGTGGGCAGCTTGGATTCAAGGACTGGACAATGCAGGGGTACAAAAACTTAACCCCCTTGCTTTAATTGGAACCACTCTGTAGGCCCATCCATCTCTAGAATTCCCCATGGAATTGTCAGAGGCCTTTTTTTGGGGGGACTGTGTAGCCCACTGTTCAATCTTGCTTCCTTCAGTGTTTCATAAGTGTTACTCTCAGGAGCACTTCCCAGTAAATCTTCTGCAGGTAATACTTCCTTATTTACTTGTGTTTTCCTGTATCCCTAGTATAGTGTTTTGCACATTCTAAGATATTAAATCAAAGATTATTGTTGAATCAATGGAATGATTCAACAAACATTGAATGATTCAATGATTCTTTCATTCATTTACTGAGGTAAAATTTACATAATAAAAATTCAGTTTTATTACGTATACATTTGATGTGTTTTGAAAAATGTATAAAATCATTTAACCCCTGTCAAAATACAGAACCAAAATATACAAGCAAAATAAGGGTAAATTCATCACCACAATTTCTTTCATTGTCCTTTGCAGCTAATCTTCTTAACACCAAACCTCTGACAATCACTGATCTGTTTTCTGTACCTGTAGTTTGACTTTTCTAGAACATCATATAATGGAATCATATAATATTCAGTCTTTTGTATCTAGCTTTTTCACTCAGCACAATGCTTTTTATTTTTTTAAGTCACGAGGTACATATACTAAAGTTTACCTTTTATAGGTGTAAAGTTCTACATGAATTTTGAAAAACAATATAGTTATGTACCCACTGCCATAATCAAGACAGAATATTTTTATCACATCAATTATTTTATTTATGTATTTATTCATTGAAAATATGCCATATGTAAGTGTAAAATGTTATTTCATTGTGGACATAATTTTCATTTTCCTGAGAAATAATGATATTGAATATTTTTTCAAGTGCTTATTTGCCATTGATATTTTTTCTGTAGTGAAGTCTTAGGCCAAATCGTTTGTTTACCTTACCTATTTTCAAATTGTGTAGGGGTGGCATTATTTTTCTTATTTTGCCGCTTTGAGAGTTAATCTCAGAATTAATTTGTTGAACAAATTTTGACATGCTGTACTTTGATTTTAATTTAATTCAAATATTTTCTAATTCATTATTTTACTTTCAGTTTTGACTTGTAGGTTATTTAGACATGTGTTGTTATTTTCCATGTTTGGGGATCTTTAGATCCTTTCTTTTTTAAAATTTTAATATAATTAATTAGTTAATTAATTTTATTTATTTTAATTATGTTTAGTTAGCCACTGTATAGTACATTGTTAGTTTTTGATGTAGTGTTCAAAGATCCCTTTCTTCTATGGATTTCTAGTTTCATTATTATGTTTAGAGAATATTCTTTCTCTTATTTAACCCTTTTAAATTAGTTACTCTATGGCTCAGAAAATGATTTTGGTGAATGTCTATGTTTATTTGAAGAGTTTGTATTTTGCTGTTGTTAGATAGAATATTCTTTTTTTTTTTTTTTTAAAGATTTTATTTATTTATTTGAGGGAGAGAGCACAAACAGGACAGTGAGAGAACAGACTCCCTGCTGAGTAGGGAGTACAATGCAGGGCCAGTCTCAGCACACTGAGATCATGACCTGAACCAAAGGCAGAGGCTTAACTGAGTGAGCCACCCAGGTACCCCAAGCTCTAGTATTTTCTTTCTTGGCATCCTATTTGTTCCCTTCATAGCATTCCTTAAATAGATGTTTGTTTATTTGGTTTTTGAGTTTCTCCCTTACTAGAATGTGAGCTTTATTAGGGTTAATTTAGTGCTCTGTCACCAGTGTCCAGCCCAATGGCTAGAGTATAGTCAGTACTCAATAGAATTAGGTTTCTTTTCCACCTCAGTTTGTCTTCATTCTAACATATATCAAAGACAAGGGCGCCCCTTTTCTAATTTATACTTGTGGACTAAAAATTGAAATATGTGACATTTAAATGATGAAAAGCAGATTTCAGTCTGGTAAGTCAGGAGAGACTGGTATGACCTCAAGAAGTCCTGGCTACCCTTAACTCCATGGTGGTCCAGCTGCGAGATGCTGTAAAAACCACTAGCCTTCTCTGGACTTTTGTTGTCTTGTTTGTACAATAATACATTTAAATCTATTAAAGGAGGCCAGAAATTAAACAGATTACTTATAATCACACAATGAAACAAACATCAGAATACAAAGCAGAATAAAAATACAAATGCAAAATAAATATAAGTGTTTAGAAATTTATCTCAATACAAATTGAATTTTAAAATAATAATATATTGACTGGAATTCATGTCTAAATTATTGCCTTGGTAATTTTGCTAGAGGAGACAAAAAATGCTTTTTTCCATAGTTTACAAAATACCATAAGAGAAAAATCTGAACTTATAAAGTAGATGGGGTACTGGTTTATAAAGTGATTTATAACCAGATACTATAAATAACCTATGTCATTAAATATATTTAAAATACCTTATTGTAAAGATTTTACCTATGCAGTGCTTTATAAGAACACATATTGAGAGGCATTCCCAACTTATGCATGTTTGAAGAATCAGAGCATCCCATGAACATAGCCCTGAACTCTGAAAACTTTAAAAATATAAAATACTATTCAAAAAAGAATTCTAAACTATTTTTTTGAAGAGATATCTCATTGTGGTTAAGGATTCTAAACTTTAAATCATCTTATTTCAACTCTGCTTATTTTTTGACCTATATGCATTATTTTCTTCTCTTTCAAGCCTGACTCATATTTTTCATAGTTTATTTTTGCAAACAGACCATTGACAGAAAGCACTACATTTACTGATAACAGTGGATTCTTCTGAATCTTTTTATACCCTAATTGATAAAATGTCCCTTTGGTATAGAGTGCAATGCAGTTTGCTCAGGGTAGGCATGAAGAAGTCAGGATATCTGTCCTTATCCAGTTTCCTGGCCATTACATCTCATTTGGAAATAAGTCTCCTACAAGTAGTTAAATCTATTCCTGGGGAACCACTCTTCCTTTATGTTTTATCTTTTCTTTCTTTTCCTTCTTTTCTTTCTTACTTTCTCTCTTTCTTTCTTTCATTTTTTCTTTCCTTCCTTCCTTCCTTCCTCTCTCTCTTTTCTTTTCTTTCTTTCTTTCATCTTTCTTTCTCCTCCTCCTCCTCCTCCTTCTTCTTCTCCTCATTCTTCCTCTTCCTCCTCCTCCTCCCCTTCTTCTTCTTATCCTCCTCCCCTCCTCCTCCCCCTTCCCTTCCCCAGCCTTCTCCTCTTCCTCCTCCTCCTCCTTCTCTTTTTTTTAAATTACATCATGCACATAGTTTGACATGAGATCTTGAAGGCAATGGTTTCTTGTGGCAATGGTGACTTCCCTGTCACAGGAAGGGTTTAGTTGGGTGTAGATGCGTAGCCATTTGGAACCACTCTTCCATTCAAGAATAAATATTTATTAAAATACTTCCTTTGCCGGCGCTGAGATACTCACTAGGAGTTCAAAGGTAGAACTGCGTGGGGTGCCTGCATGGTGCAGTTGGTTAAGCATCCAACTCTTGGTTTCTGCTTAGGTTGTGATCTCAGGGTCTTGATATCCAGTGTTGCTCAGTGTGGAGTCTGCTTAAGATATTCTCCCTCTCCCTCTGCCCCTCCGCACTGTGTGCTCTCTTTCTCAAATAAGTAAGTACATCTTAAAAGAAAAAAGAAAGTCATGCTTTTAAAAAGGGTCCATTTTAGGTGTCAGACATACAGCTTTAAATCAAGTGCTGATTATTCTAATAGAAAATAGTTCAACTATCTACCTATTGCATGGCCTAGAAGACCTTTAAAAACACTGACTAATTTCTGAGAGTCTAAAAAGTCCCCTGCAAGCTTTCTAGAAGGATTATTAAAGAACAAAAGTGAGAATGGTCTTTAAACCCAGACAAACCTAGACTAGAAATCTGACTATACCACCTTGGAGCTTTGTGAATCTTGGGCAAGTCCCTAAACTTTCTGAAGCTCAGTTAGTTGTTTTTGTTTGTTTGTTTGTTTGTTTTTTAATATCTTTAAAAAGGGAATATTTTGAAGAGGACTAAGTGGGATAATACATATAAATCCCCAGGACCAATTAGGTATGGTAGAGTGGAGGCATGTTTAATGAAACTGGAGATCGGATTTGAGCAGATACTTCAGGGTCTTCTTTTGTCCTCTTTCGAGAGAGAGAGAATTGGGAGGATGTATTAGGAAGGATGTTTTATACTAAAGAAGCAAAAGGGAAGAAAGATGTGAAGATCTAGGGGAACACTACAATGAACTGTGACAGGCAATAAACTGTACAGCCTGAGCCAGCTCTGAAGGGAGTGAAGCTCAGCAAGAGAATCTTGTATGCACACAAAGAAGATCACGACATTCAGTGTGTCCAAGCGTACGTGCCTAATGACCATTTTAAAACCGCTCTCTGTTCACAGCCTCAGAGAACCTGTAAGAGTTAATCTCAGTAGTCTTTATTTTGGAGAGAAAGTTTTTTTAAAAAATACTTTATTGTTTTATTTATTATTTCTCACTAAGGAAAGAACAGTGCATTCCTGACCTAGTCTTAACTGGTTAGCAGCTAGCTCTTTGTGAGGCGCTTGAGTAATAGTAATCAGTTTTGGGGGCACCTGGGTGGCTCAGTCAGTTAAGCATCTGCCTTTGGCTCAGGTCATGATCCCAGGGTCCTAGGATCCAGCCTTTCATCGGGCTACCTGCTCATTGGGGAGTCTGTTTCTCCCTCTCCCTTTGCCCCACCTCCTGCTTGTGCTCTCTCTCATTCTCTCTAATAAATAAATAAATAATCTTTAAAAAAATAACTCACTTTGTAGCATTGTAAGTTGTAAATGTTTTTACATGGGTGATCTCATTTTTGTCATTCCCATTTTACAGATAAGGAAATTGAGTTTCAGAAATTACTTGTCTGAAATCATGTATTTGGTATCTGTAAAAGTAGAGATGAACTCTGGTCTTTCCCATCATACTGCACATAAATGGGCCATGCCTCAGATTAGATCAGAATTTTCAATGAAATAAAATTAAAATTGGATTAATATCTGCCATTCTATTTTATATCAGTCTTAAATATGAGTATATAATCTTATAAAAAATCATTTAATTTACCCCTGCTGATCAATTTCTATTCTACTCAGTTTTTATGTTCTATAAATATGATATTACTAAAAACTTATGGAATTTCATGAGCTAATGAGATTGGACAAACAACTCACTCAAAACACACATATGAATACCCCTAGGCACTCATTTAAATATAAGAACTGTATGCAATAATTAATTTAAGCAACAAATATTTGCTTATTATATTATTAGTAAGTTACTTTCAAATACTCCAATACAAATGGTTTGATGTAAATTAATTCATACCATAGGGATGATCAGTTATAGAAATGTGCTGGCAACACAGCTCTAGGGAGGGACAAAGTTCTGATTTGTATCGTTTGTGATTTCTGTTGTGCAACTATTCCTACCATAGCCAGTTTCAAGCAATAGTGTGAGGTCACAGAATGCAGTGTTGGGAAGAGATATACGCAACTGACTCACAGCTAGTATAATCCAGCTCTAGCACACACCTGTGACATTACAATTGTCTACTCAGGGATTCAGATCCAAAACACTTCAAATGTTGTTGTTTAAATCTGCACCAGAGGGTTCAGTGATGAGTGCAAGGGATGTTGGACATAATTTCTAGGGTGTAAGTGAATGATGGTATGCAAGTATATATCAGACTAAAAGAAGATTACATAGGCATTTGTCCTTGAAGGAAGAAAACTCAAGGATACAACAAAACCCAGAAGCCTAACATTTTTAGTATATGTTCTAGGTCTAGAATTTTGATTCTGTGCCTCCCTGTTTAATCAAGTCTCTGTCACCTGATCTAATTAGAAGTTTTGCTAATTTTTTTATTCAACTCTTATTGTAAAGCTTGTTGGTACGCCTAAAAGGTAGAGAGCAGAGACTTCCTTAAGCCCATTGGAATAGTCTGTATGGTTATTTTGAAACTTGTCTGCTAATAAATATTTCTATGTGGCAAAATTTGGTCTGATACTTACTTTCACTACACTTACCACCTAATGGTGAGGTAGGGGAAGAAGTCATAGCTTTTACTTGTCTTTTATATTGCCAAATATTGAGGCAATCAGTACTTACCAAAAGAATCTGACAATTGTGTAGGGCCAACTCGGCATATATCAATTTTCATTACCACTAAATAGGAACTATGTTTGGGACATTGTAGCATGATAAAGTCCCTGTCTACAGAGAGCTTTTAGGTTGACTGTATCATGAATCATTTCAAAATGCAATGTTACCATTTGTATTTGTAAAGAGTGAAAACAAATTGGATGCCAAGATCACACATGCCAGCAAAGAATGGTTTATTCATAATATGGGGTTGTAGTCAAGGTGAATATACAGATCCCTTCACTTTCTTATAAGATAACAAGGGCTTAAATAAAAGATAATGCAAGTGTGTAGGTAATATTTAACTCAGTTATTATGTGGCAACTTGGTGTAATGGGTTTAAAATATGGCCTCCAAATTTCTGACTCTCCTTCCGTCTAGATGTGGGAGGTCTGTGTCCCTTCTCCTTGAGTCATTATGGATTATGATTGCTTGACCATTACAGCATGACAGAAATATTGTTGTGCCAGTTTCTTAAATATGAGTTTGGGAACTGGCACTAGATCTGGTAAGATACAGGACCAGGTTTTAAGAAATTGCTTACAACCTTTGTAGAGTGAGGTAAAAGGCTCACTCTAATAAGGAGATACATACTGGAGGAACATAAAAGCATGACCCCCACACACTACCCAATAACCAAGCAATGTATAGTCTTTTGCACCAGTGAGCATCCTATCAGCCATGAGTACTTGGAAAGGACTGGGCTCGGAGTAGGAAACTCTGAGGGAACTAGATCCAAGGCTTGATGATCTGTGCACCATGTGTTGGGGTGAGGAGATGTCAATAGGACATCAATAAGAGCCCATTGATCTGAAAGGATTAAGCTCAAGTCCTGATTACCATCCCCATCTATGTGTTTCACTCACAGCCTTTCTCATTTCAGTGGAATGGAAACTCCATTCTTATTGTTGGTCAGGCCAAGTCACCATAGATGACTCTTCTTCCTCTCATATGCCCTGTCTGATCCCTAAGGAAAACCTGTTGATTCTACTTTTAAAATACATCCAGAGTGGATAAAATAGATCCGTTATCACTGTCTCCACCCTGGTGCACACATCCACTCTCTCTCACCTGGATTGTTGAAGTAGTTTCCTACTGGCTCTCAGCTCCTACCTTTGACACCCTACCTCCTCTCCATTCTATTGGAGTAAGTCTGTTGAAAAGTCCAGTGGATGTTGAGCTGTTGATTGACAAGCAATAAACTGCACAAATTTAAAATGTACAATTTAAGAATTTTTGATACACTTATACACCCATGAAACCGTTGCCATAATCAAAATAGTAAACATAACCATCATCCCTACAAGTTCCCTGTTGTCTTTGGTAATGCTTCCTTTTCACCCTCATCTACCCCAGGCCCCAGACAACTACTGAGCTAGCTGTTTTCTGTTACTACAGATTAGTTTATATTTTCCATAATTTTATATAAATAGAATTATAGAGTATATATCTTTTTCTGGCTTCTTCCACTCAATGTAATTATTTTGAGATATAGCTATGTATTAATTGGATATTTGGGTTGTTTTAGCTTTTGGCTCTTATAAATCTGCTATGAATGTTCATGCATAAATTCTTATATGACACTATGATTTCATTTTTCTTGAGTAAATATCTAGGATGGAATGGCTGAGTCATATGGTAGTTGTGTGTTTAACCGTTACAGAAGACTTTCCAAAGTGGTTGCACCTTTTATGTTCCCATCACCACCCCATGACAGTTCCTCTAAAACCTCACCAACATTTTGAAAGACCATTTAAAAAAATTTTAGCCATTCTAATAAGCATGTGGTGGTACCTCATTGTGTTTTAAATTTGCATTTTTCTAATAACTAATGGTGTGAAAATCTTTTCATGTGCTTATCTGCCATCTGTATATCTTCTTTGGTGAATGCCTGTCCAAATTTCTCAACCATTTTTTTATTATTGAGTTTCAAGAAGTTTTTAAAAATATATTCATGATAGAATTTCTTTATTGGGTATATAATTTATAAATATTTTCTTTCAGTGGCTTATATTTTCATTCTGTTAATGTTTAGTACTTTTTTAAAGAGTTTTAACACATAAAACAGTTATTTTACAAACTGTTTTATGCTTAAACAAGAGGATAGGTGGATCTGAGAAGAAAAAATTAATAGCAAACAATTCAAAGGTTTGACATTGAATGCTGTATGATTTTCTTTATTTGGCATGTATTGACTAACCTTTCTGTATAAAGCATTGTAGTATAAATAAGCATTATGATAAGTAGTGTTTAAACTTGAATTCTGGGCCCAAAACAAACTTTTAGAAACACTCTCCAATTTAGGGGCACCTGGGTGGCTAGTTCAGTTAAAGGTCTCTCTCTTGGTTTCTGCTCCTGTCATGATCTCAGGGTCATGAGATGGTGTCCTGAGTCAGACTCCCCACTCAGTAGGGAGTCTGCTTGAGATTTTCTCCCTCTGCCCCTCCCCAACTCTCTCACTCTCAAATAAATCTTAAAAAAAAAAAAAAAGAGTCTCCAATAGAGAAGACCTTATTCTCATGATTCTCACTGTATTATGTCAGGTATGAAGACATAATAAACACCCATGCATTCTAACCGTATTTCTTTGCCTATATTGTCATCTGTATCTATAACTATTTTTATTTCTAAATATGTATGTATGACTTGCAAAAAAAATCTAACTTGCATTCATATTCAACTCATGTCTTTGGTCAGACATAACCATTGGGAACACAGTTATGAACTCAGAAGTAAACTAAGTGATAACATAACATATGTCACGATACCCGTGTACTTTTAGTCCACAGCAAAAACACAGATCTTCTCTCAGGCCCTTATTCAGACAATTATTTATAGAGCAAGATAGATTATAACTAGTGAGGCCACACTGACAGTATGTGGAATAATAGTTTACAATTGTGGGAGGAGAGAGAGAGAAAATACACATCCAACAACCACAATGCACAGAAGTCTTATTTTATATAGCTACAGAAAGCCTTATAAGCATGAATTGTCCCGAAGACTTATAATAATTTATTTCTGAAATGGTTGAAATAAATTATAACTTCTTAAAAGGAATAAAGTTTTGAAGAACATACAATCAAATCATTGATAATACAAAAGGATTTATGTTATGAAAGAACCTGAGGCTATATAAAAAGTGTAAGACTTACAAAAGAATGGTGTCAGAAAGCTAAATGGAGTTAAGGTAGAGAGTTTATCTTGAAAATGCTTCCCCTTTAAGTATTCTAAGTATGGAATAGAAAAATACAGTTAATTGGAGGTAAGAAACTAATACTTATTGAATGGGTTTCTACATGGTGGCAGTAATTGAAAAGGGATATTTCCATGTAACTAATTACTAAGCCTCATAATATCAAAATTTTATCAAACATTTGAAATATTTGACCTAGAGAATTAAGAACAGGTAGGATCTGAAGGAAAGAAGTTTATTTCCTCTGTTGGAGCATTTTAATGCTTAAGAGCTTAACTTTAGAAACAGCCTAATCGAGGTCTGAGTCATAGCATGATCTCTGTGTTGGTTTCCGGGAACCCTAGGGTTCTCATCTGCAAAATGGAGCTAGAAATCCCCATCTCACGGGATAATGGTGGAGATAGACATGGAAGGCAGGCAAAGGGCTTAGTACAGTACCTGGCCTAAGGTTTCAGACACTCAATAAATATTAAATATTACAATTATCATTCTTGATTCCTTAACCAGAAATTTGAAAGCAAAGAGACACTGGAAAATTCGAGCAAAGAGCATAAGCTGTTGGTCCCAAAATTTGGGATTGAGGACTGAAATCAGGGTGGGTTTTTTTTTTTTTTTCTGTGTTGAAATCGTTTTATTTTCACCTGCTTTTGTTTCTTTGATTTTAGTACAAAACTTGAGGAAACCCCTCAAATAACTGACTGCTTTTTGAGGGTGTCCCTAAATGCTCTGTGGGCTCAACTTTGGTTGCTGCCATTGTTCTACCTACTCCAGACAAGGATGTCCCTGAGGTTAATTTTTCTTCACAACCATACCCAGGTTGAAGACAGAGTTAAAGTATGCCCCAGGTCACATAGATCATTCTCTGTTCAAGAATCTTCCCTAATCCCTGGTGCCATTTGGGAACGGTTTCAAAGGCATTCCAACAGCAGAATCATGCCAGTGCACTGCTTATCAATTATTTTGTTGATCCTTTAGCAAATCCCCAAACTGATTTTTCTACCCTCCTGGGACACAAATCACAAAGCTGACCTTAACCGCTTTGGCATCCCCCTCCACTCCCGAGGCGCACAAAAGAGCAATGCGGGGCTAGTGATTTACTGTTTTCCCACACAGGTCACCCTCTAGCCTAGACAGATAGAGAAGATCTGTCTTTAATGAGAGAAATGTACCATTACTTGGTCATAAATTCAACTTAATGGTAATTTTAGTAGGGCAGCTTGCCCAGGCTTTGTAGAAACACAAATCAAAAATCCCAAATTCCAGGCATATCCTCCTAGAAACTCTTTTGGCAACTCCATTCCCTTTGCTTTTTAAGGAACTCCATTTCCCTAGTTATAGTCCCTAGTTGCTTAGGGTAGCTTTGCACAAAGTCTAGAATCACTGTGGCAGCAGAGACGGGAGAGGGTGGCATGCTGTTCAAATTATTTTTGCCAAGCATTAGGCCCCGACTTCTGTCGTCAAGGAGGCACAAATGAACTGACACACAGATTCTGTATACAGCCCAGGAAAAGTAGTTTGCAGTGAGTATTCACACAACTGTCTAAGGGAAGGAAAGGTTTTATTTTGTTCATATCCTTATGTTCTTGACCAGTTCTAAACCGACTAATAGTAGTCCTTACCAGGCTTAGATTGCAGAACAAGTTTTTATCCCCAGAGTTGACTTAATTTGAGTTGCTGGGTTAGAAATGTACATAGAGCACTGGGTATGGTGCAAAAACAATGAATTCTGTTATGCTGAAAAGAAATTAAAAAAAAAAAAGATATTGAGAGAAGTTGGTACTTATATATTGAGAATGCTGCTCTCCCAACCCCCACTGTTTTGGAACTACAGGGAGGGTGGAAATGGGAGTGAAAGAGCAGTGGAAGCTGGAGAATGAGTCAGTGGGGGTACATAGGAGAGAGGACGACCTCTCCTATGTGTGCAGGTGTGACCTTGGCTGCTGTGGAAGGGCAGGAAGCCGAGAAAGTTGGACATTGTTCTCTTGAGTGGCCCTGCTCTCCCTTATCTGTCTCAGAGCTGGTTGTGGGGGAAAATTGCTGTCAGTATACCACAATATCTTCTCTTTTGGGGTAACTAAGATTTAGGTGAACCTCAACTCAAGGTAATAATTGAAAGAAAATGGGGAATCATTTGGGGAAACAAAAACTCTTAAAAACAGAAAAACAAATTGATCCAATGATTAATAGAAAAATTATTGCTTTATTTTCTATAGCTGAACTTTTTTTAAGTATTTCTGTTGAGAAGAATGCCTAAAACTGATTGCTGTTTTTAGGGGGAAGAATACCCACTTCAGCAGTTGAATACTTACAAGTGTAATTAAATGATTAAATGTGGAAAAAAAAAAAAGAAATGTACATAGAACAGGTTCAGGCATAATGATACCAGACACCTTGCCACACTTATAAGTAGACTTGAATGTATCCTCTTACTTTGTGTCATATCCTGTGCTCACTTCCATTTTAACAACTAGCAGCTCCTTTTGTGCTTAATTCATGTATGCTGCCTTGGACTAAACTATGTCCTCTCAAGTGTAGGATTGTATCTGAGTATGTCTTTCTAGTTTCTAGCCCAGTACCTGCCATGTGACAGATGTGTAGTTAACATTTGTTGAATGAACAGAAGTATGAATAATCATACCTTTCCAGTAAGGGCTGACTTTTAAGTAAGGGAGCCTGGTAAATGGCCATTTCTTTCTATTTTCAGGATGATATACTTGGCTAGGCGAGGCAATGCTATGGAAGACAGAGAAAAAAACATAGCTGAGGACAACTGCCTCCCATACATAGGGTAACTGGAATCTATTAAAAATATTAGTTGGTTAATTTAAGCGAATATGTACAGATGGCCAACATAGCTAAAGCAAGTGTGACAGCTACTGAAGATCATTCAGAATAACCAGAAATCAAAGAGTTTATAATCTTTTAATCTTTAGTTCTAAGAGCCAATGTACAATGTTATCATAAACTGTTTTTTCCAATAGCATAACTCTATCCAGAGAAAAGACATGAAATTCCAGCTCTCTTCCTCTGATTTGGTATTATAGGTAGGTCTACTGACACTCCTCTCTTCAGCTGTAGAGAGAAGTTTAATTGGCAGTTTATTTGTGTTGCTATTCATTCATCTAGCATATGGGAGGGTCAGGATTAGAGCAGGGAGGGAGGCCTGGAACACCCATGGGATGGCATGTTTGGATCCTTAATTCTCCAGGAAAAGTGATAGAGAGCTATTGTTTGTACACCTTCCATTTACATGATGTTAACTTACATATGGCGATTATAGCTCAGTAAAACTAGAAAAAAAGAATTCAGCGATAATGACAAAAATACAGTGGCTCTCAAGCTTAGGCAAACATCAGAATCACCAGGAAGCTTTATTAAGACACAGATTGCTGGGCTCCACCTCCAGAGTTCCCAAGTCAGTGGTTCTGGGTTAGGATTCCAGAAGTTGTATTTCTAAAAAGTTCCCAAGCAGTGCAGATGATACAGGCCAACACCCGCTGATCCAAGGTAAGCCCTGATACTTACCTGATGTCTTTTTCTGCCATTATCTTGTGCAACCCCATAGGGTGATTCTATTTTTATGGTTTTGTCAGGGTAGCCTGGGGTGAAAGAAAATCAGTTTGAATTATTTTGTAGCTATTTCTTAGTGACCCAGGGCAAGTTTTTAAATGTCAGATATTTTCCTTTTGCCATTTATCCTATGTACTTATGAGCTGCCTCTCCTGCCATTGGAGGTAAAAACAATGATAGTATCAATGAAAGCAACACATAAATGTACTGTTAGCAAAGACATGTATACATATGAAGTATTTTACTTATGCCACTGACCTTGTGTGAATAGCTACCTGAAAGGATGAATTTAACATTAGCTCTTGGATTCTTTCTTCTTTCCTTCATCTGCTCTAATTAGGAAAATAATTGTAGTTTCAGTCTAAATGGAGAAATATCAACCAGGTCTTTCTGTCTTCTAGATAGTTCCTATAGTCTAGCCAAACTATCTGGTTTTCTGATTAGACAGTTTTTCTAAAGAGAAAAAACATTTTTTTTCCCAACAATCATTTTTAGTTATTTTCCCATCTCATGATGAAAGGCTTATCTAAAAGCTCAAACTTCATTCAGGATTCTTCTGCACTCTTTGTCATCACCCGTCCTTCCCTGACCCAACTCACCCCCCAGACAGTCAGGGATTTAAAAATATGTTGGAAGATTTTAATGGTGTCTGCAGAGTAGAATTATATTCTTCTGTAATGTAGCATTTGGACACTGAGAAGGAAGATAACACAGTCTGTCTAGCTTTTTGTAATTAGTTTCATGATACTGTTTTAATTATGACACAACTTAATCACTGGCTATGCACAGATTATGCCACATAGTTAAAATAATTATGGGGATTTGATAAGATAATTCTTTTTTTTAAAATTTTTTTTATTTTTTATTTTTTTTTATAATTTTATTTTTTATAAAATATATATATATATATTAAGATAATTCTTTGAATTCATAAAATGCTTCTTTTCCAACGGGCCGCATACTCTAAAAGGAAAGAGAGCAAAGGAAGATAGCCAACTGATGCTAGTATTTGTCATTTTCTACACCTTGCCAGAGCTGGCCAGGGGAATATTATTCCTTTATTTCAGGTCATCTTCTACCTTCCCAAAGCAACATTTTATCCAGTACTCAAAGATTCTGAAGGTACTGTGAAATGATACATATCCTGTTTGCAGGTAATATGTAATACAGATTACATGCCTAGTAACCTACACAAGCCTGTGTGGATGTGTTAGTTCTAAATCCAGTGCTTTATTTACATAACTGATGGCTGCTGTCTTCATAAGCAGTTCTTTACTATCAGAAGAGTGCAGTCTGATCTTAGGTCTTTCTTAGAACCACTCTACAATTTGTATGGTTTATTGAACATTCATTCATTCACAGTAGTATGCCTCCTATGTGCCAAGTGCTATTCTAAACCCTAACAGTAAACAAGATAAGCAAAATTCCTACCCTCATGGCACTGATGTAGGGGACATTGCAGATGTAGGGGAACTGACAGTAAACAATAAAATAATGACTTCAGAAATGATTAGTCCTATAAGTACAATAAATCAGGGTTAGGGAGTAGAGAGTGTCTAGAGTGGCGAAATTTCAGATAGATCAGGAAATAACTTTTTAAAAAGAGAGCAGTTGAACTGAGTCCTGATGATGAGAAGGAATTAAACATTTGAAGATTAGAGGAGAAGGAATTCTAGGCAGAAGGAAGAGAAAGTGTAATGGGCTGAATCTATTTTGAGCTTAGTGGCTCTGGGAATAGCAGACAGAGTAGAGGGGCTGGAGCAGAGTGAGTAAAAGGGAGAGATGTTGGGGCTGAGGTAGAGGCAGAGGCCAGGTCAGAGCGCTGTGCCCAAGGGTTGCAAGTTTGAATTTTAAGCTGATAGTAGGTCTTAGAGGGTTTACATTGCCTGATTTACATTTTTTGATTTTTGATTTCTAATCTGGCTGAAGAGATTAGATTTATGAGCAAGAACTGAGATGGGAAAGATAAAGGATATAAGACTTTTTTTTTTTTTTAGATATTTGAATTTGAGATAGGTAGTATATATCTATAGGTCCAAGTGGAAGAGATACATGTGGAATCCTTCTATATACATATAGTACTTATTATCTAAGCTGGATGCAGGGCAAGTGGAGAAATGAGGTAGTATAAAGGAAAAATATACATCATTACTCTATCCTAAAAGAGATTTTTAGGAAAAAATATTTTTTTTAATTTGAGCATAGCTGACACACAATGTTACATTAGCTTTAGGTGTACAACATAGAGATTCAACAAGTTTAAACATGATGTTATGCTTTTTTATGATGCTTGTAATGAATAATAAGTAACAGAGTATGACTTTAATACATTTTTTATTTATCTGTTTGATAACAAACAGAAAAATTTAGATACTCAAAAAAATCTTATCCTTCAAAGAAGCCATTTGGGAGGGCTAGCCGATTGTCCTAACAATGCTGCCATTTCTTAGAACTTTCCTGTAAAGATTGGGACCCAATTCTAGTTTGGCTTATGCCACATGAGAAAGTCAGCCTAAATTTTCATAAAATTTTATCTCATTTTTTTTGTTTAAAAAATAGAACTGGCTTAAAAATTCACCTGCTATTATACTTGTAACATTAAAAAAAAACCAAATACTTCACCATAGGGAGATGAGTTGACATCATTGATGATTTTATTTATTTATTTATTTATTTGACAGATCTCAAGTAGGCAGAGAGAGAGAGAGAGAGAGAGAGAGAAGCAGGCTCCCCTCTGAACAGAGAGCCTGATGCGGGGCTCGATCCCAGGACTCTGAGATCATGACCTGAGCTCAAGGCAGAGGCTTAACCCACTGGGCCACCTGGGCACGCCTCATTGATGATTTTAAAATGAATTTTCACTTGCTTTGGGGATTTTCTGAACAATATTTGGATATGAGCAATAAGGGCATGAGTGGGCTATGTACACCCTGTGTAGTCTGTGGTATGGATAAATTTGTGATAGCTTTGAAGCAAACGCTGTTTTGGGGGTTTGAAGTTTAGTTTTAAGTCTCTCATTCACTTAATCATTCATGAAAAAAAAATGTTTTATCTGCCACATGGCAAGTGGTTTTCTAGGCAGTGAAAAGGCAGTTATGAGCAATTAAAAAATAAGAAATGCTTATTTTCAGGACTTCATCTTTGGCCCAAAAGATTAGTATGTCTTAGCCTTCAAAAACCTCATTTCTGCAAATGGCTCCATTAATCAATTTATTGAAACAAAAACATTTACATGAAGGAATAACATTTAACTTTACCTTTGCCTTCCCCATCTGTTTTCCTCTTCCTATCATATTTCCAGAAGCCTAACTCTCAACCTCTGATTTTTAAGTTTAAAGTAATCTGTGCTCATATGCCAGAGATCCCCTTCAGACATGGAACACCTTGTTATTTTCTTTGTCCCTCATTTTGTTACTAGGAGATGTTCATAAATTTCTGAGGTAGGATTCTAATTTATTAATTAATTTATAATAAGGTGTAAATGACTTAATGCTGATTTACTAGGGCCTGAATTTTTATTTTAACAACAGAGCAAGATTCAGACCAAAGAAATACATCTGTACTGATGGTAAGTAAAGCATTTGCAAGTAGTAAAATGATATATTTCTTGGCTGAGAGCTTTCTCCATGTCTATGAAATCACAGCCTATACAGCTTACTTAAATTGGCAATCATAATTTCTAGGAACAAGAAACTTTCAGTTTCCCCTTGTTGCTACTATTTCTTTTTCTTTTTAAGAAATATTCTGTAGCCCTTCAGTGTCATATAATAAATTGGCAAGCCATCCTCATAACTTTGCTAGAGCAATGGACCAAATTTTGCCTTGGCCTTTGTTTAGCTGGAAGGTGCCTACCCACTGAACTGGGGCTCTCCACTACCATTCCTCCTTCAGCCTTGTGCAGCATATTATTACAATCAGCTTCACTTGTTCCCAGTTCTTTCAGCATCTGTAGTGGCAGCTGGCGCATCTCCCACTTCATCAGGAAGTGCATTCAAGGGTATCCGGCTAGAAAGCTCCCCCAGCAAGCATTTCTTCATATTACAAAATGAAGAAACAAGGTTTCAGTTGGAGGTATTCATATTTGGGGTCAAGTAAGGTAGAGTAAAGTTGGGGAGATCTTCCATCATCAAAATGTCTTCATCATGGGTGAGACCAAACCAGTAATAATAATAAAAATCTGTTATTTTTTTCTAGTGGACTGGCATTCCTTTGACCCTGGTTTAATCAGAAAAGGGATGAGCAGAATTATGTGATTGGCACTGCCCTTGTTTGTTTTCTAAATTCAAAGAGAATTGTTCTCATACCATGGGTTTCCCTCAAGATCTACAGTTCCGATTACTGTGGTTCACTTTTGTGTGGAGTTTTCTGCATTTTGCCTTTGGACACCCATATCTCTCTTTATTCCAGCAGCTAATAGGAAAATTCCATTGTGCCACTTGTGGTTTTGTTCTTTTTTTTTCTTGAGAAAACAACCTCTATTGTCCTCCACTTGCCTTTACCTGCTGTATTCTGTACTAATGTGTAATTGCTTGTTGGAGAGGTGCTGATCAGCACATGTCAGAAAACTGTTCTGGTTAATTAGAAATTCTAGAGCTACGGTTTCAGAGGTTTAGTTCATGTGAAAATAACTATGGCCCAGAGAACTAACTTGTATATTTTCTCCCTGGGGAAGAGCTTTGGGACAACATCTCTCAAGGTCACTCATTTTTGCCTTTTAATTTTTTAGTATGTTGTGCATCCAGTAATGAGCACTAGAGCCAGAAGTGTTGCTAGCCTTCCACACTCTTTGTAAGATATTGAGATAGATGTGTCTCTTAAAGAAATACTAATTGGAGCCTGATATATTTAAGGAAACTAACAATTATTGAGTACTTACTTTTTGCCAGGCAATATGCCAGGATTTCTACAGGTATTATGTCATGAAGCCTCAATTTTTTGTGTGTGTCTCAGTTGGAATATAGATTTTACTTAGTTTTTTTTTTTTTCAAGATTTTACTTATTTGAGATAGAGTGAGCATGAGAGAGAGAGAGAGAGAGAGAAGACACAAGCAGGGGAGCAGCAGGCAGAGGGAAAAGCAGGCTCTCCACTGAGCCAGGAGCCCAAAGCGGGGCTTGAAACCAGAACTCCAGGATCATGATCTGAACTGCAGGCAGACACTTAACCAACTGGGCTACTCAGTGCCCCTGATTTTACTTAGTTCTTTTTTTTTTTTTTTTAAATCTTGTTTTTATTAATTTAGTCTGAAATGTTACCTATGTAGTTTTATACTAGAGGGAAAGTGAATTTGGTGTTCTAAAAGAACAATGGTGGTAGTAAATAATTTGGAATTAGGCCTGTTTGTGAAATATATAAATTCAAATAAGTTTAAATTACAGTAGGGCTAGTCCACACAACCAGAGTCAAGTGAGTAATTCCAAGAATTTGGTACTGTGGTAGTTACTGAGACTGTTCATCATTATTTTCCGATAACCCCCTGAGTAATGAATGCCCTGTGTCCTATAACATGTTAGTAAACAATCCTCATAGTTAGACTCTACTTTCCCACATCCTTAACGTTAGGTGTGGTCATGTAACTTCCTTTGGCCAATGCAATATGAACAAATTGATGAGTATCACCTTCAGGTAGAAGCCTTTAAAGCCAGTGCACAAATCACCATCTTCCCATTCTTCAGTCATTATGACTAACAGCATTCCAGAGGGGGAGGCTCTGCCAACTGAGTTGTGAGTGAGGATAATACTAAGCCAAATTCACTACTGACCCAACACAGCATGAATGAGCAGTCACCTTGTTCTAAGACATTGAGATTCGGGGATTGTTAATGGAACACGACCTAATAATGTAGGTTCCATCCATCCAGAATGTAGAAACCCCAAAGTCCTTCCTAAACGTATCTGCTTTCCTTATTTGAGTGGTTTAGCCAGAGTTTTGAATTGGCTAGCCCCTTGTGATAATGGGATAGTTTAGAGGTTAAGAGGTCTGTGCCATTAGGCTACCTCTGTTCCTGTACTGACCCTGCTGTTTTCTACCTGTAACTTGATGGAGTTACTCAATCTCTGAATCTCAGTTTCCTTATTTGGAAAATCAGACAATTAAAATTCCTACCTTAAAAGACTATTGTGAGGTGAAGTAAAATATTGTATAAAAAACACTCAGCTTGGAGGATACACTTTTAAGGTCTTAGGAGGGAGGGAAGTGGGGAGTCACTAAAAAAGGGCATAAAGTTTCTGTCAAGTAAGATAAATCAGCTCTAGGGTCTGCTGTACAACGTAGTGCATACCGTCAATAGGCACATAGTGTACACTTAGACATTGCTAAGAGTGAATCTCACTTTAAGTGTTCTTTCTATGATAATTAAAAAATCAGTGTTAGCTATCATTCTATTATCTGGTACCATTTGAGACTGGCTTTGTAGATTTGATCTTCTTATAACCTAATTGGGTGAGTGATCCTTAAAGTTCCTCACAGCTTTAAAACTCTGTGCTTCCATGAAATACCTTGCTTTCTAGTCCCCTAACTTTACTTAAAGTAGCTTTAGCTTTGGCTTTAATTTTGTGGTACAGGAAGGAACAGATGCCAGCAGAGTTTCTTTGGCTTAGGAAGAAATCATCTACCAAAAAATGAATTTATTCTGCTTCAACTTTCTCCTGTTAGTCCACTCCATCATTCTTTGAAGTTGCTCCAGAATTCTATTTAGCTTTCTAGTTGCTTGCTTCTTACTCATTCTGAAATATATTTTTATTTTTGGCCTTTGACCCAGGACAACATAAACTTTTCTTTTAGTAGACTTGCTTATGTATATAGTAAATAAGTCCAGGAATATGTTGAGGAGACTTCCCCAAGAGATTATGGAGGTTTTTGGTAGTAAGTGTAGCATACTAAGATCTTCTAGAGATACTGAGGAGGAGAGAGGAGAAACACTGTTAGACACATATTGACTTTAATATTATACCAAAATATTTCATATGCACAAATTTGTAGGAATATTTCTGATTTGCTATGTATATTTGCCAGTACTCGCTCTGGGAAAGAATGCAGTGTGCCCTGAAAAAGTAGTCATCATTGGCTAAAAATGTTTTGTTAAAATAAGAAAGTGCAGTCTTTAAGTATTTCAGTAGTGTGTTTGGGATCAATGACTGTGCTTTGAAATGCAGATGTAGATTGTGAAGCTGTGGACACAACTGCACAAGGAAAATGGCATTGTCTAGGATGGAGGAAAAGGGCAGGACCTGTGTCAGATGTGTGCAGGTAGTGCCAAGTTTATGTGTAGAAAAGATGATGAGAGAGAAGGATGGTTGAGTTCCTGGGACAATAGCCTGAGAGTTTGGGGAACTGGAAAGAGAAGGGGGCAGGAAAAGTGACCCTGGGTGTGGGGGAGGTGAGAAAAACTCAGCAGGAAGAGGGAAGAGACCAGAGAGGATGTAGAATTAAGGCAAGCTGCAGACAAAGCCCTCAGGACCAAAAGCCAGAGAGAATCCCAGTTTGTTTAGTCCAGAGACAGGAAAAAGGACATCCTCTAAAAGGACCTAGGTTAAGGGCTGGAGGGAGAAGATAGATAACAGGAAAGAACCCAGCTTCTCTGGGGACCCAAAGAGCAAAGCCTGCCCCTCCACCACCCACCCCCTCTGTATCCCTGCCCTAAGCCTTTTCACAAGACAATAGCTTGAATCCGAAAGGTAGAAATGGAACAAACTGCCTGAAAGGAGAGAGAACCTGAGCCCCCCAGCCGGGGGTCTGCCAGGGAAGGGCTGGCAGGAAGGCCAGCATACTAATGAGGCCTGCAGTCACAGGCCATGCCAGGAAGAGCTTGTCTCATACTTCGAAAGCATTCTTTTATTGAATAAGTAAGTGTGTGGAGTGGGAAACATTGAGCTTGAGCTGAGCTTATGAGCAGCATGGCATTCAGTTCCAACTCTAGAAGCTCAGAGCCTGCAGTTTCCTCACAGGTGGGAAAGTGCCTTGTCTGGAGTTGATGCCAAACAGGTACTCTGTGAGGGAGATGACTCCTTCCCAGAAGCTGAGTCAGATGTGAGTGGGGGTGGAAAGAAGGAGGAGGAGAGGTACCCTGTGCTGGAAAGCAAGTGCCTTGCGCCAATTCCCTCTTTTCTACTGCTCTCCCTCCCCAGTTCTCAGATTAGGTGAGTACTGGGAAACTCAAATTGATAAATCCATCACCCTAAATGGCATTGTATAATTTACTGTAACACTTCCATCATCCAGGCTATATAAAGGGGTCACTGAAAATCCAAAGCAAATACAGGAAGCGTTTGGGAAACAACTAATGCTAGGAAAATTTCCAGAATCCTCTGTTGATTCGGTGTCTTGAGTCCTTAGCTCTTTTTCCTTTGCAGTCTTAATGGATCCCAGTTGAATCAGATCTGATTTAACCTTAAGGGACTTTGATTCCCCTAGTTCGGGTAACTAGAGCTTTGATTTGCATCTTTTCTTCTGAGGGGTCTCAAATATTTTCTGGGAAGATAGCCTTGGGTGCTAGTACCTCGATCTCTGGTTCTCCATTTGTTAGCTATATCTTTAGGAAAGTACCTTACTTCTCTGAATTCTTTTTCCTTAAATATAAAGTGAAGTACTAGCACTACCACAGGGAAGTTCTATGAAGAGATTACGTGATATATTTGAAAAGTGCCAAGGTGTGTAGCATCCAGAAGGCAACCAGCAAATATTTACCTTTTCTCAGAAGGCCAGACATCTAGTATGTCTTACTGGGGGGTTTTGCCCCAGCAAAAAAGCAAGACAGCATGGTGTAAGGGTGCTCTGAAGAGACAAACTTTCTCCTAAATGGATGAACAAGCATGAGTAAGGGACAATCTCATGGCCGCTTTCCCCCCCAGCAGTAGAGCTCTTGAGACTAGAGACAAGAATTTTGCTACTAGAGACAAGAACTTAGAACTGGGTCAGCCACTAACCCCTCTGTCAGTACAACAGAGGACTGGGCTTGAGAATAGGTGAAAATGGGTACCAGTACATGAATGTTTTATGTGAGTTATACTTACCTGAGATCAACTTAAAGGAAGTCGGTCTTAGCAAGCCTGAGGATGATATAAAATAGGGTCATTTGCTAAATGTGGCCTTTTGGGAACTTGCAAGTCTTAACAGGAGATCCAGTTAGGTGTTTCCCCAACCTTCAGCCACGTTACCCTAGAACCCAGTGTGGTGATCTCATGATTGTACTAGCATTGTATTCCTGTTTTCGCCACAGGTTATAAAATGATTTACTAGATGTCACACAAATGTGACCTTAATGACTTTTATTTTAGCCCTCCACCTGGGAGAGGCTGAGTACCTCCAGTCTGGCTGGGACCTCCCCAGGCCTGCAGGGTTAGTGCTGACGGCTGCTGTGATTCAGAGGGTGAGCAGTGTGCATAATGTGGAATCCTTTACCTTCTGGTGGACCTTGAAGAGCTCATACCATCTGCATGCAGGGAGCTACATTTACCAGGTTTCCTTGCCACTTCGTTTGCAGGTGGGTCTGGCCACTGTGGGGCATTGGTGGAAGTAGGACGGACCAGAGTATTTCTCCTCCTTTTTGCTTCAAATGAGGCCTCCAGCACTAGCTGCTTTTGTATGCTTGTTTATTTATGTAGTTTCAGCTCCTATCAGTTAATCCCATCTTCTGTTTTCCCAGCTACTGTGGCATGTTTCCTACCACAGTTCTAAATCTCAACCACTGGCTTCAGTTCCTGGCTCTGGTAATGCCCCATCTTCCCTGGGTCCCTTCAGCCCTAGGCTGGGGGCATCTTTCTGTTCTTGCTAATTGCTGAGTTGCCTTACCACCTTCCTTGACTTCTTAGCTCTTTCATCACCTGTGTAACCAGTTCCTTTGACACTGTTTCTGTCTGAAATTCTTTTGGCATGTCTTTTTACCTTGCTAGACACCAACTGCTACACCTCCTTCAGTTAATGCTATTTTATCTTTGTGTTGGAACTGAGGCTCTCAGGCAAGGTTTGTAGTCTCCCAGGCCATACACTGGGAAACCAAGCAATGGTTCCTTGCAACAATTAGGTGCCTGTGAACATACCCTGGGTTTCACTTATGCTTTGGGCTTATGACCCTCTGAGGAAGACAGGATGCTTGGCCTTTCTTAGTGAGCTCTCTATACAAACACTAGTTAAGCTTCTTGAGATTGTCCTTATCCTTAAAAAACTTAAAAAAACTGCTCTTAGCTCATCATCCATTTTCCCCTTTTCCTTGGTTTATGTTACACACTCTGTTATTTCTCTAGACTTTGCTACTAGAGACAAGACTTAAAATAAAACAAATAAACACACACGCAAAAACAAGTCAGGGATGCAGAGCATTGGGGATGCACAGATCCATTATAATGATCAGTAGCTACATTTGATTTCCAGGGACAGCAATGACCTCAGGGCTATCATCAATATACAGTGGTATTGGTAGTGGCAATGGTATCTTTACCAACCAGGTTCTGTAACATGATTTTGAACATGATCCTTGAAGGTATAGCATCTGAGCCTGGTTTGCTGGCTTTCCTAGAGATTTTGTGAGCTACCTGACATTTTTTTGGTAAGTCATAAAATTGTTTCTGATACTTATAGCTAAATAAAAGATACAGAAATTGGAACCATGCACAATGTTCTCTGATCCATAAAACCCCTACATTTTGGTGTGCCCAGGTGTACTTTAACCTGTTGTGTTTTCAAAATGGGTCCACAATATCTGAGTTCCATATAAAAAGTCACTAAAAGGGCCTGTGATAATTAGGTGATTAATTATGATCTGTCCTTTGAATGCCAGTAAGTGTGTTTTTGACCTCAGCTGTGCCAATGTGCTGAGTGGACTCATTAGTTAAGTGGCCATGGCAGCAGGAACTAACCTACTAGTTTAATTATGTGGAATTCCCTTCACTAAGGATTTCCCCAAATCACCAACTTGTCAGCTCTGGTGACCAACCCTAAGCGTCTCAACTAATACCATTCCAGTCATTCACATGGTGGCAGGTTCATCATTTTTTACTTCTTTTGTGGAGGGAGAAGCAGTATGTCCTTACTAAAATAGATAATATTTGGATTTGGATTTGTTTCCCTTCCCTCCATGCTTCTGCCAAAGCCATCGTCTGTAGAGACTCTGAATGCCTTGTTCACTGTCACAGTATCTCACCCAATGTTGTTTTTCACCATGAAACTCACATTTTAGGAAAGGATGTTGATAGGCTGATGCCTATGGAAATTTGTAGTCTCACCATAAGCTCTGTCCTGGAAACACCTGTTTTTTTTTTTTTTTTTTTTTTTAAACAGTAGAATGATTGAGATAAGACTCAGTTACTATGCCAACATAAAGTTAACCTCTTGAAATGTTGGGGTACCATTTTAGAGGTGAGACTTATGTTTACTTGTGTTTGATATGTGGTGCAGACCCTTACAGAAAATATGGATCCAGGGACCAAAGTGAGGAAATGGGAGTGCCACTTCTCATAATTACATTTAATATTATGGTCATTTTACTAGGACTTCTGGGCAATAGTTGTATAGCAGCTTTAGTACTTGGAGAAGACATGCCTCTCCCAGAGGAAAAAACAGAGACTGCCACTCTGCCATCCCAGGCTCCTTTTACCCTGGGCCAGGAAAATATAGACCATAATGTTGGCTGGGGTGACTAATGTGACTGATCCTGGTTACCAAAACTTTCTGATACAGTGTGGTCAGACAGGAGTATGAATGAAATCCAGAGTAAAGTCATAGGACTTCCCTGTTCAATCATAAGTTAAGGGAAGCTATTTTAATTCCCTATAATGTGGGAACCACTGAAAGCTCATATCTTCCAGGAATAAAGTTTTGGGTCAGTCCGAACACTGGCCATCTGAAGAGAAAGTAAAGGGATGAGTAGTGGATGAGTAGTGGAGTGGATGAGTAAATATGGTAGACCATATTTACTATGGTCTTCTTACCAGAGGAGTCATGGTTTGAGAGTAGACATGAAAAAGAATAGGAAGTAAGCCTCATTTTCAGGAACATAAAGGAAACCCTCTGAATATTTACTTTTGCAACAAGAGTAAAATCCAAAGTTGACTCTGATTTACTATGTGAGTTTGCCACTGCCTAACTATCTCACTTCATTCCATTCTAACCATTGCCTGTCATGTGAAAGCTTACCAGCAAAGTTCATTCTAGTCTCAAGGATTTGTACTAGCTGTTCCCCCAACCTGTAATGATTTCCCCCCAGATATCTACATAATCTCATCTCTCACTTTATTTGGATTTCTGCTCAAATGCCCCTCATCTGTGAAACTTTCCTTGCCCACGTTAGACTTTCCTTCCACCTCCTCATCCATGCTTTAGTTCTAATGACTATATTGCGTATTAGATAATAGACATTATCTATGTCCATTATCTATGTCTATGTGTATTAGATAGTAAACACACATAGATGTTTATTGTTTGTTCCTCTCCAATGGAATATGATCTCCATGAGAACAGACACTTTTTGTTTATTATTATATCCATAAGGCCTAGAATAGTGGAGGTGTTCAGATATACATTGAATAAATGATTTAATTAATTACTTAATTGGATAAATTATTATCTAAATTAGATAAAATGTATTACCAGATAATGGAAAGCCTTGCAAATCAGATTGTATCTCTCAAAGTTCAGACAACTTACTAAGCATTACATAAAAGATGTTTGAGAGAGTTTTTGAAATTGCTCTGGGTCCTTTGCTATCTTCCAAGCTCTTTAGCCATTCAGAATTGTGCTGATGGCTTATTCTACTCTGAAAATGCTTTTATGTATTATGTACCTATTCTTCCCAAACTACTCCCAATTCTTCCTTCCAAATCTCCCAAATGAGCATCCTCATTTCCTTTTCCAGGAAACTACTGACTTCTGTTTTTTTCCCCCAACATTTTCTTCTCAAGTGATATATCTTGATTATCTGGCAGCTGGTTCATAAAGATGGTGGAAGGGGGCCTTATATCTTTGTTATCACCCAGCATCCTGATTAATGTGCCTCTTTGCTTCTGTGTGTCATCTTTTGAAGTTATTCTGAGCTTTTGTTTGGTATTTTCATTATCAGAATGTCCACATTGCTGCTCAGATGACTGTCTCTCATGAAATATAGTATGGAGTTAACTCTTTACTTTCCCACCAGGGTGGTCAAGGTGGCCTTCTCTCCACTTGCTCTGTCCACACTATACTGCAGCTTCAAGATTTGTCCAGAAATTTCTGCTGCTCTTCCATGCCTCACTGCTTTTCCCTTTGAGCTCATTTCACATACACAGTTTCTACCTCACATTTATGACCTTAATTACATACTGTTTGGCATTTTATTTCAGTGGGGGTTAAAAATCTTTTCTGCCTCCAGACAGTTATCAGATCCCACATTCTCATTACCAAGATCTCTCTCCCATCAGTGATCATCAGTGTGGAGAATTTGCTATGCCCCGCTGCATTCTATTTGAAAACTTCTGCCTATTTCAGTTGTCTCAGTTATCTTTCTCAACAAGTTTGTAACTTCTGGAATCCTTGATTGTGTCTCAATTTTCTATAGTATTCCTCCAAATAGTGACTTAACATCTGGGATAGTGCTAGGCACATAACAAGTGCTCTTTTCAACAAAAAGTAATTGATTGATAGATTTTTTATTGATTACTAAATGAGGGTTATACTGAAATTTAGGTGAGTCATTATATGTGTGTATACACATACACACATATATATATAATGACATATATATAATATACAATGACACACATAATATATTTGAATACTTTTACCTCAATTCCAAACTTTCAGTAAGGCTGCTCTTGGATTGATGCCATGATTGCCATGATTATGTATTATGGATGGGGGTTCTATAGCTCCTTGGAAAGTCCAATTTTAGTTCTGCAAACCTTAACTCCCATTTCAAGTATGGCAAAGACCAGGCACCGGGTTACCCTCAGGCCTCTTAGTCTAGCCTCTGGGGAAGTGGAAGTGCCACTAAAGACTGAGTTCAACAATGTGGGCAATCAATCAATCAATCAATCAATTATAGTTATGTAATAAAAGCTAGTAAAAACTCTGGACACTGAAGTGGAGTTTCCCCAGTTGGAAATTACTGTATTTGTATTGTCACACATTAATGCTGGGAAGGTAATGTGTCCTGAAAATGACACAAGCTTTACATTTGGAGCTCTCTGAAACTCTGTCCTATATGAATTTTCTTTTTGTTTGTTTTAATCCCTGTAATAAATTATGACTCTGTATATCATAGGTTTCAATGAGTTCTGTGAATCTTTCTAGTGAATGATCAAAACTGAGGTGGTGTTGGGAATCCCCCAAACTTATATTTAGTGTCAGACATGAGTGAATTTTGAGAGACTGTGCCCTGAGACTTTGCAGTTTGGTTAACTCTGGTAATGACACCCCCATATTTCCCTCCTCTCTCAGAGTTTTAAACATGACCAGAAGTATTATTTTAGCTTGAGAGAGACAGGGCTGACCTTTGCTTTTGTTTTGATTTATTTTTCCACCCCCTCTGTCTGTGCTGGCTTTATTTCTATAGCCTTTCTCAGCTTCTGTTTTCGTTTTCCACAATGTCCATTACCTTATACTCAAACTTGCTCGGTTCTTTACTTCACAGAGGTCGAATGGATAGGAAGAGCTTCCTCTCAGCTGGTGTAATTCACTATAGGTTCTCTAAAAGTTAGATATGGTGTTCAGGGATCTAGGGATAACCCATGCCCAATGTTCCCTCCCCAGACTTCAAACTTTCCTCATTCCCCACCGCATAGAGACTTAGTACCACAAGGACAGGTCATCAGGTGCTTGGGGGTGCTGACTTTCCTTTGCATTAAAAACCTTTTCTGCCCATTCTCAGCACTTCCTAAATTTGCTTAGCCAGGTGTTTCATAAACCTGACTGATTATAAGTATCAGTTGAGACTCTTGTTAAACGTTCAAATTCTCAGCATATCTCATGAAGATTTTGTTTGTAGGTCTGGGCTTTGGCTTGAGAGTGCATTATTTGAATTTAAATACTAAGTGTATCAGTTATTCTTACAATTACTAACCATATCCGTGAGCCTGGACTTCTGCTTCATATATACTTCTAACTTTCAATTACTATCTTCTGTGTTTTCCTTATCCCTGCTGGTGTTAGGACACAAACATGAATCTGTTTTGTATGCCCTCTCTGTTGAAGGAGTCATGCCCTAGCGTTGGTCCTGGGGCTGGCAGTCCTCCTACCGCACCTTGTTATGGCCAACACTCCTCTTTGGCACTAGGATCTTTCCTGTTCCATATCCCAGCATCTGTAGTCTTACCACACGTGGATGGATGGATATCAAATATAATGACCAACTCCACAAACAACTTCATTAATTCAATAAACATTTACTGACTTGAATTATGTCCCAGGCAATGTGCTAGGTGCTGATGAGATGAAAAAAGGAATATATTCATAGTTTAAAGACACGTAAAGAAACAGCCATAATACCGTATGATAAATGCTTTAGCAGCAGCATGTACAAAGTGCTATGGAAACTCAGACAGGGAAAGTGATTAATTCCTCCCGGGAAGGGTCAGGAAAAGTCACAGAGAAGAGTTTACATTTGGAAGGTGACTGAAAGTTCTCTTAGAGGTCAGGGTGAGGGGAAGACATTCCAAGGAGAGAGCAAATCCGAATCAAAGCCAAGGAGAGTGAGAGTGCTCTCTGTGCTCAGGAAACTTGGACTGAGTAACCTGGTGGACAAAGAGCAGTGTTTTTTCCAAGTGTGGTCCTCACGCCATCTGCACCATCATTCTCTGGGGAATATGTAGAAAATGTACATTTCAAGGCTTTTACCTCTTACTGATTTAGAATCTCAGGGGAGGGAGCTAAGCCATCTTTCTTCTTAACAATCCTCCTAGATGATTCTTGAACCAATTAATGCAGTGATTCTCTACTTTGGTATGCTATAATCACCAGGGGGCTTTACAAAATATTAATGCCGGAGTCTCACCTTGAGATTGTCATTTATTGGATCTTGGGTGTGGCCTGAGCATTACGGCAAGCTCCCCTGGTGATTCTAATGTAGAGAACCAGTCCACCCCACATTGAAAACCACAGCACCACAGCATCAAATTCAAGAAAGTAAATGATAGAGATGTAAGAAGTTCATGAAGGAGTTTGAAGAGATTGCAGAGTTTGGTTTTGATTTTATGAGTGATAGAATGGGGGCGGAGTGGGCGGCTCCTACAAGCTCACATTTTTCTTTTGGTCTCATTAAATACTAGTAGTAGGAAATAAGACCCAGTCTGGTTTGTATACACTTTTTGTTGGGGGAAGAGATGTTTTCCTGGGAGCTTGTCTATATGAAGTGGCTCAGCTATGTGTGACTGTGCTTTCCTGGTAACTGGGCACTGAGTATTCCTGTTACTTTCTTCAGAGATGCATTGGGCACCTATATGATGCCCACTGTTGAAAAATCCCTGTCTGTATCCCAGGTGAATTCTTAGCCATGCTAAGCTTCAAGAAGGCAAGACTGAAAAGAGATTGGTAGTGGGAGTTACACATTTACATAGTCTCCTTTAAGCTCAGAGGTTAGAGGTATAAACTTCAAGACCTTGAGATTAATGAATAGAAAGAAATGTGTGGATTATGGTGACTTTGGAACACAGAGGAGAAGTTTTGGAGTAGAGCAAAATAGCATGGATGAGGAGAGATAGGAGATGAGGGAGAAAGTACAGGAAAACAACCAGTCACCATCCCAGGCTAAGATCCTAGAAGCTCTGTGATCAAATTGATCAAGATAGAATAAATATTTCATGGGTACAGGTGTGAAGGCAAAGGAAAGGGTGTCAGAAGTACAGGAGCCTACCTAGCAGCTAGTCAAGCAGACCTCAATGAAATCTCTTCCTCTTAGAGTCTGCTCCAATTACCCCCTTTCCTCTTCTGTATTCTCCATGCTTTCTTCTCTTCATTAACACCTCTGCATCCTCATTACACATAGGGCTCCCAGGAGCAAACAGCAAAACTTTCCTGACTCAGAAGTTTTTTTTTTTTTTTTTTTTTAAGATTTTATTTATTTATTTGTCAGAAAGAGCACAAGCAGGCAGAGGCAGAGAGAGATGCAGGCTCCCCGCTAAGCAAGTACCCCAATGAGAGACTCAATCCCAGGACCCTGGGATCATGACCTGAGCTGAAGGCAGCCACCTAATTGACTGAGACACCCAGGCATCCCAGACTCAGAAGTTTTTGAATGAGCCCACGAGTCACAGCTTTTGTTGAATCTTAGAGCTGAGAAAAAGATTCTTGGTCCAAGAAACTTTAATTTGTGTATCTTCTCCAAAAAGGAGAAGATACGCAACTAGTCAGTGGTAGAAGTGAGACAGACCACTTGATGTTATATGTAAGTAATGAATCACTAAATTCTACACCTGAAACTAGGATTATACTGTATGTTAACCAACTGGAATTTAAGTAAAAACTTGAAAAACAAACCAACCAATGAACCACATAAATAAAAGATAGACCCATGTCTTCTGACTTTCTCTCTGGGACTGTGTCTGTTTGTACTAAGCTGTTGTCACAGTGGTGAATTCTTAGGTTTTGCATGCTTTGAGTGAGAAATTTTATATTCATCAATTTGGTTCCTATAGCCACTTTATAAGAAGGCTACAGCAATTAGTTCCCCATGTTTGCTAGGTCAACTAAAGAAGAAAACTACTTTGCTTAAAAAAACAATTTTCTCTGGAAAGGAAATACAAATTTACAAAATAGGGAATTTCAGGCTCATATAATTTTAGGCCATATGATCATATTTTTCATATAGTAGATTCTAGAATTATAGTTTGCCATTATCACTATTTAGACTCCCAGAACCACTGTCCTGGGACAGGGAGACACTTTTTTGATTCTGTGGTTGAGTGCAAGAAAGGACATTGTGTGGTTACATTATGTGTGACCTTTGTCTTTCTTTTCAAGTCTTCTGACCTTATCTGCTGCTGCTCTCACACTAGGATGTGGGAAATGAGCTCATTGCTTTTCTCACAAAGCAACACAGTGGCGCCTTTGGCTATGGCTTTATGGAACTTGGGAACCTAACATAGTGTCTGACTCAGGGCCCGACACTTAGTGGGTACTCAGGTTATTTGCTGAACTGAGTTGAGATGACATTTGCAGAGTTGCACAGAATTACTATCAGGGCAACCTTGGACAAGTCATTTCCATTCTCCAAGTTCACTCTTTGTTCCTACAAAATAGCAGACAAGAACCAGACACTTTCTGATGTTCCTTCCCACTCAGAGATTATAAATATTTTGGCAACTCTTTCAAAAAATCCCAGAAATTTGGACCAGGAGTGACTTTGAAGGTCAATTAGCCCAACCCACAGCTTGTTCAAGGCAGAGCCAGACTATTCAAAAAAATGGAGATTTGGCAACTTTGTGGTTTGTGTAACAATGAAAGTCAGCCAAAAGGAATAATTCAGATTAAAAATCATTTGAGGGCCAGAATTATTCTTTTTTTGCTCAATATCCATCAAGTCAATAAGGATAGTTAAGTCTCTGCTTTGGTTTTCTTCTTTGTTTTCTATGAATGTATATATACAATAAAATGCACTAATGTTAAATGTACAGCTTCGTGAATCTTTACATATGTATCCATCCATGCAACTACTTTCCACATCAAAATATAGAACATTTCAACACCAGGGGAAAGCTATCTCATACTGTCTCTTAGTCTTTGTCCTCTCTCAAGGAATAGAGATATAATTTCTACCACTACAGGCTGGTTTTGCCTAGTTTTGAACTTTACATGAATGGAATCACACAGTATATGCCTGTTATGTCTGACTTTTTCACTCAGCATTAAGTCTGAGATATATCCATGTTGTTTTCACATGTCAGTAGGTTGTTTTATTTTTACTTACTATATGTGAATTGTATGATTATATCACAGTGTATGACAGTCACACAACTTAAGAATTTACCAGTGCAGAATATTAGCTACAGCTCAGGAGAAAAAATCAGAAGACTTGGCTTCACATCTTAATTTTACCACTAAGTAGCTTTATAAACTTCTCTCTGGGCCCATTTTCTTCATTTGTAAATGAAAAGGTTGAGCTAAAGAACCACTAGTAATTTTTCTAGCTCCAAAGTTCAACAAATAGTATGAGTCACAGACTCCATAAGGAATTGGAAGATAGTCGCTATATATATATATATATATATATATGAATGACTCATATTGAGAACTCTTATCAAAGAACGCATATCAAGAATGTGTAAGCAAGGCGAGGATGCGGAGAAAGGGGAACCCTCCTACACTGTTGGTGGGAATGCAAGCTGGTGCAACCACTCTGGAAAACAGCATGGAGGTTCCTCAAAATGTTGAAAATAGAACTACCCTATGACCCAGCAATTGCACTACTGGGTATTTACCCTAAAGATACAAACGTAGTGATTCAAAGGGGCATGTGCACCCGAATGTTTATAGCAGCAATGTCTACAATAGCCAAACTATGGAAAGAACCTAGATGTCCATCAACAGATGAATGGATAAAGAAGAGGTGGTATATATACACAATGGAATACTATGCAGCCATCAAAAGAAATGAAATCTTGCCATTTGTGACGACGTGGATGGAACTAGAGGGTATCATGCTTAGCGAAATAAGTCAATCGGAGAAAGACAACTATCATATGATCTCCCTGATATGAGGGAGAGGAGACGCAACATGGGGGGTTAAGGGGGTAGGAGAAGAGTAAATGAAACAAGATGGGATTGGGAGGGAGACAAACCATAAGTGACTCTTAATCTCACAAAACAAACTGAGGGTTGATGGGGGAGGGGGGTTGGGGGGTGGGGTTATGGACATTGGGGAGGGTATGTGCTATGGTGAGTGCTGTGAAGTGTGTAAACCTGGCGATTCACAGACCTGTACCCCTGGGGACAAAAATATATTATATGTTTATAAAAAATAAAATTAAAAAAAAGAATACAGTATATAATATAAAAAAAAGAATGTGTAAGCAAAAATAATAGATAACACAACTAAAAGCAGGAAGTATGCTTATATGCTCTGTGTGTGTGTGTGTGTTACTGTTGTTATGATGGAGTAGAAATTTGTCTAGTGGGGAGTCTTGGGGATGCTATGACCATGTAATGAATATACTTGGCACTCAGAATCATTTGGTCATCTATATGCTGCAGAAACTGATTTTTCAAAAAGTGTCCCTTTGTATTATTTTCTGTAAGGGAGGCACCATATTTAAGTGAATGCATGAAATGTACATAAAAGGGCTTCATAAACTGTAAAACTCTCTGCAAATGAAAGGCACTGTTATTATTCCAGATATAATATGAATGCAGCTGCCATCAACCTCCATTCATCCCATTTGCAGGTGTAACAACCAACAAGGGTATTTTCCTTTGTTCCTTTGCCATGGCCATGGGAGAGTTTCTGAACCCAACACACAAATAACAGCTGTGATTTTAATTGAGACTTCTGAGTGGATAAGCAAGGTGTACACTGAGTGCATAGCAACAGATAGACTTTAACTTGGGCAGACACATTATTATTTCCTCAGACTTTGAAAAGGGAAAGTTTTAAAAGACCTCTTGGAAGTTGACCCTTATTTCCCCCCCCACCTGTTCACATTTACTGTCACAGGATGCGTTCATCTCTCTCCCATGCACACAGTGGGAAAACAACTTTGCCATGCAGAGCAAAGAGACTATTTTGCTATGTCAGGGATATGAGAATCTGCATATGGTTCATTGTCCATTTCTCAATTAGGTTCCCTCCCTAGGCACTGGAGTTTCCTGCCCAGAGAGCCTGTCTGGGATCCTTATCATTTCAGCAGAAATAAGTCATCATGAGAGGCCCCTGCAAATCAGAATTTGCCAGAATGCTTGTGGTCTCTGCCTTGCCCTTTCTAAAAATTTTGCAACTCTATTCTTGCCTTAGAAGGGTGAGAAGTTGTCCCAACAATGTAATCAACCCAGATTGGTCAACCGAAGGGAATTTGCTTGTTCGCTCATATTTGTTTTCTGTATCTTCTTGGATAAAGATATGCCCAGGGCTCTGCCCTTTGACTAGAATGACTAGCTATTGCGTTTCCAGTAGTGGGCATAGATGTGTTTTGGAATGTATATTTTCCGATTAATGTTTCCCCTATCATGGACTTAGCAGCTGTATAGTGACACACACACACACACACACACACACACACACACACACACACTAATAGACATAGAGTGAAAAGGGCTTCAGAGTTTGGAAAACCTGGGTTTGAATGTTGGCTTCATCACCACACCTGGATGATAAGCCTCAGTTGCCTCATCTATAAAATGGGGATGAAAATACTTTCCTTGCTCTTAGGATTCTTGTGAAGTCAAGAGAGGCAAGGCATATAACCCTTCCCAGTGAGATCTGGCTCATAGTAACTGCCTCATAAGTGGTGGATTGTTCCATAGGTTGTACAACCGGAAGAGATTATCCAGTAGTGCAGGGAGGTGGCTAGCCCAAGTTTTGCAGTAAGTTAACGGCAGACTTAGGACAAAAGTTAAGGCCCAGAGCTGTTTTCCACTCTGAAGCAAATCAGGCCATGTACAAGAATTGCTTCCACAGGTTTTGGGAGGAGGCAAAATGAAACAAAAGAAAATGAACCAACATATTTCAATGAAACAAATTTTTAAGCTTTGATGATTTTTTTTATGTGAGGTTTTATTTTTTATTTTATTTTATTTTTTAGTGTTCCAAGACTCATTGTTTATGTACCTCAATGTTTATAGCTTTGATGATTTCTTAAATTGAGTAGACTATGGTTGATTGGCATGAAAGGGAGTTTTTTATTTTTATTTTTGTTTTTGAAATACTAACCTCTCTTTATATTTCAGCATTTCTTCCATGTTTAGCCACAGACATCTATATTGCTTTGAGGAGAGTTAGGATTGTTAGATAAGGAAGCAAAAAGAAAGAAACTAATAAAATATGTAAGAGAGTTAGGATTGTTTGATAAGGAAAGCAAAAAGAAAGAAACTAATAAAATATGTTTGTGCAGCCTACAACAGAAGCATAGATTCGAATACCAGAACTTTGGATTTGGAAGAGACAAGTTTTGTTGATAGAGGAAAAAAAAATCTTTGAGAATCCTAAGGAAAGCTCCTTAAGGAAACAGGCTATATAATCTATGGCATAAAATCAGGTTGCCATTTAGGGGAGGGCCGTGTTAGCTGTTTCAACCTTTTTTGTTGAGGACCTTCTATAAACAGCAGCCTGCATGTCACCTTTGTGTGGCTCTCAGCAGAAGTGAAACCCCACAAGGCCCCAAGATTTTCTAAGATTCCATAAAAGCACCTATTTGGATATTTCTCCTTTAGCGGCCAATGACACTGACAAATAACCTCCAACACAGCCACACTTCTCAGAAGGTGGGTGCAGATGCGGAGGGTGAGCCCCTAGCACAAGTATCCCGAGTCATCGGCTATCTTCATTAGGTTTAACATTAATTTTGGGAGTTAACAGAGCACAGTGATTAAGAGTATGTGCCTAATATCTTGTTTCTCTCCCCTTTTTTGATGAGGACCTTTGAGAAAATTTATGAGACTCTCAACCCATTAGTTTCCTTGTCTGCCAGATGTCATAATCACAACGTCTGCTACATAGGTTTGCTTTGGTCAAAATGAATTTATACCTATGAAGGACTTAGTTAGTACAGTGCCTGACACATAGAAGTGTCCACTAATTATTATTTCTAGTTGTTCTTGCTATCTGTATTCAGCCACACCAGAGCAAATTTTTGTGTGTGTAGTACAGATATGACAAACTGACAGTTTTTTTTTTTACAATAACCCAGAGGTAAGTTACATTTCACTGTCTCAACTTTCTACATTAGGTTTTTTTGATTTTCTATTTATTTATTTATTTATTTATTTATTTATTTATTTATATGTGCTTTCAAGAAATATTTATCCAGCCTCTCTATCTGACTGCCAGGTAGTGTGCAAGGTGGTGAGGATAAAATGACATAAGAGACATATTTCCACACTTGTGTAGTTTGCAACCCCAGCTATATTTTCAAATAACTTCTTTCCCTTTATCTGATCTGGGGACACAGGACAATCTCCTGAGCATATTCCCTAGTGCTGGCAATCTGGGGTCCTGCAGCAGGCCATAAAATGCATGGTATATGGATTTAATAATGTCAGGGGAAATTTTCAGTTAATCCCTTGGACTGTGGGTACACTCAGGATTCAAAGGCCAGACCAAAATGGCATGAAGAGAAACAGAGAACTGGTAATTATCTGGTGAATTTGGGTCATGTGAAAAGCCAAACTAAATTACTTTAGCCAAGGAAAAAATGATTTTTTTTTCTCTTCACATGGATTGGTAGTTTTGGTAAGATTTTACAAGGGTCTCCCTTCTTCTCTTTGCTTTTTATTCCACCAGGTATTTCCTAGAAACCAGCATATTGTGAGAAAGATCTGAAGACAAGGACTCTGAGGGAAATGACAATTGTCCATTATGGGGTAATATTTAGTGAGCACTGGTCTTTTCAGTGCATACATGGAAAATCAAAGCAAGGTTTTCAGTCATATTAAGTCGGCAGTACTATCAAAAATCCAATCAACTATTAGGTGCTCTAACTTTGAACTAAATCTGACAAGTGTTTTTCATTTGTGAAACAAATGTTTTGAGTTAGATGCTTTATTTTAGTTCTAAATTATATTATTAATTTGCATTTCTAAGGCAAAAAAGCAAATGAAGGGAACATGCTTTAATTTTTATGTTTTGAGTCATTTATCCTTTTAATAGAAGATTTCAATGTATTCCCCATCCAGGAAATGGTAATGGAAATCTCCTACTTCAACATGTAATCTATAAAATCTTGTGAAATGGTGTAATGAGAATTTGTCACTTTGTCACTTAGCTGAACTTTTACACCCCTGAGACCCAAAGTGAAATGACACCTTTCCCAATTCAGATGAAATGCCCACATATTTTACTGTGTTCTTACCAAGAAAACCCTTCAGCCAAAATCCAGCTAGTCCAAGTCAATTTTTAAGCAAAGTGCATAACCAGAAATTGGCACAAACATTTGTGTATCATCCTTTCCATATTCAAAAGCTGTCTGAGACTCATTTGATTAAGCATAAAAATAACTCTGTGAATATCATTAGAAAGGCTGATGAACATTCCATGTCTGGTCCCTTGAATTTGTATTCTGAAGGTGCATTATTAAGTCACTGCTAAATACTTTCTCTTGTAAGAACCTGATCATGCTCTCTAAAGTCTGAAGGAATTATTTTTATATTGAGTTTAGGAGGTTTAATTTTTCTATTTCCATTCAACAGAAAGGAAACAGCTGGTAAATTAGGGAAGACCATTACAGTTTATTTGACTACGTAATCTCCACTGGCTTCTTTGGTTAATAGAGCATCTTTATTCCAACCAGGGCCCCCTCCCTGCCAAATCTCCTCATTAAACTGAGTTGTGATTAGAAAAGAATAAATGACATTTTATTTCATATGTGGTTCCTTCCAAGCTTCATACTCCTCTTTTAAGTTTTCCTCTTACACTACTTTTCCTTGGCCTTAAGCATTTCTTCTCCCTGGCAGCTCTTCAACACAGGATGTGAAAAAGATTTTGTCCAGTCTTATAGATTCCTAATGAATGTAGCATCTCCTTGTCCCCTCCTTGGACTCAACTGTTATCCATTCATTTATTTATTCCACAAACAATTCTTACGCACAAAATGTTCTTATGTACTTTAGACTCAAGCAGTCATCTCTGAGGATAATTTATTGGTTCAGAGATGGAAGTCTTCTTCGCTTTCTCAGATTTGTTTCTCTATTAGGTGGGGCAGTGGTGTGTGTGTGTGTGTGTGTGTGTATGTGTGTGTGCGTGCATGTGTGTGTGTGCGTGCACATGTTCTTGCTTCTTTCCAGAGTCAAGAAAGATCAAAATATACCTTGCATGTGGTAGAGTGTGTTCCAAATGTGGACAGATGTTGACTGAAAAAGTATCACTTGAGAAGTTTGTTTAAAATGGAGATTTTAAGAGCTTAGCCTGAAGATGGCTTAGGAAGATCCTGAACTTACCTCCCAGAGACACAACGAATCTACAGCTACCTATGTAATGATTCCTTCTGAAAAGACCTGAAAACCTGCTGAACAGCATCTTCACAACAAAGGATAAAAGGACCATATCAAGATAAGTAGGAGAGGCAGAAATGCAGTCTTGCTAAAATCCCACCTCTGGCATGAAGACCCACAATTGTGAGGGATCTCACAAATATGGAGCTTATCCCTAAGTAACTAAGGGTTTGTGCTCCACATCAGACATCCCAGCCCTTGGGATCTGTCCCGGAGAGACAAGTCACCAAAATATTTGGCTCTGAAAACCAATATGGTTACGTCCAGGAGAACCAGAGTGCTGTAAGGAATGAAGATTCCACTTTTAAAGAGCTCACATAAAGACTCATTTAGCCTGGGACTCAGTGAAAAACCAGCAGTTTGAACAGCACCTAGACCAAGTGATAAGATTAATTTGCTGATCTTAAAACATCTATTAGAAGGACAGGAGCTTGTTAAAACTCTCTGGGGACTGAGTCACTGGAAAATGCCATTTTTGCATTCTCCTTCTAACCTGCTAGCAGGGGACCCACCTCTGTGCTGCTCCTATGGCCCCTTCAAAGCCATACATGCAGGTCATACAGGGGATGCCCCTTGAGCACTTAGGTCTGGTGGACAAGGGAGTAGTTGTCTTTCTGTGCCCCATGGATCTGAAACAATCAGGGAGATGGTTCCCAGTGGGCTCACACTCTAAGGCACTGCACAGACAGCAGACCAAATAAAATACCCTAGTCTTCCTGTGAGAAAGGCCTATATACTCATCCTAGAGCTTCAGTCTGAGGTGCAGGCTTTAAGCTTACCACACATCTAGAGGCTCTCAAGAAACACAGCAGGGGATGCCATTTTTGTGCTCTCCCTTGACCTTACTACATGTCATCATGACCTCCCAGAAAGGAGCTAATATGCTTGTCTGGAGTCCTGATTTTTGCAACTGTTCCTGAGGGGACTTCTCCAGGTCACATGGTTTGAAGGCCAACTGGCTTTACAATTGCAACCCCACAGGACAGTATGTATTTATATATACTAAAAGCTGCTTCCTGAAGTTCTAGCTTCCAATCAGCCTGAAATTAGGTGCTGATGAGATCCTGTCTTCTGGAACATTTGACATACCTTTAGTAATAGGGTTCTATCAAGAATAAATCAGGCTTCTTAGCAATCACAAAAGTTCAGGAGACAAACAAGATCTAGGGCAAAGTTAAATGATAAGGTTCATCTCCTATACAAGGCTGCTCCTTCAAGACTGGGTGAGATGTTTCACCTAGTATGTAAAAATAAACACAGAGTCAAGCAAAATGATGAAACAGAGGAATATGTTATACACAAAATAACAAAATAAAACTCCAGAAAAAAACCATAGTAAAATACGAATAAGTAATTTATCTGGTAAAGAGTTCAAATCATCATAAATATGCTCACTGAGCTAAAGAGAATGGATGAACACACTGAGTACTTCAACAAAGAGAAAGTATAAGAAGGTTTTGAAGGGGCGGGGGGGTGGGAGGTTGGGGGAACCAGGTGGTGGGTATTGGGGAAGGCACGTATTGCATGGAGCACTGGGTGTGGTGCAAAAACAATGAATACTGTTACGCTGAAAAGAAATTAAAAAAAAATAAAAAAGAAAGTACCAAACAAAAGTTATAGAGCTGATGAATACAGTTATTATATAAAAAGCAGCAAGAGAAAAACAACTTATCATGTACAAGGGAACCACTGTAAAACTGTCAGCAATTTATCAGCAGAAACTTTGCAGGCCAGAAAGGAGTGGAATGATATATTCAAAGTGCTGGAAAGAAAAAACTTCCAAATAAGAATACTCTACCTGGCAAAGTGATCATTCAGAATTGAAGAAGATAAGCAAAAGCTATGGAAGTTCATAACCTACTCAACTGGTCTTATAAGAAATTATACAGTAAAGGCAACAGATCAATAATTTATAAAGCTAGTATGAAGGTTAAAAGACAAAAGTAGTAAAAATAACTATAACTATAATACTTAAGAGATCTACAAAATAAGATGTAAAATGTGATATCAAAAACACAAAACATGAGGGGTTGGGGAGTAAACATGTAGAGTTTTAGAATGTGTTCAAACTTAATACACTATCAATTGAAAATAGACATATGTATTTATATTTATATGTGAGCCTCATGGTAACAATAGAACAGAAACCTATAGTAGATACACAGAAGATAATGAGTAAGGAATCTAAACATTAACATTAGAGAAAAACCACAGGGGAAGAAAGCAAGAGAAAAAGAAAGGAACAGAAAGGAACTACAACAACTAGAAAACAATTAACAAAATGGTAGTAAGTACATACCTATAAAAATTATTTTAGGAGGGTATGTGCTATGGTGAGTACTGTGAAGTGTGTAAACCTGGTGATTCACAGACCTGTACCCTTGGGGCTAATAATACATTATATGTTAATAAAAAATTAAAAAAATTACTTTAAATATAAATGGGTGAAACTCTCCAATCAAGACATAGAGGGACTGAATGGAAAAAAAGACCCATATATGTGCTACCCACAAGAGATCCACTTCAGATGTAAGGACACACAGATTGAAAGTGAAGGAATGGAGAAAAGATGTTTCATGCATGGAAGCTGGGGTAGCTATACTTGACAAAATAGACTTTAAAACAAAGAGTGTAATAGAAGACAGAGATGGACATTACAGAATGATAAAGAGCTCATCCAATAAGTATAACACTTATAAATTTTTATGCACTCAACTTGGGAGCACCTAAATACATAAAACAAATATTAACAGACTTAAAGGGAGAAATTTACAGTGATATAATAATATTAGAGGACTTTTATATCCTATTTACACCGATGGATATATTACCTAAACAGAAAATCAATATCAGCCTTAAGTGACATATTAGACCAAATGGACTTTGTGTATGTATATATATATATATATATATACACATATACACACACACAGAACATTTCATCCAAAAGCAGAATACACTTTCTTCTCAATTGAATATAGAATATTCTCCAGGATTGAACATATATTAGCCCACAAAATAAGTCTCAAAAGATTTAAGAAGATTGAAATCATCGCACATTATTTCTAACTACATTGGTAGGAACCTTGAAAAGAATTACAAGAATATAATGGGAAATAAACCTCAACAAATATGTGGAGATTAAACAACATGTTACTGAACAATCAATGGGTCAATGAAGAAATCAAAGGAGAAATGAAAATACCTTGAGACAAATGAAAATGGAAATACAAGATGCCAAAGTATATAGGATGCAACAAAAGCAGTTCTAAGAGGGAAGTTTATGGTGATAAGCCCTACCTCAAGAAACAAGAAAAATCTCAGATAAACAATCTAGCTTTACACCTAAAGGAACTAGAAAAAGAGGAACTAATGAAGCCCAAATTTACTAAGAGGAAATGAGAAAGATCAGAGAAGAAATAAATTAAATGGAGACTAAAAAGACATTAGAAAAGATTGATGAAACTAAGAGCTGTTTCTTTGAAAAGGTAAACAAAATGGACTAATCTTTAGCAAGACTCATTAAGAAAAAAAGAGCAGAACAAGGATTCAAATAAATAAAGTCAGAACTGAAAGAGAAGTTACGACTGATACCAAAGAAATACAAAGAATCTATAAACAAGTCTATGCTAACACATTGGACAACACAGAAGAAATGGATAAATTCCTAGAAACATACGGTCTTCCAAGACTGAATCATGAAAAAATAGAAAATATGAATAGACCAATTATTTGTTAGGAGATTGAATCGGTAATCAAAAAATCTCCAACAAACATAAGTCCAGGACTGCACAGTTTAAGTGGTGAATTTTGGCAAACATTCAAAGAAGATTTAATATCTATCGCCCTCAAACTCTTTCAAAAGAATCGGAGAACATGTCCAAACTCATTTTATATGGCCAGCATTATCCTGATACCAAAACCAGACAAAGATACCACAAAAAGAAAATTACAGGCCAATATCCCTGATGAATATAAATGCAAAAAAAAAAAAAAATCCCAAACTCAACAAAGTATTAGCAAACCAAATTCAGCAATGCATTAAAAGGATCATTCATTATGATCACACAGGATTTATTCCAGGGATGTAAAGATGGTTCAATCAATCAGTGTGATATGCCACATTTATAGGATAAAGGATAAAAACCATATGATCACCTCAGTGGATGCAGAAAAAGCGTTTGGCAAAAGTGAACATCGTTTATGATTAAAAAAAAAACTTTCAATGAAATGAATATAGATGAAATGTATCTCAACATAATAAAGGTCATATATAACAAGTCCAAAGCTAACATCAGACTCAACAATGCAAAGCTGAATGGTTTTCCTTTAAGATCAGGAACAAGACCAAGATGCCTTCTGTCACCACTTTCATTCAACATAATATTGGAAGAGTAGCCAGAACAATTAGAAAATTTTAGGGGAAAGAAATAAAAAGCATTTAAATAGAAAAGGAAGAAATAAAACTGACACTGTTTGTAGATGATGTGATTTTACATACAAGTGATCCTTAAATAACATAGGGGTTAAGGATATGGACCCTCTGAACAGCCGAACATCTGTGTATAACTTTTGACTCCATCAAAACTTAATTACTAATAGCCTGTTAACCAGAAGCTTTTCCAATAACATAAACAGTTGATTAGCACATATTTTGTATGTCATATTTTGTATACTGTAATCTTACAATAAAGTAAGCTGAAGAAAACATGTTATTAAGAAAATCATAGGGAAGAGAAAATGTATTTTTAGTACTGTACTATATTTAGTGAAAAAAAAAATCCATGTATATGTGGACCCACACAGCTCAAACCTATTTTGTTCAAGGATCAACTCTATAGAAAACCCTAAAGGCTCTACCCAAAACTTTCAGAGCTAGTAAATTCAGTAACATTGCAGGATACAAAATCAATATAGAAAAATCTGTTGTGTTTTTACACACTAACAACAAACTACCAGGAAGAGAAACTAAGAAAAATATTACATTTATAATCAAAACAAAAAGAATAAAATACCTAGGAATAAATTTAACTAAGGAAGTGAAAAAAACTGCACACTGAAAACTATAACACTGATAAAAGAAATTGAAGAAGGCACAAATAAATGAAAAGATATTCCATGCTCATGGGTGGAATAATTAATATTGTTAAAATATCCATAATACCCAAAGCAATCTACAGATTCAATGCAATCCTTATCAAAATTCCAATGGCCTTTTCACAGAAATATAACAAATCTAAAATTTGTACGGAACCAAAAACGATCCCCAAAAGCCAAAGCAATCTTTAGAAAGAAGAACAAAGCTGGAGGCACCATACTCCCTGATTTCAGAATATATTACAAAACTATAATAATCAAAACAGTGTGGTCTTTAGAAGTTTTGAACCAGTTTGGATGGAGCTTGTGGATTCTTGGCTCAACTAGCTTCTGCCCCACTGATGTGCAGGGCTAAAGTAATAGCAGTAACTATGGAACACATTAGAAAAACACCCAAAAGGCAGAATGGGAGGGCTTGCTGGCTCGAGGTAGCTACAGGAAGGAAAGAAAGAAAAGGAGTGGTTACTGATTTATATCTATTGTTTCTTAGTTCATATATTTACAAAAACAAAAAGAATACTTTTCATTTAAGAAACTTTTGGAGAAGCTTTTGGAACAGCTTTAATGAAACATCACCAAACAATATTCTCCAAATAATTCTTTGATTTCAAAAAATAAATGTCTGATAGAATGCACACTTTTTGATTGACTATAAATTTACTGAAAGTTGAATGAAAGTAAAACTTAATGCTGCTCATTTTCTCTAGTATATTTAACCTATAGTCACAGACAGGTGATCATATTGGCATATATATTTGTAATCTTCAACTTCAAATAGATATTCTCTGCTAATACATTTCAGTACTAAGGTTGTCTTCCTACCTACGACAATAAGTGTATTTTAGACCTTTTACTCCCACCTCAAACTTTGACTTCCCTCACAATCTACACTGTCCTCACTTTTTTTTATTATATACGTTTCAGGTATATAGCATTATAATTCAACATCCATATACACTAAAAAGTGATTCCCCCAGAAAGTTTAGTTACCACACATCACCCTACGGTTGGCCTCATTTGCCCCTTTTGCCCACCTCTAACTCCTTCCCCTTTGGTAACCACTGATCTGTTCTGCGTACTTATGAGTTTTGTTTATTTGTTTGGTTTGATTTGGGTTTTAGATTCCATTCCATTTGGTGAAATCATATGGTATTTGTCTTATTCTTCTGATTTATCTCATTTAGCATAATACCCTCAAGTTCCATCCATGTTGTTCTTGATGAAAACATTTCATTCTTTTTGTGATGACCTTGAATCCTACCTACTTCACAGAAAATGTGGACATCCTCAGACATGCACACCCCATTTTTTTCTTTTGTTACCAAGGTTATAAGCCTATCTGAAGTTTCACTTTTTTCCTCCTTCCTTCCTGTTATCATTGTGGAAGTACCCCCTCTTTAATCAAATATGACTCCATCCCACCCCACCCCCCCTGCAAGGGTCTGGATCGTATCCCTTCTCATCTTTTCAAGGACTTTGTTCTTCAAGTTTTCCCTTTCTCTCACTTTTGTCTTTGATCTTTACCTTTTTACTGGGTTCTTTCTGTTATCATACATGCTTTCTCTAATATTTTCCATTAAAAATAACTCTTAGACTCACATCCCCTTTTGTCTTTGACACCTTCTTGATCAAAAGTTCTCTATACATTCTTCTTCATTTCCTCACATCTCATTGATTCTTTACCTTCACCTTAATGTGTATTCTCTCTCTTATCTACCAATATTACTCAAGAAAAGTCATAATCTACTAATCATTTTTATCACCTTTCAATCTAGTGGAACACTGACAGTCTCCTTGTAACATTTTGTTGACCTCACTCCGTGGCACCTCAATGTTCTTGTTCTCTTCCTATCTTTGTCATTGCAGCTTCTCAGAATCCTCTTCCTTTACCCAAACTCTGAGTAATATAGCTCCTTGGGATTTAGTCCTGGGCCCTTCATTCTTCTGCATACTCTTTCCTTAGGTGTTTTTATCCATTTTCTTGTTCCAAATGATCTTCCTTTCTTTCCTTCCCCCTTCTTCCACTCTCCTTTTTTTACATCTATGTAGTCTATTGATATGGTCTGAATATTTGTATCTGCCCAAAATTCATATGTTGAAAACCTAATGGTCATTGTGTTGATATTAGGAGGTGGAAGCTCTGGGAGATGCTTAGGTCATGAAGGTAGAGCCTCATAGATGGGATTAGGACTTTTATAAAAAGAGACTCCATAGAGCTTCTTAACCCTTTTGTCATGTGAGGATATAATGTAAAGTCTGCAGTCCAGAAAAAATCCCTAACCCGAGCATGCTAGCACCCTGACCTTGAACTTCCAGTTTCCAGGACTGTAAGAAATTAATTTCAGTTGTTTATAAGCCACCCAGTCCGTGGTATTTTGTTATAGCAACTTGAATGGATTAAGATATTTATCATCTATCTATTTATCTCCATAGAAAAATGTATTGTTTTGTTTTCTATTGCATTTATTACGTGCCACCATAGATATCATTCTAAATCTTGCTTTAGACATCTATTCATGTAGTGTATAGAGATACACCCCATTTTTAATACTAAATGATAGTGTTCATTTCCTGAATGCAATCAGAGTTATTTAATCATTTCCATACTGTTGACATTGATATTATTTACATATTTTTGCTTTAACAAATAATGCTGCATCAGATATCCTTGTGCTTTCCTTTATTCACAGACTTGTCAGGGAGTCCCTAGGGTAGTGAGTTGAATTGATGGAGGATACAGACATTTTAAATTTTAATAGTTACTGCCCACTCACCCTCCAATGAACTAGAATATACATCCACAAGCAGAATATGAGAATACCTGTTTTTCCATAGTCTTGTCAATACCTGATAATAACAAACCTTAAATTTTTGTTTGAATACAGGTTTTAGGGGGATTTTATTTTGGACTAAATATGTATTGGATGGTCAAATGTGTTGCTAAGGTGAACTCCAAGGTTCTGAACTTGGTTGATTGAGTGATGGTGCTGTAGACAGAAGTTCCAAATGATAAATTCCTTACAGGGGTGGGAGCCGAGAGAGGAAAATGGGTTGAAGTCAAAGTGATGGAAGATATCCAAGTGGAAATTTCCAGTAAGCCTTAAGATGACTAAGGGATTCAGAGAATGTAGTCTCTTTCCAAATCTTCTTTTCTTTTTGCCTATATAGAAAGTGTTTACTTTATGTGTTTCCCTGTGGCTCTGTTGATTACATTCTTATGTGTGGTTTGAAGCTCCTCTGGCTTCAAACCTGTATTTGTTTTGGGCATGGTTGGAGTAGAGTGCTAATGAGCCCAAGGTCATGGGTTTGATACCCAGAAGGGCCAGTGAGTTTCATGGAGAGGAAAACTGTGTTCTGTGGTTCACAGACTTCACCCCTAATCTTATCTACTTGTCTCTAAACTTTGTAGCATTGGTCCCAAGCGGGCCCATGAGAAAGTGTGATTGATTGTGTACAATCCATTAAAATACTGGAAGAATGGCTTCAAGTGGGTTTATCTGGGTTGCTTCTTCAAGAAATTTTGTCTGCCTTCCTCTTTCAGCTTGTGGACTGAGATCATATTTTCAGAGACAATGTTATGACCAAAAGCACATGGAACTGTATTGTTTAAGGCCACCCACATCTGTTTTTCCACATTTATTTACTTCTCAGGTAAAAGGCAGTGTGTTGATTTAAGACTGTGTTCTTCAGTGCAATTGTCTTCTTGGAAATATTTGAATATTATCAGTCTGACTTTGCGAATCAGCTTACTAATATTGTACAAACAAACCCTAGCATGAATGTACCCAAAAGACTCTCTTAGCAAACCTTTCACTGACAGATTTTTCCTTATCTTATCAGGCTGCTCTAGCTTGCTGCATACTCTTACTGGGAAATACAAGTCTACACTCAGAATTCTTGCTAAATAGTCATACACAGATACAGCATAGAATGTTCTGTGTTTAAACGAGTGGAAATGTCCATAGAACAACCTTTGGAAAAACCCACAGGAGGCATCTTCTATACAAGCACAGAGTTGCCAGGATTTGCTGGGATAATATCTGAAGTCTGTTTCTGTGGATACTGCATTTTCAAAAATCAATCGTAGAGGTTCTCAAATTGCTTTTCCAGTTGAATGATACATCCCTGGGTCCTACAGGAGCAACCCCAAAGAGGATTTGGAATAATGTTACGCACATATTGAAAGATTCAAAGTAAATCCTCACAGCTTAGGAAGGACTTGAAAATAGCTTCACTTTTCTTTCAGGGACTCTGTGTTTGCCACATCAGGGATCTTTCTATTTGATATTATGGAAAATTTGAAAGGTCGAGGAGTAAGAGACCAGACCATCAAATATTATTTAATGGATTGCCAAAAATTACAGTCATGACTTAGAAGAATATGGTGTAGAACAAATATGACTAAAAGTAAGAGGTAGAATAACAAAAGTTATATGCTGATGAATCCAGGAAAAGTGGTTAAAAAATTAGTGGAGTTTGGGTTGTACATAATGACACACAAGGGACTTAATTACATTGTTTTCTTGAATTGATTATAGTGACAAGAGGAATTATTTTGGTACTACTTAGGGATAGCCTGAAAATACCATATAAGTAATTAAAAATCATTATTTGGAAAGTTTGTAGCCCTGATGGCTGGGCTGGGGTAAATAAAGAGGATCAGTGACACAGCAAGAAAATGCCAGATTTGAGATTTTACATTTGCCTTTGTAGTGCAAGGAATTTTAGGTTCAAAGAGTACTTTTCACCTGGTTTTGCTAAGTCAGAGTAGAATTAGGGAAAAAAGTGACACTGATCACTTGGTCACTGTCAGAAAAGTTGAGGCTATGAACCAGAATGTACACAGAAAAGAATATGACAAGGGACACCTGGGTGGCTCTCTCAGTTAAGTGCCCAACTCTTGATTTCAGCACTTCATGATCTCAGGGTTGTGAGATAGAGCCTCCTTGTGATTCTCTCTCTGCCTCTCTGCTCCTCCCCCTGCTCTCTCTCTCAAAATAAATAAATAAGTAAATAAATGAACAAATAATAATTAAAAAAGAGTGTGACAAGCCAATGGAGATGTTCTAACTTGGGTATCTTAGATCTTTAATTAATTCTCTCATAACTAATAATAACAATGGAAGTAGTGATATTGAAGGTAACTGTACAAATGTTAGGAACCACACCACACAAGAGCTGATAAGCAGACCAACGCAGAACTGCAGCAGTGTTTTAATCTAGCCATAAAGAAACTGAAAAGATGAAAAGAACAAATTAATACAATGTGATGAGTTTCCCTAAAGGTTAATGTATTAAATTTCCCTTTATTCTGAGATTATGTCCATGTTATTTAAATAAATTCCCTTGTAATGACATAATGATCGATGTTTCTCTAAAAGAACTCCTTATTTAGCCAAATATATTTTCCCACCGTAAGTCAATTTATAGTTCTATTTTTGGAAATTTCACTATTTTGAGAAAACTAGAAGTTTAAGGACTTGCATGATCATGTTTAATCCTCAAATAATATGAGGTAGATTATATTGTTATTATTATTATCACTTTACAAAAGAGGAAGGAGCCTCACAGAAATTATTTTAATTTTCCAAAGCTTCCAACCAGAAGTGTCAGAACCACAACACAACCCATGTCTGCCTGATTTCAGTGCTCATGCTTCTTACCACTATGTTATTCCTTTGAGTATTAGTTAGGGTCCATTGAGGGAAACAGAAACCATTCTCAGTATATAAACAGAGGGTATTTAATACAAGCGATGGAAGAAATGATTAGACAAATTAGAGAGGGGAGTCAACCCAGATACCAATATCAGGAATTCCCTACCATCCCTAGGACTAGAGACCCAGAGAGGAGGTGGCGTTCCCAACTGAGAAAAACTGTATGGATAGGTCTAGATTTCCTCCAGGCACAGGGTGCTGATTCTCCAGGGACAGGGTCCATGAGGGAGGAACTGCCATTGTTGCCAAAGATGCTACTTAAAGCAGAGAGAGAAAACGGGGGTAATACCCTGGCTTCTTCCCTCCCCCTGCTCTGCTTCTTTCCTTTGTGCCTCTTATTATTAGGCAAACCTACTCAGAAACCAGAGAACACAGGGACTGGGAAATGTTCCTTATGAACATAGTCAAAGAAGGGAATGTTGGGAAATGGATATGAGAGTGAACAGATAAATGACCAGTATATTATAGCCTAAATATGTATTAAATTATTTCAGTGTACCTTTTACGATGGTAGTAAGGTCTAGAGATACCAGAAGGGACTTATCAGTATTAACAGTGTAAGAAAATTTATTTGGCCATAGGAGGGGGATGGGCAGGTTTCCATTTCCAAATGATCTTTAAAGCAGAGAGAGACAAAAGAAATAAAGAGAGAGTTTTGGTCTTGAGTAACCCTGCCTTTGAGTATTTTAGGTTCTATAAGGGTGGCTGAATTAGAAGTTCTGGGTCAAATAAGGTGGCAGAGCCCAACCCTATCATTTCTCCCTCTGTCATTGTGTATCCTTTCCTCTTTAGAGGAACAATCACTTTCTCTTCATTCTCTCTCTCCCTCTCTCAGAGATTTGGAGTTGGAAGGACAGTTCCATATTTGTGGAGTAGAATGATGGATTCGGCCATTGCACTTATATAGAGACTAGTCATGAATGGAGACTAGGACCTCCCCACTCCCACTCTCCAACTGCCATTTGGAGAAACAGATTAGTATTTCCCCTGGAGGAGGCTGGGGGCTAAGCCGGAGCCATTGAATTAAATAAGCAAAATAGAATTAGGAAATTATAGGACAGGTATTCCAGTTTTAACTTTCCTGGTAGTAGCCATTAGAAAGAGAAACCTCCTGGGGTGCCTGGGTGGCTCAGTTGGTTAAGTGTCTGACTCTTAGTTTTATCTCATATTGGGATCTCAGGTCGTGAGGTTGAGCCCTACCTTGGACTCCATGCTCAGTGTGGTTTTATCTCATATTGGGATCTCAGGTCGTGAGGTTGAGCCCTACCTTGGACTCCATGCTCAATGTGGAGTTTGCTTGAGATTTTCTCTCTCTCCATCTCTGTTTGCACCTCCCCCTGCTCTCTTTTTTTCTCTCTCAAATAAATAAATAAAATCTTGAGAGAGAGAGAGAGAGAGAGAGAGACCTCCTTTATAGGTCACATTTCGTACCTTGCTTGAGATCCAAGGTCGAATTTTACTTCTGATGTACTGTTGCAATTGTCTCAAATCCAATTTACATCTGTTTCTGTTTTTACTGATTGCTTTATTCTTTTTAGAATCATCTCATCCCATCACAGGGTGAAGGAAAGAACATTTATAAACCAGATGTTATATTAGCCATAACCATTATCCTTTATTGGATCCCAAAGAGATTTAATCTCTATCCATAAACAGGTGAGGAAGATACCAGCTTTCAGCTCAGCTTTACACTTTAAAGATGCCTCACTGAAAAGAGGACAAAGGCTCTGCCATCCACCTGTCATTATGACCCAGGGAGGTTCATAATTGGTATGTATAGACCAGTGGTTCATTTCTATCAAACCCAAGCTCTCCTTTATGTAACAAATATTTTATGATATATCCTCTGGTGTCCCGAAGAGAAATTTATAGATAATGCTGACATATACAATTACAATAAAAATCAAAATGATGCCTGAACTATAATATAAAGGAGAACTAAAATGAAAACAGTTTATAATAAGAAAATATTCATTATAAGATAAAAAGGCTCAGACACAACTCTATTAGAACATGTAATGAAGTGGTCAGATGTTTACACTTAGGTGGAGAATCATGAATGTGACAGCTGCAAGTAGACTGATCTGCTCAGAGAATGGAGAGATTTAAACAGCACAATTAGCATTGTCATCAATGATGTTTTTTCTAAAATTGTGTCTGCCTTTTTTTTTTAAAGATTTTATTTATTTATTTGTTCTAAAATTGTGGACAACACTTGGTAAAGTTCCAAGTGAAATAAAGTACCACCTTCTTCTTAATTAACATGGTAATTGCATTCCTGAAAAATTCTGTTTATATTAAAATCATGCAGAAATACTTTGAGTTTGTAAGTAAATTAGAGTTATAGCCTAGGCTTAGGCTATAAGTCGATGACAAATAAGTTTGTTGTATACATAAGTTTGATGACAAATAAGTTTGTTATCTACATAAGATTTCTGAAACCCTAACCCCCTGCCCAATTAAATGCCAATAATGCCTTCCTCAGTTACCATGAATGACAACCCCAAATGTCCCTACACATTTCCAAAATGCCATGTAGGGCTAGCATTATACCCTCTAGAACTCCTGAGAGTGGAGTGGAGAACTAAGCCCTTTCGAAGGGCAGAGATATAAGAACATGGGTCTCATGAAACTGACTCCCCAAATTTACATTTTTGTCTGTGGAAGCCCTGATTCAACCATGTTCCTTCAGACCACACTGGCTTTGACAAACCGGCAAGAGAACAACTCTTGGCAAGCTTCTTCATCATCAGCTTCTAGTTTTACTTAAGTAGAAATGGCTTATTTTTGGACTGTAAAGACAAAAGTCATCCTTCCTCACCGAGGAACACTGAGATTTTTTTTTTTTTTTTAAGATTTTATTTATTTATTTGTCAGAAAGAGAGGAGCGAGAGTGAGCACAGGCAGACAGAGTGGCAGGCAGAGGCAGAGAGAGAAGCAGTCTCCCTGCCAAGCAAGGAGCCTGATGTGGGACTCGATCCCAGGATACTGGGATCATGACCCAAGCTGAAGGCAGCTACTTAACCAACTGAGCCACCCAGGCATCCCTCCTGAGATTGTTTTAACATCTGATATTACATACACCATGTGAAGGAATACCAAGAACTGACATTGCAGTGTGAAGGAGCTGAGAAATGGCAGCAGGTAAGTTTGAAAGCCCAGTTAGATACATGGGTTATTGAGCAAAAATGCTTATTTATCTTGATAATGTAATATTCATAAATAGTTTATCACTCAAAGGTGCAATTACCTGTATTTCTGCCTGTACCATGTAAAAACACATTTTAATAGGAGTGTATCTGTCTCTATCTGGAACTGTCCTTGTGTCTGGATTGGGGCATGAAAGGCAAAGTAGTAAAAACACATGTTTGATGTCCTTAGACCCAGATTCAAGCCCATCCTGCTTATCTGTGACCTTTAGCAAATTACATAATGTCTTTGAATCTCCATTTCCTCACCTGTAAAATAGGGTTCATAATAGTGCCTGGCTCAGATAATTTTTATAAAGACTAGTAAGATAGTAGAGGTAAACCACTTGGCATAGTGACTAACCCCTAGTAAGTACTCAGCAAATATGAACACTATTTTTATTTTATTTGTTTTTTTTTTGTTTGTTTGTTTTTGTTTTCCATGGGAAGGGGCAGAGGGTGAAGGAGAGAGGATCTTAAGCATGCTCCATGTTCAGCATGAAGCCTGACATGGGCTCAACCTCACAACCTGAGATCATGACCTGAGTCGAAATCAAGAGTCACATGTATAACCAACTGAGCCATCCAGTCACCCCAAATTGAATATTATTAATCAGCAGTATTAACCATTATTGTTGGGGTGGTTATAATTATCACTCATATAGATCTTATAGGAAGGAAAAAATATCATTTTTTAAAAGAGGCTGCAATTTGACTTAGATGAAAGAAGGAAGACAGAATTCCTCTTAGGGACAGAATTGCTTTTCTCTTTAGGAAAAATAATCTTTGGGGCACAGTCAGTAATAAAAAGTGAGCAGGTCTTGCTCCCACTCCCGTCATGGGTAAATCTGGGTTGGTCAAGATTGCTCTGCAGGAGAACAAAATAGATTTCCTTGCATGTCCTTATTTTTAGGAAGGGGGAGGGATAGAGGGACAGGGAGAGAGAGAATCTTAAGCAGGCTCCACGTTCAGTGAAGAGCCCCACCGAGCGCTTGATTTCAAAACCCTGAGATCATGCCCTGAGCTGAAACCAAGAGTCAGATGCTTAACTGCCTGAGCCACCCAAGTCACTTAACCCCCATTACTCCCTGCAAGTTCTTCTTAAGGGAGAGGATGGAGAGTTGGATAGGAAGTAATTCCAGGGACAGTTTGCTGAGGGGAGGAAGGAGGCTTACTAAAATGACAAGAGGCACATGAACTGCCAAAATTCCTTAATGAATTTTAGTTAATAGTGATGTTTGACATTAGCAGCCAATTTTTGCCACGTGCTTAATTGCCTCCCCTTCATCATTCCCAAAACCTTAAGTGAAAGGCTGCACCCAGTTTAGCCTAGTGTGGCTAAAGGGAGAAAAGTATTGTCTAGGGAGAGAAGCAATGCAGTTAGAAGCTCATGGCCATAGGCAGCAAGATGTTGAGCACAAATAGGACAAGGAGGTCTAGAGGATAGGGTTGAGGAGAGCTGCGGTATCTCTGAGGGAGTTACAGGAGTCATGGTGAGATGCACGTGGGAAAATAATGAACTGGTATTGCTAGTAATTCCTTAAAATCAAGTACAAGTCTCCTGAGCCTTTTTTACATTCAGGTAACTTTTCAAATACTTCATGGAAGTTTTAAGAAAAGGAACATAGAATGAGATACTTTCAAACAAGAGGGAAATTACTAATCTTTCCACCCTGTGCTTCTACAAATGCTGTTGTGAGTTTGATATTCAGCAAAGATTTAGCGAGATTTATTGAAATAAAAACTCAGTGCTAAGAGACCACATTCTTATGGAATCTCACAATATGGGTGAATATTGAATGCTACTTGTGTATTATGTGCCCTGTTTGATAGGAAATCTTTTCCCAGACCCTTTGTGTCATGGATTATAACTCACTGTTGGGTTACAGTGAGTGGGATCAGTTAATTACACCTGCTTTATTGTTTAATACATATATCGTACAATTCATACATCTCTTACATAGTTTGTACAAGCTCTTTGAAACATTTATTTTTAAATATAATCTGTAAATTCTATAAGATATCTCCATTCTGGTGTATGATTAATTTTTATTTTTCTGGGTAAGTTTTCTTGTTATTTGTTGCAGTGACCTCAATTAATAAAAATGCTACATAACAACAGAATTCTTAAGGAATGACACATTACACCAACATTGTCCAAAAGAACTAATTAATCAAAGATGATTAATTTTAATGTAATTACTAAAGAAAGATATATCATTTTATTATGACGCTCTAGCCATACATTTTTCCAAATATGCTTACTTAACAGTAAATGTAAGATGATGATTCAGTTAGCTACAGTTTTAGAAGTCATTAGGATTGATATTCCTCTGCTATAAATGAATAATGATTTCAAATACAGAATTAATTTAATAAAAAATATGCTTTTGAACTAAGACAGACAACGAATGACCAATATTTTCTGGTTTCAAAGTCGCAGGGAAATATTCAGTGTCTGTAAGTGTATTTATCACACTTGCCCTGTAAGTGTGATAAAACCATATGAAGTAAAACACACGTTGTAATCCCAGTTCTCATTGTTCATTAACTCTTAGTAACAGGAGATCTAACATGGTATTTGGGGCCTTTATGTAAACTGAATACAAGCTGCATGGTGTTTGAAACTTTTTAATTTTTTGAATAGACATTTTAATGATACACAGACACAGATAAGAGATGTGAGTAGACAGTTCAAGGTTTCAGAGTCCCTCCTGCGGTGTGTTTAGCAGCAGGTACAAGATAAATACCCAAACAAAATCAGATTAAGGGATTAACAGAAGTGATTTTGCTCTGGGTAGGTAAATGGGGTCAGTGGGTGACTTGGAAAGGATTTTTTGTTTTTTTATTTTTCCTATTTTTACATCAGTGCATTTTGGCCAAAATAAAATGAATAATATTTACCTTTAGGATGCAGTAGGCCTGGGCAATTAAATAAAAGGCAGATTCTAAGGCTTGCAAAAGGTCATTCTGAAGATGTCAGGTGATTCAATAGGGATTAAGTAGGAGAAACTATCTCCATCTAAACTCACATTTCAATTGGGCAATAACATTTGGACTTTTGTGTTCCTCTTTTAAAGTTAATACTTTTTTTTTTCCTTCAGACCCTACCAATGACAGCTGAAGAATGGGGAGAAAGAGGGACCATATTTAAGATCAGTGTGTCATCGTAAATTAGGAGGGAACATGTGAAATATATATATTTTAAAGAGGTCCCTTTAATTCCAGGGTTTAAGTTTGGTCACCCCTCCATAAAATTTTGAAGCAAATACTAAATGAATAAGCACTTGGAGGAAAAGAGACAGTTTCAAAAACTCCCTGGGCCTCTGTCTTATATATGAGAGGTTTCCCCAAAAAAGTGTTGTTCTAGATAGGACTTGGTTATTTCAATTGGTATCTTTATCCTGTACCATATGCACTTTAAAGTTTCAGACAGTCCTCTCATCTCCCTTTTTTTTTTTTTTAAATAGAAATCACACAAACATCTATGTATCAGTTTCTAACACCTAATAGGAAAGTCTTTTAGAATATTAAAATAGCAATAAGCAAATATGTACTATAGGATTAAACACTAGCATTGAAACAAACAAAAAACAAAGAATCAACAAATTTTTCCTCTTGTTTTTAGCTCCCTCATATTCTGAACTTCATGATCATTGCAAGAGAGGGACATAAAGAACCACAATTCTTCTATTAAAAATTTTTAAAATAAATGATACCATAATAATGGATAACTCAGATTTATCTTTTGAAAACATTGATGGGAAAGCCCAGGTGATTCAAATGAGAATGCTCTTTTTTATGAAGAGAGCCAAACATGATCTGTCTCTAATAAATTAGTACACTCTTTAAAGATTAAAAATAGGAAAAACATTTTAAATAGTCTGATTATAGCTTCAACAAGTCAAACATACACTTCTATCTAGCCTATAGTTTTAAAGAGTCTATGTGGGTTTAACTTATCATCCCTCATTCCAATATAAAAAAAAGAAGAAAGAACCACGTCATTTTTGAACATTAAGATATTCATAAAGACTGTATAAAGTAAAAAACAGAAAAAAAAAACAAAAATAAAAACAAAAAATCTTCACAGATTGTTAGCCATCTCTTTCAACGATTTCTCATAAATTCTTCTCTTTCCTTATCAGTAGATAACCCCCATCTCATAAGGAAATACTTTCCAACACTTCCCAATGAGATCAGTGATTGCTTTTTATGAGAGCTACTGCTCTGAGATGTTTAGTTGAAGGGAGAGTATCTTCTATAAACCAGTAAATGCCAAAGAATGACTTAAGGGGGATGTGGCAGAAGCTGTTTTTAGCAGATTTAATCTATGCATTCTTTCTCTTTGTTTTTATTTTCTCCATTGCTGAATATCTGTTTTAGAGCAGAGAGCACAAAAATCAATAAGTAACTTTATCATGTTTTGTTCTGCCGTTTGCTTTGAAGGTCCTTTTTTTTTCCCCTATGTATACTCCATGCTCTTGATTGAGGTGTTCAGATTGGATAACATATTGCTAATTTTGCTGAGTTTGAGAGCCAGCAGAATAACAGAGCCTTCTGATTTTACAAAAATTCCATTTTCTGTCCCTACACCCCCAAACTCACAATTTGGTGAACAGTACTCTACTTGTGAGTGATAAAAAGTTGAAAGGTGGTGGTAACTAGACCTCATGCTATTTTATTAAGCCATCTATCTATAGAATTGTTGTTTTCATACTTTAAAAAAATATGTCTATGCTTTCTTTTTTTCTTTTATTTTCTTTTTTTTTCTTTTTTTTTTCTTTTTTTTTTTTAGTCAAGTACTTTCTTAAAGAAACAATAGCACCACAGTGGCATAGCTGGCCAAACAATAAATGGGAAAGCAAGATGTGCTACATCTTTCATTTAAGAAGTCTCCCAAGTGCATAAGCTAGTAACAGAAACCCTGGAGCCACAGTGCATGAGATGGTTTCATCTACACAAACATTGACATTCCAAGAAGGGGATGGATTCCCAAGGGAGGCCAGGCTTTTTTTTTTTTTTTTTTTTCCTAGTAAGTTTTTTCAGGGAAGTGATTTCTTCTCAGTATTCCATTGCTCTCTTGAGTGTGTGTGTGCACGTGCTTGTGCACGTGGTGGTTGTGTGTGGGGGTGTTGCAAGTTTTTATTTCTAGAAGAATGGATTCTGATGGAAGGATACATTTACTTTTTCAGTGGAGCCTCCTCACCTTAAAATGTTCAAAAGATACTGTGATGTTATTTGGGGAACTGGGAACCAAAATTGATCTAGGCATTCAGTTTTGTTAGTTAAATTAGAACTAAGCCTGTAAGCTGAAAGCTCATTCTTACTGATTTTTACAGCTTTTTCATAAAGCTTTTGAAATTGCCTCATTTGAAAAATCCAAAGCAAAGGTTATAAAAGTTTTGAGATATGAAATTTTAGGTGCTCCTTTCTATCGGTCCTGGGTCATTCTGCTGTAGTGTGTAGATCAACTGACTTTTGAAGTTTTACATTGATCTGTCTTCTAGTTTTAGTGCATTTAAAAATTAGATAGTGAGTTAGTATGATTAGTTAATTTTTATTCATTGATTTATAATACAGTTGGAGAGGATTATGTGTCAGAAAAAATTAAAAATAATATAGCTTTGTATATTTAAGCTTTCCTCACTAGGGTAATTTTGGCTGTGAATAGAATTATTAAATGAAAAATAAGTCGTAGACATTCTTAGAATTATTATATCCAGCTGTGTCTTGAAACCCATAGGTCTGCAGAGGATTGCATGCAAAGTGTTGCTGGGAGACAGTAATTTTAAAAGGTATACACGAAGAACAAGAAATAAAAAGCAGAATGCCTGTCATTTTGGAAAGGGAGGTCCTGCATCTAAATCCACAGAACACAAAGGTCTGAAAACAGATAAAGGGCAAAAATGACTTCCAGTTTCTTTTACACTTGTGTGTAGTGATTACAACATTGCTCAGCATGCCAGAGGTGCTCAATTCAAGTAATGCTGAGGATCTGAGGGTTTAAGCACTTACTGGCTGAGCAGGGGGACCCACCACATAGGGCTTCTTTTTGCATATGTTTGAAGATCCAGGAAGTCTTAGACTTTTTCTGGTTTCTGAACCTTGAGGTGAACCAGTGGGATGCAAACTAAAGATGTTATTTTTGTTTTCCATGCACAATTTCCAAGAATAAAGAAATACAGTTTGCATGAAGTAATCAGGCCTGGTTGCTTTTCACCAAAATGTTTGAAGGCAGATAAAAAGACGTGAATGATGGATGATTTATTGTTGTAATAAGAAAATCTTAGTACGTAGATGGGAAACATTTTCTAGGTCACCATGGGCCTGTCCTCACTTGTTGGATTTTCCTGATATCAATTTTCAGTTAAATGGATAAGATGCATCTGCAGAGGGCCAGGGGTCACTCTGGTAAGCAGACATAAGGGAAAATTTCTAGTTTTAAAGGAAAATTTTGCCTCTCAGTTAGCAACTCTAGTCAAATATATTTTTTAAAAAATTTAAAAAAATGTATATGTAAATATAGCTAAGGGTAAGATCAAAATTTATTAAAGAAAGTGATTTTGTGATTTGTTAGAATTAGATATTATTTCAATATTTGCAATCTTGGGCCATTTTTTTTAGATTGCCCAAAGAGAATTTGGGAAAGAGAAAGAGAACTATATTGTTCAAAATGAATAAAGTATCATTTATAATATTACAAGAAGTATTACTAGGTTACTAGTAACTGCCTGGAAGAGTCAGTGAGTGCTAACAGATGGCATAGTCGCTCTTTCACTGGTGGAAATCTTTTTTTTTTTTTTCTTTTTCTTCTTTTCCTTTTTCTTTTTGCACTTTGTATTCACAAATCCAAGTGCAGAATTCAGAGCAAATTGTAAATCAGATATTTCTTACTTATTTTGAAAGGGTTTTGAAAGAGATGGAGCTGGCAGCTTTTAACTAGGATGGTTGAATAGTTAGCAGGATAGCTACATTGACAAGAATTAGCATGTCAGGAACATTTGGCTGATCAGTTTCCTAGCTATGCCATGAATGGGTTGTTTCTATAATTCTTTGCAACCCAGCAACTGAAGGGCTCTGACCTTGTGCCCTTCTAGCAACCCAGGATAAAATCTGGAGCTTTATCTTTGTAATCTTCATACCACCCCTGTGAGGTAGGTAGATGGCGTTTTGCCCCCATTTTGTAGATGAGGAAACTGAGGCACAGAGAGGTGAAGTGACTTGCCCAAAGTCACACAGTGGTGAGTCTGTGACAGAGTCAGCAGATGTTTGTTCCTTCAGTGAGAAATAAAAGCCAGGACTATTAAATTCCTAGCCTTCTGCTTTTTCCACTCCTCTCTGGACTCCCCAATCAAATTTGCATTAGCAGACTTTGTATCTTAAGTTTTTTCTTGGAAGGCATCATTGGGGGATTTTGCCTTCTTTCCCAAATGGATGGATTTTTAGGACCCTTCCCCTTTGTGTCATCTTTGGCTCCAGGCTTCTTTTGTTTTGCTTTCACCTTTTACCGTTTTGGCCAGACTCTTTCGTATAACAAACTACAAAATAGCACCATTGTACTAAAAAACAGAGTTTTACATACTGTTTGTGATATATCCTGTATTCTTGATATGCTAAATTTACATAGTGCTCTATATGGAAAAAATAAAAAGAGAAAAGTTACTAATCACGTTGCACACTAACTCATCATTTGAAGGAACTTTTGAGAGTTTGAGACTTTCTATGCTTAAAACATATGCCTAAAAATGATTGGCCTCAAAATTGCAACTACTTGCATTTTTTTTTTTTAGCAAGATGTGGAAAAATAAAGCTTTATGTCTAAAATAAATGCATCCAACTTATATTTGGTACAGATACCACAGATGGAATTTTTTGGGTTAAAATCTTTTGGGTGTGCTACTTGACTGCTTGTTGTTGCTCTTGAGGAGGCCAAATTTGGCAAATATAAAGATGATGAAGTGGAGGGTAGAGATAAACAAACAAGATTATCAGACACTGTAAAACAAATGGCCTGTGTTGCGTAGTAAGAAGTGCAAATTTAAAAAAAAAAAAAGAATAAACCACTTAGACAAGACTGCTGAATGAATGGCTCCAGCAGCCTAGATTCAGAAACAAATTTAGTGCAACTGGATCTATACAACGCCCATGCATTTGTGGCTCTTGAGAGGCAGGGACTAAGATATATTTATATATATATTTTTCTCTATAGAACATTATTGATAAAGGATCAACAGCAATCTACCAACTCCAGGACCATTATTGCAAGGTGCAAAGCTTTTAACAATCACTCCTAAAGACAATGCTGGAATGTTTACTTGCGTATTTCATTGGGGGAATGCCCATCTTTTGAAATGTTATCAAACTTATTTTTTTGGTAGGTCTTCTGGTGTTTATCAGGTAACTCCTACAGAGCAAATGATCCTGCCGGTGGCACGTCATTCTTCACAAAACAGGAAGGTCTTCCTACATTCTGTAGTTCTTGTTTCCTGCACTCCCTCTACTTGCGTTCTTCAAATGTACTTCCTAAAAATAAGGGAGAAAAAGTGACATTAACTTGATGAAGTTTTATGTGCCCTCCCCATCCGTTTCTTTTTTTTTTTTTTTAAGATTTTATTTATTCATTTGACAGAGAGAGATATCACAAGTAGGCAGAGAGGCAGGCAGAGAAAGAGAAGAGGAAGTAGGCTCCCTGCTGAGCAGAGAGCCAGATGCAGGGCTCGATCCCAGGACTCTGGGATCATGACCTGAACCGAAGGCAGAGGCTTTAACCCACTGAGCCACCCAGGAGCCCCCGCATCCATTTCTAACACTGGGTCTCAACCTTTCATAGTTGATGCCTCATCAGTCAATCTCACAGAGAGCTTGGGCCAGTTTTTTGTTTGTTTGTTTGTTTGTTTCTAAGAAAGACATATGTAAATAGGCCTTTAGTTTTCAGTTTAGTGGAAGTTCGGTTACTTTTATGTGCCCTTGGTGTCATGGGGACTAGAGATTGCCTTATAATCACACAGAAGTGTGTTTCTATTCACCCGCCGCTATCACAGATTTGTAGACCAGAAGGAGACTCTGAAAAATCCAGAATTCTGGCCTGTGACATCTTTTCTTACTAAGAGGGGGAAAAAAACCCACAACACATTCTGGGATCATCCTCTGTTGTTTTAGTGCATTTTGGGGGGTTTAATTTTTGTAAGAAGAAGACATTTTTCATTTTTTTCTTTTCTTCCTATGGAGAGAGGGAGAGTTTTAGAAGTAAAAGATTGGGATGTTTTATAATTGACTTAGAATCTGTAAATCACAGATATACTGAGCTGGGTTCAAATCCTGACTCATTCAGTTTTAGTTATGTGAACTTGTACAAATGGCAATCTCTTGTGTCTCAATTTCATCTATAAACTAGCATAATAATAGTTCCTACCTTATAGGATTAAAAATTAAAGAATTAGTACCCCAAAAGATTTATAATGGGTTTGGCACATGGTAAGCACTACATAAGTATTAATAATTTATTTTTATTATTATTAATATTATTATTATTTAGTCATTATTATTATTATTTCATCTTCATTAGAAACCATTCCTAGACTAGAAACTCTGGGTTCCTTGTTTTGGTGCTACCATTCATTTATCTGCAAGCAATGCTGTTACCATCTAAGGAATATTGAGTTTTGCTTAGAATAGAAGCCCTATATATTAGAGACCCATTTGTTTCTTCACTGTTATATCCCTGTGTCTAAAACAAAGCCTGGAATATTGCAGTTGCTCAATAAATAGCTATAGAATGAATTAAATAACTATAATGACTGTCTAATAATGTCCTTATACTTTTCCTATAGTTATTATTTTATACTTGAATATATTTAAATAGAAAAGTATATTTATACAAATAAGAAGATGTGGATTAAATACAGGAGGAAATGGCATCTGTATGCATGAATATAAGGTGCTTTTTCTCTTGGTTTTACCTCTAGCCAGGAGGCCCTTAGTGGAGGACATAATGAATCATTATTGGTACAGAATGAAGTTTAAGAATCCCCAATATCGCTTTCTCCCAGAACATGTTTTCATCATGACCAAAAACAAGAGTTTTCACTATGGTGTCTGGAATCTCCAAATTATTCCTCTGGCTGAGGTAATGACCTCTCAACGCAATCATTCTTAGGAACTTATAGGTCATTGTAAGGGACTTTGGAAAATGTTTAGACCTGAGCCTGCAGGGTGTGAGAAGCTGGGACAGAATCAACTATGGTCCCGGGAAATAATACCTACTGGCAGAGGCCCATTGGGATTTGGTAATATTTCTTACACATATTTTTCAGCTCTGCGTGGAATGTTGGAGTTATCATCAAGTTCTTCAAAAAAGCTAGTTAGCACTTTATAAGTTGATGGTCAATATCCTGTACTGACTAAATAGAAAGAAGATAGTGTTGCTGTGTAAATATGTTTATTAAAGTAACTAACTCAGTGGCCATTGAAAACTTGTGGGAAGAAGTTTGGCATTTGTATAGGATAGCTTGAAATGCATCTGTTTATAATACTGGCACTTTCCCCCCAAATATACAATTTTACCAAGTCCACTTAACATGTATTTGTAACTATATAAAGCATCCCTGTCAAGCTACCGGTAAATTTATATTCCTAATCTTACATGTTATTCTGCATTCTTAAAGGAGTTCTCCTGAAAAATGAAAGAAAAAAAATGGAGCTACAGATTTAGATCACTATTGTCTCAAACTCCTTGAAACTTTTCTGTTTAGTATGCAATGGACCCTGCAGATGTTATTTGGCTCATCAAAACCCCTAAATGGTCATTATTATGGATACCACCTCTCTACAAAACTACTAATCAAATTAAATAACAGATCTAAAAATATGCTAATTTGATTTTGCTCTGTTTTCTCTTTAAACATCCATACCAGCTTAAAAAAAGAAGTTTTTAAGTATCTGGATAATGAGCACACTAAGAGAAATGCTCAAGAATGAAATAGTAACAAATTAAAAGATGATTAATCTTTAATCTCCAGTCTAAACATATAAACATCAAAACTAAACTGTTTAGTCTCCAGTTTAAACATCCAGAGATGTTTAAACCCCAGATTTACAGAATAAAAAGTTCAGGTATCTTCTTTATGTCCGTCCCTCTTCAAGTTCATGAGAGCTGTAGCAAAAAGAATTGATGTTAGATTGGTCAACCATATGGATCTTATCCTTTCCCCCAACAGATTCTTCTTTTCTCTCAAAGCAGAGGTGAAGTGTCAGTCTGAGCACAGGGATCCTCTGGTGTATTTCTTTTGAGTCTGTTTCGGCCTTGCAGCAAAGCCATGGGCAGAAACTCACTTGGGTGGAGCAGACACTGCTCCAAGTAGCATGGTTCCCATGCATACACGTGTAAGGTGGAGGCCGTTCAAACCCAGCTGGGATTTTGTCTGGTTTGCATTTGGCTCCCTTCCCAGGCTCTCACATGTGACTTCTTTGTTGTAGACAATGACAGTGACAAAACAAAAGCACTCAGAGATTTGGTCCCAGTCGCATCTGTTGCTTTGCTCATTGTCTTAATTTAATTACGCTGGCCACCCTTGACAATGGGCAGCAAGTGGAGGCATGTTAGAAGTAGCCTGAGCTGGCACCCACCTTCAATGCACTTCTTGAGGGTTATGAAACTGTCCCACATTCAGCCAAGCAAAAACTTTTCACTTCAACAGCTTGTCCAAGACAAACAAACCAGCTGAAACTGTTTCTAGTATGCAACTAGGCAGATTTTTGAAAGGAAAACAGTAGTGAGTAAATACTGTTTCCTATTGACACCAGGGAAGGTACGATTATTTCAAAAAAATGTTGGTCCTCTAGCTCACTCAGGTTGATTGAGAAAATTTATCATTCTGAAGGAAACGTTAATCAACTCATCAGGGAAAAAGTTTTGGAACATCTTAATTTGTGATATACATTATAATACATTGTGTACCATACTCAGATATTTAGGAAGCTGGAAAATGTCCTGAGGTATTACATGACATTCACATTCTCCTATTGTCTCTTGGCTCTTCTCCTCGCTCCTGGCTTTACAAAGGAAAGCAATCCACAAACATTTGATTAAAAAGATCACTGAGAGCTAATAACAATGGCAGTAACACAATAACCTTGATTAACATTTGTAGACACTGTGTAGTTTATACGGTAATCACCAGTAACATGATATTGGCATCAGTCTTATTTATAACCTAAGACATGCTAAGATTTGGTGACTTGCTTGAGGTCACATAATAACAAACTGATAGACCTAGGACTAATAATTAGACAACTTATTATTTTAATAAGATAGTTCTATCTCTCAGGGCTGGGCACTATATTATATATGCTAATTGCACATATTTTTCTTATTTAATTCTCCTAGTTCTCTTGCAGATGGATACTATGTCTTGCTCATTTTACCTTTAAGGAATCTGAAGCTTAGAAAAACTAAACAGCCAGTTTATTTCTGATTCTGGAACTTACCAGTTAGCCATTCTATCATATTGTTTCCCTGAAAGATAAAACATTATTGGGTGCTTCAAGGTCCAAATATCTTTCCAACAATAATAATAATTAACAGTGTTATAAGCTGCCCATGATCCCAGATGGTGGTATATTCTTGTTTAGAGGGTAAGGCAAGACTCTAAATTATGGAGGGGTACCTTTCCTTACCACAAGAGTGAGTGAGGACCCATTTATATTATTATTGATAGGAATCTAGTAGCACACTATTCATTTAGCAAAAGCTAACCCTGTGGATATTATAAGCCCTTCTTTTTGCCCCACCTATCTTTATGAGATTTTGTCTGAGAAACAGTATCTAAAAGAAGGATGATAATAGTCTCTTTAAATTTCAGAGAGGAAGCAGTGACATTTTCAATAGACTGTGTTTCCATCTCAACTACTCCAAACAAGTAAGTATTATATGGCATAAAGTCTAATAAAAGCCTGGCACCCTGTAAGAAATGCTAGGAAAATACTGTCCAGCATGGAATATTAGCAGCCTATTGTGTAGCATAAAGTCCTAGCTCAGCATTGACCCTCTCCTAAAAAGGGCCAAATGGGGCGGGGGGAAGAGCAATTAACATATATAATACAGTGGATGTACTTTAGCTATTTTGCTGGTTTGGTATGGAGACACATGAAATTGTGGAGGACAATTTAGATGTTTCAGTATCAACTTTGATTATCTCTTTACTTCAGGGAATCACAAGTTCCAATTCCAGGAGAGTTGGGTCAGACTTTCATCTCTTGGAGCCAAGAAAGTAAGTGTCATGAGAACTACTTGGTGCTTTGGGATGTGACTTTTAAAACAAAAGGACAAATGTGCACATTTCAAGAGACTTGTGGGATATCCCTGGTGGGATAGTTGCCTCTTCAACAAAGTAAAAGTTATATAGACTGAATGTAATATCATTCTGCTTAGACTCTTTCTTTTTTTTTTGTTCTGGAAATTACCTCATCCTACCTTTTCTCTGGTTATGGTGGGAATGGCCATTTTTTTCCAATAAGACCCTTTTCTCTGGCCATGGTGAATGGCCCAGAGCTGGCATCTTCTCTAATGCCAAGACTGAGTATGGTGGGGATATAAGGTAGACCCATTCCTGGGAAACATAAAATTTCTTCTATTGCCAAACTTTTGATTCAAGGTCTACCCAGTGGCTTTTCTGGGTGTTTCCTTGGACTGTACAGCAGTCCAAGACACTTCACCCAACATTATCTCTGCCTGCCCTTCTCCTTCACTTGAGGTCAGACTTACATTGTATTCTGATGGCTTGCCCAGACTTCCCAGTTCCTCCCTTCTTTCACATGGGTATTTCCCCTAATAATATCCTGCTCATTTAACCCTGTCTCATCTGTTTCCCCAAAGACCTGGGCTTACATACCTAGTTTGGATCCTACTTCCCCACACAGGAATTAAGGACCTTAAGAATCATTACATTGTTCTCTCCTCTGTTTCCTCTTCCGTAAAATGAAAGGGCTGGATAAGAGCACCCACCTCATAATGTTGTTATGAGTGCAGGTGATCATCCTTACACATTTACCTGACATAATTGCATGTGAGAGAGCCTACTCTTTCAAGAGCCCTTGATTTTGATCCATTCTGTGAAGTTATTTATTAGCAACATCAGTTTGCTCAGGCTTCGGTGCTATCAGAGTCCACTCTGCCTCTATCTTTGTTAAAGCATTGATGTGTTGTAGAGTAAATTGTATATTTGTTTCCCCACTGAAAAGTAAGCACCTTGAGGGCAGGTAACATGTTTCCTTCACCTCTATATCCTCCCCAGAGGCACGGTGCTTTGAACAAACATAGCAAACCAAGAAAAGCTGGCTAAATTGTTTTAATTTTTCTATATAAGTAATAGAATAGAGTTTAAATAGCAGCCCTTGCATGGCTTCCTACTTCCTGCTGTGCTCTTTATGGAGACAAATAGCACAGAACCCCCTCCTATTTTGGGACTTACAGTTGGTGGGTTATGGTACAAGAAGTATCAGTGAAAAAATGCAGAAAAGAGAGTGCAGTGCATGGTTAACATGCTGGAGTCCATCTTGAGTTTAGATTCTGGTCTGGCCATTTGTTAGAGCAAGACCTTGGTAAGACATTTAGCTTTACTTAGCCCAAGTTTTTAAATCTCTACAATGGGGATAATTTTAATATTTACCCTATATACTAATGATGAAGATTAACTGAAATAATTAATATAATCCTTACCACAGGGCATGTGCTTAATAAATACCAGCTATTCTTACTGCCCACTAACCTTTTATAGTTACTGGTATCAAAGCACATCCCATAGGAGGGTGTTGCCTTTCTCTGGCTGAAGAAAGGGAACCTACTTACTGAGTGCTCAGGGCTCCCTTGAATGCTGGGATACCAGATGTATACTTCTTTTTTCTAGAGACTGGTGCATCCCTAGGAATCCCTAGGATTTAGGGAATTTATATTTGTCCCATAATTATTCATGGATTATCCAGATTTAGCAACTTTCTTACTCTTCAAAGGATACCACCTGACTCTACTTCAGAAATTTCTGTCTGTGATGTAAGAAATCACTACCAAAATTGTTTAAAAGCCTGGAAAAAAATAGAAAGGGAAAAAAAAAAGTGCTGAAGGGTATTTTCCCTTGTGGGCAAGAGGTATTTACATTGCCTTTAATAGTCTTGAAGGATGTTGTAAAACACTTCAGGGTTCAGACTGCTTAGACTGTTGATTTTATGGGCAGCTTGTTTAGTTAGCTGTTTGTGTTGTGTTACATTTTTAAATTAAAAAAAAAAAAAGTTTAAGCACACTATCTTCCCCAGAGGGAGTTGATTTTGGAATTGCTGAAAGGTTCAAATGTTGTGGTATTTTAAAAGTGAAACACCACATTCTAGCAATTTCACTGATATGTGCTAAAGTTTCAGCACATTTTTACCTAAAAACTAGATTTGACTATTTTTTTCTCAAGCCTCCAAAATGCCATACATCTGACATACAACTTACGCTGGACTATTTAAAGTAGTGTATGAAGTGATTTATATTGCTATGTTCTGAGGAGATGTGAGGCCCAGGGTTGTATCTTTTGGTGTCATTTCAACGCCATAGTGATGAGTTCACAGGATCGGTAGGAAAGGGTGTTGCCTTCCTCCACTCATTCTTTGTGTGTGTGACACATCTGGGCAGAACACTCAAATTCTGTGCTCTAAATTTTCCTCCTCGCTGAATTGAGAGAAATTTTGGAAGTTTGGAAGACTTGTCTGAACTTTTAGGATGAACAAAATAACACTATGACAAGTTAAAGTGATTTGCATCTGTTTGAGGTTGATGGGAGCCTTTCAGCATATAAAAGTAAACATGCATGGTGCCAGGGGAGCTTTTCCAAGACAGAAAATGGCCCAAGAACAATTCACGCATGTATATAGTTTTTAGAAATCAGAATTGCTTCATTGTGCCAAAATCACTTCTGTCTCTATCCTAATATTCATTTGAAGAAGGAAATAAATGTCATTATTTACAGAAAGACCAACCAGAACATCCAGCAGTGGCCCAAGTCAACCGATATTGACAAAGTGACAGTAATAATGCTATATATTTATTGATTCATTTATGTTTTCCTTATTTTCTAGTCCTACAATGCCTCCTGGAACTATTCAAGCATGCCACACTCACACCATGACATAAATATTGCATAGTCCCAAGTCTACAACAGTCAACAGAAATCCTTACCCAACCCTCAACCTGCATCTAATCTTGCACCTAATCATTTGAAATTTTTGTCTTGTCATAATTGTTATTTATAGCTGTGAAAAGAGCACATCGTATTTTCGCAGATGGCAGGGATCTTTGAGTTGGTCTTTGATTACTTGACTTCCTGGATCTGGCCAGACAGAAAGCCCCATATAAACATTTATATATTTTACACAGAATTTTATAAAAAATTTTTGGCATAAGAATCTCATCTTAGAAGAACGGGCCACTTGGTCAGTTTGGGTTTGACGTAAAATCTCTTGGTCTCTCAGTGGGAACTTCGGGGTTATTTTACCAGACAGAAGAACTGCCATCATGCTTAGTCTTTCATAGGTCTTGCTTTTAACATCCCACCTTCCTATAGAAATTCTGACCTTACTAGTTAGAAAAACCATGTAGGATGGTATAAATCATTGCCACTTTCTTTCCAGAGAGATAGTGATACATGTCTACTCAAATAAATGTATGTAACTTCATATGATCCAATGGGAACAGAAGTGAATGTATGCCAGAGTGAATTGAGGAAGTTAGAAGTTTATGGTTATGGAAGGGGAAAGTGGTACAAAAGGCACTGGATTGTTTTTTGCCAATAACCGCAATCTCTAATAGAAGTAGGGGCAGGGGATGCTGGAATGATGGCAGGCTGGATGCACTGAGCTATGATTATGCTGGGTCAAGAATGAGACCTCAAAATTTCTAAAGTTCCAAATTGGTTCTATGTGAAAGTTTCTGTTTTCTGATCTATAGAGCCATTCTCTCTCTCTGTAGATCAGATTGGAAGTAGTTGAAAAACATGGACCTTTAGAATATACAATAGAAAGAAAAGTGACTCCTTTCTGCCCCTTCAACAACATTCCCATTATTTCCTGAATAATATTTAATTTAGGATTAAACCTGGGCCTTTGAGAAGATAAAGGAATAATGTGATTTCTCCTGAACGATGATTAGTTTTCACATAAGAATTTGCCTTCTCTGAAAGAAAAGCCAAGATTCTGTATTTACCTATAATTTTGGAAAGTGATTTACTCCAAATCCCTAGTGGTTGCAACAATGCTATAACACAAAACTATATAAACAAACACACATAAACACACACATACACATGAAGAAAGTAGAGAAAAGAATCCCATTCTCCTCAAAACTATTTTCTATAGTTAATTATAGATTGTAAATTACCAGCAAGGACATTTAGAATTAAAATTAGTTGGATGCATTCTTTTTTCTATCAAACTTCCACTTTTCAAAAGAGTTAGTTTCCTGACCAATGGGTCTTAAGACTATAACCATATTAGCTAACAAGATAAAGATAAGAATTTTCCAAATGTTTTCTAGCTCTTGTTACTTATCTAGCAATATCCCATCAGATCTGTAATTGAGCTTCTAGTATATGGTGAGAACTTTCCTGGCCGTTCACTAGAAGTATCAGTTATGGACTTACAGGTCCATTGTCCTACATCTTGCATAATTTGCCTGTTATTGTCAATTTCTATTTCTCTCTTTTTGAGTTTAAACATAAGTCAATATTTCTAAATAATCTCTTTTGGTTGCTGGATAAAAGTGAGGTAGCTCTAAGGGCATTAAAGAGTCCCATCAAAGATGAACCCCAAACATGTGGACATCAGGGAAAGGTGCTCAAATTTCAGTTAGCACCCTAAGGATGGAGAAGCTGTTTTTGACCTGGAAGTTTAGTGGCCACTGAAGAACATTTGTTAACTTCACCTGCTCCTTCTTTAAAAGTGGATTTATCTTGTTTAGGTCAATAAATACTGTCACTGATTTTCATATCAGTTAGTAGCTGGGCTTTTAATCATTTTGATGAGCATATAACCTGAGGAATTCTTCACTGAAAGAAAAGCCAAGAAATTTTGTTTACCAAAAATTTTGGGAAACAATTCACCCCAAATCCCTATCCTCATAAAAGGGCATCCTGCTTTGTCTAAAACAATTTATCTTCTTATTGCTACCAAAGGTGTCCACCACTTTAACTTCAAACTATCAGATTTGCCCTTGGATTAAAAGTCAGCTCCCTGTTACCTATTAAATAATGAAAAAGACTTATTCCCTTCACACAGACAAGTAAGAGAATAGACCTCATCTTTCTCCATGGATGTTAATGGACTTGAGAAATTGCAAAATGTTATTAAGAAAACATTATTTCCTGTTGGTGGTTGGTGGGAGGGTGGTCAAGGGGTGAAGGGAGGGGATAGGGGCTCTTGAAGGGCTCCTTTTTTTTGCTTCTTTTTCCACCCTTACATCCTAACAGCACGCACATTTGAAGCTGTATGAGGTTTTGTTTGTTTTCAAGAGATGTTTGAAAGAAGATCAAATGTTTGTGAAAGGCACTGGATCGGCAGCCCTAGAAACTGAAATGTCCCGGAAGCTGTGTGAGCCCGGAAATATCCCACATTTCTATTTATTTTGGCAATTTTACTTAAAACTAGTAAGAGCTGGAGTTCATGCTACAATTAAATTTTCCTCAGGCACCATGAAATGAAAACACATATTACATTTGATTTTAACTGGTTGAGAAAAATGGTGGTTTCTGAAAGTTCATTCTGTGACCTTGAAATAAAAGTTAATGGCTCCTCACATGGGAGAGCTGAGCTTTCACTTAAGTTGGAATTATTCATAGAACTGGGGTTCTCTGGGTTGGAAGGGCTCTTAGGTCACTGAGTTCCCTTCTATCATCTGCTTGAAGCCCCGATACCACCTCACCAAAAAGTGCTAGCAAGCTTGGCCTTGAAGGTTTTAGTGATACAAGACTCACTTCTACTTAAAGGGATCTATTTCTTTTTCGGATGGCTCTAATTTTCAGAACTAGATAAAATAATGTTAACTAAAACTCTAATAGTGATTACTATGTGCCAGGAATCACTTTAAGCAATATAATATGTATTTGTACACAAGTGCTCACATACACATATATATAGATATTATCTCAATAAATCCTCACAACCATAGGAGGTAGATTCAAATAGCACCATTGTTTGACAGATGAGAAAACCAAGGCACAGGTAAATGACATGATTTGCCCAAGGCCACACAATCAGTAAGTAAGAGTCGGGAATTCAACCTGGGCAGCATGACTCTAGAGTCTGTATTCTTAACTGCTATGTTTTACTGCATCTTCAATCTTTATAATTCTCCTTCATCTTAGTACAGAGATGAGCACATTGTAGGTGCTCAATAAAAGTATTTTTTGACAATTTTATTTCAGGATCATGATTCCTTCCATCTTCCCATTAGTTTTACACACAATCATCAATTTGCACCAAGAAATGGTAGAAACAGAATTTTAAATGATGATCAGTACTCAGCCCACTTCCAAGAAAACATCCAGGAAAGCAACAGGTATATAACGTTCACTATAAAGTACTACTCAGCCAGTTGTCACCTTTAGCAGTGGGTCCTTGAACGATTTCAGTTTAATCTCTAGAAATGCAATGCTAGGCTTGTGTCAGTGCAACTCCTTTGCCCTCCTTTTTTTTTTTTTTAATTTTTTTTTTTTTTTACTCTGTCCATGCCTCATTGCCCTATGCAAGGATGAGAGGAATCATTTCATCTCAGCAATGATGCTTATTTTTATGGTCTTTCTCTACCATTATTCAATTGCCTGTCTCACTTAAATTTGTGCATCTATTTCATCCATCTATCCATCCATCCACCCACCCACCCACCACCCATCCATCTTGCATTATATGCCATATATCACTAGGTGCTTGGTATTGACTCTAGAAAGGAGGAGATAGAAAGACAATAATAGGTCCTTCCTGTTTACTTTCTTCATATTATTCAGAAATCATATGTAGGCATTCAAGATGACTGCTTTAGAGTTGATAAAACCCATTCCAAAAAGAAGTGTATTTTAATCCACAGTGTGAGAGTTAAGCATTTTTTAACTAGAAAGTTCCATTCCTTTTTTTTTTTCTTTTAGAGTCTCTGCCTCACTTCTTTTGAATGAAGTTTATCATAGAGTATAATTAGAGTTTATCCAAAACCCTGAGTCATAATTGACATTTACTCAGTCAACAATGAAATAGGGACAAGATAATCCTCTAAAGAACCTTTCCATAGGACATGAATTGTTAATTCTTCTGTGGAACTTGAAGAACCATCTGTGTTTACAGGCTACTCTCAGGTGGTGGTCACAATAAACATCGGCTTATGCATGAGGCTGGTCTCAAAGCATGGATGTCTTAGTGAAGAACTCTGCATCTCCTGAATAAGGTGGCTGGCTAGATGGGCTAAGGCACCAGCCTACCCTTGTCTATTCAGATAGGCCAAGCTTTTGTAACCACAGCAGAAGTGGTTTAGCTCCCATCTTAGTCTTGACATGTTTCTGATTGGACTTTTCCTCCCAGGTTGAGCCTTGGGCATGGCTTTATATGTTTTGTTATATTATATTTATTATATATCCTGTGTTTTCACTGCACCATAGAGCAAGGATGATCCTGAAGTAGAAACATCAGGGGCATGAAGGATCAGGCGGAAAAGAGGTTCCTCTATACCATGACATCTTCAAAGTAGGTTACTTGGATGAAATGTTTCACTTCTTGGTTTAGTCATCTTCTTACACCAAGTGTCATCATTTCCTTGGTGACCACTTCTTTTCTACACCCTCTCTCAGGTCTTATAATTCACAATTTGGGTGATCTTGAGACTTTTTGTTTTATATCTGTGAAGACTCTAAGCCTACTAATTAAATCAAAGAAGCTGAAGGAGATGATTTACAAGACCTGAATTCTGTGGTTCTACTTGGCTTTTTTTTACCTTCAGGGGAAACTATTAAGAAGATTTCATGTGCCATCTATTTCTGCCCTGTCTTTTCCTTTTATTATTATTTCTTAGTCCATGTTGATTATGTGCTCTTCTCTGCTGGCCGGAAGGAGGGCAGCTTAGAACTCAAGCATGCCTTTACTCTTGTATGGATCTCAGTATTCTTATCTTTAAAGTGAAGGGATGGAACCCATCAAATTCAGAAGCTCTTTGTCCTAGTGTTTCCATGGAACAGAAACTTACAAGATTTCATATCTGAAAACCTAAATTTGTGTGTGTGTGTGTGTGTGTGTGTGTGTGTGTGTGTGCATGCGCATATGAGACAGAGATAGACATACACACAGAGTTTTATAGGAGATAGGATTAGAAGGCAGTAATCAGACATCAGAAGTCTTCTGTTATGGCCTGAATTGTATCTCTCCTTAGCCACTCATTTTTATAGTCCTGACTCTCATTAACTAAAACATGTCCTCTTTGGATATAGGAACTTCTAGCTTCCAGAAATGTATGAAAATATCTGTTGCTTAAGCCACCCAGTCTGTGGTACATTGTTATGGCAGCCCAAGAGACTGATACAACTAACACATTTTTATATCTGATTTCAAAGTGCAAAAAAAACCAAAAGGTTCAGTGACCTTCTCTTGTAGGTTACCTCACCGGCCTCACAAGCTTTTAGGCAAATACTTTGTGCCCTTTGGCCTGAACCTGGACTTGACTAAGAATCCCAGCCTCCAGTGACACTGCAGGAAAGAAAATCTGGGAACTTCTATGACACAATTCAGTCTTGCTGAGAATTTTGGGCTAATATTTAACTCTGGACATATATGGACCTGGGCAATTCTTCTATAATAGCTTCACACAAAGTTTTAAAATGCACATAAAAGCCTTGATTTCTATCTTAATTCTTTTACTCTTATTTAATTTTTTTTTTTTTTTTGAGGGGAATGTAGTATCTTATTTGCCTCTTTCATTATTTCTGTTCTTTTTTTCATTCTTGCCTCTGTTTTCCTTTGGACTTCCTTGGGCATTACATTTTTCTTTTCCATTATCTCCATGTTTGTTATCCACATTCTACAACAGGTTCCTTCTCCTTCCATCACATGCATTATCTAGCTCCACCAGGCCTACTGTTCTTCATTCCTCTATAGAACTTCCCACTTTTCTTTATCGCTGTCTGCTTCTCTCTCATCGTCCTTGCCTCTGTCTGCTTAGTCCTTCTCTCCTCCAGTTTCCTTTTTTTGCCTCTGTGTTCAGTTTCTAGCTCCAGTCTCCCTTCTCTGCTCTTTCTTCTTTCCTTTCATCTGCTGACTTGCTTCCGTCCCCACCTTCTGTTCCCCTCCTGGGCGTTTCTTTGGCCCACCTTTCCTTCTCCTCTGAGACTTCGTTTTCTTGGTGGTAGATGGGGGATGATACTGTAAACATCACAAAAATAATTGTATTGAGAACAGGTGGTTCCCTTGGTGTGACAGAGCCTTTGAGTCAGCCCAGAATGCCTGGGCTCCATGTGGTATAGGAGACAACATTGGTGCTGGAGGGATGTCTAGGCCACAGCCAAAAGACCCAAACTTCTAGAACTCTGGGACTTATCTCTGACCCCCACCATATCCCCAGCTTGAAATTTTGAGGTACTGGGTCACCTGGGAAGAGAAAGAATTAACCTGCCTTTGTCCCCTCAAGCACACTTCTCAAACACATTCACTTAAGTTACTTCTGTGATGCTTGCTCCCTGACTTACCCACTGGTTACTGTGTTCTCTGTGCACCAGATTGTGCCCAAGCCCTTTCCATCATTCATGGTGGCTCCCTGGGGTCACCTCTCCCCTAAGCTCCCTGGTCATCCTCCAGGCTCAGCTGCCGACCAGGAATCAGCACATGTGTCACTGTGAACTTCTTGGTTTCTCTTCTTATGCTTTCTGCAAAATGCTAGTTTTGGCTCCAAAGAGTAAAACCACAGTTTTTTGTTTTTGTTTTCTGGTTTTGGTTTTTCAAACAGTGTTCCCAAGGAGACATACTTGGACTTTACTCTCCTTACCAACCCTTCCTCACTTTCTTTTTTCTCCTTCACCTACCCCTTACTCTTCAGTTCTCATTCTTTCTACTTCAGGACTAAAATTTAAGCACTTCTCATTTTTTCACTCATTTTATTCACTCATTCAACAAAATTTATAAAGTGACTAATATGCATGAGATGATTTATGTACTTTTGATGGCATAGATAGTAGTTGTAAGGTTTCTTTGAACTCTAGGTCATAGATAAAGACACCTACAGATTTTGATCATTAGAAATTTCTAGGTATTCCTAGAGCCAAACAGAAATTTCTATGTTTAGTGTGGTTTTTCTTTAATTGAATTTGTTACTGAATGTGAATTTCAAGTAGTTCCCATTTTAACATATATTTTTTTACACCTTTGCAGAATACTAGGATTTGAAAAGTTACATGCTTTGTTATTAATTACAATTATGAAAGATGATAACACTTGTCCAACAGTTAATTTGTGCAGGATGTGAAAAGAAGTGCATGTCTATTTATTAATTCTTAAAACAACTTGATGCAGTAGATATTATTATCCCAATTTTACTGATGAAACTAAGGTTTGGATAGGCTCTGTTATTTGGCCAAGGGCTCTCAGCTGGTGACTGGTGAAGCTAGGACTTCAGTTCTGTCTGATACCAAGGCTCACGTTTAGTGACTGTTCTCCATTGTCTTCTGGTATCAGATTATCCAGAGCAGTGGAAAGGAGAATTTGCAATGTGGAGTGACCAAAGGGATGGATATCTGAGGTGAGAATGATGCTTTTCTGACCTGTAAGCCAGGAGATTGTGGGGCATAATTTCTGTCTGGCCTACCCACAAGTATCCTCAATATCTTGAGGATGGTGGATCCCTCCCCACCAGCTGGCTTACCTTCTGAGCCTTGGGCATGTCGGTGTGGCGCTGGGCACGGACAGAGCGGGCAGACTTGGCAGGCTTGAGGGGTGCGCAGTACATCTCTAGCCTCCTCAGATCACAGCTCCGGAAGCAGCATTCGTCCACAATGCCTGTCTGAGGTGCCCTCCGACTGCTTGAACCATACCCCGTGGGCTTGTCTGTGCAAATCAAACACACAGTGGCCTGGCGTTAGAGGGGAAACTGCTTTCTTCACAGTTCCACCCAGCCCCTGAAGCCTCTCCTCTTTTCATACCTGTCCATCTACACATCTCAACCTCTTCCTAAAGTTTCCCCAGCAGTTCCTGACCCTACAGATCCTTCTGGATTCTGATGTGTCTCTGGACTCTGCCCCACACTCCTTAGCATCAACACATGGAGCATGTACTTTATTTGTGTTAATTCTCGAGTTCTCAGAAAACTGTAGTCAAGGATCTTGTCTATGCCCAAACCTAGTCTTTCCTTAAATATTCACTTAGGTTGGAGGCTGCTACGAATATTAATTAAAAGAAGATAATATTTTAAGTTTTCTTTATCTTTTTAGCAAATCTGAATAGTTTTTATGTGCAGGATGGCTCAAGTGTTTGCTCTTTTGCTTAACTTCTACCATTGTGATGTCAGGTCGAGTATCAAAGGAGTTTTAAGTCTGGAAAGGGCTCCTCATTTTACTGATGTGGAAACTGAGACTCAGGGTGGGCAATGACTTGCTTTAAGTAATTCATGCAATAAGGGGTTGAATCAGGATTCAAACTCAGATCTATTCCCTGCAGAGTTCAAGTGCTTCAGAGAGCCCAGGAAACCTGTCGTGTAACTATGGACAAGTCACTTAAGCCTCTTGGGCCCAGTTTATCCATTTGTAAAGTATATTTAATAATATCTTCATTATAAGAATTCTTTGAGGATTACATGAGATAATGTATGAAACGTGCTTAGAACATCACCTGACATAAAGCAGATCCTAAAGAAACATTTGTTACGTTCTCTGAGTACCCTTTTCCAGGATCTTACATAGTCCGTGACAAAACATCTTCAGTGTTAAGTGCATCCAGAAGCCTTGGAATTCGGAATTGATAACAGTACTAGTGTGATGGTGCTTCCTCTACTACCACCCTGGAGACACCAGAACAATCAATTCTGTTTCTTATAGAATAACTACTACACTGAGACAGTATGAACTAAATGTCCATCTTTCATGTGATTTCTAATTGCCCAGAGGGCACATCATGAATCAAATTTCTTTTGATGTTCGCAAATTAGTTAGACCTCTTTACTTGGCAAGTAGGTTTGGGTTTAGTTTTATTTTGCGTTGTTTTGATTTGGACACATTTTTCCTGGCTCTAGAATTAAAAGAGAGGGCAAAACAAGCTTACATGAATTTGCCACGGGAACTGAAAGTGTACCTAAGTTCTTTGTAATCTTTTTGTTAAAGTAGAACTTCTGTTAAACCAAATCATGCTTATATACCAATAGATAAAGCAGACAAAAGTGAAACTGCTGTGGCTCAGGCAAAGGTGAGGGGACTGGAACTTGGCTTTCTCTTATCTCCCTTACCTCACTTGGGAGGCAGTGGGCCTGGTCTTCTGCCTTGATATCCAGCCTTCATGGAGGAAAATTTGTGAACCACTGATCCTGAAGAATCCAATTAATCAATCTGGCATATATTCAATCTTTATTCCCGACACAGAAGCCAATGTTATAGTTTAAACAAAAAGTCTTACGTTTTTGCAATAATGACACCATTCTGCAGAATGGTGTTTTGAAGGTCAAAATCCCCACGTATATTTTGAACTCCCTAGTTAGGGAAGATCAGACCCTTGGCAATGGACTGCTACCAAACTAGTTTGGCTGCCTTGCTGCTTGAAGGGCCAACCGTTCATGGCATCCTTTACAAACCCAAATGTTTTCCTGATGTTTGGCACAGCAGTCTGGGGATGCTTCCTCCCCGTAAGGCAGGTTTATTGTCATTCTTAGCGCAGCTGAGGGTAGTAACTCAGGGAGGGTTCATTTGTGGTCTCTTTGGGTGGGGTCTGCTTTCTCACTTAGGGGCAAGCCCTGTGGGTGCCTCATGGCTGAGGGGTTTGGGAGGGACAGGCAGCTGGCCCCACTTGAAGCCTCAGTAGTGTTTTCACTTGCCATTGGAGAATCCATTAGTACAGAAGACTCTCTGGTTCTGCTCGCCAGCCGGGCTCTGGCAAGCTGAGACTCAGCCAGTCCCCTGGGCAATGTAAACAATGTTTTTTGTTTTTTGTTTTTATAATCTTTTCCTGGGACTATAAATTAGAGGAAGGACACAAATGGGCTTACATGGTTCATTGTAATCCACAAAGGACTTCTACAAACTTTTTGCTAAGTGGTTATTTCAAGAGGTTGAAGGGGTCAGCCAGTTAAGTGTAGCTGATACACTGGTTTTTCTCTTAGGGTGGGGAGGAAGGTGACTTGGACTACTTTGAGGTATCCCTACTGTTCACCATAGGTAATGGTTGCCCTTTGTCAAAACGACACATTTCTTAATGGGACATAATTGGGATTTTTTTGCTGTATAGTATAGAATAGTAATTTGAAGTTTAAAGGTGGGGCAGTAAAGGTGGTTCCAAAAACCTTCAAACTTGGCTAATTCAGAAACAACTAATTGCAAAATTCATGCTTATGGGTTGAAGATGGAGAGGGGTAGGGTCTGCAATCCAGGACCCCTTTAGTATTTCCATTTCATGCATCTCTAATGTAATCTTCCTTCTGGAGGAAGACACCACCCTAAATCTTGGGAAGGCAGAAAATATAATGTACTGCATATTCCCTTCTTGGAGACTATCAGTAGACATGAACCTCACCACAGGTCTATTTCCTCTTATGAAATAGAAAGTAATCATCAGCACAGCAAAAAAAAAATAATAATAATAATAACATAGTTGGGTATCTGCTTTGTCATCTTTCTTAGATGAGCTCAGAATTTAACATGGCTCAGTCTATAAAATAGCTATGCTTTTCCATTCCATAGATAAATGAATTTAGGAACAGAAATTTAGGACTTTTTTGTAATGCCCCATAAAAAAGTTTACCTTATATCCATATCTTCTTAAAAAAATATTGTTGAAATGGTGGTATATAGTCTTGGATTTTACCATACATCAAAACTGCTGGTTAACTTTCATTACCACAGTTCTAGAAAGATGTTTTTCTTTGTTCATATATTCATCATATCTACAACGGACTAATGGCACTTCATTGGGAGTACATGAATACAGCAAATGTTTGCCTATTGCCCTTTAAAGTTTATTTCATCCTTTGAAGTGTCCTATAAGCTCGATTTCTGGTTCTACATCAAGATATGTAACCAAAGAAATAATTTTTCACTAACTGAGAGGCCACAGTTGAGGGTCAATGTTTTGTCCTTTATCTTCAAATGCCTAATATACTTCTTTTGTTTCTTTAAATTGAAGTACAGCTGACATACTCTATTATATTAGTTTTAGGTGCACAACGTAGTGATTCAGTATTTATATACATTATGAAATGATCACCATGATAAATCTATCTACTATCTGTCACCATACAAAGTTATTACAATGTTATTACCTATTTTCTGTGTTGCACATTGCATTCTTGTTTTTCCTTTATTTTATATCTGGAAGTTTATATCTTTTAATCCCCTTTCCTTGTTTTGCCCATCCCACCCCTTCCCCTCTGACTTGTTTTCTATAGCTGTTAGGCTGTATCTGTTTTGTTTTGTTTGTTCCTTTGTGTCGTTTTTTAGATTCCATATATAAGTGAAATTGTATGATATCTGTCTTTATCCATCTGACTTTTTTCACTTAGTATGATACCTCTAGGTCTGTCCATCTTACTACAAATGGCAAAATTTCATTTTTTTAATGGTTGACTAATACTCCATTGTATATACTATATACCACATCTTTTTTATTCATTCATCTATTGATGGGCACTTAATTGTTTCCCTATCTTGGCTATTATAAATAATGTTGCAGTGAACATAGAGGTACACATATCTTTTCAAACCTGTGTTACATTTTCTTCAGATAAATACCCAGAAGTAGAATTCCTGGATTATAGGTTCTATTTTTAATTTTTTGAGGAACCTCCTTACTGTTTTCCATACTGTGGCAGGACCATTTTGTATGCCCACCACCAGTACACTCCTATTACTTTTTTTAGAGAACCAAAATAAAGATATTTGTTGCTATGGGCTTAAACTAGAAGTCTGAAACAATATGGTTCACTGGAAAGGCTGTAAAATCATTTGCTCCAATATCAATTTTGAGAAAAATAGGGACTTATTATGACGTGTAAATTATAGCTGTTGTCATAGTGATTAATTTTTAAATGAGATAGAATGAATTGTTCTATCCTTGCCTTTATAAACTCCTCATTAGGAACTATGTAATTCTGCTCCAGTGGGCGGTGTCAGAACTGGTAGGTGAATGGGAAACAAATATTGCCTTAGTATAAGAAGAAACTTCTAACAATTTGTACTCAAAAGTGTTAAAGAGGAGATAAACTTCTTTTAAAGATAATGAGCTACCCATTGTTAGAAACAGTTAAGTAAAGACTGTATGAGCACCTGCCAGAGATCTTAGAAACATATTCCTGTATTGTACACAGTGTATGACTGCCATGGTCCCAGCTATTTCAGATTCTGTAACAAGTAAAGAAATGGAGGAGAAAATCCATCTAGACCAAATATTCAGTATGGTTGGAAGTTACTTACATTGTCTTCAAGAAAGAGGTTCAAATATTTTTTTAACTTAGAAAGTGAAAAATTTTTTTCTATTTATTACTTGAGTTCCCCAAGAGGCTTAAAATATTTTTTCCTCACTTGGGACTACCAAAAAAGAAATAGAATAGAAAAACGAGAGTCCTTTCTACAAGTAGGTAAATTCCCAGAGTTCTGTGTTACTGGCATTATGAAGTGACTATATACTAACTCCACCATTAGCATGAACAGATAACATGTACAAAATTTCACAGATCTTTTTCTTGCTGACAGACTCTTGACATTGAAAATTTATTTATTTATTTATTTATTTAGTCAGTAGTTTTGCTCCAAAGCATGCACACCAAATGTTGCTTAGCAGACAAACTGGCCACCACCTAACCTAGGCTTTGACTCCATTATGTGTAGACATAACATGTAGTCACAGTGCACTGCTGTGTCTTGAAAGTAGGCAAACAGACAGAACTCCAATGGTTAAGCAGCTGGCTTCTATAATAATAGCACTTCCCTTTAAATAATGCATGGTCAGTGGAGTAATTCAATAATCGTCAGGGCAAACTTGCTAGTTACAAGGGTTTTGGGCAGAATTGTGGCATCATCAAAACCACACCAATTAGCTGAGTCTCACATTTTGTCATGGAGGCAAGCAACTAACTTCCCTCCATCTCTGAAGGAGAAGGTGTAATGCTGAGATTAAACTGGGATAATAATTTCTAGAACAAAGAGCTCTAGTTGTTCATTACTGGTAGAAATGATACTAATTCTTCTGGTGCTATGTATGCTTGTGCTTCTTATAGGTTTCTCGGAAGGCAGTTGGGATGCTGTACTGAATTTTAATTTCCTTTGAAACTTCCCCTCTTATTGAGAAAGCTTTACTTTAATTATTTAAACCCTGTCAATGGAAAGAGGAGACATTGATTTGAAGTATCAATATTTAAACAATGAAAAATGCAAATATTTTGCAAACAGGGAAATATTCAGTTCTGAAGACACAACTTGCTACTGTTTGGGTTCTGAGGAATAAAAATATTTTCTAGAAATTGCTAACAGGAATAGGTTCTAAAGTCAATCATATTTTGAAGGCAGAAAAAAAGAAATAAGACAATTCAAGTTGGCTGTTTCTAAAAAAATCCACAATTATGTTTGATGGAAAACACAAATGGAGTTATTAAGTAATAAGAAACTACTTTCATTTAACTTTGATTAGCTGAAGATTGATCTCAAAATTAACTACTACAGTAAGAATCCACAGAAGCCAGAAAATTGGGTCTCTTACACCAACTATTTATCCAAAACCTCCAGACATGTTGACAATTCAGAGTAACTCAGAATGATTAATTTCTTAGGGCAATGTTTTCCCATGGGCCACCTTGTCTAATAAAAAATCATTCAGTTGACATAATTTTGCATGGTATACTCTAGGAAAGTTGGGTAAAATATGAGTAATCTTGAACTTGTCTCTATTTTAGCATTTTAATTGTTATATTCATTGGTGGAAAAGTGAGAATTACTTCTCAATCCTTCCTACACATTTTATGGCTTTATATGGAAAACTAGACTCTTTTCATGAATTTCTAACATAAGGAAAATTGCGATAAGACTATTTATCCAAACACAAAATGTGATACATTGATGGTTGATATTTTCTGAATTCATAGGATTGGCATTTAGCTTAAAGCCTTTTGATGAGTCAGTATTTTACCTTTAAAAATTTTTATGGAAATCACACTTGAATGAAAACAATTATTGAGATATATGTTGTCATGTGATTAGTAAAGATACAGAAAGAGGCTTTCACTTCTGTAAACTAGGTATATTATTATGCACTTAGAATAACATACATGCACACACTTACACATGTATCAGGGAGTCAAGTGACTTACCATCAGTATCAAGGCTACTGTCATACTCTTTGAAATTAAGATTGTTTTTGAAGAAGTTTTTCTGCCTTATATGTTGCTATATATGTTGTCCAACATATGTCCACTCTACACATTTCTGCTTTTCTACGCAAGGAGCTTTCCAAGTAGGATTGACCTTTGGCATCTGCAAAAGTGAACACTGAGAAAATGTTCACTTTTCTATGAACTACCTGTCATGAACTTTTCTGGAAAACCTATCACACTTAGGCATTGATTTCATTTTGGCCTATGTTAATTTTTAACTGTCGGTGTTTGCTGGTCCCACTACTTCTCAGTTGGACGAGGTCATCTTTTCTAGGAATCTTGGCTCTATTTGACTCCACCCCCACCCCCACCACTCAGCAACTCTTTCTCAGCTACTAAATCCCCACAACCCCAAAAGACCAAAATCTTCTCGTTACCCAATCAAGTCAATGTTTGTATATCTGTGGGTCTGAAAGGAATGAAGCAGAGATCCATGGGGCTTCCATTTTCTTTAAAGCCTCCTTTCTTTTGGAAGCCTCAACTCAAGGGCAGGTGTAAAAATAGTGTTATTTAGTTAGCCTCTATCTCTAAGACCAGGAAACTAAAGCACAAGGCCTAGGGACAAGAAAACTGGCAATTCAGAGCAGAAATATTACCGTTTTAGGGCTCTGGAGAAATGGGCCAACAGAGTGGGAAGCAACATGATGTATTACTTTAGCCTGATACAATGCCCTGGAGGACAACCGTCTTGCCAGGACAGCACAATTTACTAGCTTAGGTCTGATTCCAGGACTTGGAGGAGATAGATGTAGCCAACAAAATTATATTTTGGCAAGAGAAATGCTTTGCTGGACAGAAATGTTGCCCTAAGGGAATGGTTTGGTTTATCAACGTCTAAGGTAAAAGATAATCAAATGCCAAGAGGTCATTTTTATGTTTGAATGACTTCAGTTGGGCCTGCTATATAAGTTAGCTACCAATTTCCAGTTACATAGTTTCAGTTATTTAGAACATATTACAGGATTTGAGCATGATCTGCCTGTGACATCAGTCATACCAATGAAGGAGGCAATATGTGGAATGGCTAAAAGCACAGGTTTTGGAATCAGACAGATCTGGATTCTGCCACCTATTCACTTGGGCAAGGCACCGAATATTCTAAGACTCAGACGTTATAGAAAATGGACATATGTAAAAGAGTACCTCCAAGATTAAGTGATAATGTGTGCAAAGTATCTTGTACAATGTCTGGTATGCAGTAAGGTCTGGATGAATGTTAGCTATTTTAAGCAGTATAATTACAGAGTTGAGTTGGATAACATAGCTTGCTGAGCAGGTATTGTCCTCCTCTCTTAATCTTAAAAATGTATCCTTTCCAATGTTTTGTTGAAAAAGATCCTTTTTAGATAGAGGAGGACTATTTGCCATTAAAGTAAATGAATAACCATGCCCTTTGAAAGGATATCCAAACTATAGGTTGTATAGATTGTTCTAAATAGTTTTAATCTAGAATAGACCCTTTGAAAATGGATGCATCTATCAAGTCAAACAAGGCAAAGTCATATGGGCTTATTTTGAACTCTCGTTACCTTTGATTTCTCCCCAATAGCAATTCAGTGTTACCATGCCCATCCATCCACTTCTTTGAAAACAGTATTGCAAGGCATGAGGTGTGTGCAGGCAAAATAGGTGGTCAGAAGTGGTTTCCCAATCACTTTCAACCAGCATACGTATTTTTCTCCTCTCTCTTCACTTCATGCCTCAGCTCTTTCTTTCCTCTTCTTTTCTGTACCCTCTCCTCTCTTCCTACTGACAACTGCTGATGTTTTTGCTTACTGATGAATTTTAAGACAATTTCTATGCAGACTTCATAGTAGCCTAGGAATTAGAATTTAGTTCCCTCCCTGGAATGACTGAAAACTAGGGCTCCCTCCCCTGCCAACCTCACTTTGGGAATAAGCAATCACCAAGTATACAGTGTCACCAGGCCCACTTAGTCACTACTCCATCTTGGACCCATGCCTGAATGAGGTGAAAATAGACAATAAGAGAAAGAATACGAAGGGATGTTGAGGAATTATGTATATGGACTTCACTTATCTCATTTTTTTGAGAAAGACTATGACGGAAATTGTAAGATGAGTCTGGCTCCAATCTGGAGATTGTAGCCATGCTACCAACTTTATCTCTTCTACTTGCATTGTTATTGTTCATTCACTCTTTCAAATGTGGTAAGAGAGGCCTTGTAGGCAAAACATAAGGCACTGGTGAATAGAGGGTAACACCCTTCTCTCTGGTGCCACAGAAAGATGAATCAGCCAAAAGAGTATTGAAACACATTCTCTTTATTTTTAGTTTCACTCTAAAGTCTATCATTTCTCTTTTCTTTGCAACTTGGCACCTGCTCTGCGTTCTCAGGGGCCCTGTTCCCTGTCAGTCTCTCCACTTAGGCCTCTGTGTTTTGCTCAGGGCACATCTGGAGATTTTCCCAGGGGTGGGTGTGACACAGTCAGGATGGCAGGTGAAGGGGTGACAGCTGCCAGGGCAGTTTGGTGTGTCTGAAGGGAGAGTGTTGGGAGGGGGAGGCCCCATAAGGAGAGGCACTGGGCCTGCCTTAGGCAGTGAGCTGTTGGAAGGCCGCCTCCACAGCAGCAGACATAGCTCTCGGCACTATTGTAGAGAAGGAACAGCCAGAGTCAGCGACAGACTGAACACGGAGAGAGAAGGAGGAGGAGGGAGGGAAGGAGAAGGTGGCCAGGGTGTTACATGATATAAATAACCACACGGCGTGCAGTTTAGTGCCAGTTGGGTGTGTGTGATATCCCTTTCATGCCGGTGTGTCACCAATGCTGTTCCTGAATTGAAAGGTCCTGGGAGGTGTTTCTGTAGCACCTACAAGAGTGTCATATGCAGAGAGGGAAGAAGAAGAAGGCCATGTGGTATATTGAGACAACCAGGAGTTTCCTTTCTGTCAGGTTTAAATTTAGATGAAATAAATTTTAGGAAGGAAAGAGTTTAAGGAAAGCAAGGATCAGTGTTGGATTTGATGGAGGAAAATAGGGAATGTCTAATAGGGAGGCAGGCTTGAGTAAGAGGAGGGGACAAGACCATGTATGGGGATTGAAGAAGCCAGTTCAAGGAGGATACAGGTGTGAATTAGAAAGAGGGTAATAGGGGGAGTCATTTATTGGAGCTGTTGAAACAGTAGGAAATCAAACTACATTGTGGAAACCAGGGTCCTGAAGGCTTAGAGGAATAGGTGAGGGATGGCCTTCACTTGTGTGGGCACTTGGAAATGAAAATTAGTGTGAAATCGTGGGCACAGTCTTTTACCATTACTTTTTACAAAGCTGCATCTTCAAAAAATGAATAAGCAGACAAGCCCTGGGAGGGTTGCTCATACTGTCGGCCAGAATGCTAAACTTGTAGCCCTCAGAATGGCCAACTTTTTATTTCACTGGTTTCCTTGGTGTCTGTGTATATGAATCCTCTGTGAGATAATTCAGTTCCTTCCAGGGGAACACACGCATAGTTTCCCTGGAAAATTCCAGCTACAACCATATGCTGTCTCATCTCTGATAAAGTGAATGGGCTTCCAGGCAGGTCATCATCTCTGCAATTGGTACCCAGCATCTGCCCAGTGGATAAAATTAGAAGATGACCACTATAAACATGGTTTTTCAAACATCACCTCCTTTTTTGGTAAAATAAACTAATGCTAAGGTTACTAAAATTTTAAAATCTGTACAAGGAGTTCTCAGGTTGTAGTATTATTTATCAAAATACCAAGCAGGTATGCAGATTAGACTGAAGAGTTCATTTAGAGTTGTTATATTATTTCAGGAACTTTCAGCTAAATTCTGGACTCATGAGACCATCTTTTATTTCTTTTCTTTCAATGGAATTTTGCTGCTATAATTTTTCTCCCTTTTCTCTTAATATTTGATTATTTAAACATGACCAATAGACTTGAAGGACTTTCCTCAAATTATTGTATTTTACAATTTCATACATCTTTGGACATCATAGCAAACTTAAGGTCAACAAAAGAGATTTCTTAGCAATCTGGCAATCACTAAGCCTGTAAGCTTTTAACCACCCAGTCATCCTAATCTTCTTCCCCCAAATATTATTTTTCTGAATTGAAGAAGTAAATTATGAATAAGGAGAGGGAGACATGTGGTTAAGTTGTGGCTTGTGTCCACGATAAATATTGTCTGAATTTAATTTCATCTAAGACTGATAGCATGCCTACCTCTTTAAAACTTACGAATGTTATTTAGCAAATATTATTCTCAACTAATAAAAATCTCTGATTTTCTTACTTATTTTACTAAATTCAGCAAAGAAAAATACTTTCATCTTTGATATTCAAAATCACAAAAGAGAAACCAAACTCCTTTCTTTTTATTTTTTTCCTCACATAGTCAAACATGCTGTGAATGACCACATTGCTCTGCTCTGGGATTCCACTCTGAGGCAGTGGCCTCTTGGCCTTCTATCCAGTTGCTCACTTCCATGAATTTACTTTCTGAGAACTAGAGACAGTTGCCCCAGAAGCTGTTTTTCAGTTTATCCATGATTGGGGAATTCATTAGCCTCATTGGGAACAAGTAACCTGAGGACTAATATGTCATATTGGGACAGGATATTGCTTGTGGGACATTTTATTTCCTTTAACACTTGCCTTCTGTCTGCTCTCTGTGGCTCAGATCTGGGTTTGGGAAGGTTGCAAGGAGGCACTGATTATACTAATATTTAAGCAAATTAACTTTGTCTTAACTCCAGCAGGAAGTGAGGGCCCAAGTGAGGGCTAACAGATCTCTCCTGATGCATAGTCTTTTAGCAGGGCAGTCTCCATTTTCTCTTCCCAGCTTTCCAGAAAGTATATTCTTCCCTGTAACCCCACACCAAGCCTCTCACACCTATGAGAAAGGAGAATATCAAGTCCATTGACTTCTTGATAGCTATGGTCTCTGTAATCTCCAATATGTCAATTAGATGTGTATTTGTATAAAAACTGCATATAGAAAACTTCAGTTTGATAAGAAGAAATGATCCTCAAGGTCTTGTAGCAACTTCTATGTACTTGGGGTGAGAGGAGAGAAGTAAAGCTCTTTGACTGAGTTGTATGACTTCTGATAAGAGAATATGGAGAGAGCTGCATACATCCTCATTTCTAAACTCAGAGTTCATGTCATTGATGAGGACTTCTTAAAGAAAAGAATGATAGGAAAAAGGGGGCTGTTGGCCTGGAAACACTTTAATTACTTCTAAAGACTTGCTGACATTTATTTTTCTTTTCAAACAACTTCTTGTTTTCCTCCTCTCCTCCTCCTCCTTTGCTGTGGTTCAAGATGATACTCTGGTAAAGGTCACTTGTGAAGTCCTAGTCTTTACATATCTTCTCACTGAACCAATACTCCCATGGTCCACTGAGATCTGCCCTTGGCAGACATTTCCCGGAGTTAGACTATGAATCGTCATAAATTCCTTGCATTCTTCACAACATCTGTGCCTTCTTTTGCCACATCTTTTTTCCTGGTACTCAACAGGTCACAAATTACCCTGGACTTCTCTTTTCAGGCTGTTGATGTCTTAACACTCTCCTTTCAAACCAAATTCCTCTCTTGTCCTTGGCTGTTGCTCTTGCTTCCCAGACTTCCCATCTCCCTCATCTGGGTTAGTCATCTGCGGCATCACCAGCAGTGTCTCTTTCTCTTAGCCTTCTATCTGGCCTGAAATTATGCGTTTCTGCAAATGTCAGAGTTACTATGCTCAACCATGCTACCTGGTTGGATGCTTAGTTAAACTCCCTAACATGATTTAAACACTCTAGTGCAGACAGTACCTCCCTGCAGCAAGAACACTTGACAAGACCCAAACCCAGAGGATACTGTATAGCCAGTGGAAGAGAAAGAACTATAATAAGACCCAAAGATACAATCAAATGAGGTTGCAAACTTTTCCAATAAACACAAGTTTCTCTTGAGAGTGAAAGGCAGCATTTCATTCTTTTGTTGATTTTATATTTAAACTTATTTCTTTGACATTTAGAACAATGGGGGCCTTTGCAATAAAAACATTACCCATAGCTTCCTTTCGTTGAGTGCTTTCTATTAAACTACTATAGCAAATAGTATTTTCCCTATTTTTTTTCATTTATATCCTACAGTACTACATGGAGTAGGCATTATTACTATATCCATTTTACGTATGAGGAAACTGATGCTTGTAAGGTTAAGTAACTTGACCCAAATCATACAGTTAGAAAGTTGCAGAGCCAGTTCCCTTCAACTGAGGACACCGTGAAAATGGGAGAAATCCCCGGTGAGGAAAAACTCTGAAGTTGTAACTGTTACTGAGATTCTCAAAGACATGTTATGCTAATATCCATGAAGGATGTGGGTGGGGCCATCTATGTCAGCCAACCCCATGGTTTGAGCATGTGCTGTGGACAGTTTTACACTAGGTATTCTAGACAGTTGTCAGAAGGAATGCCATACATGGCCTTTGCCCTTGAGAGAGGTCTATGCAATCCTGCAGTTTGGGGTATAGCTGGGTATGGGATGCTCACATCTCACCCCATACACTGTGATTCTTTCCAGTTCCAGATGGGGCAGCAGCCGGACCATCTTGTTTCCAATTCTTTTGAATTACGAAAGTTATAAATTTAAATAAAGAAATTTTACCCATAATCTTGATATCTCAACAAATAATATTATCTTCACTTAAACATTTTTTTCTAGTTCTCATCCAGGTGCACACATCATTTTGACATAGCTATAGTCACAGCCTAAATTTAATGCAATATTGTTTTCTTTGCTTAACATTATATTGCAAGCATTTTCCACATTGCTACATAATCTTCATAATTATAATTTTAAAGCAGCAGAATATTTTATTGAGTCGATTTTTCATCATTTAGCTCTTTAACAATTTTCCTGTTACTAGACATTTAGGCTATTTCTGGTTTTATCATTATTTTAACTAATCTAGCATTTTTGTGTACACATCTTTCTACTCTTTGAGATCATTTGTAAGATCAGATTCTCAGTTGGGATGCCTGGGGGGCTCAGTCAGGTAAGTGGCTGCCTTAAGTGGCTCAGTTCACGGTCCCAGGGTTCAGGGATCAAGTCCCTCCTCAGTCTCCTTTCTTGCTCAGTGGGGAGCCTGCTTTTCCCTCTGTCTGCAGCTCCCCCTGCTTGTGCATGGGCACTCTCTCTCTGACAAATAAATAAATAAAATCTTTTTAAAATAAAGAATAAATTCCCAGGAGTGGAATTATTAAGTCTCAAAGGATATGGTCAGACAACCCAATTTTGATGAAAGACCTGATTTTTGCATAAAGACGCAAAGGAAAGACCAAAGAGAACTATATCCAGATATTTTCCCAGGATTAGAAAAGACACAGCCAAGGTGGAGCACAAACAGGAATCTTACCTGCATCCCATGAATTAGAATAAAAGAACCAATTTCTGTTTTCAATTACTAGTACAGTTTCCTCTGAAGGAAACATGGGGTGTAACCAAGGCTTGGGCTTGGCATCCAAAAGTTTGCTAAGTAGAAATAAAACCAGGGAAAATGAAATTGATGACAAGAGACCCTGGTTCTCAACTTTCAAAATTACCAAGTACGTATGAGGTTTCTTCTCTAAGGTGAGGAGAGTGGGACTTCAAGGAGGCCAGACAGCATCATGCCCCAGTGTATGGAGCAGGGGAATTTGTATTGTAAATAACAAAAGTCTCTGTTCCTGTTCTCCTTTTGAACCCAAGTTCTACATGGAATGCCAGGCTCTTGCCTCACCCACTTTTGGGGAGTAGTATCCCTGACCATTGGCCTCCCCATCCAGCCCCAAATTTGGGAAACTATATCTATCCTTCTTCTCCCACATTATTCTTCTCCTGCTTATTATCATTTAATCACAGATGTTTATGGAGCACCAAATATGTTCCAGATACGGCTCTCAGTACTGAGGATAAGTCAACAAAACAGATAAAAATGGGGTAACAGGTCACTATTCCCTTAGTAATCCTGATTACTGCGATAGCCTGGAAGGAGAATGTGTGCAGGGATGCTGAAATAAACAGTTCAATGACAGTTGCCCAGATCAACTGAAGTCTGAGTCTAACAATAGGAGTTTCCTTCAGACCCTTGTGAAAATTCCTGTCCGAGGACTTTATTTCCACCAACCTCTCTGAAGGTGTAAAATGATTAATTTATACATCATAACCAACATTTAACTACCTATTTAGCCTTTATTTTCTGTTTTATGAAGGTTGACACATTTTCCCAACTTGATTTGAAGCATCTTAAGAGCAGAAACTGTGTCTCATATTTCTGTGTCTAGAAGGACAGCACTGGGCACTATTGAGGCACTTCATAAAAGCTTATTGATTAGTGGATTGGTAAGTCAAGTGCACAAACAGTATGCATAGAGGTGCAGTATGAAGGCATTTTTATCTTGGTCAGAAGAAATCCAACATCAAGACTAGTCTCTGTGTCTCTGTTTATTTTAACTAATGTAGCAGTAAATGCCTTCATTGAAATAGGTTTCTACTTCTTCAGATCATTTACAAAAATAAATTGTATTAGTAAGGGCAATGATAATAGTATGTACCTCCCTTAAGTTGTTATGAGGTAAGGCACAAAGAGAGCTTGGAACAGTGAGCTGCACAGAGCAAACATGAAATGTCTCCTCTCATCACCATCCTTAGCATCACTACTCATGGATTAGTTGTGAGGTTGTGCAGGGAAGTTAGAGTTGTAGAACATGTTTGCCTGAATTCAGATGCTGGCTCCACCATTTCTAACTATGTGGGCATGGGTAAGGTACTTAACATCTCAGTCCTCATCCACAAAAGGGGATACAAATAGTACCCACCTCAAAGGTTATTTGATGATTGCATGAGTAAACATTTACCAAATATGAGTTATAATTATTCAGCAAAAAGTCAATGAATGGCCATTATGTTGTCTGGACTCAGGGTTCAGAATACTGATGAGGACAAAGGAGACGCAGTCCCTGCCTGCACCCTGCCCCCTTCTCCTACTCCCCAGGAGCCTGCAGTTCATAATACACTTCAGCATTATTGATTTGTATAGTTAACTCTAGAGCTAACTGCATAGAGTGCCTTGCAGTTCAGGAATTACATTCACACACATTCTGTCCTTTAGTCATTTCAACAACCCTACAAGACAGAGTTGGGAGCTACAAAATGAGAATAACTCCCATTCCCATTTTGTAGATGAGAAAACTGAGAGTTCAAGTGACTTACGAATCTGTTAGTTCCTTTGATTTCAGATAGTAAAATTCCCCCTCCCACCCACCACCTCACTCCACAATTTGTCTCTACTAATCTCCATGCAAGGATGGATTTCAGTATAAAACTGCCTGGGTTCCTGAAGCATCCGGTGTGCAACCAGGAGGTGGGCAGTTGCACAATAATGTACATCAAGGCTTCTCCAACTTGAGCCTACATGATTATCTTCTGGAGGGCTGGTTAAAACATCACTGGCCTGGGGCGCCTGGGTGGCTCAGTGGGTTAAAGCCTCTGCCTTCGGCTCAGGTCATGATCTCAGGGTTCTGGGATCGAGCCCCGCATCAGTCTCTCTGCTCAGCGGGGAGCCTGATTCTTCCTCTCTCTCTCTCTCTCTGTCTACCTGCCTCTCTGCCTATTTGTGATCTCTGTCTGTCAAATAAATAAATAAAATCTTAAAAACAACAACAACAAAAAAAAATCACTGGCCCCCACCCTCCTCAGAGTTTCTGTTACAGTAGGTCTGAAGTGATGCCTGAGAATGTGCATTTCCAAGTAGTTCTCAGATGACGCCAAGGCCAATGCCTCTGTGTGATGTAGACTTCCAATATATGTATGTAATATATGATTTAGTAGAACACTAGCAAGAAGGAAAGGGCCAATGAGGACAGGAGTTCTGGGAAAGACCTCTTACCCATTAAAAACTCCAGAAATGTTTGATATCTCTTTTGATAATTGCCTAATAAAAATATCCATATGTTAGTCTGGTAGCAGGACCAGTTTTATTGCAAGAAGGAAAAAAAATAACCCTCCAAAATAAGAGACTAAACTGAAACAAAAAACACATGTTGACCTTTTCCCCTTCCCTGCATTTTTTATTTGCACAGTCTGTGTCATTCTGACTTCCAGCTAGCACCTGAAGACAAGCCAGGTCGAAAGGAAGGAAATTAGAGCCTTAACAAATTCCCCGATCACATAGAAAGCTAGAAACACAGGGACGTCCTCTAATATTGAAAGCCACCTTTTCTAAGTACCAGGTTCAATTTATTTTTAGGCTTTCAAAATTATCAGGTGGGTATTCAAGGCAATCTGCTCAATTGTAAAACTTACTTCAGAAGACAGACTTCCTAAGGACCCAAATCTACCTTTTCTATGACTTCACCCTTTACAACCACCCTGGGTAAAGCAGAGAAGCCAAAAAGATGGGGTGGGGTTTTGGCACACCTTCAGGACCACATCTTCAAAACATCCTTTCATAGATCATTCAAAACTCATGGCAAAGGAGAGTGAAAGGGAAGTATGCCACTGATGATTGCCTATAGAATCAAGGTGGTTATATAAACCAGAGAACATTCAGTTTTGTAAAAAAGAAAAAATCATAATTTGTTATTTGCCAGTCAGGCTACACATAATCATCACAATTTCTCAAGCAAGTATTAGGATCAATCCTGCTGAGGAAACAGGGTTAATTAATCTAACTGCCTTCATACAGAAGTGGCAGGGAGAGGGCAAATGCTGCTCTATTTCTTTTCCAAGCCCTTCTCATGAGAGTGTGTGTGAGGCTTCCATAGCTCTAAATCAAACGCTACCCTGCAGGCAGGAAATCCATATTGGGAGCATGGGGAGGAAAGCAGGAGCCACTGCTGGCTTGGCAGTTATAACCCTCCTCCAGGTCCCTGTTTCCATTTCCCTTTTAAAGAAGAAGTTGGGTTTTTAATAATTCCCTTTCTAGTCACTTCCTTCTCATTGCCTTGCTAGGTCATTTCAGTGCACGCCTTCCTCATGGATCTATTTCTGGAAAAGATCAGAAGGAAAATGATCTCATTCACTAATTGGGAAGCCAACTGGGTATCCCCAGGGTTGGTTGGTACTTCTTTGTTGGGGGGGTGTCTCCCCACTCTCCCTGGCTGTTTCTCAGGCAGCAGCCACCGCAGGACCCTCTGGGGAGGCGACCACAGGCACACAGATAATTAGCATCCTTTGCGTACTGAGTACTCCACCAAGGCTGAATGATCCTGGGAAGAGGTAAAACAACCAGTTTCAAGAATTCCATAGGCTAATAAAAAACATGAACCGAGAGGTCAGTATGATCTGAAAGCAGAAACTTAGAACTTTAATGTTGAACAGATCCTTAGAAATCTTCTAGTCCATGCATGCATTTTTGTAGACCTGTGAACCCTCCGCATGAGTGTAATTATGTATGTTTGCATATTTTCCTGGAAAGAGGAAATTCAAGACACTCAAAAGACTCTCATAATGCCCCATGGTCTGTAGAAACAAGAGAAGTACAGGCCCAGGGTCATGGAGAAGCTCATTTTTACCCCTGTAATACCATTCAGAAACATCCGAGGCTAGCCTGCATACTGGGTGTTTATGATTTAGAATCATATCCTTAATGCCAAACCCAGTATCAAAAGTCACCAAAGGATCCAAGACATCTCCTAAGCCCAGCATTCATCACAAAATATTCTATCACAGATTTGATGCCAAAGCTTAGGGAACAGCTGTAAACATCCCATTTGAGAGAGTCCTAAAGTTCATCAACCTATTCAAGGCGATGAGAGACCCTGCAGTGAAGAAATTTATGGGATGGTATTGAAATCCACTCTCTCCATACCTAAGGGACCACTGGATCCTTGTTTTCCAGGAATGTCTATTAACTTCCTATGTAACTAAGGCACCTATATCCTGAAATTCATTTACCGTTCTTTTTGGTTAAAGAACATGAATGATAGAAATGTAAATAATTGGAAATGTAAATAACTACTAAGGAACAGTGCATTATCCACCATTAACATCCCTAAAAAGTTATTTCTGTGTCTAAGAGAAGAGGCCATGAGGAGGGTTTGGTTTGCTAAAGAGGATTGGTTCAGAATAGCAGAACCCTGCTAAGTTGCAAGGTCTTCAGAGTTCCCTTCTTGGGGAGGTCTCTCCTGTCTACCCCATCTAAGACAGCCACCACTATGATGTCTATCATCCCATTGTTTCTTTTAGAACACTCATCAATATTTGACATATTTTTTGACTTGTACTTTGTCTCCCTCTTCCTCTAGTTCCCTTAGAATGTGAGATCCTCAAAGGTAAGAGCCTTATATGTCCTGTTCACTATCATAGTCCCTATACCCACCACAGGTTTGCAAAGAGTGAGTACTTCATGAATACATTTTGTATACATTGTATGTATATGTTACTGGGTGGATAAAGAAGTTATGATTTATCCATCACTGTATTCTCAGTGCCTATCATTGGTGCTTGAAAAGATGTTTGTTGAATAGAAGACTGGAGAAGGGTGGTCTGCAATGCTTTTCATGCTCAAATCATGCTTGTGAGTATTGGGAGAAAATTGAGACTCCTTTCTCAATGAAATAATAGATTAGAATGTTTTCAGATTGAACTAAGCCTGGAAAAGATCTTCAAATATTAGAAGGAAGGATTAGAATTTAAATTGACCTTTAACAACGTAGAAAGGGGGAGGTCATTAAAAGCAGGAAGATGTTTAAAATGGATAAAAATGCGCTCCAACTGGCAGAAACAAGTACTAAAGGTAAATAGCTATGGGCCCCAAGTCAGTGGCAAAATACTACAACAAAATTGTAATATGAGGCAGGCGTATGTTGAGAATTATGAAATGAAAGTCTGGAGAGTAATCCTTCTACAAAACTTGGCATTGCTGAGGTTTTAATTAGAGTGGGAACTCAGATTTCATCCTCCTATTTTAAGACTCATTTGGAGAAGCTGGAAAGAATCCAGCTAGGAGTAAAAAGAAAAAAAAAAGAAAAAAAGGAAAGGAAAAGAAAAAAAAGAACAAAAAAGATTAACGGGATGGAAAATGGAGTTAAGATTTAGCACCACCACCCCCCGCCAAAAGCTAATAGTTGACTTATTTACCACTGTCAGGTATAAGAAGTGTTATTTTCACATGGAATATTGTTCCTCATCTCCACTGAGGACTAGACAAGGGTAAACAGACTAGTGCTATACTGAAAGTGTTTCCACTTAAATACCAGGAAGAATTTCTTGATTGTAAAGGGGAAACATGCTGACCCAGGGCGCTGTGGGAAGCTGCCCTGGAGATCTTTAAATGTAGGATGACAACCATCTGCCTTGGAAGGCTTAGACAGAAACAGGGGACTGGACCTAAGGACCTCTTGGACTTCCTTCCATCTTTGATTTTGTGTTCAGAATCACAGCCGCTAAGCACCCCCATTCTACAGTAATCCTTCATTCCCGTCATAAGACAGACCCCGCACTGTCAAAATCCGAATGGTTTCCCCGGGGAGGAGCTCGATTGTTCTCTTCTGAATGGGAAGGAAACTGATAGTGTTGCTTCAGCTGCTTCCCCTCTCCAGCCCCCACAGAGAGAGGCCAGTTCTTGTCCTGATGGGCCTCCCCAAATACTGGAATGGGCCCGCTCTCCATCTTGTGTGGGATTAGAAAATGTGGATCCAGTTGAAGACAGTTGATACCTCCAAGAATCAAGGAACATCAGAGCTGCAAGGCATTTCAGAGCTAATTCAGACCAATCTCCTTGCTACTCAACTGAGAAAACTGATATCTTGAAAAATTAAATGACTGTCTCCATGTTACATAGCCAATTCTTTCTGTATGGGACTAAAATCCAGGCCCTCCGACTCCTTTTTCTACACTGTCTCCTCACTATCTGTGTTTGTACTTCAGTTGGAAAGAAAATTTTTCATCAGGTAAAATCTCAAAAAACATACCTTTGGTAGCTGAACGGTAGGTGAAAAAAAAATGAGCAAGGAAGAACAGAAATTCTTCTAGTAGGTTATAGTTACCTGGCATCACTGTCCGGCATGAATGAACAAGAATAGGTCACATAGGGTCTCTAGAAGGGCAATTTCCCCATATGTAAGTGAGGCATTTGGACCAGTAACATTTTAGGGCTTATTCCAAATGTAGTTTATTCCAAATCAAAAATGTTTTGAGTTCTATAATTCTAAATTTTGGTTAGAAAAATAATAATGACTAAAAACTCAGTTGCTGATCTAAAGGAATGAGTTTTTTGGGAGATCATTTGTAATGTAACTGGATGATGCTCAGTTCTTTTGAGACTCCAAAATGACAATTTTATTTCTTCCTTCTTATTAAAAAAAACACCTTAAAATTTAAATATTCAGGTGAGGGGGGTCATGCTTTGGCTATCATGTGTACAAGGAAACTTCCAAACCTATTTCCTTGGGCTGCTGCCTCTCTGAGCTTTGGACCAGCACTAGTAATGAGCCACGGGAATTGTCTCCTGAATGCACCATTATGATTCAGTATCTCTAAAACCAAAGTCAACATCTTTGCCATTGACTAAAGTCAACTGAAGTCAAATCTTCCTTTGGACTTGTCCATGTCTGCACCACCATCCTCCTGCTTATCCAGACTCAAAATTTTACGATTACCTTTGTTTACTTGCCCTTCTTTTCCCCCTTTATCCAGGTATGCAATATATTGTATCAAGTCTTATTTATCATATCTCTCAGGGCTTCTGCAAAATTCCAGGCACTCATGACTCTTCTGGCTCTAGTATTTTCCTACCCATGATTCATCTTTTGAAGGGCTAGAGCAAAGGGGACAGGTGATAGAAAAAGGCAGTTTCAGGAGTCAAGAGTGACTGACAAATAGGAGTAGGAAATAATGGGGAAGAAAACTGTGGAGTCAACTAAGGAAAAGTCTGGTGCCCCAAATATTCAGAGCTATTGGGCATGGAATGTGGAAAGGGGTCACAAGCCATTTTATGTAGATAGTGGATAAACGTATGACCCAAGAAGACCAGAAAACCTGGGGACATCTGGTTTATACATGTACTGTCTCATTTAATTATTACAACAATCCTATGAGATGAACACCATTATTATCCTCATCTCAGAGTTGAAAACACCAAGGCTTAGAAAAGTCTAACAATATTTCTCAAGATAACCCAGTTATTAAGTGGCCAAGCCAGGATTTAAACTCATGTCTGCGCAAGTACCAAATCATTCAACTACAGTACTTTTCAATCAGAATATTAACTTCCTGACTAGATAGAACACAATGGGAGGAACTTAGTGCATCTTAGAGCATCTTCTAAGAGGAACTTAGTAGGGAAGAGTGGAAAATAAAGCCCAGTATACCACTTAACCCATTTACTTGATATACCTCTTAACCCATTTACTTGGCATAGTGGGCAGTGCCAAAGCAGTGTATATATTTCTTTACCCTTTTCCAGAGTGACTTTCCACAGTAGTTTGCTTGACCTGATAAATAGAGTGAAATGGCAATGAATACTCTTTGTATTCTAAAAAGCCCACTATCTCCTCCATCATTTTAGGCTCCTTTTTGAGTACTGCTGATTCTAATTATCATCTCTTGCAGTGCTTAGAAGTTTATTTATTGCTTTTGTCTTGTTTGACACCATCCAACAAAGACAGAAAGAAAAGGACAACTCAGGATAAAGACACTCTCTTGAGCAGTCATTCATTTGCTCTAACACATCTGGCTAATGGATAGGATGTGAAATTATTCAAGAAACATGACCACCAGGAGATTTATTAATGTTGTCATGCCCAACTTGGTCTAAAGCTTGGAACACAGCAGATCGGGATCTCATATGTGAGCAGAATGATAATATTAATGATAATGATAAATGTTGACTAAGCATCTACTCTGTGTCAGACACTGTGCTATGCATCACCAGTCATCTTACATCATCCTATAAGAACCTAAATGGGAGGTACTATTCCCATGTTTGCTAGCATGGGAAAAGGTTCAGAGATCACAGAGCTGATTAAGTGATGCTGCCAGCATTGGCATCTTTATCTGGCTGACATAAGAACCGCCTTTGCTTTTTGCAGGGCATATGTGAACATCTACGTGATATGACTTAAAGATTTCTGGGATGGTCCTTCTGGCAGGGATTCCTTTTCATTGCCCAATATCCATTCTCCCTCGTTCCATGATAATGGAAACATTCATTTTCATCTGATTATATTTCCCAGCCTCCCTTGAAGCTATGTGTGATCATTTGCTCAAATTCTAGACAGTGGAATATAAGTGAAAGTTTCACAATACAGTTTCTGGGATCCTTCCTAAAAAGACAACCAGCATGTATCCTTTTCTTCTTAAAAATCTTCCAGCTGGCAGGAGTGTTGTTCTAAGATACTCCAGCAGCTATCTTGGGCCATGTAGATGAGGGCCACACTTGTAAGCATGGTGAAACAGAAAATTAGAAGGAGCCTTGATACCTGAGCTGCTCTGGTCAGCTAATAGTTCAGCAGCTCTGAACTATGTATCTTGGGACTTGTATGTGAGAGAGAAATGAACTTCCACATTGGTTAAGTCAATGTAACCATGGAACTGTTACTTGCACAGAATCTTAATGATAGCTACTTCTTTAAAGAGCAAAGTTTATTGAAGTTCACTGGCTTATTATTAGAGCCTCAAATGACCCCTTTATGGCTTTGTCCCATTGGATTAGGATATATTTATACAGAGCTTCTGGGAAGGAAGGTAACAGATCATTCAGGGTGCATGGATGGAGTAGGAAGAAGTATAACATAGGCAAGCCTGAAGGTCCTATAATTCTGTGGCAGGGTTTACCAGGTGCTGCTACAGAGGGTGCAGTGGGGGAGGGGGTCAGGATGAAAGATACAGAAGAGAGTTAGGGCTTCCCCTGCTCTTGACAATATGGAAGAGGCCCAATTTATACTTTGTCTACTTAACAGTTTAGTTCAGGGACTGTTCTTTTCTAAGAAATTCACCCAGATCTGTGATTACACAGAGCAAAAGTTCAGGTTACATCAGTATTGGACTAACGGTGATGATGACACCTTTGTATCAGCAATACTAGGCTGAAACAGGAGAGTGAGGGTCACATAATAAAGCATTCTCCCAATGCTGCCCTAACTTCACAGGGAAACAGAGTAGCCCCTTCCATGAGCAGTTGTTCGTGGACTCATTCACTCATAAATTTGTTCAACAAATTATGGATTAGCTATTAAGAGAGTATTAAGGAAATTTAAATCTATGGTGACAAAATAAGTTCTTTTTTTTTTTAGTTTTTTTATCAGCAGGAAATATGTGTATTATTTGTATTAGTATTGGCCTTATTTTTTTATTAACATATAATGTATTATTTGTTTTAGGGGTACAGGTCTATGAATCATCAGTCTTACACAATTTGTAGCATTCACCATAGCACAAACCCTCCCTAATGTCTGACAAAATAATTTCTAATCAAGATAGTCTTCCTATAGAACTAAGATGGAATTCAGTTTTAAAACAAGTCACTTTAAAAATCAAACACAACTTTTTGTTACCTGCCATTTTTAAGATGCATCATCTTAAGTGTTGTAGGGTATGTGAAAATAGTTGGGTAATGCAAAAACCTTGCTTTCAAGAAGTTTATGACCCAGCGGGGATGGGATAACCCACAAATAACCATAATAAAAAGTAGAATAAGTCTAAGGGTCTGAACAGGTACAAGGTACCATAGAGGTTCAGAGAAAGAACCGTGCTGAATAACTGAGGCGTGACCACTATTCATAAGAGATGACCATATCATGGGTTGGTATAACACCCCATTGCTATGCTTTTCTGTTTGTAAACCAGGGTAGGGCAGTAAAGTTGGGGGCTTTCAGCAGAGTCCTTCTGTCAAGATGTTGAAGAGCAGAGGGATTTTATGAGTTTGAAGGTCTTTTGCAAATTTATAATTCTATAGTCCTTCTATCTCCACTTTTAAAAGAGATTTTATTTATTTATTTGAGAGAGAGAGAGAGCACAAGCAGAGGAGGAGGGGCAGAGGGAGAGGGAGAAGCAGACTCCTGAGCAGAGAGCCTGATGTGGGGTTCAATCTCAAGACCCCAAGATCATGACCTGAGAGACAAAGTGAGGTGCTTAACTGGCTGAGCCACCCAGGTACCCCCTCTATCTCCATTCTTGACAGAAACTCTTACTTTATGGTCTACCAAGAGTTTCTAGGTCCTGTCATATTTCTAAGTCTTGTCACTATGGTAGAAATGAAGCACAAACATGGGTAGGCACAGGGACCTCTGAGGGACTACACCTCATGGGTTTTCCTTTTCATCTCCAGTAAATGTAAGGTAGAGAGAAGGGAGAGGGAGAGAGAGTGAGCAAAAGGAAATATTCAACCACATTAAATGAGAACTCACAAAAGCATTTAGTAAAGTGATAACTTTTTCTGAGCTGAGAAAATCCATCCAGAGTATATCTGTTTTACAAGTGTGGATTTTCACATAGTAGATTCTCTAAAGAGGAAGCACTCTTTTCCAGGGCTTTTATATTATTTCCCTATCACTCTTTCCCTCACTGAATTTCATGCTTTTCTTGCCCAATTCACTCATTTGCTGCTTAAAGCTAAAAATCTCCTTACTTTTACACAACTCTCATAGAAATTGCTCCATTACAGAGTAAAAGAGCAACACAAAGAGCTAAGTGAACTATTTTGGCTGTGATAGGAACCGTATTTGCCTTTTGGCACTGTTTTCTGACTTTCTTTGTGAAGTCTCTCTTGCTCTGATGGCCCCAGCAGCTTTCTGCATGAACAGAAACACAGACATCAGGCAATGCTCCACTTGGAGACAAATGGACACCCAATAGCTCTGGGGCTAAATTAGACCTGATAAAACACTGCTTTTCTGGACTTCTTAATCTCTTTTCACCTCCCATTTGAAGGCCAGGGTTTTCAACCCAGAGTTTTGAACCATCTCATTTAGAGATTATGGTTTTTACTCTATGTTGGCGAATACAGATAAAGGACACATTGGCTCTTCTTTCAGGTTTATTTGGTGTACTTAAACAAGTTCTCTCTTATTCTTGATTTTGTTTTCTCCAGTTCTACATGCTGTTTATCAGTATCCTATCCTACTATCTATGCAACTAATTTTGATTCATTCTTTCCGTTCTAATAAGACTCCAGTAACACCTTGTGTAGATTTTTAGAAGAGAAGTCTTTGGTTATTTCTCCTAAAGTTCTGTTAATTACAGGATTTGGGGTCTAGGGATACAGAATCACAAAGGTTTAGCCTTGAGTGAAGCTTCAGATGATCTTGTATAGCAGGTTAGTCTTCTGTGACAGTGTCAGAGAACAAAGAAAAGGATTTTGGAAAACCAGAAAGTCTACTGGTAAGAAAAATAAACAATGTCAAAATGCATATTCTAATATCATATCAAGTGATTCAGTTTCATATCTAATTTGATATTATTTGATCAATGATTCTCTACATTAAATCTGGCTTGTCTATTACCAGAACTCTTCTAGGTAAATTGTTTGGCTCCTAGAATGGGATTGAGTTCAGCAATGAAGTTGAATCAAAACCTGTGACTTCCTTACAGATTCAATCAATGACCAGAGACCATTGCTCTCCCTTGCACAAGGCACTTAGATATTTATCAAACAAGTAATGTGAGACTTACCCAGTGTTTCCTACCATTCTCTATTTTGTTTGTTTACACAGAATAGGTAATAAATTTCCAGGAAGCTGGTACTTCCAGAAGCTTGAGATCAAGGTGCCAAGACATAGGTCCATGGACATTTTATGGTTTCCTTTACTTAACACCTCAGGAACTGTGGGCTCTCCCAGGACAAGAGACTCCAGTGTACATAGAATATCCTAGTATGTATAGTAAAACAGAGGAGAACAATGAGTCTGACTCCTGATAGAAGCAAACTGGTCATGAAATTTAAGCTGCCTCCTTTGATTGTCTGGGATAAGGAGAGGAAAGAGCAGGTACCCAAACTAACCCTAACATCGAGGCTTCTTTGCCACAAGGCATCTAAACCAATGCCTGTAACAGTGAGTGTGCAACAATGCCTGCTATAGAGTGCAACAATAATAAGAGAGGGTAAGGAGAAGAAGATGGGAGAATGATTAGAAAAAATATTCCAATGATTAGGAAGAAAAGAAATCTTGGGGACTGTACTGTATAGTTTCTCCCCCCAGACAAATGCAGGGCATAAGAGTCTCACCATTCCTTGTTCACCCTTAACCCTGGGCCTTAGGAGCTTTCTGGCTCAACTCTAAGTGCCTCAGGCAGGAAAAGTGTCAGTTTGGTTCAGCTCTAAATTCCCAATACCTGCTTCAGAGCCTGGCATATAATAGATGCTCAGTAAATAACTGTGCACTCATCCATCACATTTCAGCACTCAACTTTGCACATCTCAATTTGTTAGTGTTGGCCTTGACAATTAGATAATTGTAGGCCATTCCACATGCTTGTCTGACATCCTTCCAAAGGCATCACACTGTGCTTACTTGTTGTTATTGACTCTTTGAACTTAGAGGTAACTCATGACAAACATTAAAAGGATACTTTTTTAAAAAGATAAGACATTCTCTTCCTATTGGGTAACTCCACCTATGGGAGAAAGAAATCTTCCAGGACAGAAAAGAGCTGGGTGAAAGAGGGAGAGATTGGGGCTGGAATCTGTCTGAGCAACCTGGCCCTCAGATGTATCTAAGCAGCAAAGCAATTTAAGGATGTGACCATAAAAAGAAAACAGCACCTGCCTTGCTGAGCAGTCTAGTCTGGAAATTGCTGGGTTAGCAACACGTTGCACCCTGTGAAAGCTTGTGACTTCAATGTGAAAAAACAGAGGTTTTAATTAAATTGGGTGTTTTTGAGTCTCCCACAGGGAGTTGGGATTTGGACGTTGATAAACCGAGAACTTTATTAGAATAAAGGGAGCCTTCTCAGAAATCCTGGAACCACAGCCCTTGGTGAGATACTTTATCCACATGTGGCCATGTTTTAGCCTGTAAAAGCACTGTTAGAGTTAGCATTCTTTTGCAGCCAAGCAGGGTAACCCTGGAATGGTGTTCTTGGTCTGTGGTCTAGGGTTGTCCACATTGTGCTTTTCCAAATGGTTTTTGATGAGCTGTAGGATTTCAGGAGTGGAAGTGTTCCCTGTAGGACTCAAGATTTCTTAGTCTTTTGTTGTTGATGTTGTCTTGAATTTGGAAAGATTATACAAATGAGCTATGGTGGGATTAGGGAACATTTCTCCAAACTTCATCCAGTAGACTCTGATATTCAATTCAGCTATGTTAATTGAGAACTTTCTTTCTTTTTTCTTTTTTTTTTTTAAGATTTTATTTATTTATCTGACAGAGACATCACAAGTAGGCGGAGAGGCAGGCAGAGAGAGAGGGAAGCAGGCTCCCCCACTGAGCAGAGAGCCCAATGCGGCGCTCGATCCCAGGATGTTGAGATCATGAAGCCGAAGGCAGAGGCTTTAACCCACTGAGCCACCCAGGCACCCCAATTGAACACTTCCTACATGAAAGCACTATCCCAGGGTCTGAGTGTATAAATGGGGATATGAAGACAAGTCTGACCTATAGAAGTTTGTAAATGAGCACATACTTAACTCTAATATAAGTAAGATTGGAAAAATTACTGTAAATACAAACAAAGAGGAACTTGGAGTAGGGAAAGATAAATTCTTCCAACTCAGTGGAGTTGGAAGAGATCTCACTAAAGAAGGAATATATGAGCTTGCCCTTAGAGATTACCTAATATTTCCACAGCTAGGGAAGAGGGGATGGAAGAAAAAGCAAAGAATAAAGGCATGCTATGGGCAGTATGCTAAAAGGCTATCAGGTACAATGGACGCTAGGGTCAGCTGCCTGAATTAAAACCATGGTTTTGTTCCACTTAGAAGCTATGTGTCTTTATACACATTATACCCTTCTCTATGCCTCAGTAGTCTCACTTTAAAGTGAAGATTCTGATAGTATACACTTCACAGTTTTGTTGTGAGGATTTAAATAACAAATACATATTAGTGCTTAGGATAGTACCAAGCATATAATAAATGCTTAGAAAATTTTAGTTATTATTATTCTTCAATACGAATGTTTCTCTAACCTATCTTTTTGGGCTTATTTTACACTATTCTCCAAAAGCATGCTGCCCCAACAACTGGCTGGATGGTTTATGCATGTGCAAAGATGTCCTATATTTTGCTGTTCATGGCTTTTCCACTAAGTTGTTTTCTCTACCTAGAATTTCTCCATCTATCAAAATCCTATCTATTCAAAGCCTCTCTTAAACACCAGATGTAACTTCTAGACAAATGTTAGTATCCTTATGTCACTTCATAGGCATCATGGTAAATTTTCAGAAGCTTCCTTTCTGAAACTTCCCATTTACCAAAGTTACTACTGACCTTCTGGAGTGATTCATGAGGTCTGAGGAATGTGAGGGTTTTCCCTTCCTTTTCCCTAGGGGGAGGGAAGGGCAGATTCATCTCTCTGCTATTTCTAGATTTCCCTGAAAGATGACAGCAACACAAAAGGAACAAGGTAAACCTGGTCTCTTGAATGTGCTAATGTTTTACCCAACCCAACCTGGAGGCCATTGCCACATTTGTGAATAAGACCTGACTCAGAGAGAGCTCTTCGTGAAGTTCCCAAGAACATTCTGAATCAGCCTATTTTAGAATGGAGAAGGGTCTCATCTCCTCAATTTTGAGAAGTGTGTCATAGATTGAGCTAGAGGAGTGATCCAAGGGGAGGAGGATGGAAGATTCCCTATCAAAGAGTGAGCAGGTTCAATGGCCAACATTGGAGGGAGAGTTTGGCTGTTGGAAAGAATCCTAAATACTTGACTGGGAATGCAAGACCGAGTGGGAAGAAGCCTTTCCTATTTTCTGTTTACCTATCTGTCTGGGAACAAATGCATGATCTCAGTCTCATGTTTTCACATCCAACTGTGTCAGAGTCCACCATAAGGCAGTACTCAATAGAGAAGTTCAGGCTTAAACATGCAAGGCCTGGAGGTTTGTTCACATTCAGCTCTCTCAAGCCTGGAGAATTTTGGCTCAGTGTGGGGGAAGGGAATGAGAAAAAGAGAGGACATGGCCCCAGCCACCCACTGTGGCATTCCTGGGTTTTGATTAAAGAAGAAAATATTGGCTCTGACATTCTCAATTTGCAAGATCCAAATGTATTTTGACTTTTTAGAAGAAACAAGGGTTCAGGTTTCGCGGGAATGATCCTGCTCAGAACTTCTGACTCAAAACCTAAAGCTGCTCGGCTTCTTAGTAGTTGAATGCACAGCAAGGGCAGTTAGCAAAGTGACATTGCAATGGCTGTGAGTTGCACAACAGCATGATGTCAGCCTTCTGATGAGAGCTGGGCTGTTGAGCAATGCCACTTGGAAGAGAGAGGTCACACACAGAAACCTGTCCAACAGTTCTAAGAATTTTATATCTTTAAAAATATTCAATATATTTCTCTATGTGTTGGGGCCCAGGCTTTCCAAATCCCTGATTAGTGTTTTTCCAGAAATCTCCCTTGAATCTTGGGTCAGAAAGTGAGTTTCCAATTGACAAGTTAAGCTTATTTTAAAATATCCTGCAGTGAAATCAGGATAGGGCATTTATTTATTTTTAATTTTTTTTTTAATTTAAAAAAAATTTTAATTTTTTTATAAACATATAATGTATTATTAGCCCCAGGGGTACAGGTCTGTGAATAGCCAGGTTTACACACACAGGATAAGGCATTTAAAGTGGGGGAGGAATTTCCCAGAAAGATCCCTGCTCATTGCACCTGCCCTCTCCCAATTACTCTCACCTACAGTCTCTTTCTTAATGCTGAGTCTTGGATAGTTGAGATCAAGAGTCTCCAAGAGGCAAGGTAGTTTAGACTCAGGTAAGGTTTACCATTCCCTCATCCTAGCAGGCAAGAGACATGCATGCCATTGCATTCTATCATGCCTGGTATAGCAGCACCCTGCTGCTCCATCCACAAACCGTCGTCCCAAGATGAACCTAGAAGACGGCTTGGATGGGAAGCTGCCACTTCTCTTTCTGGCTCTGGGAAGAGATGAGTCATGGACACCAGCAGAGGACAAGGAGTTGGCTAACCAGACCTAAAGAGTTGGGATCCTTCTAGATATTGCTCCATATAGAATGAAAGGAAAATAGCTGCATATCTGACAAGTGCTCAGTAGCAGCAGCCTATGGGATATGGCCCTTCCTCTACAGATCTTTTACCTTGGCCCTTCAGTCATTATTCTAATATTTGTTTGCTAAGGACCTACAATTTGGTAAAGAGTCTCCTTCATGAAAAGGCAAACTTTTGTAATAGGGTATGGGAGCCTCCAAGAAGAGTTTTACCTCTTTTGAATTCCTAACACTGATATTCAATTTATTCAATTTTTCCATTTAAAAAGTGCTCTGTGTGTGTGTGTGTGTGTGTGTGTGTATTCTAATCTAAAAGATAAAGAGAGATCCTGAGGAAGTGATGAAGTATGAATAAATGTACTTCAAAGACTAAAAGTGGATTCTAAACACAAATGTCTTCATTTAGGGAAAATTAGAGAAAATACCCCAGGGAGGAAAAGGTATCAAATCTAACAGTTAGCATGTAATAATATTTTGTCAGGAGTTTTTTCCCTCATTTCAGTTCAACTGTAGTCTGTAGACTTTCAGCTAGAACTAATCTTCTAATCAAAAGGGAACAAATCTATTTATAATTGACATAAATGATAGTCCTATTTATAGTTCTCTTTGGTGTTCCATGTTTCTCTGTGGGAGATTTTCCCTGAAACAAAAGCCTACTTTTTGAAGCAACTGTGTTCCAGAGACAGCCTTGATCATTTCTCTTGCCCGAGAGATATATTTAATTAACCTCTTATCCCTCCTCATGGGATGGTGGAATATGGGAAGCACTGTCCAATAATACAGCTATTCCTACTTTCCCCCTTGTATTTCCAGCAAAAAGGGATACATGACCCAAAAAGGAATGGCTGTCCCAACCTCTAGAGAAAGGTGCCTGAATGTCATTTTGGCTAACCCAATTGCAACTTTAGAATGTACTTTAGCCTAGCACTCCATCAATTCAAACAACACCTCATTCGAGTTATCTCTAGAAACCTAGGCCTTAATTACCTAGAAACTATGGGATGACTCCAGAGGTATTATTTTGCATGATACTCATAAACCCCCCCTTTTGGAGGCAGAACAGTTTTGATAGTACCCTGTTTACAAGAAAGAGAATTACCTAAAGGCACTCAGCTTATAAGTATCAAAGTCTTCTCAGGTGTTCAGGTCTCCTCACCTCATAATCAGAACCCCTTTTGATACCTAACATTGTCCCTTTGGTTAAAAAATATATCATATAAATATATATTTTTATATAAAAATATAAAAATATTTTTATATAAAAATATATATTTCAAATATACCCAGATATGCACAGTTAGATTTCTGTTTAATCTGGAAAAATATCTGTTTTGAGGACTCCTTGTGCTGAAAGAAAAGGAATCAATGCTGCGCACGTTCTCTGTGTCAGACCATGTCTCGACAGGGAAATACAGAGAATCAGATGGAAAGGGAACCTCATGACTCCAGGTTGAATTTGGATACATCATTGAGATTGAGTTGGAAAGACTGGCCTGGCAAATTCACAAAGGGAGGGTTTTTTTCACGTACTTCTCATCAACTCAAAGTCAAAGCAGCTTGTTTGCCCAGTATTTCTTGCCTCTCTCAAGGAACAGAACACATCCATACCTCTACCTAGTTAAGGACCCAGGCAGACAGAAGGTATATGAAGGTGACAAATTCCACTTCCTTTTAAACATCAATGGAAAACTTCACAAGACTATACATATAGAGAGAAGAATGAAAACTCTCAATATTCATTTGGAAATTTAATAAGCATGTTTTGACATCTGCCATGTCCAGGAGGAATAGAAAAAAAAAAAAGAATGTCATTTTTATATTTTATTATTTCTTTTAATGCTTTCAGTTTACCTTGATGATAATTTCTACACATGGGTAAATGTTACATTCTTAACCAGACTGAGATAACTTAAGGCAGGCTTTTATGTTATATCTGGAGAACATGGTGTGTGCTTGTTAATATATTATTTGTCCCCACTTTCATTCTTGTTTTAGTTTTTTTTTTATTTCTAGCACCATCCGGGGTACATATTAGTCCATAAAACACTGCCTAATTGAATTCTATTTTAGAAGAGTGGCTTTCTGCCTTTTAGTTCATATTTTACAACTGGTCATTCTGATCAAAATCCATTAAGTTGGATCCATTTCTGGAGCCACTAAGTTCTTTTTTTTTTTTTTTTTTTTTTTTTTTTTAGATTTTGTTTATCTATTTGACAGAGAGAGAGAGATCGCAAGCAGGCAGGCAGAGAACTAGAGAGCAGGCAGGGAGAAGCAGGCTCCCTGCCGAGCAGAGAGCCTGATGCAGAGCTCTATCCCAGAACACTGAGATCATGACCTGAGCCGAAGGCAGAGGCTTAACCCTCTGAGCCACCCAGGGACCCCTGGAGCTACTAAGTTCTGACTCTATAACCTTGAAACTTGTTGTTGGGCTCTTCCTTCTGCCAGGGCAAACAGGAATGAGAGTGCCTTTCTGGGTGTTCAGTAACTCTGGAAATGGATATCTTTGAATGCAGTGTGCAAAGTTCTTTCTCTTTCATTTTTTTCAAGGGTATTTGTGCTCTACCTGACACTGGCTGAACTCACTATTTCAGCACGCCCGCCCACCAAAAGACTGACTTCTGTAATTCTAACAAAGTTAAGCATACTAAAGGGTTTGCTGATGCTCCTTGTGAGACATGCAATAGGGATTTAATCAGAAGATCACAGCCAGCTTCCAACAGAAAGGATCATGTTCTGTTTACCTAAATTCCCTCAGTAGTTTCCTTTAGATACAGCATTTCTCACTCTCTATTTGAAAATGCTTCAGAGTCTATGGGGACCTTCCAACTCAGCCATGTCTGCATTTCAAATGAGTTACTACCTTATTATGGGCACGCACTACCAATCTAGGCCTGGGAGGCTAAAGAAAAATGGATAGCTTAATTAATTCCATGCAGAAATTGACTGTGTTGTGTACAAGGGAGTATGTGGGATTTTACAGAAGATGAATAAAACAGTCGTCACCTTTGAGGAGCTTATAGCCAACCAATGGTATAAAGCATGAACACTCACCAAAAAAACACAATATAGAATAGATTAGAAATTGCCTATAATAGCCAAGCAAATCCTGTAAAAGAGTCAGTGGGCCACACTAATGCAATAGAGAGTGGTGAAGATTTTGGTACTAATGTAGATGTAAGAGACAGATAATTCAAAGTTTTGTAAAAACACTGCATTTGCCAAACTAAATACTTCTGAAGATTGGATGCAATTTACAGACTGCCAGTTTTTGAGCTTTGCTGTAGGGAAATGTTAGAAAATAGAGTTGAAAAGTTAGATAGAGGTCTTATATAAAATGCCTTACTATCAAATTGTGGAATTTGGATTCAATTTACTTAGCCATGGATAGTCACTGAAGTTGTTTAGAAAAGGAATAAAGTGATTAGAGCTGTGCTTTAGAAAGATTAATTTCATGGGTGGGATGGCTGGTGTCAAGCAATATTGGACACAGAGCGATCATTGAGGAGGCTGTTGCAATAGTTTTGGTGAGTGATGAGGAGGACCTAAATAGTGATGGGAATGGAAGGAAGGACACATGTGTAATCTTCCAGTGAATTGGTAACAGCTGTTCTGGATCTTGGTGCAAAACAAACTACAATGCTACAACTCACTTTGTCTGAAGAGTTGAGTTTGATGGTCTCCATTGTCCTAAACACTTGGAGTGATTGCATAACTTGTCCATTGAGTTGGCTGGGAAACTGGTCTTTCCTTCCTTACAAGGTCACTGTCCAAAAGCTCACTTACTCTTGAAGAAATATCCCTCTGATAGCCTCTAAATTATTGAATGTTCAGTTTTTCATACTTGGGCTCTTCCTTCACCAGGAAGACTTGATCATCTTTTAAATTTTATCTGAGCTAAACCCTTGCTATGTTTGAGGAGAAAAATGAAACACTTTAAAGAAAAGTTTATGGAATCAGCAGTGGCGTGGGTGATAGTGCAAAGGCAATAAATGAATGTTGTGTTGAATAAAGAAGAAAGGTGTATGGTTAATATCCAAAGATATCTTGTATATCTGGGGAAGGGGTGGCACAGGTCCATGTATGCTGAGGCCCCATGGGTATGTAGATGAATAAAGCAAGCTTGTAAGGCACTGTGGTGGGCTAAAGGGGCATATATCCCACCTAAAAACCTCTAGCTAATAGCAGCTACTCAGGAATGCTGACTAGTACCACTAGATCAACTAACTTTCCAAAAATCTCTCGTTTTTTATAATTCCAAAATTTAAAAAGTATATTTGTTGGTGCAAACAAAACATGTTTGTGGCCTAGATTCAGGTAGGGTGGGAATAGGGCACAATTTTGTGATATCTGCTTTAAAGTAACTCTGTGAGGGTAGTAGGTATCTTTACTCATGCCTTTCATCATTAATGTTTTGCTAACAAGAGGGAACTCAATGGATGGTGTAGGTTGGAATAATATAGGGGAGGCACATTTCTATCTGATCCAAGCTTGGGGTTCATGATTGATATTTAATGGATTCTCACATACAAGTGAGAAATCTCTTTGAAGGCATGGCTTTATCCTCTCTATTAGCACAGAACAGGTGCCCAGTAAATGCTATAATTAAATAAATTAATGCCATAATTTTACTTCCATACATTTTACTAAAGCTCTGAATAAAAATAATGAAAGAAGAATTCTAGTAAAGAAACAATAATAGCTCTATATCCAGTTGGATTTCTTAAATGATTTTAGAGATTTCCATGAAACAACAGTAAAAGTTAGTTTTGGAAAAGGTTCTAGAGAGTGCCTGGTCAACATTCTTTCAGTGGGTAGAGTGCTGAGGAGTAAGGGACGTTGCATTAAAATGCTGAGGACTAAGTCTAAATAAATTAAATATATAATTGTGAGCTAAGTCCAGTACTACCAATTGAATTGACTACAATCAGGAGGTGACAGATACTTAAAATTTAAAGAAAGTGTATATGAAAAGATTCTGAAAACTATATCTATGACTTACTTTTTTCCTTCTGGAGAATTGTGAAAAGAGATCATAGTGACCCCATCTCAGAAGTGGAATGTCATGGTTCAACTTAATATTATTGTTCCAACGGAAACAGGTTTTGAGACTCATGGGACTATTCACCAAATTTACCAAGTTATTTAGTGGTAAACCTCTGGGTAAACCCAAGATACCCAAAGTCCCTCATTCAAAGCCCTCCCTCTTTTTTTTAATGTCATTCAAGGAAAAGAAGTTATAAACTGGACCTCTCTCACTTTTACCTGCCTTACTGTAGGATGAGGTCTTTCTGAACAAGCACATCCTTTAGATATCTGGACTTTCATTAATTGGTTCAGTCTGGGGAACTTGTCTAGTTCCAGAAAGGGTCTAGTGAAGGCTTTCAACTGGGAGCCAGCTGCAGTTTTTAAAGTTTACCCTTTATGTTCCAATAGGAGACAGAAACCCAGTTTTCTTAGCTCAAAACAATTTCTTTTAAATTCCAATAGCAAACCTAATGGAACTAATCAACTCAGAGTCATAAGAAATAATATTAGAACCTGGCTAAACATGACAAAGGAAGCAATTTGATATGAGTAAAACACACATTTGTCCACTCAATGCAATTAGAAATATTTTTTTTTTAAGGACTCTTGCTTGGCTGTTCTTATAAAATGTAACTATTGAAAAAGAAGCTGGCAAGATCTAAAGGACTGGATCTCAGTTCCTGGCCCCAGTGATGGGTTTGGAAATTGCAGCCACAGCAATTAGGAGTTCCAATTTCCAGTTCACAGAAGGTCAGCCCTTGGGGTTATCCTTGGAGCAGTTCTATACTTCCTCCCAGGAAAGTCTCTACCAACGTGAAGGAATTGGGGACTTGATATGGTTGAATTGGCATATATATTGTTAAAGATCACAGCATGTTTGGCTCCAACACTTTTCAAATCTTCAGTGGAAGTTCAGCCCTGACTAGCTTGTGTTCTCTTTTTTAACAGATGAGTCACCTACCAACATGTACCTGTTATTTTCTGTGATTCCCTAGACCAGGGCTCCTCAAACCCTGATGTGCATATGAATCCTCTGGGCATCTGGTTTAAAATGCAGATTTTGTTTTAATTAGTCTGGAGTAGAGCCCCTGATTTTGTGTTTCCAACAAGCTATCAGGTTGCTTCGAGTAGCAAGGCTGTAGTCTTCATACACTAAACTGTATTTTTACTACGTAATATGTGTGACCTTAGAACATTTGTTAATCAAACCAAACTTTCCTATCATAAACAAGAGACTACTTTTTGCCACTTTCGATGGTCTTCAATGACGTCTGTTTTTTTCTAAGAGAATTCTCTGTTCTTTATTATTGCCATTATGTTGTTGTTGTTGGAGGAGGATATTGAAATCATTTATATTGACTGAAATAAATTACTTGATGGATGTCAGTGATCAGTGCCTACTTTAGAACCAGCCAGAAGTAAGTTCTTCTGTGTCTTTAGCTTACACAGCATAGTGTTTTCATGCAATGTTACTAAACCCTGGTCTGATGTCTCTGGTAAGGGAGATTTCCATAATTGCATGCAAAGCACTAGTAATCTACAGAAATGCCAGCCAGATTTGTGGCACTAATACCTTTTACAAGTCTTATGATTCTAATAACTCAGGGCCCACAGACTGTCTATCTTAAGGTAAGCCTGAAATGATGCTTATTGTATGAGTATGTCATTGATCTTCTCAGAATCTATCCCCAAATATCTGTTCCATAGTGGGAGGCAAGAATCAGCTAAAAAGAAGGAATCTTTGGAAAGCCAAAAACATCTCTACACCAAATTGAGAGAGTGGAATTATAAGGTGAATGCAGTTAACTGGCAGTCACATCTATGTCGAAAACATAATCATCCCTTTAATAAGGAACATTTGCTGTGCTTGACAAACTCACAGTGAAATGGCTGGATCCATAGGAAGGAACATGCTGAAAATGGTTTCAATATGATCCTGTTTTTTCACTCAATAACCATTGATTGAGGGTGTCCAGCCAAAAACAATGAGAAAATGAGCCAACAATAGTCTTAGCCTTTGACCATATTAGATATAGTTGCAGCTGAAATTTGTTATATGTTTCAGTCATAACAAAGCACCCATATGGAACAAATATTGGCAGTATGGCAGCTGATGAAACTAGCAAAAATTAAACAAATTATCAATTGCTCACTCCCAAATTACCCCAAAAAGAAATTAGATCGATTTTCAGTAGCTTTGCTTTCAAATTTCTTCATTCCATGAGTCACCACTACCTTCTGCCAAACTAAATATGTCTATGAACGGCTGGAAACTTTAATGGAAAGAAACATAAAACTCAAAATACGTAGGAAAATTTAAGCTTCTTCATGGAAGACCTTCACATGAAGGCTAGCAAGTCAGGAATGTGTGGAGACAGAAATAATGCATCAACAATACCTTTTGTTTTGGGTGGCTTTTGAGTTAATAAGCAATACAAAATGCATAAACTAGGCAACCAACTGACATGACTTGAAATTAAAGGTATCTCTAAAAAGAAACTAACTCTTTACTATTGTCTTTAAAATTTCTAATCCATCAAACTACTAGAATCTATGAAAATCCATTAGTCCTACAGTAAGGTTGATAAGATTTGGAATAAAGAGACTTGATGATGTTATCTGATGGGTGACAGAAGTTCGAAAAAAAAAAGTTTTCTGATTGGTTAAGGGCTCAGATTTTCAAACACTGTTCTAATGCACTATAACAGAAGTGACTGACTGACAGTAATCCTGAGTTGCTAGTGCTACCTTTATGTGAGTTTATCAAGGTTAAGTTTACAGTGTAGTCCTGTGCAAAAACCCTAGATTAAGTGAGGTGACTGAATTGCAGTTCTGGCTTTCCCACCAGTGTGCTTTGTGACCTCATGCCTATTATTTTATTTTCTGGATCTTGCTTCCTTCTTCTGGGAAGTGAGAGCACTGAACCAGATTGCTCTATATGGTTCTTTCTAGACCTCCAATTCTTCAAATATGCAGTGGCAAATAAAAAATTACTTATTCTCCGAGGGCTTGTGCTCTAGCTGTTATACTTGTATTGAAGGTTTATTTGCCAGAGATGGACCATTTGTTATGTGCCTTCCCTTGACTACCGTCACTCCTTTTAGTATGAATATCTCAGATGACACAGAGAGGAACTGACTGGAGGTTCTGTTTTCAAAGCCACTTCCACAGATGGAACTTCTTTGTGAAGGCTCTTCTGGTAGACCTTGAAAATTCTCTGTTGACTAGAATTAGCTTACTTTTGAGCTAGCAGAAATTTTTACCGGGGCAATAGTAAAGGGGTCCCAAGAAATGATATCTCAGATAAGATTTTTTATCCTATACCTTAAATCTCAGATCCTTAATGGTGGCAGTAACAAATGGAAAGTCCTTGGGATATATTCTGGGGACTGGTAGAAGGAAATAGTGGAATGATTTTGTCAACATCAAATCAAACAGTTTTATTAAGTGTCCAACCCCAGGTACTGTGGAGGACAGAAAAAAAACAAACAAACCCAAAACCTTAAAACTTCATTTTTCTGAAAGAGTTCAAAATAGAGAGAATGAAAATTCATGGTAGCAGTGACCATGATTAGCAGTATTTGATTGTGAGGTTCAAATGTCTTTGCTAAGTCAAATATTATGTTTCTGAGAGCCGTTGGATGTGAAGCCTCTGAAACAGAAGAACCACCTGCCACATGGTCACTGGGCCATATGGTGATAACACTCACAATTTTTATCTCATCAAAGACATGCCCAAACAAAAAAATTCAATTGTCCTAAGTCAGCCTGAGATAAGGAAGGAGTTACACTCAGCAACCTGAGAGTGCAGAGATACTTTTCTGATTAGTGAGTACATTCCCTCTGCTGAACACTGCATTTGAGGCTGAGCAGAAATCACCAATAGCTTGGGAGAATGGAAATCTCTGACTTGGGAGAATGGAAATCTTTTGCCTACATGTGAAACCTCAGTGACTACCTAACCACCTTGAGGAGACAGAATCTTTAAGCAAGCTTAGTGTGGTAAAGTGATAAGCTCTGTCTTTTTTTTCCTGCTTCCTGCATTGAGGACATGAATAGTAATACTGGGTGAACATTCTGAAAATCCATTAGTTAACTCTTGGGCCATCTAAATGCAAAGTGATATCTTAAAAGAAGATACCAATATACTTTTCTTTCTGATTAATAAGGTTGAGGTGGTACACTGCCAAATTAACTTTTCTAAATTATAATTATTGCAGAACACTTGAACTGATGGGTCAATACCATTAATAACTGAAGTTGAACCACTGAAATAATTCGTGGTGATGATTAGAGGGACAAGGCAAAGCACTCAACTCATTCAATTAACGGTAACATATTTGGATGGCCTCTTAGGTTTTCAAAGCCCTTCAATAGTTGAACCTCAAAACAAGGTGTAATATTTTAATTCCCACTTTATTAATGAGGAGAATGTAAGACCCAAGGATATTAAGTAACTGTGCCAAGGGGAAGAAATGCTATTAAGTAGGGGAACTGGGTGAGACTTAAATGTGGAACTTCAGTTTCCTATGCAATACTTCATTGATCTTTCTGTTTTTTGCTGGGGCTGTTTCTGGGCAATAAAATGCCTCTGGTGATATTTAGATCGAAAAGACACAGAAAGAAAGAGAAAAATTGTGGCCACCATATTTGAGCCAGGCTTTTTCACTTATGGGACATTGACAGCTATTTATTATATGACTAAGAAGGAAAATGCCATAAATATTGAGGTCATAGATAATGGTCTTCTTTTTCATTTGCTCCAGTGGTCATTATCATATTTCTTTTTTTTTCCATTATAATTCTAAGCACAAAGTTTTGCTTTATACCATTTCTACCTTCCTTTACTGCTGTTACTAAAATAAATGAGTTTTGTAGCTATAACACAAAAAGGAGTGCCTACACATACCTTCTAGATAGCCTATAGGAAGAATTTTTTAATTTCAGAAAAAATTTTTCAAAGCCACAGTGAATGTTCTCACTGTTTACTCTGGGCAATGGAACATAAACTCCTGATTAACCAGTGACTGATAATTAGCTTTTCTGTTTCTTTCACTTATGGCTTTCCCATCCCTCTAGTTGCTTCTCTTCTGGAGATTTCTAGTCCAGTAGTTCTCAACTAGGGGTGATTCCACACCCCTACCCTGAGGGGATCAGGCAATGTTGAGATGCTTTTGATTGTCATGACTCAGAGGAGGGATACTAGCATCCAGAGGGTAGTAGCCAAGTCTGGTGCTAAACATTCACAATGCACAGAACTCCCCTCCCCCAGTAAAAAGTTACCTCGCCCAAAATGTCAATAGTGTTGAGGTTGAGAAACTGTTGCCAATGACACTGCTGAGGGAGGTGAGTGGGGAGTATAAGAATAAAATAGGATTTAAAAACATGTCCTTTTGTCTCACAAAGGGGCTGGAGCTGGGGGCAGTGAAGAAGGAGAAGTGAGGAGGCCAAAATCTATAGTGTCCTCAAATCAGTTTAATCTAGAATTCTAACTCTTGGTGCTCCTTTCCCCAGTTTCATAGATAATCAGGAGTTGTTGGCTGCATGTGCGTTGGCTCAATGCAGACTTTCTTAATCACTTGCCTCTGATGAAAGAGCCATTTCATCAGGGTAAATGGCACAGAGGCAGTACCATCTTCCCAGCAATATTCACAGAATTGACTCTATGACTAACCCAATTTCAAAGTTTAAAAAGACCACTCCAATAATCTTTTAATATCTCATAAAGACCACAGATTAAAGAAGAAAGTCTGAAGAGATTCATAGAGCATTTGCCTGGAAGTCTGCAAAAAAATCAGGTGTAAATTTCTTTTGGCCTGAGGCTGTCAGAGAAATCTCCAGAAAAAAAGCTGATCCAACAACTCGTCAGTCTGTTTCAGATTTTCCAGAAGCACAGCTTTGCTAAGTCATTCCAAAGCAGCTCTACCCAAGTTGACATTGGAGAGAGTGACCAAAGAGTCAGAATAATATAATATACAATAATAGTCTAAATTATGACCTTAAGTGGACTTGGAATGCCTAAAGCACATCTGAAGATTTTGTGTAATGTATAAGAAACAGGCAAGGAATTACTTTAGTTTGTGCAAATTTCTACACCAAGGGAAAGTGTTAAACTTAAGTTTCAGGTGAGTTTACTGGAATGAGAGAGCCACCAAGATCTATATTCGTTTCGGTGAGCCTGATTGGAGGCCTGTCCCAGCCCATTTTAATATACTAGGTAACTTGACATGGGTACGATTCATTGCTGCCAAAAGACAAACACCACATTGGAATCAGAAAGGAGAATCAATAGTACCTTTTTCTATTTCTGCCACTAAGTAACAGTGTGACCTTGGACATGTCACCTCTCTATGAGTTTCATTCTTGATGTATGACTATTTTTCAAGGGGTTCCAACCTTGTAGCAGTCTTTAATTTTACTTCCTTTGAATAATCAGGTATTTTTCAGAAGCAGGTACTAGAGAGATATATACTTAATCAATATTCAGGTCCTTGGGTGTCTTTCCAGTTGCTTCAGCATGGCATTTCTTTCTTTCTTTTTTTTTTTTTTTTTTTTTTTTTTTTTTTTTTTTTTTTTTTTTTTGGCATGGAAACCCTATCCTGTAGTATGCCTGAGCATTTAATGCAAAAGGTTTTAATTTAAAAGAGTGTGTGGTCTCTATGGGTTGCACAATTTTTCTTTGTGTCCATGCTGCTGCTGATCAAATATTGCAAAGCCATTAATTACCCTAGGACAAATGCAGAGGGCCACATGCAAAAGTTCTGGCCAATTGTATAAAGCAATATGCCAGATATAAAGTAAGTGAAGGGTTTTTCTTGGTATTTAAGGTTCAGTGAAAAAGTAAGAGGGGCAGCTATGCCAAGAATGAAAAGCCAGAGCTTGCCAAGTGCTTCTTTAAGTGGCTTTAGCCAATGTGAGACTAAACAATGCATTAAATGGCCGACAACTTACTGCAGTTAAGGAATCACACGTCAAATAACAGCTCTTTGCTGTTTTAAACATGATATTGCATATAGATAAAGACAAACAAAATGCTGTGTTGTCATCTTCTTAGTCTAACAGCTAATAAGGCCTGAAGATTTGAACTTTCCAGGCAACCAAAAGTAATTATTTGTGATGTAAGAGCTTGCTGATGTTTCAGAGAGAGGTGTAGGATGGAACTCTGCCTGGGCAGCAGCTCCGGGCAAGAACAATTTTTTTGCCACCATGGTTGTCAAAGACATCTGGCTTCATGAAAGAGCAAAGGCTTTGTAGCCCATTATTGACAACAATGAGAAGTCTACTTGAGAAAAATCTTGTACTTGTTTTCAGTGTCTGATTTTTTTGTTATAGACTGTGAAATGGGAAGGAAGGCTGCTAGAGGGGTGAGGTCGGCTCTTTACAGAGGCCCTGAGGAAGGCTGGCATGGTACATAATGTCTGGAAAACACATATGGTAGCACAGGGAATTTGAAAAATAGAGAAGACAGTCTTGACTGTCTTCTGGATCCAAAGTGCCTAACTCACTAGCCACTTAAGAAACAATACATCCAAAACCAACAGTGTCAAACAGCTGGTTGAATGGTATCTGCACAGGTGAAAGCCTTACATCCAAACCCATCCAAACAAGACTGTACCCTTAATTTTGACCAGCTGTCATACAAATGCAAGCCATGGAATACAAATGGTGTGGCTCAACCCCAGCCCCACTCAAAGCAATGCTAATGGTGTATATCTTTGAATGCCAGGCTGTCTCATAACTCCTCCCATAGTCAAGCTGAAGAAGTCTCTTTCTGCTTGGCACACTATCTGGATTATGGCACCTTGTGATCACCTCTCCTTTACCACCTTTCTTCCATAACACCCAGAGAAAGATTCCCAGTCCAAACAAACAGCCCCTTTTCAGTTGGTCTTTGAGAAAAACAACAGAACTAAGAGCTGCAAGAAATGAGGCACTTGACATTTGCTAGCAGAGAAGGAAGAAAATGTGAAGTTGTCCAGAAGAGTTCCCCCGGATTGTACTGCATATCCTGGTGCTCACAGGTGAGCTGCAGTATTTACCCTGAGTAGGGTCCAGTCTCTTGAACAGCAACAGCCCCTAATCAAAGATTTTTTTGGGCACCCTGAAGATATTCAATTAGTATTTCCTAAATTTTCTGGAAGATAAAATGTAGGGTCATCACATGAATATCTCCCTCATGCCTCTTTTCAAAGAAGTGTTCAGAATCAACTGTGTTACTCTCTCTCAGAAGAGGATAGGATTTTTGGAAGCATCTCCCTATGGCATAACATTTTGGGCCTCCGAACAATGTAAATGGCCAAATGAACATGCTTCTTGGAGACAAGAGACCTTGACTTTTGTTCTAGATCTGTCCAGTGAGGTAAATCACAAAATCTCAGTGTCTCATAATTCTAATTTGTCCAGTGAAGCAATAATTATTCTCTCCCAGGGATAAAACCAAAGTGAGAGAGCTGATACAAGCAAATTTTGAAAAAGTAAATATACTAGTCAAACACAAGACATTCTTCTTTCTATTGATATTGCTATTACTACTAATAATAGGTTTTATCAGCTACCCCTAAGGAGAGAAAATGAGTGTCTAACTAATTGGGCTGTTCAGATACCTCAACCTTTGCAATAGACTCTGCAACTGACCCCACAAGAAAGTACGTAAGTACGGCTAACATGTGTATGGTGCTTACTGTGTACCAGGCAGTATTCTAAGTTAATATGCTCTAATACATTAATTCCTTTAATCCTAACACCAGTTCTATGAGGTAGGCCCCATTTTACAGATTAGGAATTGAGGAACAAAGAGGTTAAGTAATTTGCTCAAGGTCACCCACCAAGTAAACTAGAATTCAGACTCTGAATTCTTGGCAGTAGAGACCATGCTCTTGGTCCTGAACCCTTCACTCTTCTGCTTCTTATAATTCTCCATCAGGGAGATAGTCTTAAAGAATATTAAAATCTCAGAAAAATGCAAATTATCTTCTAATTTCTCACAGAAACTATCACCTTTTAAATGGTTCTTTGTTTGCATAGACGGGTCCTCTTGGACATATTTAAAGAGTAGTAGCAAGCATTTAGCATCAATACAAAAAACTCCTTACTTTTCTTTAAGAATATCTGTGGCCTAGTAACTTAGTGGTGCTAATGAGGGCAGGGCCATAAGGTCAAACCGCACATGTGCCAAATAATTTCAAAGAGAAAAGCTTTTCCACAGCCAGAGACTATACCCTTAATTTTGACCAGCTGTCATACAAATGCATGGGTACCAAGCCATGGAATACAAATGGTGTGGCTCAACCCCAGCCCCACACAAAGCAATGCTAATGGTGTATATCTTTGAATGCCCTGAACTATATACTCCCTTCTTTAATTGGAAAGGCTGTTTCAATAGGCCTGGCAAAAGGAGGTTGGTCAAGATTTAGAAGCCTATAGATTCTTATTTGCTCCTTCTGGTTTAATAAAGGGCAACTAAAAACTGACCTACTCCCTTGTTCTCACATCCAAGAGAGTGAGAAAATGTAAAGATGAGAACTGTCAGCTGGTCATTCCTCACAAAGAAACCCAGCAATCTGCTTGCATGAGGCATGTGCTCCTTTGGTTCAATGACCTTTGTGTATTTGGTCATGTCTGAACTTCCGTTCCATTCCTGAGGGGTTGAAATCCAGCTTAAAACAAAATAAAGCAAAACAAAGAAGCTGGCTATTCTTTCTTTAAGTACTGGAATCTTCTATCTTTGGGGGCAAACAAAAACTCTTTAGGGAAGATAAAGAACACTAAATGTTCTTTGGTCACTACTTAAATTTAAGGTTTAGCTTTCCTGAATAGCACCAAATCCTTGCTCATTATAACCTGGACTATGAGTCTGTTAAAATTAGAAGAAGTCATTTGCTTTAACAAAATCCCCTTGTTTTATGGACAAGGACATTTTGACCCAGGAAGTTTAAATGCCTGCCAAAGTCATACAGCTAATGAGTGACAGGTCTGGGAGCAGTTTTCTGAGCACTATATTTCAAATGAAAGAAGCCTGAGTTAATAATAATACCTAGATCTAGGAAGGTTATTACAATCAATAACCATGAATTTCATTGCAAAGTTTCACTTAAACTCTATAAAAGCAGTATGTTTTAACACATGAAGAATGGCCTTATTTTATTCAGACCTGTTCTTAATAACTATGCATTGGAAGCATGTTTTACAAAACCTATAAATCTGGAATAGCTGAAAGGATATCCAACTTTCTTTTCTAATTGATTTACTTCTCCTTTTTCCCAGACCACTGAGGTAAAGCATATACAGTTTATTTAAGGGACTGTTTATAGACTCTTAAAACTAAAAAGGACCCCAGAAACTTCCTTTCTTTTGGTTGCTCTTAATTGAAACCATCCAAGATGGTTGGTTGTCTGTCAAATTTTTAAGTATCTCCAAAGAGAGAAATTCCACAAACCCCTAAAGTACATGTTAAAATGTTTAATCACCATGACTGTCAAAAAATTATATCTATGGCAAGCTTAACTTCTTCTTTTTCACTTGAAGCTCTGTTCCTCTTGCTATGTTTCATGCAAAATGAGGTTATAACAAGCCCTCCTCTATGAGGGCTCCATCAATCTGGTGAGATAATAGCTAGCTCTTTCCCAATGTGCCACTTCATTACGCCACCATTTTTCTCACAGGACTGTGAGAGCACAAGACTGGCTGATACCTTCTCTTACTATGATGCATAGGGAAGAATTAGTAATTAGCTCTTCATTGGAACTTTCATTTCGTAAAATGTCTGGGGAAGCTGCATTAATTATAGAGGAACTGTTCTACTTATGCTAGAAAAATTGTTCACAAAACAGATAATCTAGAAGGTTGCCTCCACTATGTTGTAGTGGAACTTGTGCTTATAGAGAAATAGGAGCTCATTCACACACTGGGTCAGTCTATACAAAGTAAACATTAATTTTTTAAAATTCAGAACTGTTCTGTTTCTAATAGTTTAAAAAAAAACTCCCCTTGTTAAACACTCTGACCTGACCAAAAAAAAAATAAATATTGAGGCAATTTTCTTTTAGATATTTGAATTTTAAACAAAGATCAGAAACTGCTTTCCACTCTTAAAAAAAGAAAACAACGAAACTATATTTTCAAAATGGATTTGAAGCAGCTTAAAATAAAAGGCACAACCACAATAAAACTTTGAAGGTAAGGGTAAAAACAATGAAAAGAGTCAACTGACAGGGAATAGAAACTGACAGGGAATAGAAAGATAATTGAGATACTTTCCTCTAAAAAGTATCTCAAGGACCCATAAATGCTTAGAGCTGACTTCTCCACAAACACTAAATCTCAGGGGACAAAAAGGAAACTCAATAAAATTTGTTGACAACAGTTAATGCTTGTTAGAATAATTGGCTCAGACACAAAACAGACCATCAATGTAGGCTTAAGGATTATGACCAAAATGCAGACTCTAAGTCATTGTTAGTATCCACCATATTCAGATGAATAAAAGAAAAACAATTTTATCCAACAGCTGGGTAAGTAGGAGGCAGGAATTATCCAAAGTACTTGACAAACCTAAATCTTTATGGTTCTGAAGACTAAGATCCCAAATAACTAATTCTATTCTATTCAACTGGATTCAGTTGGATACAATTTAATTCAAGCTTGTCAGTCCAGTGATCAGATATGAGACTCTACTATCTCAGCCAGGCATTGAGCTAGATACTGGGATTCCATGGTAAAGAGTCCATGGCATCAAAAAGCCCATTGAGAGGGTAGATCCTGGTTAGGTGATTTCAAATGGGACAAAATATTCAGGAAAAGGGCAAAGAACTATAATCTATTCTCCTATGATTATTTTTCTCTCATGACACTTAAAAATACTTATGTGTATTTTTTTAATCTCCTAACTAGACTATGAGTTCTTTGAAAGCAAAGTCAATTTCTCATTCATTTCTAGGCATCTCATTCATGCCTAGTACAATGTCTGACATGTAGCAGATGCTACACTGATGTTTTGAATTAAAAAATTTAAAGGGGTTAACTTCTTTTGGGCAGAAAGGATTGTCCAGTTCACTAGAAAGTTAAAAAGAATACTTTTGGTCTATGTCAGACAATAGTCATGGAATTCTATAAGGCAGAATTTATGAAACATGGTCTCAGTGACAATACTGACAACAATCACAACAATCTATGAAACCATTTTCGATCCAATGTCATACTCTGAACATCAAAAGCTGCTGTATATAACCTTTCCCTTTCAAGTTATTCGAATGGAATCGAAAAATATTTGCTAAAATTTGATCATTGTAGTAACAATGAAAGAACCTTTTTGGTGCCTTGCTATTGGTTTTCATCCTAGTTGTCCAATACTCTTAACCATCTGTGTGCACATATATCAGTATTATATGGTTACTTGAGACCAAATCATTATTTACATTCCCATTTTTCATTATCTAATGCAAACATCACAGGCACAGAATGTCTAGTTTTCTTGCACTCTACATGGAAATCCTGGAACACATCAAGTTGAACAAGACAATTCATCCTGGCACATAACAGAAGACAATTGTGGGCTTGGCAGTTACCTTGATCCTTGGATCAAAGGAAATTGCAAAAACAGATTATCAAGGCAAAAAAAAAAAATCCTCTTGGACATAATATGTGAGAATAACTTAGTCATTTTTTATATGTGGATCAGTAGCAGCAAAGTAAAGAATAATGACATCTCATCATTGGGTGATGTTGATGTAACACATTTGCCTTTCATTGTATATTTCAAAGGTAAAAGAAGTCTGCTATTTGAAAAGTACTCACCCAGTGAACTTATTCATCTACCCTACAATAGAGAACTGGATAGAATTTCTTTATTGCCAGAAAAATAAATGAATTCACTCTATTAAAGCGTTAGCTGGAAACAGAGAAGAGTGTTTGCCCATTCGGGTAGCACTTCTCATTCTCTGTCACCAGTTGTTTAAAGACTATTTGTTGCCAAATCTATGGTGAGTACAAACCATCAGTCCCCCATTTGCTTCTCCCTTCCCATCTCCCCGACTCATCCCAGTCTGCTCTATACAGCAACCCCCCACACAAGCTCACACTTGTGCATACACTGCACATACGCACAGGCACACACCACCTTCCCTGGGAAGAAGATGAGAAAGACTTGAAGTATGTGAGTCATCAGAGGAGCTATTCAAAACTTAGTGGGCAACTGAGGTAAGCTGTCTACACTCGAGCAATAATGAACCTCTAAGAATGATTCATGCTCACTGAGGACCTGAACATCAGTTTCCTGGAACTCTCTAAAATTCTAAATAATTATATGGAATGAGCAATTGGCTTTAAATCTTTCACAGTCCTATACAATAAGGACAATAAGATATATTATACAATAAGATAGATGCCTCTGAGGTAGATTCTGTAAGTGCTCATTTCCCCCAGACAACATTGACTTATGTTTGTGTTTATTACTTGCAAACATTGACTGGGCTGTCTATTTTTTATTGACTGTCAGCTTTTTAATCACCTGAGATCTACTTATGGGATAAGTAACCCCACACTTGTCAGAAACTCTTTTCCAGATGGAGATATCACAGGAGAGTCCCAGAGAAAAGGAAGGCAATAACAAAACATCAAGGTCAATTTGCATAGAGGACAAATTAATATGGCATTTCACTTTGCATTTAGAGAGTGGCTATGTTTTTGCAAATGTGCCTTTGAGCAAAGTTCACCTTCTGTCCCTGATGCTTTCGTATTGCATGGTGACATCTGGGATTTGCCCCTTAATTCTTTTTCCCAGTCCACCTTACTATTTTACTCTGAATTACCTAGCACTTAAAACAGGCCTCGATGTTTCCATATGTTTATATGGGCACCCACAGATCACAAAAACAAAAACTTCAATTCCCCAGGGTCATTCTGTCCCCTTCCTTTTACTGAAAGGAAAGGAATAGTGAGGGTGGAGTACAATAATTTTGAGAAAGCTCGGCAGGAAGTAGTTAAAAGACAAACTGTTAAGGAGGAAAATTCCATCCTAAATCTGCAAAACCTGTCACAGCCCCGCTGACACACTAGGCTTAGTTTAAGGTGAGGAATCTCAGAGGCCGAGGACGGTGGCCAGCCATGGGCAGTCACTCAGTTATTCACACACTTCCTGCGGTTGTAAATCCACAGAGCAGTGGTGGGGGGGCTACTTACTGAAATAAAAACCCCTGTCTCCACACACGAACTGAAGAGCATCCACCAGTTCAGCCCCACAGAGTGTCTCTGGTCCAGCTGTCGCGGAGCTGGTGAAGGTGAGCAAGCACAGGGCCAGGTAGAAGAGATGAGAGGAGGACATGATGTGCAACTTTACCTGCCAAAAAATAGAAGGATGGTCATGTTTGCTCCTTGGTCCCTGCAAGGGCAGTGGGGGTGAGGCAAAGGTGCATCAGCCCTAGCATTCCATTATTGCCATTAGTTAGAACTACCCCGCACAGAATTGCAATGGAATGCATGACAGACCACAGGGTGGTGTGGACTGAGCATGGCTTGGCATCAAACCACCTTTTTAACCCCCTTTCCACTCTGGACTTCACTGAACCTCTTCTTTACAAGTTCCATCGCAATTCAATGAGATAAAATATCTAGAAACATTCACTATATAAGTGGAAAATGCTATTATCGCAGTAGAATCCTATAGCACTCAGAGATCCTGATAAACCTTCTGAATTATCAAAGGTTAAACTACACTCATTCCAGATTTGGGGCCAAATATATTTTATTAATTTAAATTCTCTAAAGATTGTCATCCACAGATGGCATAGGCATTCATTATGGACCAGAATATTAAGTTAACTAGAACATCGTTTTCTAGCTACTGATTAAAGATAATTCACTGTGGATAAAAAAGTCTTTGTGAAAATGTTATATGTCATTATAGGTTTTTTTTTTTTTTTTTAGATTTTATTTATTTATTTGTCAGAGAGAGAGCACAAGCGGGCAGAGTGACAGGCAGAGGCAGAGAGAGAAGCAGGCTCTGTCTTGGACAAGGAGCCTGATGCGGAACTCGATCCCGGGACCCTGGGATCATGACCTCAACCAAAGGCAGCGGCTGAACCAACTGAGCCACCCAGGCGTCCCTACAGGGTTTTGTTTTTGTTTTTGTTTTTTTTCATTTAATGAGAGAGAGAAAGAGAGAAACAGAGACATAGAGGAAGACAGAGAGGCAGAACAACTTCTTACCTGGGGAATATCAGCAGTTAACAAAACCACAAGTGGAAGTGAAAACAAAACAAAACAAAACAAAAAACCAGAAACAGGAAAAATAGGATTTAGGAATCAAATTAGCTCATGCTAAGTAGACCCTACATCTTCTGTATTCTAAAGCCTTCTGTGTCAAGTAAAATATCAAATCAACATATGCAGAGAGATTGCCTTCCATGAACAGGGCATTGGGCTCAAAACCTGCAAAATATTTTTTTTTTCTGTCACAGGAATTCTGACTTTATGTTTTGGAGGGATTTATGTGTCTCTGTAACCATTTTATAGCAGAATATACTGAGGGACCCCCATAATAGCCAAATAGCAGCCCGGCTGAAGGCAGAATTTCTGTGGCTTAAAGTAGTAGAAACAACGTTAAGGTCGCTAAGGTGATCACTAACTTTTCCATATCCCTCCTTGTGGCACAAAGATGTGGCTTCTTCCAGGAAGCCTCCCAAGGTGAGTGGCTTCACTTCCCTCAGATGCATTTACTTTTAGTGGTCTTGGAAGAATCATTGGCTGGATGAAAGCAAGGGACCTTATCAAAAGGGTCATGGAGTTACGCTGGAAGTGATCATTATAAAAAGAGGCTTTTCTGAACCTCACAGTAGTGGCAGGCCCATTCAACTCCAACCCTTTTGGTGAAACAGACTTAGTCATTTGCCTTCCTGGCCCTCCATGAACTCAGAACCTAATGGCTCTCTACATCAGTGGCAGAGTTTGCTCCATCATTTTAATTAAGATTTCCATTTTTGTGGCCAGCTCAGCAACTGGGAAAAAAAAACCAAAAAACAAAACAAAAAAACCTTAAATCCCTGACTCTCATTAACACAACATAAATAGTTAATGCTTGTAAAACAGTTTAAGATGAAAAGTGCCCTCCATTTGCAAACCATCATAAATAATGGACATAAAATAGAAGAGGAGGTAAAAGCTCAACTGAACACTTCCTCCATTTTCTCAAATAGGACCTCTGCATGGAAACCCTCCACCCCCACAGAGCCAAAGCCACCAAGACTGATAGAAACAGATTCTCATCCAATCTGCACTTTTTTTTTAGTTATAAAATAATTGGTGGGGGTTTTCCCCTTCAGTATTTCCAGTGGAAATTGAAACAGTTCCAACCTGTCTGGATTTCATTGCCTTTTTCAAAAGAACAAACTCCGAATTGATCTTATAGAACATATCCCACACTCTGGCAATGGGCCAGTTCTAGAACGCATGCTATTCTGCCAATCTTATTTCTCCATCCCTCCCTTGTTTGTTGAGTTTATAGTAATGCTGAAGGCCAAGCACCTGTAACTGTAGATAGCTTGAAGTTCTTCAGTTCTCATGAAATCCATGGAAAGAGGTAACCTTAGTGAATTAAGAACTCTGTGAGATGTCAGAACTATATTTTACATAGTTATTTCTGGCATAACACATATAAGTTCTCACATATAGACCACTGGCACTTCAAAATATAGATTTATTTTTTATAATTTTTTCTTTTTTCTTTTTCTTTTTCTTTCTATTTTGCTGAGTTATGTTGGTAGATAAATATCAGCACTTACAGTTCTAGGATAAGAGAAAACCTCCACTGCATTTTCCTTTAGTTCAGGGAACAGCCCAGCACACCCACAGAGAACCAGAGAATTTTATTACATTATGTTCCCCCCAAAGAAAGCAATAACAAACTTGCTTAGGGGTTAAAAGTTTGAAACAAGTGGCCCCATATGTCCGTTCTTTTCTTGTTCGTCTATTTTGCCAGGCACAAAAGAAACAAAGAGAGAGAAAGGAAAGATAGAGAGAGAAAGGAAGGAAGAACCAGAAGGAAAAGAGAAAAAAAAAAAAAAAAGAAAAAAAGATTTCAGAGCACTGTTTCTCAAAAATCATTCACAAATTCAAAATTTAAGAGACCTTTCTTTTTTTATCTTAAGTAAATGGAATATCAATTGATTCCAGATGTCTGGTTTACAATGAAAATGCCCAACAAAATTGAAGGGCAATAGCCATAAGAAAATACTCACTGTAGGTGTAACCATTTTTTGTGTGTTCCAGATCTTTTACAGCAGGTCAGGGTGGGTATTATGAAGCTGATGTGAATAGAAAACTGAGGACTTAAAAACATGTGCTGCTTTGTGGGTGGGGTTTGTGAAAGCATCTAGTTACATTTGGAGACCCAGGCAGGTATGCCATTAGCCTGGGTAAACTGCCTTTTGTCCATTCAAACAATGAACAAATTGCACAGCTGGGATTTGAGTCCATCTTTCCCCCCCAATCCCCCCTTTTTACCCCACCCCCCCCACCCCCGCCAGCTCAAGGCACCAATTTACATTGTGTGCTTATTGTAGCTGCTTGGAACAGGGATCCCAAGCTCTAATCTTCTGCCTTACCCCCTTCCCTCTGAACCAAACACTTACAAATATCTTGAGACTCACAGTACAATCAGCTTGTGAGTTCTGCCTCTAGGCAAGACACCTTTACTTAATTGAAAACATTTGAAGGACCATGCAGCTCCCTCATGCCACTTCTTGTTCCAGGTACAGGGGAAAAGCAACAACATTGCTAGTACTATTTCTGAAACTTTCATTTGGAGACAGTTTTCCGAACTTGTAATCAATGCAGAGATAACACTCAACAACACCTTTTATGATCACCTAAGTAGTGAGACAAAAACCTGAGCTGTCAGACTACATATATATATTATATGTATAGTATAGTATATAGTATATATAGAGAATTCATTTCTTTTAAAAAGCAAGATAGTCAGCATGTGTCTTGGCAACTGGAAGTTAGCAGAATCAGGTGCCCGACAAAGATGTATTCTTAACTCCTAAGCCACTTACTTGACTAAGAAAAATCCTAGTGGTGGAGTATTTGAAAGCAGCAAATGAATGCTGTACTAAGTGGCAGGGACGTTTTATGAATTGAGCTCTTAGGCAATTGCACTGAGGAGCCAGTGACAGCGGCTTAAAAATGCTTGCAAACTGGAAAAACACAAGTCTTGAAGGATATAATTTTGCTGAGAATGGAAACTTGAACTAGGGCCAGTGATTGGAAACGAGAAGTTGGCATTAACAGCGGCAGCCAAATTTACCTAAAGAGACTTTACAACACCGAGTATAAAAATCAGAGTTTTACAACACAAAATCCCAAGTCCAAACTTCACCTATGAAAGTCCCCTTCCAAAGAGAAAACTTGGACATGCAGTTGCTAGAAAGTTTCCGCTTTCCATATATACAGCATGCATTTGTTTAAATCATACAAATATGCAGGGTCAGCAGGAGTTGTCAAGTTCTGTTTCAGAAGAGCATATTAAACTTCTCTGTAACTTTGACTCTCTGGGCAAAAGTGCAGAGAGTTCTGGGACCTTAGCTCTAAAGATCATATTTAAAAGCTTTAACATCACCTAAAAGGTAACACTTCGTATGTAGCATGCTTGTAATAAAAAGTCCTGACAACTTAAAACACACACACACATACACACACACACATGCATACACATGAACACGGTCTTAAAAATAAAACATCTGCACCTGCAAAAAAAAAATCTAAAAGTTCATATCCATGCTCTATAGCCTTTAACCATAGACAGGATTTAAAGGAATCGTCTATAATGATACCACGGAAGCCCTGCAGAAGTGGAGGATTTAGCATAAGTACCTTGCAATAGTTTCTACTCATACAGATATCTGTGTAAAAGCATCCATCTCCCGGAGCTAGTTTTTCAGATCCCACAGAATTGCATATTCAGCAATTTATAAATAACTCCCAGTTCCGAAACAATGAAAATTCTAAAGTAAATAACATTTCTAGGCAGAAGCAAACAGTACACAATTTAAAGAAAATTCCCCAATGACTTCAAAGAGTAAGAAATATTTACCTTCAAGAAATCACAAAAGCAGCACTTAAATAATTGGTTTGGAAGACTGCTGATTTTTCCCATTGCTTCTGAAGTGCAAAGTCTGGAAATGAATTGGTTAGCAGGAATAATGAGGCAAAAAGAAATCCAGAGAGATGGGAGATGTTGAGAGCAATGTCACATTTCAATTTTGAGGACTTTATTCCATTGCGCAGGCTCTATCTGCTCTGAATTTAGCAGTGACAGTGAGATTTAGCAAACAGAAGAGGGATTTAGAGAAAATCCTCACATTTATCTACAAAACACAGACACTGTAGACAGGAAACAGCTGGGGGAACATTTGCCTTCTCTCTCTCTCCCTCTTCTGGCAAAGTTATCGAGTAAGGACTTTTTTGGGCATGGTGACAAATAACATCATACCTTTGCATTTTAAAACTAGAGCACAGAAGCATTTTTTTCCCTTAAAAGAATGTGTGTTAGTGACAGGGTTAGCAGACATTAATATACTGATGCTGCCATAGAAAATAAGGATCTGTTCTCTGATTAACTTTCTACTGGGCATAGAGACAACACATCTGCTAATACACCTTACCAGTATTAAAGGAACATACAATGGAGGATGGGCAAGCATTTTAATATTCCAGGGCAAATGCAAAATTAAAAAACAGAAATGAAGAAAAAACCATCTCGAGCAAACCTCACAATTTTAACCCTGAAACGACTGGGATAAAGTAGGTTGGAAGACAGCACTGGGGTGACCCCTTGTCCTAGTTGCCAAGCAAGGGGAATGATCTCATTTCCTAGAACCTAGAAAAGGGGCAGGCAGCGTTGCAGTTGGCTCCCTTTAGGACACTGTCTCATGCTTTTTGCCCGTGACAGGGCAAAGACTTTGCTAAGCTATAAAGCCAATTGAAAAAAGTAAAATCTTTTTCTTCCTTTCTCTACTAGCCTTCCTATCACCAGTGCCGCGCCCCCCACCCTGCCACTGCCCCACCAAGGGGAAGGGCACCTGAGGGGCAAACTACTTTTCCATTGCTCATATTTTTCTGCATAACTCGAACCTGTATGTGTGTGTTGTGTATGTGTGTGTTTTCTTTCTCCAATTTTTGTGTATTCTAAGTAACACCAGCTGGCTAGCAATACCCTCTCAAGGGTTATGATGTCATCCAAATCCCTCAACTGGATGAGTGGCCGGCAACATGGTCCAAACCAGCTGTTTTGCTATTTATAATGTATACTTGCCTTTGCCATTGAGAATGAAGTTCTGATCTTTTATCAATACAGTTTGTACCAATTGCTCTTTGGTTTTGTGAGATAGTAGATAAGAAAGTGGATTATGAAATAAGGTTGCAAAAGCCCAGATCAGACATAACACTTTCCCTAGATGTCTATCCAAGCTTGGTTTCCCAGGGTTGGTGGAAATAACCTGGACCTTGCATTTCTCTCTCGTGATTCTCAGGGGACTTGAGACTGACGCAACAACTGAAAACAGAGGTCTGCTGGATACCCTAGTCTGGACCTTTATGTTGTCCTGTGGCCGGAAAATTGTTTGCAGAGGTGAGTGCCCTCAAAGTAAAACCTGGTTGGTTTTGAAAGGGAGCTGGGGCTGGTCAAGTCTTCTGTGTAGTTAATAACTTATGGCAATGTTTACCTTCCAAAAAGAAGAATTAAAAATCTGGAGTTATGCTGTTTGATGGTGCATTAAATTCAGCATCATTTAGTGGGTGTCTGCTATGTGCCCAACACTTCCATCACAGTCAAAGCCCTGCAAGGGCTTTCAGCTGAGGGGCAGAGCCAGAAAGGAAAATGTCACTGTCATGTGGTGGGTATGTACTCTTTTAAAAATGTGAACACTGCACATGAAAGGGAATAAGAAATTCTCTAGAAAGACAGGGAAGTGAAACTCTTTGGGCAATCCAGAATGACGGATGTGTCATGAGAGGGTTTGGGGTACATGGTTGGGAAGTTTTGGTGGATATGATTTGATCTGAAGCATATACACATATGCATCTTCAAGAGGTGGCTTGGTAGAGAGCCACAGGTGTGTGGGCACTTCCTGTCCTTACATAATAATCCAAATCTTCCTTTAATGAGCTCCTCTTCGTGCAGTTAATTAATGACTTGATTTACCAAAAATCTTTTCTGCAGCCTTTGTGGATCATGCCCATTGTGAAAAGCAAAGTCCATCCTTTCGTGGACTATAATGACGTAGATTGTGTTAAACCAAAGAACTGTACCTATTGCTCCAGTAGAAAGAAACGCACTTTCCAAGGGCGCACTCAGGTGTTGGCTGGAGTCTTGGTGCTGGGAGCCTTGCTTTACTGCTGTGCACCTTCACAGGTGAAGGCCAGGAGGTTCCTGTTGCAGTTTTCACATATTTTAATCTCTCCAAGACGTCCTAGAAGCTCACTGCATTTCTCCAAGGCTGTCACCCAGTCTGATGTACTCTCTTGGTATACACTGTGCACAGATCACCTTATCCCCAATCGTTTCATGTGAAAGGTTGTTTGGGATACAGAACACATATTGTTCCATCGGACATTGTGCTCCTGCGATATCGACACACTGACTCACAGTCTCTTGGTTTTATAACCCCAATTACCCTTAAAGGATAATTGGGTTTTAATTTATGTCCCAGTTTTTATGTTACAATCAAAGAAAACTGAAATTTCAGTGAGTCGTAATTATCATCAGCTGTGCTGTGGAAACATTCCGATGTGAGCTCTCAGTTTCCAATAGGGAAAGCAATTTCCTGAAGTGATTATTGTAGACTTCGATGTGGAGAATGGTCTGTATTTCTGGGTAGGGTGAGCCGGCGATAGAGCAGGGCAATAATTCCTAGAGACATAGCCATTTTCTTTGCTAATTCCAGGAGTCAGTCTGAAAGGGAAAGGGGCAATAAATGTGCCACATGATTACCTTTTAATAACTGAGAGCTGTAGCTGTTTAGGAGAAAAAGAAATGAAATGTATCTATTACTAGACAGACCAAGATGGTAGTAAATCTAATCCCAGAAAAAGTTCAGGTCATGCGGTCCCACTGGGAGAGAAACATACAGGGTCATTCTAAAATTACTGGATCATTATGTAGTCTCCTGCCCAGAACAATCTGACAGTTAGGTATGGGAATTGTGTACCACCAAAATAGCTTACTGCAAGGATGCGTTCATCATGAAAATATCCACTCCTGGAAATTCAGAGATTCACAGTTTCACCTTTTGTATGTGTAATGCCTGTGAGATATAAATAACTCTCCCCTAAAGCCGGCTTCTTGAGTAGCGTATTTGCATAAACTGCAGCCTCAGAAGACTTCTGACACCTCTGTTAAAGAAAAAAAGAAAGAAAGAGAGAGAAAGGAAGAAAGAAAGGGGGAAGAAAGTTGTTCATCTCTTGAAAGAACAGGCTGATTGAGATTCACAGAAAGGGGTGGGCAAGGCCCAGCCTTCACTCTTTTTGCTGAAGCCCTGTTCCCAGAGGTCCCCATGTCAACTTCAGAGGAGCTCATCCAAAAGGCAACTTCATATCTATGGGCACTAGGGTGTATATACTAACAATTTATTTCATTAATGTCTTTGCTAATAAAGCTCAGGGTGGATATTTAGAGGGAAGGGGACTTTGGGATAAAGGGTGAGGTCCAAGGTTCTAGGGCCATCCACAAGGCAAAGAATATAGGGAACTCCTGGATGTATGTCTTGGATTATGATTTGTAAGGACAGTTGGTCTGGGAGTGTATTCTGCAGCGTTTGAAATCAAGGCCTTGTTAAGCCAGAATGTAAAATTCAGAGAAAAAGGCCGGACCTCAAAAATACAACGTGCTGCTGACAAGGGCACCAATGTCAGCTCCGAAAGATCTCATAAAGAGCTCTGTTACTCCTCAGAAAGATCTTTAGCTCAAAGGAGCTGCTTTAAATCCTTAGAGGAGCATTTTCCCCACAGCTAGGGAAAACGGTAATAGGGAGAAGAAATCTTCTCACTAAATAAATCAGTGCTTTCTTTTCAACATTAAACTTGGATCTTATTTCTTCTAAAATGTCAAAAGGGTAAATGCTGAAAACAGTCAGAAGCAAAACTGTTGTGGTTTGGGGAGTGAAAGAATTCTTCGTAATGGCAGACAAGGAAGGAGTCACTGCATGGGTCGAGGATGGTTTAGTGGAGTGAGAGAACCTGAGGGCTCGCCACAAATACCCCAAGTTGAACAGAAAGTGGGGAAAGGAGACACCAATTCCAAAGTTCAGGGTAGTACCTAGATACGCACTTTCTTTCGAAATCGAAAAAAATGTGCGCGCCGCCTAGTGGCCTGCGGGGAAACTGCCACGGCAATCTTCATGGTTAATGTGTGTATGGGAGGAATGGGGCGTTTTGAAAAACTTTGGATTCAAATGTACTTTAAGATGCACTGATGTTTAATCTTTTCATCTGTTTGAAATAAACAAACTAGGTATTTTATTTGCTGTAATTTTTAAAAGGGGAAGAGAGCTAAGGGGAGAAAGAAAGATGATAACTCAGCGAGGGTGCAAATGTCTTCCCCGTGGTTGCAGTCCCAAAGCTGAGCTTCTGGTATGAGTTCAAAACATTTTGTTGATTTAATGAAAGTCTGGAAAATAAGTGATGTTAAAAATAAAACTATTTCACGTGAAAACTATCATAAGCTCTCTTGAGAGTGAAAAAGAAAAATGAAGGGTGGGGCATTGATGGATAGAAAAGTGACTTGTTTAATGAAACAAAATGCAGAGGTTTTATCCAGAATTTAACAATACGGTTTTATTTTCATGGTATTTATTTTTAACAATAACTTCTATTTAAGGCAACTGATGCTGTTTTGAAGCAGATATATAACTCTTAAAAAATCAATTTAAGAAAAAATTGTTTTAAGTAAGTAAATACTATTACAAGTGACCAAGAGTTATGACTAAAAAAAAAAAGGTATAATTGGTATTTGAATGTCTGGTGTTTGAGACATGCTGTGCGCTGGGGGAAAAAGTACATAGCCACAATGAAAAAGCAGGGAACAAAGAAAAATACCACATGTATATGTATTAATTATGTATCTTGGTAATTTAAATACCTTCTAAGCTCACACTCATTTTTATTCTAGTCTTTCATAGAGTTTAAAGATGTTGAAAAAAGTTTGGAGGAGTGAAGAGCATTTGAGTTAGGTCTTGAGGTATGAGTTTACCTTCAAGATGACAGGAAAACAGTAAAGGCTGTTCTGGGCAGAAGGAACAGCATGGACAAAGTTGTATAAGAATGAGGAAGTTCCCAGTGTTCGGGCAATGTGGGGGATGAGGTTGTAGCCATGATCTCAGATTCCTGCACTGTGGAGGCCCTTTGGTTTTCTCCTTGCTCCATCAGTTAGCCCTTGCTTAGCTAAAAGACTGGAAAACAATCTTAATTCTCTCATGACCCCTTAGTATAAAAAGATTTGTATGTAGACAAATCTGTGATTAATTCTGGGAATGGCATCATGCCTTGAGGTACATGTGAAACAACAGACCTGGGTTACATCACAACATAGGTCGATTTGAGAGCAGTGCTAGGTAAGAAGAACTGAAGTGTCTATCACTCACTTAATGGTCATTCCAGAGCTTCCATTTTGGTGAAAGATTGAACTGTTTCTACTTTGGTAAGTACATTTCAGTAGAAAAATGAAATAATTATGCTTGATAAAGATTTTGCAGAATAAAGGTTGATGCAAAAAGGTCTTGTTTCTGATGAGCCCTGAACTTGCTAGAAAAACTTATTCATCAGAGTTTCCCACTCTTCATGTGGGTCAGTTAGAAAATTGTTGTTGTGTTCTTTGAGAGCAGGGAACACAGCCTCCAACCTTAATTCTTTATTTAAAGATGGCTGCTAGGGAATATTTCAGACTGCTTCCTGCCAAGGTTCCCTGCATAAATAGCAGTTTGAGTAATCAATTGAAGAGGAGATACAGATTCTAGGGAAACTCTTGGTAATGATCCATTTGGTAAGCATGTACCCTTGGAAACTGTACCTTATCCTCTGCCAAGCACAGACCCCTGATCCTGGAGTGAAAGTCAGCTGTGGAAACCTTGCAGGCATTCAGATATGTCTAGAACATACTTTGTTCCTTTTCACAACACATGGTGTAGTCCTCAGCTTCTTTCAGAGCTCAAAATAAATATTTAAACACAGTTGTACTGACTAGAGTTCTCCAGAGAAACAGAGCCGATAGCATCAATCGATACCTATCTATCACTATCTAAATTTATTTTAAGGAATTGGCACATGTGAATATGGAGGCTTAGCAAGTCCAAAATCTGCAGATAGGCCTGCAAGCTGAAGACTCAGGGAAGAGTTGCAGTTTGAATCCAAAGGTGGTCTGCTGGTAGAATTCCCTCTTCTTCCCGGGAGGTGTTCAACTAATTGGATGAGGCCCACCCACTTTATGGAGGATAATCTGCTTTTACTCAAAGTCTACTGATTTAATTGGTAATCTTATCTAAAAATTGTCTTCACAGAAACATCTAGAATTTGACCAAAATTAGCCAAGACGTATATATTAACCATCACACCCCTGGGTCTGTAAAGGTATACTCAATAGTCCTCCCTCACTTAAATTGAACAATAATAAGAGTCTTTTTCCAGTTTCAGAAAGGAAAACTCAAGTTAATGGATTATATTTCCCAATTCTGAGTTTTCCTCCCATACATTTTCCTTAAACCTTTGGCTCCTGTACTCACTATTCCCTGATTATTTATAAAAGGAAGTCACAAGGCACTTGCCTTGACTATGTCATTATATTTTATGAAGATGCTAGTCATTAGTGCCCAACCCTGTTTTTTCCCCTACCACTAAGGGGGACAAGTGTGCATATAACACACACAATGCACTCATATACCTCAAACACATGCACACATAAATATTTGCGCTTAGTTTCTCTAGATAGTAGGTAATGTATTCATTCCCTTATTTTAAAAATAGCTGTTTAGGGACACCTGGGTGGCTCAGTGGGTTAAAGCCTCTGCCTTCGGCTCAGGTCATGGTCCCAGAGTCCTGGGATCGAGCCCCACGTCCGACACTCTGCTCGGTGGGGAGCCTGCTTCCTCCTCTCTCTCTCTCTCTCTGCCTGCCTCTCTGCCTGCTTGTGATCTCTGTCTGTCAAATAAATAAATAAAATCTTAAAAAAAAAATAGCTGTTTATATCACTGGAGAGAAGTTTCAGGCCTATGGTGATATCTTGCCTTTTGGCAAAATGGAGAGAGAAATTTCCTCATGCTTGTGCCTCCAGAGACTGACTCCATGCCTGGTTTATGGGGGTGATGGTCCTTTTAGTAGCGGGACAACAAGTAATTTTAACCTTCTTCTTAATACTTTTCTGCATTTTCCAATTATTATTATTTTCTATATTCAGCAGGTATTAATTTTATAATCACGAAAAGTCCAAACAATTATTGAAGACATCATTGATAGGTGTTACCTGTTCCTAGTATTGACTTAATATGTAGCATATATGAGTGTTTTTGGAGTGGATGTGTATTTAGTAACTCGGTTTACCTCTGCAAATCTTTTGAACTTCTATGATTACTGTCTTATCTTGGCTTACTTATATGACATGTATATGTACGCACTCATCAAACATCACCCTCATTCTGACACTCTCCCTTATAATGTCTAAAAAAGGTTCAGCCTCTTTCTCTCAACTTGCCCAGCACTGTTCTAGATTGAATTAATGAATTCCTGGTTTATTGAATGAGCTTCTAAACAATCTTCCCTCCTGTCAGTCTAGCCAATTCTGGTTTCCATCCTCAAATGCCATGTTCATGTATTTCACACCTCCTCCAAGTCCCTTGGCCACATCTAAGTCTCTCTCCTCCCAACCAAAACACCCCCTTCTTCAGCAACCTCTTCTCTTTCTAATGCCTATCATGGCTTCTTCACAACCTGTTGTCCATCAGTGTAACACTAGCCCCAGCATAGTGCTTGCTTTTTAATAGTTTCTCAATATATATTTGCTAGTTAATAATGATGATAATCACTAACATTATTGAGTATATGTTATATTCAATTTTTTATTCCATTATTACCTTAATTGTCTCACTTAATTCTCACTTACCTCAACGAAATACTCTATTTCCACTTTCATTTCAAAGTGCCTGGTGCAGTTCTTGGAACATAATCAGATTCTCAAAAATATTTGTTGGATGAATGAAGAGAAAATTGAGCTAGGAGAATTTAATGGTTTCCCTAATGCCCCATTGCTGGTAAACTACAGAGCCAGGATTCAAATTCAGGCTGGTCTAATATACAACATTACATGATTTGCACAACTTTGGTAGCTGAATGATCTTTTTCAGTATTTTGTTATATGACACCTACATCCCCCATTGTAAAATGTTGTACTCACATTGCTGCTCAATAAAGAGATGATTAATTCTAAACATGAATTTAGAATAACTGTAATACTAATTTCTGAAATAGCTAGTCTGAAAAGTTCAGACATGAGCCCTTAGGGTGGAGTCTGGGTATAGCCATGTTTGGAGCATTTTAGGAGAAACCAACAAAGAAAGATTATGTTTACTTCCAGCCTGAGCTGCTGCTTCAGAAACATAGAGAAAAAAGTCCCTTCAGATTTTTCACTATACTATGGTCCTTCTAATAAAGCAAAACAAGTAACCAAATTTGCTTAAATGGACAATTACTCTCAAGATGTAAAAGGTGCAAGAGTCCAAGGCAGAAAATCAGGCAGAACTTGCCTCAGACAGAAAACCACTTTAACTCTTACGATTGCCATAAGAACAGAGTATAGATTTTCTAGGATGTAGATGAGGGCAGCTGTAGTAAAGCAACTCACGCTGTCAAGCATCTATCTACTGCATCCTACTCTGATTTATATTAATTTTGTTTCAATGAGACACAAACACCTTAACATTTCCTATTTAAGGGTTATTTATGCTCAACTTCTTAGACACTTAGAGATTAGGGCACACTCAATCTTTGGGCAAACTCAGTCTTTTTGTTTCTGTACTTCTTAAGTTTAGGGAAACATCTACAGTTGTCCTGGGATAAGAAACATAGCAAAATTCTTTCAACCTGCTTTAGAACCAGTGCCGCTTGACAGTTCTCAGAAAGCTATGACTTTACCTGTCTAGCAATTCCCAAGTGGAGCTCAGGGTGGATTAGGAACAGTTCCTAAAGTCTGACAGACTTTACTCAATTCAAGGTAGGATGGTTTGACCAGACTGTATGCTTACTAATTTGTATTTTGGCCTTTTGCTCCCAGTTATGCTTTGTGTTTGTTTATATACCCCTTTCTTTCCACTCTTTTGCTGGCTAATGAATGCTAACTGAACTAGTTCCCTTTAATCAACTGCTCTCTGGCTTTCCATCCTTGATTCTCCACAAGGAAGATGGTGACTTCAGATTTGGATCTTGCTGAGGCTAGATCACTGCCAATCCAACTGGCAGGCTCCTTCCCGGCTTGAGTTCCCATCAAGGTAGCAATCCCATATCCTGGAATGGCTAACTTCTCTGCGAGGTGCCAAGGTTGTTAAACTCACTCCACTACTTTGGAAAGCAAGAGACATCCAGAGGCATTTGTAGCATTTGCAGGGTTTGGAGAGAGGCTGGGGCTGCTAAGTGAAGGCATCTGTTTCCCCTAAGAGGCTATCTAGGTCAAGTTTTCCAACATCTAAACTTTTTCTATCCACTCACTTTTGTGAATTTTTAAGATGAATCAAGTGTTGCCAAACCAAAGACAATTTGCCAGGTGTTGCCCTCAAGGACAGTCTCAGTGGGGCAAAGGACTTTTGTGATCCAAGCCTGGCCAACCCTTAGGACCCAAATACAAAAGAGACAAAGCATAAACCCAATGTTCATGGGATGGGGAATGAAGGGAATCTTTTCAGTGGGAGAGAAGAACCAAGAACAGATGCTAAGTGCAGTCAGGAAAACCAGACAATAGCAATTGTCAGCATCTAGCACCAGTGGTGATAAATTTTCATTTTTTGCAGTTTATAAATAACAATTCCACAGGATTCTCACTGAGCCCTTTTGAAAAATTTTAGTGACAACCATGTCCCAAACATGCCAAACCCAGAGCTGTGTTATCCTACACAGAAGGGATTTTCTTTGTGAAAGGAGAGCTATTTCTGAAACATAGAACTACAAGATACAACTCATTAGATGGGGGTATTCCAGCCACCCACACTGAAGCTGGAGTTACCCCAAACTGGAGAAAACATCCTCCAATAACTACTAAACTATGCTGCTTTAGTTAGTAGTTAACACTAAAATATGCTTACATAGCTTATTGTCAAGTAAGTTCATTCAGTCCAGAAAGTGGGCAAGAAATGCCAGGGCAGGGCTGACATGGGTGCCCCGAGTTACAGCATCACTTTGAACGAGACTATTATTTACTTTTTAAAGTAAATATCATGTGGCAAAATCATGCCTTATACAAACCAGCTGAAGTGTGTGATGTAACCATGTTAACACGTTTTTATAGTCTTGGAAGAACACAACAGGATTGGGTCTATCAGTAATCATGTAAAGAAGCCGAGTATATGTTCCAGATGTTCATTATGTCCCAATCATCTGCTGGGAGCAAAGTGGAGGCTTTCTCCTTGCCCGGGAAGTCTGATTTTAGTAACTGAGACAGAGACGCACTTGAAATATGATATGTGTGGAATTATAATGCTAAATCCCATAGTTCCAGTTAAGTAAGTGTATGTGTGCAAAACAAAACAAACACATAAAAAGCAGTGGGAATAAAGAGAAAAAGAAAAGAAAGAGCAAGCAAAGGAGATACTGAAGGACCTTTCCATTCTGAGATCTTTCCCAGTTTAGCCTCATGGTGCCATGCTCATTTCCACGGTCAAACAGAACCTTTGCTGGAAAGGTCTAGGGGCATGAAATACAAATGCAGGTATAGATCAGCTTGACTATCACTCAGTAACCAACCTTTGTTAAATCAGATCTTTCAATATCCTGCATGATCAGAGCAAGAGTCTTCTATTAGTTCTTTTGCTTAAATATCAAAATCTCTGAAAGGAGGAGTTTTAAGCAACCTCTAAAGAGTCATCTTAAAAAGTATTTAGAATTTTAGATTATAGATATCTGCTTCACAAAATTCTCTATCCTGGAGGGTAATGTTTTGAATCACACCAATATTTTTAAGTTATTATGAAATTAATTCTACTTCCAAGCCCTTTGCAGTTCAGCCTGAACTGATCTTTGCAAACAAATGTACCTCTTGTTACATAACTTCATCTGTCCCTTGGGCCAAGTTAGACTACTTGCTGTACTCTAAACATGCTTTGCTCCATTTGTACCTGTAGCTCCTACTAAAGTATCTTCACCTCTGTCTCAATCCCAGCACATTTAGCTTGAAAATTCTGGTACATTTTCCACCTTCCTAATCCTCCTGGCATTTCTTTCATGCCCTCCTCACCCCTGCGCTAGCTAGAAGAGATGACTCATCCCTGTAAGCTCCCATTTCACTTTTTCATGTCCTTCTCTTGTATGCATTATGTAGGCATGTAGACACTTATTTGTATATATTTTCCTTCATTTATAAAGCAGTCATTGAGCATAATAGACAGCATGCTAAGAAATGGAAATACAACCAGTATTTTTCTAGCTGTAGTCCAATATCCAGTATGTAGATTAATTGATTGTGTCAGTTACCCACTTTGAAAAAAGGCCTCCTAGAAGCACAAAGGGATAGTGTGCTGTGGGCACTAACTGTGGGCTTTAACTAAACAACATGAACCCAAAGCAACTTTTTTTTAAAATGCAGGTAGAAATAAGTTGGACTCAAGAGTTGGTAGACAATTTAAATTTGCAATAAGATTAGAAATAGAATCAAGAGGTAGCTCTTTAAAAAAAAAAACAACCCTGAATATATAGAAATCACCTGTTATAGTGATCATGGTGTCAAGAAGCAATAACAAAAACTAAAATCTCAAGTTGCTTAAATCTTTTAGCTGGCAGAATAAGCTTAGTACTATAAGTTGAATCAAATGTCCTCCTCATTTGAAATTGTAGTTTCTATAAATTGAAGGCACAGAGTTCAGAAACAAATATTCAAATGTTTTTAAAAAATGAGCAAGCAAGTAGATTGAGAATAAATATTAGTAAACTCATCTAAATGTTACAGATATAAAAAGATTTTACTATATTTGCCATGGGCTACATAAACTTCTGTCATGCATTCCTCATGACATTACTTGAACACAGTAAGTCTTCCAAAGCCATCTCTGTGGTCTGAAGTCTCCACATAGCAGACCACTCTCCAGTATTTGTGTCTCAGTTGGTGCCCTCCTAACCGTTATGCCCAGCTCAAATCCCCAAGCCCCAAAGGCCAAGGAGCTCAAAATCAACCATTATGAACCACATCTTTTCCTGTGTTGCGATCAGACTTGTGAGCTCTGGCACACCAGGTCAGTTCTGATTCTAGAGAGGTAGTGGTTATGGTTCTAACTGAATGCAGTGAGCATTCATGGAAACTCTGCTACATGCTCAGCACCTTTGGTAGGCACTATAGGGTCACAAAGGAAGAAGAGACATGATCTCTGATGGGCTTGAGGAGCTAGTTATCTTGCTTAAGAGACACTAAACACACACAAAAAAGATTAGAGATAATATAATCATGAAATATTAAACTGAACATGTGATCAATTTCTAGATTATCTGATTATTGATATGTGTTTATTGCTATGTGAGCAGAAAGGGGAGAATGGGCCTTTGATCTTGGCAATCATACTTTATTTTCCTTGTTTGTTCACTCACCTCCTCTTGTAGATGGCTGTTTACATTTCTCTCCCAAATTCTCTACCATCCTTACTCTTAGTTGAAAACCTTACTTCCTATTTCATCAAAACGATAGATGCTTTACCAGAGACTTCCTTCAAGCTCTTCCCACAGTACTTTTCTATCCACTCACTTTTGTTGCTACATGTATTGCTTTCTTTTCCATTAGTAGGTGTAAATATCTATGCTCCTAGTTGACACTAACCTCCATTTGTATACCCTCTTGCCTTTTCAAGGACCTCACTCCAGAAATTCTTCCCCTTTCCTGTATTCTCAATTAGCCCTTCATCCTGCGTCATTCTCACCAGCACATAAATATGCTGGTTTTTCTCCCATCTTGATTCTACCTTCCCAGGATCAGGGGAAATCACAGTTTATCAGTGGTAAGAATTTCTAAAGGTCTGGTGCCAACTGGATGTAAATGAAGTATTTTCTTTAGGAAAAAAGCACTTCTCAAAAGTGGGTACAATAAAAAGAAAATTGGGATAAAAATAAAGGTTTATGTGTTATAATGTGACTTCATAGCCAGTATTCTAGCAAGTGAATTAATGTCTACATGCCTCAGTTTCTTCATGAAGCTATGATTGCTTGGAGTTCATAAACATTTAGAACATAAAACATCTTGATCGCATTTCTGAATTAGATATTGCTCCTTATATAACTGAATTATAACTATGATAATTTTAGTTTATAGGCAGCAAATAATTCAATCTATCTCATAGAACTGTACCAAAATTGTGTTAGGTGTAGGTGGATAGCTATTTGAGAAGACTCATGAAAAACCAAAAGCTGCAAAAGACAAAGCTCAACTGGTAAATTGCCAAGACAATTTCTAAAACAGCCAATCTGCAGACATCTACATGAAGAACATAAACAACTTGATAAATATATACTTATTCTCAGCCTCAAAGACAGGCTAATCAATGTCATCTTTTCATCTTACTGCTGAGTATTTGAAAACGTGGATGGCAAGTACAGAAAATCATGACCACCTTTCATCTTTATGACGAAACTTTATAACTTGACATCATAGAAGAAACTACAGAAATGCAAATCCAACACTTAAAATAATTACTATGCATATTTTTGCTGGAGTCAGGGGAGGAAGGGTGGTGGCAACAAAAGCACATATCTACTATCAGTGCTTAATGTACTGTATTTCAAGACAAGAATCAGAAGTAGATTGGGGGACTCATGGCATTTTAGAATTGGAAGGGACCTTGAAAACCACCTCAAGTCCAACTGCCTATTCATTCAATATCTTACTGAAATGGAGAAAGGGAGATCTGATGAAGGATATGTACAGAATAATGAGGTACAGTGATCTCAACTGGGCAAGAGAACAAGAAGGAAGAAATGTGTATTTTTGCTGCATATATTCACTCATGTGGCACTTTGTAGAAGAAGCAAATGGTAAGGATGACCTCTTTGACACACTGGTAGGCACTTGCCTGGGAAAAATATTTCTTCTAGACTTGTATGTCTCAGGAAAGAGAGGTAACACAAAAATAAAGGAAGTTTAGACTTAGATTTTTCAGTGGATAAGCCAAGCTTCAAGATGGTCCAGGTTGGGGCATAGAAGCATCATGTTGGAAATAGTAAATGATAGCCCTCCAAAATAAGTCACAGAAGTTGAGACAAGGCCTGGGTTTAAAATCCCAGAAGTATTGCCAACTAGTTCTATGGCCTTGGACAAGTTATTCATTCTGAGCTTTCCTATCTACAATCCCAGGTTGAAACAGACTGAGACTTAAATCCCAGCAGCATCATTAACTGTTGGTGTGATTGTGGGCTAGTTATCTATAAAATGAGGATATGTATATCTACCTCACAGATTGAGCACACAAAATTGCTAATAGAATAGATGTTGTTGGTATGAGAATGCTTGTATATATTTAGTACAAACCACTAACATAAAGTTCTCTAATTTGGAATTTACTTTGTGTTATCTGTATACAGAGTTTTCTGATGGCCACTCTCTAGTAGAAAAGTTGAGGCAAGTTCAAGGTGACCCGTTTCAAATTGATTTGGTTATTCCCAAATTTATGTAAGTCTTGATAAATAAGCTAGCTAACATGAATGATTGCAAACCTCTTAGGAAATACTACTATAAACCTACTCTAAAATGTACCATCCCTGTTATTAATCCACAGTGGAAACCAAATCTAAATATCCAACCTAAGAGCTATCCAAAAAATTTCAGATTCTGAAATTTCTTCAAACCACAAATAGTCACATTGATCTCTCTGTCATATTTGTTAGCTTTAATTTAGAAAAACACTACAGTAAGTATTAGTATTTACTTTATTTTGATGATTTGATGATAGGAGGATAGCAGCTGTAATCTTTGTTCTGCCATATTAACTCTCTAGACAATTAGCTGAGGTGAATTGGGGAACATACATAAAAATAGGTTACAGGAAGCAAGATGCAGAGGCTCAAATCTCTTCCTCCATTCAGTTAAGGAAACAGCCTCACTTAAAAATACAAACAGTCCCTGAAAAGGTTACAGTTTATGCAGAGCTTAATAGGAATTTCTTTGGGGTTCCTTATAAGGCTAACAGGGCCTCTCATGGTTTGTTTGTTTTTGCATTAAAATGAAACATTTTTATTGTACATACTTATAATAAATTTGAATCACATGTTCATTTCTCATTTGTTTTAACACTTTGATATATCATTTTAGATGTCATCACCTGTCAAGGACTGTCAAAATTTTCTCTGCCCATCCAGATATTTAGTAAAGAAAGTCAGTCATTCCCTTCCTGTGTCAATTGTCTTCTTTCTTTCTTTTATTCCTTCCTTCCTTCCTTCCTTCCTTCCTTCCTCTCTCTTTCTTTTGTTACATTATGTTAGTCGCCATACAGTACATCATTAGTTTTTGATGTAGTGTTGCATGATTCATTGTTTGTGTATAATACCCAGTGCTCCATGCACTCTGTGCCCTCCTTAATACCCATCACCAGCTAACCCAAACCCCACCCCCTCCCCTCTAAAACCCTCAGTTTGTCAGAGTCCACAGTCTTTCATGGTTCATCTCCCCCTCTGATTCCTCCCCTTCAATTTTCCTTTCCTTCTCCTCATGTCACCCATGCTATTCCTTATGTTCCACAAATAAGTGAAACCATATGATAATGGTCTTTTTCTGCTTGACTTATTTCACTTCACATAAACTCCTCCAGTCCCATCCATGTTGATGCAAATGGTAGGTATTCATCCTTTCTGATGACTGAGTAATATTCCATTGTATATATGGACCACATCTTCTTTTTTTTATTTTATAATTTTTTATTTTTTTATTAACATATAATGTATTATTAGCCCCAGGGGTACAGGTCTGTGAATCGCCAGGTTTACACACTTCACAGCACTCACCATAGCACATACCTTCCCCAACTGGACTACATCTTCTTTACCCATTTGTCTGTTGAAGGGCATCTCGGCTTCTTCCACAGTTTGGCTATTGTTGCTATGAACATTGGGGTTCATGTGACCCTTCTTTTCATTACCTCTGTATCTTTGGGGTAAATACCCGTTAGTGCAATTGCTGGGTCATAGGGTAGCTCTATATTTAACTTTTTGAGGAAGTTCCACACTGTTTTCCAAAGTGGCTGTACCAACTTGCATTTCTACCAGCAGTGTGTGAGGGTTCCCCTTTCTCCACAACCTTATCAATATTTGTTGTTTCTTGCCTTGTCGATTTTTGCCATTCTAACTGCTATAAGGTGGTATCTCACTGTGGGTTTGATTTGAAGCTGGGGGCATCATGTTCCCTGATTTCAAGCTCTATTACAAAGCTGTGATCATCAAGACAGCATGGTACCGGCACAAAAACAGACACATAGATCAATGGAACAGAATAGAGGCCCCAGATATGGACTCTCAGCTCTGTTGTCAACTAATCTTCCACAAAGCAGGAAAAAAATATCCAAGGGAAAAAAGACAGTCTTTTCAATAAATGGTGCTGGGAAAATTAGACAGCTATATACTGAAGAATGAAACTTGACCATTCTCTTACACCTTACACAAAGATAAACTCTAAATGGATGAAAGACCTCAATGTGAGACAGGAATCCATCAAAATCCTAGAGGAGAACATAGGCAGTAACCTTTTTGACACTGGCCACAGCAACTTCTTTTAAGACACATCTTTAAAGGCAAAGGAAACAAAAGCGAAAATGAACTTTTGGGACTTCATCAAGATAAAAAGCTTCTGCACAGCAAAGGAAACAGTCAACAAAACAAAGAGGCAACCCATGGAATGGGAAAAGATATTTGTAAATAATAAAGTGTACAGATAAAGGGCTGGTATCCAAGATGTATAAAGAACTTCTCAAACTCAACACCCAAAAATCAAGTCAACAATGGGCAGAAGACATGAACAGACACTTCTCCAAAGAAGACGTATGAATGGCTAACAATCACATGAAAGAATTCTCTCATGCTTTTTAGCAAGACCATGTTGCTTTCCATACTTCCAACTCACTACTGAAAACTGTTTCAGGTACTAGTCTCAGAAAAAGGACTACAGTCAGAGCTCGTTACTAACTTCTCTCTAAAAGACCACATGGACTAACCCATCATGTTTTTGATCCCCGTTGACATTCCAGGTCATATCTCATTGTGAGTATTCTTTATCCTGCTCTACACATTCCTTAATCTGACTTAGTCTTCTGTATTCCTTCCCTGAACTCTTCTGCTGTACTCTCTAGAACTCATGACATGTCATCAGCAAAATCCCCCATTACTTCATCTTCTTTTGCTTCCCCTTTTTGCTCTAACTGAAACCCATTTGTCTCTCTGGAGGACGTAAATTTTTCCCAGTCTTCTCTTGAGATTCTTTTACTTTTTTCATGTTATATTTCATAAACAAAAGGGTCTGAAATGATGGATAGGTATCCTCCTTTTTCCCTATAATTACTTTCTGACTTTTGCTTTCTCTTCCCAAAGCTACTTCACTTCCACCTCCTTGGGAGCACAGACTCTCAGAATATGCCACCTTCTCTGCCACCTTATTACTATTACAGATTGTCTTTTTGGTCATTCCCCTTTATGCATTGAAGATTTGTTGTCTGGATCATTGTTTTTCCTTCCACCATTGCTCTTGTCACCATTCTTGAGGACTTCAGTATCCATATGAACAGTACATCTGACAATGTGACCTTGGAACACCTTTGAACACCTTTGAACACTCCTTGTGTCCAATCTTCTGTTCCTCCACTCTATCTTAGCTATCACCCCCTCTCCACACACACACACTATACCCCAGACATTACTATTTCAATTACCACTATCTTGGATATCTCAATTGGTAGGGTATCGGACTTTTAATCTGAGGGTTCTGGGTTCAAGTTTCTCTTTGAGGATTTGTGGCATTTGCCACTTACTTAGGTTACCAAATATTATCACTTAAAATTCCATTGCTGAACCATGCTTCCACTTTAAAGTGAATTCGATCCATTTCTTTTCCATTATTTTCAGAATATGCTAGATAAACGTGTTTTCAGGAAAGAAAAAAAAAAAAGAAGAATCTCCCAAATCCTCCTTTTAAGTATACTACTCCCTGTATACCATTTTCTATCTTTCTAGCTCATCTCTTTTAGTACTCTTCCATCATACCTGTCAAGCAAAACCTCAATTCTGAATCTCTTTCGAGTACCTGGTGCAGGTGAATGTGGCTGAAGAAAACATTTAATCAGGCTAAGCAGCCTCACATTAGATTGATTGATTGATTGATTTTACCAGAAACATCAAGTCAACCTACTGTGCAGTACTGCTTGGAAATCCATGACTTTCAGAAATAATGTGAAGAATGTTGGGGGAGGGGATAAGACTACAAGAAGAAGACTGGGTATGATTCAGATGAGAGAGTGAGAAAAGAGATGATGAGCCATGGATTAGAGAAGAGGTCACAGGAATGTGGGTCAGGGAATATTTTCCAGCAACATTTAGGAGGCAGAACTGGCATGATTTGATGAGTGAAACATGACTTGGGAAATTAAATAATCAGCTTTGCTCATATCAGGAACTATTGGGTAGAAGCTGGAGACAACAGGCAAATGAAATCATTCTAGATTTAATATTTTACCCAGAGTACTTCATTAGATGCTTAGAAGGGACTTAATAGGAAGGTTATTCATAGGAAGTTGTTCATTTCTGTTGTTCATGTGTTTTTCATTTCTTTGCACTCTGACCATCCTTCCACAAGCTTCCTACCTAAGACTTCTCAAAAATAGTCTTTGTAGCTTCTATCCATTCCTGTTGGGGAGGTTTCCAATCTATTATCCTTTGTCATTTACAACCTCCAATTTGAGGGGATAAAGAGAATAATTGATCCTTATTAGTTTAAAAAGTCATTCATTTTAAAAAAAAATCTATTCAAAGAAAACCAAGCAGAAATTTAAAAGTAGGGAATGTGCTATTTTTAGTTTGGGACATTTTAATTTTACTATGAAGTGACAGGGTCAATAGGCAGTTTGGTTATAATTGTTAAAGATGTAGACCTGGTAATTAATTGTATCTATTGTTTTTATCCACCTAAGATTCATTATTCCTATTAATATCCTGATAGTCAGTGGGAAGTTACCCCTATCCCCCTCAGCAGTCTCATCACTCTCCACCCCTTTATCTTCCTATGCTTATATTTATCTGCTTGTTTGTTTTGTTTACTGACTATATATCCCTCTGTAATATAAGCTCCATGAGCCTAGGGACTGACTCCGTTGGTAACTGTTGCATTCCTAGAGCCAAGAAAAGTACTGGACTCATAGTAAGTGTTCAATGCATGTTAAATAAAGGTCAGTTTGTTTAAAGTTGACCTCACTCCTACCACCAGAGATGGTGATATGACTCAGGCTTAAGGAAGTAATTATATTCTACTTTGTTGGAGACAATGGCTGGTTTAGGATGGGCACATAAACTAATATGGCCCTGAAACTGAGAATTTGTACTTTTGGAGCTTCAAGAGACCCCACTGAGGGGGCCTGGACTGCCAAACTAAGTCAGATGTATGCAAAATTAAGAGATAAAGAGAATGAGGTCAAATCTTGATAAGATTATTTAAGATCCTGGGGCAAGACAAACATGTTACATGAACCAATAAATTCCATCTTTTGTTTAACATTGCTCAACATCACTTAAGTTGAATTGCATTTTCTGCCATTTATAACCAAGAGTTTTGATTAACACAGGTTGTAACTAAAGTGTTATAAATAGATGACATCACATGGGCAGGACAGATTATGAGATAATAGAGCACGAGGATAAACCATATTTATGGATGAATGGAAGAAGGAGACTAAAAAGAATAGCTTAAAATGTAAAAAAGAGCCAGCACTATCTAGCTCACAGAAACTAAGTGGAGAAAGAATTTTGCAAAGGAAGAGAAGAGGAAGTAGTAAACTTAAACTCAAAGTCACCAAGAGGGCTTACTAAAACACAGATTGTTGGGCCCAGCCCAAGCAGTTCTAATTCAATAAGTCTTGAGTGTAGCCCCAAAATTTAAGTCTCTCAGGAGTTCCTAGGTAATGCTTTTTTTGCTGGTCTGGAGACCACTTTTGAGACTCATTGTTATAGAGATTTTGAAGAAGGTGAGCTTTGGAAAAAGTTTATTGGAATTGAAAATGTGGAAAAGGAGAACAGTACATGTGTTTACAGTGGGTGGATAAAGATGTAGGGAGTTAGGAATGATTGGGAGGAGAAGAAGTAAAGGCAATGAGGATAGACAATTATTTGAAGGCATCAAATTATCAAAGAAATGAGAGGGAACCAGTTAGAAAGAATGACAGAAAAAGCACCTTTTATTTAAAAATGGGAAAGATCTGGACATGTTTATTTGTTTAAAATAAAGGGCTATTGTAAGGCCTTGAGAAGGTGTTGTTACAAGAGGTACAGGAGGTGAGCCCTAGAGTAATGGGTTGGAGAGGACCAGGAAAATAGGTGAGGTTCTTGAGTCCTCTCAGTAATAGTGAGCAGGAGTTGGTGCAGATGTGGAGAGATTTGTGGATAGAGAAGCCCATGTTTGGATTATCTATTTTTTCCCTTAAAATAGGGAAAAGGTTCATGTGCTTAGGTTAAGGCCACAGGTAGAAGATCAAGGGTTTAAAGAGAAAGGAGAAAGTTGGAAATAACTGCTGAAAAAAATGGGGGAAAGTTAATCACAGACAAGTGCAAGTTTTACTCAAATTATCCACGGCCCAGCTGTGGTTGGAGTCCATGATTATGGAATGGAGGGACTTCTTCCCAGCAAAGCTTGGCAGCCTGGTTTAGGAGCAGAGAAGGCAGACTGTGGCATTTATCCAGGATAGGGGTGACTTTCCTTCTTGTTCTGTTAAGAACAATAATACCTCCATTAATTAGCGCCCCGGGAATAAAGCTCTTTACTATGAAAACAGGCAGTCTGAAAAACAAAAACATGTCCATAAATCACGAAAGCAGAACATTTGTAGCTGTATGACAGAACTGCTCACTACACAGTTTCTTTTTGTCCTGGACCAGACCCTAGTCTAGATCACCATGTGAAATCACTGAAGAATATCTTCTGTCCCAGGTCCCCTTGACCTACTTCAAGGGTCTGACATCTCCTGTTCTCTTCAACCCTAAACCTCTACAAACCTGGGGAGGATTTGATAATCTGTCTTGCAGTTGCTGATTACAGATTTTTGGAATGCCTCATTCGTGTGCTTCTTTAATCAAGATTAGGTATTTTCCATGCTTTTGCTCTGACTGTGAAGTAATATTGGACTTACCTTTCTTAAAAGAAATTTAGGTTTCAACTTAAAAGAGGAGGAATACAGGTAATGGAGGTATGTCTGATCTCTAGTGCTTTGTATTGTATCCAGGAGCCAGCTAAGTGCCTGAAACAAGGAAAATCCTCAAAAATTATCTTTTGAATGAATGAAAAAATGAAAAAATGAATAAATTAACAATAAAACTGATTGTGAGTTGGGGTGGGGATGGAATTGTGGTGGCGATGGGGAACAGACAGTCTTGGTGGAAGTGCAAGTTACAATAGCCTTTATGGAGGGTACTTTTAAATTGTGTTTTCTGGCCAAATTCAACAAGACAGTAAACAACATGTGTTGGAGAGGATGTGGAGAAAGGGGAACACTCTTACACTGTTGGTGGGAATGCAAGTTGGTGCAGCCACTTTGGAAAACAGAGTGGAGATTCCTTAAGAAGTTAAAAATAGAACTACCCTATGACCCTGCAATTGCACTACTGGGTATTTACCCCAAGGGAACAGATGTAGTGAAAAGAAGGACCATCTCTACCCCAATGTTCATAGCAGCAATGGCCACAGTCACCAAACTGTGGAAAGAACCAAGATGCCCTTCAACAGACGAATGTATAAAGAAGATATGGTCCATATATACAGTGGAGTATTATGCCTCCATCAGAAAGGATGAATACCTAACTTTTTCTGGAAGGACTGGAAGAGATTATGTTGAGTCAAATAAGTCAAGCAGAGAGAGTCAATTATCATATGGTTTCACTTACTTGTGGAGTATAAGGAATAACACGGAGGACATTGGGAGACAGAGAGGATAAGTGAGTTGGGGGAAATCAGAGAGGGAGACAAACCATGAGAGGCAGTGGACTCTGAGAAATAAGCTGAGGGTTTTGGAGGGGAGAGGGTGGGTGTTGGGTGAGCCTGGTGGTGGATATTAAGGAGGCATATATTGCATGGAGCACTGGGTGTGGTGCATAAACAGTGAATTTTGGAACACACACACACAAATAAAATAAAATAATTTTTTTTTTAATGTAAAAAGTTTAATTAAAAAAAAAAAAAGGAAGAACCCTGAGACAAAGATTTGAGCGCAAGTAGTTTTCTTAGAAGATGATCCCATATAGCACCGGTAAGGGAGCAGAAAGGGAAAGAAGTCAATAAAAGGGTATGTTAATGAGAGAGTTATCATCGTGGATAGCTGAGGCTCAGCTCAGTTCCACTAGGGACCTCTGTATAAAGTTGTTCCCTGCCAAAGGTGAAGAAAGTGGGGACATTTATTTGTCATTGACTGAGGACTTCTCTTGGATATGTCAGTCCCCAATTTTTCTGGCCTACCTTGTGAGTGCGCAAAGCACAGTTTTTATAGCCAGGAAAAAACCTCAGAAAACGAGGTGCAGGCTTGCAATAGGAAGTCATTAGTGACTGAGGAAGGGGTATGGTGGGAGCATCAAGAGCAAAGTTACAGAGCCTATCTGGCATAATCTTTCAAAATTTTAAACCTATACTCTTCTATGCAGTAATTCCAATTCTATAAGTTTATGCACTTGTAAAATGCTCACATCTGCACAAATACATACATGTATACATACAAGGATATTCGTTGCAAGATTATTTATAGTAGCAAACTTTTGGACATGGTCTCAGTGTCTATAAGTGTAAGAGGCTGATTAGACAAATTATTGCACCACCATATATTGGAATTCTATGTGGCTGCTAAATAAATAAGAAGGCTCTATCTCTACTGACACAGAAGAATCATTGACATATATTATTAATATAGAAAAGCAAGATTAATAATGGCTTGAATAGTATGTTACCATATGTGCAAAAATGTGTGCACATACATGTATGTGTATATATGTATATATATTTGTATATGCCTAGAATATTGCTAGAGGGATATTGAAGAAATTGGACATGATAATCCCGCTGACACGGAAACTGAGAATGAGAGAAAGTCAAGGTGAAAGAGAAAAAACTTATATTTTTTTACTATAATATGTTGTATTGTGTAATTTTTTAATATGCTCAAGTAAGACCTATTTTAAGAAATTAAAATGGTAAGTGAATTGGAGTTGTGTGTGTATGTATGTGTATATTGTAGTTAATTAAACAAAACAGACACTTTTCTCCCTACTTCTATTCCGACCTTCTAATCACAAGGGAATCGAATCTCAAAGGATTCCAGAAAATTTCTGGAAATCTTAGATGTCCTAATGCTGAGATTACTCCATTCCCAGCCAATCATGAAAACAACCTCCTCCAGACTTCTTTTGCTGTTGCATGTTTCACAGGTCTCTGCTTTCCTGTGAACCAATGAAATGGTAGCTGAAAACTGTTTTAAGACAAACACAAAAAAGTAAGTTCTGGCACAAGCTGGACTAGATGTTCTTGATAATACATTTCCAGCAGAAATGTTCTCATCCTTGAGGGAAGTCCCCTGAGTGGTCATGACACTCTGGGGCAGGGAAGCGACTCCTTAGGGGTGCCTAGAATGTCTCAACATTTGGCTGGGCAGTGGCATGTCACAGAAGTGTATAATACAGATCTTCGTTTTGAGTAACTGGTGCTTTCTCTGGAGTACTGGGGGCTAGAGGAACTATTTTTCCCTAATGAAACTGGTGAACTGTTATAGTTTCTTCTGCCTCCTCAGCTTCTCCATGGAGAAGAGGATTAGTTAGCTAGTTGCTCAGCTGAATCAGTACAGGCATCCACATTTGGCATAGACTGCCCAGATTAGGTGGTATCATCTTTGGCAGGGAGTTAGGGGAGAGGTACAGAATTCCCATTTTTCTTAGTTGATACCAGTGAAGAATAAGAAAGATCAGTCACATCCAGATCATTGCTACAGCAAACCTTAAATGCTCTTCCTATTTCCAGTCTTGCCATTTAAAAAATCATCTTCCAAGATGTGGCCACAGTGATCTTTCCAGAATATATGATATAACTCTGATGATCCATTTTTTTGAAAGTCTTCAGCGGAACCCTATTTTTCTATAAAGTAAAATACATCCCATAACCCTGGTACTGAAGTCTTTCATGGTCCAGCCTGTGGACGTTTTTCTAACTACACCACTTACCAGTGCCATCCTTTTGTATTTTTAGCAGTGCCTACAGATCCCTATATTCTGCTTACGTTCTCCTCTATTTCAAAATACAGAGACACATTTCCTGGTCCTCTGGGTTCCCATGGATGTGTTAGAATCCTTTTCTCTCATAGTACTTATTACACTGTATTACAATTTCATGTTTGTGTATATCCTTTATTAGACAGTAAGATTTTCTAGGTAAAGAAAGTTCTGGCACAAGCTGGACTAGATGTTCAGTAGGCAATCAATTCAAGTTATTTACATAGACCAACTATTTCCATCAAGTGTCTGTGCTTGAATGCCTTCAGCTTATCCTGTATGGACATCTCATTCTACTTTGATGATGGATAAGAATAGTGTTGCAGGCTGCATTCCCCAAGAAAAAGATTCTGAAGTGGAGATTTGTGTGCAGGAAGTTTTGGTGGATGTTTCTCAGGATCTGCACCTGTGGAGGAAGTGAAAGAAGCAGATTAGGAGAGAGGATATATTGTCGCATGGCAGCAGCAAGGCCTTAGCTGACCCTAGAGAGTTCTGAAGCTGGGGAAGCCCTTCAGAATTGGCCCAGACTGGGGAAGGAGGCTGAGCTTTCATATCTCTACATGAAACAGATGTTGGATGCAAACTGTCCCTGGAGGGAGTCATGACTTTAGGGCAAGGTGTCTCTTTTCAGCCAAGGGCAATTACTCTGGAAGCCTGAGGACTGAGAGCTATTGGTAAGCAGCACACCCAGCACTTGAATATAACCTTCTTTCCTGCAGGGGTATCTGGACAGCGCAGTACTCTGTATAAACTGCAAATGTGGACTCTAGAAATAGAATACCTGTATTCATTTGTGAGCTCCACCATTTGCTAAGTGTTCCAATTATCTATTGCTATGTCACAAACTACTCCCAAACTTAATAGCTTTAAAACTACAATCATTTATTTATAGCATAAATCTTCAATATGGTAAGTTCAGTGGGGAAGCTTATTTCTGCTTTACATGGTATCACCTGGGGTGGCACATTTAAGGTTGGAAGATCTACTTCCAAGATGGCTCACTTACATGGCTGGCAGTTTCAACAGGGACCTCTCCATAGGAGAACTTGGGCTTCCTTACAGCCTGGTGGCTGAACACCAAGGATTAGCATTTTAAGATAACTAGGCAAAAGCTGTATCACCTTTTATGACCTTCTCAGAAGTCACAGAGCATCATATTTTGATAGAGGAGTGCCAAGGCTACATTGTAAGAAGAACATGTGAGAGTGGAGCTATTGTTATACCACTTTTTTTTTTAATACAATCTTCTGTAATTTATTTTCTGGTCATGATAATTAACATTTGTTTTTTATGCAAAATATACTTATACCCCTCTCTAGATCCCCAAATCTTATCTCATTATGGCACCAGTTACAGTCACTTGAATACTGTTCTTTTAAAATTTTATTTGGTTCATGAACCTTCAACCTGCACAGTACTCAGCAGGAACATTTCATCTCTGCTTCTCCCAGTTGGGGTGGCCCATCTATTATTAGATGACTTATTCATTATTCCAAGATGGCGTATTCACAGCACTGACAATTTGTGCTGACTGACAATTTCTCTCCATGTGGGTTTTATCACAGGGAGACCTTATCTTCCTCAGAGCGTAGTGTTTAGGTTACAAAGGCAAATGTCCCAGCCAGGGAACCAGGAAACCAGGTGGAAGCTATATCGCTTTTTATGAACTTGTCTCAAAAGACATATATGCTATCATACCATAGTCATAATTTTGCCCAGTGTTAAAGGTAGGAAGTGTTAACTCTACCTCTTGATGAGAGGTGGTCAAAGTCTTATTGTATGGATAGCATATGTAATGGGAGATGTTGTTACGACTATATTTGAAAAATATAAACAACTACAGGCATATTATGTTACCTCTCTGTGCCTCAATATATTTCAAAAGTGTACTACTGGGAGAAGACACACTGCTGGAGAGTGGAGAGAACTCGCCTTATCCTTTAGTTCTTTATATCAGGGTTCTGTAGTCTATAGCCCAGGATTAAATCTGGCTCACTGCCTGTTTTTGTTGATGAACTTTTATTGTGACACAGCCACACTTGTTCACTTATGTATTAACTATGGCTTCTTTTACATTATAATGGCAGAGGCCAGCTGTTGCAACAGAGACCATATGGTCTGCAAAGACTAAAATATTCACAATTTTTCCTTTAGAGAAAAAGTTTGCCAATGACTACTTTACATCCTATTTACATCCATTCACAGAGAGAATGGAAACTGAGAGTCACTATAGAGATAGCCTTGAGCATGCTCCATTCTATGGATGAGTTTGCTGAGACTCACAGAGGACCAAGTGACTAGTGAGAAATAATGACCATTTTTTCCTATCTACTGTATACCTTGTTAATCTTTTTCTAAATTTTTTTACAAACATTGTCTCCTTTCATCTATACAGGAAGGTCTTATATTCATTCCCAATTTATACCCAAGAAAAGTGAGAACTTAAGTAATTTGTCCGATTACATAGAGACAGAATTGGAATTCCAACCCAGATCTTCCTGACTTCAGAACCTGTGCTCTTAACCACAGAAGTTGCCTTTCTCAAAGTGAAATTTTCTTTCTACTTGTCTCAGAACCCTCAGTCTGAGACTCACTGCACCACACATATGCCATACTCAAAGGTCTCAGAAGTAGTTAAATATACATGTGCCCACTAAAAATATAAACCTTGTCTTACTCCATTTGGGTTGGTATAACAACAAACTAGGTGGCCTATAATCAATGGAAATTTATTCTTCACAGCTCTGGAGGCTGCAAGTTCAACATCAGGGTCCCAGCATGGTTTGGTGAGGCACCTCTTCCAGGTTGCAGACTTTTTATTGTATCCTCACATGGTGAAAAGGGAAAGAGATATCTCTGGGACATTTTTTATAAAGGCACTAATCCCATTCACAAGGGCACTGCCCTCATGACCTAACCACCTCCTAAAGGCCACACTTCCTAATACTATCACCTGTGGTGTTAGGATTTCAGGGTATGAATTCTGAGACACAAACATTCAGGCCATGGCCAACCTACAGACTGAGGAAATCAATGATGGAACCTAAGTCATCTCTGTTTTTAACAAATATCTTCAGTGATTCTGATGCTCAGTCAAGATTGAGAACCATTATTCCCTACTCACTAGAACAAGGTCCTCCTAACTCTTTTTTAGGATTTCAATGGATAGTATTTTTGTTCAATTCACATCTTTCCATTACCTCCTCCTTACTCCATTTTACCATTATGGCCACAAAGAGACCATGAGAAAGACAGTTATGACTGCTGTGTCCAACACTGGAGGATTTTAATGCCATGACCAGAAGAAGGCATTATCTTTCTCCCACTGGCCTGACTCTTTTTTCTAAGGCAAATTCTCCTTTGAAGCAGAAAGAGCATGGGTAATGGCTAACCAAATCCTCACTCTGTCACTGTGGAGAATTACAGTAGGAAAGGAAAAAATGGGAAAAACTAGGAGAGGGCAATGTGGTAGCTTCTACAGACCGGAGAGCATCTTCTGACCTAGCACTATGATGAGGAGCTTTTTACATTCAGCTTTCTTCTGCTTTCAATCTTAAGTGTATTGGCAGAGGATCTAAAAATGGAATAGAAATGCCAATAACAGTTCTAACCAGTCAAAGTCAAAGACACTAACAACTTTTTAAATCATCACTACACTCAAGAGCTCATTGAAACCTTGAAACATTGAAGTAGTACAACAATTGCATCTCCATTTTTACATATGGAAGTTTGGTTTTATTTATAGGAGATGTGATTTCTACATGTACCACAGAACTTTGGTGTGCTGCACCATTGGGAGGGTAGGAATTTAATCCCTGTTCATCAGGCACAAGACTGGCAAGAGAGAAGCTTTCTAATTAAGATTCTCACATTCGTAAATACTTTAAAGCATTACTATTATCTTGGGAAGCAGCTTGAAAAACTATACATTCTTTGTATGTGAGAAGATACATTTTCTTTCCCCTTTTGGTCCTTTAACCTGTTGCAAAACTTGACAGTGTTTTGCAAAATTTGATAGTCCTTTGGATTTTTAGGGAGCTATTTTGTAAACTAGATGTTAAATGAGGTCTTCAACTCATTTAATTAAAACATTGTGAGGACAATGAGTTGTTGCCCTGGAGTGATTAGCTACCCTAGTTTGTCCAAGACTGGGGGTCTCCTGGGACATGGGACTATGACCACTAAACTGGGAGTCTTGGGTAAACTTGGATGATTTGGGGCACGTCAATCTACTGGTTGCCCCAACTTGGGTGCAGAACACAGTTCTTTCATGGACCTTCCAAAAAACCAACTACTCACCAACATTTCATGACCAACATTTCGCTCTCCCCTCTTTCTTCATTTTTCCCTTTTAAAGGAACACATACAATCTTCTCCTCTTATGGAGAGGGATTCTGCTGCGCCTTCCTGAAGCCTTGGCACAAAACCATTTCATGGCCCCAAGGCTTCAACTTCCAGTCCAAGTAAGCTTATCACAACATTCCTTGAAACAAACACTGTGCTCTCCTTCAGTGGAATGTTGGCGAACACAGTATTCCTCTTGTCTTATTACTGTTTGTGTACCCACCTTGTTGCAAATGGATAGTTTTGTGATGGGTCTTTCTAATCTTTGATAATCTTTCCCCATTCATCATATGGACCTCAATGTACTTTCTACATTGTGTCATATATAAGGACATGACTAATTCTGCAGCCTAAGACAAGTCACTGGGCTCCTTTGAGTTTAGATGTCTCATCTAAGAAAAGGAGCAAAACAAATTGATTTTGAAGATTCCTTTCTGTGCTGAAATTCCAAAATGCAACTGATCAAGACAATCTTCTACATGTAGCCTGGAAAAGTTATAACATTCTTTAAACATGTAACAATACAGAACAGGGAACTATCAACAAGGCTGATCCTTAAATCTTTCATGAACATAAACGGCTATTTTTGTCCTCATTCTCAGAAGTAACTGCTCTCTACTCCATTCCCCTATGGTGGAGTGCTATTTACAGTTGTTTTTAAATCTACTACTTAAAAACAAAAAGACACATCCTTCACCCCAACTCCTCATTTTGAAAACAATGTAAGTACTTTATATAGATTGCAGAAAATTTAGAAAATATAGAAAAACACAGAGGATGATAAAATCCACCAATAATCCCTTCATGCCAATGTAACCATTGTTAAACTTTTGCTGTATTTGGTAAAAACAACAAATAAGACACAAAACAACAACAACAAAAACCCATTGTACTGTACTATTTTATTTTATTTATTTATTTTTTTATTAAGTCTGATTAGCCAACATATAGTACATCATTAGTTTTTGATGTAGTGTTCAATATACTGTACTGTTTTACAATCAGGTTTATTCATTTAGCAATAGATTAGAATTTCTCATTTCATCATGAAAATTCTAGTGGCTCATTTTATTCCATTTTATGGGAAGCTATACTTGATTTAATTAATTTTCTGGTTGGATATTAAGGAGTTCCCCTCCAAGGTTTTATAAACAAACATCTAATATATTATTTTTCTGCCAGATGTTCTTAGTGGTGAATTTCTAGAATGTGAATTATATACATTTCTGGGTTTTTAACATGGACTGTCAAATTGTCTTCCAAAAATTATCCTCAAATTGTCTTCCAAAAATTATTCCCATAGCAGGATAGAAGAGTGACTCTTCCTTACAGCTTTGCCAATAATTAGTCATGACCAATGATCACATTGGCCAAGGGCTTTGGGCAGTGACAAAGTCCAGTGTGATAGCCAAACTCTGATATTACTCTTTGATATTAGTGTGTTTATCAAACATCCAAAAATAGAACAGGAAAGCAAACAGCAACATTGATCATTTGGGGTCAGAGTCATACACTGAGTATTAGAGCATCTAAACATACATCAGGGATTCTTAACCTGCTGTCTATGAACCTTACCCCAGACTTTTATCCCACTTAATATAAGTGTTTGCTTCAACCTGTACAAACTTATTGGAACCAGAGGGTATGGCTGCCACAAGAAAATTTGAGGATAAAAAAAGCATTTATGGAAAAAAAAGAGGGACTTTTCTCATAGTGAGTGTACTTGTCATATGGATCAACTTATTTCATTTTCAGAGTATAGTGTAGGTATTTTTTATACCCATTTTATCAAAGATAAAACTCAGAACTCAGAGTCTGAGATTTGTCCCATGGTCATGCAGGTAATTAAGAACAGATCTGGGAGCCAAAGCTTGATTTTTCTGACCCTAAAAAGAGTTGTTTTGCTGTAACATAAAGATCTTCCTTGAAAAGGAGAATAAGGCTGGGATTAAACATAAAGTATAAAGATAATGTGAAGTAAAAGGCATAGTGCCTAGTGCACATAGGACTTGAATGCATTTGTGCTGAGGAATTGAATGAATGACTAATATTTCTTTCTTATCCTTGGCTTTAAGTATCCTAAGCAATGGCAAAGGGGTTGGGAGGTTATCCCTTCCACAGAATTGTTTGGTCCCAGACTTCACCCTTTAATTATGGTCCATATTTTCTTCATTCCAGATTACTCTAAAACAACTGACAATGCTTTGGGTGCCATGAATGGGTGGGAGAGCCAGGCAGGAAATGTGTTAGGCTGAATGAATTAGTCTTCTTTTTTGGTAGGTAGCATACTGGCAATTTCATGTGGTTTGCCTTAATAGTTCAAGTGTGCACTGTTGATTTTTTTTTTATTCTAAGTGTTTATGAGAATAACGGACTTATTTCCTCTTCCTTCTCAAGATCTTGGGGACACCCTTTCCATCTTCCATAGAGGAAAAGCAAGCCAAGTTTGCCTGATCTTAATGTACCAGCACTTAACATCACCCACCATTTGGGTGTTGACTGCTTTGGTCAAAAGTTGGTGGAAGTTGGTGGAAGGAGAAAGTGAAAGGTTTTGATGGGGGATATGGAGATAGATCCAGAGGAGACCCACCATGTCAACAGCAGTGTGGTCCCAGCACAGGGATGAGATATGGACCAAGATCTAATGCCTAAGAAAGAGGGTGAGTGAATAAGAAAAAGGCAAGGGGAAGGGGAGAAGGAGGGAGAACAAGGCAGAGTTTATATATGGCCTGAGAAATAATGTGGATATTTAGGTGAGGGATAAGCCACAGCCTTAGGAGTTAGATCTCAGGCCCAAGGTAGAGTCAGGCCCGACATGATGGGGATTATATACGAGATCCAAGCAAACCAGGGCTCCTTCAACATTTCCTAGAGTCTCGGGCCAATTTGAGCCATAGTATCTCAAAAGACCAGGCTGTGAATTGGGTTGAGGGTAGAGGAGCAGGCAGGCTGATGCAAGAATCCAGGCATTCTGCATTCACAAGCTTTTAAAGGTTTGCCTTACTTCTTTCACCTCATAGTTATTGAGCTTATATTCTGTTCCAAGCTCTGTGTTAGTTGTTGAGAATAGAATAGTAAAAATACAAATTATCTGTCTTCATGGAACTTCTATTTTAACAGAGCAGAGAGATAGTCAACAAGGGAACAAATAAATAAAATAATTAATATAGTAATTAATTAAATAATTATATGCAGTGTTATGAAGTAAATACCCAGGGTGATGGAATAGAAACACCAGGGAGGAGGCTCATTTTAAATAAGGTTTTTCCAGGACAGTTGATTAGAGGCCCAAAGGATGAAAATAAACCACCCTTAGGAAGACCTGCAGGGGAACAAGCCAGGCAGAGGGGAAAACGGGTACAAAATCTTAGGTGGGAACAGGCTGCAAGTTCTAGGTTCAGGGAAATGAAAAGAGGCCATCTCAAGAGAAGAGATGCTGATAGGAGGCTGGAGAAATAGGTATGAGGTAGTATGGGTGGGAACTTGTGGGTCCTAGCTTGGAGTTTAGGCTTTATTCTAAGCACAATGGAAGAACATCAGAGAGTTTTCATTGGTGGAATGACATGATCAGAATTGCATTTGAAAAATTTCACCCTGGTTGCTGTCTGGAAGTTATAGAGGCACAACAGAGCACCCAGGTAAGAGACTTCAAAGCCCTATGGGGGAATCAAAGCCATTCCTTTACCCCTTGTGAGATCTCTCAGAAAAGGCACTTGGCAAAGGATTGCACTGCTTTTTACAAGTATCTAAAATTTATATTGAGATGAAATCATGGCCAGAATCTGTTAAAATATATTGGGACATTCTTTTATGAAGACATCTATAGAAACATATGTTTAGAAAAGTGATCCCAAAGTTCTTGCATCTTTTAATTAAATCAACTAATCATTCACTTTTGTATTTCTTTTATATAACAAATATGTATTAGTCCCTTGTTCTGTGCCATCTATCCAAGGAGTTAAATTGTGAATAAATACATAAGCTCTCTTCCTTCCTGTGGCTTGTGGTCTAGTCTAGGAAGTTTTATTTTCTTAAGATTTTATTTTATTTATCTGAGAGAGGGTGAGAGAGAGAGAGACAGAGAGAGCACAAGTAGGGGGTGTGGCAGAGGGAAAGGGAGAAGCAGGTTCCTCACTGAGCAGGGAACCTGACAGGGGGGCTTGATCCCAAGACCCTGGGATTATGACCTGAGACCAAGGCAGATTCTTAACCAGCTGAGCCACTCAGGAGCCCCTCTAGGTAGTTTTCATAGCCTACTAAGTTCTTTAAGAACTGAGCCACATGGAAGCATGGGGAAGAACAATGGATCTCTATATGGAAAAGGGGTTGGGTTCTCTCAGGAGAGGGAACTCGATAAATATTACTTGATATATGATGCTGAACAAATCATTAAACTTCTTTGGTCCTGGTTCTTCCCGTGTACAGATGAAAAAAGCTGGTTAGGGGGTCATAAACTCAGAGTGATTTCTTTCTTTTTCCTTTTTTAAGACTTTATGTATGTATTTATTTGAGTTGGGGGGGAGCACGAGCAGGGAGCAGTGGCAGAGCAAAGGGAAAAGAAGACTCCCCGCTGAGTAGGACCCCGAGATTGTGACCTGAGCTGAATGCAAACGTTTAATTGACTGAGCCACCCAGGTGCTCCTCAGAGTGCCTTCTTCCAGTGTTGAAATTCTATCACAAAGAAGTCAGATAGAAGGATTATAGTGACATCGCCTGAGCAACCATAATATCACTAAAAGCAGGACAATCAGATGTTACTGGTCTCTTAAAAGGCACAGTACAATGTATGTCCCACTCCCTGTGAATTCTTGCCAAAAAACTGTATGTTAGTCCAAGTCTGGTCAAGTTTCTGGTCCTACTACCAGCTTTCAGCAATATTGGGATTGAGGAGGCTGACATATCCTTTCCAGAAAGCATGTGCCATATCTCACATGGGCAATTCTATAGGACAAATAACCTGGTTTCTCTAACAAATAAATGTCACAAAATTGTGCCAAATTTTGGGGAGAGGATTAAAGGAAATTTATCTTAATAATATCGTATTACTTTTTTAAAGATGAAAATGGCACTGAATTTTGCTACAGAAAAAAGTCCTCAGGGGTTTCATGCTGCAACATGAATGAACTTTGAAGAAATTATGCTAAGTAAAATAAGCCAGACATGAGAGGAAAATATATATGATTCCACTGTAACTAGGATCTAGAGGCCTCAAACTCATAGACACAGAAAGTAGAGTGGTGGTTGCCACCACACTGAGGTATGGGGAGTTAGTGTTTCATGGAGATAGACTTTCAGTTTGGGAAGATGGAAAAAGTTCTAGGAATGGATGGTGGTGATGATTGCCTAACAATGGCAATGTTCTTAATACCATATATACTTGAAAAATGGTTAAAATAGTAAATTTTATGTCATTTTTATTTTACCACCACAACAAAGAAGTCCTCAGTATTAGAGATAAATTCTGGAGTAGGTACAGCTGAACAGTACTACCACTGGGATTTAATTTAAAATAATCTAACAAAGCAAAACAAACCAAAACCCTGGAGGACAGAGAGGAAGCAGAACTGGTAAAATCATCCAAATTGTTGAAGTCTAGAGATCAGTAATGGGGGCTCAATCACGCTGTTCCCTCACTTTTATGTATTTTAAACACTTGATAATACAAAGTTGAAAATACATCTATTGTGTTTGGGTATGTTGAGTTTAATTTTCCGAGGTGCTCTGAGCATTTATATCTTTTAGAGGACTCGATTTAAAAAAAAAAAAAAATCCCTTGCAGCCTCTTGGTATCCTGAGCTGTCATAGTATGAAATTGAGCATGAAATAGGCCCAAGCTTGAGGAGGAGGTCACTGATGCTGTTTTGTATGATTGATCCCCTCATGTGTTATACCTAACACTTCTGCCAACCTTGCCGGATTGCAGGGGAGAATAAACGAAATTGTATATATCAGCGTTGCTTACTGCTGCCTCCACCTTAGAATCACTAGGGAGTTTTAACAATACTAATGCTCAGCCCCCACCCCACACCAACAAGCTAGAATCTCCAAGGTGGTCTCCAGGGAGCAATATTTTTTAAAAAGCTCCCTCTGTGATTCTAATGTGCAGTCAAGGTTAAGAACCACTATGAACCACCGGGTACCTAGAAGTGCTCACAAAATGCTGATTGAAAATTAATCTGGAACTAGTTACCTGGTATGTTCTGTTTCAGTCATTGGATAAAGCCTTTTATGGAAAAGAATTTATATGCAACCTTTTCTCCCTCCCACCCAGGAGATCCAACTTCCAGAGTCTATAAACTTATTCATTGAGCCTTTGTTGGGCACACTTATGCCCAAGAGAGTATTGTGGTGGCTGTTAGCAAGAGCCTGGAAAGATAAGAACAGTTTCAAAAATGTTTTTGGGGCATCACAAAAACCCCATTGTAACACAATGCTCTTTGGAATAACATTAAAGAAAAGTGAATTATGCCCGTTTATCAAAGGGAAAATGAAAGCCCCTTGGACACGAATTTTATTTTGAAGCTGAAGCCTTTAATCAAATTGACAATAAAAGATATGGTCCTTCTATGAACTGAGGAATGATAAGCAACCATTTGCAATCTCAATATGTGGCTGCTGGAATTTAACTCTGTGTTTCACCTCTGATGTGTAAAGAATGGGCAGATTTTCAAAACAGAGGAGAAACATAGTCCTTACACCGATTCAGTTAGCTGCATGAACATAGAGTACAAACAACTCCAAATGTCTTCTTTCCCTCACCTTGGCACCTTGGGATTTGGAGTGAATATTCACAGGGCAGTCACTTCAAATCAAAAAAAAAAAAAAAAAAAAAAAAAAGCTCTGAACTTTCACTGCAAATAATTCTTCTATGAAGTGATAGAGTAGGTGATCCTAAGTCTGAAGTGTGTGTGTGTGTGTATGTGTGTGTGTGTGTGTGTGTGTTTATGTATGTTGTGCAGGAGGAACATCTCTTTTTAGCACCAGCCAGAATTAAGTAGTAGAAGAGAGGGGTTGTTAGATTTCATAAATAAAAAGTATAGAATGCCCATTTAAATTTGAATTTTAATAAATATTTGCAAATATTGCTCACAATATAGTAACACTAAATAATATTCAGGTTTTTTTATAATTTCATTTTCTATTTTATTTCTTTATTTTTAAAATATAATTTAATTTAATTTGTGTGTGTGTTTGTTCCAAAATTCATTGTTTATGCACCATACCCAGTGCTCCATGCAATATGTGCCCTCCATAATACGCACCATCAGGCTCACCTCATCCCCCAGCCCCCTTCCAAAACCCTCAGTTTGTTTCTCAGAGTCCACAGTCTTTCATGGTTTATCTCCACCTCTGATTTCCCCCAACTTACTTGTCCTCTCCATCTCCCAATGTCCTCCATGTTATTCCTTATGCTCCATGAGTAAGTGAAACCATATGATAATTGACTCTCTCAGTTTGACTTATTTCACTTAGTATAATCTCCTCCAGTCCCGTCCATGTTAATACAAAAGTTGGGTATTCATCATTCTGATGGAAGCATAATACTCTATTGTATATATGGACCATATCTTCTTTATCCATTCATCTGTTGAAGGGCATTTGGTTCTTTCCACAGTTTGGTTACTGTGGCCATTGCTGCTATGAACATTGGGGTACAGATGGCCCTTCTTTTCACTACATCTATATCTTTGGGGTAAGTACCTAGTAGTGCAATTGCAGAGTCATAGGGAAGCTCTATTTTTAATTTCTTAAGGAATCTCCACACTGTTTTCCAAAGTGGCTGCACCAACTTGCATTCCCACCAACAGTGTAAGAGTGTTCCCCTTTCTCCACATCTTCTCCATTTGTTTACTGTCTTGTTGATTTTGGCCATTCTAACTGGTGAAGGTGGTATCTCAGTGTGGTTTTGACTTGAATCTCCCAATGGCCGGTGATGATGAACATTTTTTCATGTGTCTGTTAGCCATTTGTATGTCTTCTTTGGAGAAGTGTATGTTCATGTCTTCTGCCCATTTTTTGACGTGATTATCTGTTTTGTGTGTGTTGAGTTTGAGGAGCTCTTTATAGATCTTGGATATCATATCAGCCCTTTGTCTGTAGAGTCATTTGTGAATATCTTCTCCCAGTCCATGGGTTACCTCTTTGTTTTGTTGACTGTTTCCTTTGCTTTGCAGAAACTTTTGATCTTGATGAAGTCCTAAAAGTTCATTTTCACTTTTGTTTCCTTTGCCTTTGGGGACAGTTGCTGTGGCCCATGTCGAAGAGGTTGCTGCCTATGTTTTCCTCTATGATTTTGATAGATCCCTGCCTCATGTTGAGGTTTTTCATCCATTAGAGTTTATCTTTGTGTATGGTGTAAGAGAATGGTCGAGTTTCATTCTTCTATACATAGCTGTCCAATTTCCCCAGCACCATTTATTGAAGAGACTGCCTTTTTTCCATTGTATATTTTTTCCTGCTTTGTCGAAGATTATTTGACCATGGAGTTGAGGGTCCATATCTGGGCTCTCAACTCTGTTCCACTGGACTATGTGTCTGTTTTGGTGCCAGTACCATGCTGTCTTGGTGATCACAGCTTTGTAGTAAAGCTTGAAATCAGGCAACGTGATGCCCCCAGTTTTGTTTTTCTTTTTCAACATTTCCTTAGCAATTCGGAGTCTCTTCTGGTTCCATACAAATTTTAGGATTGTTTGTTCCAGCACTTTGAAAAATACCGGTGGAATTTTGATTGGGATGGCATCAAAAGTATACATTGCTCTAGGCAGTATAGACATTTTAACAATGTTTGTTCTTCTGATCCATGAGCATGGATAGCTCTTCCATTTTTTTTGTGTGTCTTCTTCAGTTTCTTTCATGAGTGTTCTGTAGTTCCTTGAGTATGGGTCCTTTACCTCTTTGGTTAGGTTTATTCCCAGGTATCTTATGGTTCTTGGTGCTATAAAAAATGGAATCAATTATCTAATTTCCCTCTCTGTATTTTCATTTTTAGTGTATACGAAAGATTTCTGTACATTGATTTTGTATCCTGTCACAATTACTGAATTGCTGTATAAGTTCCAGTAGTTTGGGGGTGGAGTCTTTTGGGTTTTCCATATAAAGTATCATGTTATCTGCAAAGAGAGAGAGTTTGACTTCTTTGCCAATTTGAATACCCTTGCAGATGGAAAGGCTGTCATAAATCTCCCATCTTCTTCTTGGAACCAGTGATAACAAAGTGTAAATAGAGATATATGAGTCCTATTAAGCCCTAGCTTGGAGTTAGCACATTGTTATTCCTGCCCACATGCCATGGGCCAAAGCAAGTCATAAACTTGCTAAACTCCAAGTCAAGGAGTAGGGAAGTACATTGTTCCCATGAAGAGGCCATGGCAAGGTTGTGAATGCAGGAGGAGTGAAGAACAGGGTCTGGTGATTTTATCTACTATAGGCAGACATTGGGAAAGTGAGACGCAGAAGAAAGAAATGAAGTGTCTCGCAGCTTCAAAACCAAAAAGGACTGAGACACAGGGGGAAGGGAAGCAGGAGACCAGTTCCTGGGGAGCTAGGCTTCAAGCATTGGAAGGACCCAGATATGAGGCCTATTTGATTCCAATACCTCCATGTTTGTCTAGAAAAGGTCTCATGAACTGAGGTAAAAGTGAGTGCACATGTAGGTCTTTAATGGTCTCAGCTGTGAAAATTAGAGGCCAGACATATGATTTGAAGTTCTCTTAAATGTTATGCACAACTCACATGAACTCTTTGCCACCTTGTCTGCCTTTAATTTCTCCTTTGGTTGAAGAGGTAAGGCCCTAAGGCCATTATAAAATGACAACTAATTTGTATCCATCAGTGTTGTAGTCAGTACTTTTCCCATTCAAGTAAGAGAAACCCAACTTAAACTAGCTGAAGCTGAGAAGGGAAATTATTAACATAACTAAAAAGACCAGGGACACCAGTTTCAGGTAGGGCTGGACCCATGTGCTCAAATGATGTCAATAGGATTCTGTGTCTCTCCATTCCTAGGGTCTGCACTGGCATCATTCTGAGGCAAGCTATTGCTTTATGATGCCACAATGGTTTCCGAAAACTCCAGATTTACTTTATCAACTTGGCAACTCAGGCAGAAAAAGCACGTCTCTTTTTCTTTAGTTCAGTGAAAATCCTAGAATTGAATTTTAGGCTTAATCAGGTCAAATGTCTACCTCTGAACCAACCCTAGTGATCAGGATTTGCAAGACCTAGAAGTTCAAACCAGGATCATGAGGTTTGGTCAGCTCCACCTAAACCAAGTGGACTGAGAACGGGAGAGAGAAAATGGAAGTATGGTAACAGATGGGAAATGGGTGCTGGGTAGGCAACAAAGCAACAGATGTCTCCATTCAATGGTTCTCCATTTTCCTTAAAGTAAAAGATACTACAGTGTCTTCCCTCCGTAACTCCTTCCTTCATCTCCTACCACTCTTTCCTTTCCATTCTACTTTAGCTGTACTGGGCACCTTGCTCACATATGAGCATTTAAGGATTATCTTGTCTTAAGGACTCTGGGCCACCTGTTTTGTCACTTTCTCACTGAGACCTACACTAGAGAGTTCCAGTGCCCACTGCCCAATTTCCATTTGGTTTTCTAAGGAAGAAATATTTGTCACTCACTAATACTTAAGTTGATACTTCAGAGGAATGCAGTGGAAAGATGGAGAGTGAGCTGGGATTAGTAGTGGGTGGGAATGTGTGCCACTTCTCGACGGAGCAAACATTTGGAATAGAATACATTTGGAAGGTCCTATTTGAAAGGTTATATCTTATGGTCTTTCTGAGAGAGCTGCACTTTAACTTAAAAAACAGTAAAAAAATATATATATACATATAAGCGGCTTGTGGTGAAAGCGGAACAAAGGGGAGAATCCTAGATTAACAGTTGAGAATGTTTTAACTTGGGGATCTCCAGGATAGCGCAGATCCTTGGGAATGTCTATCTTTGCCAGTGATCTCCTGTGTTTATCTAACTGTCCAGCTGAGGGCTCACTCTGACATTTCAGCAACTAGGCAGAGTCTACCCAATTAGGGTGACATAAGAAAGGGAGAGTTGTCCCACAGGGCTGCAGGAAGACTATTCAAGAACCTTCTGCTTTTCAGGATTTTTCTTTTTTGATCTTTTTTTTTTCTTTCTCTCATTGCAAGAGTCTGGCAAACGAGCTCTCATCCTTTCATTCCATGATTGTGCTCAAAATGACTTGACTGTGCAAAAGTTGGCAAAGGCAGTTCCTGCCCTCCAGGGGAGGGCAAAAAGGCCTAGGGACAGAGGTGGGGCAGGAAGGTGGGAAAGACATAGGAAAAAGGCAAAGGATGGTTTGTGTCCAGAGAGTACTGCCCTGAAAGTTCCGGGGGGTGGGGGGGGAGGGTAAGAAAAGGTGACCTAAAAGAAAGAACTGCTTTTTTGCATATGCAAAGGGGATTTCTGCCGAACATGTTCCAGAAGCTTTAGTTGTTACCCTCACAGAGGTGGACTGGAAAGCTAAAAAGAGATAGCCTTGAAGGGAGATTTCTGCTTTTCACTTTATTACTCACTCTACACAATGTTCAGTTACGTTATCTTGTGTACATATAGTTTTTTAATGGAAATTTTTAGAAAAGACAAATTTAATGAAAACAAATTAAATCATAAGAACTTTACCCACTCTATCTTCATTTTCTATGATCCAAGAAAAAGGGCTTCATTTACTTGTTGTGTGGACTTTGGCAAATTATGTAAGCTTTCTGTGTCCCATGATCTCATCTGGAAAATAGGGTTAGTGATGGTGCCTGCATCATGGAATGGCTGTAGGGATTCGGTGAGAGAAGGTGTGTAAAGCACTAAACACCAGCTATCACAAGCACTCAATCGTCCTAGCTATCAAACTGGTATTGTCCAAATTTTGTCCCAACCCAGAACTCAGCATTTCAGACTTGTTCCTCCTAAAGTCAGTACCTAATTGTCATGGAAAATGACCACAGCATCTGGGGGGTGTGATGGATGGTGGTGGTGGTGGTAGTGGTGGTGGTGGCGGCGGCGGTGGTGGTGGTTGTGGTATAGATAGTTCCTTAACATTCGGCACATTGGAAGTGGGGAAAGAAGCAGATGTTTGGGACTGAAGCCAGAGAAATAGGCAGAAGGCAAGGTTGATGGGTCACAAACACACCTATCATCATCTTAGTAGAATAAATTGTCTGCCTTTTGTCATGTCCTAAATATGTCTGAGATAGATCTGAGAGGAATAGATAATGTGTAATGACCCAAGTGGTAAACAAGAAAAGAAGCATTCTTTAATTTGGTGAAAAATGTAGTCTTCTCTGTCATCTTCTACCAGAACCTCTTTGAATTATTTACCTTTTCATTGAATGTTTACAGAGCTAGAAGCCGCAGCTAGATCTTAGTCACATCTAGAACATAAAGGACTGAAAGGAACCATACAAATCAATTTTCCAGTATCTCAAGTAACAGGAGATATGATTCAACCTAATTCATACAACTAGGACATTTATTTACCTCATATAATACATTTAGCAGTAAGGTGGACTTCAGGTTTCATTGATCCAATAGCTCGATGATGCCTTAAAGTTCAGGTTCTTTTTCTCTCTCTTCTCTGTAATCCTTGGTGTATAAGTTGTGTTCTTGGACTTCTTTATTCCTATGGTCATAAGATGTTTGTCAGTGACAGGTGGGACAACATGCTTTCTTGTTTCTAACCAATGGAGAGGGTGGAGAGAGAATGAGACAGAGGAAGAGAAAGAGAGACTCTCTTCCAACCATGGGGGAAAATGTCTTTCTTTGCAGTCAAATCAAGCTAATTTAGGATAGTGCTTACTCCTAGACCTGTACTAGTGGTCAGGTGCATGCTGTGTGGTGCAGGAATTTTAAGCCAAGCATGAGTAAAGAGTATAAAATGATTAGCTTAGACTGGGGTCTTCAACTTTGGTTCTATTGACATTTAGGGATAATTCTTTATGTGGGGGTCTCCTGTGCATTGTAGACTACTTATCAGTATTCCTCTTGTCTACCCACATAATACCAAGAGCAAGGGGCAGGTGAGTGTGGGCAGAGGGCAGGGACTAGATGAGGGACTTTGGTGTTTATCCAGAAAGTACCAGTAAGCTACTAAATGATTTTAGCTGGGATCTGCAGAAAGAACAGAAGAGTTGGAGGGAAAACAGTGGGACCAGTTATTGCATGAGAGCAGATAATGAATGAGGGCAGTTTCAGTTAGGATGGTGGCTATAGTAACAGAGAGAGATGGACATATCTGAGTGTTATTTAGGAGCTAAACTAGGTAGGACCTTCTGCTGAATAGATATCAGAAGTGAGGAAAAGAAGATAGTAAGGATGTCTCATAGGTTTCTTGTTTTCTCACTGCAGTGAACTATATTATTTCTCATGAAATAAGGAACACTAGAGTAGTATCTCTCCACTAGACTGTGGAAAGATTATGTTCTGGTTGTGTTGAATTTGAGGCCTGTATAAGTTGCCCAAGTAGAAATGTCAAGTGAGCAGAAAGAGATACAAATGTGGTGCTAAGGGGAGAATATAGAACTGGAGATAATAACTGGAACCATGTTTGTGATAAGAACTCACCTTGGGGACTCTGTGAGGTAGAGAACCATGAGTCTTTGGGAGGAGCAGTCAGAAGAATAGAAGAGATTCCCTGAGATGGCTTTATTCCTTAACTTATAGGAGAAAAACATTTTGAGAGGGAGGGCTAGATCAGCAGTGGTATATGCTATTGGGAGAAGTGGGAGATAAAGACCAAAATATTGTCCTCTGGGTTTAGTGACATGGAGGCCATTGGTGAGCTCAGCAAGAGCCATTTGGGAAATGTAGGGTATTGGGGTCAGGAGATAGGCTGGAGAGGCCCAAGCAATGCCTCAGAGATGATGAGGAGTAGATTCTTCTTGGAGAAGTTTGCCTGTGGAAGAAGGGAGAAGACATTAGCTAGAGGGGAAAGTGAGAACCAGGGATAGTTTTTTCTTTAAGACAAGAGACCTTCTTATCATGTTTAAATGGCTTATGGGTCCCAGGGAACAGAGGTTTGAAAATATAGGAGAAATAGAGATGAGAGTGAGAGAGATTAGAAATGGATAATATAAGTTTCCTGAAAAGGGAGGAAGGGATGGAATCATCCAGACCCATGAGTCTTAGAAAGGAGAAGGGGCACATCTCGATTATAACTAGAGAGGAGGAGGAGAGTAGGGACAAAGCTGTAGGTGGACTTGAAGTGTTTGTGGCAGAAGTTGATAGCATTCTTATTTGAACTCTTCTATGGTTTCTTTCTTCCTTTCTTTCAAGATTTTATTTATTTATTTGACAGAGAGAGAGAGAGAGAGAGAGAGAGATAAAGAGGGAATATAAGGAGGGGAAGTGGGAGAGGGAGAAGCAGGTTTCCCACTGAGCAGGGAGCCCGATGTGGGGTTTGATCCCAGGATGCTGGGATCATGACCTGAGCCGAAGGCAGGTGCTTAATGACTGAGTCACCCAGGTGCCCGTTTTCTACGGTTTCTATAAAACAGAGGGCTCACCATCTGTATGGAGGAGGGGGAAGTTTCTGTCATCAAATAAATTTGGGAAACACTGTGTTAAGGTCAAGCAATGGTCTCCACTGATGGTGTTTTCAGAGCCTTTACTGCACAGGAATCCATTGTGAGTGTCCAAGAAGGGGATGGAGCACCCATCGTCAGAGGAAACTGCAATCCAAAGCCGGGAAAGAGCTTGAAGAAAATCACTTGGTTGGATTAGCAGGTGTGGAGGGCCTTTCTTTAAGGAGAACGGGAACTTCCTCAAACCTTCCTTTCGGTGAGCTTAGTCCTCTCATTCTTGACAGTGTTGTGTGACCCCAGACCCTGGCCATACTCAGCAATCTGGTTTTACTTGGGCATAGGAAAATTAGACAGAGATAGCCATTAAACCTTTCTATGTAACATGAAAGAGTATGAGGCAGGACACAAATCTATTGCCTCTGAGTTCAGTGTACTTGGGGTCCATAATAGAACTAACTGTGTGTCCTTGAGCCAATTACTTAATTGCTTAAAGAAACTGTGACTCAGTTTCTTTATCTGTAAAAAAATGGCATTCATGGCATTCTTACCATGTGTTGATTAAATATAACAATACTTATAAAGAGCTTAGAATTGTGTCTGACCCATGTGAATAGTAATGTTAGCTATTACTGGGAGCAGAGGGACAGCTGTGTTCCATCCCATAAACAGGGCAGCAGAAAAATCTACTCTGGCAAAGAAAAGAAAAATGAACAGATGTGTTGAACAAAGTAGAGAAGCATAATAGAGAAAGCATATTCTCTCCAGAGGCCTGGATTTGCCTTTGGGATCTATGAAATACCCCATGTCTTTATGATAAATCTCCCTGTTAGTTCAAGCTATCCTGGTGACTTGCAAACAAAGAAATATAATGAGTACAGTGGCTGAGACAGGATTTGAACCCAAGTCCCCTGGCTTCCAGTACTCTGGTGATTACTATACACAGTTTATTTAGGATCTGGATGTGACTTAGTGAGAAAAATCTTCTCCCAGAGGAAGAAAGCAGAATTTTACAGCCAGGGGCAGATTGTGTCAGAGATTAAATTAAGTGTCCCTGGTTTCAAGAGAGGCAGACTTTTGACCTTCCAGCTGCTGCAGCCCACACCTGACTGAAATAGCTACAGGTATTACAGAGACTCAGGGACTGAGGATTCCAAAAGAGTTTCAGTCCTTTAAGATTTTCAGCTCAGCAGTTAGTCTATGACATCATCTATAAATGGATGCAATGGATTATTTTTGCAGATTCTGAGTTTTCCATAAATGTCCATAACTCCAGACGTCAGCTTGCACACTTCTCCCTGCCTGAAATGTTCTGCCCTTTCTTTTTTCCCTGCAGAGGGCCTCCATTGGTGGAACTCAAACTGTAGTGGGCTGGAGAATCAGACTTCTTTTAGATAGGCATCAAATGATACTGAAGTTGGAAATTTGAGGACCACTCTTTGAAAAAAACTCCGTATTTTTTTAGCCAGACCTTCTGTAAAGATTCCAAAATTGAGGAACATAAGACATGGGGTTTTTAAATACAATTTTGATGTTGAAAGTCAAAGTTATGTGGGGGCTAGTTTTTTTTTTTTTTTAATCTCAAACCTCAGTTTTCTCATTTATTAAATGGGGTTGATAATGAAGACACCTCTCTCCAGAGGTTGCTGCACAGCTCAAATGAACTCAGTGCAAGCGAAGGCAGTTTATTAGCTGTAAAGTCAGTGGTAGTAGTTATTTTGTATTAAAATGTGAATCTCTTCTGGAGAGGCTCTTAGTTGGTATGTAATCCAGCCTTTAATTTTTTTGCAAGAGAGGGTTGGAGCAAGAACCACAGTTTATTTTCCACTGTACCCCCATCCTAGCTCAGTGTGTAGTGTGTAGCAGCAGGCTTAATTTTTGTTGATAAGGACCTAATATTTTTAAGCTTTTGAATGCAAATGAGTCATCGTCCAAAATGCTGATTGGCTGACACCAGTTCTCTTTGGTCGGATACAAAATAATGAGGAGGGAAAAACTGGTTATTAATGCAAAGAGGCTAAGAAAAGGCAGTGAATAGCAGCGCAAAAATAGCCTCAATAATTATAAGTCTTACAAAGCCTGTTGCGACACACTTTATGAGTCAAAAATGAAGTGTGTGTGACATGAAATGAATCATTATGTGAATAAGAGAAGGAATCTTATTTATCCAAATGTGTTTTGTCAGCGGCAGTGCTTTCTCTTGAATAATGCGTGCCCTTAAACAAAAGTGATGGATATCTTCGTTGCTATCTAACAAAATATAAATCTAACGCTTATGTACATAATATGTATCAACATAAAATAGGTAAAATTCTTCTTGTAAAAAAATCATGGTAGGTCAGTGTTAAGCTGGCTCTGGCCTCCCCTTAATGAAGACACTTAAGTAAGTTTTCATGTTTCAGTTCCTTGCTCTTTGGGAATGTATGGATAGCATTATTCTTTGACTTTGCAATTGGATCCTGGATATAAATTAGAAGACCATATTTTCTCACTTATCTTCCTCCAGAGCAAGCTCTAATTATTGCTATATGCTATTCTCATAAGCTGCTTGTTTCATGTATTAAAATATACATATTTTCATACTTACACTCTCTGTAATTTTTTCTAGTGTTTTTATTGAAGGGGGTAAGGAAGGTGTTTCTTTGGTATATCAGTATCTTGTTACCAGAAGAAAATTGAGGTAGATATTCAGTTTACCATCTATACTGATTTGTTGTGATACATTGATAGTATTAGGTTTCAGTAAATAAAACCCCTCTTCCACTTCTGAGTTTGAAACAATTGAGAGATTCACATAAAAGGCAAGCCAAAGGAGATCCACATTTTTCCTTCATGACTAATAAACTGAAAATGTAGGTCTAAACTATGGAGAGATGGGTTTGCTAAGATTTCTCTTATGAATTAAGTAACCAAGACTGCTAGGCCTAATATCCAATTCCTCTTTTTCCTTAGTAATAAAATTCCCAGGTTTTAGTGGGACACATAGACAACCAGAATAAAGACAGTATTTCTTAGCTTCCTTTGCAGCTAAGTATTGCTGTATGATTGATTAAGTCCTGTCCAATGCAATTTAACACTGTGTGTAACTGCTAGATAGCCCTTCAAGGGAAGTATCTCTCTCTCTCTCTCTCTCTTTTTTTTTTTTTTATCACTTCCTTTCTTCCTGCTAAGTGGAAGGTAGATGTGACGACTAGAACACAATAAGCCATCTTGCACCATTAGGTTCTAACTACATGTTGACAATGATGGAACAATAGGACAAAAAGAGTTGGTTTTCTGATGGCCACTGTGATGGTTAATTTTATGTTTCATTTGACCAGACCATGGACTACCCAAATTTTTGGCTAAACATAATTTCTGGGTCTGTCTGTGAGGGTGTTTCCAAATGAGATTAGCATTTGAATTTGTGGACTCAATAAAGCAACTTGCTCCTCCCAGTTATAGGTGGATATCATCCAATCTGTTGAGGGCCTGAATAAAATAAAAAGGCAGAGGAAGGGAGAATCTGATCTCTCTGCCTGACCCGCACAGCTGGAACATCAGTCTTCTCCTGTACTCAGACTTCAATTAGGACTATATGATTGGCTCTCTAGTTCTTAGGCCTTTGATCTCAGACTCAGACTATACCACTGTCTTCCTTATATCTCCAACTTGCAGGTGACAGATCATGGGACTTCTCAGCCAATTCTCTCTATATCTCTTTCTCTGTCTTCATCTCTGTATCTCTCTTTTTCTGATCTCTCTGGAGAACCCTGACTGGAACAGATTTTCGTTCTGAGAATTGTCCAGAAGGTGAGCCTATTGCCCCATTGGGTCTGAAAGACAGAGCATTGAGCTAAAGAGGATTAATCATCAGAGTTAACATCTCATGGAGTTTGCCTTGTAAAGTTTTAGATTAACCTGGGACCCATCATCCCTTCTTTATTTTCTATTTCACTTTTGGAGTGGGAATGTCTTTGGGGGTAAATACCCAGTAGTGCAATTACAGGGTCATAGAGAAGCTCTATTTTTAATTTCTTGAGGAATCTCCACACTGTTCTCCAAAGTGGCTGCACCAACTTGCATTCCCACCAACAGTATAAGAGGGTTCCCCTTTCTCCACATCCCCTCCAACAGGAGTTGTTTCTTGTCTTGCTAATTTTGGCCATTCTAAGTGGTGTAAGGTGGTATCTCAATGTGGTTTTAATTTTAATCTCCCTGATGGCTAGTGATGATGAACATTTTTTCATGTGTCTGATAGCCATTTGTATGTCTTCATTGGAGAAGTGTCTGTTCATATCTTCTGCCCATTTTTTGATATGATTGTCTGTTTTGTGTGTGTTGAGTTTGAGGAGTTCTTTATAGATCCTGGATATCAAACTTTTGTCTGCACTGTCATTTGCAAATATCTTCTCCCATTCCATGGGTTGCCTCTTTGTTTTGTTGACTGTTTCCTTTGCTGTGCAGAAGCTTTTGATTTTGATGAAGTCCCAAAAGTTTATTTTCGCTTTTGTTTCCTTTGCCTTTGGAGACATATCTTGAAAGAAGTTGCTGTGGCTGATATCGAAGAAGTACTGCCTATATTCTCCTCTAGGATTCTGATGGATTCCTGTCTCATGTTGAGGTCTTTTATCCATTTTGAGTTATTTTTGTGTACGGTGTAAGAGAATGGTCGAGTTTCATTCTTCTACATATAGCTGTCCAGTTTTCCCAGCACCATTTATTGAAGAGAATGGGAATGTCTATCCTATACCTGTTTTATCATTGTAGGTATTCATGTATTTGAAGCACCTAGTTTGTTTGGTTTCACATGTTCACAACTGGAGAGGCATTTTGCCCTAGGATGAATCATATCTTTAGTCTCACCCATGTCTGATTTAGATGATATTTTGATAAGACTTTGGATTTTGGGCTTTAGAGTTGATGCTAGGATGAGTTAAGACTTTGGGGTAATGAATGTGGAATTAATGTATTTGCATGTGAGAAGGACATGGATTTTGGAACACTGGGAGCAGAGGTCTATGGAACAAATGTGTCTCCCCAAATTTACATGTTGAAGCCCTAATCTCCAAACAGATGGAATTTAGATGTGGAAACTTTGGAAGGTAATTAGGTCATGAAGGGAGAGCCCTCATGAACGGGATTAGTGCCCTTATGAAAAAGATAAGACAGAGATGATCTGTCATGTGAGCACACAGTGAAAAGGCAGCAGTCTGCAAACCAGGAAGAGGGCCTTCACTTGAAATTGAATTGGTTGGCCCTTTGGTCTTTGACTTCTAGCCTCTAGACCTGTAAGAAAGAAATTTCTGTCATTTAAGCCACCAGCCTGTGGTATTATGTTATAGCAGCTCAAGCTAAGATAGTAATAAGGTGCCATGCTGTCCTGAATGCTTACCTCTGAATTTCATTTACAAAAGGTAAGGGAAAAACTTATTTGACTTAAACTCTAGTCATTTAGGGTTTTCTGTTATTTGCTCTCAAACTTAATCTTAAATAATAGTTATTTAAGAAACTGAAAAGCACCTTTGAGATCATCTGGCCCAATAAGCTTCATTTTACTGATGTGAATCAGAGTGGCTAAGAGAATTTTTCAAAAATTATTTACAGGCTTCCTATGGGTGTCATTAAACAAACCAGAACCAGATTTAATCCCTCAAAGGTCGGTGCCTTTCCACTGGTACTTTGACAAATAGGGCGGAAAGGAGGATCAGTACAGATAGAAGAGAAAGACATGAGCAAAGACTGAAAAACAGAATTGCCAATATATGTTCCACAGACAGTAAAGTGGTTACAGTAAGGTGATTCATGGTGCTAAGAGATGGGACAAACAGGGCTGTTTATATGGGTTTTTAAATGCCAGATGGAAGTTTTGTGAGTTTATCTTTTGGCAAAGAAGGAACTACAAGGATTTTGGAGCTGGTTTATTTATTGTTATGTGACCCTTGTCCAGGCACCATGCAGAGAATATGTCATGGGAATGTGAGCCCCTAAAAGGCCTGAGGGCTTGACTAAAGCATCTCCCCAATGATTTGCAAGACAAAGCTCAATAACTTCAGCATGCCCATGAGACACATCTCTTAACATTCTCCTGCTTGATTTCAGGCTCCAGAAATACTATGGTACTTTCAGGTTGCAGTATCTGACAATTCCATATTTTAGTGGATTAAAGCAAAACTTATTTCTCCAGCATGTCGCATGTCATTGCAAGTGAGCAAAAGTTCAGCCCTCCAGACTGATGGATTCTCCATCCCAAAACATGCTCCCGGTTGGCAGAGGCAGGGAAAAGAGAGTACAGTAAACCATGCACTGAGTCTTAAAGCTGCTGCCCAGAGGTAACACATCCCTCATTCACATTTTGCTGGCCAAAAATTCACACAGCCAAGAATGCCTCCATGGAGTGCCAAATACAATCCTCTCTAGGGATGAGAAGCAGGTAACACAGTTTACTGCAGTCCCCACAACTTACTTTGCTATCTCTGCCCCTGTGCAGCCCATGTTCTGTGCTTCTTTACCACACCTGTGCTCTTCCCTATCATTGCTCACTATATGCCAGCCAAGACTTCCTCACCCTTTCTGTCATTCAATCTTCAGAGACTCCACAGAGTCAGTGCTATTATTAACCTACCTTTACAGAAGAAGACATTGAGGTGGAGAGGTTAAGAGCTAACTTCACTCCCCACCTCTGCCTGCATTTCTGGCACTATGGTGACCCATTCTGATTTTTGCTTCCAATGGCCTTTCTTATCTTTGTCTCCTCTGCAGGTTCTAGTGAGAGATGGTTACAGTTTTGGGAACCTCAGAGGAGGGGCCACCTAGAATACCTCCAGCCAAGGATGGGGAATTAGGGACAAAGACAAGGTGCCTTGAGAACACAGAAGAGTTGACTAACTCTATTAATGAAGAGAAAAAGTAAGGGCAGTGACTTGGGAAACATGTCAAGTACCAGTTTGCTGGGCAAAATATAGAACTGCCTGTGTGATGTATGGCAGGCCTGGAAAGGACAGGTGTTTTTTATGTGCTCTTATTAGACAGATGTTTTTTAACTGCTCTCTTACCTATGTAGTTCAGAATCTGAGCTACACATATGATGATGATGATGGTGGTGGTGGTGGTGGTGGTGGTGGTGGTGATAGCAAACACCATATTATATGATATATGGCTCAATAATATTGCTCTTGTTAAATTCTCTACATAACAACAAATTTAATTCTTAACAGTACTCTTGGGAGAAGAGAATATGATTATCTTCATTTTACAGATGATGAAACTGAATCAGGGCAGTTACATGACCTTCCCAAGGTCACACAGCTACTAAGTAGCAGAGACTGGGTTTAATCTCAGGCAGTCTGTCTCAAGGGTTTGTGTTCTTAACCTCTGTAATTATAACATGAATGCTTTCTATGGGCCAAGTTTTAAGTGTTTTATATATATTAATCCATTTGTCCCATGCAACAAGAAGTTTTTGATGTGTGTACTCTGTACTCTTTTCGTTTGACACATAAGATGTTGAGGCACAGACAGGTTAAATAATTTGTCCAAGCTTTTACAGAGGTAATTAGCAGAGCTGGGGTTTAAACCCAAGGAATCAGACTCAAGAGCCAGTGCTCTCAGCTCCTGTGCCACACTACTCCAGTGTTCACTCATTTATAACCTACTGGACACAGAGTTCTCTATATTGAGACCAGATGGTTCTGAGTCTAGATTTAACAAAGACAACACTGACTTATGTATCCCATGAAATGAGCTCTCTATAGTTCAATGAGTAGCTAGGTATGTGTGTATCTGTAATTGATACATAGGCCTTAATGTGGTACAATTCCAGCATTATGTCAATTCCTCTTCGCTAGGAATTTGGTTAAACTTTAATTTAATAGGCCCATGAAAATCATCTCTGTTATGGTTCTGATTAGATGCTATTCTGTGTCCCGTGAAGACCCACATCCCACATTGATCTGTGTAGTTTTGTTGGTTCATTTATTCATGCATTCATTGATCCATTCAATAAATATTTATTGAACCCTACTAAGGCCCAGGCATTGTTGTTGACACTGAATTTACAGAATTGAGTAAAAATAGTTAGATGCCTGCCCTGTAGAGTCTACATTCTAATGGGAAGAGTCAGATAATAAACAAATAAAAAAGTGGTAAGTCCTAGGGAGAAAAAGAAAACTGGGAAGAAAGAGATGGAATTCCAAGGGGAAGGGGTGTTGCTTATTTAGGCTGGGAAGCTAGAGATGGTCTTAACTGAGAGTCCTGGAGAAGGTGAGGAAGTAAGCTATGTAGATATTGGTGAAAAAATGTAGACCCAAGAGAACAGCAAGTAAAAAATCCAGAGACAGAAGGAGTGTGTAATGGGTTTGAAGAGTGACGAGGAGGGCAGTATGGCTGGAACAGAGTGAGTGAGGCCAAGAATACCCAGAAATAATGGAGGGAAAGTGAGGGTGAAAAAATCATTCAGGACCTTGCAGGCCATTGTGATGCCTCTGGATCTCATTTTGGGTGTGAAAGGGCACCTGTGGAGGGCATTGATCAGAAAAGTCACAATCCATGAGTGGCATTTAGGCTGTGGAGCATAGGAAAACCAAATGCTCACCAAGAGACAATGGTTAATAAATGATAACACAGTTAAACCACAGATTAAGCCATAATGAAGACTGACTTATTGTCTCTTGATTTGCAGGAATTCCATGAGGAAATGTTGAGTGAGAAAGCCAAAATACAGAAAAACATTGAACATTATATCAGAAACTAATAATGTATTATACCTTGGCTAATTGAATTTAAATTAAAAAAAAAAAAGAAAAGCATGAACATCCCATTTTTTTTAAATAAGGGCTTTCACAACTTTCCATCTGCAATACAAACAAGTATTTATTGATGTGATTATATAGACATGGAGAAAATTATAGGAACCCACAAACTAGGTAGTTCACAGATAAATTAATTACAAGAGGATAAATTTGCAAGGGTTGGAGAGAGAGGAAGGGAGACACCAAGTTAAAAAAGTGATTGCTCTTAAAAAATCCATTATATCTGAATTGATCACATTTAAACATTTATGGGAAAAACTCTGTGTGTGTGTGTGTGTACATACACATGAATTCATAGATATATAGTTTATATGTTATATATATGTTACAAACATATATGAAGAAATTTTAATATAAATATAGCATCAATCCTATGACACAAGCATGACTATTCATGCTGAAGCTTGGTGAGTTCCATGGCTGCCCAGGGCCACAAAGCCATGTAGGAACTGCAGAGGAGGGGTTAAGAATTCTGATTCTACAGGCTGCATTTCTTCTTCATTCCCACATTATTCATTCCTGTGCCTATTTTTCCCTCCTCCTAAAGGGGAACAACTTTCTTAACAAAAATAGAAAGAGAAATCACCTGCAGGATTTTCTATGATGAGAAAACAGATTTCCTGAGACTTTTAAACTCTGGAAAAGCACTTGAGACCCAAATTCAGACTGGCAGGAACTGTGGCATTCATGAAAAGAGTGTCTGCACCATGTAGAAGAATACATTGGTGAGATCATTGCCGTCCTCTATGGTGAACAAAAGAAGGTGAACTGGAGTCTCTTCACATTGAAAAGATAAATTCCCCATTTGGAAGAGAAACCAAAAGAAAGAAGGCCCTATTACAAAAACAAAGTAAAATAGAACAGAAAATGACACAATTGCTGGTGAGACTGTGTAGGAAAGGAACCCTTGTGCATGGCTGGTGGGGATGTAAAATGGTGCCGCCTCTGTGGAAAACAGTATGGCAGCTCCTCAAAAAACTTAACATAGAATTGCCATATGATCCAGCAACACCACTTCTGGGTATATAACAAAAGAATTAAAAGCAGGGTCCTGAAGAGATATTTGTATACCCATTTCATAGCAGCATTATTCATAATAGCCAAATGTCTATCATCAGATAAATGGATAAACACAATGTGGTTTCTACATACAATGGAATATTATTCAGCCTTATAAAGGAAGGAAGTCCTGATACATGTTACAGCATGGATGAACCATGAAGACATTATGCTAGGTGAAATAATCTAAACACACAAAAGAACAAATATTGTATGATTCCATGTGTGTGAGGTTCCTACAGTAGTCAAATTCATAGGAACAGAAGGTAGAATGGTGGTTGCCAGGGAATGAGGGGCAGAGGAAATGAAGCGATAGCCTTTGATGAATATAGAGTTTTGGTTTAGGGTGACAAAAAAGTTTTTTAGGTGGATCATAGCGGTCGATATACCACCAACTGTGAATGTACCAAATATTATTGAACTGTACAGTTGAAAATGCCTGAAAAGGTGAATTTCATGTTGTGTGTACTTTTTAATAATTAAAAGAAAAAAAAAAAGAAGGAAAAGAAGACTTGTCTGACTGAAAATCCACCATTCAAAGCGGCTGGGGTCCTATGAAGATCACACCAAGAAGAACTTGCCTGAGCCTATGGCTGCCCCACTCTTAGAACCCTTTATAAAATGGGGTCAGTTCTTTTGTGCTCCACCTTTCATGGCATCAATTAGCTGGCAGTAACCCTGGTGTTCCTTGCCCTGTTCTCTTCTCACAGCCTGATTGCGTGCGCCCAGATGTCGAGGTTCCTAGGGGAGGACAGATGGCAGTGGCCATCCATCACAGAGACAAGACCATGAAAATGGCCTTCCTGTGAAGTATCGCCTTCAGAGGGAACCCGATGGAGCTGGGAAAATGCTAGAAACAGGCTCTGGCAGCACAGAGGGGTGTGGAGCTCAGTTGGGAGTAGAGCTAACAATCACACTGCAATTTCCAAGTGTTACCCAAAACTCCACTTCAGTGCCTGTTGTATTGAACCTCCTTTTCACTTCTTTACTTCCCCCATTAAGCCTGCTTTAGATAAACACTTTTCCCCAAGGAGGAGAGAAATCCATTTTACTTGGCTGAAAGCAGCAGGATGTCACAAAATCCTTAGCCATGGTTATCTGCCATCAGGATTGAAGATTGAAGTCTTCCATTAGAAGTCTTCCATTAGGAGAAGTCTCCCATTAGGAGAAGCACCTACAGGGACTCTCCTCATTTCCACCGAGAGGACCTTGTTGTGTACGAAGCATCCTGTTTTTCATTCTCCTTTCTCCTTAACCAGCACCTTGCATCATGTCCCTTGAAAGGAAATGATGTTCTTCATAAGGCTTGCATGACCACCTAGCAGACTCCTGGCAGCACAGACCAACCTTACTCTTCTAACCAGGGATAACCTGCCAAGGCCTAAAATACCTCCATGGAGAACTGGCCCTCAGTGACAGCAGCCAGTGGAGGGGAAGAGTTGGTGCTGAAGATCCAGGACACATTGCTGAGGGGAGGAGGGAGGAGTAGCAAACCCAGAACTCAATTCTATCCCTGGGGACTGTGTGGCTGGAAAGAAGCTACTGCTTAACTTATAGGGACAAAGCCTTAACTGTGAGCAAGGGCAGGTGGAAAAAGAAGTGCCTCTGATAATGGAGTGTAATGAAACATTTATAGCTACAACTGTTTGGACTTTGACCGTCTCCCAGCCTCAACTTTGCCTGGACTGTAAGGATGCGCTGTAAGGCCTTTGATTTCTCCCCAGCCTGGCTCCCTAGCATTCCTGACCTGTAAACATGAAGCTGAGATCTGAGCCTACTCTGCCCATGAGGTTGCAACTATGTCCATCTTACTATCGTCCCTCTCTCTTGCCACCATCAATTCCTTAGTCATGAACCAGACTGCCTGGGTTCAAATCCAACATCCTTAGGCCTGAGAGTTGGCCAAAGGGCAGTGTTGGGGCTGGGAGGACACTGGGTGCATCCTGAGGCCCTCAAAGTGCTGGACAGGAGAGTGCCCACCCTGTCCCTTCATCAGGGAGCTGTCTGAAGCCTGTCTCTGCTGCTTTCTCTGGCTGGCTTTGTTAATTCATCCCACATGTTTCCTTGCTGGCTGGTGAAAGAAAACTCCAGTGTCAGGTTGTGCCTGAGATCAAGTCAGAGCAGCTTCCCCTGACATCTCTGTGATCCTGGGCAGATGCGTTTCCAGGGCAGGGCAGCATGACCACTGGTCCACAAAAAGTCTGTGTCAGAGTAAAGCACATGCGTGGTCTGGGGGGCACAGCAGGCACCTTTCAAGGGCACTCTAGTGTTCGACCTTCTAATGTTGGAGGCAGGAATGACCTAGCTGTGTCAGCTACCTGTGACAGCATTGGCCTTCACTTTTGGTTGCTGTTTTGCAGTTGTGAATATATAATTCCTCGATAAGATCTATCAAGTGCAAGTGCAACCTTACACATTCTGCTATCTGCTACTAGTATGTTGAAATGATCTTACAAATGGGTCTGGAATACCTTCACTCTCTTACCAATGAGGAAACAGACTCACAGAAGCAGGTAGCTTGGGTAAAGCCATCCAGCAAGGAAGCAGTAAAACCTTACACATGAACTCCCTGGTGGCTGAGACTGTGTACTTTTCTCCTACTGCAAGGTATGGGTTATTTTGCAGAGCTAGAGAGAAGGGTGGTAGGGGAGTGGCAGGGAAAGAGAACTGAACTGCTTCTAATGCCCTCTTTTAGTCAATCCCCTTTCTTATCTGGAAAAGAGGAGCTTGGGGGATCTTAAGTTTACTTTTTTTTTATTTTTTAAAGATTTTATTTATTTATTTGACAGAGAGAGACACACTGAGAGAGCGAACACAAGCAGAGAGAGGGGGAGAAGCAGGCCTCATGCCCAGCAGAAAGCCTGATGCAGGGCTTGATCCCAGGACCCTGGGATCATGACCCGAGCTGAAGGCAGATGCTTAATGACTGAACAACCCAGGCGCCCCTTAAGTTTACTTTTAATACTCTTTACTCTTCTTATTTATTCATATTTACTCATATATTTATTTTTGCTTGCTTACTTTGTCTCCAATGTAAAGTCATTTCTGTTTTGTTTCTTTAGGAGATTTTAACTCTCAAAGTGCATTTTTCTCCCTTCCAGCACCAGGCTTGGGCAGGGCTGCACTGATGACAGGATGAATAAACATGATACTAAAGATATAGTACAGGGTAGTATGGGATGACAGTACAGGATCTCTGTCCTCATCTGACCATGCATACGCTCCCATGGAAACTTCAAATCCCAGTGCAGTTGTCACCACCACAGAGAAGCCTTCCTTACTATAATCCTGTGCTCTAGCTACCTCTAAATAAAATTCATTCCCTTGCTACTGTAGTTTGTACCTGCTTTTGTAGCTGTGATATCTTGGGCTCATTGCTTAATTACAGACAATGTGTCTTCTCTACAAGTATGTGGATCTCCTGAGTGCAGGTATGTCTACAGGTCTTCTCTACAGTTATATCTTGTACTACAGGTATGTGGATCTCTTGAGTGCAGGACTAGGTCTTATCACCTTCATTTACTTAGTATGGTACATGGTGTAAAGCAGAAACTCAATCCATATTTATGGGAGGGAGAGAGGGATAGAGGGAGGGAGGGAGGGAAGGGAAATACATCCAAATTAGTTGGCTCTTCTATAGTTACATGTTTAAGGAAATCTTCAAGGGGCATGTGCCATTGAGCAGGGTTGTACCACTATCTGATGATGTTTTGCACATCATAATACACACACAGCCACAGCTTCACCTTTGAGCAACATAATTAATTTTAATAGTCCTCATTTCCCTTCCCTTCAAACTTAGAGAAATTCCATGAAATCTCCTTTAATTACTCTTTAACAAAACTCATGGGTGACATTTGAATTATTAAGATCCATTTATATATCTATATCTATGACTATCACTCTTCTCTATTTGTTTCTTCCTCTAGGAAGCTTTGTTTTTTTATTCATAAAAATGTATGTGTGTATAACATCGAGCAGTAATGAATTTTTAAAACAGGTTTGTTAAAGCATCAAGCATCTTGAAACTTTTCCCTCATTACTTATTTTCCTAAAATAGAAGCTGTGGCCAAAAAGTATAAAAGAAGTATAATCTATGGGATTAGAAATACTGTTAGCTATAGGCACATCCACTAATTCCTAGAGGTCATGTCTACAGACTAAAATAAACATATATAAAAGAATTAGGAGGTGTGATAAGTACTCTTAAGAAATAACTTGAGGAGCAAGACAGGCAGAAATGGATGTGGGTAACATCTCTCAAATGAGATAGGAGAAGACTGCTCTGAGCTGAGACCAAAAGGGTATGAAAAACAAGGGGAAGAGAGTTTAAGATAGCAGGAACAGCATGTGCAAAGGGCAAGAGGTATAAAACTCTATAGTATATTCTAGAACTTGGCAGAATGCCAGTAAGGTTGTAAACAAATGAGAACAGCAGAGACGGCGTAAAGTGAGATGGGGGAAGGTCTTATGTGCTTGGGTGAAACAACTGAATTTCATCCAGAGTACAGTGGAACACCACCAAAGGCTCCAAGCCAAGGATTCTATGAAGAATGTGGTCGATTCTACATAAGGAGAGTGGATGAGATGGGCAAGACAGGATTTACAGGTCATGTCAGGAGACAAAATGAGAATCCAAAAGAGTATTACCAAAGTCATAGAAAGACTAATGATAATAATTATAAGCCACAGCTCCATGGCACTTCCTCTGTGCCCTGTTCTTAGTGCTTTATGGCATATTTAATTCTTGTAAGACTCCTGTGCAATCAGTTCTACTTACTACTTCTACCTTACAGATGAGGAGATTAGTTCATAAAAAAGTTAAGTAACTTGCCAAGGCCACATACCACTTAGCGTACAGCAGGGATTTGAATCCAGGCAGTCTGGCTCACAACTAAGGAGTGAACAGTGATGTGAGAGAGGAGAGGGTGACTGGTTGGAAGAAGAACTGACTCTACATTGTGACTTAGTGGTAGGAGGGTAGAAATGGTAAGGAGAGAGAAGGATCAGAGATCCTGAAGGTTGTGACTTGGATACTGGTATAAGTGGTGCTGGAGAAAGCAAAGGTCTATCTTTTATCTGTGCTGCACACAGGACAACTTAGAAGAGTCTGCCTTGCCATCTGAATGGCATTAAAAGAGCCCTGTCTCTCAGCTTGATCTGCTCAGATTGAGGTTCCCCAGCTAGGGCTGGCACACATGTGTATAATGTGAAGACTTCACTTGAATGCCACAGGGATTATGACCCTGCATTTCTGAACTCCCAGGAATACAGTGACCATAGAATGAGATAATGAGGGGCAGCTCAGCAGAGTTGGAAGCCAGAGTCTGGGACCAAATTGCTCTCCCTGTCTCTGAACCCTTGTGGGAAATCAGCTAATGCCAGCAAGCCTCAGTTTTCCCACTGAGGAATGGGAGTCATTCTTCCCTGGAAGTTATTGGAAGAACATACTTTGAAAATGGTTGAGCTCTTCACAAATGTAGGAGTTGTTGCCATGATCATAACTACATACCGGTGGGACAATGAATTCTACACAGTGCATATTGTCCAGGTAAATATTTTCCATTAATAAACATTTATAATTGTTGAACAGAAGCAATATTTTGACTGAAATTTTCAAATGACTCTCTGAAATCACTGAACTGTAAGCCTTAAAAAGATAGGATATGTTGAATGATCTTAGTCCTAAATCTCTTTGTGGCATCTCCAGCCAGGAATTCATTCATTTCACAAGCATTTTTAAAGCAACTGGCCAAGGTACAAGTGCGAATAATTTAGAAACATTCCCAGGCTTCAGTGATTTTGCATTCTAGTGAATCCAGGCAATAATCAAACAACCAGATAAACAAGCTGTCTAATTTCAGATTCAGACTGTGTTAGGTACTGAGAAGGACACAATCAACGTGTTGGGTAGAGACTGATTTGGGGAGCAGGAGGTGGCAGTTACTTTAAATGGGCAGCCAGAACAAGAAGGAGGAAACTATGGGAATATCCAGGAAGAGAAATTTCTGGGCATAGAGATTCTAGAGTGCAAAGACCCTTAAGTAGGAACCAGTAAACAAGAAAGTCAGTGTCTCTGCAGTGTTGTGAGTGTTGAAAAATGAGGCTGAAGTGATCACATCATGCAGGAGAGGTCACATAGGGCGTGATAGAATTTGGCTTTATCCCAAGTATAGTAAGAAGCCATTGGAGGATTTGAAGCAGGAGGATGACATCATCCGAGTTAAGCTTCTTAAAGATCCCTCTTGCTACTCACTGGGGATAGGACTGATATGGGGCAAGTGTGGCAGGACAAGATCAGTCAGGAGACAGTTGTCTAGGTCAGAGGTGATAAGGAAGTGGAGAGAAGTTGGGGCACGTTTTGAGTATAGAGGTAAAAGGACTTCCTGAAAGATTAGATGTCAGTATGAGAGAACAAAGCTGAGAAAGATGCCCAGGTTTTTATAGATACAAGGAAGCTCTTGTATCAAACTCTTTGCTCCAGATTTTCATTGAGTATAGGTTCTTCTGTAACACTGCCATCAACAAAGGAGCTTTCATTCGTCCACACCCAGAATTATTCAGTCATCAAAGTGAGGAAGGCCTACTCGGAATAAGAGTTTCGGAACTAAAACTGGACCAAAGCAGTAAGAAAACTTGAGGTATAGAAGTAGGAAGAATATCGCAGTGTTAGGAAGAATTCTTTCCTTCTTGTCTTTTCACTGAGATCATTATTGACTGCTCCTCTGCCCTGATAATTCCCCTTTATATCTGTGAACAAAGCCAGAAGTACAGGGAAAAATCCCTAATATGTTCATCCTTACATTCATTTCAATGCTGGCTGTTATTTCTCTTCCCATGTCATTTCAGAGATTATCCCATGAAGCCACGGAGGGGCAAAGAATGGGAGATGGGTAGACACATACTAGGGGATATGGGAGAGGAGTCAGAATTTACACTAAAGAAGTGGGTTTGCTGTGGAATTTGCTTCTTCTGCTCCTCTTCCAAACTCACATACTGGGCTTGAGGTCCTTTCTACATCCACCATGGATGACAGAATTGAAAGGAAGACATACACCTGGACTGCAGAGTTTTATCCCTACAATCTTGCAGCTCTGCCCCAAGTTAACCCTGAAACAAGAAAACAGGCTTAGTGGAGCATTTATTACAATGTTTCATAATCTCCTCTTTGACAGCAGCTGGTGGTACAAAGTGCGGAGTCTACTGGATCTGATTATTTAACAGATGGTTCTGTTTTCAAATTTACTCCAAATGTTCAGATGCTTTTACACTACATTCATATTTCCCATCTGATGCTACCCCCTGGGGCTGAGATTAAATCTGGGTTGTAGTTTGTAAATTTTTAGAATTTTCTTTTAATCTCCCAACACAGAGAGAATTCCCAAACACCAGAGGCATCCACAGGGGCCAGACAATGACTGCACATGAACACAAGAGGATTATTCTCTAAGGCAAGTCTTGCCTCAATCAAACCTCCTGCCAGAGGCACACTCAGATATGCCCTATTTGGAGAAGCCTCAAAACCAGGCTCAAATGACCTTGAGATCTGAACAGTGTGTTCCTTTCCTTGGGAAGTACATGTTAGCACATCAAAATTCTTAGTAGCAAATTAAAACTCCTTTAGCAGAGAATAAAGGCACTAAATAACTGTGTTACTGGCCCATCATGTCTCTCTAATTGTGTCACCTCGCTCCTCAGTAGGGTTTTACATTCATTATTTCCAGGTCCTTTTCCCACTGCTACACGTTAATAGTCTCCCTATTCTTTCTCTTCACTCCAGCTGCCTGCAGCTGTCAGCCACCCACTCCAGCTTTGCCTCTGTAGTGTTTTTATCTTCCTGCCAGCATTATGAGATTGAATTTATAACAACAACAACAACAACAACAACAGCAAAATGTTCCCTGAGCCTCCTTTTCTTGATGAATTTCTGGTTTCCTTCACCGTTTAGGATCCTCCCCATTTCTCTGTGCACCTGTTTTGAGAGATGTCCTTTTCAATTTTGCTTTTTCTCTGCCCAAGTGCCCGTTCCTAGTGGACGTGGGAAAGAGAACAAAAGCTCTGGAAGGTGGGATGCACTCAGGAGCTAGGGTGGTGCTAGGTGGGGAGTATGCTGCTTCGGAGGCTTGGTTCTGTGTCAGTGTGACACATCTCTAGGGATCACTATTCACTTAGAGAATCTGGCAGATGGTGACTTCTGCAGCTCTAAGATAATGAGGCTGATGGCACCTGGAGTTGTGCTGAGCAATGGCCCTCCCACCAATGAGCTGTGAGACTTGGGGCCGATTACTTCACACCTCTGGAGTTCCATTTTTCTCACCTGATGAAAAAGCTTTGTACATAATGATACTAAAACCATTGCTGCCACTGTTTCTAAGACCACTCTAAAGAAAAAGCCCACCCACTGTTCTGTGTGTGTACCTCATCTATAAATATTGGTCAGAGATAGCTACATAATTTGTGGGGCCCAAAATGAAAATATGGGACAGGACCCCTTATTCAATGACAATTAAGAATTTTAAGGCAATGACTGTAGAACATTAAAACAAGTATGGGGCCCTTCTGAGGGTGAGACCTTGTATGACTGTCCAGTCACTTGCCCACCAAGCTGTCCTGGATTCTGCCACTACCATGTGACCATGAATAATCTACTGGGTAAAGTCATATCTGCTTGAGAAGTCATGATTTTCTCAGAAAGGAAAGATTTCCTGAGTCAGTCAAATGAATAATAGACAGATTGTCAGATAGAAAACCAGAAATTAAAAAAAAAAAAAAAAAGTTCTTATGTGTGTTTGTCTTGGTTGAGGTCCCTTGGGTCTAAATGTCAAGGAACTTGTGCTGTTGGATGGTGGTGGTTTCCACGTGATGCTCTCCAAATCAAGGCAGGCCTGAAGCTTGGATAAAATCAGGTCTATGACCATTGAAGGCAGGTAATATTTGTAAAGTAGATTCTCTAATTTTATATTACTCTCCAGGTTTATTACAAAAACAGAGAAAGAAGGATTCAGCAGATTTATTCTTAGAAATGCACTGTATCTATGTGGAGGGAGTTCTTTGATAAATTTCTCGGGCCGGAGCGTGAGATTCCAAGGGTATATTTAAATAGCGGAGGATGGTTTCTAACTGCTAAGAGGAGGAAAGAATCTTATGTGGCTCCTGAGGGGGTGAAGGATTGAGAGACCACAAGAAGGAGGGAGAGATGAGAGAGGAGCAGAGGCTGGGCATTGCTAAGGAGAAGAGAAAGAGAGAGAGATGGCTGCTGGCCCCAACACAGGTAGGGGACTTTGGGATAACAAATGTTCAAGAAGAAAATTTCCCCCTGTTTGGTATATTTGATCTTAAATCCTCACTTCCCCTGGGCTCCTAGGTAGAATCTTTAGGAGTCTGGATTGTATGGTGCTTTGTTTAGTGTTCATGTGCATACGCCTGTTTGTACAATGCTTTCTTGGGAATATGAATAGATGTTGATTTCAGTGTAAAGGCAGAAGCAGCACCTGTGAACAGGACAGAAGGGGCCAGAGGCTGTGTAGGGTTCTAACAAGCTTCTGGACATTCCCAGACCTTGGTAATTAACAATGGAAGCAGTTGGTTTAAAGGAATTTCTTCTAGAACAAAGGGATAAGGAGGACTTCAGCTTATATCTGTATTTTCTTTCCTTGTGTTATTCCCGAGCCTTTAGAAAAGCCTTGTTTAAACATTCCAGCTTGGTCTTGAGCTATAGTACAGATGAGGAAGGGAAGACTCATGTGTCCATCCTTGGACCAGAAAGTGAAACAGGGGAAAATCACCACCTCCACCTCAGAAGGCTAGCACAGTATTGGCAATTGTTCCTAGGGAGAGATGGTGATGGTGATGGTGAAGTCTGGGGACAAGTGTGGTGGTTATATGATACAACTTCCTTATCCCCACTCAAAAGGGAAGATTTTCTTTCCTGGAATCTTTGAAGCATCTACATACAGTTCTATTTATTTAAAAAGACACTGAATATCTTTTGATCCCTCTATTGTATTGTATATGTGTCTATTTCTCATGTTTGCAGTTTGGGAACCATAATAAGGGCTATTTCTGTGCAGTAATATTTCTTAGAATTCTGGAATTCTATAAGTCTTAAATCATGCTATGATACATGTCTGTGAAAGCTTCCCCCTAAAATAGAAATGCTGTTATAGATCTTACAGCATTAATATTTTTAAAAGTTGATAAATGAGTAAAAGTACAATTTAGTCATTAAAATTTAACATATTCTGCTCATGCTTCTTATCTACTCAGTTATGTTCTCAGAACTAATTTTCACATTGTATTTAATGTGTGCTTTATTGATAGCTTCTTTGATCTGTGTAAGATGATAATTCAGGGAACAAAATGAATGGGATTTTTGGTGTAGGGAAAAGTACCTTTCCTAATAAGTCATTTCTTAAAAATAGTATTTCAGTCAAGGTTCTCTGGCTCCAGGGAACAGAAATTCACAGTTCAAATATAATTCAAACTAGTTCAAATATAAGGAGAAATTTTATGGACCTCCAAGGACAGGAAATGAGTAGAATTATCCTACCTGGACATTTGAACTAGGGAGTCACAAACTAAGACAAGACTTCTGTGATAGTTATAATTCCTTTCATCTCTCCTTAAGTTGGATTAAAACTACCTTTCAATTTCCTGCCTTGGCCCATTTATTTTTTTCTCTCAACCCTGGGATTCTAGATAATGCCATGTCTCTGTGGTGGTTTGTGGCGAACAACAGTAATGTAGTTCCAAATTATCTACATGATGGGTACTGAGGAGACGACTGTGCTATGCAATCAGAATGGTAGTGTTCAGATTTGCTCATGGAGGCTTTATTTGGGGTGATGGTGGAAACACTGAAAAGTTATACCTTTGGAGATAGAGGAGCTTTTATCAATTCTTGGGGAGAATAATGCAGGAGATGCTGAAGGAACCCAAGTATCATCCAGCTGTGACTGAGCAGGGAAGAAATTGGAAAAGAGAGGATTTTCGATTCTATGTATTTAGCTTTTTGTACTATGACCTTTAAAAGGGGACTTTGACTCTCTCTGCTTGACTTATTTCCCTCAGCATAATCTCTCCCAGTCCCATTCATGTTTCTACAAAAGTTGGGTATTCATCCTTTCTGATGGAAGCATAATACTCCATAGTGTATATGGACCACATCTTCCTTATCCATTCGTCCGTTGAAGGGCATCTTGGTTCTTTCCATAGTTTGGAAAGAACCGTGGCCATTGCTGCTATAAACATTGGGGTGCAGATGGCCCTTCTTTTCACTACATCTGTATCTTGGGGGTAAATATCCAGTAGTGCAATTGCAGGGTCATAGGGAAGCTCTATTTTTAATTTCTTAAGGAATCTCCACACTGTTTTCCAAAGTGGCTGCACCAACTTGCATTCCCACCAACAGTGTAAGAGGGTTCCCCTTTCTCCACATCCTCTCCAACACATGTTGTTTCCTGTCTTGCTAATTTTGGCCATTCTAACTGGTGTAAGGTAGTTGGAGAGGAGAAGGGAGTTGAGGGAAATTGGAAGGGGAGGTGAACCATGAGAGACTATGGACTCTGAAAAACAATCTGAAGGTTTTGAAGGGGTGGGGTGTGGGAGGTTGGGGGAACCAGGTGGTGGGTATTAGAGAGGGCACAGATTGCATGGAGCACTGGGTGTGGTGCAAAAACAGTGAATACTGTTACGCTGAAGAGAAATAATAAAAATAATAATAAAAAATAAATAGAAGGGGACTTTGGGGGTTAACTTTTGGGTTTTTATTTCATTGGGAATTGAACAATCAAGGGAAACTTCTGATATGTAACTTTGGAATAGTCTTCATTGTATTAGTTGGGTTCCTTATATAATTTCTGACAAGCTCTACCACACCATGTGGCTGGCCATGATTGGAGATGGGAAATAGAATACATAGTTAGCCTATGAAGAAACTGGTCTTGAAGGTAAAAAATGTTCTTTTCCAACCCAGAAACCTCCAATAGCTGAACAGCTCACTTCAGAGGTCATGGAGAGCATATTAACAGTGATGGAAACCAGAAGGTAGGGAGACCAAATGTCCTGATTTGCCTGGGACTGAATGGGTTCCTGAGCTATGGGGCTTTTGGTGCTGAAATTGTAAAAGTTCCAGGTCAATTCAAAAGGTTGGTCAATCTGCCTAAAGGACGGAGCAGATTGGGTCTCAGATATGGCTGGGCTTTTCCCCTCAATGGTCATAATGATGAAGATGAGGAGGAGACAACTCCTGTGGTTGTCCATAGTCCTTACATATAGTGGTCTCATAGAGATCGGACTTCTGATATGGTGACTGGTTTTTATTTTTTATTCTACTTTATCTCTCTATTTATTATTTATTATTTTAAATATTTTTTAAAATTTTATTTGATACAGAGAAAGAGAGAGAAAGAGCACAAGCAGAAAGCGTGGCAGACATAGGGAGAAGTGGGCTCCTTGCTCAGCAAGAAGCCTGATACAGGACGTGATCTCAGGACCCTGGGATCATGACCTGAGCCAAAGGCAGACGCTTAACTGACCAAGCCACCTAGGCATCCCAAGGTAGCTGGTTTGTAAAGGGGAAAAGCAGAAGCTGACAATTCTCCTAAGGCCGAGGCTTGAAAGTTCAAAAACGTTTACTTCTATCACATTCTTTTGGTCAAAGCAGAGACAAAGCCAGTCTAAATTCAAGAGGAGAGGAAAAAGTTCCCAACTCTTGATGAATGGAGCAGTATGCACATACAACAAGGAAAGGAAATGGTGATGGCAATCTTTGGAGACTATCTGCTACAAATACATATTTTTTTAAATTATGAGGCACACAGGAATGTAAAATGTTAATGTTGTGTTTACTGTAGGCCAGGTCTGTCTACCATATGGTAAATAAGATAGTTGCTCTCCTTAAAAATTTATATTGTAGGGGTGCCTGAGTGGCTCAGTGGGTTAAGCCTCTACCTTCAGCTCAGGTCATGGTCTCAGGGTCCTGGGATCGAGCCCCACATTGGGCTCTCTGCTCAGCGGGGAGCCTGCTTCCCCCTCTCTCTCTGCCTGCCTCTCTGCCTGCTTGTGATCTCTCTCTCTCTGTCAAATAAATAAATAAAATCTTTTAAAAAATTTATATTGTAGAAGGAGAGACATACATGCAAATACACAGATGCAATACAGAATAATGTATATCTACACATACACATACATTTTCATATACATAAGATATAGAAGTATTATATAGATATCAGTGATTTTTTTTTATTTGGAGATGGTAGAAAATAACCAGATTTCACAGAGAATATACAGGGTTTGAAAGATGAATAAGAGTTTCTGTGGTATATAAGAAGGGTTAGAGCATACGAGGTACAGGGGAATCATGTACCAAGTTTCAGGAATTAAAGAGCATGGTTTGCACTATAAGATTAGAGCATAAGACCTGAGAAGTGAAAAATGAAAGACAGGTAGGAAATATAATAGGTAGGATCTTGTCTCCCATGTTGTAGAATCAATGTATTTTTAAGTGACGAAGTGCTTTAATTAATTTTAGTTTTTTAAAAGTTTACTCTAGCAACAGTAAGTAATAGTAACAATAATCACAATAACTAATACCTAATGAACATTTATTGTTTTCCAGGCACTGTTCTAAGCACTTTAATGTCATTTGATATTACAAGAACCCTAAAAGATTACCATTACTATCATCCCCATTTTACAGTTGAGGAAACTGAATCATAGAAAAGGCAAATCACTTGCTCAATATCTTACATTTGCTAAAAGGCCAAGTGTAAATTTGAAGAGAGGTAGTCTATCCCCTTAACCACTATGCTATATTGCCATTTTTGGTGTTAGGAGTTTCTGGAGATGTATCTCCAGTAACTTTGGAGACTACTGAAAAAATTCAGATGCATGTTGTAATATCTTGAGAAAAGGCAGCAATAGTAGAAAGAAGTGAAACAGATGAGTCCCAAAGGTAAAATACAGATAATAGGATTCAGTGAACAACTGAATACATGGAAAGTAAAGAAGGAAAAGCTGAGGAGGACTTGGAGTTTCTGGTTTGGGTGAGCTGATGTATGCCAGTGCCATTACCAAGAATATGAAATAGACGGGGACAGTTTGGTTTGGGGAGAAAGACAGAGAGATCAGTTTTGACACTGATTTTGGAGTGTTCATAGGACAACTGAGCAGAGAAGAGAGTTGAAGTTGAGAAAAATTCAGTGGAAAAGGGAGTGCTTCCTAGTGCTAAATGGATTAGGAAGGTCAAGTAAGGTGAGACATGCAGAGCTACCATTGGATCTGTAAATACAGAGGTCGGCGTGACCTTGACAAGATCAGGGTGAGTGGAGAGATGGCTGGAAGCCAGACTGCTGTGGGTGAGAAGAGGAGGAAGTGAAATCAGCAAGGGGTGGCCTAGTTTTCCAAGAACTTGTCTGGGAAAGGAAGGAGAAGGATAGAGTAGGAACTACATAGAAAAATGGAGGGTAGAGAGAGGTCATGTTGTTATCCCATTTGCTTGTATTTTTAAAGAATGGGTTAATTTTCTGGGTTGCAAGAATCAGAGGAGAGAGAAAGAGACTTAAGATTTATGAGGAAAAGGGCAGGATGGATGGATAAAAATGTGAGAGTAGACCAAGGGCAGGGGTAAACAAAGGACAGATGGCAGGACATTTCTCCTTTCAAAAGAGGAAGGAAGAAGATAAGAATGTTTAGAGAAATGGGTAATTTGTATTTGTGAGGGTGGGATAGGAGATTGAGAAATTTCATATAATCTCTAAGAAGTATTAGCAAGTCATTTGCTTAAGGAAGAGAAGAGGGCTAGGAACCTGGAATAAGAAAGATATTGGAGGCTGAAATAGCACTTTGGTGAACAGGATGATGAACAGGGAGGAAAATTGCATTCATGGAGGGTTCAGCATGTGCTAAGAACTGTGCTAAGTCTTTTTGCATAATTACAGTGGTAATAATACAAAACAGCTGGGATTATATCCCTTTGAAACTGCCCATACAAAGTTGGTCCTCCATAAATATTTATTGAGTGATTGCATTTTGTTCTTTGTGGCTAGGTTCAGGTAAGTCCTTCCCCTCGTTGAATCAGTGAAAGTTAATTCACAATTACTGTGTAAAAACCTGATGCTAGAAGCAAGAAGGTGTCTCAGGAAGTTACAATATTGTTAATGACACTTTTATTTTTATAGTTATTAATTGAATGATTATGAAGTCCCCAGCCCCATGTAGTTTACATGGGATCACATTTAATCCTTATCAATAGGTTTTAGTTTATGTCCACTTTTCAGATGAGAAAAGTGAGGTCAAATTGCTTTCTCAAAGTCGCTACCGCCAATAAGTGGTACTTGGGATTCAAATTGAGACTTGTCTATCTCTAGGCACTTAAGTCACCAAGTTATAGTGCTGACTTTATAAGAAAAGTCTTAGGTTCTCAGAAAATACCCTATCATTCTTTCTCTCCCTGTCTCTCTCTGTTTCTCTTTCTCTATCTCTTTCTCTCACACACACATACTCACATGACTTTATCAGTGATTTTACATTGGCTTAATTGATGGCTATTACCCATCTTAGGAAGAGATTCCTGTCTCTCAATTCATCTATCCTTCCTTTCATTTTAAGTTCAAAATGTCTTTTTTTCTAGAACTCGTTCTTCCTACAACTACTCTGCACAGTTCCAGCAAAATCCACAAGGGTCTCTGGAAAGTACAAGGTGTTATAAGACAGCACACCATATTCCATTTCACCTAAGCAGATGTCAATGTTCTGCTTAGACAGAAAGCTTAGACAGAAAGATCTATCTTAGAAAGATAGATCTCTCTCAGTCTATCTTCTCTCCCCCTCCTCCTTCCCTCCCTCCTTCATTCTCCTTTCCTTCCCCTTCCCACTTTCTATAAGCAGTTGTCTTACTTAGTTTCTTCAATGAACCCATCACATTGGACCCTCCATACAGTTACTTTTGCAAGAAGCTAATAATTGAATATGCAGTGTACCAAGTACTGGGGAATTCTTTTCCATAAAGAAGTGGGCATGGATCAGCTCTGTGACTACATTCTACATTGGCCCTGATGGAGAGAAGATACTTTCTGGAAAAACTAGTCAATTTATCCCACTTCTGGCAGCCTTTCCCTTCTCACCAAGCTTGTGGTTAGGTTGCTGGAGCACAAGAACTGCTGTGAGCCCTTTCTGTATCTGTGGCTGTGGAGGTAACAGAGGAAGCCAGAGACTGCCGTCAGCACCCCAAGGCCATCAGAATGATGCTCTGACGCTCCTCTGAAGAGGTGGATGCTGGGGTCGCAGGCCACCTAGAGCTTTCTAAGGCTTTCAGTGCCCTGTTGGCCTGGAAATACATTCAGGGCAAAGGGCTTGGGCTTTTCTTCCCCCTTGTGGTATTTGGCTATGTTGAGCTCAAATCCTAACTCAGCCCTGGCAGAGCTGAGGACTGTATAAGTGAAAAATAGTGGAATGAAACCTCAGAACACGTTATGACCTTCAAGAAGGTTTGGTTTGGATTGGGTTCTAGAAATGGTCTGGGTTTTTTGGTTGCAGACTTTATTTTCTTTCCAGAACACATTTTGAACCTCTTCAGAGAGCTCTTCATGACCTCTGAGAGGCATATGAGGCTCTGGTGGTCGTCACTTTGCCCATCCCTGTAACCTCCCCACCCCAACAGTAACAATAGGCATGAAAGAAGGGTAATGCTAGAAGTTATCATTAAATGAATGTCATGTATCAGGAACTGGGATAAAGAACATTACAATCATCATTGAATGTCATTTTCAAAAGACTCCAATAAGGAAGGTATGGTTGTATCCATTATACTATGATGGCACTAAGGCTTAGGGTATTTGATGTCTTGTCCATGTTCTCAGGATAATGGCAGTGTGGGATTTGAACATAGGGATGTTGGACTTCAGGGTGTGGGCTCTGAACACTATTGTACCACCCTCCTTCTTTTCCTTCTGCTCTCTTTCCCTACTTCTTCCTACTGCCTTTGTCCTCCTCTCCTCTCCCCTCTGCTCCCCTCCCTCCTCCTCTTCTCCTCACTTCTCCTCTTATGATTCTTCCCTCTTTTCTCCATTCACCAGGAAAATTCAGGCATACTTTTGGAGTGCCTGCTATAGACAAACTACTATGCTGTCAAAAGTGAAGAAGACACATCAGTGTCAGCTGAGGAGACCTTTAAACACTGACAGGATAATATTGGAGCTGGGTCAGTGAGCCTGTTCTTCATGGGGAGAGTCCTTGAAGCTAGTCTTATTTAAGAACACACATTCTTCCCTTTAATTTCCAAATATGGCACTCAAAAATCTGATGCTTAGATCTTAATTAATTGAGAAGAGAAAAGAGTAAGGATTATCTGTTGTGAATTGATCGTCATTTGTGGCTTCATGTTTGTGACTGCCACTGTATATTTAAGTTGGGACAATATGAGACTGAAATTAGCTTAGTTTTTTCAAGGTCAGTCACCTGACCCAAGCTAGACCAATCAGAAATCTCTACTGGACTTTTACTGATATTATCAATAAAAATGCTTCCTCTTTTTCTTGGGAATTGCACTACACAATAGGCTTAGGGCTGCCAGCAACCATCCCACTACCATACAAAGAATGTCTATCTGAAAATAAAGCCAAGAAGAGGTGTCCAGGATTGAGGAAAAAAGGGGACTCCTTAAGAAAAGCATTGGAATGCTAGATCTAGCCATACGGGAAACTAACATATGAGTATCCCCTACTTTCTGAAAGTTCACATTATGCTACTTTGCTTTTGTGAAGACCTATGTTAGTACCTGTTTTCACTGATAGAAAAAAAATCCAAAGGGAATTTATGAAAAAGTCTGTTACTGTACTAATGAAGTTTTTTTTTTTAACCCAAGAATAACTCTTTATTACCAAGGTGGATTTTTTTTGTTTTTTCAACTTATTTTGAAATAGTTACAGGTGCACAAGAAGTTTTGAAAACAGTACAAAGAATTCTTCATACCTTCCACTGCGTTTCATCCAGTAGTTGCATCATTTATAAGCATAGTATAATATCAAAAATCAAGAAATTCATAGTAGTACAATGTGTCTATATAGTTGTATGTAATTTTATCAAAGGTGTGGATAAAATTGTCATTTTGAGGATATCATAGACATGGAATAGTGAGGATGGTATATAACCTTTTGTGATTGGCTTTTTTTTTTTTTCACTCAGCATAATACCCTGAAGATCCACTCAAGTTATTCTATGTATTGTGACATTTTGATGAAGATGTTTTATAATAGCAAACTGATATAACCCAAACTTTTGGAAAATGGGGATTCTTCCCTTTATGCCATTAAGGCTTACAAAAGACTTCATAGGAACACACTGCTTTCAGATAATGGGGGAAACCTGTCATTATATGAGCCAGTAAATTCCAAATTTTGCTTAAACTGATTTGAACTGGGTTCTAGTCACTAGCAGATGAAATATTCTAAGCAGATACAGACAGAAAGAAATAAAGCAAGGTGGTCATATGGGATGTCTGGCCAAAAGATGACAGGAGAAAGGAATCTGAGTGTAGGGACTTCCCTGTCTTGCTCACTGGTTTGTACCTAGCACACAGAACAGTGTTTGTCACGCGGTAGACACTTAATAAATGTAAGTTGATTGAATGAAAGAATTCAGGGTGGATCAGGCAACTTGCAGATCAGATTTAGCTATCTTAAGTTTAGAGCATCGTGGTGGTATGTTTATCCATTTGCCATGCTTTTGTTTATTTCTTTCAGTTTATGCTTGGCTCCGAACAGAGTTCTTTTCTTCCTTCCTTCTTTCCTTCCTTTTCCTTCCTTCCTTCCTTCCTTCCTTCCTTCCTTCCTTCCTTCCTTCCTACCTTCCCTCCTTCCCTCCTTCCTTTCTTCCTTCCTTCCTTCCTTCCTTTCTTCCTTTCTCTCTCTCTCTCTTTCTTTTTTTAGATTTATTTATTTGAGTGGGGAGGGGCAGCGAGAGAGGGAGAGAGAGCCTAAAGTAGATTCCATGCTGAATGCGGAGTCCCATGCAAGACTCATCTCATGATCCTAGATCACAACCTGAGCCAACCCCAAGAGTTGGGTTCTTAACCAACTGTGCCACCCAGGCACTCTGATAACAAAGTTCTTAAAAAAAAAAAAAATTCAAGCTTGTTTCTTGTGACAAAGTGGCAAAGAAAAGAAGATTTATCCAGTCCTGGGCTAGAAAGAGGAACAGAATGCCCTTGGAGGCTGGGTATGTTAAATGAGGTAAGGAAAGGATTTACATAGTGCTGTGATGTGAAGATATGGGGAGAGATGGTCTGAAATCAACAGTGAAGCACTCTTCTCTCTTTCTCCCTCTTTCTCTCCACACCACCAGCCCCGCCCCCAACTTAAAAGCTCTCTTTCCTCTGTTCAGTGGAGAATTTTCTGTTGTTTGCAGGGGAACATTGTCCCTCTCAGTTACTCAAACATAGTTGTCTTTCTCCTTTTTCTTTTCTGCTTCTCCCTCTTTTTTTATGCTACCCAATTCTTAACCAGGGATCTCTCCTCTTTCTCTGTGCATTCTCTTTTCCTTTCTTCCACTTCAACCTCAATTCCTCAGTGATTGTTTTCAAAGCTACATGACTTTCAAAGGCTGGTCCCTGTGAACATGCCTCTCCAGGCTCATCCCATGTTCCACATCTTCCCTCTGACCTACCATTATTCCAAAACTTGGTTATATTATGGAATAACATGAACAGAGGCACATACATAAACTAAGAGGAAAGAGCTTCTCAGAGGCTACCAGAATTTGCCAACTATCCAATAATGGTTGGCTTAAAGTCAAAAGGATTTGGGCATAGCCAAAACATTCTGCACAATTTGCTGCCTCAAAAAATGTTACAACTGTCTAGGCAATTAGTTGGGGCAGGGTGGGAGAATACAAAAGGCAAGAGATCTCACAATCCAGTAAAAGCCTAAGAAGTGAGTGAAGAGTGGAATCCTTGGAGTTCTTGGGGTTCCTGATTCACATCCCAGTCCTCATCTATAGAAGGCTGAGTTTAGCCAAAGTACTTAATGTTTATGTGTCTTAGTTTCTTTATTTGTAAAATAACCCCCTATGAGGGTTTTTGTGAGGATTAGAAGATTTAAATTACCTACTTAATACTTGGTAGGTATTGCCTCCTTCCCTAGTTGCAGAAACAAAGCTTAATATTATAACTCTTCTCTTCAAGAAGAAATTGCCAGCCACCACAATTCGCACCACCAAGAGATCTGTGGTAGTTTCTCAGCCTTACAGCTGGGGCTGCAAATTCAAAAGTCTACTGGGGTCAGATAGATAATGTGAATGAGGGAAATTGGTTAGGTTTACTCAGTTACATAGGGTAGTATGGAATAGTGAGAATTGTGGCAAACTGGATAGTGTGTGCTTCATCTAACAGGGAAAACCAACTTCCATTGGTTATTTCCTGTGGGACTGTGAGCCCAGAGTTGCCACACCATTAAATGTTTTTCAAGAAAGTCTGAATTTTTAATAGTGAAACTTGCTGAATTTTATGGCGTTGTCAAATTCATCATGATTAAAAATGACCACAGCAAGAAAATGCCATGATGGATCAAAACACATACCTCTAGAAGTCAAACATTTCCCCTCTTCTTGGCAGTCCCTTTGAGAATTATAACTCATCTTTCGGGACCCCTGATGCTTGGACTTCTGCATACAGAAGCTTCTCCTTTACTTGCTTTCACAAAAAGTCCAATAATCTCAACAAGGATTTAGTGTGACAAGAGATTTAGCTGGGAAGTTGAGGGTCACAGAAAAGTCACATCACACCATATGTTTCTTTTGCCCCTTTCACCTACACTCCTCCTCACCTTTCCCTGCTTCCCCTCCACTGTCTCAGGAATAACTAATTTTTCTTTGTCTTAGCTGAATTTGTGAAGCTCTTTTCTTTGAAGCTCTGGTAGCAACTGACGTGTGTGCTCCAGAGGTGCTCTTATCCCAAGATTGCCCCTCAAACATTTTCCTATTAAGATTGGTCCTTCTTCTGAAAGAATCCACTGACCAGCTGCATGGGGGAGAAATTATCACTTATATTTTTACAAATGAATGTACCAATTAGCAAGGAATGCATGGTTTAATAAAATGCCAAAGGATGTGGTTCATAGGTTGAATGCCATGCATTAGAGGAGAGAGAGATGCCCAATTCCGTAGGGCGCTTTTGTCTTCGAGAACACTTGATGTTCTGTGGCCATCCATAGTGGCTCACAGAACACTGGTTGAAACAAACTATACCAAGTGGATTACCAACTCGGTGTTTGTAGAGGGATTGTCTAAAAGTTCTGCAGAGATCAGAATGGTGGACCTGGGGAGCAAGAACAGAGGGTTGATATCAGAGAAGAAGACTATAGTGGTTATGAGGGTAAGCTTGGGATCCCAAGTCTGTCCTTTGCTAGTTATATACTCTCTTTGAACCTCAGTTTCCCTCATCTACAAATAGGAGAGCACAATACTGTTTCCTACAGAAAACCATGTGTAAAGTACCTAGCCATTAGTAGACACTAATGAATGCAAGCTTCCTTCCTTCCTTCATAATTCCTTCTCATTCTTCCAGGTTCAGCATAGGCATCATCCCCTTCAGGTTGCTTTCTTTGAACTCTCCTTCATTTCTTCCACATTGGGTAAGTACTCTACTCTTTTCCATGTCCCAGACTTCCTGGCATATCACCTGTATATATCATTCTTATCACATAGCGTCAAATGGCTGCTTTTATTTCTGGATTTTCTTGAATGCTAGGAAAAATCTCACATTTACCTTTGTCTCTCTAGCTCCTTACACAGAGCTACATGAGTAATAGAAATCCATTAAATGTTTCCTGAACTAGGGGTTCTGAAGTGGGGAGGAAATTGTCTTAGCTAAACAGATAAACTTATACTTTAGAAAGGCCTTATAAAATACTCTATTTTTGAAAAGATGTTTTTTTTAAGAATCTGTATCTCTTTATATATAACTTATTACCCAACATCAGTACTTGGTCAAGCTTTAGCACTTATGGAGAACATTAATAAGGGCAAAACATGGAATTTAACCTGGTATCAACTTGAAAGTTTGGTCAAGATCTCAGAGAGAGAAAGAATTGAGTGGGAAAGAGAATGCTTGTTTCCCTTGTGGAAAATGTCTTTGAGGGATGGCAATTAGAGACCCAGTGTACTTGAAAGTGTCTCTTCCAATCTGAAAATAAACTAAGTTTCCTGAGCTGCTTCTGGAAAACCAAAGCTTGGAGGATTTTTCTGACTTTCATCCTGCCTGCATCAGCATTTGGGAGAGGAAGAGGGAACAATTAACAATTAAAAAGAACCAACTGTATTAGCCATCAGTAGATTTAGGGGAGAGGGAGACAGAAAGGCTAATGACTAACTTTTTAATTGTGTGAAGCCTAAAGAATTATGGAATTACCTAGAACTTAAGCTTTTCATCTTTTTTCATTTGATCTCTAGCCAAGTAACTACTGTAGAATAATTTAATATTCTCTGAGTCGTCAATAATAAGGCTTGCAATGTGATAGTCAAATGCACTTGAAATTTTGATGAGATCATTAATAATATCTCTTGTCAGTGACTTAACTCTAGTTAATAACTTCCTTGTGACTTTCATCAAATAGATTTTCCTGGGGGATATTAATTTCCAAAGGTTTATGGATGTCCTTCAATTGTTAGCGTGACAGAAATAGCTTTTCTGTTGTGGCATGTTTTGAGGTTTTGCCCTTACTTCTAAGAAAAAGGCGATAATTGTGTAAACCAACTACTCATCTGTGTTTGGCATCAAACTTTAACCTAAAACCTGAAGTAATATTTTCTAAAAAGAATAGTTTCATGTAATTTTCACAACAGCATGCCAACACCAACTATTCTAAAATGGCAGCCTGTTATTTTACGAGTTATATAAGTCTAATAGAGGAGGAAAAAAAATCCTCTTACCACCTCTCTTTGGGAACAGTTTCTTAGAATTTTTCTGACTAATAGGAGAATACATCAGTATGCTCATTTCTCATCTTATGCAGCTCATGCCACACTACCAATCCAAACCCACTCTCATTCCAGAGCCAACCCCAGAGTTTTCGAAGTGAACTGTATTTGTATCTGTTCTGTGGTGAGGAGGAAAAGCTTGAGAAAGGGTCAGCAGAGAATTGTTCATCAAATCCTAGAACTGTTGAGCACTGGGTCACCCTTCAAATTTGGAAGGAAGTATTGGAGGACAAAAAAGGAAGAATGGTGCTATACATTGAATAATATTCATTCAGAATTTGTCACTTTGCATAGGAACCTAGAGCATCTGTGCCAAGCCCACACACATTTTTATTGAATGAATGAATAATAAATAGAGCCAAACAGTGTTTGGATAAACGTACAGATGATTGATATGTAACTGATTGAGAAGGGGAATTCAGTTTCTCTTAGGTTACAGACCCTCCACTTCTTTCTTCTCTCATCTTCCTCTTCTGATTATGTGAATTACTGGAAAGACTCTTGCCCCTGGAACCAGGAGAATCTTTTCCACTATGATGTTCTTAGAAAACAAACATATATTCTTTGAAATTTCTTCTTAAAAAAACTGAAAGAGAGAGAACTTTGTACATTATCTCTAATGTCCTTTAATCATGCAGCAAGGAAAGGACTTTGTAAATGGATCTCTAATGTCCTTTAACCATGCTGCCCAGGAAACTACCTCCAAATGAAGTAGAAAATAAGCAAAGGACTGGATTAAAAGACAGTCCTTTTCTGGGCCTGCACGGTCCTGTTGGGAGACAGGAATAGAGAAATAATGGTACAAATGAACGTATGTTGAAAGTCCAAACAATCAGCATATCTATATGCGGTCACCCCAGGAGATAAGATACCGTTTTACCTATCAAGGGAGACACTGGTCCTAAGGTTTTGCTCCAGTCTGCTTCCTCTTCCAGGTCATCATTCCACCAATTCATCCTTTCTCTATTAACTCTAATATCTCCATCTGTGTTGGAGATTTCTTCTGGGCTCAGAAGAGTGCCCAAAAGTTTCCGAATCTAAACAAACAAATGCCAACTAACTTACTTGGGCAATGTCACACTCCAACTATTGGCCTTTCTTTGTCCTATCTTAATTTCCACAGTCGCTACTTCTACATTCTCATCTGTCTTTCATTTCTCAACCTTCCCAAACTTGAGTTTTTCTGACTTTCTGTTCCTAGAGATATTATCTCTAGGATATGGTAGCCTCCCCACACTAGCTAACTGAGATCAATAGCCCAGTCTCTAGACAATTTCTGTCTTTGTTTTATTGGATGGATCACTCTACTTCCTTTGGCGCCACTTTAATGATCAACTGAGATCTCTAATATTTTTTGCTCCTCGGTTCTCCGATCTCCTTCTTTCCCAAATTTCTCACCATTTTCACCATCTCCATTGTGAATTATTCCTTTTACCTTCTCTTAGATATTGGTGCTTTTCCTTTCCTTTTTTCTTGTTCTTTTCTCAATTTATGTTATCTTGAGGCAATTAAATTTACTTTTAGAATTTATGTATTTTTATCTCATAAAACTATATCTTTCTTGAGCACCAGACTAATATATTCAACTGTCTGCTCACTGGTTAGTTTTATATCAGGCATGATGGGCTTCATGCTGGAGCCTGTGAACTTTTCAAGGGCCTAGTAAAACCTGTGAGACTTAAATAAATAAATGATAAACTTCAAAAATTTTAAAACAACCCTGCAAAAGCTTAATTAATGTGTTATTTAAAACATAACATTTTGTTAATTTCATTACAAAAGTAAATTTATTATTTAAAATATTCAATTTGTAAAGAACTGAAAAAATCAAAATAATCAAAAATTAAATATATTGCAAATATTTTCAAAAATCAAAATTACAAAAACCCTCTCAATTTTTTTTATTGCAAAAGCTAAATTTAATGTGGAATGTGGGTACATTTTAATATGTTGCTATGATGTGGGATGGGGCTTCCAGAAATAAGAGTGCCTAGGACTTTGAAGGTCTTACAAACAGCACCACTTCCTGTATTATCTCCATCTGGATATTCCACAGGCATCTAGAAACTTGGCATATCCAAAGCCAAATTCATCTTCTTCCCTCTCTGGTATTCCCTATTTTGGTTGGCATCACCCGGTGATCCAAGCTGGAATTCATCCTTGGCTTTTTGATCTTATCCAAGATTCTTCATATTCTCCCATTCAATCAATTACTACATCTGATTAGTTTTATCTCCATATGATGTAGTAAATCTATTCATTCCTTCGTTTTCTTTCTTGCTGCTATAGTTTAAGCCCTGGTCAACCCTCACTTTGACTTTTGTGATAATCTTGTAAGTGGTCTCCCTGTAGCTGCTCTGTCTGCTCTTTCCTTACAGTTGACTTAAAGTTCACATTAGACCTTGTCACTCCTTTTTAAAAAACTTCAGGAGCTTGGTAGTGATTACAAAAGAAAGCTTGAGATCCTGAGCATGACCACACAAGGCTTTGGTGACCTGCTTGTATCTGCTTCTTCAGTCTCATCTGTTACTTCTCCCTCTCTGGCACTTGCCAGTTAATCAATTGCTTTCTAGGCAATATGAGGGCTCTCCTGGCCTCAAAATGACCTCCCGGCTTGGAATGCAATTTTTCACTTTTCTCACTTAACTTTAGTTTATTCTTGAATATTCCCCTCAGTTATTACCTGTTAAAGAAAGCCTTCCAAGAATGTCTCAGATCTGAATGGAATTCCCTCCCCTGTAGCATCCATACCTACCTCTATCACAGACTTACCACACTCCGTGCAACAATTTATTCACATGTCCTTCTCTACTCTCTCAATGATAGGTCACAGAATGGCAGAGGTGCTCTCATTCTTGTCTTCAAATTCTCATTTGATACTTCAAGACAGAAATCAATTTCTTTTTAAAAATTTGTTTTATTGGAGAGAGAGAGATAGAGGAACAGGGAGAGAATCTCAAGCAGCCTCTGTGCTGAGCATTGAGCCCAACATGGGGCCTGATTCCACAACCCTGAGATCATGACCTAAACTGAAACCTAAAATCAGATGCTTAACCAACTGAGTCACCCAGACACCCTAGGAATCAAATTCTTAATCAGCCTTATGTCAGGGAAACCTTTTCTCAAATGTTAATCACCTAGAAACTCAAGTCTTGACTGGAGTACTCAGGCAGAACTCAGACACATCCAGTCCAGAAATCTATCTAAAACAGTCCCTATAAAGTAATTTTTTAAGTCAGGTTGAATTTGAGTGTGAATGAACATGTTATTTGAAGTAGAGACCACATCTAGTTTACCTAACGACTAACACAAACTTAATTGTATGTGACCATGGGGACTATCAATTTTTTAATTGCTCCTCACTAAGAATTTGCTTAAGCTCTTTAGGTGTGGCGGAGGAATTGTCTCTGTCCTGGGCGGGTTCAGATGTGTTTTTCTTTTAATTTCCCACTTTCTGCTGATCCTGTTCTGGGACCTTATGTTCTTATGGTCTCTAACGTTCACATCCAAGATTCATTCCCGTTAATGCCATGGTCTCTGCTGGAAAGAGAAGCTTCATTTTCTTCATCTGCACTTGTTCAATGTCCATGCCCACATTTGAAATAACATCTATACTCTCTACATGTAAGGAGGTTGTTTTTCCCCAGCACTCTGCCAAATGTTCTCTGACCGCTCCTGATACTCTAGGTACTTTTCTTCTACTTTCCCTACACAACCATAGCAAAAAGTTAATAAGACAATAAAGGGAATCAGGAGGCATATTTGTTTTCTGATGGCCTCATAAATAAGGTTGTTGGATTTAAAAAATAAACAAACCCAGGATGCCCAGTTACATTGAAGTTTTAGAAAAACCATGATTGTTTTAAGTATGTCTCATGCAATATCTAAGATATACTTACACAAAGAAAAAAATCCATTATCTGAGATTCAAATGTTATTTTATATTTTATTTGGCAACCTACTCTTAAGTTGTATTCTTGGACTCAGACTCACTTCATGTGCATATTAAACAAGTAGGATTATTTTTAATTTGCACAAGGAAATATTTTCATTCCCGCTTTTCTTAAAGCAAAGATTCCCTCTTGTCTGTCTTTAATTTCTCTACATGGAACAGGAATCCATAAAAATAGTTATTTTCTTCTTAATTCTACAGTTAAAAAAATGGCATCACCAATTATGAGGATACCTGTCATCTGGCACCACAACTTGATTTTAGGGAATTAGGGGTATTGGGTTCTGTGGGAAATCAGAGGGCATGTATTCCATCTAAAGGAGGTGCCACAACTCAGTCTCAGTGTTGTTATTTGGCAATACAGATTCAGTATTTTGAGAGTCTGGTTTTTGTTTTCCTCCAAAAGAAATGTCAGGTATCTTGATTTAATGTGAAAACCCCAAAATTGTAATCATTGATAACCAATTCAACTGTTAATGGAAACAAATCAGCACAAGGTAAAATGAACAGTCATGACCACTGCATTTGAGTGTCTCCTCTTTTCAAGTAGTCAGCTTGCTGCTGCTGGAGTCTTGTACTTTGTCCCAGTGTCTCAGGGCAGAAAGAAAAAGGTTAATCTCTGAGTGAAACAATTTTGGAAGAGTTTCTGATGAAAATGTTCCCTCAGTGGGACAGAAACACAGGTGTCAAGGCAGCAAGATGATTTTTCTACACATCTTTCTTTCTGAATTTTTCTTTCACTGTCCCCCAGTTAAGCAGGCAGTGGAATCTTGCTTCCCGTTCTCAGGGCGTTTTATGGCAGGGAACAAAGGATGTAAACAATTACCTTTTCTGATTTTTGCTTACAAAATTCCATGCCTTTGAGGAAATTTTCTAAGGCTGTAGTCTAGAGAGTTTGAGGATAGAAAGAATGGCCCTGAGGGAATCATAGAGTGAGATTCTCCCAGACAAAAAAAAAAAAAAAAAAAAAAAAAAAAAAAAAATCTCAGACAGTAGAAATGGCAGAGGTTTTTGGTTTCTGTGAGCAGTGGACAACATCCTTCTCCTCACCATCCCTCCCTGGCAGTGCTTCAAGAAGGTGGCTGGATCCCGAGGGAACAGTGGCAGAGGAGGCAAGAGTAAACACTAAGCTCCCCAGAGGCATGTCACAAACCCACAACCTGAGGGAACCACCTGAACAGAAAAAGCACAAATCACAGAGTGAATTCATCTTTGTAGTGATTGGTGAATAAAGGGGCTTCCCTGTTATAGGGTGCTACTTAAAATACCAAAGCTTATCTAGTGCCAGATGTGAGAAGAGACCCCAAAACCACGGTTGAATATCCTAACTGCACAGTGTAATGAAAACTTAGAACTGAAATTAGTTAATTTCTAAAACATAAGGAAATAGGCACAAAAGAGTAGGAATGAATATTCACCTGAGTGTATGGATAGAAGTTGCTATCTACAACCCCTTGATACTTCCCAAGTAAATGTCTAATTTACAAATAACCTTATTTGTACCTACTCTGGTGGCAACAGCTCAGAGATTTACTAGTTAGACATTTCTCCTCATTCAACATATAGGACACACTTAGTCAAGGTTGGGCTTTTTCACAGACTAAAATATAAAAACATAGAAACTCTTGGATTACTTAGCATAAGAAATGCCTGTGCTTTTGCCAGAAAATACTAAGTACTCACCACTAGGTAACTCACATAGATTACTACTTGCTAAATTCCTGACTTCCTGTTGCTTGTCCCCCAAAGCCATGGAGAGCATTAGCTGTATTTGGTATGTGTCTATAGTTTAGCACTTAAAATTAATCTTCATACCAAAGGAATTTATGATATAATAATGATAATGATTATGAAAACTATAACATAATAATAATAAAATTAAGGTATAATAATATAATAATGTTAGATAATTTATCATTATTAAGTAATTATTATTCAATCTTATTTTGCAAATGAGGAAAATAAAGCACAAGAGGTAAAATAAGTCATTCAAGATTACACAGCTAGAAAGTTCTAGAGCTAAGACTGAAATATGAATGTTCTGATGAGCTCCAGAGTGTGAAACCATGCCCCATCTGCTGTCTGGACTCTCCATAGGCTGCTCTTGCCTCTTGAATGCTCCGGACTTGACCAGGTTAGTCTCCCCATTCTATGCTCTCAGAACCCATATGTGTTTCTTTCATGATGTTTATCACACTTCATAAGGATTTTATTCTTTTCTGTCTCCCATCTAGATTATGGGCATACAAAGGTAGGGAAAATGGGAAGGTTTGATCCACTGAGGCCGAGACAGTAAGCTATCTTTGCAAACACTTCCTCCTCTCATCCACAGTGATAGCATTATAGCCAGGCTCATGACTTCCAGACACCTACATCTCCCAGCTTCCCTTGTAGTTGTGTGTGGTCACATGTTTAAGTTTCTACAAATAGAATGTGAGCATTTTATTTTCCCTTTCCGTTCTTGCCAGCTGGAATCAATTGTGACCCCATGTCCACTGTATGGAGGATGCAGTGCAAAGCCTCAGAGAATGGTAGAGAGGAGGGAAGAAACCTGAGTCTCCAAATGACCAAGTGGAGTCAAACTACCCACTAACCTGTACCTTACCTCAAATTGTCATATTAGAAAGAAATTCACTTCAATCTTCTTCAAACCACTGGATTATTTTGGTTCTCTTTGATGGTAGCCTAACCTCACTTTAACCCCCCACTGCATTTCTAGAACCTAGCAAAGTGTCTGGCACAGGGCAGAGGCTCAACATATTTTGGTTGGGTAACCCACTGCATTTGTTGAGTAACCAACATGGATAATTGTGCCCAAAACTCCTTGAAAGTTGGGACTGTGTCTTCCACTTGTTTTCTTCCACATCAGACACAACATTGAACCTACAATAGGTGATCAAAGAATGAATGGAGAAATGATGGAGAGAAAAATATTGGGTGTGTATATGTTGATATCTGTATGTCTTTTCACATCTTGTCAGCAATAGAAATACTTTTCAAGTAGTTATAATTTATTCTTATTTTAAAAGGAATTCAACATGAAGCTTATGTATGAAGTATGTTCATGTAGCTTAATTATCAAAGCAAAATAATTGGGAAAAGTTAAGGCACTATATCATATATGATGGACTTAGAGTTAGGGGACCTGGATTTTAGTTCTATTTCTAAGTCTGTGATCTTGGACAAATCACCTAGTTATCCAGGCATCAGTTTGCACCTTTGCATACTCATGAAATGAATAAAAAAGTTTCTTCTTGAAGGTTCCTTCTAGTTCTAAAAGTCTATTATTCTATATACTACATTTTTTTTTAAATTTTCTGGCAATATCTTGCTTTAGATTCCTTAGATTACAACTCTTTTAAAGACTATTCTGTGATTCATACAAATGATTATTTTCATTTTTCATTATCACATAATGAAAAATAGTTACTCTGAACCAGGCACTGTACTAAGCATGTTAAGAGCACTTAGCCCTCACAGTAACTCTGTTAAATCGTTAAGGTGAGAAAGTTAAGGCTCATAAAGGTTAAATGTTTTCTTAATTCCCATAGCTAGTAAATGCTAGGTGTAGATATCAAGTCCAAGTCAAATTGTTTATCAGTTAATTCATTAATATATTCATTTAGCAACTAGGTATTGAACACCTACTATGTGTTAATACAAGTCACTTTTGAGATGGTAGAATAACAGCAGTGAACAAGACAGACATGGGTCTACACTCATGAAGCTTAAATCCTATCTTCCTAGCTGGAGGTGGGGCAAACAATAAATAGGTAAGACACAAATAATGAAATTTCAGAAGTTTTATGAAGATAATAAGATAAAGTAATATTATAGGGTCATAAGTAGAAATGAGTTTTTAAAGGAAAATCTAGAAGTCTATTTTAGGAACATCAATTTCGAGATGCATCTTTGACATCAAGAGAACATACTTTGATTGCTACTTCTGGTCATAATAATTGCTATAATTTATTGAGTGTCTGCCATGTTCTTGGAACTGGTATATATTTTAAACGTGTCAACTCATTTAATCTTTAAAAGAATCCTAATCCTGTGAGGCATTATTCCTATTTCATAGATGAGGAAATAGGTTCTTAAATTCCCGAAGTTCTAAAGCAAATAAATGCCAAGTAAGGATTCTAAGTCAGGTACTCTGACTGTATGGGGCCCATGCTTACTTCTCTTCTAATCTCTGTCTGACAAGGGGACTGTTAGAGGACTAAGAAGTCCAGAGACAAAGTCAGGATAGGCAGGGTTGTGAGTGTACATATGGCATTAAGACCACTGGACAGGACACAATGATAGAGAGACAGACAGAAAGACAAAGAAAACAAGCTGGAGTCCTAAGACACACCAGGATTTCAAGGTCAGGTGGACAGCCTGGGAGATAGCAGGGAGAATGTGGAACTGAGAGAAAGTGAGGTTAACAGTAGCCAAGAGAGATAATAAATATTTCAAACAAGGAAGGTGGTCCTTATGTGTAGAAAACATAAGGACCTTTGTTGCTGAAAAGCCAAGTAAGATAAGGGTAGGAAGTTGACAACATGGAGGACAGTGTTGAACTTGATATGAATGGCCTGGTTGTGAGAAGACAGCTGCCTAATTGTGGTTTTGGGAAGAATGTGAAGTGAGGAAGTGGTACACATGCATAAATATATGTAAATAACTCTTTAAAGAGTCTCCTTGTGAAGGAGATCATGAAATGACTTTGGTAAAAAGAGGAGGATGGGTGGTCAAGGGAGGGAAACACATGCATGTATACATGCCTACATGCTCACATACATATTTTTTTAAAGATTTTTTATTTATTTGTTTGAGAGAGAGAGAGAGTGCATGCATGAGTTGGGGGGAAGGCAAAGGGAGAGTGAGAAACAGACTTCTCACTGAGCGGGGAACCCAATGCAGGATTCGATTCCAGGACCCTGAGATCATGACCTGAGCTGAACGCAGACACTTAGCCTACTAAGCCACGCTGACACCCTTACATGCTCACATACATATTAAAGATGGGTGAAACTAGAACATGTTTGGTTTCTCTGATTCCTATTCCATGTTCTCAACTCCATGCCACACTAGCCCCATAATTACATTAAATGAGAAGTGACTAAATAGGCTTATTAATGGACTGAAATGGACTCCACATGTAATTGATTAAAAAAAACAAAGCTATAAAGCTATGTCAATGATGTAAAGGCAGTCCTTTGTGCTGGAATCGCATTGTCAATTTCTTCATCTCTACATCTTATTTATGCATCACATAGGCAAATAAGTGTTCAGGGAGTGGCAGGTGCCTACAGTGCATCTTCATAAGTTTACCCTAGGATAGGTTTTTGAATCAGAATTTCAGCTTCAGTCTTTCCTTAGCTGTATGACATCTGTGCTTGGGTAGTTTTGAAAGCCAAGAAGTTGCCTCATCATTTGGGAATTGGATTCTGTATGTGTACCGTCAAACCTTAGTCAAAAATAGAAATAAAGCCTGTGTTTATGTACACATTGACATTAGACTATTTTTTCAGTTGTTTGTCCAGAAAACATTTATTGAGTGTCCACTCTCTGATGAGCACAGTGCTAGACACTGATAATATCAAACAGAGAAGACACAGCCTCTTCTCCCGAAGGACCTCTCAAAAGTGGAGATAGGAAGAAACTTTTTAGAACTAGATGTCATAGAGAAAACCAAATGCAGTGTTTGTGACATCACAAAGTTTGATGGTACCATTGTTAGTGGAAGCAATTTGTGTGTGTGAGATGTATGTGTGTGCGTGGTCTAAATGTACCTAGTGGGAAGGGGAGGTTTGATCTGGGCCCTGAGAGTGAGCAAGATATACTTCACACACGACACAGTGTAAACAAAGGTACCTGGGCACATCAGTTGGGTTCATGATATGAGCTGCCAAGTATGTCTATAACATTGGAAAGGCAAATGGGTGATGAGGAGGTCTGAGTGGTGGAGAATGGTTGTAGGTAAAGCAGCAGAATGTAAGGCTAGAAATATATGTGGGCCCAAATTGTTCATTCGTTCATTCATTCACTCATTCACTCATCTTTCCATTCACTTAATAATGACTTTTGAAGGACTATTCAATACTAGGGACCTGAGGATGTTGTTAAAGATGCAGTGGTGAGCAAAAACGGACACAGTCCCTGCACACATAGAGTTTTTAGTCCAGTGCATGAAGAACATTGATTGCTGTGCTAAGTTATTAATTCCAATGTTTAAGAACTGTAAATAAGATCTTTTCAGTATTGATGATCATATCTGTGTTGTGAAAACTCACCTCTGGAGGTCATGCAGAGAACAGACTTGAGAAAGGAGAAAGTGGAAAGAGAGACATTATTTGTGAGGCTGGTGCGGTGGTCTCAGAGAGAGATGCTGAGGAGGGAAATTAGGGCAACATAATTGAGGATGCTGGAACTCAGCCATTTGTGTCCATTTTATTTATTCAATCAGGAAACATTTTTTGAGAGGCAGGATAGTGAAGCTGTTAATATGGACTTTGGATCTGCATCTGGGCTCTGCTGTTATCCGGGCAAACTTGGAAAGTTGTTTCATCTCTGTGTTCAGGTCTTTTAATCTCAAAAACTGACATGACAATAACAGTCCCTACTTCTGCTGGCTTGAATAGTGTCCCTCCAAATTCATATCTACCTGAAACTTCATGTAATATTATTTGGAAATAGGGTCTTTGCAAATATAATTGGTTATATTAAGATGAGCTCATAGTGGAGTTCAGTGAGTCTTAATCCAATAACTGGTATTCTTATAAGAAAACAAACACACAGGAACACCATGTCACAATGGGGGAAAGACCAGAGTGATGCTGCTCTAAGCCACAGATGCCCACCACTACCAGAAGCTGGAAGAGGCAAGGAGGGAGTCTCCCCTACAGATGTAAGATGGAGTATGGCTCTGCCAATTCCTCAATTTTGGACTTCCAGTCTTTAGTCCAGCCTGTGGACTTGAGAACTGAGAGAGAATACATTTCTGTTGCTTTAAGCCACCTGGTCTGTGGTAATTTTGTATAGCAATGACAGGGAGCTAATGCATAGTTTGTGCTGAAGTTTAAATTTGTTAATACATGTAAAGCACTTAGAACAGTCACTGTAGTATGTGTTCAATGCAGTATGTAGTATGTGTTCACTAAAATATAGGCCATTATTATGATGTGCCTGACACTATTTCGTTGCAGTCTCCTGGCTAGTCTCATTTGGTTGGGAAAATGTCCCATTGAACCCGTTGTTGGTAGTTATGTGTGATTAGGTGCTTTGGTAGGTGAAAACAATGTTTGGCAGTGCCCTTATAGAGAAAACCTTTCTGGAGAGATGGCCCATTTCACTGGGTATCACATTCTTTTAAAAGTAGAATCCAAATGACAAGTTTTCATTCTTTTTGATGACTTAGTAATATTCCATGGTATATGTATATGTGTGTGTGTATACGTGTGTGTGTGTGTCTATGTGTGTGTGTATACCACACAAAACTAGAGGGCATTATGCTAAGTGAAATAAATCAGTCAAAGAAAGACAAATACCATATGATTTCACTCATATGTGGAATTTAAGAAACAAAACGGATGAACTAGGGGAGTGAAGGAAAAATAAGATAAAAACAGAGAGGGAGGCCGACCATAAGAGACTTTTAATGATAGAGAACAAACTGAAGCTTGCTAGAGGGGAGGTTGATGGGGGGAATGGGGTACCTGGGTAATGGGCATTAAGAAAGGCACTTGATGGAATGAGCACCGGATGTTATATGCAACTGATGAAATCACTAAATACTACCGTTGAAACTAATAATACACTATATGTTAACTAAATTGAATTTAAATAAAAATAATTTAAATGAAAGAATCAACACCCTTTGTCATCCATTCATTACATATGTGTCCCTTCTTGGGCACAAAAGCTCCTATTCTCTCCTGCCATCACCTAGAGAGCAACTGAATTAGTTTGTGGTACTGCCACAACAAAATAGCACAGGCTGGGTGGCTTAAACAACAAAAATATGTTTTCTTAAGGTTCTAGAGGCTCGAAGTGCAAGATCAAGGTGTTGGCACATTTGGTTTCTCCTGAGGCCTCTCTCCATGGCTTGAAGATGGCAGTCCTCTCACGTGTCCTCACACGATGTTTTGTGCATGTGAATCCTTGGTGTCTCTTTTTGTGTATCCAAATTTCCTCTTATAAGGATACCAATTAGATTGAATTAGGGACTACCCTAAAATGATCTCATTTTTACTTAATCACTCCTGTAAATCTCCTATCTTTAAATACACAACTTGAGGTATTGGGAGTTAGGACTTCAGTGTACAAATTTTAACACACAATTCAGTTTCTAACAGTAGCCTAAGACACATCAAGTTCTAAAGTACAGTCATAGGCTAGAAGCCGGTTGCTCATCTTATGAAGCTCTTATGACCCAGGAAGACCTGGTCAAAGATTTCAAGTCTTTTGCCTGGATTGGCAGGAAGTGGAGTGTGAGATAGGAAGAGGGCCTGGTGTGGTTTCTGGTGGAGCTGTGGGGGGGGCATCAGGACACTATGTGAGAGATAGGACCCTTGTGATTGCCCATTTCCATGAGTGCATGCCTTCTAGACTGTTATTTTCTGGAGGGAAGGGACCGTTTCTATCTAGTTCATCTTTGAATTCCCTGATGCCACATAGTTGGCATATTTGCGGAATGAATGATTCACTTTTGCAGCCTTTTCCCTAAGTGAAAATTACTTTCCATGTAATGAAAGCAAATTCTTTCTGCATCTAGAAACCTTCAACATCCTCCAGTCTTGATCTTAAAGAGGCTTTGTCTCATTTTTTTCTCTTTGGAAATGTTTGATGCTCACAGATGTAGGCACTGTTTATGGAAGGTTTACCGCACTCTAGACACCAGGCTAAAGGCTTCACAAATATTTCAGTTAATCCTTGTGGCAATCCTGTAAGGTGGTTGTTACTTCATTCATTTAATAGGTAAAATATCCACCACTCAGAGAGATGACCTTCCTGTTCTACAACACATAGCTAGCAAGTGACAGCTAGATGGGTTTGGAACCCAGGTCTCTCTGGCTCTAAAACTGGGGCCCTTAACCATCAGGTTTTCTGCTGCACAACCAGCATTACTGCTTCAGATTTGTCAATGCTTGTAGTTTTCCCAGGGATAGCCAGGCCTCCTGACTATTTAGGTCAAGTGATTTGATTTAATTCATAAATGTATTAAGATATATACATTCTTAAGCTAAATAATAGTAACACTTGTTTCATTAAAAACCTTTGCTTAGAACTCATGATTCTAGGGAAGAAAACTCCAAGTAGCACCAAAGTTCATATTCACTTTCTTTCAGCCTTTCGTCTGTGTGTGTGGCGCAGTAGGGGAGGGGGTGGATGGGTGCATGTGGTATTTAGGTCCACACACAAATGAAAATTCACAAAAGGAGACTGGTTTGTATTTCCTTTGTCAACCAGACTTGAACTACAAGGTTTTCCCCTTTTGCCCCCTTTTTTCTTTGGTTTGCTTTTTTTCTTCTTCTTTTCCAACCAGTTTGACTTATTGTCTTAATATTGTGTAGACATAGCCCTGGTGATACCCTAGGATGAGTTTGATGTTCTTCAAGATCTAAACACAATGGGGGTGACTTAAGGACAGAGTTTCAGTTTTGCTTCTGATTCTTCTTGGTTTTGTGGGTTTTACTTAATGTTATTTGAAAGTTTTTTTGTGTGTGTGGTTGAATATATACTATAACTTGTTCTTTTGTGACAACAAGATTTATACTGGCGGTGTCTCTCATACCACTGGAAACTGGAAGGAAATCTACAATGTGAACCTCGGAGAGTTTTAAAAAGACAGCAGCCATTATTTGGTAGTGATGGGTTCAAGCTGCCCTTGAGCCTAGTTACAGGCTTGTGCTCCATCCTGGCTCACCAGTGAGGTCAGTGTGCAAATGTTCTGTCAGATATTTAATACATCACATATGCATTTAGACTACTTCCCTGCCTTCTTCTTAATTAAGGTTTCTTCAGTGAGTAAGACTTCAGGAGAAAGGAAATGATCTGATGGAACTGTATTAAGTACCAATTTACTTCCCAAGTTTCTGAGTTTTTTTCACTTAAATTAACTTGGCCTGAAAGACGAAGGGATTTGAACAGACTATAGAAGCTAGTGTTCCATTTTGTATATCATTTTGGCTCCAGGGAGCTGCTCCTGGTAAAAATGAGCCTGTGAGATGTAGCTGTTTTATGGAAGGGCTAACAATACTAGTCTTTTATAAATTATAAATCCTCTTAACCTCAAACAATTTGGAGCCACCAACTGTAATCTATAAGGTTTCAACTGACAGGGATTTCATTTCTTCTCAGTGCCTTTCAGGCCATTAGGCAAATATTTATATGAAGTTCTCAGCTATTAGGGGATTTAAAATCATTTTGTGTGGGATAGAAATTTCTGGTCTATACCTCCTCAGTTGAATTTTTTGATATGAGTTTTATGTTTTCCCTTTTGTATTTTCTGCAGTTTTGACAACCATTTGATTTAATTTCTTTTAGATATAATTTGTAATAGAAAAAAAACTTTTTTGGGGGAATGAGGAAAATAGTGAGGTAGACAAATTATCATTGCATAATTCTTTCTTTTGGTGGTTTTCTCTGCACTATGTGTTTCTGGTTTTGAAAATAAATAGTAATCAATGATAATTATTACTTGACACTGTAGCAATTAAGGTCCTTTAGCATAAGCAATAGCAAACAACTCTAGAAAACTTGAGCAGAAAAGGAGTTTATTGGGTACTTACAAAACTAAAGAGAGGGCTAGAGGATTCATCTCTGATAAGCAGAGAAATCAGAGCAAGATTGTACGGTCAAGGTCAGGAACTATTGAACAAACCCATCAGGATGTGACTAAGGAGTAAGACAACCAGTGAGCACCAGCTGTTTATTCCCTTCCTCCCTTCCGTGTTTTCACCCAAGCAGACTCACTGCAGTCCTGGGAGACAAGGTCTGATTAGCATAGCTCCATCTTCATCCTTGTCTGGAGAGAGATGGGGCCTGTTTTTTGGGATCCCCAAACCTCTAACAATGCATATAATGGAATCTCTCTGGAAGGAAATAGGGCACTGTTAGGAAAGAAAACAGTGCTGAGCAGCCAAAAACAACATCTACTTATTGCTTAACATCACACGGAGAAATAAGCAAAAAAAAAAAAAAAATTCATTCTCTTCTCAAACCAAGAAATTCAATAAGTCTCTTGGCAAATTAATTTCACCTCAGTAAGAAGAATCTGATCATCTTAGATTCAATTCAATGAAACAATTGTGAAATCCCTTTGGCTTTAAAATGCAGAGAATCCCAGGAACAATACCCTTGATTCAATTCCACACTGTAAGCTGGGCAGTTTAGAAGAATGGCCTGGGTTTTTCTCCAAGCCCTAATGAAAGTTAATGATCAAGAAATGGGCTACGTGCTTTTTTTATGGTTGCTTATTATGAACTATTTAACTTTTACAGCTTTATTAAATGTTTTATGGAAAGGTTTATTTCATGTTACAGCTTTGTAGGATGGCCATGTTTGGTTAAGAAGCATGACAGATGAGCACAGATGTTTTGCAAATATTGCTGGTAAGCATTTTCTGGGTAAAATCATTGTTCATTTTGACATTTTGTGGGGGCTGGGTGGGAGTGTTCTCTTTAATGAAGCCCAGTAGAGCTGGGTGAGATGACGGGAGGGGAGTAGAAAGTGGAAGGAGCATTCCCCACATTTTGATTTTTTAGATTCAAAAAATTAATTAAAATAAAATATGTTATAGAAGTCCATTTTGGCTGAAACTGAACATTTGTGGTAAGAACCCCTCCCCCCACTCAAAATACATCTAGATGGTATTAAACATGCTTTATAAAGCTAAAAATAATATTTTACAGTGTGTTTATTTCACTGTTACAATAAATTCAGGAGGTGGGTAAAAATAATAATTATCATTACCAGGTGTTCTAAGCCTTTTTCTCAGCACTTGACATTCAATATCTCATTTAGTCCTTATAATAAGATACTAGATGAGTACTAATATTGACCCCATTTTATAGATGGGGAAACTAAGACTTCTATAAGTTTCCCAAGCATTTTACTCCAAATTTAATTTATATCTCACTCTGTCACAGAGACTTAAAGCCCTGATAGTTTGATGTGTGTGCTATTCAAGTTATCAATCAATCTTTGAGACATCTTTTTCTTATTTTTCTGCAGACAACAAAAAATATAAAAACTACTGAGGATACACATTCTAAGGCTATAGTCACACTGGCTGACATCTCCAAATTCTTGGTTGCCCTTTGATACCTTTGCTGGGAAGTATGGGCCATAAGTTGAAATTCTCCCTGCAAAGCAAGAATCTAGCTATTTGGAGGGTGCCTGGGTGGCTCAGGTCATGATCTAGGGTCCTGGGATCGAGGCCCACATCAGGCTCTCTGCTCAGTGGGGAGCCTGCTTCCCCCTCTCTTTCTGCCTGCCTCTCTGTCTACTTGTGACTTCTCTCTCTGTCAAATAAATAAATAAAATCTTATAAAAAAAGAATATAGCTATTTGGAAATCAGAGTCTCATCCAAAGAATTCCTAAATACTTGCCTAATTTTTATCAAAAACCCAAATTTTGTTTTTCCCCTCCCAATTTTGTTGATGTTGCAATGAATTCAGCTGAAGTGCTATTTCTTTGTAAAAGCATCTCACATCTACTCCTTAGACAACTTGGCTTTGTGCAACATCTCATATGTTTAGAGTATAACACAACATTTAACCTATCATTAATTGAAAGCCTACTTTGTCTCATAGAATGTGATGGGTACTTTACATATGTTGGAACACTTAATTGTCACCACAACACTAAGTAGTGAGTATTATCATTTTTTTACACATGAGAAAACTGATATTCAGAGAACTTATGAAGCAGATCTGGGTTTCAAACTTAGGTCTCTGCCTCCAGGACTCAATTGCTTTTCCTGTACTCCATGTTGACTTTCTGACAGTGAAAGAAGGACATGCTTCAGGATGTCCAAGGTAAGTAAGCTCATTGGGGAAGTTTTCTAAAGTGTTGTGACATTGAAGTCAGGGAGATATTTTGCAGATAGGTTCCCTAGATTGGGACTATAAAAAGTCTTTTGTTTTATTAATAGGGAAATCTCCCATTTTACATTCTGATTGTACTACATTCTTCTCCCTACTTTGCAAATCCTCCCTTTTCTTTTGCTCAAGCAACAGTCTCAGTCCCAAGGGTGAAGTCCAAAGAATTTACCAGGCACATTTAGGGCCTGAAAGTTGATTTGACTAGTGAAATTTGGCATTTGTGTGTGAGTGCATGTGTATAAGTGTGTTTAGTTACATGGATGTGGGGGAGGGCATGAGCACTAGGAGACATTATCCAAAGGGACATGTGTATGTCCTATATGTCCATATGTGTCTTTCTAGGTAGTGTAAAATCAAAAGGTGTGTGTGTGTGTTTGTGTGTATGTGCATGTTGTATGTGTGTATGTGCATGTTTTATGTGTGTATAAATAAAGTTTGTGTGTATGAGGGATGATTATGCAGCCATGTGCATATTCAATAATGGTTTGTGTGTGTAATCACAGAAATGAACATGTAAATTGGGACAGTACCTGTGCTCAGGTGGCAGGGAAGAAATATCCACATCCAGGGTTTCAAGTTCAATTGAGGAAAATGTATGGATTCATGCAATTCAAAATATATATATACAATGGAGTATTACTGAGCCATCAAAAAGAATGCAGTAACCTCTTCAACATCGGCCACAGCAGCCTCTTTCAAGATATGTCTCCAAAGGCAAAGGAAACAAAAGCAAAATGAACTTTTGGGACTTCATCAAGATCAAAAGCTTCTGCATAGCAAAGGAAACAGTCAATAAAACAAAGAGGCAACCCCCGGAATGGGAGAAGATATTTACAAATGACACTACAGACAAAGGGCTGATATCCAAGATCTATAAAGAACTCCTCAAACTCAACACACATGAAACAGATAATCATGTCAAAAAATGGGCAGAAGACATGAACAGACACTTCGCCAAACAAGACATACAAATGGCTAACAGACACATAAAAAAATGTTCATCATCATTAGCCATCAGGGAGATTCAAATCAAAACCACATTGAGATACTACCTTAGACCAGATAGAATGGCCAAAGTTAACAAGATAGTAAACAAGAATTGTTGGAGAGGATGTGGAGAAAGGGGAACCCTCTTACACTGTTGGTGGGAATGCAAGTTGGTGCAGCCATTTTGGAAAACGGTGTGGAGATTCCTTAAGAAATTAAAAATAGAGCTTCCCTATGATTCTGCAATTTGGGTTAAATATCCAGTATTTAACTGGGTATTTACCACAAAGATACAGATGTAGTGAAAAGAAGGGCCATCTGTACCCCAATGTTCATATAAGCAATGAACACAGTCACCAAACTGTGGAACGAACCAAGATCCCCTTCAACAGAGGAATGGATAAAGAAGATGTGGTCCATATATACACTGGAGTATTATGCCTCCATCAGAAAGAATGAATACCCAACTTCTGTATCAACATGGACAGGACTGAAGGAGATTATGCTGAGTGAAATAAGTCAAGCAGAGAGAGCCAATTATCATATGGTTTCACTTACTTGTGGAGCATAAGGAATAACACAGAGGACATTGGGAGATGGAGAGAAGAAGTGAGTTGGGGGAAATCGTAGGGGGAGAAAAACCATGAGAGACTGTGGACTCTAAGAAACAAACTGAGGGTTTTGGAAGGGGGTTGGAGGATGAAGTGAGCCTGATGGTGGGTATTATGGAGGGCACATATTGCATGGAGCACTGGGTATGGTGCATAAACAATGAATTTTGGAACAATTAAATAAAATAAAAATTTTTTAAAAGTCAAGAAACTACACTGAAACAAAAACAAAACAAAACAAACAAAAAAGAATGAAATCTTGCCATTTGCAATGATGTGGATGGAGTTAGATGGTATTATGTGAAGCAAAATGTCAGTCAGAGAAAGACAAACACCATATGATTTTACTCATATGTGGAATTTAAGAAACAAAACAGACGAACACAGGGGAAGGGAAGGAAAAATAAGATGAAAACAGTGAGGGAGGTTAAAACATAAAAACTTTTAACTATAGGAAACAAACTGAGGGTTGCTGGAGGGGAGGTGGGTAGGGGGGTGGGGTAATTGGGTGATGGGCATTAAGGAGGGCACCTGATGGAATGAGCACCAATGTTATATGCAACTGATGAAATCACTAAATTCTACCCCTGAGACTAATAATACATTATATGTTAATTAATTTGAATTTGAATAAAAAATTAAAACAAATCTGCTAAGAGATGGCCTATTTAAATTTACCCTAGACTAATGATATAGGAAGGAGAAATGTGTCACATACACATCAAGCTACTCTGAATAAAGCATAACTAGGGATATGACATTCATTTTGGTTAGTTCCTGAGGAATCAGTATAAAAGGAACTGAATCATAGGGCATTACTACCACTTTCCCCTAAGCTAATTATTTTTGTCTTTCCTGATTTTTCAGAGTGGGGTAACTCTCTAGTAACTGTGGAGCCTTTCAAATATATCAAGATATTGGTTGACAAGGGTTAGAACAAACAATTAGGAATTTGGCTTGTAACCTACCAACTTTTTAAGAACCTGGGAAGGTCACCTAGTCTTACTGTACTTCAGACTTCTTACCACCTAAACAAGCACTACAGTATTTGTCCAATCTAATTTGCAGGGCTATTTTCCATAACCAATGAAATAATACGAACACTTCTGAATAACGTATATATTGTAAAGCAAATAAATTGTTATTGATTTGGTTGTTGTTTTGGAACCAAGTTATTGAATGTACTTGTTGCTTAGGTTTCTCTGCTAAATGAGATGAGCCCCTAAAAGAATAAGAATAAGAATAGAAGAAGAAGGAGAAGGAAGAAGAGAAAGAGGAGGAGCAGGGGAAGGAGGAGGAAGAAATGAACACCTGACGTAAACACAAATGTTGAAGATGTGAATTTGAGCACTACTTTCATCACTTTTTGGGAGAATGGTTTTGGGGTGTTTCATTTTACCTATTAAGCCTTAGAAGTGTCCACATTTGTAAAGTAAATTTATGATACTCTAATTAACTCATTGGGTTACTTTAAGGATTCCATGGGATGTGAAAGCACTTTGTAAACTTACAAATAAATTGACATGAATAGGGTATTAGTGTTTACGTAGTACTCTACTAGCAAAGTTCACTTTCTTTTGACAAAGGGAAGGTTCAAGAGCTTTCCCAATAAATAAATATTTTATTTACATCCCTATTTCTGAGTATATAATTAACAGCTGAATGATGTTCATGGACCCAGATGTGTTATTGTGAATTAGGATTAAAAAGGAGCCCTCCTACACTGTTGGTGGGAATGGAAGTTGGTGCAGCCACTCTGAAAAACAGCATGGAGGTTCCTCAAAAAGTTGAAAATAGAGCTACCCTATGACCCAGCAATTGCACTACTGGGTATTTACCCTAAAGATACAAATGTAGTGATCCGAAGGGGCATGTAAACCTGAATGCTTATAGCAGCAATGTCCACAATACCCAAACTATGGAAAGGACCTAGATGTCCATCAACAGATGAATGGGTAAAGAAAATGTATATATATAATGCAGGCATCAAAATAAATGAAATCTTGCCATTTGCGATGATGTGGATGGAACTAGAAGGTATTATGCTTAGGGAAATAAGTCAATTGAAGAAAGACATCTATCATGTGATCTCCCTGATATGAGGAAGTGGAGATGCAACGTGGAGGGTTTGGGGGGGTAGGAAAAGAATAAATGAAACAAGATGGGATCAGGAGGGAGAAAAACCATAAGAGACTTTTAATCTCACAAAACAAACTGAGGGTTGCTGGCGGGAGGGGGGGTAGGGAGAGGGTGGTGGGGTTCTGGACATTGGGGAAGGTACATGCTATGGTGAGTGCTGTGAAGTATGTAAACCTGGCAATTCACAGACCTGTACACCTGGGGCTAATAATACATTGTTAATTAAAAACAAAAAACAAACAAACAAACAAACAAAAAACCTCTCTAGCTACTCAAGCTTCTTGAAAGTTAGTTGATCATGTAACAGTGAACAGTTGGCTAGTCAATTGATTAATATTTAACTAATGAGTTTGGGGAACATATATAAAATGGGATATTACTCAGCCATCAGAAAGGATGAATACCTATCATTTATATTGACATGGATGTAACTGGAGGATATTATGCCAAGTGAAATAAGACAAGCAGAGAAAGACAATTATCCTATGGTTTTCTCATATGTGGGACATAAGGAACAGCATGGAGGACCATAGGGGAAGAGAGAGAAAAATGAAGGGGAAAAAATAAAAGAGGGAGAAAAACTGAGTTTTTTTTCCAACTGAGGATTTCAGAGATGGGAATGGGGGGATGGGATGGCTGGGTGATGGGTATTAAGGACGGCATGCATTGTGATGAGCACTGAACACAACCGATGAATCACTGAAAACTACATCCGAAATTTATGATATACTATATGTTGGCTAACTGAACATACAAAAAGACCTTAAAAATTTAGGTAATGATTTCGTGTTGTTTTATCAACTTAGGTATCTTTTTTTTTTCAACTTAGGTATCTTTAGTTTTATATCTTCCAGCTTAATATCTAGACACTAATTGATTTGTTCATCAAACATTTATGGAGTTCTTATCTGGTTCTAACTATAAGTTAGATATCCGAAGAAGAGAAATACTTGGTCCTTGTTTCCAAATAGCTTCAAGTCTAGTTAGGAAACAGACAAGTAAAAACTAAAAACATGATTCCCAAAAAGGTGCATTAGGTACATAAATGGAGGCATAGATGCAGGTGTTGTGGGGGAAGAGAGGATTTGTCCCAGATATTGGAGGTTATGATGGACCTGAGTCTGGAAGGAGCTATGAAAGTTTACCACGCAGAGAGGAGGAAGGGAGGAAAATTTGAGGCAGGGGAAATGAAGAGGTAATACAGACATGGAATTGAGAGAATGAATTGTATATAGTGGAATTGAAAATAGATTGTGAATGACGCATTAGGATGCTTATGAGGGTATATTTGGAGCTTCTCTCCTAAGAGTAGGAGAAGTTGGAGCCAATTTATTAAGGACTTGGAATTCCAAACTGAGAAACTAGAATTCTCTCTGCATTCAAGGACACACTAAAGCACTACAGGCATGCAGGAAAATGGTATAATCAAATTTGCATTTTAGGAAGAGTCAAGATCAATCTTTTATTGAATATCTACTATACATTCTGTGTGAAGCTGTGGCAGACTAAAGATAAACTATCTTGAGGATCCTGATCTTCTGGAACTTAGAGTGTATGAAGGAGATTATGGATTTTTCAGGCCTTGATTAGTTTAGAGGATAAAGGCAACAGGGTGAAAAGTTAAGTCCATTAGAGCAATAGCAGAAGATGGCCTGATAGATGAGGGTGTTTGGCCAAGAATTTGTTCACATCAATTTGTGTCCCTTCCACACCCTACCTCAGGATATTTTGATAGAGGGACTCTTCCAAATCTTTATGAATGGGGACAAGTGCAAGTCAGATACACTATTATTAGCAAACCTCAATTACAGTTCTCTCCTACTTTCAGGAGAAGAAAAGAGAAACCTCTGAGAAGAATGAAAGTATACTCTGTAAAAGAGGAATCCTCTAGGCCTATGAAAATTTATGGCAGAAAAAAGGAACACATTTCTTTGTGTTGGATTAGAAGATGAAGATCATTATCTTCAAAAATTATTTTTTAATGGGAAACAGAAAATTGTTTAATAGTAAGTTGCAAATAGACAGGCTTTTTAAAGATAAGAGTAGAGAATAATGAGAAGGGAACATTCTGAAATGAAAATATAGCAAGATGAAATGTGAAGACAATAAGTTGAGCAGAAAAGAGAACTGGGTGAGATGAGGAAGATACAGTAACAAATTTAGTTAATCAACCTGCTTATTCCTCTTTCTGAGTCAACACTCCTACTCCCCATTCTCACACTGGGAAAAGGGCATATGATTTGCCTTGTTTCCAGGTGATTGGATGAGAGATTGGCATATGATCCCAACTTGGCTCCTCAATTTTTTTCTTCTTGAAAATCAGAATAGGGAACCAGGAATGCTATGCAGGTTTAAATGGTGTTGAAGGAGAAAAGTAGAACTACCGTGGAGGCCATTTTTCTTTTCTGTTCATAGAGAAATAAAGACCTGAATTGTAGAGATGAATGAAGTAACAAGATGAACAAAGAAAAGCAGATACAAGAAACCACAGAGTCTGGAGAGAGATAGACCCAAAGAGAAAGTAGCTATCTTGGTTCCTGACAACTTTCCAGTTCCTCATTCCAGTCTCCCATGAGGCCTCACAAGACTTCCTGACTTTGGGTACTATGAATTACACTTGTATTATTTTAAAAACATTCCACTTTTGGCTTACCCTAATTTGAATGGGATACTATTATTTACAACCAAATAGTCCTTGACCAAAAAAGAGGGATTACAAGAATACTAAAAACAAAACAAAACAAAAAAAACCAATACTAGTGTAGACTTCTGTTTTGAAAGTCAGCTGGAGAACAGCTTCTGCTGCAGAATTTCTTGATTTCCCACAAAAATACAAATAAAGGATTTAGAAACAAGTCACAAGAACACTGAAAATTTAGACTTGTAGTCAACTTAATTCTGGAACCAAGGGAGTTATTTTCAATACTTATTTAGCTTAACCTCTCAATGACATTTGTCCCTATGGGCTATCCCCTCTTTCCTGAAGCATTTTCTTCCTTTGGCTTTCATAACTATATTCTTCTGATAGTTTTCATACCTCTTCAACTACATCTTTTCCCATTTTCCTTGTTCCTCCTTCTGTACTTGACCCTTTAATGGTTTCCTTAGTGTTGTTCCTGTGCATTCTTCTCTCCCACTCTACTAGGGTGGTCACACTCATGGTTTATGTCTGTATGACAATGACTTTGGAATCAGTTCAGTCCATAACCCCAAAGTATACAGACAACTTCCTACTAGAAATTTCCATTGGGATGTTATGAGAGTAAATCATATGTAACCCAAATCAGTCTCTTTCTAGCCAAATCTGCCCCTCTTTCAATAAATACCACCTTCTCCATCTTCCCATTCAAACTAGAAACTTGGGAACTATCCAGAAATATTTCTTCTACCTTCTCCTTAATATTCAGTCACTCACTAGGTCCTGGTGTGAAGATGATAGAAAATAAACTAGGACGACCGCCCCCCATTGACATTTGATTTAGTACCAGCAACCTCTAAGCTTCTTCTTCCTTCCATGTTCTTCACTTGTAACACAATCCTGATAGGTTCACAGGCCCTGGCAAAATGAAAACCTGTGTGTGTGTGTGTGTGTGTGTGTGTGTGTGTGTCTGTGTGTGTGCATACACACACAGACACACACACACATGGGGAGGCATATACTGAAATAAAGAACTGTAAAACAGTGGATGATGGAAATTGAGTTCCCTCTAAATATTTATAAATACTATGAGATCAGAGTATCAGAGAACAAGGTGATGAGTGTAGGGAAAGCAGGACATTAAGTGAAATTGTGTCAGAACCTGAGGATTGGACTAGAATGAAGCATATCCACCTAACCTCACCTCTGTATACCATACCACCACCATCACCATCCATCCACAGTTGCATATCTGTAAAGGAAGTTTTTCTATCATATGACAGAGTATAAGTCCAATACAATCCACATACTCTCTGTGGACAAACTCTGTCTGAAAACACTTTTCTATGTTTAAGAATGAATAAAGGTAGAAAAAGAGGAAAGAACTCATATGGGATTTATGTAAACAATACTGTAGGATAAGGGAAAGGGACAAGTGCAGGAAGACTTAAAGGAAAGACTTATTTCTGAAAATGATCTTTTGCACTGTATTAAAGTATAGGCAAAGCTTCTGTAAAAAAAGATACTCCATAATACAGGGTATCTTTCTTTTCAAAGAAAATAGAATTTTATTCTTCTTTCATATAATGGTCTAGTGGCAGGATGGTTAAGAATAGGAAGAATTGGAAAAGGCTCTAAGAGATGCCTTCTATCTTGCTACTCTGTGGTTATCTATAGCAATGCTACCCAAAGTGTAGTTCAAACCAGTGAGAAGTCTTTGGAGTCTATGAAGAGTCAATAGTGAGACAAATACAGAAGCTGACAGTGTTATCTTCTCTTTTGTGCTAACAGTACTTATCACTGACCAGTAACAAGCAATTTTCAGATTGTATCTATCTATGCACCACAATTTGAAGAGCACTGAATTACTGGGTTATCCCCATGGTATGCTTAAAACCATGCTATATACAGAGATTTAAAAAAAAATCCTTCAGGAAGAACAGGTGGCAATTGCACCAATATAAAATTGATAGGCTAAAGTGAAATAAAGCAGTGTATGATAAAAAGTCAAAACGAGAATAGAAGAAGATGAAAAAAGAAACAATGAGCTAAAGAAGTTGTTGAAACTACAATTTAACAGTAACCTTAAAATCTACACTGGAGGCAATGGAGAACATAATCAGTGCTGTACAAAATCTAGTAAGTAGTGTAAGAGATAAATCTGAGTTGTTCTCCTAGAATGCAGAAAAAAAGCTCAAAGAAATTTAAAAATTTGAAAAGAAAAATGACTGATGTAGAAGCCAAAAATAGAGAACCAAAACCCAAATAAATTACTCCTCTGAAAAAAAGAAGAAAAAAACACAAATAGAATCAAATTAATAATTAAGTCTATAAGACAAAACAATTTTAACTGAGATGAGCTAAGGCATGTTTAAAGATTTAAAAGCTTACCCCATTTCAGGAGAAAATCAGTGAAAATGTAATTAAACTTATGTTCATCCAGATAAGATTTCTGGACTAGAAGGGTAAAGAAAAGTCCATTGAAAATCCTGGCAGAAAAAGCCATAATGGAGGGAAATCTAGGTTTATTCTTCTTAATAACAATAAATTCTATGGGTACAGAATTTTGAGGAAGGAAAAAGCCCCACAACTATTAGTCAAGAATTTTATATCTAACCAAATTATCTTACTCTTTCTTAGGGAAAGTACTAAGATGTCATTGAATTAATTTGTTCTATACATACAGCCATGCTTGTTAGGTGTTAGACCCTTTGGATACAGTGGTAAACAAGATATAGATAGATATAGATATAGATATATAGATATAGATAGATATCAAGTTGGAAATATAAAATGAACAGTATTGTTATATTATAAATAATTTGGATTTAAAATTCAAGGTTGTATCAACAAAGACCATGGAATGAAGGAAATAAAGTAAATTAGAGGATGCAAGATACTTTCTCATTTCTAATAAACATAAAAATAACTATAGGTTAAAAAGGCTTTTTAAAATATTATAAGTAGCAATTTATAGAATAACTATAAGAAATTATTTTAAAATATTATTTTAAAATTTCTTTAAAATAATATAATAAAATAATATAAGATTACAGATCATATATGTTAGTTTTAATTAAAAGCATTCATGGACAAATTTGCTTTATTAAAAGAGTCTCAAACTAGATTAAAATAATCTAATCATTTGTTTCTTCATAGAGAACATATATAACACACCTTGAAAGCTTGAAAGTAAAATTATTAGCAGTGATAGATGTTGAAAATTCAATGATAAATAAGCAGACTGTAATATTAATTTCAAGGCAGAATTCAAGGAAAACATCATGTATAATAAATAATTATTTTGACATACAATAAAGATAAAAATATCATGAACCCAAGCCCAGAAAAATGAAATAAAAATATATTTAAATATTAAACCAATAAGAACCATATTTAAAAACAGGAAAATAATTTTTCTTCACCCAAAAATAAGTCTATAGAAGAAAATGGATAATGGAGATCTCAGCACTAAGTTAAAACTGCTTTTGCAATAAGCCACCTATAGGCAGGAATCTAACCTAGAAAGCCACAAGTAATAGGGAAAATACTTTAAGCCCAGGACACAGAGATGAGAATTATGTTGCAGAAGTTGAACCCACAAGCAAACATCACTGAATCTATGAGAAACATACTCCTCAGCAGGGTCTAGCAAGCCTAACAAATAGAAACACACTCAGCTTAGGAAATAGAGTTAGTAAGCCAATCAGAAAAGGACTTTAGATAAACAAGATCTTCATAGAGATAAAGGAAGAAATCTTGAGATACGAACACGGCTTATAAAACAGGAGCAGGTTGATATATCAATATATCTGTATCTATGTATCATTTATAGCCATATCTCCTATTAGAGACCTGGGAGGAAGAATGTGTGTATGTATGTATATGCATGGGTGCTTCCGTGTACAAAATAAAATAAAAAGGTGTAGTAAATAACACGCTGGATAGAGCTAAAGAACAAACCAACAAGCCAAACATCTTAACTGAGGAATTCTTTTCAAAACACAGTACAAAATAATAAAGAGATAGGAAAGAGGAAGAATAAAGTTAAGAGACTTGGAAACTGGACCCAAAAGTTCCAACCCTTACCTAATAGAAGCATCATAAAAACAGATTAAAAAAAAAAAAGATTAGTTAAAATGGAGGAGAGATAACATTTAAAAGGATTCTCAAGTAACAAACCAGAGAAAAAAATTACACATTAGAGTGTTATAAGACTTTAGAAAGATGAAAGATAGAAAAACAATTTCTAACAGCCATGAGAAAGAAAGGTCAGATCACCTGCAAAGAAATGACTAAGAGATTAAAATAATTTTCCACCAATAACCTTGGAAACAAGAAAACAATTGAAAATACTTTCAAAATGTTTAAGAAAAATACTATTGAATCTGGAATTTGATACCTAAGCAAACTTTCATTCAATAATATGTATAAAATAAAGACATTTTCAAGCAAGCAAGGACACATAAACTTTACTCAGGACTCTCTTAACAAGAAGAGGAGAACTACTAAATAATACAGTCTATCAAGAAGAAAAATTAATCCAAAGGTATAGTTGAATACAAGAAACAATGGTAAACAAAGAAAATGGTCTCCATACTTACTTTATATGAAAAAATCTATTTAAATATTATTAAATTCTAACTAAACCTACATATGAGACTTTAGAGGTAAGGAGAGTAGCTAAGAGAACATCTTGTCTTATTTGGGATGAGGAAGAATAAAAATGAAAATGCTGATTAATTCTATAATATTTCATAAAAATATATATTTGAAAGCTAAATAAGGGTAAACAATTGGTGAAGAAAGTGCGTAAGTTAAAGCAATAGAGAGAAAATGGAACAAAAACGTACTCAATCTAACCAATTGCTTAAGAGAGATAAAGCAATGACATGGTAAGAGAAAAACATAAAATGTAAAAATATATGTAATAAAGTATGAAGTAGTTTGAATTACACATTTAATAAGATTGATCTAATACCAAGCAAAGGGCTCTGAATTAAACAAATAGAAATAACACAGCCTTTAGTCAAACAGATGGAACAAGTGCAAAAGTTGATTATATACTATGCCACAGGGGAAGACTTGTCAAAACTGATATTTCATAAGCCTTGTTCATGGACTGCAGTAAAATAAAAATAAAAGTTTACAATAAAAGTACAGCTTTCCAAAAAAACAGATATCATAAAATTAAAACAAAACAAATAAAACACATCAATTTAATTCATGACTCTAATGGAAATAAGTATTTAGAATAGAAATAAAATAAAATCTATCAGGTATTAACCAATGTGGTACATAGAGAGAAATTTATATCCTTAAGTGGCTTATTATAAAACAAAAGGTTTAAAAAGAAACTAATTTTTCCATCCAGAAAGCTAGGAAAAACCCAGAGAAAGTAGAAGGGAGGAAATGAAGACAAAGGCAAAATTTAATAAATTAGAAAAATGCATAAAATACCAAAAGTAGAGTGCTTAACAAAACTAAAAGCTAGTTCTTTGAAAATGTTTATAAAATAAACACTACTCTGGGAAAAATCTATGAAAAAAGAAAGAAAGTACAAATAAATAGAATCTGAATGAAAATAGAGACATAAATGCTTTAAATATTAAAATATAGCATGAAAACGATAAGAACAATTTCGTACCAAGGAATTTGAAACATAAATAAGCAGAATGTTTTAAGGAAAATATTAATTATAAAAATGATCTCAACAACATAGGCCAATAAACATTAAAAAAATGGAAACAAAAGCCAAAGACATTTCCTAAGAAAAGGCACCAGACCCAGATAACTTTATGGGTGAGTTCCAGCAAATCTTCAAAGAATAGATTATTCTCATCTAATGCTAACTGTTCCAAAAAATATAAAAAGGTGGGAAACCAGCCAACATATTTTGTAAGGCTAGCTTAACAATGATATCAAAACCAGACTATGTTCATAAGTTAGATTTGGTGTATACTTTCTTTGGCGTGTGTGTGTGTGTGTGTGTGTGTGTGTGTGTGTGCATACATGCATGCATGCACATGTGGATTTTATTGATAGGTAGTGAATTATAGTTTTTGTTGTGAACATGAATGGGAACATTCTTCCTCTTATTTGATCTAATTGGTTATCTCTGCTTCAAATAAAATGCTAACTATTGAAAATAATTCTGAAATCAGCATAACCTAATGGAGTTTGATAGAAAGGGACATTTTGCCCTTGAAGGGATGTATTTAGCTTTATTCTGGATTTCAATAGTTGTCTCATAACTTCAAGGTATAGTAATTTGTATAGTGTAGACATATACTCTGATATATGTGTATTTTATTTGGAAAGAAAAAAAAAAGAGATGAGAAAACAGTCTCTAAGGTCCCAACCATCATACATCAAGATCTCCTTTTATCTTTCTACATGTTACAGATACTTCATATATAAGCTATAGAGAACTATACAGATGTTAGTCATTACAAGAATGGTCACTCTTCTGTGACAGGATTGGGAAACAGTTCTATTTCCAATCCCAGGGAAATAAGTTTCTCTTCATAGTTCCTTTTCTCTCCAGTGCTTTGTGAGACCATTGCTGGAAAAATAACTAACAACTTGAGTTGCCACATTTACTGTTCATGAGTTAGCAGGAGATGAGGTGGCTCTGGCCCGAGGCACACAGATTCTCCGAGCTATGATCACTTTTTCTTGCCATTTACTGTCATTCACTTTCCTATAGACCCAATGTTATAAATGGTGAAATAACACCACATATACATGTAGAGTAGTGAAAAGAACATGTAGACTCAGTTCTAATTCAAATCTTGACTCTACTGCTTTCTAGTTGTGTGACATTAGGCAGGGTAATTAATTTCTCTGTACCTCAAACTTCCAATTTGTAAGATGCATTTATTAAACACCCCAGGGTTACTAAGGAGAATATAGTATACAATACACACAAAATTATCTAGCACAAATTTTCTTGTGTATAGCCAAGTATCCCATATACATTGGCTCCCTTACACTTAATTTATAAGAAACTTAGATCTAGATCACTTGATAAATGTCTTTTTGAAAAACTGGTTTGAATTTTAACCAATTTACAAGTGAGATTTAGAATCATAACAAGAAGTTTCCTGTAAAGTGCTTAGCATCATGACTAATTTGAATTAGCCTTTTGAATAGGAACTGAGTCTTCATCTGGTACCTGTTGTACAGCAGAAATCAGATATTTGAAGAATGAAGCTGACATTTATGTATGTGTGATTATTAACAAAATTAACATGAGGCAGTACTTCCTAGTTTACAAAGCTTATTCACTATCACAGTTTTATTTGTTCACCAAACGCTGGGGAGTAAAGTCAGAACAATATCATCATTCCTATTTCACAATTGAGGAAATAAGACTCAGAAGTTTTTCAGTGACTGTCTTAAGGTCATAGTTAGAACTTAGAACAGGGGCTTTGCTGACTCTTTTTGCAAATTCAATTACTTTTCCCATGGTGTCTTATGCTTTGGAAGAAGTGCGAACTAAATGGGGTAAGAATAAGAAAGTCATTTGACAGTAATTTGGCAATGTCCTGCAAATTTGAAAATGTGCTAACCCAGCAGCTCTTTCTAGGTATATACCCTAGCAAATCTCTCTAGAGGTACATAAGGACATGTGAACAAGGATGCTTATTGGAGGGGTGCCTGGTGGCTCAGTGGGTTTAAGCCTCTGCCTTTGGCTCAGGTCATGATCCCAGAGTCCTGGGATCAAGCCCCACATTGGGCTCTCTGCTCTATGGGGAGCCTGCTTCCGTCTCTCTCCCTGCCTCTCTGCCTACTTGTGATCTCAGTCAAATAAATGAATAATTTTTTTAAAAGAATGCTTATTGAAGCATTGTTTGAGAATATTAAAAATTGGAAACAATTTAATGCCCATCTGTAAGAGAAACAAATAAGCTATTTTTTAATTTTTTATTTATTTTTTTATAAGATGAAATGTTATATAACAGTTAAAACAGTAAGTTAACCCTCAAAAATATGATATTGAGTGAAAACAAAATTTTAGAATGATACATGTATCCTGAAATCCAGAGTCTTTCATGGTTTATCTCCCTCTCTGATTTCTTCCCATTCAGTTTTCCCTCCCTTCCCCTGTGGTCCATAATAAAAGAAAAAATAAAAACAAAATAAAAACAAATGAGCTTAAAAATAAAATAAATTAATGAAAAAATGATACATATTGCATGCTAGTATTTATGTAACTTTTTAAAAAGTGAAATAATACTATTTATCTAGATACCACAGACTATCTAGATATATATTTATGCTACATACAATTCATCTAGCAAATATATAGAACATATATGTTGTTATAAAATAGAAAAATGTGAACTATAAGGCTACAAAGCAATTTCAGTATGATATTTGGTTCTAGGAGAGAAGGCGGGAGAGGAAAGAGAGCAAAGGGGGCTTTTATTTTATCTGTAGTGTTCCTTTTCTTTCATGTAAAAATTAAAAAACCATGATAAAATGTTAGCATTTGTTAATTTATTGTACTGGGTACATAGTTGTGTTTGTTATATTATTTTCACTTTTTATATATTATTTAAGCTTTTCAAAATTAAGAGAAAAAATATTCATTTAGAATGGAGCAGTACAACATAGTAATTAAGAGCATGAGCTTCAAAAAGACCAGGTTTGAATCCCAGTTCTGCCCATTTCAACATTGTTAAAGTGAAACAGGTCTCCATAACTCAACACTTTACAGTGCGTTTAATATGCATATGTGTACTGTGAGCCATTAAAATGAATATATATAAATAAAATAAAATAAAATAAAATAAAACGAGTATATAGCATTTAGTATTTCATAAATTTATTTGATCATAAAATCAGAGTTTCTTAGAACCCAGCCTGATAGATCCTGTCTCATAGATATTCAGTATTTAAGTATTAACTTAAATGATCAGTTGACTTCAATCTGAAAAGGGTATCCCTTCATCTCCTTCCTGTTTAATCTGTCTGTGTGTCTTTTCTATTCCTGCCATCCCTAAGGAAATAGGCTCTGTCAAGACAGCAAGTTTCATTTGATGTGGCCAATTTAAAAAGATTTTGTAAGATCCTTTTAGAAAATGTATTTTTCAGTAGCATTTGTTATTTCCATGTTAGGCAATGTCTGTTAGATATCTGGTCACAGCATTAAATCCAATTTCCTTTCAGTTACTCAGAAATACATTTTCATTTATTTTGTTCATGCTTTATAACAAACAGCACTAGGATCTTCTAGGCTTAAGTTTCCTGAAGAGTATTTTTTTTTTTTTTAGCTGTGTTGTGTTAGTCACCATACAGTACATCATTTGTTTTTGATGTAGTGTCCCAATTCATCATTTGCATGTAACACCCAGTGGTCCATGCAATCAGTGCCCTCCTTAATACCCATTACCAGGCTCACCCATCTCCTCATTCCCCTCCCTTCTAAAACTCTCCCCCCTCTTTTTTTTTTCTGGAGTCCATAGTCTCTCATGGTTCATATCCCACCCCAGTTTCTCCCCCTTCATTTTTCCCTTCTCCTAATCTCCTCCACATTATTGCTTATGTTCTGCAAATAAGTGAAATTTGATTTTCTCTGTTTGACTTATTTCACTTAGCATAATCTCCTCCAGTCCCATCCAAGTTGATGCAAAAGTTGGGTAGTCATCCTTTCTGATGACTGAGTAATACTTCATTGTCTATATGGACCACTTCTTCTTTCTCCATTTGTCTGTTGAGGGGCATCTTGGCTCTTTCCACAGTTTGGCTATTATGGACATTGTTGCGATGAACTTTGGGGTGCATGTGGCCCTTCTTTTCACTACCTATGTATCTTTGGGTTAAACACCCAGTAGTGCAATTGCTGGGTCATAGGGTAACTCTATTTTATTTTTAAGATTTTATTTATTTGACAGAGACCACAAGTAGGCAGAGAGGCAGGCAGAGAGAGGGGAAAGCAGGCTCCCCACTGAGCAGACAGCCGGATGTGGGACTGGATCCCAGGACCCTGGGATCATGACCCGAGCCAAAGGCAGAGTCTTTAACCCATGGAGCCACCCAGGCACCCCAGGTAACTTTTTAATTATCAATAACAGTTTTTCAAAATGCTGGAACAGACAATCCTGAAATTTGTGTGGAACCAGAAAAGACCCCAAGTTACCAAGAAAATGTTGAAAAAGAAAAACAAAGCTGGGGGCGTCATGTTGCCAGCATGGTACTGACATCATGTGCCAGCATGGTACTGGCACAAAAACAGACACATAGACCAATGGCACAGAGTAGAGAGCCCAGAAATGGACTCTCAACTTTATGGTCAAATAATCTTCAACAAAGCAGGAGAAAATACCCAATGGAAATAAGACAGTCTTTTCAATAAGTGGTGCTGGGAAAATTGGACAGCTATATACAGAAGAATGAAACTTGACCATTATCTTACACCATACACTAAGATAAACTCTAAATGGATGAATGACCTCAATGTGAGACAGGAATCCATCAAAAATTCTAGAGGAGAATGTAGGCTGTAACCTCTTCAACATCGGCCACAGCAACTTCTTTTAAGACACATCTCTAAAGACAAGGGAAACAAAAGCAAAAATGAACTTTTGGACTTCATCAAGATCAAAAGCTTCTGTATAGTAAAGGAAACAGTCAATAAAACAAAGAGGTAACCCACAGAATGGGAGAAGATATTTGCAAATGACACTACATACAAAGGGCTGATATCCAGGATCTATAAAGAATTTCTCAAACTCAACACCCAAGAAACAGATAATCAAGTTAAAAAGTGGACAGAAGGAGAGGAGAAGGGAGTTGAGGGAAATTGGAAGAGAAGGTGAACCATGAGATACTATGGACTCTGAAAAACAATCTGAGGGTTTTGAAGGGGTGGGGGTTGGGAGGTTGGGGGAACCAGGTGGTGGGTATTAGAGAGGGCACGGATTGCATGGAGCACTGGGTGCGGTGCAAAAACAATGAATACTGTTACGCTTAAAAGAAATAAAAAATTTTTAAAAAAGTGGGCAGAAAACATGAGCAGACACTTCTCCAAAGGAGACATACAAATGGCTAACAGACACATGAAAAAGTATTCATCATCATTAGTCATCAGGGAAACTCAAATCAAAACCACATTGAAATACCACCTTACAGCAGTTAGAATGGCAAAAATTGACAAAGCAAGAAACAACAAATGTTGGAGAAATTTTGGATAAAGGGGAACCCTCTTACATTGTTGGTGGGAATGCAAATTGGTGCAACCATTTTGGGAAACAGTGTGGAGGTTCCTCCTGAAGAGTATCTTAAGCTATGGTCTCCACCATACCCATAGGTGGGCTTGCCAATTCTTTTTCAATAATTCCCTTAAGAGACACCTCAGAAGGTGTCACACATGCCACACACATAATATAATCTTGTTCTTGTACTGTCCACTAATTAAATCCTATAGCCAATGTCCAAAAATTGGATTTGATATCAGTGAACTTGTTTCATTTTACTCAGGGCTTATAGATTTTTGTTGTAATGCTGGTTTTAGCCTTGTTTGTAATCCTCAACATGAGTTTGGAACCGTAGCCTGCACATTGAGAATTAAGGGTTCTATTTCAGGTTCTGCCTCTGGCCTTGGTCTTCATTTGAACTTGGGTAAATTCAGATCTCCTGGAGAGCAGGTTGTCCAGACAGAGAACAGTTAGCTATGGTTTACCTTGGATTTGAAATGTTTTCCCCCAGTGATTTATGTGCTTGACGTGGTATCATTTTATATAACCCCAAATAAAGACTCAGTTATTTCCCTTGGCCTCTTCAAAATCACCAGAGCTGCTTACTCCATATATTCAAGTTTTGCAAAATTCCCCGGGATGTATCCCCTTATATGTAATAAAGCAAGCTCTGCTTTGTCGATTAGCTTGGTGATCTTTTGGGCCTCTTTTGGGATTTCAGAGCTTACACTCTCATAGTTAAATATGCCAAAACTGACATATAGAAAATATAAATCAGCTCTTTAGAACAGAGAGTGTCCCTGAACTCACTTCTTAGAAGTTCAGCTCTGAGCTCTGCATCTTTCCATAATGAGCTATTCATTGTTTATGCACCTCACCTACTGCTCCATGCAATACATGCCCTCCATAATACCCACCACCAGGCTCACCGAATCCCCCACCCCTTTACCCTCCAAAACCCTCGGTTTGTTTCTCAGAGTCCCCAGTCTCTCATGGTTCATCTCCCCCTCCAATTTCCCCCAACTTACTTCTCCTCTCCATCTCCCAATGTCCTCTGTGTTATTCCTTACGCTCCACAAGTAAGTGAAACCACATGATAATTGACTCTCTCTGCTCGACTTATTTCACTCAGCATATTCTCCTCCAGTTCCATCCATGTTGATACAAAAGTTGGGTATTCATCCTTTCTGATGGAGGCATAATACTCTGTTGTACATCTTCTTTATCCGTTCATCTGTTGAAGGGCATCTTGGCTCTTTCCACAGTTTGGCTATTGTGGACATTGTTGTTATGAACATTGGGGTACATATGGCCATTCTTTTCATGACATCTGTATCTCTGGGGTAAATACCCAGTAGTGCAATTGCTGGGTCATAGGGTAGCTCTATTTTATTTATTTATTTATTTATTTATTTATTTATTTTTGAGGAATCTCTATAGTGTTTTCCAAAGTGGCTGTACCAACTTGCATTCCCACCAAGAGTGTAAGAGGGTTTCCCTTTCTCCACATCCTCTCCAGCATTTGTTGTTTCTTGGCTTGTTAATTTTGTCATTCTAACTTGTGTAAGGTGGTATCTCAATGTGGTTTTGATTTGATATTTGTGCAAAGGAAACTATGATGCTACTGAGTGTCTGATCTTCCCTATACACTCTAAATAACAAAAAGTTAGTATAATCCTTAATAAGCTTCCAAAGAATTGTAACAGCATTGTCTCATGTGTATGTCTGTGTAAGGGTGAGTGAGTATATTACTGAGGCAGTTTATATATAGAAGAGATATAAGAAGACCAGATAATTTGGACCATCATGATACTTTCCTGGTGCCTGGACAACTGTAGATAATGGATTTTTCTGACACTTTGAAACTTTCATTATATGTTGGGATGGATGAATAACCCATAACACTGAGAAACAGGAGAAGAATGGTTAACATCCTGGTCTTCATCCTTATAGTCTTTGAGCTGATGTCACTCAGTTGTTGGATTATCTGTTCTCTAAAAACTCAAATCCATTTGTGCCTTGGCTTCTTCTAGAGAAATGCTTCTGAGATCCTTAACACATTGTGATGGGCCCCATCACAGCCACCTTCAAAGACTCCATCGTTGTTCAATTTTGGATGACTTTCTTACTATAGGCCCAAGTGACCAATCATTATTGATGTCCTGGCAAGCATATTGCTGACATTCTTCCAGATTAAATAGGATTTAAATGTGATCATTCAGGTAGTCTGCTTTGAATTTAATGGAGCATGTTTTTACCTGATGAATATGGGTGGATCTGTACATACTCAGGAATGACAGTAAAGTTAAAAAACATTTCATATCACCCTTTCCTTTCCTATTGAATTTTATAAAGCTGTTTAAAAAAAACAACAACAACTCTTGGACTGCTTCAGGGAGGCCCATTCTTCCCCTCAAATGTCAAGCTTTCTTCTCAAAGCAGTATTTCTTGGATAAATGTAATTCAGATCTCTGACTAGGCAATGTAGTGAAGTGGAGAGTTTCAGATAATTCAAATGGTAAATGAGGTTTTCCCCTCAATTATCCAAATATTTTAGGTGAACGTGTTAAAAAAATTTGACATTATTTAGATTAAGAACTCAATTCTATATAGGGTGCCTGGGTAGCTCAGTTGGTTGTGTCTGCCTTCAGTGCAGGATCCTGGAATCCCAGGATCCTGGGATCAAACCCTGAGTTGTGTTCCTCACTTAGTGGGATATCTGCTTGTCTCCCCATCCCTCTCCCTCTGCCCTTTCCTCCTGCTTGTGCTTGCTTTCTCTCTCATGCTCTCTGTCTCTTCCTCTCAAATAAATAAATAAAATATTTTTTTAAAAAAGGACTGAATTCTCCATATTACTTTACATAAGCAGAGGATGTATATATTTTTTGTTAAGGGTTATTAACCATAAAACCCCCAGAATTGGCATTTCAATTCATTTTTTATTCCAGTTTCCTGTAGAAAGAGAATTCAGCAAAGCATTCTGTATTCCTTCTTTACCCCCTTATATTCTCAGAAGCAGCTGCTGTTGCCTTGGCCAAAATACAGCATTTATTTGCTGATTTGGGGACATTTATGTCCAAAGTTAGCTGAGCTGTGGGAAGGTTGAACTTCTTAGAATACAAGGCTATAAACCATGGTTCATGGTTCTGTGAGGCACCATGAACAGAACACCCTCGCTAGTCTGTAAGCACAGACCCCTGGTTTTCCACTGACCACAGCCTAAAACCAGAGGAGGCTACAGTGATTTTAAGCACAACTGAAGTGGGTAGACTAAGCCAGGCCTTTACACACAACTTGCATGAAGCCAGGGGTCTCTTCTAGACTTCTTCAATGATCTAGAGACTCACTACCTATACATGCTCATTTATCTGATTAGCCTTTGGGCTTAACTAGGGAATGAGGGACACAGTCTTGGTCAAAAGGACATTTCTGGACTCCTCCATTCTTGATAGTTTGACCCAAACCCCATTCACTCAACTGCTGGCACTAAGTTAAGGAGCAAGCTGTTTTCTATGCTTCCCGCCTTGGGCAAACTGCCACGGTACAACTTTATACTGTCCTGAGAGCTCTGCTAACAGATAAGAGAACTCTGACAATGATGTAGTTGGAGGCACCACATCTATGATTTAAGTCTCTGTTTTAAAATCTTCAGTGGCTCATGATCTAAAATTTCCGTTGTGATCTAGTCCCAGTCGACCATTCCCATCTTATCTCTTACCACTGCTTGCCTTATACTTTATATGCCAGAAATTCTAAACCACCCAAACTCCCCATAGTCACCAAACAAATCTGTGGTATTTCTTGCCTTTTGATTTTTAAGTGTTCTTTCTATCTGAAAAGCCTTCTTCCCAGTAAATGCTCAGTATCTTCCTCCTGCATCCCCCTTTATCTCCTAATTTTTACAACACTTTTTGTAATTTCCAAAGATAGTCCTCTCTGAACCTGGTCAATCAAGCCTCATCCCTGTTAGTGAGTGTACACATGATACACTGTCTTATAACTGTCTGACTATATGACTGTTTTCCCCCATTAGACTGTGAATTCCTTTATAGCAGATACCAAGTCTCTTCTACCTTTGTTTTTCTGATGTCTGTCTCAGAGGCTGGAGCATAGTAGGCACTCAAAATAAATGCTGAGTACATTGAGTGAATAAATAAGTGTTCCCAGATGGGTAGTAGACAATGCTTTTTGGTTGGGAGTTGTATTTAATGGTGGGCAGAGAATAAACATCACAATAATAACAATAATAATAGTTATGTTCTATCTAAGCAGCTATTATCTCATAAGTGTTTTTAATATGTGTAACTTGCAATAATACTATGACAAAGATACCAGAATTATTCCTATTAAAAGATAAGGGGATTATTATGATAATGATAGCAATTATGAAAGAATTTAAAATAAAAAACATAAGAGAACCACATAAGAAAGAAGTTAAGTGACTTTCTTAAGATCACACATAATTGGGGTGCCTGTGTGGCTCAGCCACCCAGGAGCCTGTTTCTCCCTCTCCTCCCCACTCAGGCTCTCTCTCACTGTCTCTCTCTCTCTCTCAAATAAATAAATAAAATCTTAAAAAAAAAAAAAAGGACCACACATAATCACAAAGAGTAGAGCCTGGAATTACACTCCAATGCTAATCATCATATGTTAAATCAGTGACATCTTACAATTTGGAGATAGGTGTAGAAACTGGCTGCATTGGAGACCAATTGAAATCCCCTTAAATGCAATTAGACTTTGAATTACTCTGCGGGGAAAACTCTAAAGGCAATAGAATCAAGAAATACTTCATTTCAGTTTGGGGCTGGCAGGGTCCATGTACACATGGGCTCCAAAGTCAAGAACAGCTTTTTAATCTGGCATTAAACTATCAGAAATTTCTTCTAAGAATTATTACTGGGAAGAGTAGTTGATGCATAATACTGCCCCTAGAGTGTTGCTTGGTCTTGATGTGCCTTCCGAATCATCAAAGAAAATTGAAATTGTGCTTATTTTAAGTTTAGTATTGTCTGTCTTACTGTCTTCAGAGCTTTTGTTAGTAACCTCTGAATAACATAGGTCCTCTAAACTATCTTAAATATTTTAATAACCAGAATCCCCCCAAGAGAAAATTTAATATTACTTCAAATCTGGTTATTTTTCCTTAAAATATATGTAGGTGTTGATGTAATTTCTAAAATGCAAATTCTTAATAGGAGTTCATAGTAACTTTTGATTATTATATACTTTTCAATTAATGGATAAGATTTGCTCATTTGTAAGTATTTACCAAACACCTACCAGGTGTACAGGCATTGTGTTGGGTACTGGAGTTACAGGTATACTCAAAACAGATACAGTTCCTGCCATTTTGTAATGAGGGATTCCATGAAAGTCTTTGATGTTAAAGAACTAAATTCTGATTCCCAAAGATGAATGAATGCTATCATGGTTAAGCCTAAGACTCCATGGTTAAGACCAAGTACAGAAAAAGAGGTGGGGCAAAGATTAACAAGACAGGAAACAACAAATGTTGGAGAGAAAAAGAAAGAGGAACCCTCTTATACTGTTGGTGGGAATGCAAGCTGGTACAGCCACTTTGGAAAACGGTGTGGAGATTCTTCAAAAAATAAAAATAAAAAATAGAAGTACCCTATGACCCTGCAATTGCCCTACTGGGTATTTACCCAGAAGATACAGATGTAGTGAAAAGAAGGGCCATATGTACCCCAATGTTCATAGCAACAATGTCCACAATAACCAAACTGTGGAAACAGCCAAGATGCCCTTCAACAGATGAATGGGTAAAGAAGATGTAGTCCATATATACAATGGAATACTATTCAGCCATCAGAAAGGATGAATAGCCAAATTTTGCATCAACATGGATGGGACTGGAAGAGATTATGCTGAGTGAAATAAGTCAAGCAAAGAAGGTCAGTTATCACATCATTTCACTTACTTGTGGAGCATAAGGAATAACATAGATGACATTATGAGAAGGAAAGGAAAATTGAATTGGGGGAAATCAGAGGTGAGATAAACCATGAGAGACTGTGGACTTTGAGAAAAAAACTGAGGTTTTTAAAGGGGTTGGGTTTGGGGGGATGGGTGAGCCTGGTGGTGGTTATTAAGGAGGGCACATATTGCATGGAGCACTGGGTGTGGCATATTAACAATGAATCTTGGAGCACTGAAAAAAAAAGTGCAGGAAAAAAGGTGAGATTTGACGTGGAGACTGGGAGACAACAAAGTGTAGTGATCATGTGGAATGGATAGGTAAGCAAGAGTCATGTGGTCTTGTAATGGGAGACATGCTTTGTTCATATATTGGGGGCTGAAGAAGTTTAGGCATTATCCTATAGAATGGATGGAAAATAGAATTTTGTCAATATGCCAATGCACTGGTAGTGTTTGCTTGTAGAACCACGTGGGGGCTTTAAAAGACCCTTTCTGGATTTCAGCAAAAATAGTGTGAATGACTTTTGATATCCTCTGATTGTTGGAGGAAGAATGGAAACTCCAGTGAATGAATGTGCTTGCCACTCAATCTGTGAAAAATGGAAAACCATCAATCAATGAATATTCATTGATCATCTTCTATCACATGGATAAGGTATTGCTCAGAACTGGGCTTGGCACTATGGGAAATTAAAGAGGTCTGTCTATTTGTCTGAGTATCTAAAATATTAGACATTGTTCTTAACAATATAGCTGTGAAGAAGTATATCTATGGGATAGCCAAATTTCAGTACAGTTTCAAGAAGAAATCTTGACTTGACTTTATGCATCAGCCTTTTATGTATGGAAAATATGTTAGTTCCCTGTAGGACAATCCAACAACAATGATGGAGAGCTAGAGAGAGCTCTTGCAACATTGCTTAAACGTCTGGTGACAAGACATAATCAGGGCATTGGGGAGGGAGGTCAACAGCCTGAAACTATTATCCAAGCAGGCACTCAGTATAGTGCTGGCCAAGCAAAGTGCACATGAAGAAGTATGGGTTACAAATTAAGTTTTTAGGGTCTCCAATTCCCTTCTCACTAAGAACCTTCAAGTCAAGGGTCCAAAGTGGAATTGGCTATGGATTGGCAGTTCACTTAGACTACTGGAGAGCTGGGATTTATTTTTTTTAAAGTTTTCTCCAAGACATGTTTAATAGGCAGATGTAAACCTATATGTTCTCCTTCCAACAACTCTTGGATCCTTGTGTTCCTTGACGCTTGCAGTGCTTTCCCAGGGTGTCTTTAGCAACATAATCTTTACTTTGTTGAAGGATAAGGGCCTTTGGCTTGCATGCTTTCCCACCACCCTGTCAGTTATTACGTCTGTTTTCTTGAAATGTCTTGCTCCAGATTGTTTATTTATTATGGGCCTTGTGGTCAGCTGCAAACATAGTTTGCAGTTTTTTTCAGTAACATTTATTGTTTTCATCTGATTGAAGAAAAATACATGCCAAGAGTTGAAAAATTGAAAAATACAGGGAGGTATAAAAATGAAAATTCAAATTACTCATAATTCCATCATATAGAGCTAATTAGTATTTACATTTTGGAATTTTTCTTTCAAGCTTTAAAATATATATATATATATATATATAATAGTGTGCATATATATATATATATATATTTATAGAGAGAGAGAGAGAGAGTAAACATGTTTTCATGTCTTTGTAAACAAAGATTTAATGGCTATGTAATTTTGGTTTATTCTGATTTTTTTTTTCATTTTAACTAACATCAGTACCTCTATCTTTATATTTCTTTAGGAATAATTTTCCATTAAAAGAATTAGAGTCTCAATTGTATAAATATTTTTAATGACTACTGATACAAATACACCAATTTAAATCTCCACAAGCATGATAATGCTAGTGTTGTTTCATTATACCTTATTACAACTGTATATTATTAATTTCAATTTGAGAATTTAGTAGAACAAAATGGTTTTATTCTTATTTTAAATCCTATTTTTGGATTACTAGTGAATTTTATAACCTTTAATAGAGAAGTGATTCCAGAAATCTTGGTCCTTAATTTTCTGCACTTACCTTTATTTATATTCCATTGATGTTGAGTTCCTGGTTTCCCTAAGTAGAGCCTCTGCACATTTTTTTGATCCATAAGACAGGTTAACTCTCTGCACTACATGTTTTCTCTTCACTCAACAATCATGTAGTCATGAAATATTTATTGAGAATCTACCATATTTTAGACATCTGAATCTGGAGATAGAAAGATGAAAATTTTTTAAAATTTTTATTTATTTTTTAAATTTCTTTTCAGTGTTCCAGAATTCATTGTTTATGCATCAAACCCAGTGAGAAAGATGAAATTTGAGGGTCCCTGGTCTCTAGAATCTCATAGTATAGAGTCCACACACACACATAACCTGAGAAATAAAGTACAGTGTTTCAGTGTCATGCAATTGACACCTAGTCATTTTCTTTAGAAAGCTTAGACTCTTATTGGTTATATAAAACAGTATAAAATTTATTATAATATTACAATACAGTAAGTAAGGAGCAGCTTAAAATAGTGGCTAAAGACATGTCTCTGAAGCCACTGTCTGGGTCACATTCTGTCTTGATCACTAATTGACTGTACTCTGTGAATATGGGTAGGCAAATTAGCCATTTTGTTCATCAGTTTCCTTATTAGGAAAATAGAAACAATAACAGTGTTGTTTCATAGATTCATGCAAAGGATTTAGAACAAGACCTTGTAGGTAGTGAGTGATCAATACATGTTTCATTTTATTTTAAGAGATATGATATAGAAAGCACAATTTGTATTACTGGAATGTGTAAGAGGGGTTTTTGATCTACACTTACAGAGCAGGAGTTGGGGTGTGTGTGTCAAGGAAGCTGCCTTTGGAGAAAGAAGCATTTACCTGAAATCTGAAAGACAAGTAGGCAGTATGACACCTTTGGGAAAGTACAATAGAGTTTTTAAGTGTGTGAGAGTGTAGTTTCCATAAAGAGGGAACAGCATGTGCAAATCCTTGGAAAAAAGAGAATGAATGGCTTTCAAAGAACTAGATGAAGTTCAGTGTGATTGGAATATAGAATCTGAGGGTCTTTCAGTTGTCTATTGTTGTTTATAAAACCACCTCAGAATTCAGTGGCTTTAAAATACAGTGGTTAGGAGAACAAGAATTCAAATAACTGTGAAATTTTCATCAGAAACCATGAAACTAGAAAGGAGTGAAACAACCTCTTTAAAGTGATGATAGAAAAGAACTATCAACCCAGAATTCAATATCTAGCATATCTTTCAGGAATGAAAATGAAATAAAAGCTTTCTCAGACAAAAGAAAATGGTGAGAATGTGTCACCAGCAGACCTACTCTAAAATAAATGCCAAAGTAAGTTCTTCAGGCTGAAGGAAAATCATACCAAAAACTTGAAACTTCAGGAATGAAGGAAGAATAAGAGCAATGGTAAATAGCTGGATAAGCATAAAAGACTTTTTTCTCATCTTAAAATTCTTTAAAACTTTGTATGACTATTGAAAGGAAAATTTATAACATTGCCTGATGAGATTTTCAGTATAAGTAGATGCAATATATATGACAACTATGACATGGAAGAGGAAAGTAAAGGTATCTATTTGTTTTGTAGGGTTTATAGCTATTACTTAGAGTGGTAAAATACTAATTCTGAGCATTCTGTGAAAAAGGTTATTAGTCAATATTATGATTTCTAAAAAATAATATAGAGATATGTCCATGAAGCCAATAAAGAAATAACACAGAGGACATTGGGAGGAGGAGAGGAGAAGTGAGCTGGGGGAAATCGGAGGGGGAGATGAACCATGAGAGGCTGTGGACTCTGAGAAACAAACTGAGGGTTTTGGAGGGGAGAGGGTGGGACGTTGGGTGAGCCTGGTGGTGGGTATTAAGGAGGGCAGGTAGTACATGGAGCACTGGGTGTGATGCATAAACAATGAACCTTGGAACACTGAAAAAATAAAATAAAGTTTAAAAAAATAAAATAAAATGAAGTAATAAAAGTATTCAAATAATTTTTAAAAAAGGAAAGGTGAAAAAAAGAATAAAAAAGGGGGGGAGACTAACAGGAAACAATAAAATAGACATAAATCTGACCACATCAAGAATTGCATTAAATCTAAATCAGTTAAAAGACGGAGATGGATTTTTTTTAAAAAAAGACACAATTATATGCGATCTATAATAAATTCACTTTAAATATAATAACATAGATAAGCAAAAAGTAAAATGATAGAAAACACATGTTACTTAAACACTGATAAAAAGAAAGTTGAAGTGACTGTATTAATACCAAAGTAGACTTTAGAAGAAGCAAAATTGCTAGGGGTAAAAAAGAATATTTCACAATGAAAAAGAGGTCAAGTCACTAAGAAGACATAACAATCTTAAACACGCACATGACAAAAGCAGAGCATTAAAATACATGAAGCAAAAACTGATAGAATTAAAAGACAGATAGAAAAATTCTCAATTATAGGAAACTTTAATATTTTTATCAATAATTAATAAAGCAATTAAAAAGAAGGGGCTGGGGGTGGGAGGTTGGGGGAGCCAGGTGGTGGGTATTAAGGAGGGCACGTATTGCTTGGAGCATTGGGTGTGGTGCAAGAACAATGAATTCTGTTACGCTGAAAAGAAATTTAAAAAAAAATTAAAAAAAAAAGAAAATAGCAAGAATATAGCCCACTTGAACAACACTATCAATCACTACATACCCTACAAGAATAAAAGAATAATAAAATAATTAAAAGAATAATAACAATGTTATGCTTATAAATTTCACATCTTAGATGAAATGAACCAATTCCTTGAAAAACACAAACTGCCAAAACTCATACAAGAAGAAATATAAAATACAAATAGTCTTATATCTATTTTTAAAATTGAGTTTGTGAGTAAAACCTTCTAGGAAAGATGGTTTCACTGGCAAATTTTACCAAACGTCTTAGGAGGAGATAATACCAGAAAAACAAAGATAATGGAACACTTCTCAACTTCTTTTATGTGGCTACTGTTACTCTAATGGCAAGATCAAACAAAAATACAAGGAAAGAAAAGCTATAGACCAAAATCCCTCATGAACAGAAGTGCAAAAATTTTCAACAAAAATATTTAACACATCAAATCCAGCCATATCTTTAAAAAATGGTTATTGGGGTTTGTCCAGTGGTGTGCTGTTAAAAAAACAAAACAAAACAAAAACATTCTTTGGAAAGAAAAGCTCTGATTCGTATTACTTGCCAATTTCCATGTCAGTTTCCATATTCTCACAATGGCAAATGGTAAGCCACCCATATGAAGCTACTAATCACAGAACTGGAAAGACATGTACACAGTTGGCTCTCATGACCCAGTGGAAGTTAGCTTCATAACCCATGTCTCAAAATTTGGTCTTTATCATAAGGAAATGTTTTGAAGCTTTTAAGCAGGAAGAATAATTCCTCTTGCTTCAGACTAGAAAATGGATCAGAAGTGGGCAAGGTTAGAGCCAGAATGACCACTTATGAATTGCTCATTAGCATTCCTAAGAAGTGGTCATGGCCTAGAGCTGGATTGTGAAGTCTGGAATGGAGAAAATGGACACTTATAAACTATTTTTAAGATGCAAGCTCAATGGGGCATCAAATTGGCTGTAGGGTGTGAGGCAAAATTTAGAAGCCATGCATCCCACCTAGGAAGGTCCTTGTCATTATTTTTGATAAGCACAGACACACACTCTTCATGGAACCATTTTAGTTTTTTGTAATTCCTCAGTTCCAGTGACAATGAGTAGTTATTAATCTATGGAACAACACTGGTATTTTTAAAAGCTTTACTCAAAATGAAACTCCAGCCCTTCTGCTTTTTCAGTTAGCTGTATCTCTAAGGTTCATTACTGAATGCCTTCTTGTACCATGCACTATTCTAGGTATTTGGGATATATTAACTTAATATAAATATATTCCTTTCTTTGTGGAACCTATATTCTAGCTGCGGGGTGAAGGGAAGACAGAAGATAGAGAGTAAACATAATATGAAAGTAAGTGATATAGAATGGAATAAAGTGAAGAGTGGTTTATAAAACAAAAATGTGGAGCAGGTTAAGGAAAGTTCAGGAGTGATGTTGAGCAGGATTGTAGAATTAAATATGGTGGTTATAGACAGACCCACTTAAGCAGTAACACTTGAACAAAATCTTGGGGAGATGGAAAAGCTACCATTAGCCACTTTATTCCTGTCATTGAGATCAAATATGTCCCCCCATGGTATACTTGCCTCAACTACATTTCTGTAGTCATTGTGCTGTGTTACAAAGTCAAAATTCTTCCCTCACTCTCCCAGTTTTCTATGACCTATTGGGAAGGCAAAGTTAGGTGCACTTTTTCTGTTTCTTTGGTATTCTGAGCACCCTTTGACAAAAGAACTGTCCCTAGAGAGTCATGGGTGACTCCTTCCTTGGCTAGTTTTCACATTGAACTGAGAACTCCTCAGGGATTTTGACTGTCCTATTTAATTTTGTATTCCAGTGCCTGTAGCACACCTGGCATACAGGAGGTATCCAACAAATATGCTTCTCAAGAATTGATTAATAGAATAGTCTAAAGAGTTTTTCATTGATAAGTAATGCCAAAATTTGAAATGAACTCTAATCATAGGATTTGATAGGAAATGATAAGTTTAATTGTCTGATTTCATTATCATGTCTTTGTCCCCTTCATGTGTTTTTGTCCCTTCTGTTTAAGCAGCTATGAAATTGCAGATCAAAAATAGTATTCAAGTCTATGCCTGTGTGTAAAAAGCCCATTGTTGTGCATGTGTTTTTGTGCTATTAAACTAATACTAGACGTACATTTTCTTTGGCAAGAAAGAGAAGAAGTGCAATTGTTCTGTCTGGGTACCAAAGGGCTAGACACTTTACCAGTGCTTAGTTAGAGAGATTATCCAGAAGTTAGAAATATTTCAAAACATTTTGTTCTTTTTGAGAGAGAGAGAGAGAGCATTTATGAGTGGGGGCAGGGGCAGAGGGAGAGGGAGAGAGAGAGAGAGAATCTTTAGCAGGCTCCATGCCCAGTGTGGATCCTGATGTGGGGCTTCATCTCATGACCCTGAGAGCATGACCTTACCCAAAATAGTCAGATACTTAACTGATTGAGCCACCCAGGCACCCCTAGAAACATTTCTAAAACTAAAGTAAGCAGTGATGTTTTTGTTTGTTTATTTTGTGTCTTCTTTTTGAAGGGGAGGAAAAGGAATAAAGAACTTTTTAGCAATGACTGAATTGCTTGAACTACTTACGGTAGATAGGGTTCATCTTTGTGTTTTGACCTTCAAAGATAGAAATTTAATGGTGCTATGAAATGACAAAACCCACACACATACACTCATGCACACAAGTACTAATGAGGACTGGGAAAGAAAAATGTAAAGACAGGACAACTTGAATGGTGGCTGCCACAAGTACATATACTGGGCAGAGGAACTGGCTGACTGTGGATCTGATATCTGTTAACAGAGCATTTTATAGGTCTTAAGAAAGCATGCCTAAAGCATCCATTAGGGACCAAGAAAACATTTCTCTTGGAGGAGGAGATTGTATGCCCTAAGCACTCCTAGTGTTGTCAGAGTTTCAAAGGAATGAAAGAAATATGAATGAATGAAGAAAGGTCTTAGAGTTCCACATAAAATAATTCTTCTGAGTAATGGTCTGAGGAATTAGTTCCAAGATGAATGGTGAAATATTGATTCTTGGTATCTTAATGGAGTTTCCACATCAACACTGTTCCAGCAATCAAGATATCCATTTATTCAGTCAAGTAGTCTTCACTGACTGCTCTGTATTACCAGGCACTAGAAACTGGGAAACACGGAGGTGCATAGGACACATTCCCACCCTCTTGGAACTCATAGTAAACAAATGAATTACAATATAATGTACAAAATGCCAGGATGTAAGTATGAACATAGTGCTTTAGGATTGCCAGAAGTGGCAACCACCTTTGACTGAGGGATCCAGGGAAGACTTCAGGAAGAGAGATGTACATTGATCTCTATCTTGAAGGAGTGGGCATTGGCCAAGTAAAAAATGACAAGAAGGTTGAGAGGGGCATTCTAGACTAAAGCAGCCTACCCAGGGCACAAATGGTGAAAAGTCCTACTCTGATCAAAGAGTGATATGACAGTAATAATGTCTTAAGACAAAATGTGTGAAGAAAGTCAGGAAGGGAAAAAGGAGATGAAAGAACAATGGAATTTCAGGTCCAAGGGGATGGAAAGTATGAATAAGGAAGTATTTTTGTACCAATCAAGGTGTCTGGAGTCTGAAAACCATTGGAGGCATTTCCATAATTATCCTGATACTTGTCACTTATTAAATACTTAGTTTTCTAAGCTAGGCCAGATTTAGACATGAAGGTGGAAGAGTGGGTGCAGATATAGGGAATAAAAGGTACCAGTTATTGTGATGCCCACAACCTAAAATGTATTTGCAGAAGTGGTGGTACAGGATTATCAGTGTTGCCCTCATGAGTAGGAAGTATATGGGTTAACAAGAACAGAAGGGAAAGTAGCACTAGTGGGCAATTTTAAAGAATGTGGCTGGAGCTCAACTCCTGTGAGATTTAAAATTCTAACCCCTTAGCCCTGACAGGGAAGTAAGTTCCTGTTCTTTTTAAAAGGTCAATCCCTAGTTTTTGGTACCTGACAATTAGAACTCTTTGACCCTAATGGGGGGAGGAAGGTAGTGAAGGTAAGAAAACTAAAACCAATAAATGGAAAATTCTCTGATCCTACCATTGACATATTGTATTCTTTGCTACAGATCTCAAGCTTTACGCCTCCCAAAAGTGCTAAAACCAGTCTTGTGTGTTGTGTGTACCCACTTTCATCCTTCCCATTTCCCCAGAACGAAAGTGGGAAGATGGAAATAATTTAGAACAGTGCTTCTTCCACTGTGGTCAGAGGACTGTGGGAATGCTATGGAATTTTTAATTGTTTTCTTCCTTCAAGGATAACCTTGAGAAAAATGATTTTGCCAGTTAAAAAGAAAATAATCATTTTTTTCACTGACAAATTAAAAGTAGGTGCATGATACGAATTTTCTTTTCTTTTTTTTTTAATTTAAATTCAATTAGCCAACATATGGTACCTCTTTATTATTTGATCTAATGTTCAATGATTCATTAGTGTGTATAACATCCAGTGCTCATCACATCATATGCCCTCCTTATTGACCATCACCAAGTTACCCCATCCCCCCACCCACCTCCCTTTCTGGAGCCTTCCATTTGTTTCCCAGTCAAGAGTCTCTTATGATCTGTCTCTCTCTTTTCTTTCTTTCACTTCAGTTTTCCTTCCTTTCCCCTATTGTCCTCTGCACTATTCCTTATGCTCCACATATGAGTGAAACCGTATGATAACTGTCTTTCTCTGACTGATTTTTTTTTGGAAGATTTATTTATTTAAGAAAGAGAGAGCATAAGCAGGGGAGAGGGAACAGAGAGAGAGAGGGAAAGGGAACCTCAAGCAGACTGACCTGATGCAGAGCCTGACTCAGGGCTCCATCTCAAGATGCTGAGATCAGACATGAGCAGAAACCAAGAGTCAGATATTTCAACCTATTGCACCACCCAGCTCTGTGAAATGAGTTCTTAAGTCAGAATTTTGAAAACTCAAGTCCATAGATTCAGAGGATGCTATAATAAATAAATCCTTGGGTGTCAGAAATAACTTTTTCCTTTAAAAGAGAAGTCAGCAAACTATGGCCCACATGCTACATCCCACTCTTTACCTGCTTTTGTAAATTCAGTTTTACTGGAGCTTAGCTACAACCCAATTATTTATGTATTTTCTGTGGTTACTTTCTGGCTACAAAGAGTAGGCTCAAGAGAGAATGTATAGCCCACAAAGTCTAATATCTTTACTATTTGGCCTTTTATAGACAAATTAGCCTATCCCTGCTTTCAAAGATGCTTTATATCACTGAGATTTAAGACATACTGACCCAGGCATCAAATGCTTATTAACTGTTCAGGATTAGAGTTATGTGGTTTTGAAATCTGTCATTCTGTGCACAGGCTTTGGACCCTACAGATCTTGTCTCACATCTAGGCTCTATCATTTTTTAGTGAACTGACCTCTGCTTTCTTACCTGTAAAAGGGATGAAATGAGGCATCTACTTCATACCAAAAACCCATGCTTACTCACCCCACTCAAATTTGGATATTTGGGAATTGGTTCCTGGACACAGGAGTTCCAGTTGGTTGCGTAGGCTTTTTCTGACCTTGAAACAAAGCAACTTGCACTTTACAAAGTCAATGGACTCTACAAAAGCCCAATGGCAAGATTTTACTGTTTTTAGTATGCCTGGGCCACATAAAAAGAACTCAAAAATGATAAATCACAGGTTTATCTGTTACTTATTGTTATCTCCAAGACCTGCTTCTGTTTTGTGCAGAAATCCCTTCCTTACTACCTGAACTCTCATTACTCAAATATTTATCAAAAAAACCCCCAAATGGAGTGCAAGTTGGTGCAGCCACTTTGGAGAACAGTGTGGAGATTCCTTAAGAAATTAAAAATAGAGCTTCCCTATGACCCTGCAATTGCACTACTGGGTATTTACCCCAAAGGTACAGATGTAGTGAAAAGAAGGGCCATCTGTACCCCAATGTTTATAGCAGCAATGGCCACGGTCGCCAAGCTGTGGAAAGAACCAAGATGCTCTTCAACGGATGAATGGATAAGGAAGATGTGGTCCATATACACTGTGGAGTATTACGCCTCCATCAGAAAGGATGAATACCCAACTTTTGTAGCAACATGGACGGGACTGGAAGAGATTATGCTGAATGAAATAAGTCAAGCAGAGAGAGTCAATTATCATATGGTTTCACTTATTTGTGGAGCATAACAAATAGCATGGAGGACATAGGGAGATGGAGAGGAGAAGGGAGTTGAAGGAAATTGGAAGGAGAGATGAACCATGAGAGACTATAGACTCTGAAAAACAAGATGAGGGTTTTGAAGAGGCGGGGGAGTGGGAGGCTGGGGGATCCAGGTGGTGGGTATTATGGAGGGCACATATGGCATAGAGCACTGGGTGTGGTGCATAAACAATGAATTCTGTTACACTGAAAAGAAATTAATAAAAAAATATAAAAACCCCCAAAATGAAAAAAACAAAAAAACACGAGCATATATATGCCAGCAAAATTGTTTAACACCTATGATTATGGATGAATAGCATCACAATGTTTTGCTGTTGCCTCTCAGTTGTTTTAATAAAGTTGCATCTCATTATTTCAACATAATAGGTGTTAACATTGTCATCTTCCCCACATTAAGTGATGATGTCTCTTCAGAAAATGGAGAGCTTGTTAGGAAAGTTGGTAGGTCTGAGATGATTTGGAAAGTCCATTTACTGGAAGAAAGAGTGGAAAGTGTAAAGTACTATGAAGAATGATGACTGCATAAAAATACATTTATCATAATTTTGTCTACATCTACTATGAATACTTTTTTATGTGGGAGGAAATAAAAAGTTACTGAAGTACTTTTGGTTTATTTGTTCAGAAGTTCTTCTTAGAATACTGTTTGACTGCTTAGTGACATTTAGAGATGTTTGGGGGTTAAAGGACAAACTGAATACTAATACTAATACTACTACTACTAATTATTATTATTAATTTTTAAAAATAAGGGACTAAAGGATGCCATTATCTGAACATTTGCTATCCAACAGGTTTTTAGGAATGGATTAAATTCAGGTAAAGAGGCAGGCTTCCTTTGGGGAATTTAACTCTTATCTTGTTCCCACCTGTGAGCTTCTCCCTTGCTCACTATCCATGCTGCAAGCTTTGCATTGTTTTGCCAATCACCTCCCAAGAACTAAAATCATCATCTGTAGTGGTGGGTGGGCCTCTGCTCTCCAGGTGCCAGCTGTTTCTGCCTGTTTGCCTGGGTTTCCTGGCATAGCCTGCTCTTTTATTCTGCTAATTCTTCTTTCCTTTTCCAAATGTGTCTCCTTTGAAGCTGTGCGTGCCTAGGCAGAAATCCCATCCTTTAGTCAAGCAAGTTCAAATATGCCTGCTTGCCTGTTCCCAACATTCCCTTTCAATATGTTCCTTCCATGGGTCAGGACATGCTGTGCTCTGCCATGGATTTCTCTGGGGTCCATTGCTTTACTGATCTACTACTGTTGTCTGCTGCCATTTCTTCAAGGTGCTGTTGTTCTGCACGTAGATCTGAACTCCCTCGAAGGTCCTATGCCCAGGCCTGCTTTCCTACCTTCACTCCTCTCAGTGTTGGTTCTGATTCCAGATCTCTGCTTTCCCAACTATCTATATCACCAGCTACAATGAATAGAGCAATGCCAGATCAGGGTCAGACACAAACCAGGCTACCTTTTTGGGTTTTGTTTGCTTCTGTTCTCCTTTGCTGGTTCATTTTAAACTGATATGTCCAATATAAAATGTTGGACAGAGAAACAGGGGTAGCTTGTGAGTAACATGATATGATATGTCTCAAGCTCTAATTTCTGTAATTATAAGTCAGATGCAATGACCTCACTCATGGGCCCCAATCATGCAAAGCCTCTGTGACATGACAAGCTTGGAAATCTAACTTTCTGTTTCTGCACACTAGATGTGTGACCTGTCTGAGCCTCAGTTTCCTTTTTCATAAAGTGAGGGAGATAATGTCTACTTTAAAAGGCTGTTACGGGGTGCCTGAGTGGCTCAGTGGGTTGAGCCTCTGCCTTCGGCTTGGGTCATGATCCCGGGGTCCTGGAATTGAGCCCTGCATAGGGCTCTCTGCTCAGCAGGGAGCCTGCTTCCCCTCCTCTCTCTCTCTCTGCCTGCCTCTCTGCCTACTTGTGATCTCTCTCTCTGTCAAGTACATAAATGAAATCTTTAAAAAATAAATAAATAAAAGGCTGTTACAAAGATGTAAAGAACCTAATAGAGTATCTTGACACAGTGGTTGCACAATGCCAAGTAACTGTGTCTATGCCTTTCAGTGACCTTAGGATTTTTCTTTTCCCCCAGCATTTACTTCTTACAACTGCAGTTGGCCCCAGATGTATAGGGGTGTCTGGTTATTCTATTTTGGAGCTCCAGAAATGAGACAGTAGTGCACCACAATGTATCTAAAGTAGAGCTTATTCAGATGTGGGAAGATCATACCTGTCCCCCTTATTGGGATTCCTTTCCTCCCTTCTATTCTCCCCACTGCTCTCTCTCTTTTGTCAATGTTGAATGGTCTTATGGCTTGAAGCAAATGCTTTGTTCCAGACTTAGTTTTCCAATACCTCTTTAACTTTCCTGCTTGGCCATCTTGCCTTTCCAGCTAGAAAGGATTCCTTTGCCCTTTCACATAGGAAAGAAAACATGAACTTATAGAAAGAGTACCAGAATTAAAGTCAGAAGACTAAAACCAGTACAGGATCTACACCTTTACCAGTTGAATGGTCCTGGGAAGTAATTTTATTCTCTGCATGTTATATTCTTTGAATCGCAGATTTTGAAAGTCTATACAGCTATTTACTAAAGTATATACAGCTATTTACTAAAAGTCATTTCTCTTAAGTGGCTTCAAGCTTTGCATGTTCTTGAAAAATGTATAGAAACTCAATAATATACCTGTTGGTGGATGAATTGAAGAAAACCTATGATGTTCTAATTCACTTGAAATAATTTAAGTTGGATTTACCAAATTAATGTGTTGACTGGAGAGGGAGGCTAATGCATGAGAAATATCTCAAATTCAAGGACCCCTGTCTATTCATCTCAAAGTTTGGTTCCTTCCCTGTCCACACACCTTCCTAAGAGTGAATGAAACCTTTAGAAGCTTTATTCTTTCCTTCTCGTGGTAGCTGTTCACCACTTGATGTTTTAGCACTCTGAAGACTGAAGAGTTGGGAATGGTTTTCCAAGTGGCATGAACCAAGTGAGCCTTTTCAGGGAGCTCAGTGGGTAAAAAGTCCATCAGCCTTCTCTCTTTGTGTGAGGGAGTCCCCAAGTGTCTGACCTCTCCAGACGAGCTATACCCCTCTCCCAGAACCCACATCATTCCTGTCTAGCTTAAGGCTCACTCTGCATCCACTCTGCCTCCTTCCTCATCAATTCCCCCAATCTTTCTCCACTTACTGCTTCACTGGTGGTCTGGGCTGTGTGGCCCAGATGTTTTCCCCAAGCGATTAGAAGGTTACTTTTCAAGTGTCTTCATAGAGCAGATGTTCCCATTCATACCCCGCCCCTTGCACCCCCAGTTGCTGAAAACTTTCTCTGCCCCAGAGAGCACATCGTGTTGCTGCTGTGTGTTTGATCAGGAGAGTACAGACTGGGAACAAGAGAATAGCACACTAATGACTGTTTGGCAGGCTAGCTCCTGGGTGTGTGTGTGTTCCTTCTCCCTTTGTTCCCATTACAGTTGTGACCAGATGTTCTCAACTAGCCCATTGGCTGCTCTTTCTCTGGCCCCTTATACCAGTGCTTTATCCCAGTCCCCTTCTTCAGGCTAATCACAATCTGCCCAAGACTGTAGTATCTTTCTTTGCTTAGAGACACCCCCATTCTCTTTACTTTGTCTGGCGCTTTGCTTGCGCAGCCTGGGAAATCTCTATTAGGCAAAGAAACTTGCTCCTACCTCTAGAGTTCAGTTACATATTGCTCCTTACCCTTTGATTCACTTGAGTCTATTATTTTATCTACCCTTTCCTTCCCTTTCCAATCCACCTTTCCTTCCTAGCTCCAGCCGCAGTGGAACTATTGTAGATCAGCCATGCTCTCTCTCACCTCTAAGACTTTATGTGTGCCTTCTGTTCTTCCTGGAGCATTCTCCCTTTTCTTTTCTTTTTGCTTGGTGAATTCTTTCTCATTCTTTAGCTCTTTGCTTAAGCATGACCTTCTCTTTGACATCTGCCTGCCAAGCATAAGCTTCCATAGAGCTCCTGTGTTAATTCCAACCCAGCCTATTTTTCTATTCTATAATTTGTCTTATTTATTTCTCCATTTTGTCATTAACTTATTTTGCAAATCTGAACAAGTATGATTTCCACAGTATCAAACAAGAGGGTTAGAAGAGACTCAGATTCCTCTCTCTCTCTACCTTCTTTTGACAGTGTTCATTAAGCATCTGGTTCATTAAGCACTCTGCTACATCTTGGAGTCAAAGACTAGACAGGAGTTGTCTTGTCCTCAACTAGGCAAGTCCTATATGCAGACTTCCAAAGTAGTATGATGGTATTATACTGGTGAGATATACAGGAACACATGGAAAACTAACACACAATTAAAGTAGCAAACCATGAAGACAGAACACAGAAAGAATATGGCAAAGCTAGATGGGAAAACAAGTTGTAAGCAAGAAATGGTTGAGAGCAGGGATTGGCAAACTACTGCTCACCTGCCAAATTAAACCCTGCTGTGTGTTTTATAAATAAAGATTTGTTGAAACACAGGCATGTCCATTCAATAACATATTATTTATGACTTCCTTCACAGTGGGAGAGTTGAGTAGTTGTGGTATGTCCTCAAAGTCTAATACTTACTGTCTGGCTTTTTTATAGAAAAAGTGTGCTGACCCTTGGTCTAGAGCATGAATAATAAAAGTGGTCAAGAAAATTTTAGAAAAAATAAAAAAGAATGAAATTCCTCAAACAAATTTTAAAGTGTATTATAGAACTACTACTGTAATCAAAATAGTATAATATTGATCTGCCAAAGGGTGAATGGCTCACTGGGAAGAAAATAGGAAGTTGAAAATAAATCGTTTATAAAAGAATTTAATATATGATGAAGATGACATTTTAGCGCTATTGAGAACATACTTTATTTGTAAATAGTGTTATAGAATTAAGCTATTAATTTGGAAAAAATATTTCCACTAGATTTTTAATATTCCTAACCTACCTCCTCCTCTCCCCAAAATAAGCAATGTATCATTGTTTTGCAGTCAATACTTATCTCTTTTCTTATCATTGTTTCTTGTTTAACACTTTTTTCTAGGTTCAATTTTTTATTACTATGTTATAGCCTTTAGCAAATCTTTCTGTTCAGGTGTGTACCTAGTGAATTTTCTGTTTTTACATGTAAAAAAAATCTTTATTTTACCCATAGTCTTGATGGTATCTTATAGCTAATTACAGAGTTCTGCTCTCACAGATCATTTTCCTCATCACTTCAAAGACATTATTTCATTGTCTTCTGACAAATTTTAGTGCTGACGAGAAATTTTCTACAGATCTAATTATGGAACTCATTCATCTATAAAAAAACTATCTTTTGTTTTTTCTATCTTTTAATACATTTTCTTTGTCTTTGACACTCTACAGCCTCCCATAGTGTGTTGAAATGAATATTTTATGTCTCTCTTCAATTTTAGAAAATTCTTAGTCATTATTACTTTAATGACCACCTCTTGCCCATTTCCCCAGTTCTCTCTCTACTGAGCTCTTTTAGACATTTGAGTTTCACACTCTTTGTTTTATATATTTTAATAGCACTAACATGTTTTCCAGCTCTGGGTGATTTGCTCAGACCTGTTTTCCAATTTGCTAGCACTGTTTTCAGCTATGTCCTCTCTGTACTATTGCTTAACCATCCATTGTGTGGGGGTATAGGTGTGTGTGTTTAATTTCAATGACATTTTCCATTTTAAAAATTTCTATGTTTCCAGAGAATAAGAAGAAGAGCCACAAGCTGGGAGAAAATATTTGTAAAACATATTATTTTAAAAAACCCTGCTATTTAAAATATAGAAAAAACTCTTAAAACTCAACAATAAAAAAAGAAACAATCTGAGTTTAAAATGAGCAAAAGACTTGAACAGATATTTCACTAAAGAAGATGTAAAGATAAAAAATGATTGTATTATAAATGCTCCACATCACATATCACCAAGGAAATGTGAATTAAAGCAACAGTGAGATGCTTCTATATAACTATTAGAATGGCAAAATCCAGAATACTGACTACACTAAATGTTAGCAAGGATGTGGAGCAACAGAAACTGCATTAATCATCGATGGGAATAGCTATACAGTCACTTTGGGAGACAGTTCTGCAGTTTCATAGAAAACTACAAATACTCTTGCTATATAATCTGGCAATTGCATGCTTTGATATTTACCCAAATAAGTTGAAAACTTATGTCCATAAAAAAACCTGCACACAGATATTTATACAAACTTTATTCATAGTTGCCAAAATTTTAAAACAACCAAGATGTCCTTCAGTAGGTGAATAGATAAATAAACTGTGGTACTTTCAGACAATGGAACAGAATGAGAGAAGATATTTGCAAATAACCTATCTGATAAGTATTATGTACCCAAAATACATAAAGAACTTATAAAACTCAGCACTCAGAAAATGAATAATCCGATTAAAAAATGGACAGAAGACATGAATAGACATTTTTCCAAAGATATACAGATGGACAACAGACATATGAAAAGAAGCTCAATATCACTCATAATCAAGGAAATACCAATCAAAACTACAATGAGATGTCGCCTCATACCTTTCAGAACGGTTAAAATCAACAACACAAGAAACAATAAGTATTGGTAAGGATGTGGAGAAAGGGGAACATTCCTGTACTGTTGGTGGGAATACAAACTGGTATAGCTAGTATGGAAAACAGTATGGAAGTTCCTCAAAAATCTGAAAACGAACTACTCCATGATCCAGCAATTGTACTACAAAGAATACGAAAATACTAATTCAAGGGATACATGCACCCTGATGTTTGTAACAGCATTATTTATAAGAGCTAAACTATGGAAATAGGCCAAGTGTCTACTGAAGAATGGATAAAGAAGAGATTTATCCATAAAGAATCGATAAAAAGAGCAGGTATATTATTCAGCCATCAAAAAGAATGAAATCTTGTCATTTACAATGGCATGGATAGAACTACAGAGTATTATGCTAAGCAAAATAAGTCAACCAGAGAAAGACAAATACTTTATGATTTTACACATAGGTGGAATTTAAGACACAAAGCATATAAGCATAGGGAAGAAAGAGGAAAACCAAGAAACAGACTCTTCACTATAGACAACAAACTTTTTGGTTGCCAGAGGGGAGTGGATGGGTGGATGGGTTAAATAGGTGATGGTGATTAAGGAGTACAGTTGCTGTGATGAGCATCTGGTGATGTATGGAATTGCTGAATCACTTTATTGTACACTTATGCTAATATTATGCTCTATGTTAAAAGACTAGAATTTAAATAAGAACTTAGAAAAAAGAAATGAGACAGGAAGAGACATGAAGTAAACTCAAATGTATATTACTAAGTGAAAGAAACAATCTGAAAAAGCTAGAAACTATGTGATGCCGATTTTATGACATTCTGGAAAACAGTTTAATCAACTATGGAGACAGTAAAAAGAATGATGATTGCTAAAAGTTGAGGGGAGGGAGGGATTAATAGGTGAAACACAGAGGATTTTTAGGGCAGCAAAACTATTCTGTATGATACTATAATGGAGAAGACATGCCATCCTATATTTTTCAAAACCCACAGAATGTACAACACCAAGAAAGAACTCTAATTTAAATTATGGGTGAATTTTGGAACACTGAAAGGAAATAAAAAAGATAAAATAAAATAAATTATGGGTGATAATGATGTATCAGTGTAGATTCATTGATTGTAACAAATGTACCACTCTGGGGCTGGAGGTTGATAGTGGGACAGGCTGTGGGGCAGATGTCCATGGAACAGGAATTTTTGTTTCACATAACAAGGGATTTCAAAGTAAGCAGTACAGGGTGGTACAGGCACTCAAGAATGTCACCAATGATCCTACTCTATTATGTATTTCTACTCCACAATCTTTTGTCCTCATTTTCACAAGACGGGTGTGTGCCTCCAAGCATTGTGCATACTTTTCAAACATTAAAAAAGAGTGAAAAAAAAGGATGAAGGTCAAAAGGGTTTCCTTTAAGTGAGGCTTTGCCTTTTTATTGAGGGGGGACAAAAGGTTCCCCAGGAACTTCTGCTTTAATCTCATTGTCCTTGACTCTGTGTCACATGGCTTGCTGCAGCTGCAAGGAAAGCTGGGATAGTGGATATTTCTTTTCTGACTTTTGTAGTAGAAGAAGAAAAGTAAAAGAGAGATTAGGAATAGATGTTAAGGAAGTCAATCTACAATATTTTCTACAGCTGTTTTATTTTTTTAAATTTTTATTATGTTAGGCACCATACTGTACCTCATTAGTTTTTTTGTTTGTTTGTTTGTTTGATGTGGTGTTTCTTGATTCATTGTTTGCATATACCACCCAGTACTCCATGCAGTACATGCTCTCCTTAATACCCATCACTGGGCTAACCCATTCCCCCACCCCCATCCCCTCTAAAATCCTCAGTTTATTTCTTGGAGTCCACAGTCTCTCATGATTCGTCTCGCCCTCCAATTCCCTCCCTTCATTTTTCCCTTCCTTCTCCTAATGTCCTCCATGCTATTCCTTATGTTCCACAAATAAGTGAAACCACGTGATAATTGACTTTCTCTGCTTGATTTATTTCACTTGGCATAATTCCCTCCAGTCCCATCCACACTGATGAAAAATTGGGTATTCATCCTTTCTGATGGCTGAGTACTATCCCATTGTCTACAGATGTTTTATACATCATTAGATTTCTTTATTTTTGAAATACTGATTTGTAGGTTCCTTTTGAGTAGGGAATGTTTTCTTTGTGTATTCACTCCTCCTTATCAATGGCTAGATTTGTTCCCCATCTCCCAACTTAAAGAAGTAGGTAGGTCTATTAGTGATGGTGCGGGGTTTTGTGCTTGTGGTGTTATTATAGTTTTTACCTATCTAGTCACCAAGCTTGGATGACGTTTTTCATTTCTGGCAGTAAAATTATGCCTGTGCCCTCCTCTTCTCTTGGACCTCAATGTCCTCTAAGCTTAATGCACTAGACTGCAGTTGTCTGCAAATATTTTGGACAATTCTTATGATAGGAAGTCTAATTTTAATTTTTCATTTCACATGGAGCCATTTTCCTCCCCATCAGTCCACAGGAGCCAAACTTCCAGACCCAGAGCCCAGTATGCCTGTTTATTATTTAGTGTTTCTCTTCCAGTTCAAGTTCACTGAAATGTTTTTTTTGTTTGTTTTTTGTTTTTAATAATAGCTCAGCTATGTTATTTTGGTTTTCTCCTCTTACACTTTGACCAGCATGTCTACATGTTTGAAACACATAGCAAGCAACATGTTAATGCATGAACTGACCAAGCCAACTATTATTTTTTGCCTTGATCACACATCTTTTTTTACATTGTTCTTTGTTTGCCTATGTGTGCAATTAATCTTCGTAATATATTTGCAAGATTCTTAAAGACACAGACGATGTCTTATGGGATGTCTTATGCATCGCAAAAGAGGCTTGGTAGAGGCTAGGGCAGAAATGTAAAGATAGATATATGGAGGTACCAATCACTAGAGTTCTGGGTAGTAAAATACAGAGTACGTGAAATTTTCCTATATATATTGAATGGGAAATTGTAGGAGATAATTTAAGGATCCAAAGATTCATATTAACTCTGTCTAGGATTTTAGAGAATTTCTAAGATATCCTAATAATCACCTGGCCTAGAGATTTAAAGAAGCAGCCCTGGAATCAAACAGACCTGAGTTTAAAGTCCAATTCTGCTATTATTATTAACCAGTGTGAACTTGGAAATATTCCTTAAATTCTCTAAACCTCTGATCCCTTTCCTAAGGAAAAAAAAAAAAAAGGATGTAAAAATAGTACTGACCTCATAGGATTGTGGCAGGGATAAATGAGACAACACACATAAAACTCTTAACATGGTGCCTGGCATATAACCAACCAGTTATAGCAGTTACCTGCTATTATCACCTATGAATTTTCTGGCCATCCATAAAAAGGAAAACATTATTCTTGTTTTTATTCTTATTTATTTATTTATTTTTCTAGACTAGAGATACATTATAACCAAGGTAAACATGGCTACCCCAAATAACCAAAAAGCCAATCTTTTGTTGTAATCTGATCCCACAGCACATGCTTTCTTTGTACTTTTGATCATTGACTATTAACTTTGTAACAGGATTTTCTGAGAATTGCTATCTAGTTAAGGTCAAATTCTAATCAGTGTTGTGCAATTAAGAAGTCCCCTGCTTATTAAATTGAGAAGGCCAGTTTTAATTTCTCTTAGTCTGTCAGTCATTGTACACTCTCCTCCCCCATTTCATTGTTGCCAATTCTCTGGTTTCTACCACCTTCCTTTCTGTTGTCATCCCCTGAAAATATTTGCATGCCCAATTGAACAAGTCTTCACTGAGTAGGAAAATGTTAACTGCACTGAAGCTGAAGATGAATGTATTGCTTCTAACTGTGCTCCCCTTCCCAAGTGTCCAAAGCCCTAACTAATGGCTTCAAACACACTTCATATACTTCGATCCAATACACACAGTAAGTAGTAGGACTTTATTTGACCATGAGATCACCCTGTAATTCTAAGCCATTTAAAGGGGAATTATTATGTAATTTGCCTTTTAGATACCACACCAGTAATTTACTCAGAAACTGAAATAATCATTTGCTTCTTTTCCTGCCCACTATAGTACCTGTTATCAAAGAATTACAGTAATTATGAAATAACTGAAAAATTATTTCTATCAAGTGTGGCAATTAAATAGGGAATATAAAATGAATCTTTTGGTGGGACGTTTTCATAGGTAAAATATCTGAAATGTTTTGATTTCATTTTCAGAGTTAAAAAAACGATCTAACTGAACACACCATGAAGAGATAAAATCATTCCACTTATTTTTTTTACTGGTTTCTACACTTTAGACTTGGTTTGATCTTTTTCCTTTTGACTAATTTTTACCGCTTAAATCAGATCAAAAAGCCCCTTCTTTCCCATTCTGCCTGAACTCATTTCCACCTCACCAAACTGTACGGTGATTGTCCACACATGGACTAGATCTTTTAAAATGGTGCTACAGTCTCCTATAATCTCCCATTCAGTGGGTTTTTCAGATGTAAGTTTAATTTTAACCTTTATTACATGTTCAAATAGATTTGATTGGAATCAGTTTTTAAAGATTGGATATTGCTCTTGGTGTTTGGTTTTGGTTGTTTTGTTTACTAATCTATAAGTGAATCTCAATTTTTAATGTATGTTAAAATCACCCAAGAAATTTATTTAAAAAATGCATATTCCTGTCCCAGCCCTGGAAGCTCAGTAAACCTAGAAGCACCCCCAAGTGACTTTAATGCCTTTGCTTTTTGGGCATCACTTTGAAAAAACTATTTTGGATGGTGAAGGTATGAAATTGCAACTGGCCTGTGACCACACCCTTTCTAATGGGAGGAAGAATTTATAGAAGTTCTTCTGTAAAGGACCAGCTAGTAAATATTTTAGTGGGCCATTATACTCATCTCTGCTGCTGCATTGAGAAAGGAGCCACCAATAATATATAATGAGTGGGCATGGCTGTGGGCTGCTAAAACTTTATTTATGGTACTGAAATTTGAATTTCATATAATTTTCATGTATCACAAAATATCATTCCCTTTTTTATTATTTTTCAGCTATTTAAAAATGGAAAGACCATTCTTAACTCTAAGGCTTGTGCAAACACAGCAATGAGCCAATTTGGCCTGTGGATGTTAGTTTGTCAACCCCTGTTCTAGAGAATGGGAGAGTCTTCCTTCTATTCAAGGCCAGTCCTTCCACTCAATCTAGACCCTATCCCTTCCTTCTTTTTTTGATGTCTCACTAAATCTGCCATACCCTTTCTCTCCTGCTCCTTCCTGTCTTCCTCACTCCTAGTTTCTCCTTAGAATATACACTTATCTCTCACTCTAAACTAGGTTGTCCCTTTATCATCCTGCTTCCTACTTTCTGTCTCTCTTCTCATCTAACTCTAGAAGAGCAGTGTTGAGACTCAGCTTTTGCAAATTGGAAACCTGTGGACAAGTCTGGCCTTTAGATTTGTCATTTAACTGTTCTTGTGCTGGGCTCCATTGTTTAGGAAACAAGATTGGAAGTCAGTGACCTCATTTAGAAATGGAAAAATTTCCCATCTCATATCTCTTTTAATAAACATATTAGTTTATGATTTTCTAAAAAAAATGGAAAAATTTCATTTAAGAATCTAGATTTCTACTTTTTTTTTTTAATTTGGAGATTGGGAAACTGAGGTAACATTCGTAAGAGGAAATGAGTATTGACCAGCAACTTTAAGTTAGACAAGTGCTCTCCACTCTAACATGGTCCACACTACTTTCTTTTTTCTTTTTTTAAGTTAACATATAATGTATTACTTGCTTCAGAGGTACAGGTTTGTGAATCATCAATCTTACCCAATTCACAGCACTCACCATAGCACTTACCCTCCCCAATGTCCATGACCCAGCCACCCCATCCCTCCCACCCTCCTCTCCTCCAGCAACCCTCAGTTTGTTTCCTGAGATTAAGAATCTCTTATGGTTTGTCTCCTTCCCTTGTCCCCTCTTGTTTCATTTTTTTCCCTTCCCCCCACAACTCCCTGCCCTGCCTCTCAAATTCCTCGTATCAGAGAGATCATAGATGACTGTCTTTCTCTGACTGACTTACTTCTTTTAGCATAATACCCTCTAGTTCCATCCACATCATTGCAAATGGCAAGATTTCATTTTTTGATGTACGCATAGTATTCCAGTGTGTGTGTGTGTGTGTGTGTGTGTGTGTGTGTGTGTGTGTATCACATCTTCTTTATCTATTCATCTGTTGATGGACATCTAGGTTCTTTCCATAGTTTGGCTCTTAGATTCACACTACTTTCTATCATCTCCAGGATTATTTATTCTTCTGCCTAATCAGTGACTTTCTGGGCACTTCAGCTTGTAATCTTTGCCATAGCCAACTGGCCTGAGTTAAAGTGACTCCTGTCTAGCTTTCCTACCTCATCAGCAAACCCCTTCCCCTTGCTAATAATTCCCAGTCATGCTGTCCTCTTTGTTACTCAAATACCCCAAGCTCATTCCTGCTTCAGAATCTGTATTTACTATTTTCCCTTGGCCTAGAATATTCTTTCCCCACGTATTTGCATGGTTGACTTCTTATTATTTAGGGGTGAGTTTAAATGTCATCTCCTCAGAGAAGTCTTCCATGATTCCACCACTCACTTTGCTACTACTCTTTGCTCCATTTCCCTGTCTTGTTTTCTTCATCTTTGAATAATCCCCAAATCATCTTTTTAAAAACTAATTTGTCTGTCCTTCCCCCATATCACTACTGAAAACTCCCATGTGCATTATATTACTTGGCATCTGTAGGTCTGGTTACACATTACTGAGTAAACTACCAGAGTTTACCTATTTAGCCTATCTATTTGACCTAAGCGACTATTTAGATCTCCGATTCCTGGTCTTCACTCACCATAACTACCTCCTCACCTCCCATTTATTCCTTGGCTCACCACACTGTAGTATAATAGTAATTCTACTGCAATGGCTCTTGCCAAGCTCACCAGTGACCTCCAAATTGCCTCATCTCTCAGTCCTTTTCTTACTGGACCTCTGCCTTGATTCTTACCTCCTATTCCTCCTTTCTAACATTTTCCTCAGATTCCATTCTCAGCCCACTCCCTATACATTCTATGCACTCTCACAGAGTAATTGTTTCTAATTTCATAGTTTTGACTACCATTTCTATGCATTCACTTCCAAATTTATTTCCTCAGTCCAGTATCTTGGAGTTTAATATGCAATATCCAAACCTCTGTTAGAGATCTCCATGTGGGTGTCCTACAATAATGTCGATCTAAATATTGAACTCATCCTCTCTCTTAAATTGATTTCTCTGAAATATAGACTCTTAGATGGAGATTTGCATGTAGGAAATATACTGGGAAGTTCTTTTGGCAACAGACCCCCCCATAAGAAGGATTAAAGGAAGCAGAATTGGGTAGAATAACTTGAACTAAAATATATTTGCAACGAAGACTTCTGATAATCCAGTAGGAGGTTCTCAAGCTTTAGAATAGTCTGAATTGAGGGAATGGAAATAAGCTTTTGTGTCCTTGCATTGGCCAGTCGTTTAAGGCAGGTTCTTCCCCTAGGGACGAATACATAGGGTTGAGACAGCTTGTTTAGGAGATGATAACGCCGAGGGAGAGATGAATCTTTGAATTATCAGCAGATAATGCTCCTGGCAGGTATAGAATGACTGTCTCAGTACCAAAAGGAAGATCTGGGTAGCTTAACATATATTATACCTCTTGAGATACTGGATGTTTTCACTTCCAATGAATTATCTTCATGTAGGAATAGCCTCTCCCAGGATTGTGATTTGCCCTTATGCTGGTGAAACTTACAAAACGAAGAGTAGTGGGATGAAAAATTATAAACCCCTCTGCTCAGCTGATCTTGGCACTACAACTGACACTTCCAGTATCCTTCTACTATCCATTCTGAATTCTCCTCTCTTTGTACTTTTACTATTTAGGTGGCTTATCTGGAAAAGTGGCTCATACCACCCTCTCTGAGGGATCTGATCCTCTCATCACAATGTTCTTGTCAGGCTTTAGCTGTTTTCCCCATCCATTTAGTGACAAAGTTGGATAGGATAGTACCAAGCATGTAAACCCATGCTGTGACTTCTGGGTATCAACTTGACAAAGGTGGGAAAGGAAAATAACATTTATTAATTTCTAGGGTCATGCTAATTATTTACAGGTATGATCATCTGGAAAATAGAAGACCTATATTGTTTATGTTTCACTTATTTTAAGATTTAACTGGTTTGGCTTTGGATCTCTGCATCTAGCTCGCTTTATCTGACAAAAAAGAAAAAGAATGTCCAATTTGGCTGTGAATAAATACCAGTCTTGCAGATAGCATTCTTTAGTCATAAAACATTTTGATTTTTCTTATTTATTCTGTATCTGTACGTATGCAACAATTATTCGCTGAACTGAATTAAACCATTTTTAGAATTAAACCATTGTTTAACTCAAATATTAGGTAATTATTTACTAACTGAGATTGTGGGCCTCCATGAACCATATATGGTTGCTGGAAATGGAGTTGGGCAATGGGACCAGGGTAACATTTAGTTCATGTCCATCTCTACCTTCTATCATCTTCTCTGGGCTGGAATAAACTCTGAAAGTCTAGAGTGGAATCTTAATAACAGCAAAACAATCACTTGGAATCCTTGGAATCAGCTTGGATAATTCATCATTGTAGGAAACATTGTCAGGACAGGCAAAGGGAAATGGAATTTGGCACCAACCATTCCTAATAATCATCCTTAGCTTAATAGTACTGCTTTAGTAAAGTCATGGAATGTTAGAATTGGAAAGGGCCTTAGAGACCATAAAATCCGATCTATTCCTCTTACAAATGAGGACTATGGGACCTGGTAAGGCTATGCAAAATTACCCAATGTTTCGCAGTTAATCAGTGATAGAGTGAGACCCAGGAGCCAGTGCTCTGTCTTGGTCAGGAGGCACAAATTGAGTGGCTTATATATTTCAGACACTGATTGCAGAAATCAATCTCCTGACCTCTCGTCTTCTTTCTAATGGGAGACAGACATATCCTCATATTTTCATACCATGGCCTAAGTGATAGAATACAGATTCTATCACAACTATTTGATATTATTTTTTGAACACTTGCTATAATCAGGATTTTGTTGATAATTTCCTCTAGCTTAGTTCCTTTAGCTGTCTTATAAATGGCTTTATCTATTGATTCCTTTCCAATTCCTTGCTCTGAATAAGACTGGAATACACATTGGAAAGATTTCTCTAAGTGAAAATCCTTGTTCAGATTATCCCGTTTTACACCAAGTTTGAAGATATGTGCTGCCAAGACTGTTGGAGTTAACCACACTCTTCCCCTACTGTGGAGAGGTGCATAAGGGAATAATAAACAGCTAAGGAACCTTAATAGGACCAGTACTAGGGGAAATCTCAGTGATGGTGGGGAAGTTCTCCAGTTTATGATTTCTCTGGGGCTCATATAGGAGTGTAATAAGACCATAAGTTCATACTTAAAGCTGATAAAGGGCCTTTTAAGGTTTACAAGGCACACAGCAGAGTATTGATTGGAGTTTCTGACACCTAACCCATGAACACAACTTTTACTGCTTCATAGGGACTGACTGATGAAAACTTATGACAATAAAAATTTACATTTTGGCAGTTCCCTAAATACATCATTCTCATGTTCTAAAATGCTTCACAGGAAGGTGGGGCAATTAGTTATTAAAATTCAAGGAATTTTAATAACAACAGAATCAAAAAGCCAAAATTTACTTTGAGATTTTTACTGATCCACATAGGGAAAAATGTGTTCCCTGTACCCTCAACCATTCCAGTGGGCTGTTGTCATCTCAAACAAGAGGGTCTTGGGGAGTTACGGTACAACAGTCTGCATATTTTTAATACTTATTTCCTTAAAACCTTTTCTACCAACCATACAAATGTTTGACATTATTAGATAAAAAGATGAGCATGTTTAAGAACTCCATAAACTCTCCCCTTTTCTGCTTGATCTTTTATTGTTGATCATATATTATTTGCCGAACACTATTCTAGGCCTTGGGGAAAAACAAAGAGAAATAGTCATAGCTCATAACTTGAAAGAACTTACATTCTAATTGCAAAGGTGCGTGGGTATTGAAAACAAATAAATACAATTCCTGTAGTTATATAAATAAATAATTCTGGTACTCAGTAAGGTACTGAAGAAGAGAAAATAGGTAATGAAGTGAGAGAAGTTTGGCTGTATATGTGTGATGTAACTGTATGGGGACATATTTTCACCAAGATGATTAGGGAAGATCTCTCAATAATTGAGATCCTAATGAAGAGAAAGGCATAGCTTTACAGAGATTTGAGGCAGGGTAGTCCAAACAGAAGAAACAGAAAGCACAAGAGCCTTGAGACAAGAAGCGGGAAAGCATTCTTTGATTTTTAATGTTATGGTGTTGTATCACTTTTCAACAGTAAATATTTTGAAGGCCTAAAGATTTATTTTCATATAAATATGATACATAAATAGAAAGAAAACCAGAATAGTTGAACAGTAGTTATGGGGGATAGGGAGGTGGGTGGGACCCAAGTGAAATGAGAAGAAAAGTAGAGAAGAGCTATATCGTGTAGGATCTTGAAGTCTATCTAAGGACTTCAGATTTCACTCTAATTTTCACGGAGAAACTGTTGGAGAGCTTGAGCAAAGAAGACACAGTCTAAATTGTTCTACAGAATCACACATGCTATGTAGATGAGGTGGCAGGCGTAGGTCGGGGAGGCCATTGAAAAGGCAGGTGGCCGTCTCCAGGTAAAAGATAATAGATGACTTTTTTTTTCCTCTTAAAGGCTGAATTTGAAGATGACATTCTCAGTGAACCTCTTCTTGACACTGCCTCTCCCCTCCACAAACAGATATAACCAGCTCCTCCTTGCTGTCCCCATAGCCCTTTGCACAAGTCTCTCTTGAGAACCTATCAGCTGTGATATAATAAGTAATGTGGTTGCTTGCATGTCTCCATGTAAATTTATAAATCATTACAAAAGAAAGATTGTGTTTCATACATCTTGACATCCCCCAACACTTAGCAGTGGGACTGATTCATAATAAGGGCTCGGTAATGTCTTAAAGTAATAAATGCATGAGTGAGTGAATGAATAATGAATGAAGTGGCCATGTGCTCAAAATTCTACAGATATAATCCCTATAGCTGATTTTAATGCACATGCTTTGTAGATAGTCCCAGATTGAGAGAAGTTTTTTATTAACTAATTAATTTAATTCATGCATAATGAGAAGGTGATTTATGCAGGTATGTGGGTATGTTTTCTAAAGATATAATTTTGATTACTTTTTTTTTGGTGTTGAGTTGTATAAGTTCTTTATATACTTTGGATATTAACCCCTTATCAGATATATCATTTGCAAATATCTTCTCCCATTCAGTAGTTTGCCTTTCTATTTTGTTGATGATTTCCTTTGCTGTGCCAAAATTTTTATTTTATATAGTTCCAATAGTTTTATTTTTTTATTAACTTTTGTTGCTCTTCCTTAGGAGACATATCTAGAAAAATGTTGCTATGACTGATATAAAATAAATTACTATGTATATTCTCTTTTAGGATTTATATGGTTTCGGGTTTCACATTTAGTCCTTAGTCCATTTTGACTTTATTTTCGTGTATGGTGTAAAAAAGTGGTCCAGTTTCATCATTTTGCATGTAGCGGTCCTGTTTTCCTAGCACCATTTATTGAAAGAGACTGTCTTTTTCCTATTCCATATTCTTGCCTCCTTTATCATAGATTAATTGACCATGTGAGTGTGGGTTTATTTCTGGGCTTTCAATTCTGTTCCACTGATCTCTGTGTCTATTTTATATCAGTACCATACTATTTTGATGAGTAGTGCTTTGTAGTTTATCTTGAAATCTTGAATGGTCACAACTTCATCTTTGTTTTCTTTCTCAAGATGGCTTGTAATCTGAAAGAAGACATACAGATGGCCAACAGACACATGAAAAGATGCTCAACATCACTCATGATCAGGGAAATGAAAATCAAAACCATAATGAAATATCACCTTACATTGATCAGAATGGCTAAAATAAAAAAGACAAGAAATAACACGTGTTGGTGAGGATGTAGAGAAAAAGAACCTCTTGTGCACTGTTGATAGGAATGTAAACTAGTACAATCACCATGGAAAACAATATGGAGACTCCTTAAAAAAGTAAAAATTGGAATACCATATGATTCTAATAATTCCACTGCTGGATATTTACCTAAAGAAAATGAAAACACTAATTCAAAAAGATATATTCACCCCTATGTTTTTGCAGCCTCATTTATAGTACCCAAGATATGGAAGCAACCTAATTGTCCATCAATAGATGAAAGAAGATGTGTGGTACATATACACAATGGAATATTATACCATCATAAAAAAGTGAACTCTTGCCATTTGTGACAACGTTGATAGATCTAAAAGGTATCATGCTAAGTGAAATAAGTCAGACGGAGAAAGACAAATGCTATATGATTTCACTCATATATAGGATCTAAAAAACAAAACAAATGAATAAACGAACAAGAAGCATAACCAGACTTACAAACACAGAGAACAAACTGGTGGTTGTGAGAGGGAGGAGGATGGGCAAAGAAGAAAATACAGATTTCCAGTTACAAAATCAACAAATCATGAGAATAAAAGGTATAGAATAAGGAATACAGTCAACGGTATTGTAATAGTGCTATACAGTGACAGATGGTAGTTACACTTGTGAGCATGGCATAACAAAGCACTGCATCACACACCTAAAATAAACATAACGTGTGTCAATCATACTGAAATAAAAATTTTTTAAAAAATATATAATTTTGTCTATGGAATGATTTGGAAAGATAAATTTAAAATCTCTGTTTATCACATAACTATAAAGCTGTAAATAAATCACAGCAGAACACAACCATCTCCTAGCTGCTGTCCTGTTGCCATCAGTCATTGTGGAGTCCTACATATGTTCCAGGTTGCTGCTGTGGACTCTCAGGTGAAGTGGTAGTGTAGTGATGGATGTGGGTAAGACTCAAATCCAGAATTCTCAGTCTCCAACTGAGTCAGTTTTTAGAAATAGGAATGCTGGCCAATTTTAAGGCTTGTAATTATGGTCAATCTTGACAGTATTTAAAAAATAAAACCTTTTATAGTATAAAACCCCCACATATCCACTTCTAAACAATATAAAGAGCCTAAGGGTTGGAATTAAGCTTTTCTAGGTTAAAGTTGTGGTTCTCTGGACACGTGTTCTTGTGCAAATCACTTCATATTGCTGAGATGCATTGCTTCATCTGTAAAAGGAGAATAGTAATACCTACCTTATAATTTTCCAAGAAGATTAGGAGAAATACTGTGTGGAAATGCCTTGACAATTGCCTGGCATGTAGGAAATACCTAATGAATGTTAGTCTCCTTGTCCTGCTCCCGCCATTGTATATCATGGATCTCCCCCACACTGGGAGACGATGTGTTTAATGGAAAGACACTGAACTAAAATTTGAGACACCTGGCTTGCACTTTGGGCTGTAATGCTAACCAGCTCTGAAATTTTGAGTTATATATTTGGGTTTATTTCCTCATTTATAAACAAGAAGTTATTAGAATGGATTATCTCTGAGGCCCCTTTGATCTTACTGTTTGTTTTTATGATCACAGTGTCTAATGGACCACACCAGATACATAAAATTTCACTAGTAGTCATTGCCAATTTACCTGATGATGTTCTCCATTGAGGAAATTCCTCAATAACTAAAAAAAGCAAAACCAAATCAAACCAAAAAAAAAAAAAAAATCCCATGCATTGCTTTATTGATCATTAAATATCATGATTATGCAAAGTAGTTTTTCTCAAAATTAAGTATACCTGCAGACATAGGCATATTTATTAATAATTAGTCACACTAAGTTGGATTAGAGCCATTTTATTATTACAATAGCTGTCACAATTGCTGACACTAAGGCAGTGGCATTGAAAATATCTCAGGGCTAGTTGAATCCTTGAAATCCAGTTGTGGTTCCTTCAAATGCCAAGTCTTTGTGCAGATGACAGCAGGAAGAAAATTAAAATCAGGAATTTGTTCATATTTTAGTTACCTGGAGAAAAATTTCTCTTTATTAATATATTGTAGCTATAAAACTTGTGGAGAAGATAAAAGCCTGCTTTTAAAAATCACTAGGATTAGAATTAGTAGGTAAATTCAGCATATCATGAAATACAAGGTCAATATAAGTATAATTGTATTTCTATATTTCAGAAATAACCCGCTAAAAAATAAGTTTAAAAGCATGCCATTTGCAATAGCATCAAATGACATCAAATATTTAGACTAAATCTAATAAAAGATATGTAAAATCTCTTTAGAGAAATTATGAAAAAATTTTAAAAGACTTTATTTATTTATTTGAGAGAGCACACAGGCCCAGGGAGGGTCATAGGGACAAGCAGACTCCCTGCTGGGTGCAGAGCCCAACACAGGGCTCAATCTCGGAACCCAGAGATCATGACCTGAGCAAAAGTCAGACACTTAACTGGCTGAGCCACCCAGGCACCCCAAAAATTACAAAAATTTTTAAGGGAAATTAAAGAAGATCTAAGTAGAGTGTTATATCATATTTATGGATATCTAGAAAAGTGGAACAAAATGGAGACTCCAGAAAAAGTTCCCATACATGTATTGCCACAACATAAAAAATGGTAATAATGCATTCGGTGCAAAAAAGATTTTCAGTAAGTGTCACTGGATCAATTGGTTATCCATACAGGAAAACTAGCTCTTGACTCACCCACCTCATACTGTACACAAATATCAGTTCCAGGCACAAGGCATATTTAACTATGAAGAATAAAATAATGAAATTTCTAGAAGGTAACATAGAAGTATGTTTTATGACATTTGGAAAAAGTGAAAATTTCTTCAACAGAACACCAAAAGTGCTAACCACAAAGAAAAAGATTGGTAAATTGGACTACATTAAAATAAAGAATTCCTATCATCAGAAAATAAGAGAATGAGAAGACACGTCAAAGACTGGGAGAAGAAATTTGCAATATACATATATAGGGTAAATTACTTATAGACTATGTTAGGAGCTTCTACAGCAGACCTCCACTAGAAAAATGTACAAGAGAGAATGCAAATGAATATATAAAAAGATGGCCAGTCTCATTCTTCAGTGAGATGCAGATAAATCTACGTGATATATTCCTATACATCTGCCAGAATGGCTAAAATTTGAAAGACTCACATTATCAGGTGTTGCGATAATATGGAACAACTAGAACTTTTGTACATTGCTTGGGGCATTATAAATTGGCATGACACTTTATAAAATTATTTGGCAGTGCCTATAAAGCTGAATATGCATATACTAGGAGGAGAATATGCAACAGGGACATGTATGGTCTTCAAAGCTTGAAATATTGACTCTCTGTCCCTTTAGAGAAAAAAATTTGCCTCACTCGTTTTGTCTGACATCCTCGCATTATACAGATAATGAAACTGAGACCAGAAAGAAATGACATCCCAAAGCATCCAGCTAGGTGATAAGAAAACTAGGACTGGGAGTTAATTTTTTTGGCTTACGTGATACTGTTCTCTTCATCAATTAATGTGCTTCATCTGTATCTTCAACCCGGACCTCTCACTAGACTTAGATACTCAGACAACTTAAGACTCAATTTATCATCCTCCTTAACTACACTTCCCCCCACCAGGACTTCTCTCTATCCTTCTCATCTACCTCAGAATCTACCTCCCTGTCCAGGCACCACTCAGGAATCAGAGGGGTATTTGTAGAACTGATTCATGCTCCATCGTCTATATTTAATTGATCACCGAGACCTGTCAATTCTTTCTTAATATACTTTGTAACTAACCCTCTTTTCTACTCCAACCACTATTACCTTAGATTCAGAACTTTATCTTCTTTTTTAAGAACTACTGATTAGTATCCAAATGGACTTCCTGTCTTCCTTTCCTTCAATTCATCCACAACCAGAATAATCTTACTAAAGGGGAGATTTAATGGCCCATTTGTCTATTTAAATAGTAGATTTTAATAGTGGATTAATAACAAGATGTCCCCCCTTCCTTTCTGAACCAGGACTAATCTTCAAAATCATGAAAAATAATTGCAGTAAGAATACTTATAGTCAGCATTGTTTCCCATGGTGGTAAATTTTTAAGTATTTCTTTTTTTTTTTCTTTCTTTCCTTTTTTTTTTTTTTGTTTTTTTTTGAGAGAGAGAGAGTGAGAGAGAATTTTTAAGCAGACTCTGCTGAGGAGGGGCTCCATCAGCATGGGGCTCCATCTTAAGACATTGAGATCGTGACCTGAGCCCAAACCAAGAGTCTATCGCCTAACAGACTGCCGGCACCACCCAAGCAACCCAAAATTTTAAGTATTTCACCCTCCTAATGCTGTATACTTTTGTTCTTCTGTATTCACTCATCCATTTATTCATTCATTCTACTGAAAAACTATGCACTGAGCAAGGCATTAAGATTATTTCTGACCAGTGGTCAGAAAAATGATGCCTGCTGCCTGGGCCTGGCCACACCCATTTACTTACATTTGATCTGACTGCTTTCACGCTACATCAGTGTGTGAAAATTAATTCCATTTCCATCATTTAGAGATGTTCAATATGGTAGCCACAGACAGATGTGGTTATTTAGGTTTAAATTAATTAAAATAAAAAATTAATAGTTCAGTACCTCAATTATAGTAGCCATATTTCAAGTGCTCAGTTGCATGTGGCAGGTGGGTATCATATTGGCAATACGGCTATAGAACATTTTCATCCTACAGAGATTTCTATTGCACAGCACTGCCAATACCTATAGAGAGTATTTGAGTTCCTTGATATTTGTATATAAAGCGTTTTATTGTCTGATCCTTACCTCGTTCTGCAGTCATCTCATGTCACTACCTTTTAGAACTTTATACTTCAGTAACAGAGTGCTTATAAATTCCAGAAACATTGTTAGTTTATGCAATCATACTTTTGCACATGCTTCACCCTCTGCCCAGAAAGTTGGTCCCTATGGCAATTCTCTATTCTTTCAAAACCAACTCAAATGACACCTCTTTTAGGAAACCTTCCATGTTTGTGTTCCTTCATTCCTTTCTTAGGAATTTCTCCACTTTGACAAATTTTGGTTGGTATATTTATAACAAATAATTGATTTGTTTTTACTGTTCTTCTGTAGACTGTGAAAAATCCTTGAGGGTAAGGGCAATGCGTAGTTCAAAAGTCAGCAAATGCTTTCTGTAGAGTGCTAGATAGTAAATATGTTTGACTTTGAAAGTCATGTAGTCTCAAAAACAATTATTGAACACTCCTGGTACAGTGTGAAGACAGTTATATACAAAATGTAAATGAATAAGCATGGCCAGCTTTAGACAATAGGCAACATTTTTTGACCCTTCATCAAAAATGATCATAATGCCTTACTCAGGACGTATTTTTGAGTAGAATGAATGAATAAATATGAAGAACAAAACGTAACATTAGGAAAGTTAAATGCTTTAAACTTTACCATAGCAAGAAACAATGTTGGGTGTATTATGTTTATTGATTATTATCAATTCTCTTGATCTTGAAACTTAATCCTGGTTTAAATAAAAAGGGAGAGAGAGATCTTATTATGTAATTCACTCTTAAACACATATATTAAACACATATATTACTACATGACAAATTTCATTCTTCAAATATGTGATTCTTTTGAGGTAACTACTTTTCTTGTAATCATAGGCGCTTTATTTTAAGAATTAAGAATAATCATGAACAAAAAGGGACAAAATAGTTAAATTTTGACTCTGTTTGTGGGTACTGGTGTTCCTGGAGCGCAGCAAGGGAGGGACTGTCTGCTTCGTCTAGACTGGAGGAGATTGCAGTACAGCTGTAGCTAGGGAGTCCCAGCTCAACCAGAGGAGACCTGCATGGTGCATGAGCAATTACTAAGCTAAGAAGCTGCCTGCTGGAACCCTCCCCACCAAAGAATGCTTGGCTGCTTTCTGGGTGTCTGTCTGGATTTGGATTCCCCAAGTGTTGGAAAACCTGCCATCCCAAACACTTTCCCCTGTCTTTGCCATGGAGTGATCTAATGAAACCAAGGCTCTACCTGAAAGTTCTTTTTAGCTCTATTGTTTGTGGAAGCCAGGGGGTGGGTGGAGAAGACAGAGAAACTGTGAGCCTTGGGGTTGTGTACATTGGCTAGGACTAAATGTGCATTGATAAATACCAGGGTAAGAAATTGTGGTCTGAGAGTCAATGGCTAAGTGAATGCTAATTATATTTTTTCTCATATCCTGCCTTAGTCCAGGGCTCAGTTTGCCAAGTATAAGTGTGGGCGGGAGAACTTATTCTTGTTGCTATTGTTTTCAAAAGCCATTGCATGTTCAAATCCACAATTGAATGCACATTAGGTGAATTAAACAAACAAAAGACTCTGGTCATGGATTAATCTCCAGAAATTTGCAGTTATCTGATCAATTCCCATTAAGAAAATAAAGGGGGAGCTCAAATTCCTGCTCAGAGAAGATGGACCCCCATGGTCTCAAGTCAGGAAATGCCCATCCCTTCCAGTTATGTAGGTATTACTGATGACTCAGCATGTGTCTTGTGTTAAGAGTGAGGCCAACCTGGGTTTATGTACAAGACCCTTATGCATAAAATAAGTACAATTATCCTTACCTCATATTCCAACGACAAGGGAGGGCAAGGTATCACACTCCAGGTAGAACGTAGGTTCTGAATTGCTTGTATTGGGATCTTTGTTTTTGCTAATTGAGGTCCACTGGCTCCTATTGGGCAGGCACAATGTAGGAACTATCTTCCTGTCTTCAGAGCATCAGAGCTACAGTAGGGTAACCTCAGAGTTGACACACGATAATAACTTGATCAAGATTATGTTTTAAAATGTTTTTTAAAAAAAGATTTTAAATGATCTCTACACTGAATGTGGGACCTGAAATCACAACCCTGAGATGAAGAGTCGAATGCTCTACCAACTGAGTCAGCCAAATATCTCCAAGATTATTTTTTAAAGTCTTTCTTTGGCTATTTGATTTATCATGTTCTTTCAGGCCTTGGATATAAGCCTCTTAGCACATCATACTACAACCAGACTCTTTCGTATCACTTACACTTGCATGTTGCACATTATTTATGTATTAATTTTTTACCACTGGCCAGTTTTATCACCTGGATCATCCTACTTGTCCTTGATTTCATCTCATCTTTTCTGGAGAAATTTTGGAAACTGCAGGTCTCTCAGACAGAATGGCTTTGAGTTCCTATTACAACATTCACAACTATTTGGTTAGTTTCATCCACCAGGGTCACCACTCCTTATCCCTGTCAGTGACATAATTAAGTATCTAGCTTCCTGACTATGGTCAGGAGACTTCCAAGTAGAAAATGTTCTTGAGGATTCCATAGGGCTTTCTCCTGTGGCTGAGGGAGACAGAAGTACTTAGATGGATTACTGAGACCTGATAAAATCTCCTGGTAAAAGGCTTTAAAAATGAAATTGTGGAAATATTTGGCCACTCATCCAGTTAGCTGTTGTTAAAAAATAAATCCACTAAACCACTAGAATGTAAGCACTCTGAGGACAGGATTCATATGATTGTTCTTTGTTATGTCCCCAGTGCTTTGAACAGTGACAAGCTTGAAAAATACTTGTTGGATCAACAAGTGAGAGGCTTGTAGAATCCTTACAGGTTACAGGTGTACAAATCACTATGAAAGAAATGGAGGCATGGAAGAAGAAAGGCCTGAACCAGCTTGAGGGAGTCATGGAAGAATCATTTGAGGGGGTGGGGGTTGACTAAGGCTTGAATGATGTTCAAGAGTTGTCAAATGAATGCATGATGGAATTTCAGACAGAGGAACTAGTGTGTATGAAGCAGAGAGAGAGGTAAGATCGTGTGGTATATTCCAGCAATTGAAAACAGTTTGGAATGGCAGATATTGGTAGGAAATGATTTGGCAAGATGTCAAAAGACAGATCATGAATGATTTTGCATATCCTGCTAATGAGTTTGGATTTTATCCTGCAGGTAATAGGTGAGTCACTGAAGGTTTGAAAACAGGAAAGTGACAAAATATATTTTAGAGTGGTCTCTCCAGAAGACAGATTTGAGAAAATAAGGCAGGAAGACATAGAAGATCATTGTGATGGCCTAAAGAATGAGAGAGGAGAGATGCCTAAGGTAAAACAGTGGAATAGTGAAAGGATGGGTTTGATATACTTTCAAGAAATAAAGTTTATATATAAGCTGGATTCAAAAAAAAAAAAAAAAAAAAAAAGGAAGAGCCAAGAGATTCTCATAAGAGGTTACTGATTTGGACAGCTCCACCAATGGGAAGGAAGTGATTTGCAGGCAAGGAGATGAGGGAACATTACCGAGGCTTACCATGGAGAGCGGAAAGAGAAGCCTGTGATCAAAAACTCAGGAAACACCAAGATTTAAGCATCAGGCAGAGAGAAGAGAAGAACAAGGAAAGAGAGGTGTCAGAGACCAAGGGAAAGGAGGGTTTCAAGAATGAAGATGTCCTCAATAATGCCACATGAGAAAAGACCATTGAGTCAGGAACTAAGAAATTGTAGGTGATGGGAGCAGCAGTATTTTGGTGATAAACTGGGGGCTTTACCTGGGTTCCAGAGGAAATGGGAGGTTATAAAGTGATAACAGCAAGTGTAGATCCTTATTTATGGATATTCAACTGGCAAGGAGGAAAACAAAAAGCAGAATTGAACTCAGAGAAATACATAAGCTTGAGGAAAGTTTTTGCTGTTATATTTTTTGTTTTATTTTGTTTCCAAAGGTAGAGCAGACCTGTGGAAGGGAAAACACTTTGGAGAGACAGGAAGAGTAAAGATATAGGCAAGAGGGTTTTTGTTGTTGTTGTTGTTGTTGTTGTGTTTTTGTTGTTGTTGTTGTTGTTGTTGTTTTTTCTTTTTTGATGGAACAAGGTAATGGGATTTAATTAAGGAGAGAGACCAATTAGTCTTGGGTAGAAAGAGGGACCTTCCTTCTTTGGACATGGGGTATGTTGGGGGCAGATACATATAAGCAACTGGAACATAATTTAAAACAGCCAACTTGCCTTATAATCAGTGGTCTTTCTGACACTATTCAGGAAAAAAAAAAAAAAAGATGAAAGATCCTAGGAACTCCAAAGCTCCTAAGTCTCTTTCCATCATCTTTTCTGCCTAGCCTAGAAAGACTGGGTAAAAGCTAGACTCTGTGAGTTCACACAACATTTATATTATTATTGCCTATACAACCTTGGGCAACTTCTTCACTAATAAGAGGTAGGTAAGGAATTAATAATAGGTAAAACACTCAGAACAGTACCTGTCAATAGTAGTCATAAAATAAATGCTAGTTCCTGTGATACTAGGAGATCTGATAGGCTCAACAGACACTAAAGCAAACACAACTCATAGGAAGAAAGATGCTAAGATTTATAATACAGAGAGGAGAACTCTCAGTTTCACAAAGAAGACAGCATCTTTGTTAAGTGAACAAAACCCTAACTTAAATAATAAAAATCAACCAATCCCAAAACTTGAGTCAGTTTACAGAACTCCCTGAATGAAGGGGGAAGCTGGGTCCCATTGAGGACAAGCACACTGCCAAAAATTCATGTTGTTACTTTTCCTCCTAATCTTCCCCAAAGGGGTCTATAGCCTTTTTCTCCAAGATAACTGTGCATTGGGAGAAGATAAATAATCCGAAGTTTTATGACTGCTGGACATTGGCTCTGACCTGACACTAATTTGAGGAGCCCCAAAATATCACTATGATACACTCAGAGTAGGGGTTTATGGAGATCAAGTTGGTGAGACTTTAGCTCAGGTTTATCTAATAGTATGCCCAGTGGGTCCCTGAACCACCTGTGGTTATTTCCCCAGTTCTGGAATGCATGATAAAAATAGATGTACTCAGCAGATGGCAGAATCCCCACATTGGCCCTTGACCTGTGGAGTGAGGCTATTGTCATGGAAAAGGCCAAACTAGTACTGCCTCTTCCTAGAAAAATAGTAAACCAAAAGCAATACAGCATTCTTGGAGGGATTTCAGAAATTGGTGGCACCAATGAAGACTTGAAAGATGTAGAAATGGTGATTCCTACCACATCCCCACTCACCTTGCCTATTTGGATTGCTTAGAAGACAGATGGACCTTGAAGAACGACAGTGGACTATTACAAGCCTAATTCCCATTACAACTGCTATATCGAATGTGTTATTATTGTTTGAGCAAATTTGCACATACCCTGGTACCTGGTTTGCAGCTATTGATCTGGAAAATGCCTTTTTGTTCATCTGTATCCGTAGGCTCACCAGAAACAACTTGCTTCCAGCTAGCAAGGCCAGCAATACACTTTCACTGTCCTATCTCGGAGGTATGTCGGTTCTTCCAACTTATGTCGTATTTTATTTTTCAGGAATCTTGATCACCTTTCCCTTCCGTAAGATATCATACTGGTCGATTACATTGATGACACTGTGCTGATTGGACCTAGTGGGAAAGAAGTAGCAACTGTTCTACACTGATTGGTAAGATGTTTACATGTCAAAAGATGGCAAATAAATCCGACTAAATTTTAGGGTTCTTTTATCGCAGTGAGGTTTCTAGGACTCCAGTGGCATGAAACATGTCAAAATATATTTTCTAAGGTGGAAGATAAGTGGTCCTTTTTGGGGCCACTTATTTTAAATTTTGGAAGCAACATATTCCTTGTTTGAGTGTATTACTCCAGGCTATTTACTGAGTGTCCTGAAAAGTTGCTAATTTTGAGAGGTCCCAGAACCCCCCCCCAAAAAAAAGGCTGTGCAATGGGGTCCAGGTGGCTGTACAAGCTGCTCTGCCACTTGGGCCATCTAATCCAGCTGATCCAATGGTATTTGAGTGTCAGTGGCACTTAGGGATGCTGTTTTAGAGCCTTTCACAGGTCTCTATAGGTGAATTGCTGCACAATACTGCCATTTCCGTGGATAACTGCTTTCCCTTTCAGAAACAGCTCTTGGCCTGCTACCTTGTAGAGACTGGACACTTGACTATAGACCAAAACATTACCACGTGACCTGGGATACCAATCATGAACTGGGTGTTATCTGACCTCACCGCCCCCTCCGCCATGGGTGTGCACAGCAGTACATCATGAGATACAAGTGGTTATATATATGATCAGGACCAAGTAGACCATGAACACACAAGTGAGTTATATGACAAAGTGGCCCAAATGCCCATAGTCTCTACTCCTACTATAATAGCTTTTCTCTCTCAGTCTGCACTGGTACCCTAGAAGAGTCCTCTACCATCAGCTGTCAGAGAAGACTTGGGCCTCACTTACAAGTAGTTCTGCATTATATGCAGGCACCACTAGAAAGTGGACAACTGCAACCCTATAGCCCCTTTCTTGGACATCCCTGAAGGACAGTGGTGAGAAGAAATCTTAACAGCGGGAAGAACTCTGAGCAGTGCACCTAGTTGATCACTTTACTTGGAAAGAGAAATGGCTAGACATGTGATTTTACATTGATTTATGGTCTGCAGCCAATGGTTTGGCTGGCTGCAAAGGACTTGGAAGGGATATGCTTAGAAAACTAATGACAAGGAAATTTGGGGAAGAGGTAAGTGAATAGACTTCTCTGAATGGGTAAAAACATGAAGAAATTTGTGTACCGGTGTAAGACTTACCAAAAGGTGACCTCAGCAGAGGAGGATTTTAACAATGTGGATAGAATTATCTATTCTGTATATACAGTGGCTGTATGTATTCTGTATATACAGTCAACCTCTTTCCCCAGGCACCCCAGTCATTCCCCAATAGGCTCATGAGCAAAGTGACCATGGTAGGGGGATGGAGGTTATACATGGGGTCAAAAAGATAAACCTCTGAAACTCAGCAATCTCAACCTGGCTACTTCTGCTGCTAAATGCCCCTGTATCCATGCAGAGATCAACACTGAGGACTTGATACAGCACTGTTCTCCAGAATCATCAGCCAGCTTTCTGGCCCCTTCCATCGTGAAAGGGGAAACATTTTGTTCATACTGGAATAGACACACTAGATATAAATTTGCCCTTCCTGCATGCAGTGCTTTTGCTAAAACTACCATCTGTGGACTTATAGAGTGTCTCATCCACCATTATGAAATTCCACACAGCAGCATTTTTGGTCAAGGAGCTCACCTCACATCAAAAGAAGTGCAGCAATGGACCTATGCTCATAGAATTCACTGTTCTTACCATGTTCCTTACCAACCTGAAGCAACTGTCTTGAGAGAATGGCAGAATGGCCTTTGAAGACCCAGTCACAGTGCAAGCTAGGTGGGAATGCCTTGTCGAGCTGAGGCAAGGTTCTTTAGAGACCATATATGCTCTGAATCAGCATCTAATACGTGGTGCAATTTCTCTGATATAGCTAGGATTCACGGGTCTAGCAATTAAGGGGTAGAAATAGATGTGGTACTACTATCCCTAGTGATCCACTGGCAAAATTTTTGCTTCCTATTCTTGTGATCTTATGCTCTGCAGGCCTAGAAGTCTTAGCTCCCACGGGAGGAATGATTCAGGAGACACAGCAATGATTTCATTGAAATGGAAATTAAGACAGCTGCCTTGGCACCTTGGACTCCTCATGATTCTGAATCAACAGACTAAGAAGGGAGTTACTGTGCGGATTTGGTGATAGATCCCAATTACCAAGGGGAATTTGGATTATTATTCCACTATAAAGGTAAGTAAGAGTGTATTTGGAATACAGGACATCTCTTAGTATTACTATGCCCTGTGATTAAGGTCAATAGAAAACTACAACAACCCAGTCCAAGTAGGACTACTCATGCCTAAACTCTAAATGAATAAAACGTTGGGTCACCTCACCATATAAAGAACCACTTCCAGCTGAGGTACTTGCTGAAGGCAAAGAAAATATGGAATGGACTGTGGATGAAGGTACTTATAAATATCAATTATAACCATGTAAGCAGTTACACAAATGAGGATTGTGATTGTCATCAATATTTTTCCTTATTTTGTTTTGCATATGATTATGTGTGTGTATATTTGTATATTTATATTTAAATATATTTACTTTCTCTCTAATCCCTTTATCATGTAACATAAGATATATTGATTTTATATTGTGGTATTTAAGTGTTGTTAACTTTACATCATGGTATCTGAGTAATGGGATACCAAGGAGAAGAATAAACACTACTCAAGTATTCTACTTTCTTTTTTGGGGAAGGGTTTAGTGAATTTTTGGTTATATGCAAGGTAGTTGTATCATGTTAGCTAGAATTATGACCTTATTATTGTCTTCATGTGGAGATTAAGTATCATTTAAGGAGATGCATGTGTGTGCCAAATTGATAAGGGGTGGAGCTGTGATATTTAATTTTGTGTCAACTTGACTAGAACACAGGGTACCCAGATATTTGGTTAGACATTCTTCTGATTGTTTCTGTGAGGGTATTTTAGGGTGACATTAATATCTAAATTGGTAGACTGAGTAAAGCAACTTGTACTCTCTAATGTGGGTGGGCCTCATTCAATGAATTGAGGGCCTGAATAGAACAAAAATGCTGGTGTTCTGCGTAAGAGAGAATTCTTCCTGAATGATTACCCTCAAACTAAAACACTGGCTTTCTTCCTGCCTTTAGACACAAATGGAAACACTTGCTCTTTGGTCTCCTGGTTGCTGATTTACCGTGCAGATCTTGGGATCTGCCTGCCTCTATAATAGTGTGAGCCAATTTCTTTTATTTATTTTTTTTTCAGTGTCCCAAAATTCATTGTTTATACACTACACCCAGTCCTCCATGCAATATGTGCCCTCCATAATACCCACCACCAGGCTTTCTTATAATAAATCTCTTAGGCGTGGCTGGCTGGTTCACTCAGTGGAGCATGTAACTCTTGATGTCAGGCTTGTGAGTTCAAGCCCCATGTTGGGAGCAGAGATTACTTTAAAAAAACTTAAATAAATAAATAAATAAATCGATCTCTTTACTTAGACACCCCCCCACACACACACTCTAGATGAATCCATAAAGTAGCATGTTCTTAAGATTTATAGGACTATATTAAGTTGGAATTGGATTAAAATAGTCAATAAGACAAGTCTATAAATGTCTTCTAACAATCCTGGAACTTTCTCTGTAGCCCTGCCTTCTTCTCTCCTTGAACCAATGAGGGCACTAACCCAGAGACTTATAAATTATTTTTTATCTACATCTGCTTTGTTTTTTCCTCTCTTGGATTTACCTTGGGTAAGCTGTCTTTCTCCATTATGTATCACTGATTTTAGGCCAGCATTCATGGGACTATAGCCAGTACATAAAACATTCAGGAGACCTCCCTGTCAGCATGGGGTTGTCCAAATGCATGCAGGGGTCCCCCCAATAGGCACACTGTCCTCATAACACCCATTTAGCTCTTGGCTAGCTATTTCTTGCAGATTCCTCTCTTGACCTATTCCCAGATGGTTCTGACCAGTCCTTTTCATTTCATTTGTATATTTGTATAATGCAATGAAGCATATCCTTGCTGGGACTGCAGAGCAAATTGGTGGCATGCCTTCTGAGAGTTCCAAGGTTGTCATGGGCATGATAGCAATACCCTGCTTTAACTAAAAGTCAGTTCCAAACTCTCCAGGGAGTTCCAGAGGGTTCATGCTCTTCATTCTTTTGGATACATAGCAGACACCCAGAGTGTCCTGAGGTGCCCTAATAACAAAAGCCCTTTCCCTCCACATACCAGGAGAAGAGGACCAGGTTGGTTTTATTTCCTCAGTGATCTGCTGAAATCTCTCTCCGATTAAAAGTCATCTTTTTCATAACACTGAAAAGATGTAACATTAGTTTAATCATTCCCAAATGAATCCTGAAAAATATTTGGAAACAGTACACTTACACAAAATCATTTCAGCATTACTAGAAAGTTTCAGCCATATGCTATAAACTTGTACTTTTAAGTGGCGACCATGTGGTCTGCCTTCAGAACATCCAGTTCTTTCTTTTTTATAGAATTAAAACCCCTGACACTTGTTTTAAGACCTAAAAAAACCTTTAGTGCTTAGCAAAATGCAGAATCTGGCATGGTCATAAAGAAGATATATTTGATTTTACTCCTTGCAGCCATTAGAACAAAAAAAAGAAAAAAAAAAAGAAAAAAGACACAGGATACTGTCTGTACGAAAACTAAAATGGCAGCTGCAACTTCTTCCCAGAAGTCTCTGGGAGGAGACATGTAAGGTCACTCCTTATTCGCCTGGGTTCCAGGAAAGAAATTTACCCCTCCACCCCCACCCCTCATCTAAAGCAAAGAGCACTGGGGACAGATCCAACTCTCAACAGAGCCTGTCTTGATTGAGAAAGTTAACACTTAAAAGGATTCTGTCTTCTTTCAGGGCTCTTGAAAAGGATCCTTGCCAAACCCAACCCCAAGATAGAAAATTTTTTTTCTAAGACCTGAGAATTAGTCACCAGCTTCTATTAGCAATCAGACCTATGAAGAATTCTATCAAATCATGCAGCCCAAGGGACATAATTTAATAAAAATATAATCAATTTCAAAATTAGAGTCCAAGTGGGATATCAAGGAGAAAATTCCAGTGCCAGGGAGCAATGGAAATTCACACTGGATGTATAATGTATTCCTGGGAAGAAAGGCCACCATATTGGAATCTAGCACCTGTGAGATGATGAACAAAAGCTTCTAAGAGGGTAACTCTCTTTTGGGAACGTGAGGGAAAGAGATTCTCTGTTCTAATCTACTGAGAGTTTAATACTGCATTGAAGGAAATCATTGATGTGTCATTAGCAACATCCTCCTACTAGGCTGGCTCTAGCTTCTCTGGATTTTGGGAAGAGTTTAGACAAAAAAAGATGGTTGAGAAGGTGAGAAATAGATGTAGAACAATCTCCTTTCACTTGTTTTGAATTGTATTGATTTTTTTGCACAGAAGACTCAATATATACTTGGTGTTGAAGGAATTAATTAATTTTTAATTAATTTTGTATGTATATAGGCCAATCCATTGTGCAAAAATATTTTGGCACAATTTGATTTCTTCCAAAGTAATTAAAAATGAAAAAAATGTGAAAGCAAAAGAATGAGCCAATTTGAACATACAATACCTAACGTTAAAAAAGACCATGGCTTTCTTTACAGATAATGAATTTTGTGGTCCAAAAACAAAGGAGCTGCATACCATTAAATGAAGCAAAGGAAAAGAAACCTATAACAGGATGTTAAAATTGAGCTTATGACTAAGCCCCAAAATATAATTGATTAGAAATTTCTAAACGAAGTAGCAAATTGCTGATTGCATATTGATCAATGGAAATGATCCTGAGGAACTGGTAGATGAGTTTTTGACCCCTCAGGCAGGTCAAGACCATAAAAAGGGAGAGGTAGCCGGTGATCTACTACACATCACTTCTAATCTAGTGAGAGGAGATTTTGAGGAAATCACTACACAGTTAGGAGTAATCTGACCCCTTACCTGGGAAATCTGTAAGCCAAAAGAGTTGTCCAATGTTTTAGCACTGGAGTCAGGACATGTTGGGGCAAGGGATGAAAGATTTCTTAAGGATCAAATGTGGACCAATTGAGAGGGAGAGAGAGAGAGAGAGATGGTTTATTTCTGATCCTGAAGGTACAGAAGGATCCAGCAAAAAGAATTTGGAGGTGAACACCTTTGGTCAGGAAGGAATCAATAGCAGCTGCTCAAAAGAGACATGTTTTGCATCAAGGGATCTGTGGAAAGAGGAACCTAGGGGAGAATTGTGTGACAGCCTATCAAAATATCCCTATTGAGACAGAATCTGCCAGGCTTAGAGAACAGGAAACCAGGTAATGTGATTCCATTAAGACCTTTCTTTACCACTCCCTTCTGACCTATGAGGGGTCAGAAACTGATGGCCAGGAAGGGAATGGATGGAGAGAAAAGAGAAGATAGGATAGGAAAATATAGAAGAAATCCACAAACCTTTCCTTTCCTGACTGCAGTTTTCCAACCTGAAATACACCTTAAGAAGGAAAGAAGAATTAACTCTATAACAATTAAGTATATATCAATTTGGGACTTTTTTTTTTTTAACATTTTACGATCTTATTAAACTTTCTAAATTGAGACTATGATCTCAATTTAAAGTAAATGTACAACTGTTTGTTATCTAAGTGTGTACAGAAAAATGGGAGTGCCCATAGATCCAGATTTGGGGGGAACCCTCATTCAGAAAAATAGTATAAAGTTGTGATTATAGGAAAAGAAATCACAGTAAATTATAGATTTTTAAAAGCTGAAAATAACACATATATCACAAAATAACATTTTTGTTAGCTGTCTGGCACATTGATATATTTTCTAACTAAAATTTTTGATTGAATATTCTTCAATTGTTTCTTAAATATTTTCTGCAAATAGAATGAAAAAAATATATTTTGTTGATCCACTTTTATAGTCCCAATGTAGATTCATGCCCTACAAACATAGGTATAATGATAAATTCCATTCCCTTTGTTTTTCAATTAAAAAAAGAAAAATAATAAATGCATGTGGCATTTAAAATTCTACAGACTGCATTTTCAAGTTTGTTGTAAGTAAGATTCTATGAGAAATGAATGAATCCTCTGTTTACAGTCTCATATGTGGAATAATTACAAAAGTTTTCAACAAACTTGTTTCTGGTTCTGTATCTGTTCTCTTTTTATTTAGGCATAGTGTGACACATTCATATCTAGATACAACCTTTGCTTTGTACCCTATCATTTTAACTACAGTGAGTTAATCTTCAGTCAAAATCCTGCCTTTAACAGACGAATGGATAAAGATGTGGTCCATATATACAATGGAATATTACTCAACTATCAGAAAGGATGAATACCCAACATTTGTATCAACATGGATGGAACTGGAAGAAATTATGTTGAGTGAAATAAGTCAAGCAGATAAAGTCAATTATCACATGGCTTCACTTACTTGCAGAACATAAGGAATAACACAGAGGACATTGGGTGAAGGAGAGGAGAAGTGAGTTGGGGGAAATCGGAGGGGGAGACGAACCATGAGAGAATGTAGACTCTGGGAAACAAACTGAAGGTTTTGGAGGGGTTGGGATGGGGGGATGGGTGATCCTTGTGGTGGGTATTAAGGAGGGCACATATTTCATGGAGCACTGGGTGTTGCACATAAACAATGAATCTTGGAACACTGAAAAAAAAAAGAATTCTGCTTTTGTGGAGCTTTTGGCTTTCTATGTAGAAACAAAGGCTACTCAATTAACCACACTAAAAAGATGTGAGCTAAGAATTTTGGAGGAAAGGAGTATTGATCTATAAGAGTGCATAAGAAAGGAACTTCATCAGTAATTATTTGATAGTGGATACTGGATTAATAAAACAAAGGTCCAGGTAATGTGGCTATAGTCAGAGGAAGGCGTCTGAAAGCCCTTGGTTGAATAACATCTTGGAGCCTGCCTACATTCCAGAATCTCATTTCTCTCTGTGCGCTTGGTATTGGGAATTCTTCCTAGTGCCTGTTCTCAGGCTCTGTTACCACGACTGGCATCTACGCTGCTCTGCCAACCATGTTGTTTTCCTGGTGTGTTGTTTTCCTAAAACACAGCAAGAAGAGAACTCAGTCTGGCTTGAATCTTAGAAAACTGCATTAAACTCAAGCTGTCTTTTGGCATCTCAGAGTCTACTTGTACATAGGCTGGGCTTCTGTCCAAATTAAGCAATCCTTCACCACTACCTTCTAATTCTGCACCTTTATCCCATCACTATAACATCTTTTACCCCATAATATGCAGTGGGGTGTGTGTGTGGGAGGGGGTGGGAAATATCAAAAGAAGATAAACTGAATCAACAAATGTAACATTTGCCTTAAATTACAGGTTGTGTTTTCCTGAGAATGTATCATCCTCTTGTGAGTCCTTGGTATGTTTGCTGCACTATACTTCCAGGTAACCAGTATTTGAAAGCCTGCTTCTGAGTGTGTAACAGGTCATCTGCTTCCTAATGATCTGAGGTGCTTATTTAAAAATACAGATTTCAAGCTCCACTCTTGAACTACTCCTCAGAAGATCTGGAGATTGAGATCTGGGAATCTGAATGTTTATTTAGCCCAACTCCCTAGTGAAAGTTTTGCACATTAAAGTTTGAGAATGAATCCACTAAGGATAGAACATATATGATCTTCTCAATGTCCAGCATTAAGAGATAAGTTGAGTGCTCAGACTGTAGGACACCAATACAAAAAATGCAGGGAAAAAATCTTAGCTCGTAAGACAATCACTGGAGGAAACTATAAAGTATGGTAAACTAAAAGGTTGACAGCGTGAATGAAAATGACCAAGGTACTAATTGATTCTTTACAGCATTGCTGAAGTAGCAAAAGTATCTACATATGAGGTACTAATTAAGTAAACTCTAGTACATTGAAACAAAGAAATACTATGCAGCTATATAAAAAAGTATAACATTATATATTGCTAAGATTTGTTGTTAAATGAAAAAAGGAAATGTCTGAGCAGTACATATGTTGTACTGTCTTTCACATGAGAAAGAGGAAAGTATTTCCTAGGGGGAAGAAAATAAACCATGTACTCATATTTGCTTGTGTTCCCATGAGGAAATGCTGGAGGGACACAGAAGAAACCAATAGAAGTGATGTGACTTTTTGCAGTAATAACTTCACTGGCTCACACTTCTCTTTCTCCACTCTTTTTAGATAGTGTCTTGTCACACTGTCTCTGGGCTTGACCATGAAATTTTCTTTGACTAATGTGAGGCAAGCAGAATTGGGGAATTGCCTTGGCTTGCTGCTCTGGGAGCCCTCTGAATGCCATGTGAAGAAGGCCAGGTTAGCCTGATGGATGAGGAGAGACATGACCCAACTGCCAACCCACTTCACACCCCCAAAATGTTGTCAACAGCTTATTAACTGCAAAGTGATATGGAGTAAAAGCTGTAACAGAGGAATTAAACCTTGCACAATTAAAAGACATTAGCCAGAGACTACAAAGGAGAGCTGCTGAAGAAATCGGTGGAAGGCTTCTACTTTTTTGTCTGATGCTGTTCCTGAAATCAATGAAGGTCAGAAACGCAGGTAGTCAAAAAGAAAAGGTGAGTACAAAGCAAGACAGACTGAAGACAAACTGGAATCTGTGTCTGCCTCCAATTGCTTCAAATGTCTTTGCTATGGAGATGTACATGTGCCTGGCTCAAGACTCAGGAAAGCAGAAGAAGGAAATCCATGGGAGCTGAAGGAGCATGGATCTTGCCACAGCCCCACAGCAGAGGGTGACCCTTTGGTCAACAAAAAGTGCAGGAGCTACAGTGGTACCTGGAGCCCTAAACCAACATTCCAAGCATAATGACAGTCTCTTCCTTCCACTCTCCAAACATTGTGCAAGTATCTTGTGTTGTATACCCTAATCCAGAACTATACTAGGAAGGGAAATGTACCTGCGGGTAAGCTAAATGAACGCTGTATAATCATCATTCCAATACTAGATCACCAGCCTCCATCCAAGTGGCCAACTAACTCCAGAAGCATGGAGTGTAGTTAGCAGAGTTCCATCAAGATCACCCAAACTAGAAAATTTATTCAGCCCACCACAGAATCACAAGCTAAATAAACTATTGTTTTAAGCCACTGAGCTTGTTTCATGGGGGTGCTAGTAGCTAGTAGCTAGACTTCTTAGTGTCTACCTTATTCTGTAAGACTTGTATCATTTAATTTTCCAACCATGTAAAATATTACTAATTAAGAATAAAATTAACTTAAAAATACCAGAAAGGACAGTAGTATGTTACTGGGGAGCTTATTAGTTATTGAAAAGTCACCATCTAAAGGGGTAGGTAGTTCAGAGTGGCAGAAGGAGAGATGCGTGTAAATCAACGGAGTCCCCCCACAGCCTTGTCCATTTCATATGTGGAACAAGCATCCACCTCTGTGAATATTTGTTCCTCCAACCTGTCTTTTTGCCTCTCTTTTATCCTTGATCCCAGTCTATCCCCAAGGCTTTGGATTCCCTGTCTGAGCTATCTCTTAAATATGCCATCTTCTTTTTGTCCCCACTGCCATCACTGTAGCCCAGGCTATTCCAACAATATCCAAACTCATATCCCTGTTGTCACATTGCCTCCTTCCAATCCATTCTCTGTATGTAATAGGAGTTAAAATATGAACCAGATCATGTCATCCCCTCATTCCATTTCCTGCTTGAAGTCTTCAATGTCTTCCAATTAAATTTGGAATTTATACAAAGTCCTTGTCCTGATTTGTAAGATTCTATAAGACCCGGATCTTACCAATTTCTCTGATCTCCAGGGTCACCATCCCAGACCCATCCTACTTGACTCCAACTACAGTAGACTTCTTTCAGTGCCTCAAACACTCAACACTTAATCTCTTTCATATCTTTGGATTGGTACATGACATTTCTTATGCCTATTTCTTTCTCTCCCTAATACAATATAAACTCCATGAGGGCAGGACCCTGTAAACCTTGTGTATTATTTTGTCCCTGAGGCCTATCAGACAGCTTTACACAGTGGGCCCTCAACAAACACTTGACAGATGAATGCGTGACTGAAGCAAGGTGGATTGAAGTAACCTATTTCCTTTCAATTCCCTTTGAGTATCCATTTAAGCATACCATGTATCTTCTTAGATTTATCTGGCTCTACCCCTTGCTTCACTCATGTGTCTGTTACAATGTCTATTCCTCAGAAAGGCTTGCCCTGACCCCAACTCATGTAGTCTGCACTTGACACTCTCTAAGTCCTTATATATTTATCACTCTTTGAAAATATATTATTTGTGCTCCCTTTGGCAACACATATACTGAAAATATATTATTTGTGTGTTTATTTTTTTATTGGTGCATTCATTTTATTTTTTTCAGGTTTTTAAAAATGGAACTATAATTGACATACAACATTATATTAGTTTCAGAATTATAATACAATGACTCAATATTTATATATATTGTGAAATTATCACCACGATGATATTTGTGTTTTTATAATGGCAGGAACAGAGGTTGTCTTATCACCTAGAATAGTGCTTAACACATAGGAGATGTTTTGTCGTACATAACACATACATACATACACACACAGAATAGTGAGCAGTGACCCCAACTTATACTTCCTTGCTTTCCTCTGAGGACCTTATACTTCCTTGCTTTCCAACCTAGTCCCCAGAACCCAGCTACCACTAATTGGACCATCCAAAGCTGAGCATGTCAAAATAACATCTGTTTTGAATTCTCTACTCCTGAGCTTCATCTGCCTTCTAGAACTCACCTTCTTTTGCTCTTTCCCAATTGCTACCAAATTGCCTGACCTATAACAAGACTGCTGTACACCCTTGGCTATGCTTGGCTCACCAAACCAAACCTTCTCTCTCACTGTGTCTCCCCATCTCAGCTCTCTTGGAAGGTCTGGGGCCCTTTCATGTTGCCTCCTCCAGATGCCTCAACTTTCTGTATTTAACTGGCTAAACCTCCCTGACTCCTGAGACATGAATGAAGGAAGAGTGAAATCAAGTCCAAGAAAAAAGGCTAAGGAAATTTAGCAGCGGCCCTTGAAGATTTAACTGTTCACTTAGGGTTGCAATATTTTTCTAAAGAGCTGCATAGAATCCCCAAATTTGAATATACAATAATGCATTCAACTATTCCTGCACTGACGGCCAATGTTTACAGTATGTAACTTTGTGTGTATCCCTTTGGAGACATTCACTATGACGCCATTTATGTAAAAAGAAAAAGACTCTGCACATTTTCCATGGCACAGGCACGTATGTAGGTATATGAATGCACAGCAATTGTCTGTTAATAGTAGCTACATCTGGAGATCAGGGGTCATGTTCAAAGACACTTCTGCCTTCTCTATTTCAGTTTTATAATAAGGAAAATGCAAGTTTGTGTTACTTACAAGATTAAAGATGATTAAAAACATTAATGAAACAAATTTTAACAACAAAAAAAAAATGAATACCCTTTTACCAAAGTAACTTTCTCAGGGTAGTGGAAACTGGTAATGTGATTAGACTTTCTGTATTTCTGTCTCTGGGTGGAGATATGGAATGTTGCAAAAGGCAAGCTGTCAGGTTCCCCAGGGAGGAGGCCATCTGGGTAGACCATTACCTAGTTGAGCAGCATGGTAACCCATCCTCCTGTGGCACATTTTAAGAACTTTAAATTTTTACTTTGAACTTTGTCTCTTGCATCAGGAGAGTAGAGCTTAATAAATGGAAACCCGTCTCAGCATTTCATCACAGATTTCTGGAACGTAGCTGTATCTCTACAAAACCTATCCAGGACTTCCCAGAAAAGTCCAGGGCTGGATTCTACAATTGCATCACAGTGCAATGACTGGGTTTCACGGCTAAGTCCGTGGGATGTCAGGGGGCTGTCATCTGGTATCTAAGCCATTGAGTTACATTAGAAAAGTGTGATAACAATGAAACAGTACACCCTTGTGTTTTCACTGGGCTTTTCTTCCTCAGGTGCTTCCTGACACCTCACATACCTTTGCAACATAACAATGTGATAATTTGGGGGCAGATATCACCATCCTGTTTTACTGAAGGTCTTTGCTCCAGCAGTGCCGGTCTTTCAGTATCTTTGCCGAGTACCCCAGGGTCTTTGCACTTGCTATTTTTCTGCCTGGGAATGCTCTTTTCCTAATCTTCTGGTAGGATCCTTTTCATAGTCCCAAAATCATCTTCTAGAGCAATCTTTTCTGACTATACAGGTACCCCTCCAGTTCCTTTCTATTACATCACATCTTATATTCTTTACAGCACTATCTGGAACTATGTGATTTACTTATTTATTTATTTTATCTATTGCCTTCCTCTCCCCAGCTAAATGTAAAAGAGCTTAGGATTTTGTCACGTTCACTGCTAAATACCCAGCACAGTTCCAGATATCCTGTAGGCACTCAGGAATGTCTTTGGATACATAAATAAATAATTTCCCAGAGGCTATGCTAGAACACTGATTCTCAGTCCAGGCAGGCTCATCAGAGTCATCCGGAGGGCTTTTAAAAAATACGCTGCCCAGGGCTACCCTCTATAGATGTCCCTTTAACCATTTAACAGTCTGGCCTAGGCTTGGTAGTTTTAAAAGCTGCCCAGGTGATTCTAAAATGTGTCTATAACTGGGTATCCAAGGCTGATAGTTTTTTCAGATCTTTCTGATGCTGTTACAATTCCCCAGGAGGAAGACTGTAGTCATAAGGAGGGTAGTGAGATGTGGTTGGACTCGGTTCAGGATATAAGATGTGCAACTGAGGCTAGTCAGGTGAAGATGTGTCCAATATCACTAGCTTTATTAGCAGAACTGAGACAATGACCCACATTCCCTGATTAAAAATAGCAGACCTCATCTGGGAACATGTTGCCTCTCACTTCTTGGCTGCTCATTCCATGATATTCTAAAACACCCTGTAGAAATCACTGCACAGACTTTGACTACCCCTTCTCCTGGAGTTTAGAATTGCATCTAAGTGGAAGTTCTGCTCAAAGAAAGAAATTTCTGGATGTAAGCCTCCTCTCATTATCGTTCTTATCCTCTTCTTTTTCCTTTGGCTTCAATTCTTTTCCTCTCTCCATTTCTTTTCCCCTATAATCTTAGCACTTTTTATTCCCTCAGAACTTTCTAAAAATATTTCCTTAAATATTTGGAAGTTTTTAGTTTTTTAGTTCCAAAACTTGGAGAGTTCTCTGCATAGTGTTCTGGGCAATCTATGGATAAGAAAAAAAAATTCTTCATCCAGGCATTCCATCTCATCCTCATGCAAAGACACCACACAGATTATAGTTTGCCATAAATCCTAGATGATATTCTTGTCTTCTCAGACCAGAAAAATGGGGAGAAAATTGGAGTGCAGACATTTGACCCTTCTCCAGACTCTGGAAGTTGTGAAGTTCCTGGAAAAACAACAGACATCAAGGTCTTCTGGGCATTTGGGGAAGATGGGTCATATGAAATTTTGAGTTTTGAGAGCCTCTAAACAAATCTCCTCTTCTGTCAATTAAACAATTGATTTATGAGGAGTGAAATTGCCACATGGTTTGGATACACCATGCTCTGGGGATGGAAAGAGAAGGAGATGTAATTTTATTTGGAAGACCTTTTAGGCTGTTGGCCGTCTAATGCGGAGAATAAAATCTCGGTGAGGAAAGGATGAAGAGGGGGTGGGGCTGACACAGAATGGAAGGATGGATTGGACAGAAAGCAGGGTTTGGCCCTGAGTGAAGCATTACATTGCTCCCAGCCATTGGATAGATTGGGGTCCCCATTTCCTAGATTTCCTTAGGGTTTCCTATTTTTCTGATGAGGTGGTGAGAAGGCACAGGGTATGTTGGGTTCAGCCCTCTTGGAACCAGAAGAACCCTGTGTTTTGTGTCTGTATATGTAGACGTGTATGAAACTTAGCAGACCTGACCCTTGCCTCTGCATGGGGAATTCAGGGGAAAAGGCCAGGTGGGACATGGCATGGTTATTAAAATGACCACACAGCACACAGTGTCCTCCCTCAATTCGGCACTTCACATTCTCCAGTGAAAAATTAGTGGAAAATGCTCATTTGTGTCAGGCTTTCCTCATGATTTAAATGCTGCATGCTTCACCCAGGACACCTGTGTTTGTTGAGCAATACTGGAGGGGGCCTTTGAGAGGTTTACAAAAGACTAGGCAGTGAAAGGGATGAGTAATGAAATGGAGGTTCCCCCTGGGGTTGAAGAGAGCATGTGGGAAGATATTGTTGGGAGGAGGGGGTAGAAAAGAATGGAGTAGTAGGGAAAATTAACCTCTTTATGCATCCTTTTAGCAATGTGATAGCTACGTATTGAGCATCTTTATGACAAAGTACTTTCCCAAGCCTAGTGGATATATCAAAGTGAATTGGAGAGGATTTGCCTGTCTCGTATTTGCTCAACTTTTTCCTACTTCTCTTCTGTGGAGAACTTGCCTGACTCTTGGGTGAAGGTATTGTTCTTTTCTTGATTCTTCAATAGCCCTTTATTTGGACTTCTCCTCTGGCACTTACTACATTTGTTATATTCTAATTTTCTGTGTACACATCCATCTGCCTCACAGGGCTCCAAGCTCTGCAAATAGGGATCATGTCATAATCATCCTTGACACCACACATATGGAAGGTGCTCAATAAAGGTTGATTAAATGGATTTGAAATTAATATTTAACTTGGACAGGTAGACTGGTCTTCACATATTTATAAATATGATGCTGTTGCAGATTTAATTTCTTAATCTGTTCCAGGAACTGAGGAGGCAGGTTTGAAAGTGATATGTTGAGATCCATGAATCTCCTATTTTGTTCTTCAGATAATCAGCAATGTCAGAACTATCCCATGGAGGATTTGTGGGTGGGATAAAACTAATGGTCATTATTTAAATGCAGTTGATATAGTTTTTTTTTTTTAATCAGTTGGTCCTTTCCTAACTCATTGTTCTCTCTCTTATTGTTCCGAACCATGCCCTCAACATGTGCCACATCCGTGAAGTACTCATCAACAATGGCAATGATGAGAAAAAATATTTATGGAGTTCTTCCATGTGCCAAGGTTTATTCTAAGTGCTTTGCATGTTCTGTTTCATTTATTCTTCATGAAATTCCATGAGGGTAATACTACTATTGTTCTAATTCTAAAATAAAGAAACTGAAACATAAAAAGTTTAAGTAACTTGTTCAAGGTCACATAGCTTATAAGTGGGATAGAAGCGAGATTCCTGCCATGGAGTGGGCTCTTGACTTCTCTGCTATATTGTCTCCCCTTTTGACTACTCATCCTATAGGAAGTTTATGCACAACAAGAGGTAAATACATGTCACCTCTTGTGTTGAGGATTTGTTGCTAGACTGGGTATCACACCCTCTGAGACTTAATCTGCTTTCTGTATTTCTACAAAACCTACTTCTCTTCTTTTTCATATGGCATCAATTATAATTGTCTAATTTCTTCTTTGCTTCCCCCTTGAGCCTGTAAATTCTTTAAGAACAAAAATTTTAATCTCTCAATACCTAGAACCTGTTGCTCAAGAAATATTTGTTTAATTAATTAAGAAAAAAATTGCAATTTTCTTCTAACTTCTCAAGAGCATCTCCATAAGAATGCTTATTGCAATAGTTATTAATGTTTGTTGCATCCACTGATTTGTTCATCCTTTCAGTAGATATTTATTGAGGGAGGACTTGCCTGTGTTAAGTGTTCTTCTGGGGGCTGAGGTGAGAAAATGTAAATGGTTCCTGTTTATAAGAGGCTTACAGTCTACTGAGGGGTGTGTAGACATTAATTAGAATCATATAAGCACAATTTGGAATATTGTTATGGAGAAAAGGAAAGGGTGTTATATGAAAACATAAAATTAAACAGAAGAATCCCTGAATCTCAGAGAAAACCCATAATCCTACCAAAAGTTCAAGTAGATCATGCTTTGACTCCTTAGGGTAAACCCCTGAGTCAATAGCCACTGATGATAGTGAGCCAATTAAATGCAAATTTGGAAAATCTGAAGAAGTCAGTAAGTTATTTTTTAAACAGTCTCAAGATCATTGAGTTAAAGAGTCCCCAACAATCACTGAATCCAACTTCATATATACTGGGAAAGCTTACTTGGAATTAAGGTTCCAGGTAAATTGATTGTGTAAGGGTAATGAGAATCTTTCCTAGTCTAGGAGGATTTGCTCTATGTCCCAATACTGTTCCTGGTAACAGAGACCAGGGTCTACCCAGAAAGTTTATGAGGCATTTAGGGAGTTATCTTGATAAGCTCATGTAATTTTACACAGAATCCAGAGCAAGTTATGCTAAACCAAGTCTGACATTTGCTAGGGATTTATTCCAATTTTGTCTTGGTGCTACCCGCTGGTGGATAAAACCAGAGAGCAGAGATTGAACTTCTAATTCTGGAGAATATACTGATAGAGTGAGCTTTTGTTTTATTTAGAGGAAGGATCATAAGATATTATTAAAACAACTTGAACATCTGGTTTGGGGATAAAGTCATTTTATTGTGCAACTGCCAAGCCACAGAGCCAAGCTTACCAAGAAAGCCTCCCTCTTTCCCAGCCTTCAGTAAAGTCTAATTCCCAACTATAATAATATGCACCCTCCAACACAAATGAAGAGTAAAGGGGAGCAGAGTGAGGTCTTCAAAACTCAAGGAAAATTCACCTGGTGTTTGGAAAATCAGAGCAATACAGAGTAGCTACACTCCTTTTTGAAACTTTTCTCAATCTTGCTGCTACCTATTCAAACTCTCAATGAAAACATCCAAAAAGGAAGCAATATCCAAAAGAAGTATTCATTGAATCCCAGTAAAATTCCTCCTCCCACCACCTCTATCCTCTTCTCTATGAAGTTGAAAACTGCTGTTCGGTCTCAGAGAAAATGAAAATCAGAGTATACATGGAATAGGGTTCTTCTCTTTACATGTTCAGTGCTAGGGAAGTCCTTTCCTGCTACTGCACTATTGCTCTGGGCATGCCCTTAAGTTACTTAGTCTCATTCGTCTATTCAAAAAATAGACTCATTCATCTATTCAAAAAAATATTCAAAAATATTCAAAAAAAATTTTTTTTAAAGTCTTCACTATCAGGTAACAGGCTCTGTGCCAGGCACTAAAGTTTATGATATGATGGAGTTTATATTTAGGCAGCTAAGATACAGTTAAACAGACACATGCATAGAATGACTACTAGTTATAAAAGACCTATGAAAGAAATAAAGCCCTGGGAATATAAACACCTGGTCCTCCCATTTCTTCCATTCACACCCAAGGCTGACCTTTCAGTCAATCATGACAGCCTTTCCCACATTCCAAACAGTTGATCAAATTGGCAAATGAATTAGTCTATCTGCTGCCCCCAAGCCGGGGTTCTCAGACAAGGACAATAAAACTCCTAAATAATATGTGCCTGTGTCATATATGCCTACTCACAGTATCAGAAAGTTGGAAAACAGACTAGAGATCTGTTTTTGCTCAATCCCTTTGTTTTTGCAGTGGCCCAGAGCAGAGCAGTAATCTGCCACAATCTCTCAGGTCTCCTGTGTCAAAGCTCTGGTAAGAACTCCAGTCTCATGAATCTAATTCCAGGACCTTCACCTGTTGCCTTCAGTGGAGATTTTAATTTTGGTCTTATCCCATTCGGCCATCTCTCTGTTCACTAATTGTGGTTTTATAACTTGAAGAACCCAGAAGAGGGAGGAAAGGATAGTTACAAAGTTTAGGAGGCAAGTAATTTTTCTCGTTGGCAAGATGAATCAATGAGAAGTAGATTGTAGAGGCTTAAAAAAGGAAAGCGTATCAGAACCCAGCAAATAAACAGGGATTATGGTCTTTCTTTCTTAAATATTTCAGAATTTTCAGAATGTGGTTAAGTTATTCTCCTTTTGAGTCCTCAGCTTGTCTTTTCAGGTTTGGGGATTTGGGAAGAAGGGAGAGGTTGGGGTGAGTGAGATGTGGAGGCAGGATTGGACTATTTCTTTTTTGTATTTGCTAAATGCTCTTGCATTGACTACCCATGGAATACAAATGCTGAGAATAATCCACTATACTCCAAGCCAATGACACCAGTTTTTGCATCTGATAGCATTTTACCAGAGGAAGTCAACTATAAACAGGTTTTTAGACTGACAATCCAAGACTCCTCACAGAATTGACTCAGCAGTTATTTTGTCCAAGGTACATAGAGCAAGTTTGCTAAGTCTGGATCATTTTGATAAATTCTTGAAAACAGGGACCCCAGACTGCAAGGGGAGAACATCAAAGATCTCCTGGGGCTGTAACTAGAGCTGGCAACTGGCCTATGTCCTCACTTCACTCCAGCCCTGGGCCTGCAGCAAAAGGAAGCTTACTAGGCAGGAGTCCTCTGCCTTCTTAAAGGCCATCTGCTTAGCTGTGGCTCCCTTGAAGAATCAGAGCTTCTCAATTTGAAAAAAAAAAAAAAAAATCCCAGTGGCATCTAGTCCAGCCCTTTCTCCAGGGAGGTAAATTAATATTGTCATTAACAAGACTATACTACAGGCTTTCATGTGGAGAGAGAAGGGATTAGAAAACAGTGAGTCAAGTGGTCCCCAGAGAATCCAATGAGAACAGGAGGTGACTCCCTGCCTTAGGTAGAAGAAAAAAAAAATAAAGATTTAATAGGATTGTAGCCCTCAAACTTTTGCATGCACCAGAATCACCTGGAGTGCTATTAAAGCATGAATTACTGGACCTCACCTCAGAACCTCTGATTCTGTTAGGTTTGGGACTTGAGAATTTGTCATTTCTAAGAAGTTCTCAGGTGATCCCATTGCTTCTGGAACAGGAACCATACCTGGGGAACTTTTTAGGAACTTTTCCTCTTTAGGTAAAGAGGAAAAAGAAGATAGCAACTACCCAAAGTCATCCAGTTCATTCACATTCTGGAGGCCTCAAAGAGGGAACTATAAGAGCTGGCATTCTCCATAGTGAGATGGACATTAGTCTTTTCTGTCCATTAAACACCATATTTGAATTCAGTGAGGAAGGGAGGCCTGTGCCAGCTGGTATAGGTCACAAATATAACTCTTTGAGGGAATTCACTTAAGAAAAACATAAAAAAATAAAATAAAATAAAGCTAGGTGCTATATGCAGTTGATGTGGCTAAGCCCTGGAAAGAGTGAGGGGGCTTCCTTGGGTCTGGTGATCTGGTGAATTGGAGTGCACATTGGGTAAGCAGAGAAGGGAACAAGACCCATTGCTCCTTCATGGTATCACCAAGTATATAGTAGGTTGTACATTATAAGTTTTTGTTTTTCCAATTATGTTAACTTTTATTCATATTTAGCAAAGCCTATGATGTGGGAGAAAAAGCTCCAGACTAAGAGTTGGCAGGGCCCAAGCCTGGCTCTACTTTGGTTAGTTTTATGATGTAGGCAGACTGCTTCAGCTCTCTAAGTCTTGGAAATCACATAATTTACCCTACAATTCTGCTGAACTCTCTAAAGGTCCAATGAGATCTGGTATAAAGGCACTTTACAAGAATATAAAGTGTTATATGGGGCACCTGGGTGTCTCAGATGGTTAAGCATCTGCCTTCAGCTCAGGTCATGATCCCAGAGTCCTCGGATCGAATCCCGCATCAGGATCCCTGCTCAGTGGGGAATCTGCTTCTCCCTCTTTCTCTCCCCCTAGCTTATGTTCTCTCTCTCTCAATCAATCTCTTTTTCTCAAATAAATAAATAAAATCTTAAAAAACAGAATATAATGTGTTATAGAAACAGAAGAAATCATTCATTCGTTCATTCATTCATTCATTCAACAAAGTTGTGTTGGAAGTCAACCACATGTTGGGCGCTGTTGGTAGCCCAAGGAAAAAAATAAACAAGTTTCTTGCTCTCTGTGGGGAAAAGAGGAAATAACAGTCTTTTTTTTTTTTTCAGTCAATTTTTTTCTCACTCCCTCCTTCCTGACCTTGACACTACTGAGAAAACTTTTAATAGGATGAACAGAGAGTTAATACATGCAGCTTAGAGGTTTCCTGGGAGTCCTTAGGTGCCCTTGCATGCCCTCTCCAGAATACTATGTACTCTCATGTCTAAGTATAGGGTGACAGACGAAGGAAAGAAGATAGAGAGCCAGCAAGAGGGGTGCAATTGCCTTGCAGTAGGATCACTGGGTCCCAATCCTTATACTCAGTGGACAGCCTTGGATGAGGTATTTAAAACATCTGTGGTTCTATTTTTATCTGTCCTATGGAGAATAAGTTAGGGTTAGGATTCAACAGTACTAGTTATCTAAACACTGACCTAACTCTGCACCAGTTGGTATCACTTTTTGCCATGCAAGTGTCCCCCATCTCTGCTAATCTGTGTATCCAGGCCCCACCCAATCCTGAGACCCCTGGACGTTTCCACACTCCAGCAACTAGGAGGTAACGCTAGAGGTACAGCATCAGAGGTACACAGTGGGTACCTCTGATGCTGGTTTCAGTGCATCTTCCACATCACTTCTGATTGGTTACCAAACCTATTGGTAAATATTTCTGACCATCACTTGGATATCATATGGTTTTTGTGATGATCACACAATGATCTCAATAAACGAGTGTCTCTATTGCTACTATGAGTGGATACTCAGTAAGTTTTGCTTCCTCCCAGATAAAAGCAGATATCGTAGTTCTGAAGGGTGGGCAGAGGTGAGCAGAAAGGAAAGAAGGCAAGAAGTTGGTTGAAAAAAAGCAGAGAGCGAAAATACTACGGGAGACACACTTCTCTCAGGACCTGGGATGTGCTTAGCAAGTGCCTTCTTTGACACAGAGTCCTGTCAAAGGGCTTGGAGTCCCTTGAATGGAGCACAAAGTGTTATTGTTATATAGTAACAGCTCTTGCCCACACTGCTAATTTATTCCATTCTAATCTCCTCTTCACAGGGGAGACAAGAGTCTGAGCATTTCTCCCTTGCCTAGCCCTGCAACCTGCTCGAGGGAAAATAGTTTCCTTGTTTCCCTGGGGCTCCCCTCAGATTTGCACTTTCTTGGCAGACCTGCCAAAAGGTATCAGAGTCACCAGGCACACCCCAGAATATTGATATGTTTGGAATTTAATCAAATGCCTCACAAAATGAGACTATTTACTTTATCCTTGGAAGCACTCACCTTAAAAATATTTACAAGTGATCAAAATACAAATTAGTAGGACTCTACTCTTCACAACGAGCTTTTTAGGATTTAGGTATTTTGACGCACAACTCATACTTCCCAAGAAAATAGGTCTGGCATTTCCCTGATTCTGATGTATTAGCTCACTGAGGGGTAAAAAGATGGCGGGTGTGCAATTCTGTGTTTCAGTGACAGCTTCTTTGCCTTGTTCCTTGGCCTCTCCTTACAGGAGGGGCCTAGAAAAACCTCTCACAAGGAGTCTAAGGTGTCATGGTTTCACTACCCAGAATTACCAAGCTATGAGTTCCAAACCTGTGGCCTCGGAGGCAAAGGGTATGCCGTCCGTCAGTCACAGGTCTGAAAGTTAAAGCCCACAGGAGACCAAGGGTCCAGGAGTTTAAAGAGAAAAAAAAAATCTGTTGTTGGATAGCAGTCTTTTAACTCCCCACTTGTTACTCCCATGGTGCCCCCTGACCTCACCCTAGGGGCTGCATTAAAACTTCTCTATGATCCTCAATCCTCAGACCCACCCTCTTCACCTAACCCTCAAAAAAGCCCAGGCTCACCCACTGAATTGAAAAGACCTCTGTTCCCCACCCACCACCGCAATCCTCCTCTAAGTTCTTCTGTCCCTTTGTTGATAGCACTCTCTCTTCTTTTCCTTTGCCCTCAGAGGAACGGTTTGTCCTCCTCACCAAACCTAACTTCACCACCTGGGGCTGATGATCAAACACAAACTACCACCCCCCACACCATGATCTTATCACTTGGTTGATCTTTCCATTTCCATCATTCCACTTCATCTTTCTAACAGTTTCTTTCCCTATTTTGTAAGAAAGTCTTTCCCATCATGTCAAATCATCACAAACACCTCTTTCTCCTTTCTGTCCTCATGGGCATTATTGAACTAGTGTCTCCACTGGCTGTCTCCACTACCTCAGTGCCTTTCATTCCTTAAACCCTCGCAAGCTGGCTTCTCCCAGAGGGATGTTATTGAAAGACTGACAAGAATTGGTGAAGTCACTATTTCGCCTTTGACTCTCAAATCATCAAAGTCAGCTGTTTTTCTTTTTTTCTTTCTCAGTCTCATCCTCACCCTTCCCCTGCCCCCTCCAGGGCACATGACCCTACTATCCCCTTTCTTCTTAAAACATTCCCTGTACACTGTAGTGGTAGTTCTACTCTTGCAGCAATGAAGTTTTTCTCAAGTTTCCTAAATGGCTTCTCCTTGGCTGAGAAAGAAAAACATTCCCAGGATTCCTAGCCTCTATTCCCATTCTTTCGCCCTACCCCTCCCTTTAGCTCCCTTTCTCCTCTCTCCTCTCCTCCCTGTCCCACTCCACCCCACCCTTTCTCTCTCTCTCTCTCAGCAGGGTCAACCACTGCCTTAGACTCAGTGACTGACCCTTAACCTCTGTAGAACCAATTCCTAAGTCCTTTCCTCCAGAAAACTCACTTGCTTCCTGGGTTCCAGACCCATAATTCTAGGAATCTGCTGGATGTCTCCTTTTATGCATCCTGCTGGCATCTCAGCACAGAGTTTTCAATACCCAAATCATCCTGTTCTCCTCAAAACCTACTCAACCTTCTGTCTTTATTTTGGTAAACAGTGCAAATATTACCTTAGTTATGCAAACTAAAAATATTTGACTCTTTGTTCTGCCTCACCCCATTTATTTAACTCACTTTTTATGTTCCATTGTTTCCTGAATTGTGTCTTGGCTGCTCTCCCTCCTTTCTGTTGCAATTGTAATCACCCGAATTTTATGCATTCTCTTCCTCATGTCAGGACTCCTGCAATAGTCTCTTGGGTAATTGTGTCCTTGACTTTGTATTCTTTCCTATTTATCTTACTTATGTCAATCTTCCTGAAGCCCACTTCCAATGAAAGTCTTTCGTCATTTTGCTTCTCTGCTCAATTAAATTTGGACTCTTAAAAATGCTATTCAAGGCTTTCCGTATGTTGGTCTTAAAAGATCTTTTCAAGTTTAATTCTCACTACTGTCCTATAATTAGCCTATTTTCTAGTCAAATGAGATGGCATTTCCTAGTTATGCCCAAAGCTTTCCAATTTCTGTCTTTTTTTCCCTACTCTTTATTTTGCTTAGTACCCCAATAAGTACTTTTGCTCAAATGCTATAAAACTATCCCTTCTCTGAATTGCTGCACAACCTAGTTTGAGCTTCCTAGTGTCCCTGACCTTTGTCAGCCTAAGAGTGCCTATTCTGAGAGCTTGGCTTCACTACTTCTCTCTTCTCCAGTTTATAAGAACTTTTTGGGAAAGAGACCATAGACATCCTTAAAATCTTGTACAGCACCTGAGCTAGTACCTTCTACAGAGTTGGCCCAATGTATGTTTGTTAAATGTTGAATTTAAAAAAAAATCATTATATTATTAAAAGCTTTATAATTAATTTCTTGTGTTTTGTTTTGGAAAGATTTTTAAGTTTTTTCTTCTATCATTTTTTATTTAATAATAGACAATACTAGAAACTATCTCGCATAAACATTTCCACAACAAACTCATTTCTGCTCAAAGATTACTACTCTTACCAACATTTTTAGAGTGATTATAAATTCCTATTTAAATAATTTAGACCTACTGGTCTTTGCATATTATTTCATGGCCCTATACATCCAGGGGAAAAAATAAACTAAGTCAATTACCTGGATATTGGTCCCCAAATTAAAAAAAAAATAACTGGAAAATACCCTTTATAATTAACAACAACAACAAAGAGAATTAGTTATTAAATGCAGGGATGATGTGTCAGTACCTTGTTTATTTCTCCCACAGGACTAAATCCAGTTCTGAGCACATAATGAAAGAGCAGTTCTCATCAATTGATTACATACAGTTGATTTACTTCTAAGAACTCTTTTTGAAACCTTACTTGATCCCTCAGTTCATGTGAGAGCTGACATGTAGACCAAACCTGTGTTGTCTGAGCCATGTATTGTCTGTCTGAGAATTAACCACACAAAATGCTGTCAAACAATTAGTTGTTGACAAGATTCAAGCTTTGTTAAATGAGAATAAAAAAATAGTTGGCAGATGGGTCCCAAGTCTTTTTAAAAGCATTTGTTTTTGTGTGTGTCTGTGTCTGTGTCTGTGTCTGTGTTTCTAGATGCCCTTGTATATTTTTTCCTGGCTGCAGAGTAGAAACAAGCAGTCCTATCTCACTGGGAACAATTGGAGCACTCTCCAACAGGTAGACTCTTCTAGCCATCATAGACCATTTCTGTGCCACAGGAAAAGTTTTCTTCTTCCCAAACTTTATTTTGAAGCAAGTTCAAGGAAATTCAAAACAGCAGAGTTGGGTAGAAAAAATAAGAAGTCTTTTGTTCAGCATGTACAGTTTGAATCATGTCAGGAAATATTGCTACTTCCATTTCATTACACTTTACTATGGAGGAACTTTTTTTTTTTTTTTTTTTAACAAAGTCAGGAGAACTCTAAGTCAGGAGGCTGTCCATAGCTAAGCCTCACGGACAGATGGCCGGCTCAAACACATAACAAAGGGTCTGTTGTGATGTTGCCAATTCTAGTTCATGAAATCTTTTTTGGTATAAACTGGAGAAAGCACTTTGTTCAGTTAAAGATTTTTTTTCAACCTGTTGTCTTTGCCAAGGTCAATGTTTCTATTATATGGGGAAGTATACACTCCCTCTGGTGGTTGATTTAACACAATAGTCTTTACCAAAAGACCCATGAATCTCAGTGGCTGATGTCCTAGTATGATGTGCATTCATTGAACAAATATTTATTGAGTTCTTATTATGCGTCAGGCAATATACAAAGATAACTAGAGTTGGAAAACCCAGGATCTTGCTCTGGGTTTTTTACATACTAACTAACCATTGGGCCTGTTCACAAGGCAGCCACCTAAACTTCTTCTTCATTTTCTTAATAAAGAAGTGTGCATCCTCACTGCTTATCTCCAAGCATGGTATCCTAGATCAAAAAAGATGAAATAACAACCAGAAGGATCATATGTTGTAAAATAGATGAAGTCACTTTAATGCTTAAAATAATTCAATCTCTTTTCCTTGCCGTTAGAATAAAATCCAGCCATATTTCATGGATTCAAAGACCTATCATAATCTAGACTCTGCCTGTTTACCAACTTCACCATTCACCTGCTGGGGAATCCCATGCCTCCATAGCAGCCAAACTTCCATTTCCTTGAAAGTGTGATTTCTCCCTTAAGACCTTCATATGTGCTGCCTCCTCTTCCTGGTAAGCTCTTTCTCCTATTCCTCATCTGCCTTTTATTTATCCTCATTCAAAAGCCACTTTCTCAGAAATCCCTTTGCTAATTACCAGCTCTGAAAATGGTTACCTTTATTATTTTCTTTCATAACAGCTTATTTCCCTTCATTTATCCCATATAGAAATGTATTTAAAATTTTTTTTTTTACTCTCCCATTAAAATGAAAGCTTCATGAGCACAGGTACCGTGACTATAGAGTTCACTAATATATACCTCACACATGTAAATAGCATCCATTAGAATTTTAACAATGCCTGGATGAATGAATCTTGTGGAGCATTAGAGAAATGTGAATTCATTATTTAAAAATGAAATAATATATAATATCTAAAAAAAAGGAGACTATGCAGTTTGAGAAAAAACAGGTTGTTGTATTTGACAAGTATTATTGGGATATGGACTTCTGAAACTATTTTTTTTTAAAGATTTTATTTATTTATTTGACAGAGAGAGATCACAAGTAGACAGAGAGACAGGCAGAGAGAGAGAGGGAAGCAGGCTCCCTGCTGAGCAGAGAGCCCGATGCGGGACTCGATCCCAGGACCCTGAGATCATGACCTGAACCGAAGGCAGCGGCTTAACCCACTGAGCCATCCAGGCACCCCGTAACTATTTTAATTATGTACTCAATCATGTTAATGTCATATATTTCATGACTGCATAATTAAATGGAGTTATAGAATTTTATATCTAAACTATTTGCAAATGATAAAACTGCAGTCCAGAGATGTGATATGATGTATCTAAAGTCATACAGGACATATACAGCACTAAAACATGTGCCTATGATTTATTTGATTTCATTACCTTGTGTTCATGTATACTGTTATCATTAAAATACCTCATTTTTTTAATTAGTTTAGAAACACCTTTTTTAAGTTGATTTATTTATTTAAGTAATCTCAACACCCAACATGGGCCTCAAACCCACTAACCCAAATCCAGAGCCACATGCTTTTCTGATTGAGCCACCCAGGATTCCCAAGACCTCATTTCTTAAAGTTTGTTTGGTAGGTTTGCTAAACTGCTGTATTAATTCCAGACTACTGCAACTATGAATAAATTGTTTAATATTTATCAGGCATTTTTAATCCTGGTGTCCTAGAATTTAGTAGGTGTATATCCCTGTTCAAGTTCTTTCTTCTTCCCTTCCCTCCTTTCTTCCTTCTTTCTCTTTTTTACTCCTCCCCTACTAAGGGCATTTTTCATCCTTTGTGTTCAGAAGGTATTTTCCTTCTGGAAATGCATACTCTTCAGTTCTGGGAAATTTTCTTGAATTATTTCTTTGATCATTTCTTATTCTCCATTCCCATTGTTTTATTTTTCTACAATTCTGCTTCCTCTTCAGACTCTTCTATTTAATTTTTCACTTCTGCTATCATCACATTAATGACAGCTCTTTAATGTTCTTTGACTATTTCTTTTTAAAACAAAATGATCATAACACAATTTAAAAAAAAAAAACTGATCCTGTTTCAAAAGTACAATATCCTTTCTTAACTTCCTGAGAAAACAAATGGCACTATTTTTGAAGGTTTTTCTTTTTTTCCTTTGCATTCTTTGATCTTTAATCTATGTTCCTTTTTTCCCATTAGTATGTTTTAGTCACTGTTTTCATGTTGAAGCTTTCCTCAAATGTTTGGTGATTCTCAAATGTCCATTCTTATGTAAGAGAGGATAAGGTTGCCACATAAGTTAACACTCGGTTAAATTTGAATTTTATGAAACAATGAATACATTTTTAGTATGAATATGTCCCAAATATTAAATTTGTATTTTCTAAATCTGGCTGTCTTAAAAGAGAAGCACAAAGTAGCTGAAGAAAAATCTGTGTGCAAGGATGGAACTTATTGACTCCTAGGTGTCACTGATGTGATGTGGCTGAGCCATTTCATTAGAGGATACCTGAGCATTGGTATCTTTAGGCCTTTACCATTGGGCTGGTCAGAGTCTTCAGACCAGAACCATTCAGTCTTCAGCCTAGGGACTAAAAGCATGGTTGTCAGTGCACTGGGACCTGGGGAGCAACAGGATTTTGCTATGTTCATCATTCAGAATGCATACTTTCAACGAATCTCCCTGTTTTCAATAGAGTATCTCTGGCTTCGGTATTGGTTGGCATCTTTTTGTCTAGGATCTTTCCGATACAGCCTCTCTGGAGCATAAGTCTTCAGTCTCCTGCCAGGAGTGGGAGAGAGCTACTTCTCAAACAGACTGTTAGAAAACCCTTTATCATCTTCAGCTGCATTCCCACTTTCAGAGGTGTATCTTGCTGCCCATTTCTGAGCCTTCTTGGGGTTTTGCAGTGCAAATCAGGTTGCTTCTGGAATCAATGAAATTTCAGCTTCATGATTCTGCTAAGCTAGTTACCATTCAACCATCTGCTTTCTGTCTTCCAAAATGTTGTTGTTGTTGTTTCCTTTCTTATTCTTATTGTCCTTACGGGTTAATGTCTTTAAAATCAATCTCTTTACTGTCTTTTTAGTGGGTTTTGGAGATGGAGTGTAATGTAAAGCATATGTTAAATCTGCCATCTCTAACTAGAAGCACAGCCATGACTTTTCAAAGTGACTCCAGAAGAGTCTTTTAATTGCTTTTCTCTCAATTTTCTCTTTTGTAAAATGAGAAGTCTAGGAGGGAGGATTGTTGATGAACCCCACACAATATTTTATGATTGTATAATCTTCCACATTATCATTTTTAACTGAGACCGTTAGGTTACAAACTTCCTAAACCTTCAAAACAAATTCTGTGTTCAGTCTTATAAGGAATAGACAAAGACACAGTCTACATTTTCAGTTATATTGAGCCTCCCTATTCTGCCACTTGTCATTGTGGGACCTTGAGCAAGGACTTCTCTGAAGTTTATTTCCCCCAAAATGGAGACAGCAATATCAATTTCTCTCATGGGGCTGCTGAGATTAGTAGATAAGTGAATATGTAAGAGAGTGCTTCACATATGGAAATTTGCTAATGCAAATATTAGTTAATATTAATTTTTAAATTAAACATCTCAGCACAATAATTTCTGGCTTTTTAAAAGTATTCTGGTTGGGGAATTGTAGTATTTACTTTTCAGTTACCCCAACTACTATAATTAGTGCTATTAGTCCCTGCAGGTTGCCTGTAAATCTGTTCCTATTAGACATGAATACTATTAATGTTGCTAATAAGGGTCATTCCAAATTGAAGACTATTAATGTGTCAGGTAATCTACCAAGTGCTTTATATACATCATCTGTAATCTTTCCAACCATCCTGCAGGGTAAGTTCCATTGAACCCATTTTACAGATAAGGAAATTGAGGCTCGTGGAAGTTAAGCAGTTTGGCCAAGCTCATTCATTCAGTAAATGGTGGGGTTGGGATTCAAACCAGGTCTGTCTGGCATCAAAATTTATGTGTGCTCTTTTCCTTATGCCAATATGCCTTCTTAACTCTTTAGATTTTATTTATTTATTTGACAGACAGAGATCACAAGTAGGCAGAGAGGCAGGCAGAGAGAGAGAGGAGGAAGCAGGCTCCCCTCGGAGCAGAGAACCAATCCCAGGAAACTGGGATCGTGACCTAGGCTGAAGGCAGAGGCTTTAACCACTGAGCCACCCAGGCGCCCTTAACTCTTTAAAACGCAGTAATATCTCTTATAACACTGAGGCCAGAATGTGAACAAGCTAAATATAGTAGCCATAATTAGGCTCCTGCTAGTCTCAATTTTGGTATCCGTACAATGGATTCTGAATTCCAACCATAAGAATCTATTAGTCATGCTTTCTCATGTCCACTGCTTTTGCTTCTGCTATTTATCTCCTTCGAATATCATTTCTCCTACTCTCTATTCAGTGACTACTTACCCTGAGGGGCTCCACTGAGGTCCAGCTTCTTTGTGAATCTTTCCTTTACTTCTCCAAGCAAAATTAATTCCTCTCTTCTCTATGTTCTGTGTATATTAATTTGTATCATGTAAAATTCCCTCTTTTTAACCATTTTTGACCTACAAAAATTACAACCTTATATCATTTAACCAAATATCTCCTTATGCCATTATATTGTGGCTGGGGACAGGATGTGTCTTTTCTTCCACACCCTATCCCTGAAACATAAAGTACATGACAATAAACCATAATAAAAGCTAACCTTCTGAAAGCTTACTAAGGGCCAGGATTGTTCTACACACTTTACATGAAGTTGCTCTTTTAATCCTCAGAGTAACCCTATGAAAGTCATATATATATATATATATGGGGAAACGGAGGCACACAGAAGCTAAATAACTTGCTCAAACTCTCAAAACTTGACAGAGCCCAAGCAATCTGGCTTTAAAATCCATTGTATGTGTGTGCATGAGTGTGTGGAAGCCATGGGGGGAGGTTATAAAATACATAGTCTACCACTTCTCCAAAAGCCTTTCTTTACTATTCTGTTGGTTGTGTTTTGTTTACTAGTATATTCCCTGAATCAAGTACAAGGCTAGGTGTCTAGTAGATGCTCAGTAAAGACATAAATGAATGAATTTTGTATCATCCATGTTTATTAAGCACCTACCCTATACTCCTAGGTATTATGGTACTAAACGCCAAGAAAACTTAGGCCCAGCTCCAGCCCTTGTGGAGATCACAGCCCTGCAGAGGACCGTGGCAAGCAGCACAGCAGTTACATTGGAACTTCTAGACTTCAGAAATGAGCATTAAGAGTGGTATAAAAGGGCTCCTGAGCACCTGGTGGGGAGGAAGAGGTGATATAAGCGAAAACTGAGTCTTGAGGGGGAGAATAAGCGTAGAATTATCCAAATGAAGGGGAATTCAGAGCCAGTATAGATGTGTTCCAGGCACAAGATCAGGTTATACAAAGGTCCTGAATGGGGGTCAGAAGGGAGGAAGTACAAAGAAGGCATTGGGTGTTCAGAGCAAAACAGAGCAGAACAGAGAAGGGCAAGGGTTGTGGGACCAAGGGCTTAGATATGACCCTGATGGGCTTAATTAATTACTGTTTTTGTGAAACTTAGGTGGATTTCTTAATCTTCTTGTGCCTCAATTTCTTTTTCTATAAAATGAATATAACAACAGTACCCACCTGTTAGGGCTGTAAGGAAGATTATCTGAGGTAATACTTTTAAAGTATTCAAAGTAGTGTCTGGGTTAGGGAAAATGCTCAAAAATTATTCTTACATAATTAATTTTCCTGTATCTAGAGTTAATGAAATAAAATATTTGCTTCAGGAGAGTTAGAAGTTTATGATTTTAGAGCATCTAAATGGGCTCTAAAATAATTAAAATAATAGCCATCACTTAAATATTGTGTGTTTAATATGTATCTTGCAGTATGCTCTCCTCCAAACAACCTTGATATGAACATACTAATGTCCCCATTTCACACAAGTGAATTGAGGTTCTGAGAGGTTAAATAACATCCCCACACTCCAAGAAACAGAGACAGGTTTTAAACTAGGCATTGCCTCCAGAGTCCTTGAGTTGAGTCACCATAATATAATGCCTCTGGTTTTTAAGTTTTAAAATGAAAGTGATATGTGTTGGGTCCTAGGTCATTCTTGGTTTAATGGAGCTATTTGAGAACACAATATAATACAACTGAATTAATAAACATTGGTATGTCAAATTCTTGTTGGTTTCTGTCTCTTCAAGCTTCTTCCAATGGATGGATGATGCCCCAATCCCCTTAAGGACAATCAGTAAGTAAAACCTTGCATAGACCTAAAAGTGATCCCCTTGTGGTCAAATGCGCAAGAAATAGTGAGGTTTTCTCCCTTTTTCATTCTTCACATTCTCTTTTAAAATTTTAACCCAAACCTAAGATTCATTTAAGGTTTTAGAGTGAAATATTCAAAAGAAAATATTTTTGAGAATTTCAAGAACATACAGAGGTGAAAGAGTTAAGGGCAAAGATCTGCTTTGGAAACTTGTGAACTTGAGGAAGTTATTTAACTTCTCTGTGTACCAGATGCCTTATCTCATAAATGGGGATGATAATAATAATAATACTTTTCATACAGGTTATGACATGAAGAATAAATGAGTTAATTCATAAAAAAATGCTTTGTATGATGTCTGGAAGACAGTGCAAAAGTTATTTCCCTGAGGCCATTTAACCAGCTAACGGCAAAAAAAGAATTTTCGCCCAATCCTGTTTTCTAAGCAAGCATTTTTTTCCAACAACAGACTATTATGAACACTCTTGATATAACTGGTATTTGAGTCTCAGGGTGGGTGTTTGTTTCTATGAACTGATTTGTATACATTTACTCCTATTCTTTTTTTTTTTTTTTCTGGTATTGTAATAGTAAGTCCTTAGGTAAAAAGCCCTTTGATAAATTTCTGAATAATAGAAATAACCTAGCTCAAAGTTGAACAGCTGAATTTATGGTATATATCCTTTTAAAAAATATTAACAACTTTAAAGAAAAAAGCAGCATCTGATATAAAACTAAAAAATTTGTGTTTGTTTTTAGCTGAAAAATCCAGAGTTACCAAGCATTAAAAATCTTCAGAAATACTTGTACGTGGAGCTATTAAAGTAGACAGAGCCAATGATGTTGGTATCTGAAAATGAGGTAATTGCAAGGCTTAAAATTTAATATCTTTTCATTTTTGAAAGTGAACCATTATATAAAGACCCAAACTCAAGTTATCCAGAACTTGCAGTCTGAAAAAGAAGAAAACTTGTCTCCTGTTCATTTTATATTATGGAGTGTAAGGTTAATCAGGGAAATTTTGCCATGAGTTGGGGAGATGTGACTATTCTTCCCATCATTTTCTTCTAGCCCGACTGAGCAGCTTAGGAGAGATTCATAGTGGAGGGAATAAGGATTAGTGGGCTAACTGTATTATGAGAAAAAGCATGTAATTCAACGAGGTCATCAGGAAATCATTTCCCAAGGAGGGCCCTTGTCTTTGAAATCCTTTCTCACTCCTGGTCTAACAAAGCCCTAGTTCATTGAACCTCAAAGGATGATCCTAAGCAGCTGGTTTTGGCTGGCCAGCTTTGATGGTTGGGGTGTTTGAACTGCAGTGGGGGTTAAAATGGTCTATTTCAGTTTAATTATTGGTGTATCTGTCCAGGATTCCTCTCAAGGAAGAATGGACTTCATCCTGTGGGAAATGAACATCTCTCTGTGAGTAATATAGGGTCTTAGACAAAATAAAATTACTTTTTTCAAGAACTCAAGTTGATGTTTTGGTGAATTAATTCATCTTATATCTTGGTGCATCTGTGGTCCACTTGGTTTGAGTGAGAAGTATCTGCACTTTGATATCTCTATGCCTGTTATTTTCTGCAACCTAGAAAACTCCTCCACACCTTCACACTTCCCTAAATCCTGCTCTTTATTCAAGGATTCCCTTCTGTAACCTTCCCAAATCACTGAACTTCAAAATCCAAAATTAACACAAGATTTTAACAACCCTTTGTTGTCCTGGGGGAAGAGCAGAGGGACCAATGCCCTCCAGACTTATTTTCAGTCGGAAAAGATTGTTGAGAATGTATCACAGGATGGAATTTCCTAAATTTAGCCTTGTCTTTAATAAGGTGAAGAGTTAATTTTCTTCTACAGTATATGCCTTCCTTTCTGGGCTGAAGAGTTGCTGAATTTGATCTCACTAGATTTCTCCATTAGAATATAAGTTCCATGAAGGCAAGGACTCGTCTAGTTTATTGCTATGTCATGAGTGCCTAGGACACTGACACATAGTGGGTTCTCATTCATTTAAGTGAGTAAATGAATCACCCAGTGTATCAGTTTGGGTAGGTTGGGTTCCGCTGTAATAACAAATAATGTTTGTGTATTAGTGTTTATGCATTGCAGGTCAGCTGTGAGGTCTGCTCCATACCTTTTCACTTTGGAACCCAGGCTGACAAGGTAGTTACCATCTCGAATGTTGCTTATCACTGCATAGAGGTGAAAAGAGCTCTAAGTTTCCAAATAGCAATAGGACATTCTGATTTGAAAGTGATATGTGATCCTTTCGCTTACAACTTTTTGGGCAGACATGTGGCCCTCCTCAAACCACACAGGTATGTGTGCAGTCTTCCTATGTGCTACAAAACTATTGATAACAATAATTACTACATCAAGAGCAGCAAGGTTATAATTGAAGTGTCTTAGGGTAACTTGTCCATTTTTAGAATTTAGTGAGCCCATAAGCCAGCTCTATTTTTTGGAATGACTTTTAAAGTCATAATTCAAACACTTTAAGCTAGAGCAGTATCATGCCAAGGGGATAAAAATTGGTTCTCGAGGGCTGAAAAAAATTTAGATCTTTTAGCTCTCCTAAGGGCCATACTGCATTAACAGATACATAGTATATTTGTGGTATTTAAACATCGTAGTGGGGGCAATTAGGAAAAATAAAATATCTGTACAGGTTCCCTAGGAATCAATAATGAAAAAAGGTTGGAAAACACTCCTTTAAACCGATGAGAGGTGAGCTCATATCTGGATTTTTGTTGCTGGTGGTGTTTAATAGGAGTTATGGCTCCCTAGCACATGTGGATTTTTTTTTCTGGTAGTGAAGAGATGATGCCTACACTCCAGGCCACTTTCATAGATGGGATCCATGTTCTAAAACGTCCTCTTACCTATAGGTATAGAAGGCCTATACTTAGAACATTGTTAACATTAGTAGCAGTAGTAATTTTATCGTCAACACAAATTTCACTCCTCTGGGCCATCATTTAGGATAATCAACACCAAATCAGATGCGTCCTATGCTAAATAATGCACCAACTGATATTCTTGTTCTGATATTTTTGGTCATGAGAGTCAGAAATTTAAGTCAGTCTCACATTGGCTAACCATTTACTGACTTCCTAAGAAAAATCTTATTGTAGGGGCACCTGGATGGCTCAGTGGGTTAGGCTCCAGTCAGGATCTCAGGAGCCAGGATCTCATGAGCAGGAACATTGTGCTCTCTGCTCAGCAAGGAGCCTGCTTCCCCCGACCCCCTGCCTGCTGCTCTGCCTATTCGTGATCTCTCTCTGTCAAATAAATAAATAAAATCTTTAAAAAAATCTTATTGTAAAGACAAGACAAAGGAAGCAAAAGATCCCTTTCTTATTTCTTAGCAAACCTGGATTAGAGTTTTTGCTCACTGTGTTTCAATTGTTGTTTGAGCACTTATTCATTGAGGGACTTCCTTCAAGTTGTATGATTTCTTTGTGTCTTGGTTTCCCCATAGGTAAACGGGAATAATAACAGCACTTACCTCATAAGGTTGTTGCAGGCACTAAATGAAGTAATGTATTTAAGTATTTTGAACAGTGCTCAGTATATAGTAAATCCCAGGTAAATGTTAGTCATTGCTAGCTACATTATGTTATTATTGTTGTTATTATTCCTCACACATTGTCTTTGGCTTTCTTTGTTGTAAATGCAGGCTCCAAACCCTCTTTTTAATTGCATATTTCAACATTCATGTAGCTCAGTTTTGTTTATATTATTACCTGTGGCAGTCCCTTTAGTATTGCCGGAGACAACCCCCATCTGCAACTTGCTTTCTCCTAGAAGTTTTCAGAGATTTGATTAGGTGTTGCCTGTGTGACTCCATGAGCTCTACAAGGAAACCACTTGATGGAACATCAGGAAAAGCTATTTCAAAGGACTGTACCCAAAAAGCATGGTTCCTTGGCATTTAGTTCTTCATATTTTCTACTTACCAACTGAAATGCAGATGGATTTTATTCCTGTTGGAGCACCAACAAACTTGTGAACATGAGGCAAAAAGCATGATACCATTCCTTTAGGGAAAGTGCAGCAGAAGGATAAAATGAGGTCCAATCCACAACAGTATAGGGGGACAACTCATCACCCTAGATAGACTTCTTGATATGTGAAAGAAACAATGTCTATGTGTTGAAGCCGCTGTTTTCTGTTGCCTGCAAGGGGAAAGAAAGCATTCTATTTTTTGTTTTTAAATTTTTTTTATTATTTCACAATTCAAGTATAATTAACATACAGTGCTATATTAATTTCAGGTGTACAATATAATAATTCAACAGTTTTATGTATTTCTCAGTGCTCATAAAGATAAATGTACTCGTCATTTTTATCTATTTCACCCATTTCTCCATCTACCTCCCTTCTGGTAACCACCAGTTTATTCTCTATTTAAAAGTCTGGTTTTTTTGGTCTCTTTTTTTTTTTTTTAGAAAGAATTTTGAAATGATATACTGTTTTTACCTATATGGAAATCTTTCAATGGATCTCAATGCTTTATAAAAATGAATGGAAAGTGAAAAAATATATATATATTTATAAACTATTGGTAAGAGGCATATTACCAGAACATAGTAGTAGTGAAAGAAGTCTTTTAATTTCTTTCCCCAAAACTTATAAAATACAAGGATCACTCCATATGATACTAGAAAATAACAATTTGTCTTTATTATTATTATTATTTTAAATTTTATTTCTTATTTTATTTTTTCCAGTATGATTGAGACAGTTTTCATATAACATAGTATAAGTGTAAGGTGTATAAAATAGTGATTTGGTATATGTATACAGTCCAAAATGATTACCACAATAATGTTAGTTAATACATCCATCACCTCACATAGTTTTACGTGTGTGGTGAGAACTTTTAAGTTTTAGTCTCTTAGCAAATTTCAAAGTGTTAACTATAGTCACCATGCTATACATTACATCCCTAGAAATTATTTAAAACTGAAAGTTTTATTATATACATCATTATTGATGTGCAGATTTTTCCCTAATTGTCCCCACTATGACATTTAACATTTAACATTTACATTTAACATTTAACATTAACATTTAACATTACACATGTATATATACATGTTGTATATATATGTTGTACATAACATATAATATATATACCATGTATTCTTTATATATATAATTACACACACACACACACACACACACATACACACACACACCACATATTCTTTATCCATTCATTTGTCAATGGTCAATGGTCAATTAGACTGTTTCCCTGCCTTGGCTGTTGTAACTAATGCTGCAATGAACATAGGTGTGCAGATATCTCTTTGAGATTGTGATTTCATTTCCTTCAGGTACATACCTAGTGGTGGAATTGCTGGGTCATATGTGTTTCTATTTTTAGTTTTTTGAGGAACATCCATACTGTTTCCAAGGGCTGCACCAATTTACATCCACACCAACAGTGTGCAAATTTCCCTCTACACATCCTCACTAGCGTTTGCTAACTTTTCTCTTTTTGATAATAATCATTCTAAAAAGTGTGAGGACATATCTCATTGTGGTTTTGATTTACATTTCCCTGGTGATATGCCAATAAACTGGACAACCTATAGCAAATGGATAAATTACAACATATATACATCTTAAAACTAAATCATGAAAAAATAGAAAATCTGAACAGACCATAATGAGTAAAGATATTGAATCAGTAATCAGAAACCTCCCAAAAAGAAAAACTAAGGACTGGATGGTTTCACTGGTGAAGTCTACCAAACATTTAAGGATTAATGTCAATCCTTCTCAAACTCTTCCCAAAACTGAATAAGAGAGAACACTCCCAAACTCATTTTGCAAGGTCCAGCTTACCTTCTCCCAAAGCCAAATAAGGACAACATAGGAAAAGAAAACTAGAGGTCAATATCCCTGGTGAATATAGATGCAAAAAATTCTCAAATATTAGCAAGCTGTAAGGAATGTTAGAGAAATGGGATCTGGCTTCCATACTGGGAGGTGTGTCTCACCTCCTATGAAGAATCATATATGGAAGGACATTTCCAAACATCTGAAGGGATTTCGGATACTAGCCAGTCAAAAAGTATGATTCTGCACATCTAAGCAGCAGAGTCAGAATTCAAACCCAGATCTCTCTAACAGTGACATCAGTACTTTCAGCCACAATACTGAAAGTCTCATAATTTGCAGTGAGGAAAACAGCTCCCCAATTTTTAAGATAACAGCTATCTTAATATATTTATAATGGAATATTACTTGGCCATGAGAAAGAATGAAATCTTGCAGTGACATGGATGGAACTAGAGGATATTATGCTAAACAAAAAACTCAGTCAGAGAAATAAAATACCATATGATTTCACTCGTATGTGGAATTTAAGAGACAAAACAGATGAATATAAGGGAAGGGGAGGACAAATAGAGTAAAACAAAAACATAAAGGGAGGCAAACCATAAGAGTCTCTTAACTATAGGAAACAAACAGAGGGTTGCTGAAGGGGAAATGGGTGGGGGATAAGGTAATTGGGTGATGGGCATTAAGGAGGGCACTTGATGTAATGACCACTGAGTGTTATATGCGACTGATGAATCACTAAATTCTACCCCTGAAACTAATAATACACTATGTGTTAACTAATTTGAATTTAAATAAGAATTTTTTAAAAAAGATAACAGGGCTCCCACCTGGTGAATCCAGAGATATAAAAACACAACTTAGTGTGTGTTTCTAAATCACCTTTTCCCTTTATTCTTTTGAGAGGTTTTTTTAAGATCCTGATGGCATTCCCATGAGGAAGATTCACAAAGAGGATTTATTTTCTTTGACAGATGCACTGACAACTGTATAAATTACAAGTGGTTTATCTGTTTGGGATGAGGAAGTGCTTTTTCTGTTGAGAAGAACACATTCCTATAATGGGTAGATGTGACGGAATGAAATGAGCTTTGGCATTGTAATTGTTAGGAAGGTGTCCTTATTCACCTTTTCTTACTTCTTCAACAGGTTTCCACTAAAGTAGTCAGTCTTGGCTGAACTCTTCAGTTGTTTTCTGTCCTTGCTTATTCATATGTCCCTTCGTCCTTTGGGGAGGAGTGGTAAATCTGGTTGAAAAGAAGCTGGCCATCTTGTTTTTACTAATGGGTAGAGTCACTGTCAAAAGTCCTTGATCATGCCTTGTCCTACTGTTGTTGCAGCAAGCACTCTCAGCCTTTGACCCTTGTTTTCTGTCTCCAAGGGAGGGGGGCAGCCAGAGGATCTCACCAGCCTGTTTTGCTGTCTCCTGTGGTTAGCTGGGAGGTAAGGTAGGCTGGTGACTGGCTGGTTATATAGATTTAAGGGCTATCTGAGGACCCACTTCTTGCTACAAGGTTCCCAGGTCTTTATTTAGAAATAAAGTAGAAAGTCTCATTTTGTGTTCTAAATAAAGACCAGGTTCCCAGGTCTTTATTTAGAAATAAAGTAGAAAGGCTTATTTTGTGTTCTCCAATGCCATTTACTACATAATCTCAATTTCTACTTTATTAAGTCATTGATAAAGTTGATATTTTGGTTCCTGTTTTGCTGTTGGGGCATAAATTTGTCTTAGACTAAGGAAATTTCAGAATTAGACTCCCAGGTTCAAATATATCTACTTAATGAATTAGGCAAGTCAATTAGACCACCTGAGCCTCAATTTCCCCAACTATGAAGTGGGAATAATAATATCTGCCTTACCAATATATAACCATATAAAGATAAAAGAGCTACCATATGTTAAGTGTGTTAGCTGGTTGGACCCATAGTAGGTACTCAATGTGAGCTGAATAGCAATTTTTAGAAAGACAGTGTCTATTTACCTTTTAAAATAAAAACATGCTAGTCAGGAAGGGTAAAATAAAATAAAAAATAGAATTAGAACATGGGTTCTAATTTGGTAAAATTGCATGTCATTTTTCTTTCTTCCTTAATAGTAGCTATTACTTATTGAGGACTTACTCTGTACTAAATATTTTACCAAAATTATCATATTTGACCCTATGAATTCAGTGCCATGAAAAGAAGTCCCATTTTACAGATGGTAAAGCTGAAGCTTAGAGAAGTTAAGTAGAAAGTGACAGGGCTGGGGGTGTAGCTTGGGCCTCACTACTCATAACCATTAATCTCTCCTGCAAGTACAAAGGAAAATTTGGCTCAGTTCCTCCTGTCACATGACTGCACATTCCCAAAGGCAGAGTGTGAATAAGTGAAACTAACTTTCCTTGTGAACAGTTGATCAGAATTCAAACCCAAGTCTGTAAGCTACTACACCTAATAATCCATGATGCTAAGCAATATTGTCTCTCATCTTGGGTTCTGTATAACCTGTCTGCATGGTCAGATGTGTTCCTAAATCTGGCATTGATGTCAGTAAGAGAACAGTGAGATAGTAAACAAACTTCTCGGGCTATCTGGATATGAATTGACACCCATACCTGTCAGAACTTCTTGGTTTGTTTACTCATCTCAGTTGTCTACGTAAGTGGTAATGAGAGTGGTTGGGGCCTGATTCTTTTGGAAATCATTGGCTTGTTATCTACTTAGGTTTTCCCTGTCTGCTGAGTGTGATACATATTCAGGGACAAAGTTCTGGTGAAAAAGCACGCTGTGTTTCAAGGCAGCTATCCAGCTAAAAAGTCCATCTCCTGAGAATCTGATCTCTTGGGAATGAAGCATTATTGTTATTACAATACATTCTAATTCTTTCTTCACAATGCCAGGTAGGTTCCCATGAAAAGAAACTGTGTTGTTGGCATTGGATGTCATTTCTAGCAACAGTTCTCCTTGTCCTGGCTACAGGAACTGAGTGGTAAGATGTACTCATGTAAAGGGATCCTGTCTTGGAGAGGGATGGGGTGGAATGGAGTAGGGAAAGGCATAACCAAGAGACTAATCCCAGGCCTGTCACAGACACAAAAACAATGATTGACTACTATGATCCTACACAGTAGTCCTCGAAGGCAAGATTAGAGAGTAACTGTGTGCCTTGTGTGTGTGTGTGTGTGTGTGTGTGTGTGAGAGAGAGAGAGAGAGAGAGAGAGAGAATGATGGAGGTGTGCTTTCATCAGATCCTATTTATTTATTTATTTTTAAAAGATTTTATTTATTTATTTGAGAGAGAGCACAAGCAGGAAGAATGGCAGGCAAAAGGAGAGGGAGAAGCAAGCAGTCTCCTTACCGAACAGAGAGCCTATGCAGGGCTGGATCCCAGGGTCCCAGGATCATGACCTGAGCTAAAGGCAGACGCTTAACTCACTGAGCCACCCAGATAGATTTTCTTTTATTTTTTAATTTTTTATTTATTTATTTTTTCAGATTCTCTTTTAAAAGGAAGTCCAGACCCCAGAGTTCATCTGTTAAAGGATTTAAGTCCTATTTAGTGTTGTCTTTATTTTATATTCCTACTCAAGTTTTAACTTCAAAATTTTCAACATCTTAAGATCTGAGTTCATTACATTAGAAACTGAGCATAAGGGTGCTGGGTGGCATGGGATCGAGTCCTATGTCAGGCTCCCTGCACAGTAGGGAGTCTGCTTCTCTTTCTCCATCTGCTACTCCCCCTGGTTGTGCCCTCTCTCCCTCTCTCTGTCAAATAAATAAATAAAGTCTTAAAAAAAAAAAGAAGGAAAAGAAACTGAACATACTGCCAATATCAAAGAACTCTCATTCATTCATTAGGAGTTATGATCAAGTGCTTCTCATGTAAAAAGACTACCACGTACAACATACACAACCATCCATGGCAGTCCTGCTTTGGACACAAAGATAGGAACAAGATGTAGTTCCTGTCCTCAAGAAATTTAGAGTCCAGAACCTAGAAAGGACTTAAATAGCAGCTAGAAGGAGTGAAAGATTCTTTTCAGCTGGGGCTGGGGGAGGTTAGCATCTGAATTGGGCATTAAGGTGGTTGAAGGGTTAGGACGCATGGAATATGAGCACAAGGACAAAGGATGGTCTTCAAAAAAAGAGCATAGTGAAAAGAAAAAGAGCATAGTGTGACAAATTGTAAAGAGGCTGGACTGCATGAGTCTGTATTGAAGCAAAGGGTATATGAAAGAAAGTAGTAAGAAAAAAGGTAGAGACAGGTTGAAACTTTATCTTTAGTCCTGTGAATCTGATATTCAACTACTTACAGACCTGTACAACGATAAATTTGTGTTTTTAAGCCAATAAATTTGTGTTAATTATTGTAGTATCAATAGGAAACTATTATAAGGACCCTAAGACAAGAAGCAAACATTACAGCAATACCACATAGAAGAAAAAGGTCCAGTCCTAGAGAACTATTTCCTTATTAGTATTGGCTGAGACCACTGACCAGCTGCTTTGTAAGACTAAACTAGACACAGCTACTTCTTCTGAATTTCTTCTATTGAACTTCTCTCAATGGGAAGGGCAGAGATTCACCTTTACTGGAATAGATATATATTCTGGGTGTGAATTTGCTTTCCATGCCCTTCTACCTTTCCATGCCTTATACCATGACCACTAATCGTGGACTAACAGAATGTCTCATCTACCACCATCATGGTATCCTGTATGGTATGGTGTCTGATGAAGAAGCTCATTTCACACCAAAAAAAAAAAAATTATGCAGCAATGTATTCTGCCCATGAAATTAACTGGTCTTATTGCATACTTCCACCATCTGGAACCAGCTGGTATAATTGAAAGGTCTCTTACTGAAGACTCAGTTATAGCACCAGCTGAGAGACAACCCCTGAAAGGATGGGGTTCTGTTTTACATGATGTGATAATCACTTCAAATTAGAAACCATTACATGTGCTATCTTCCCCACTGTCTCCATATATGGGTTCAGGAATTAAGGAGTGGAACTGGGAGTGGCTCTGTAGTAGTTTCCCAGGGCTGCCATAACATTGTGCCACAAACTGGGTAGCTTACAAGAGAGATTTGTTCTCTCACAGGGCTGGAATCTCTAAGTCTAAAATCAAGATGTTGGCAGGCCACACTCCTGGAGGCTCTAGGGAAAAATCCTTTTTTGGCTGTTCCAGATTCCTGAGCTTGTCAGCATTTCTTGACTTGTGGCTGTATGACTCCAATCTCTGTCTCTTGGTCACATCGTTATCTCTTCTTCTCCATTTCTTCCATGTGCCTCGTTGAAGGACACTTGAGGTAAGATTTAGGGCCCACTTGATAATATAGGGCCCTCCTTATCTCAAATCTCTTAACTTCATATATCTGAAAAAAAAACTCCTTTCCCAAATAAGATAATGCCCACAGTTTTGGGGGACTAGAACATGGGCATATCTTTTTGGGAACCACCATTCCACTCACTGCAGCTACACATCTGAATCATAAGGGCGGCTCTTTAAAAAAGAGAGAGAGAGAGTGTGTGAGAGAGAGAGATTTCCTTGGGCATTCTGACTCTGCATTTCAAAAGGTGGTATCTAGAAGTCTATATCCACAGATGATTCTTGTACATCTAGGCCATGGACCCGCATTTAAGCACCACAATGTGTTGCATGCAAGGCCCTTCAATTTTAGACTTGCTAACTTTATTACTCTGAATAAGTTATGCAACATCTCCAAGCCTCAGTTTCATCTGTAAAATGGAATTAAAGTACATTTTTTAAAGGCAAAAATACCCTTTTTAAAGGATTCTGTGAAGATTTAACAAATTAATGCATGTGACATGCTTAGAAGAGTGCCTGGACCATAGTAAGCCCTTGGGAAGTGTTTGGTATCATTGTAATTATTATCGCTACTATTATTATCATTACTGTCATCACCAGTAGTTATTCCATGATATGAGAGCCGGTATCCCAGTCATGGCTTTCATCCCACTGTATTTGGGAATTTTGTCCCATACTACCAAGTGTCAGAGGGTCACAACCATCTTTCCAACTCAAGCAGGAATAGAGGCCAGATTCACAACATCCTTACAAATTTCAGATCATCTCTGTCTTAGAGTTGTTACCCTAACAAAATACCACTTTCAAATTAATTTTTTTATCATCCCCAATTTGGATGAGATAGTCTGATTGATAACTCACAGTTCCCAAGAAGGATGAATATAGGATGGTTTGATTTTCCAGGTAGTCACAAAATATTATCATACCTATGTGTTTATGTACTGGCTGTTCATGTAGCAGCAGAGTTGAGTAGTTGCAACAGAGGTCATATGGCCTGTAGAACATAAAATATTCACTATATGGCCTTTACAGAAAAAGTTCACTATGCTAGATGCTCAAGCTACGAACACACACACATCCTTGTGCCTATTCTCGAAGAGTTTACAGACTTGGGTGAGGGATGGAAAAAAGAAAACCCAATAACCAAGTATAGTGGACAAATGTCTCTACTAATTGTGTGAACCACGAGAACAAGATTTATAAAGGAGGAAAATGTTTAGTTCTTTCTATGAAAGGTTTAAGAAAGACTTAGAAGAGGAGATGAAATTGAGATTGAGCATCACAACAGATATGATTATGCTCAGTGGATACCACAGGGTATTTCAGAGGAAGATTCAGTGGGATCAAAGGAGTCAGGAAAGTCAGCAGAAAGCATGGGAATCACTCATTAAGTTGCACAGTGCCGCTGCAGCATCTGGTGTGTGGGGTTGGGGGACAGAAGGAGTAAGTTAGGCTAGTGGTAGGTGGGTCCTAGAGACAGAGAAAAGAAACCCAAACTCTATGACATGGGAATCCCCTTTCTATCTTGTAACCTTCATCAGAACTGCTGTGGCCTCCTGGATGACTCACTTTTTTTTTTTTTTTAAACAACTGATACTGTTATCTATAACCATGTAAAGATGGGGAAAGTAGTGGGGGTGGATCCGGTCATCGTGACATTAGCCTCTTAATTTATGTCTTTGTAAAGATGTTTGCATAGCAAACTTATTATGTTTTATGATTGGGAAACTATGAAAACTCCTCTGGAATTGATGGTCATTCGTTACAACAGGAATCTAATTTTTCAAAGCACGATGTGGACAACACAGACACAGTACAAAGATAAGGAAAGAAATGTCTTGAGACCCCCCCTACCCAACCCCAGCCATAGTCATATAAAAATGACAAGTAAATGAGTTTTGAATAGAAAATGAGAAAGCCAGGCATTGTGGTAGGAGGGGATGTTCCAAGAACAGCTGTGCAACTGGCCCATCAAAGGGTACACAGGAAAGATGCTCTCCTTTCAGGATTCGTTTGTCATTGAAAATTATTTTCTTGATTGTCCCTTCCTTGAACTCTAAATTCTGGTGGTGAATAAATTCAAACTCTATGATGTTCTGTTGAGAGAAGAAAGGTAAAGTGGGAAGTGCCTTGGGAGGGGTTGGAAGAAACTGCATTGGGGGCTCTAGAATCACTATCATCATTACACCATCATAATTCACAAAATTTCAGCAGATTGTATTTGAACCATATTTGAATTGTTCTTCAGACGATCTTAAATTGTTTGCTACTAGAAATTGACCCTGAATGTAGTATCATGTTCGTGATAAAGAATTGCAGAACTGGATCTACTCCTTTGTCTCTTTTCTTCCCCATGAAGTAAGAATATTGGAAAAGTTGGGATAGAGGAGTGGAAGAGCATTTGAGGTTAGGATATCGGGTTTCCCAAGATAACTATAACTCAGTTGCCTCTAACCTGCTATTTATTTACTCTGTGATCTCAGAAAAATGGCCCCTCTGAACCACAATTTCTTTATCTGAGAATAATATGTATAAATCATATGAAACTACTAAGAATATTAAATTAAGTAAAGAATTACAAACTAGCCAAGAAAGACTTCATCTTCCCCTAAGGTTTGCAAAAAATCAAGGAGAATTTAGGTGATAAGAGATAATAGGTTTTATATGTGCTTAATCAATTGTCTTTAACATATATTGAAAGCCTGAAACATAGTCTGAACTCTACCCAATTATCCCACTCTGGGGAATCTTTCTTAAGAAAACAATATGGTACTATTTAGGATTATTTTGTGGTAACAAAAATTATAAATAATCTGAATGTTTAACAAAATGACTAAATAAAATAGGATGCTACTTTGTGAATTATTATGGGGTTATTTATATGGATTTATAATTCTACAGCCCCTGCTGAAGTCTCTTCCAACTTTAGAAACACAATCACACCTTATACAATGTATTTAAAATCACAACATTAATGTGAAGGTATATTTTTACAAGGAAAAACAATATAAAAATTTATGGAGTTGTGCTTGGAGAAAAAAATATCACAACATTGAATATGACTACTGACACAACCTAGTGCCAAAATCTGTGACAGTTTTCCATAGATTTTCTGGTCAGTGGAGTTGGATTGAGAAAAATCAGTAGCCTACCAATGCATCACACAATAAGACTAAGGAATCCTAAACTGCTGGGAGAGATAGAATGATACTTCATTTCTTCCTCACAGTTTGCCCTCTGGTTCAAGACCTTTACTTATCAAAAAACCGGTAGCCATGCTTCAATTAGTTAAGTGGTATGTTTTGAAGAAACCATAGTTGTCTTACTCCCCATCTGCTATGGACTAAATGCATCCCCTCAAAATTCATCTGGTGAAGCCCTAATATGGTATGGTGCTATTTGGAAGTGGGCTTTTGGGAAATAGTTAGGTCATGAGGGTAGAACCCCCATGATGGAATTAGCACCCTCATAAAAGAAAAATGAGTGAATTTGTTTCCTCCATTTGCTGCTCACCAGGTGAGGATACAAGGAGACAGTCCCTCAGCAGACACCACTGGCACCTTGATCTTGGACTTCCAGCCATCAGAACTGTGAAAAATGAATGTTGTTTAGGCTTCCTTGTCTATGGCATTTGTTATAGCAGCCCAAGTGAAGACACGGTTATATCTGTGATCCATCTTTCAATATCATTTTGCAGAATGTTCCTTCCAGAAAGCGGGGTGGGCAGCTATGGGATGGTGGTGATAGTGGTGGTAAGCTGGTTACCACTGTGCTTTTGCGTTCCAGGGGTAGAGTTCTTTCAAGCAAAGCATTGTAGGGAATTCTGCAACAGATAACCAGCAGCTTAGGTAAAAGCACAACTTATGCAGTTCCAAGTTTCAGAGACCTGAACAACAAAGGTAGGAACCATTCCATTGTGGGCCAGGAGAACTGACCTAGGTGAATTCCTGGTAGGCATTGGCCAGAAGCTGTGCAAATTGATTGCATTCCAGTTATGCTTTCGAGTGAAACTGATGGATACAGAAGGCAGAGAACAGAGGTCAAACCAAAATTACTTAGAACTTTCTTGGCCTAGAAAAACTCTTCAGCATCTTCTTCCAAAGGCCCACTAAATTCCAAGTAAACAAATATAAAAACTTATTCCAAGATTGTGAACCTCTTTTTTTTTAAGTCATGTCTAATATCCCAAACATTAATTTACTTGGCATTTCTTGCAATAGTTAACACAATATATGTTGCAAACTGTTGGTATATGCAGGTGGGAAAATGAATTAATGATTGTAGACACAGTTCTATTTTGGCCACAGGGTAGATATTAGAATCACTCAAATTAATTGCTGGAAAATAAATGCTTGTCATGAATGATGAAGAACTAACATCAGGGGACAGATAGACCATCTTCTGTATTACTAAGTTTAGTCCTTACTAATTTTACAGATGATCAAAGTGAAATTTGGAGATAGGTTAAATAATTTGCCCTAAAGTATATTTCTAGGAAATGACTTAACCAGGATTCACATTTAGTTGTCTGCATTATTGATAGTTGTCCATGTAATATGAATTCAGTAGAAAAGGGGGAAGACTTAAGGAAAGGGGACCAGAAAGAATCTGTGCCTCATCTATGAACTCCTCACAAACTCTTCAAGAAGATTTAAAATTCCAGGATAAAAATCCTAATCCCTTTGTTTAAAAACATTGTTCCTATTAAAACGCAAATGTAAGTAGGAGTGGAAAGATTAACTATCAACTCTCAGTCAGTGTCACATTTATGACAATTACCCTTGGCTCCCTTCCTGAAAGTTGACTTTGATAAGCAAAAGAACCAGTGTGCCAGAGGGAAATAATAGCCTAGATAAAGAGCCTCAGGCTCAGGAGAAAGTGGGGAGCTACTTTGGTATTTTGGTCCTGGCATTGTATAATGTATGCTTGTGAATATTTAAGAAAAAAAAATACATTTACACACAAGTATAAATAAGAATCTGACAAAGAATGTGACAATAAAAGCAACTATCCACTGATTAGTTAGGGACTGGTTTGGCTACCTAAAACAGAAAATCCAAGTAGTGATTACTTAAATAAGATAAGGTTTATTTTTCTGGCGTGTAATGGAAGTCTGATGACATCATTCAAGGACCCAGTCTCCTTTTAGCTTTCCTCTCTGCAAGCCTGAAAGTTAACCTCTCAGGATGGCTGCCAGGACTCCAGCAACTGTGTGGAGGAAGGAAGACTGGAAAAGGCAAAAGAGACACAGTTCAGCTGATTCCTTCCTCTTTAGGGACCTTTCTGAGAAGCCCCCTTTTGGGGACTTAATCCCATAATTAATTCATTGGCCAGCACCAAGCTACATGGCTATTCTCTCTGCAAAGTAGGTTGGGAAATGTAATTTTCTTTGTGCTTATTTCACCCAGCTAACTCAGGGTTTAGTTAGTAAGAAAGATTCGTAAGAAAGGAGAATGCATATTGGTTCCATATCTGCCACATCTAAATCTACAAATACAGACTGATCTTTGGCTTCTGCTTTGGGTGTGAAATAATAGCAGTCCACAGGACAATACTTCTAAATTTTGGAGGGGAAAAATGTAACCCATAATTTTACACATAACGAAGTCATAATTCATATGAGAAGCAACAAAAGAAATTAATCTACAGCTAAAAAATTTTCCAATATACAAGGGCTTAGAAAATATATAATCTATGTGCTGCACTTCTTAAAAAAAATCCCAAATGATTTTTACAAGTGACTAAGAGATGAGTCAAAACTAAAAACATAATCATGAGTTAAATATAAACTCTAGAGATAATCATTAAGATCAGTTAAACAGGGAGTTGACCAAGATATTATTTTACATAACTGTTTTAAATACAATTAAAATAAATGTAATGTCTAACTAGATAACTCAATGAAATATAAACATTTTTTATAAAAACATCAATTAATACAATTAATTCAAGATGATAGAAAAAGCATTAAAAGATTAATATCTATGAAGGTTTTGAAAAGTTATCAAGAATTGTCACAAAAGGCTAAAAGACCAAATAAGTTTACTGGTAATTTCTTTCAGACTTTTAAAGAAAAGATAATGCTTATGAAAAAGTGAAAGTTTTCCTAAATGATTTGTAACGTTTCATAAGCTTGACACCCAAAATTCATAAAAGTAACCAACTGAGGTATCCAATTTGACATTGCATTTATTTTAATTGTATTTAAAATAGTTAAAATAATTGTGTAATCAACTCATTAACTGATGTCAATGCAGTAAAAACTATAAACAACTTCTCATAAATATGAAGCAAATATATATATATATATAAAAGTATTAGTATGGGGCTCCTGGGTGGCTCAGTCCTTAAGAGGCTGCCTTCAGCTCAGGTCATTTTCCCAGCATCCTGGGATCAGCCCCACATAGGGCTGCCTGCTCAGCAGGAAGTATGCTTCTCCCTCTCCCACTCCCCCTGCTTATGTTCTCTCTCTCACTGTTTCTCTCTCTGTCAAATAAATAAATAAAATCTTTAAAGAAAACATGTATTATTATATAGCAACTAACATAATCAATTACAAATGTAATCATAAATTAAATTAGTTGTAATTTCTAATCCATAAATATACATTTATAAATAATAATATATAAAGATAAAGCATAAGCCAATTTAATTCTACTTTATAATTCTACTTTGTCAAGTAGTATTTATAAAAAAATGCAAGTATAATTTACAATTATGAGTTCCATTAATATATAAGATCAAAAAAGAAAATTTCTGATCAGTAAATAAATGCTGAAAATGTTTTTAATAAATTGCAATATGTATTCCTATTAAAATCTAAAAATTTAATACCAGAAGACTATTTTCTTAACATGGTAAAGAATAGCTATCTTATTTTTTTTTTTTAAGAATAGCTGTCATAAACCAAAGATGGCACTTAAAATACTTGAATATATCACTAAAACTAAAATCAAAAGCATGTTGCTATCACCACTATTAGCCTACATTAAGAGTTCTGGTCAAGGCAATGAGTAAGACACAGAACTGAAGCAAAAGTCAGAGGCATTGGAAGGGAGGAAACGATATTATTGTTATTTATAGATGACTTGATACTTTACCTACAAATCACAAAAAATCAATTGAAAATTAATTGTTGGCTTAAAAGGTATATATACAACATAGTCAAAACTCCTTTTAATATGAAGTAATCTGAAAATATGAAAAATACATCAGTTGTTATAGATAAAATATATGAGTATACAAGTACATATATATAGGTATAATATCCATATATTCATATATATGTGTGAATATATATATTCACACACATATAAAACATATATGTTATATATATACATATATATGTATATATATATATATATATAAAACAAGTCATGAACTAAGAAGGATTTACACAAAGAAAACTGCAAACATACTTGGGATATAGAAGAAGATATGAATAAATTCAGAGCTTATGTTCTGGAGGGGGAGAGGCCATAGAGTAAATATTGGGTGAAAAAGTGCTGCTTTACAAGTCAATGTATAGAATTAATATAAATCAAGTTAAAGTTCAGAGATTTTTGTGGAGAGAGGGAAAATTTCACAAAATTATTATAACTGTCACCCAGAATGCAAAAATCGTATTGGTTGGTGAGTTGCAGGACGTGCAGTCTCCTTAATCTGGAATCCCCATTTTCCTGGACCCCTTCTCTGCCTCTAGGGCTAGTTTGGGGCTTCCCTGAGCCATCCTGATAAATTGCCATAAAGTCTTGGAGAAAGGGTTGAGGTCTTGATCTTCTCTTTACACTAAGGTCCTTGGACTACTTATACAAATTTTCTTCCCTCTGCATTAATCTTCAGTCTCTAAATATCAACATTTCACTTGAGAAAAGATTTAATAAAATTAACTTCCACCTCACTAGATATATCACTATACCTGTATTTTCCAAAATTACCTTTAATGAGCCTGTATTGCCTTGGAACCAGAAATAATGTTAACATTATTTTAAAAATTATTTAGGAAGAGATCTTAGTGGAGTGCTTGGGTGGCCCAGTTGGCTTAGGATCCAACTCTTGCTTTCAGCTCAAGTCATGATCTCAAGGTTGGCGATCAAGACCTGAGTTGGGCTCCGCACTCAGAGCAGAGTCTGCTTGAGACTCTCTTCCACTCCCTCTGCAAATTCCCTTCTCTAAAATAGATAAAATAAATCTTAAAGAAAGAGATCTTCGCATCTTAAACGGTTATAATAATAAGTTATTTTAAGAAAAGAAAGCCTGTTTCAACAACTGGAATTGTAGCAAGCTTCCAGTAAAAGTTATCTGCGGGGCTCTAGGAAAGCTGATAGAAAACACCCAAATCATGGTTGAAACTATAATATCCACAGAATATAGGAAATGGACTGGATGTAAAATTATTTTTTTTAAGATTTTATTTATTTATTTGACAGAGAGCGAGAGATCACAAGCAGACAGAGCAGCAGGCAGAGAGAAAGGGGGAAGCAGGCTCCCCACTGACCAGAGAGCCCGATGCAGTGCTCGATCCGAGGACCTGGGATCATGACCTGAGCTGAAGGCAGAGGCTTAACCCACTGAACCACCCCATAAACTTATTTGGTTAAAATTCCATTCTCTGTTTAGGAATCTGGTGACCATTTATACATGTTAAAAATGCTAAAAATTATGAGATAAATTAAGAATCATGTCCTATTAATTACTTGGAAGAAAATAATCAAGAGGTTAACTAATGAAATAATGAGACTTCCCTACTTTGCCTTTTTTCAAATAATGGAGTGGATTTGAGGTGTTTTTTCTCTCTCTTCTTTTTTGCCAAAACCTTCCATTTCTAGCATTGAGGTTATAAAATTCAGAGCCTCTTACATGTTTTTTCTGTTGGGAAAATGACCCATGTTGGGCAGGAGCGTAGGGCCAGAGGGGCCTTTGCTCCGGAATGGCTCCTTTTCTGGTAGGTGAAGGAGGAGATGGGGCTTTCTGCGTTACAGTCACCTCCATGTGTGCTAGCTGATTGCTCTGTAGTTATGTGCTTGGCACAGAATAAGCATTCATTAGATCTCTGTTGTATAAAGCTTTTTGTCGATTTGTGATAGTCTTAATATTTTCTCCCAGATTATTTGTCTTAGGTTGAATGATAGTCAGTCCACAAATTAACTGATCCACGACAGATAATTGAGAGTTGGTTATACATACAAAACAAAACTACTAAGAAAATAAGATAAATACTCAGTAGAGGAAAAAAATTAATAAAAGCAAAGGAAGTAATACATCAAAGTGGTAACCACAGATGAGCTTGAATAGTGGGATTTCTGGATTTTCTAAAACACTTAACCAATATTCACTAACTTTATAATAAAAAATAGATTTTTGAAAGTATTTTCAGATGTGTTTGCACTTTGTGGTGGATTTAGGATTTTGTTTACATGGTATCATAAAGCTCAATTGATTTGGTAGTTCCTTAGACAATCAACAGATCTAATAGCAAAATACAAAACAAACAAAAAAACTCAGACTTGAAATCGGTCCCTAATATAATTGAAATCTTTAGTTTATAATTGACTTATTCTCACATTGAAATAATACATGACATTATCTCTTAATACTAGAGAGAATAAGGGTAAGAAGTATACTTAAAAGAACAATAAGCAATGGTGAGCAAACATCAATATTTTCCCCCTTAATGCTCCCTATGTACCTAACTTATGATGCTAGTACAAAATTTATCCTCATTATTTTATGATTATCTTCTCCCTATTAATGAACCTACAAATTACCTGAGAATAGGAACCCTGCCTTAATCACACAGCCCATCCCTGGAATAAATTAGTTCCCCATGTAGTATTCTCCCACAACTCCCTGAGCTTCCCTGTCTGAGAACTCATCATAATTATAAGGAATATGTTTCGCCCTCACTTTTCTGGTTTTACGTGGAGGGATCTCCATTAGAGTGAAAACCTCTGTCTCTTGTCCTCTCCCGGCTTCTTGTACTCTTAACCTCTGGGCTTAGCTGGGAGTGTGGCACTCCCCTTCAATGGAGGCGACCAGCCAACTGGCAGAGCCAGCCTGGGTTAGCTACTGAGCAGATAGAAGAAAGTGAAGGCAATCGTAGATTGTTTGCAGTGGATGCTATTGACAGAGGACCTAAATGATTTTTGCCTCTGTCTTCCTGCGTGGACTCTCAGTCAGATGATTAAACTACTCTGAAGAAGTCCTACAGTTTTATAGAGAAAATTCAGCTCAAGGGAGTATTAGAAAGCTCTGTGACTAAGTAAGCCCCATACTCCAAACTGTTTTATCAGTCACAAAGCTGGCATTGTGACCTCCACCTCTCTGATTCAGAACTTGCATGAGAAAGAGAATGGTATAATATGATTTCTTAAAATGCTAAAATTACTTTCAATATGGTATTTCTATTGCCTACTAGATGGAAGATCCTTGAAAAGCATAGATTCTACGTCTATTTGTTTCAACATTGTCTTCCCAATGTCCATCATTGTGCCTAGCATGCAGTAGGTACCCAATGAATATTTGTGGAATGAATGACTTTATCTTTTGATTATTGCTTTTTAGTACAGTCCCTGTACCATAGACTGGGTGGCTTAAAAAACACTTATTTCTCATAGTACTAGAAGCTGGGAAGTCTAAGATCACCTGTAGATTTGGTGGCTGTTGAGATCCCCCTTCCTGGTTTTGAGAGAGCCACCTTCTTGCTGTGTCCTCACTTGGCAGAAAGAGAGAGCGAGCGAGCTCTGGTCTCTTTCTCTTCTTAAAGCGGCACTAATCCTATCATGGGGGCTCCACCCTCATGACTTCCTCTAAACCTGTTTATCTCCCAAAGGCCCCATATCCAAATACAATCACATTGGAGACTAGGGTTTCAACATATGAATTTTAAAGGGGAACAAACACAAAGTTCATAGCAGTCAGGTCATAGAATTGGTGCTTAGTAAACTTTGAACTGAACTGAGGCTTGGATTTAAAGGATAGGCGTTGTGGAAGGAAGCACATTCTGGCTCATTCTTCTTAGCACTTTAACCCAATCCTCTGTTTCTGAGTGCAAGCAGCCTCTTAAGCCTACCTGAGATTTTCCCTGTTGCTTCCCTTTCCCATCTCAACACAGTGCCTGAGGGGATGGGAGGGAGTATAGGCAGATGGGAACCTGTTGGTTGCCTGTTTGCATGCCTCATCTTAAGTACTATGAAAACAAAATTATATTTTGTTGAAAAAGACAAAATTTGGAGTGGGAGAGGAAATGAAGTATAATAATAATAGTAATAAGATTTAGAATCTGCTCCACTTTCTATGTAGTACAAAGAGACTTATTAATTGTGCTATCATTCCTCTGCACAAGTGATTCTGTCCAGGCACTGGCCCACCTCCCATGTCGTGGGCTCTCTTTGGGCCATGCCTCCTACTGAATAACTCCACTTAGACTCTGAGTTAGGAGTGGAACATTTTCTTAATTTCTACCACAGAGAAGAATGATACTACATGTTGAACATCTGTGACTCTTAAGTGTGGGCTTCATACAGTACCCACAGCACTTTCCCACACATAAATCTCTGTGTGAACTTAGGTGAACTGATACTTGCCTTCATAGGTGACTGTGAGGCCAAGTACATGTTGTCCTTTAAAGCATAAAACCAAGACTCCCTTTCTAATGGGAAAAAGGCCACAGTTTGAGAAGCCTTGAACAACAGCTCACAGTAATGTTGCTTGTCTGCTTTTTCCTCCTGCTTTTTCCAGCCTGGGTGACAGGAAGTTCATTCAGTCAGCTGGAATCTCAGGTTCTCAGAGTCAGAAGGCATGGTCTCCTCAACCACCCAGGGCTAATGTTCCTTCTCAATATGTGTGGTCCAGCCTATGTTTTTCCTTCTCTCTGGGCAAGGAGATGACAATGTCTTTGAGATCACTCACTACATCTCCAGACAGCTTCAGTCAAATGAGGAGGTTATATGACAGTATGTCTAGGAAATCCAGATAGATTAGATAGATGATGATGATAGATGATAGATAAATGATAGATAGATAGATAGATAGATGATAGGTGATAGATGATAGATAGATAGATAAAGTAAGCATGAAGGATGATAAGTGCTTCAAAATACTTAAAAGCTCTTCAAAACACTTAATTCCACCCTAAGGAACAGTGTTTCTGTAACCTGTTTTGCTTTACACTATCTAGAAAGACAAGTAGACACAAAGCATTTCTAGAAGGAAAACAATCCTAGTATTACTCAAACACAAAAATGCAGATGCAGAGAAGTCAGGGAATGAGACTACACCACTGTTTCCTTCCAGTCCTTTCACTGAGTTCTTGATGGTCAACAGGAGCCCTTCTTCCTCTGGTCTTTCTCCCTCTCTCTCTCCACGGTTTTTCCATCCTCTTACACATTTCTGTAGAATCCAAATTCCACCCTGGATTAAACAGATCCTTTACAATCCTCCACAGGAGTAGGCTTGGGTTTCCAGAGGTTTCTGAGTGGGATATTATTGAAGTGAACACCTGTTACTGATATTTAATCCATCATATATGATTTAAGATATTATTTATAGTAAAAAAATAAAAACCCTACTAAGAGTAATTGGAGCAGAGAACTGCATTAGGTTACATTGAATTTGCCATATAATTAAACAGATGTAATGATGAAAGGTGTTAATCTAGAAGAGAAGATATCCAGTTTTTATGGAGAGTAGAAGTTACTCAATCATAGTCATAGTTAGCCTTGAATGTTGCCTATTTCTATTGCCTTACTCTTTTCTCTTTCTTCTTTGTCATCACTCTATACCTTTAAAAAAAATATTTTATTTATTTATTTGACATAGATCACAAGTAGGCAGAGAGGCAGGCAGAGAGAGAGAGGAGGAAGCAGGCTCCCTGCAGAGCAGAGAGCCCGATGTGGGGCTCGATCCCAAAACCCTGGGATCATGACCCGAGCCGAAGGCAGAAGCTTTAACCAACTGAGCCACCCAGATGCCCCTATACTTTTTTTTTTAATCTCCTGAAAAACAAACAAACAAAAAAAGAAAGCCACTTTCACTCTTTGCTTTGCTTCTTAGAAAGAATTTGATGTATGACTCTTCCTCCTGTGCAAGCTAGAGATATAGAGTTTCTGATTCAGGTCAGAATTACTGGAGCCAAAAAGACTATGAAAGGCAGGTGTAAGGATGAAGGCAGTGAGAATCAAAGACACAGTGAGGTGACAACTCTGGGTTAGATCAGAGGATGCCTGTTGGAGGGCAGGGGATATGAGATAGATAGCTAAGATGGAGCCAGACTGTAGAATCTTATGAATCTTGACTTAGTTCTGTTGCACATTGGAAAAGCAACCATACATTTGCAATAGCAAGTGTTCCTCTCCTGCACCTCTACCACTATCTTGTCTCAACTTCCTCCTGGCTCATCTCCCTCTCTCCTTAGGTGGGGAGCTCAGCTGTTCTGGACAACAGAATGGGAAGTCACTGAGACACCCTGGAGCTTTGCTTTTGTGGTTCTGACACAGAGCATTAGACCTAATTTAATTTGAAAATAATATAGTAAGATGAAAGGAAATCCCACTTGAGCTCCTCATTTTAAAAAGAGTTCAAATGAAAAAATGATATGAGCCTGAGACCTGAACCTCAAAGAAGGCCCTCTGGTCAATGGAGGCAGATGGGGCCAGATGTTTTTCTCATCTGTGTTTCGTCCCTTCTGGCATGGGGGCCAGAAGAGGGAAGGAATCACACAGCAGAAGAACACGCCAATTTGCTGATGCTGACCTCTTATTTAGCTTATGGAAATTTCATAGCATCTAAGGTCTAACTTTCCCCCTGGATTTGAGGGGAAAACTACCTATAGCCCTCTTGAACTAGTTTCATGGAAGGAACTTTGTTACTGTGCAGAATTTCACCCAAGATTAATTGAACTTGACAACCTGAATGTCTTCTGCATGATGTACTAAGGTAGTGTTTTTGAAAAATGTCAGTATCTGATCCTTGGTGTGTGGTTTTTAGATGTCCAAAGTATTCCCACTTCTCAAATTCACTTTAAGAAGCTGGAATGCAATGCATTTCTGGGTTTTCTTTATTTCAGATGAATCCCCACCTTGTTATAGCAGAGTTAAATATACTCCAAATCAACAATTCATCACAATTAAACAAAATACTAAATGATATCCAGACCGGCTGACCTTGGTTCAACACAAAACATTCTCTACTTTACGGGAAATTGGGATCACAGGCCAGCTTTACATTAAATGGAAAGTGTACGCTACCATCTTGTGGACAAAATATAAATAACACTGAAATATTCTCAAGACTACTTCTTTCCCTTCATAGACCGTTAATACCTAACTTGTCTTAGCCTACCATATCCCAGCATGATGTCCTATGTAGTTTGGAATTTTGGACCTAAATGATCCTTGTCAACAGAACAGGCATAGTACATGAAGAAATGAGAGTTTACTGAGAAAATTGTGGAACACAATTACCAGAGACACCTGGGTCCTCATATAACCCTTGCCTTGACTCTTGTATCTAGTTTTCATTTTCCCAATTACAAAAGGCTTCTGTTCATCTTGTATTAGACACATGGGTTTTGGGTGGTGTTGACTGGGTTTGCTTAACACAGTGTCTATGGAGGTGAATGTGTTAATACTCATAAAAATTAGCTTATCAACCAGTTATTTTCTAATGAATGTTAAAAAAATAGTTATTTTTCCCCTGAATGCTTTGTATACTTACACACACACACACACAAATCTCCCCCTCGTCACGGTACTAAAGAAGTGACATTCTACAATGTGGAAGCGTGATTGCTGTCATTACAGCTGAATGAAAGAAGAAGAAATCATAGGATCACAGCATCTTAGGATGGACAAGGACCTTCAAGTTTATCAAACTCAACCACGCTTGTAATGCTTGAATCACTTGTACAGTACCCAGCCACTGTGAACATTTCCTCCCAGAATGTAAGAAAATACGGGCGATTGGATCCATGTGAAAGAGAAACAGGAGATTTCTAGTACAAATTTCCATAGATTCATTTGTTGTTGTTAATACAGAAAGAGAAATTAGCAACATTAGGCTAGTTGTTAGAGAATCTCTATGGAATATTCTGTAAATGCGGGTGCCTGGGTGGCTCAGTTGGTGAAGTGGCTGCCTTCGGCTCAGGTCATGATCTCAGCGTCTTGGGCTCCTTGCTCAGCGGGGAGCCTGCTTCTCTCTCTGCCTCTCTACTCCTCCTGCTTGTGCTCTCTCGCTCACTGGCAAATAAATAAAATCTTTAAAAAAAAAAAGATTCGGTAAATGCCAGTCTTTCTCCTTGAGGTAGAAGTCCTAGCTTATATCTATATATATATAGATATGTAGATATATATATGCTAGTATATACCAAATGGCCCCCATGCCCACTGTTGCTCAGAAGATCTTCGAAAGTTAGAATCTTCCAGTAGTAAAAGAGATGCAAGATATCTACCAGGGTGAGAATCTGTTTTCTTACATCAATTCTTCCTTTAAGCCATCACATCTAAATTAAGGATATAGCATAAGAATGTTTGTGTGTGTACGTGTGTGTGTGTTGCTCCATGAATTCTTCCTCATAGGGACATTATGACACCCCTGCCCCCAGGTTGACCCCAGTGATAAAACACCACTGAAGGGGTTTGCATCATGTTCATTTCTGTTGTGAGTAAAAAATATGTAACTGGTCTTTCCTAGTTTTCTCAGCTGTATATAAAGGAGTGATTTACATCTTATACTATCTTCCATAGAGACAATTCAAAGATTATGACACCACCATCCCTCGTTATTTCTTTTTTTTTTTAAGATTATTTATTTATTTATTTGACAGAGAGAAAGAGATATCACAAGTAGGCAGAGAGGCAGGCAGAGAGAGATAGAGAAGGAAGCAGGCTCCCCGCTTAGCAGAGAGCCCGATGTGAGGCTCGATCCCAGGACCCCGGGATCATGACCTGAGCCGAAGGCAGAGGCCTAACCCACTGAGCCACCCAGGCGCCCCATCCCTCGTTATTTCACTAGGCTCAATATGTCTATTAAGACACTGCATACACAATAGAGAGGAGAACCAGTTTCGAAAGAAATATGTCCACCCTCATTTCACAGACACTGTTGAAGCCCTGAGTTTCTGCAACTAGAGGTGCTCTAGAACCACAGCACAATGACAGTGATGACTACAACATTGACAGACAGACTGACACCTGGACAGATACTTGTTTCCCGCTCGGCTCCAGGGAGGGTAGGTGAGAATTAGAAATGTTACTCACCACACTGGAGCAACTGTTGGGTCTTCCAGACCAGTTCCCCTCATCTCTGCGTTTTGATTTGCCTGACCTCCTCCCTCCTCAGGGGTCTTTGGGTTGTTGTTGATGTTGTTTGTTTTCATTGTATTTGTGGCTAAAGCTATAAATGCAGCCTCTGAGAGGAGACCATTACTTTAAAAGGTCTGAGGAAGATTTGAAAGAAAAGCTGGTTGTGAACTGTGCCTTGATAAACTGCTTTTAAACCACCAGTACCAAAGCACCATAAAATCAATGAGAAAATTACCCAAATATGATGAGAAGAAATCTACTGCACTGCACTGTTTTCCACAACTTGCACATGGTATTTTCAGTTGCTCTCTCTCTCTCTCTCTCTGTGTATATATGTGTGCATGTATATGTATATGTACACACACATATATGTATATATATATATAATTTAATTGACATATTAGAGGCATATAACATATTAACTTTTGTTGTACAATGTAAATGATTCAATATTTGTATATATTGCAAAATGATCACATGATAAGTCTAGTTAACACCTGTCGCCATATGTACTTAAAAGTTTTTTTTCTTGTGATAAGAACTTCTACTCTCTTAGTAACCTTCAAATATGTGATGCAGCCTATTAACTATGATCACCATACTATACATGACATCCCCAGGACTTATTTATTTTATAAGTGACTATTTATTTTTATGTGAGTGATTATTTTTTTGAATGCTAATACTAGCATTTTATCATAACATTTTCAGGATTCTTCTGTGCATAAGAAGATTTTACTGCATTCTTATATATAGATTTAGGGTAATTTAAAGTTATTCTTGTCACCAGATGATCTTATCTCCAAATTAGTACTGGAACTCAATGGCAAAACAAAGTTCAATGTCCAGAATGGTCCTGCATGGTCAAATTTTTATATACTTCTTTGTTCTGTATTTGAAAAGTTTGTGTAATACGGGGCACCCGGGTGGCTCAGTTGGTTAAGCATCTGCCTTCAGCTCAGGCAATGATGCAAGGGTCCTGGGATCGAGCTCCACATCAGGCTCTTTACTCAGTGGGGAGCCTGCTTCTTCCTCTCCCTTGGCCTGCCATTCCCCTTACTTGTGCTCTTTCTCTCTTTCTGTCAAATAAATAAATGAAACCTTTAAAAATAAAAGTTTGTGTAATAGACAAAAAGGATACTGTGAAAGTTGCAGAAATTCCAAAAGAGCGCAAGAACAGAATGGATGATATTATTTCTTGGATGTCTATGAAGTAGTTAATCTACCAAATATCCTCCACATACAGTAGCCTGAACATCACCATTCCAAGCTCAGTGTATATAAGTGGCTTATCCAAGTAACAAAGTTAGAAGTACTAGATTAGAATTCACGTTATGCCACACGTGTGGTTCTGACACAGAGATTGAAGTGTGGCCTCCATGAGTCCGGATAAAATGAGAGTAAATCTGACAAAGCAAAACATTCAACTTTGTATCCAATTAAAATTTGACTCTGTAAGACTGGAAGTTGGGGGAGAAGTCAAAGCTGTTGATGTAGATTTAATGGTTACCTGCATAGATGACAGATCTAAAGCTATGAGAAAAGGTGAGATCATGAAGGGGTGGCATGGAAAGAAAAAAGTGCAAGCCTTGAATCCCAAAGAAAGCCCAAAGGCAAGTGGGTAGATAAAGAGATAAGCCTCTGATCCACAACCAATCCAAAAGCCAAGAGGCAGGTATCATCACTCTTCCCCTTTACAAATCAAGGACCTGAAATACAGAGAGAAAAGTGACCTGCTCCAAGTCGCACATCAAATAAGCCAGACATAAGGATCCCTGTCCCCCTGCCCATGGCTGTTAACCTGACAGCTTTAAAGTGGAGGTCTTCTGTCTTCCTTAAGCCAATCATTTTCTTCCCAACAGGTGAGAACAAATAAATAGATCCCTAGAGGAATACTCCAACCCAATCTGGGCTTCCATCTCTGTTGATCTGACAGCTTCTTGGTCTTTAAATGAAATGATCTCATGTTAGCGTTTGGTGTACACAGAGGGCATGAGGGCAGACAGTGGGGGAGAAAGCAGGAGTCAGTATTCGTTTTCTCCTTTAATTAACTGTATTCAACATAGCTAATGCCATGGCAAATTACTAAAGGCCATAACACATACTTCAAGGAAAACTTGGGGCCCATTTTTTCAGCCTATTAGTGATCAGAAGAACAGCCTCATAAACCTAGGTCTGTGAGCCAAAGAGAAAAATGTGTATAATTGGAAAAAGGCTGAAAACAATCCTGGATAATAAATTACACTTACTCAGTTCCTTTGTCCTTCCAACTCTACAGCTAGCCTCACATTTTATAAGGGAACCATGGAGAAGAGGCAAATGCTGAGAGGAAGCCTGTACTTATTAGGCAGGCACCAGGGGGAGGCCTCCAAGATTAGTGAAATCAGTTGTTTACTTAGATTCCACTAACTTGCAGAGTGCGTCATGCTGAGAGGAGGCTATGTTGCCTGCTTCCCTCATGGTCTAGAGCAGAGCCTCACAGCTTAACCATTATCTATAGGAAAATTGGCAGGAAGTGCTTAGCAAAATCTCTTCTAATTAGGTGTTCTGATAATCTTCTAAATTCCCTCCTGCAAAAGCCAGCTACCTACCTCATTTCCTTGGACCGCCTAGAGTTACAATCTTCTCTGACATATAATGGATTTTTCTCCCTGGGAGATAGCTCTTCAGCAAAAGGAAAAATGAAATGGAGCTCTCCTCCTTACTGAGTACATTTTCCTTAACATGTAGATGCATAAACATGTGTGCACACACATGCAAACACACACACACACACACACACACACACACACACACACACACACCAGTGCACCAGTGTCTCGTGTGGATTGAAACTAGCTGGAATATATTTGTCAGGGAGTGCCAAACTTCAGTCAGTTGTAGAACTTGAAATAGATTCTCCTTTTTTGCTGTGATGAGTCTTCTGGTTGTTGCTTAGGTTGCTACCAGGGATGCATGAATTTGATCATTCAATTCTCATCCCTAAAGACATCATGGGAGTCCTATTTTTAAGCCCCAAACTCCTGGTGGGTGGTCTCCTGGGGGAGGCAGAGAAACCAAGAGAGCTTGACCTCCATGCTCAGAAGTTCCCACTACTGTCCCCTGCCTGTGCCACAATTTACCCACTCCACGTGGCACATAAGGTAGTTTTGCCTTCCATTTCCCACATGGAAATGTATCCAGCAGAGCTGCCATTCCCATATATGTGTATTGTAAAGTAAGGGCTATGAAAGAACTTGCTCCTAAGAAATATTCCCTAGTAGTGACCCCTTTCCAACATTGTTAAGATGCCATATTCACCTCATATTGATTATGGCTTATTATGAAAGTAAGAGTCTGCCCATTGACTTCTCTACTGGAATATTCAGTAGTCAGACCACGAGGCAGTGTGAGGACGATGCCTTTTTATGCAAGGGCACCGCCCCATATTAGAAGTAGGATTCATTTCTAAGTGTCAGGAAGCCTTTGTGATATGATTTGAAGGCTCTTTTCTTCTCCCAGAGTCTCTCCCCACCTGAAATCGTTAAAGCCCTGCTAAGAATGTAAGCTCTGTGAAAGCGAGAATCTTACTTGTTCTGTTTATTATTACTGTTTCTGCATGTTGCATGGCTTAGAGAGTGCTTATTGAATAAACGGATGAAGAAAACCAGGAATGCTGCCATTTTAAGATTTATTTCTTCGGGTCATCAGAGCATTGAGGCAAATATCTCTGAGAAATGGTAATGCTTTCAGTCTTCCCAACTAATGACCCTGTGGACTTTACAAACTTATTTCATCCTTCTGACCCAGGGAAACTTTTAACAGTAGCATGAACTACAGTCTTTTTGTGAAGAATGAAGAAAATTTATGTTTATTCGGGAATGTAGTAGGTACCTCATGGACTTTATCTTTATTCTTCATGGTAAGACTGAGAAAAAAAACAGCCTGACTTGACAGATGAGAGACCAGGAGCTCAGAGAAATTAAACAAATTGTCTAAAGTAGCCTAATCAGTGGGTGGTAGATTTGAATCCAGATTTAGGTGAGATGAGGTTTACACTTATAAGATACCAGGGGAAGGTCTCAGAGGAGAGTGAAATAAACTGTTTACTTGGATTCACCCATTTTAAATGTTGTGTAAGAGTGTTGATTCCTGTTCCCACTTTTGAAATGGATGTTCTCTCCTCTATAAAATGTGGCCATGAGCCAGCAAGATTCTCATGAGCGAGTGTATGGAAAAATGCAGTACTGGACTTCACCCTAGTCTGAATCAGAATCTGCCTTTTAATAAGACCCCCAGGTGATTTGTCTGTACACTGAAGGTTGAAAAATGCTGGCGTGCTGTCAATGCACACTGCAGCAAGTTCTGAGGGAAGAATGAAGCAGAGAGAAAAATTTGGAATGCAGTCAGCACACAGAAAAGAAAGCCCTGTCCCTTTAGCCATCATATCACCGGGAATAACAGGGAGCAGGTTGAGGGCACGGTGAGGGGTTCTGGAACTCTGATTGGAGAGAACAGCACTCCCTACTTAGCACTGGAAACCCTTGTTTCAATCAAAGGAGACATCTCACTGTAATCAAAGATTTTATGATTAAGTCTTTATTAGGGTGGTCAGCTTGTCCTGGTTTACTGGGGACTTTGCTGCAGGTCCTACATTCTGAGAAACTCTTCCATTGCAAGCAAACTGTAACAGTTGGTCACTCTAGTCTCCATATCATCCTAAAGGAACAAATGTAAAGTTCCTTGAGGCTTAGATTCTGATAATGCACATTACAGCTACCACTGTTGTTGTCTTATACAAACCACTCAGTGTCTTTTTTCCTTACCTGCAGAACGGAGATCATACCAACCTCAAATGGCAGTTGCAGGACTAAATTAGAAGCTATAGACCTTATGATCTTCAAGGCAGGGACATTTATGGTCCATCCTAGTAGACCTGAATGTTTATGAATCGACTATGTGAACTCAGATACAATCATGTATCCAAGGTGTTGCTGGCGTTATGAGTATGTGTTATTTCCCAAGTACCACTCTTTCCAGTTCTACCCAATCTGAACAGCTCTGGATAAATCATAGTCTCCTCTTTGAAGTTCCTCAACTCACCCCAGCCATAGTGGATCCTCTCACTTTTGAAGAATCTTGAGTCACTTGAAGAAAATCTTTCAGTGCTACCAATGTTAAGAGTATGTGCTCTGGAGTCAGAGGGGCAAATCTTGACTCCACCAATTAATATGCAGGTGACTTTGGGGAAATTACCTAATCTCATGTAGTTTAACTGTTTCATTTATAAAATGTTGCCAATTCAAATGGTACTAGTCTCCTTCATAGTTGGGTGTATGGAAAGAGACAATGTTTTATCTATGCCTGGCATAAGCCAAATACTTAGATGTATTAGTTGATCTGTTCTGTAATACATTTAGTCCTTACTTTCTTAGAATCCTAATTCTTATAGGACTTCCAGCTCAGATAAGCATCCTTCTGTAAAAACAATTTTCCATCTTTTTAAAAAATTTTAAAAGATTTTATTTATTTATGTATTTGAGAGAGTGAGTGGGAGACATCATAGAAGGAGAAGCAGACTTGCCTCTGAGCAGAGAGACCAATGCAGGGCTCAATCCCAGGATGCTGAGATCATGACCTGAGCTGAAGGCAGACACACAACAGCCTGAGCCACCCAGGAACCCCCAATTTTTCATCTTCTTTAAACTTCTTATGCATTTGCTTGTCACTGTCTCCTATATTGTAAGCTCCTTAAAATTAATAATAATAATTTTATCTAGACCACATCCTCTATCAGTAAGAGCAGCATTTCAAGCCCTCGTTACTGTGCCAGGCATTGTGAAAGGCAAATTGCCATCACTGGGTGAACACTTATTATGAAGCGTACTTAAGTTAGTTCCTGAATCCTCATAACATCTCCATGTGGTAGGGATCATTATCTCCATCTTACCTACCCCCACCTCCCCATGCATATAGACATGCCCATCATTCTGGCTTCTGCGCCCAAACTTGCATAAGTTTGTTTTCTCCTGATTACCCCACTGGTCCTTACTTTTGGATTTATCTTCAAGCCAGAGGCCTGGGTGGTCTTGGAGAAATCTGAAAAGTTCTTTAACAAGGGATCATTTCACCATATTGACCTTTTGCAAAAACCTCAATCTAAAATACCCCCAGAGCCTTGTTTTCTTCTACGAGAAGATAGTGTCATGTGAGCTTGAGCAAGAAGTTGGAGAAGTTCTGAAATGATGCAAGTGCAAGTGTTAATCTCCAAACAATTCAGAGCAAATAACTTAGTTTAATAAGTCCGTAGATAGCTAATGAGGAGTTAATATGCAAATAACTGTAGTGAAAGAAAATGAATTACAATAACATGCCATTTGTTCATACATCATTTACCCTACCTTCACATCTGCTCCTGCATATTGGTTTTTGAAGTAGGATCCGTAAACTGACAGTCTGTAGGCCTAATATGGCTCACAGCTAAGTCTGGTTTTGTTTTGCACAATGTTTTAAAATTCAGGGACTTCACACTACAATCTATACTTACAGCTTCTCTTTGGAAATGGAAAGATCTGGCAACATTTCCATATGTTAACAATTGCTGGAGCCACCATTTTCCATCATTTTTCACCAGACTGTGTTACTCATTTATATTCTTTGTCTGCCCCCTACAGGAGTTGTGTTTTCTACTCCATTATGCAAGTGTCTGCCTTTATAGACAAGTCCAATGAAAGAAGGTTGTACTTGCCCACAGTGCCTGTTAATGGGATGAGCTTAGGCAGCCATATTTTCTATGTTACCTCTCACCAGTCATCTACTTCTCAGCTGTGGCTGACTCCACCAGGGAGGGAAACTGTTTCAGAAGTGGCCCGTCTTAAGGTTTGCCAGGGACTTCTGGACTGGCAAAGGAAAGTGAGCAAGGGTAATCACATTCTTCACTCAGAATGTTGGAATTAGAAAGTTGAGTAATAATTCTTTTTTTTTTTTAAGATTTTATTTATTTATTTTGACAGAGAGAGAGAGATCACAAGTAGGCAGAGAGGCAGGCAGGGGGGAGGGGGAAGCAGACTCCCTGCTGAGCAGAGAGCCTGATTCGGGGCTTGATCCCAGGACCCTGGGATCATGACCTGAGCTGAAGGCAGAGGCTTAACCCACTGAGCCACCCAGGCACCCAAGTTGAGTAATTATTGCCAGCTAGTGGGAGAGAAAAATTGGATAGATTATGAAATGCACTTAGCATCACAGCAAGACAAAGTCCGGTGCAAGCTGACTTGTGGGATAGAGAAAACCTATTAAGAAAGGGGAATACTTTTGGCAACATAAGAGGCAGTGATAAGACACCAGGTGGCCCTGACAGGTTAGGAGATTAAAGATTGATGTCATTCTCAATTCTAGTTCTGGTGAGCCCTGATATATTTGGCTTCTAATCCATGGGTGTCTTTGAGTTAGAATAAACTTGCCCCCACTTGTCCTGTAACTACCCTTCTTCTTAGGGAAATAATACCTGGATTTCCTTAAGTGAACCATCTCACCATGAGAGAAAAGCGCATCTGAGTATTAAGCCTACATATAGGGGAGAAAAAAACCCCACCCCATCTTCAAATATTTCAGATGTTTCTGTGTTTTTTGATTCTTCCTTCAGCATATCTGCCTGTATATAAGTCACAAGTGAGAAATGCAGTAATGATGAAGATATATCTCCTAACATTTATTGGATATGATCTATATATGATCCATTGTGGTAGGTACTAAGAGGGAATCAAAGATGACCAAAATCCCTATGTTCAAGGAGCTTACATTTGAATGAAGACAGGAAATATACATGAATTGCTATAGCGTAACACAGAATGAAGTAAACACTTCTCTAAGAACTTGCCAGTGGTCAGAGTCCTTACGAAAGAGAGGGAAAGAAACCATTCTCTCCATTGGGGTGGGGCAGGTTAGTAATCCAGCTTCCTGGCACAGGAGGAGAGATAAAAGGTGGATAGCAATTTACAAAGAGCACTGAAAAAGGGCAGTGTTGATGCACTTGAAGGGAGGAGACAGAAAAGGAATGCCAGAGATCCAGGAACCTAGCAGGACAAAAAGAATGATCCCCTTCCCAGGGACTCAGGGTATCCCTGAGTGACCGTCCACTGTTGCAATCACAGTATACCAAAACTGGATATCATGAAGGGCAGAAAAGTGAGAGGTCACTGAGGATTTGGGAGGTCAGAGAATCCTTCCTCAGGAGATCAGCCTTTAATGGGGTCTTGAAGTTTACCTAGGAATTAGAGAAGGGTGAGAAGCATAAGCACATTCCAGGTGAAAGGAACCAGGATTAGGGGGTGGGTGCCTGGGTGGCTCAGTCAGTCTTCCTTTGACTCAGGCCATGATTTCAGGGTCCTGTGATTGAGCCCCACATTGGGCTCCTTGATTGATAGGAAGTCACTTCTCACTCTCCTTCTGCCCCTCTCCCCTAGCTCATGCTCTCTCTGTGTGTGTCTCAAATAAATAAAATAAAATCTTGAAAGAAAAGAAAGGGAAGAAAGGAAGGAAGGAAGGAACGAATGAACGAACGAACTATGGGTGGGTGCAAAGGCATCGGAAGCTGAGGGAACTTTTCTCTGTCCTTTTAGGGGCAGAATGTGAATGTTTGTGGGGACAGGGAAGTGAGTGACCAGCCCTTAACTGAAGTTGATAGCTCACAGTGAAGAGTGGTAGAAAACACTGTCCATAAGGCCGTCTGGGGCCATCCTGGGGAAGGCCTTGGATTTCAAGACAAAGGGTCTGGACTTGATCCTGGAGGCAGTGGGAGCCAGAGAAGACTGGGGAAAGGGGTTGACTTGATGAAAGAGTTCCTCATTCACTAAAGAAAAGCACCAGCACAGCTCATTTTTCTCCTTAGAAAACAATCTCGGAATTTAGCTTTAAATGCACCCCAACTCCATGAAAAGCATATGCCAGCCCCACAGGGTTCCCAGGGGGAGTTCATGAGTTCAGACTCAAAGCACAAGATGTGTTTTATTTGGCATTTAAGCATGTCTATGGGTGATGTGTGTCCTCAAATGAGGACAGACTGATATGATTAAAAATTTTCTATCAGTTATTCTGACTCTCATTATGCCTTTGCTCTCTACTGTTTAGCCCCAACTCCTTCACTTCTGGATATCCAGAATAAAATGCCTGTAAGAAAGATCAGACACTTAGTAGCATATGTGGTGTTGATTCTCAGGATAAGGGCTTTGCAGGAATTAACTACTGCTTCCTCAAGCTTTCTAAGTCTCACTTGGTCTGTGGTGGATTCTAGGAACACCTACCATAGCGTCTGGGACTTGGCAGAGACCCAGCCAGATCTAACTGGTAACAATATTTATGATATTAGAGTTTTAAGTGAAAACCTTTTATGTATTTCTTCTATCCTTTCTTTCTTCCTTTCTTCCTGCTCACTATTTCTTTAATTCTCTTTCCTCCTTTTTTCTTTTTACTTTCTATCTCCTTGTAACTTTCTTTTTCCTTACAGGAACTGGGAAAGACAAGGGTGTGTGGGCGGCCATGGCCTCCCTCCAAGGAAAGTGTGAGGCTTTGGGCAAAATAGATCTCTCATTTCTTCCAAACATAGGTCTAATCTGAACTGTCTCCAGGCTCTAGTCTCCAATCCAACTTCAGTGGTTTCAGTTGGACTCCATGAGAAGGGACCCCAGGGATGCTATGTTGTTAGTCTTGTCTTGGAGAAAACGAGCTTTCTTTGCACCTACTTGTTTCACAGATTGGGACACCTACATTCCTTTTTCTCAAGTCACTAGAGCCCGGCAGAGACTCTTCTGAGTGAAATGCCTTGCTGAAGAGAAGCAGGACTTCATGAAGAGTTTGATTTATCCCCAAATGATCTATTGTTATGCATCAAACATGTTTTCCCTATGAACCAGTTGGCAGGGAGCATGCAGATAAATTACTACAAGATGTAACCAGACAAGCTGTTGAAAAGGAAAATGGTTCTCTGTGTGTGGAACTCAGGAGAGCACATCTATAAACATGTGTTGGGAAATCAATTCAGTGTAACTTTGTTGGAAGAAATGAGCTGCTGCCCCCAAACTACCAGCTTGCTGTGATAGCTGTTTTTTTTTTTTTTGTTTTGTTTTGTTTTGTCTTTGTTTTTGAGGTCATCACCCATTGTTTTAGTGTTGAGGATGGAAAAACATGGGTAAGACATATTCCAAAGCATCTTCAAAGGGGAGTAGATACTGGATTATCTGTAAGCAACTGTGAATTCTCTCCATAGGTGCAAGTCATGTTAACTAAACTTGTTTTCTGGAGAGAATGTGTTAGAGTGATTCTATCCACCTAAAACAATATTTAGCTGATGTAATGATAGATTTCAAAAGAATAATAGTAAATTAAATATAATAAATGTAATATAATATAGCATAATATAATATAATACTATGACACAGTGCTATACAGTTTGATATATAAGAAAAAACTCTGGGCATGGCATGGGGGCTGGGGATAATAAATCCTGCCTGACCACATTCCAATTGCTGGTCTGTGACTCTTAGAAAATTCCTTGACTTCTCTGAGATTTCCCCCTTTTATAAAGGAGAATAGATATATACTACTTGTCTTACAAGGCTTTTTTGTTTTAAAAAGGCAACATGCCCTATAACGGTATTACGGCTAATTAAATTTAAATGAATTAAATTAAATACGATGAAAATCTAGTCCCTCATTTACACTAGCCACATTTCAAGTGCTGAATAGTCACATGGGATTTTTGACTACTGTATTGGGCAACACAGATCTTGAACACTTCCATTACTGTGGGAAGTTCTATTGATGGGTCAGTGTGGTTCTAGAACATGCCAGACACAGAGTAGGTACTTTGTACATAATTGTTGCCTCCTGCTTCATAGATTTCAAATCATTTTCACACATGGGACCTAATTGAAGGACTATCTTTGCAGAAATTGGAATGCCCTTTGACAGTCCCTTGGATAAGTCTGATTCTTTATATGGTGTTCTAATCTGGCTCAAGGCTACAAAGCATGGTGACTGCTGGAAAATTGGACTTTAGTTAAAAGATTCCAAATGCATATGTGAGAGGCTTTAACTCCAACTGTATATACTATCTTAGTATAGATAAAAATGACAGTAAAATGAAGCAGAATCATCAACAACAATCTTACAAGAATAACCATCAAATATTGCTTTAATCATGATATGAATGCACTTGTGATAACATGCTTGTGATATTCCTAATGTTTCATTTAACTGCCTTGGAAGCACCTTAAGATAGAAGGAGGCTACCCCAAGATGTATCACTGAAGCTTAAGAAATTTCCTCAGGGTCAAAGCAAAGTTACTACAAATTTGCTTCCATTTGGTTGAGGACCATCTTGACTTTCTAGGGTGAGTCCAACACATCTACACTGCAGTTGATGGGATTACAGCTGAGATGGTCCTCTGAAACTTCAGAGCCTATTTCTTGGCAGGAAAAAAAAAAAAGCAAGCACATGGTACAGATGCTGTCTACATGCAGAAGTAAAAAAAAAAACAAAATCAATAGCTACATTTGTTGAGGGCTTATTACATAAACTGTTCTATTCATATTATGTAGGTCATCTGATTTAATCTCCATCATAACTTTATCAAGTCAAAACTATTAATATTCTCATTTTATAGGTGAAGAATTGAGGTGCTGAATGGTTAAGAAGTCACCCAAGGGCACAATCTAGTAAATGGTGGAGTGAGGACTTGACCCTGTGTGGTCTAGCAAAAGTTCATGGTCTTAATCACTGCTCTCTGAAGCCTATTAGGGTAAATGATCTTTCTGTGGTTTCCTCATTTAAGTTTCAAAGAATAAAAAAAGAGGAAGAAGAAAGTATTCTTCTATAATATTTAAAAATTTCTTTTTGCAGTTTTCTGGCTACTATAGAAAATAGCTCTAAATACTAAAGAAAATTATAGTATTAAAAACAATGATGAAAACACTTTTTTCTAGATAAGGCAACTCATAAATTTTGAAAAATAAGCTTTCATGAATAGATGAAGGTAAAAAAAAAATGCAAATAAGACCATGAGATCACTTCATCTTTGAAGGTATGGAACCATTTTGTCTTTAATGGTTGAGTGAAGAAAGTGTCAGGTGAACAGGTCACTTAGATGGGAGGGTCCACAAACTAAGACCTGTGGGCCAGGTTCCTGTTTTTATAAATAAAGCTTTATTGGAACATGGCCACACCCAGTCACTTATGGATTGGCCATTGGTAGAGTTGAATATATGTGTGGGCCATAAAACCTAACATATGCACCATCTGGCTCTTTACAGAAAAAAACTTGCTGACACCTGACATAGATGACAGTGAGAAAATAAAATTATGTTCTGAAAGTGTGTTGTACATTATGTTCATCATTTTCAGTAGTCTCCAAGTATACAACTTCAATGGTGTATTATTAATACCATTTGCCACTATTTAAAATTAGAACAAAACTGCAAATAAGGAGAGCTCACAGATCAAATGGCAAACATTTATAATAAAGCATTGTTGCAGTTCTTCATTTGAAAGCCAAAGGCAATTTTTAAATAGAGTAGAATGAGTAGTTGCTCTGTGATCTTCCCATCTTTTGTCCATTCTTGTCTGATCATTCTAATCACAAGTAATCATCATGATTATTCTTGATGTTATTTCATATTCCTTGTCTTGGTTTCTTGATAACAGAAGATAGTTTTTGGCAGCCTGGTTCTTAACACATTGATTAGCACATAGTAGTAGCTGAATAAAGAACTATGGCAAAAAGTTGAAGAATCCAAACACAGAGAGAACAGCATGGCCACAATAGATGGTTGGACAGAATCTTGTCTCAAAAATAGGGAGAACTAGCAGTAAACTCACAAGAACTGGAGCATCACTACCTCACGGAAGTGCAAATGCAACCCAGGGGAAGCCGGGAAAATCATGACTTACTTTTACTGATTATGCATTACATTCAGACGCACTCCCCTCAGCTTCTTGCAAACATTTATATCCTTAATTTTCCAACTCAAGGAAACAAGCTCCATCTTCATTTCATTAAGTGAGGAAACTGCAGCTTAGAGAGAAGTTTGTTACTGTGTATCAGGACACACTGCTAGAAAATGGTAGAAAGATGTGGAGACCCAGGAAGTCTGAATTCAGAGACAACACCTATGATAATTATGCTGTATTGGTCTCTCTGTGGCTTTATCTACAACCTCATCTTCCTTAGTAGTTTTCAAGATTCCATGGGAAGCTGTTCCTTGAGAATGCATGTTCCCAGTCTTCTAATGAAAACCAATAGCCCACACCTAGTTTGTTGTACAACTATTTTACAGCCAACTCCACTAGTAACTGAACTCTGTCTAATAAAGCACATCATTTGATCAGGAATAGTCATACTATACTCTATTGTCTGTATTTCCAGCACTCCTTAGGAATTTCCTACCTCAGTTATGCTTCTATGTAATTAAAAAATACATTATTTCATGTGTAGAAAACCTAGAAAAGCTTTAGATATAGATTCATGCTGCTCAAATTTCAGTCTGAGGTCCATAGCATTACTATCACTGGGGTGCTTGTTAGAGGTGAAGAATCTTGGGTCCCACCCCAAACCTACTGAATCAGAGTCTGCATCTTAACAAAAGGATCAGGTGACTCCTACCCAGTTTAAAGTCTGAGAAGTGTGGACTCTACCACTACAGTGTGGTTATCATTGATTCCCCCTAAAAAATACTAATTTAGTACCTGCAGAAGTAATGAGTCAAATTGATAAAAGCTTGATATGCTAAGGACAAAGGCCTCATCCTAGCTATGAAAAGAACAGGTGGTTCATAGCCTTGACCGTGCAATGGGTTCACCTGGAGAGCTTTAAAAAAAAAACAAACCCAGAGCTATTCAGGATCTTCTGTGGTTCCCCTCAAATTTTAGTTAGTTTTTTTTTTCTGTGCCTGTGAAAAATGTTTTTGCAATTTTTATAGGGATTTTACTGAATTTATAGATAGTTTCATGTAGTATGAACATTTTAACTATATTGACTCTTCTAATCCATGAGCACAGGATGTCTTTCTATTTATTTGTGTCTTCTTCAATTTCTTTCATCAATGTCATAGTTTTCAGTGTATAACTTTATCACTTCCTTGGTTAAACTTATTCCTAAGTATTTGATTGTTTTTGATATGATTATAAATAGGATTGCTTTCTTTATTGCCTTTTTCGAACAGTTTGGTTTTACTGTATGAAACCACAGATGATTTCTGCATGTCGATTTTGAATCCTGAAACGTCAATGAATTCATTTTTCAGTTCTAACAGTTGTTTGGTGGAGTTTTAAGGATTTTCTATATATAAGATCATGTTTTGCAGAGATAATGTTATGCCTTCTTTTCCAATTTGAATGACTTTTTTTTTCCTTCACTGATTGCTCTGGCTAAGACTTCTAGTACTCTGTCGAATACGGGTGATGAGAGTGAGCACCCTTGTCTTGTTCCTCATCTTAGAAGGAAAGCTTTCAACTTTTCACTATCAAACATGATGTTAACTGTGGGTTTATCATATGTGGCCTTTATTCTGTTGAAGAATGCTTCTTCTATTCCACATGTATATACAGTATAGAAATGGAAGTATGAAAATTCTGAATAGCCATTTTCCCAAAGGACACATACAATGGCCAATAAATACATAAAAAGGTGCTCAACATCCATAATCATTAAGGAAACGCATATCAAAATCACAATGAGATATGACCTCATACCTGATAGAATGGTAAGACAAGAGAGACAAATGCTGGTGAGGATGTGGAGAAAAGGAGACCCTTGCACACTCTTGATGGGAATGGAAATTGGTGCAGCGACTATGGAAAACAGTATGCAGGTTCTTAAAAAAGTTCTAAAATTAGAACTACTGTATCATCTATAATTTCTATTTTTAAACATACACAGGAATCATCTGATTTTCAAAAGTTTGTGTTACACCACTATGCTTTTAGGAAAGACCTACATTATTACTTGTTTTCTCCAACTGAAAGAAATTTGAAGAGGATTTTTACTTTTACAATAAAAGCAAAAAGTTAAAGTAGTGTTCAGCATATTGGGTTTGTTTTTTGTTTTGTTTTGTTTTTCAGCAAGCTGTTACAGAGGCAGCTATACCCTAAGCAGCAAGAGTGGCCCTGCCAATCCCCTTCTACACGCAACATCTCAGCATCAAGACAACATAGCTTTGAACTATGTCTGTATCTGTGCTTTACCTGCATTTATTTTGTACATTTGTTGGCAAGATGTGTTCTAAAATGTAAATAAAAGCTAAGATAAGTTATTTTTCAGGTCTGGGATGTTCAGGAATATTTTCATATGAATTAATAGTGATTGCTTTTCCACTTTATGTCACTTTGGCTTACAAAAGAAATACTTTATTTCCAGACAGTTGGGGAAACCTGTCTCTGAAAGAAAGGAAGTCACTACCTCATAAACATATCTGCACCCTCCTGTTTATATTATTCACAGGAGTCAAGACATGGAAACAACCTAAATGTCCATTAGGAGATGAAAGGTTAAAGAAAATGTGGCACATACATACAATGGAATATTATTCAGTCTCAAAAAAAAAATAACAAATACTGCCAACATGGATGAATCTTAAGTAAATCAGACAGAGAAAAATACTGTGCTCTCACTTATATGTGGAATCTAAAACAGCGAAACTCATAGAAACTGAGGAGTAGATTGTTGATTCCAGGACCTGGGGGTGGGGAAAATGCAGAGAACATCTCTGGTTAAACTTCCAGTTGTAAGAGGAATAAGTTCTGGGGATCTAATGTACAGCGTGGTGACCATAATTTAAAAAATACTGTATTATATACTTGAAAGTTGCCAAGAGAATAAATCTCAAATGTTCTCACCATAACAAAAGAAGGGAAAAAATGTTAATTATGTGAGGTGAATGATATGTTAACTAATCTTATTGTGGTAAACATTTTACCACATGTATACATGTATCAAATCACCACATTGTATATCTTAGATGTACATAATGTTCTATGTCAACAATATCTCAGTAAAGCCAGGAAAGTAATCAAACCCAGAACACTGGCTACTTACAATAGCAATTAATTCAGAATCTCCAGAGGGTGGGATATAGGCATCAGTATTTTTAAAGTATTCCTTGGTGATTCCAACATGCAGTGAAGGATAATCCCTCTTTTGCAGATGGGCTATTCACTGTGGAAGAGGAGTGAATATGATTCTACTTCCTCGAGTCTTTTTTGCATGAAGTGATCTTTATATCTGGCACCTTTTACCTGGGTAAGTATTGGCAAAGATCTCTCATTGACCATAATTTAATCAGACTCTTCTGAGTCCCCGGCTTGACTAAGTCTGACTCTGGCTTCCATCTTTTCCTTGTAGAGCCTACTTTCAGCAAGAATCCTGTCAAATCAGTTTAGCCAGAACCCTCATATCCATATCTGATCACCATCCTCATTCCCCAGCATACCCAGGTGAGATCTGATCACACTGGCCTGCCTTCAGCAAGAATCCTCTTCAGTTAGTTTAACAAGAATTATCCTACCCTCTTAGTAATTTTCCATCCACTGACCTCCATCCTACTCCTTGGTTATTATTTTCACTCCTTTAGCTATTCAGAATGGATCTTGATCTCTCCTACTGCAGAACCCACATTACAAGGATCCCCCTTGAAAACAGTCTTCTCATGAGCAGTCACTTCTCCAAAGAGAACATACAAATGGCTAACAGACACATGAAAAAGTGTTCATCATCATTAGCCATCAGGGAAATTAAAATCAAAATCACACTGAGATACCATCTTACACTAGTTTGAATGGCAAAAAATAACAAGGCAAGAAAACAACAAATGTTGGAGAGGATGTGGGGAAAGGAGAACCCTCTTATACTGTTGGTGGGAATGCAAGTTGGTACAGCCACTCTGGAAAACAGTGTGGAGGTTCCTCAAAAAGTTAAAAATAGAGCTACCCTACAACCTAGCAATTGCACTACTGGGTATTTACCCTCAAGATACAGATGTAGTGAAAAGAAGGGCCACATGCATCCCAATGTTCATAGCAGCAATATCTACAATAGCCAAACTGTGGACAGAGCCAAGATGACCTTCAACAGACGAATGGATAAAGAAGATGTGGTCCATATATACAATGGAATATTACTCAGCCATCAGAAAGGATGAATACCCACCACTTGCATCAACATGGATGGAACTGGAGGAGATTATGTTAAGTGAAATAAGTCAAACAGAGAAAAACAATTATCATATGGTTTCATTTATTTGTGGAACATAAGGAATAGCATGGAGGACATTAGGAGAAAGAAGGGAAAAATGAAGGGGAAGGAAATCAGAGGGGGAGTTGAACCATGAGAGACTATGGACTCAGGGAAACAAACTGAGGGTTTCAGAGGGGAAGGTAGAGGGGGGATGGTTGAGCCCAGTGATGGGTATAAAGGGGGTCACATATGGCATGGAGCATTGGGTGTTATATGCAAACAATGCATCATGGAACACTAAAAAAGTACTACAAAAAGTAATGATATACTGTATGGTGACTAACATAACATAATAAAAAATTATTATCAAAACCACATTAGATTCCAATCATCTTACTAAGTACAGACAACAGCACTGATACATTCTGTGAGGTCCAATGGGGTTTTTGAAGTTAGTAGTAGTGACAAAAATTCTAAATATTTATTGACTGGGTAGTGTATTATAGATGCAGATTATCTCACTTTATTCTCCATCAACCCTTTGAGGTAGGTATTATTAGTCACACTTTATACAAGAGTGTAAGACATAGTAGAACATTGCTAAAAATATTTCCTGCTTTATACTGTGATGAAGACTAAGCACCTGGGGAACTCTGTCAGTTCAATGCCAGAGTGACACCAAAAGAAGTCCATGAAAGTTCAGTCCTTTAGGTGTTGGTGCAGAGGAAGCTAGCACTTGCACCTGGACATGAAGGAGGGGCCTTAAATGAACTGATGGTGTCTAGAATTTGGGAGCAGGTAGTAATTCAAGAAGGAAGTATATGCCCAGATTAGCAAAGGTAAAATCATTGTCTTGGTATATGAAATTAGAAGGTTGCCTATCTGAGGCAAATGGTGATCATCTTGGTTGGGGTGGGGGAGAATATGTAATGTACCTGTGACCTCCAAGGCCTGGGAGAAGTGGTTCATAGTTACTCAGGAATTCATTGAGTCCCAGCTGTGTTCCATGCAGAATTCAACTGGCTAGAGTGCAGTTCTGAGAAAAGAGACGTGGTTTCAGTATTCATAGGAGAAATTACTCAACTATCAACACAATATATCAATTAAAACTGTTACAAGGGTAATGAAGGAACATTACAAAGTGCTATACAAATATACAGTAAGTGAATTTGGGCTTGTTCGGGAGGCAGAGGATCGGAAAGGTTTTCTTAAAGGAGTAACTGGAGAGAGGGAAGAAAGTACGCATTCCTGGCAGAAAGAACAGCTTGTATAAAGATACTGAGGTGGAAAGAAGAGGATGCATTTGAGAAAATGAAAGACAGTCAATATATCCGGAGCCCAGGGTGCTGAGAAAGATACCTCTGTCTAGGAAGAGCTGGGGCCCTTTGGATAGGTATTTCTACCCTGCAGGATGAGACAGGGAAGGAGCCACAAGATAGTGTGTCAAAGCTAAGACCAGAAGGATCAAGCTATTGAATTATGTGTGTGAAGTCCCTCAACATGCCCCCAAGCAGGGATGCAGGTTGTCCCAATGTGGCCCTCACTATACTGCCTGGCAGGTTTGCAGGTAGCAAATACCCTGAGAAGGGGCCAGGAAAATTGGGTTTCAGCCTAGTTCTACCTCTTTTTCAGTTAGGAACCACTGGGCCTCTAATTGGCCCTGGGACACTCTGGTATTGCATGTTGAGTGATTCTTACACAGGTTGAAATTTTTGCAATACTAGTTTAGAGCCTTAATCTTCAACCTTAGATGCACATTAGAATCACCTGAAGGAGCCTTAAAATTACTGCTTCTTAAGCCCTGTGCCTATGGTTTCAGATTTAATTGCTCAAAGTATAGGCTGAGCATCAAAAATTTTAAAAACTCCCCAAGGTGATCCTAAGTTTGAGAACTACGACTCCAGAAGATGGTTCCCAAATGTCAGTCTATATATCAGCTGTGTCAGAAGTACCTGGGGGGCTTATAAAGAAATCTCCAGTGTAGCTGGTATTGCTACAGAGACTGCTTGTGCTATAAGCAGGTGGAAGCTGTGCAACTGTGTCTGTAGCCTACACAGGACCATCCTTCACTGTCCAGTCACTCTGCCAGCCAGGCACAGTCAGAGACATTGGGTTTTGTGATGGTTTTCCTGGTCATATAACTGTCCTTTCTTGCACAGCTCCAGAGTGGTGAGGTTAAACCTCCTAACCCTGTGAATACATTCACAAGAACAGTGATTCCCCAGGTTTTCTCAACAACGTACCCCATTTCCTGGCACACTTACCACTGAACTCTTTTTTATTATTATTTAAATTCAATCAGCCAATATATAAATCACTGACCACTGAATTCTTTATGAAGAAGAAAATTTTGGTGGAGAGCAACCCAACAAGGAAAGGACGTGTGGCTATTAATATAGTAACATTTAACAAAACTGTGGCCTTAGAGGAAATTAACCTTATACAGAATGTCCATAACAAGGCTCTGAGTACTAATATTTCAAGAAGGTGGTTCAAGAGGGCCACACAGGAAGATCCTGAACTCCTCTCTTCCCACAGACACAAAATGTCTACACTTGGATATGGAAAAATTTGAATGGCTCATATATATACAATGGGACATTACTCAGCCTCCAGAAAGGATGAATACCCACCATTTGCATTGACATGGATGGAACTGGAAGGTATTATGTTGAGCCAAATAAGTCAAGCAGAGAAAGGCAATTATCGTACGGTTTCCCTCATACATGGAACATACGGAATAGCACAGAGGACCACAGGGGAAGGAAGGGGAAACTGAATGGAAAGAAATCAGAGAGGGAGACAAAGCATGAGAGATTCTGGACTCTGGGAAACAATCTGAGGGTTACAGAAGGGAGGGTCGTGGGTGGATGGGGTAACCAGGTGCTGGGTATTGAAGAGCCCATGTACTGTGATGAGTGCTGGATGTTATATGCAACTAATGAATCATTGAAAACTACAAAAAACACTTATGATGTCCTATATGCTGGCTAACTAAGCATAATAATAATAATAATAATAATGATAAAGATTTTGAATTTTAAAAAAAATATCCCTCTGAAAAAGACCTGAAAACTACCTGAAAAAGCTTTTCCATAACACAGGATAAGGGACCCACTGAGATGGGTGGGAGAGGCAGAGGCATGGTTTTACCAAAACCTCACAAACAACAGTTAGGAGAGATCTTAAAAATATGAAACTAATCCCTGAAGAGCAAGGGGTTTGTGCCCCATATCAGGCACCCTAACCTTCGGGACCTGCATGAGAGAGATGAGCCTCCCAAATGTCATGTGTGAAAACTTACAGGGTAAACATCCAGGAAAGCCATAGGGTAGTAGAACTCACCCCAGAAAAGCAGCAAAAAGAAAAAAAAAAAAAAGCATCTTAAAAAATGAAGATAGCCTAAGGAACCCAAGGGACAGCATCAAGTGCATCAACTCACACTCTAGGGGTCACAAGAGGAGAAGAGAGGGAGAAAGGGAGAAAAAAATATATTTGAAGAATTAATGGCTGAAAAACTCCCTAGCCTGGGAAAGAACACAGACATCCAGTTCCAGGAAGCCCAAAAAGTTTCAAATAAGATGAACCCAGAAGACCCACACCTAGATATGGTATAATTAAAATGTCAAAAGTTAAGGATAAAGAGACAGTGTAAAAGCAGCAAAAGAAAAACGGCTTGTTACGTAAAAGGAAACTCCTATTAAGACTATTAGAAGACTGCACAGTAAAAACTATGCAGGACAGAAAGGAGTGGCACAATATAGTCCTAGTGCTAAAAGGAAAAAACTGAGAGAAATATGTTACTGGAAAGGTTATCAGTCAGAATCGAAGGAGAGGTAAAAAGCTTTCCAGAAAAACAAAAGCTAATTCTGAAAAAAACAAAACACTAAACTAGTCTATAATAAATGTTAAAGGTATTTGCCCCAAAGATACAGATATAGTGAAAATAAGGGCTATATGTACCACAATGTTCATAGCAGGAATGGCCACAATCGCCAAACTGGAAAGAGCCAAAATGTCCTTCAATAGACTAACGCATAAAGATGTGGTCCATATATACAATGGAATATTACTCAGCCATGAGAAACGATGAATACCAAACTTTTGTATCAATATGGATGGGACTGGAAGAGATCATGCTGAGTGAAATAAGTCAAGCAGAGAAAGTCAATTATCGTATGATTTTACTTACTTGTGGAACATAAGGAATAACATGGAGGACATTAGGAGAAGGAAAGGAAAAGTGAAGTGGGGGAAATCGGAGCAGGGGACAAACCACGAGAGACTGTGGATTCTGAGAAACAAACTGAGAGTTTTGGAGGGGAGGGTGTCGGGGAATGGGTGAGCCTGGTGGTGAGTATTAAGGAGGGTATGGATTACATGGAGCACTGGGTGTTATACACAAACAATGAATCATGGAACAGTACATCAAAAACTAATGATGTACTGTATGGTGACTATGGTGGGTGGGATACATAAACAATGAATCTTGGAACACTGAAAAAAATAAAATTAAATTTAAAAAAATAAAGCACTTACAACCAAATAAAAAAATAAAATAAAATAATAAATGTTAAAGGGACTTCTTTAAGCTGAAAAGACAAGGCACTAATTAGTAACAAAGAAAATACAGAAGTAAAAATCTCACTGGTATAAGTAAGTACACAGTAACAGTAGTGGATTAATCACTCATTAAGCTAGTACAAAGGTTAAAGAACAAAAGTAGGAAAAATAACCATAACAACAACAACTAAGGCAGACACAAAATAAAGAGATGTAAAACATGACATCAAAACATAAGCTGTGGGGGGGGCAGTTAAATGTAGAGATCTAGAATGCATTCATAATTAACTGGTATCAACTTGAAATGGGTTGCCTTATATAGAGAGGCAATATTATGTATGAGCCACAAAGCAAAAAGCCATAGTAGACACACAAAAAATAATGAGAAAGGAATCTAAGCATAACACTATAAGAAGTCACCAATCCACAAGGGAAGAAACGATCAGAGGAAAGGAACAGAGAGAAGTTAAAAAACAACCAGAAAACAATGAACAAAATGGCAATACCTATCCATAATTTCTTTAAATGTAAGTGGACTGAACTCTCTAATTAAAAACATAGAGACGGGACGCCTGGGTGGCTCAGTTGGTTAAGCAGCTGCCTTCGGCTCAGGTCATGATCCCAGCGTCCTGGAATTGAGTCCCATATCGGGCTCCTTGCTCGTCAGGGAGCCTGCTTCTCCCTCTGCCTCTGCCTGCCATTCTGTCTGCCTGTGCTCGCTCTCTCTCCCTCTCTCTCTCTGACAAATAAATAAATAAAATCTTTAAAACAACAACAACAACAACAACAACAACAAAAAACATAGAGCCGCTGAATGGATGAAAAACACTGAGATCCATCCATATGCTGTCTACAAGGGACTCACTTCAGAGGTAAAGACACATACAGCCTGAAAAGGAAGGGATAAAAAAAGATGTTTTAAGCTAATGGAAACCGCAAGGAAGCAGGAGTGACATTGGAATACAGTATGGAGGTACCTCCAAAAACTAAATTAGAACTACTATACAATCCATCAGTTCTAGTTCTGGGCAGTTATCTAAAGAAAACAAAAACACTAATTCAAAAAGACACATGCTTCCCTATGTCTATTGGAGCATTATTTACAATAGCCAAATTATGGAAATAACCTAAATGTCCATTGATGGATGAATGGATAAAGGTGTGGTGGCCATATATACAAAAAAAAAAAAAAAATACTTAGCAGCTATAAAAAAGAGTGAAATCTTGCCATTGTGACAACATGGGTGAACCTCAAGAGTATTATGCCAAGGGAAATAAGTCAGACAGAAAAAGACAAACAGCAGATGGATTCTTTTCTACCTGAAATCTAAAACACAAAATAGATGAACAAATAGTACAGCACAAAACTCACAGATACAGACCAGAGATCAGATTGGTGGTTGGCAGAGGGGAGGGAACTTGGGGTAAGCAAAAGGAGTGAAGGAATTCAAGAAGTACAAACTCCCAGTTATAAAATAAGTAAGCTATGGGTTGTAATATAGAGTGGCGTGACTATAGTCAATAATATTGCATTATGAATTTGAAATCTGCTAAGAAAGTAATCTTAAAAGGTATCACAAGGAAAAAAATGTTGCAAATTTGTACAGTGACAGATGGTAAACAGACTTAACTGTGGTGATTTTCACACAAGGTGTACAAATGTCGAATCATTATGTTGTACCCCTGGAACTAACACAATGTTATACTGCAATTACACTTCAATTAAAGAAAAAAGAAAAGGAAAGAAAAGCAAGGAAAAGAAAAGAAAAGAAAAGAAAAGAAAAGAAAAGAAAAGAAAAGAAAAGAAAAGAAAAAAGAAGTCAGCCCTGTACCAGACCTAGTGTGTCAAAATTTTTAAGGATGGGTCCCCAAGAAGAGGTACTTCAAAAAAGTTTTCCTGAGATGGGACCAGGGAGGGAGACCAACCATAAGACTCTTAATCTAAGGAAACAAACAGAGGGTTGCTGGGGGCTGGGGGGTAGGGATAGGGTGGCTGGGTGATGGACATTGGAGAGGGTATGTGCTATGACAGGTGCTGTGAACTGTATAAGACTAATGATTCAAGGACCTGTACCCCTGAAACAAATAATACATTATATGTTAAAAAAAAAATATTTCCTGGCACTTAAAAACAAAAATGGAAGCACCAAGTGATATTTGGTATTTTGTTATTTGACATGTTTGATTTCCCAAACCTAAGCCCTGATTTAGATTCGTAGATCTCAAACTAGTCTGATTCAGTCTGGAATGGGGCCTGAGATTCTGTATTTCTGAAAAGCTCCCAAGGTGCTGTAGCTCTCTGAGAACCACACTTTGAGTTGTAAAGTTCGGGAAATGCAAATGCAAGAATGAATGGCTTTTCTCCAAAATCTGCCAAGGGCTGTACCTGAAATCAATTAGCATATGGGGACCTTATTTACAAGTCCCTCTCCCCAAATCAAGTCATTTTTCAGGGCAGAGACTGGGTCTTTGTTATCGCTATGGCTTTCCATCTCAATACAATTCTCAGCACATTAGGAGCACAATAAATGGGCTTTGAATTGAATAAATATGATGATGTCCTTAGGGTCCAATCTGTGGAGCCAACTGAAGGTGAGGCATTGCTATAATGCAGGCCTTCTGCCACTTCCAGTCATAAATTCCAATTGGATGAGGTCCAATGTGAAGCTGTGTGTTACCAAAGCCTGCTCTGTAGGGGGTAGGGTCAAAGCAGGCCTCTGGAATATTAATAATTCTGAGCAGTGACCACAGCTATGATATTTACAGACCCATGAGGCACAGGGGACAGCCTGAGTTTGCGCACACAGCTATAGACTCCAAGGACTTATTCTGCTCCAAATTGAGCATGTATATTGACCAAGGCTGCCAAAATCCATACGGTTCATTAGCTTTTACTATAGAGAGAATGTGCCAGGTCTGGTGCTAAAATGACATAAGGAAGCACATTTGACAGCAATGGTCAAAGGAAAAAGCACAGTGGGAGTAGAACTGCTCTGTGGGCCACTGCTCACGCCTTTGGAACAGGAGAAAAATACCTCTGTCTCTCCGTTTGGAGGCCCAGGCTGGTTGGAATCTGACAAGGACTTACTACTTTAGAAACTTTTTTCAGGGATTTGGTTTCTTCCCCTGGATTCTACTTGCATGGTGATGGATTGTTTTTTCCCTGAATATTTTTTGATACTATGACTATTTGTGTGGTTTATAAGTTACATATTGGGAGAGGGTCAAGAGACAGAAAGGAACATAGAGAGAGAAAGCACCAGAAAGAGACAGAGAGAGAGAGAAGTTTAGGAGGAAGAGAAAGAAACAAAATTGCAAGTAGAAGGGAAAAGGCAGAGAACAGTAGAGAAAGGTGTGAGGAGTCAGGTAGGGTAGAGGGAAGGAAAGCACCAGGCCAAGGTTCCCCCTTCTTTTTGGTTCCTTATACTCAAGGATGGTCATTGTATCCTTCAAAAGGTACTTACACAGGACACCCCTTAAGCCCCTACGGGAGGCACAGAACTAGCCTGCTGGGTCCTGCCCTCAGCCCTAATCACTCACTTTGTGTTCTCACCATGAGCTCTACTCCTATGCTGTTTCTGCCACCATCACTCTCACTTTCTGGCTCAGGTGCATTCACATTGTAAGGACCTATTTAGCAAGAAGCTTTCATTAAGGATAAACAATAACATTGTTGTTTAACCCTTAAACTGTCCCTGCTCCCCTTCTCCCAGGGGATTTACTTAAAAACAAGTCCCGGAAACCAGCTCCAGGTAACAAAGCCCAGATACAAGGGTGGGCCAGGCCAGGTGGAGGGTTGCATACTGTCTCCCTAGTACCAAGGAGTATGGGCCTTGCCCTTTGGGCACCTTTTGGGCGCCAATTCTGACCAAGGTGATGGGCTGGTTCAACCGTCTACTAGGATAAATTATAATTCAATTGGTCACTTATGTGTGACCTAGCATCGCTGTGCAGCTTTCTCTGTGTGTTACAGTCTCATTGGCCACCTGTGCGTGGCCAGGCCTGACCGCATGGCCTTTGCCCTTAAAAGCTAGTCTGTGAAACAGAGAAAGGTCGCCCTCTCTGTAAAAGGCGCGGCCCTGGCCGGTCAGTTTGATTCTTGAGCTTGGCGTGAAATAAAGCTTTGCTTGACCTTCGTTTTATATCAGTCTCGCTCCTTTAATTACGGACCCATTTTTGGGGGGGCATAACAACATTTTATGGGTTAAAACTTAGTAGTGGTTGGAATAATTAAGATCTAGTCTCTTAGTAAGCTTAACAGTTACAATACAATATTGTTATCTATATTCACTACACTGTGCATTAGGTCTCTAAGGCTTATTTACTACTTGCTTCAAATGTGTATCCTTAAACCACATCCAACATACCCCCCAACCCTGCATCCCCTAGAAACCATTTTACTCGCTGTTTATACAAGTTTGGCTGAAAAGAAATGATACTTAATGACAACATAGAGGTGCTAATTATCCCTACAGTGGCGCTCATAATAGGTAAGTGTTTGAAGTCAACATGGTGCACATCTTAAAATTACACAGTGTTACATGTCAAATATATGTCAATAAACAAAAAACTTCCTCGGGCTATTAGAACCCCACTTTATCTGATCCTGCTACGCTGAAATTTCCTTTCTGAGTTTTCCCCATGCCTTCAGCAATCTTCGCTGCCCACAGCCTGTGATAAGATCTCAACCTGTGCTTCCCACACCTCCCCAGCCCATCCAAGATTTAGATACCACATGGGATTTTACCAATAGCTCCCTGTTTCTCAAAGTGTGTGCCCTGGACTAGCTACTTCAGAATCACAGGGGCAGGAGTAGAGGAAGAAGGGAGGATTTTTTTTTTTTTTTTTAACCTGCAGGTTCCTGGATCAGCACCCCACACTACTGAAACAAACTGGGGAGGAGGGACTTCAGAAAGCTGCATTTCTAATTTCTGACCCATAAGATTCTGATATACAGGATAGTTTGAAAACTTCAGTAAGACTAGCTCGGGGCACCTGGGTTGTTCAGTGGGTTGGGCCTCTGCCTTTGGTTCAGGTCGTGATCTCGGGGTTCTGGGATTGAGCCCCTCGTCAGGCTCTCTGCTAGGCGGGGGCGTGCTTCCCGCCCCCCCCCCCCGCCTGCCTACTTGTGATCCCTCTCTGCCAGATAAATAAATAAAATCTTAAAAAAAAAAAAAAACAAACAACTAGTATTTCAGGCTTCTCAAGTTCTTCCTTCTTCACGACTCAAAAGATCAGAGACCACTCTCTTCCTTTCCCCCAACACACAGGGTCCTATCCTGAACCTGGGGAGACACACAAATCACAGAATCCCTTCAGCCCTACATTTTCTCATCTAAGAGCAGGAGGTGGCATCTAAGTGAAGAGAAACAGGGGAGGACAGATAATAAGCATAGGACTGCAGCGAGCCTGATGGGAACTAGGGGAAGCTAGAGGCTGCAGGCTCTGAGGGCACCACTGCTCCTCTCCTCCATCACAGTCAATCATGGCTGGGAGGAAGTGCCACCCAGAGATGCAAAATATTTTGAATTTTTAAGAGATGCCAGGAATTTAGATTTTTATGTTAACTTTTCTGACTTTTAATTTCTGGCTAAAAATGTTACGAGGTCAAACAAATACATGTGGGGGCATATTCAGGCTGAGTCCACATTTGCAACCTCCAGACTAGAGCTCTTCAGGGTTACCTTTAGCGTGAGAGTACTGGGATATGTTGACCCTGAACTGCGTGGCTGAGTTAAGTTGTTCTGTGCTGGTTGGCGCATCTCTGCTGCCCCTGTCCCTTCCAGGAAAAAATAAAGTTTTTGACTATCCTGGGCCCAGTACATGGGTATCTGATTTTTGGAAGGTGCTAGACCCATGGTTCTCAAACTTTAGCACTCACCTGGAGGGCTTGTTAAAACACAGACTGCTTGGCACAAGCTCCAACAATTGTGATTCAGAGAATCTGAGGTAGGGCCTAAGAATCTGCACTTTTGACAAGATCCTGGGTGATGTTGCTGCTGCTCACGGTTGGCACTTTGAGAACCACTGCGGTAAAGCCCTACTTACTACCTAACATGTGTTCTTTCCCCTTAGGTTAGCACTCAGTCCTTAGCTTCTCTCTCATTCCTGAGTCACTTTAACAGCAGTCACTTTGAACATTTCTGGGGTTGCTCCCATGATCAAGAGCAGTTTGACAATTGTAACTGTCACTGTTGAGTGTTTGCTGGGTGCCAGCCAATCGTCTGAGCTCTTCACTGTATTAGCCTTAATCTTCATCATGACTCTCTCTTTTTTTTTTCTAAGATTTTATTTACTTATTTGACAGAGAGAGATCACAAGCAGGCAGAGAGGCAGACAGAGAGAGAGGGGGAAACAGGCTTCCCACTGAGCAGAGAGTCCGACGCAGGCCTTGATCCCAGGACCCTGAGATCATGACCTGAACCAAAGGCAGATGCTTAACCCACTGAGCCACCCAGGTGCCCTCATCATGACTCTCTTAGGAAGGCATTATCACTCCCCGTTTCTACAGGAGAAACTAAGGCCCAGAGAAGTTAAGTAACTTGCCCAAAGTCACACAGTGAGTGGCAGAGTGGGCATCCAAATCAAAAATGTCTGACCTCAGACTCTGTTCATCCTAGTATTCACAAACCAACCTGGGACACTTTTGAGAGCAAAAGGAGACCCTATTAATCATTACATCTAGACAACAGGGATAAATCATGAGTCTCACAGGCAAACTGGGACATAAGTTTCTTTGTATTCTGTCATCCCAAATGTACTCTTTGAGGGGTCTACAACTTCCTGAAAAGGGTACAGATTTTGCAGCTATTTACATTCTAGCTCAACTGAGAAAAATGTGAAAGGACCTAGCTCAGGGCCCACTACATGGTAAAAACCCAATGTCTGTTTCCTTCAATTGAGCTTCTAAATCCTTACTGGCGAATACGGGCAAGTGTACTATCTGACCCTGATTCTTGAAGCCTTCAGAGTACAGTGGATAGGAAGGAAAAAAAAAAAGGAATCTCAAAGCAAACCCTTAAAAGATCATACTAAGACTAATAATCCATGGTTCCACCTAACAGTTCAGAGAGGGTGACTCCCTTGGGTCTTAAATTTTTAGAGTGAATTTGAATTGAGTTTTGAAGACTGGGAAGAAGATGGGACGTGTAGAATCAGAGAAAGCTAGAGAGAGACAGAAGAGTTCATGCAGAAGCTAAAGAAAGACTGAGAAGCATTTCTGTGATGGAACTCTGTTGGATATTTTAACTCCACCCAAACTTTGAAATATTCCAGACGACAAAATAAAGAAATATCTTCATTTTATGTATTTATTTATTTTTAGTTTTGTATACTCTGTCATTATTTTGCACCCACTCAGAAACCCCTAGAGAACCCAATGAAGATTTCATTCTCCAGGGCACAGAAGTACAGACGGAGAAACTTCTGAGGAGAATTGGCCTGTGGTTTTTAAGAACTTATGAATTTAGGCATTTTGAACCAAATCCTGCCCATCACAATGATTTTTACAGTAAGAGCAACAGCTGCAGGGTACTTAGTCCTCCTGTTTTATGTAAAAAGGAAGGGCAATTTCATCATACTTTCTCTCGGTTCGAAGAGCGGGAAATTCTAAACAGGCTCAATACTGCCCTCTAGTGTGCGAAAGGGGCAGAGGAGAGGATCCTAGAGCATTTGGTTGTGCCAAAGCCAGCTGGAAGACTGGAGAAGACGAAAGAGAGGTTCTTCTATCTGCAGAAGGTCTTTGAATTAATTAATATATCCAACTGCCCTAAAAAATACAAATAATAATGTCTATTATGGTGTTTCCCATAGAATATAATGTTCTGTGAAGCACCAGTCCCCCACGATAATCCATTGACACAGACCCTCCCAGGGCTCATGGTTAACTAAGGAGTTTTCTGCACGTAAGTGTCAACTACAGGGTTGTGTTCAGTAAAGCCTCAAACAGCAAAGGCTCTGGGAAGTTATTCAAGTGATGAAATCCCATTTCCCACACATATGTGACCACTGAACATTTTTCTGTTTTGTTTTCTTATAAATCTTATGTCATTCCTTTGGACAACTGCTCATGGAGCATATTTTGGACAATGTTAGAAGAAAAAACACAGTGTTCTTGCCTCAAGCTCTCTATATGATGAAAGAATTCCTGTCCCATAGGCTTTCGAAGTTAAAACTCAGTAGTAAATCAGTGGAGCTAAGATACAAAAGGGCAGAAGAACAGGTGTTGACAGAAACCAAATACCTAGTCTGTGGCACCAAGGACTGGAAAGTCCCACAAGAGGCTGAGAGGCCATCCAGTTCCTTCCTACCCCCCACCCTATCTAGGTCTTTAGGTAGGACACAAAGCTTCTCACAGTTCTCCTAATGTACCATACTCATTCTCTATCTGAGTTCAACTGAGTTTGAGTTAAATGTCCCCTTCTTCAAATTTTCTCATGACTCTGGGCATATCAAACACCTACTATGTGCACACCATAGCACTAAGAATACAGATCTGAAAGACAAAGAGCATACTCTCAAGGAGCTCATAAATTCTACTGCTGGAGAAAGATGTGAGGAGCAGAAGACACGAGTTCTATTCTAAGGAAGACCTCAACAGATGAAGAAAGAGTATGTTGCAAATACATTATCTTTTAGAACACATCCAACATGGTTCTTGCTGTGATCACATGGAATTCCTAGAATAAACAAAGCCTTCCTCATGGTAAGCATTCTGTAGATATCAGCTTGCATTGTTGTTGTTACTACTACCATATCATATGTTACATTTCTTTGGAATTACTTTATTCTCATTTTGTTGCCCAAGGAAATAAAAGGGTAAGATGCTAATCTACTCCACAAGTGGTTTAGTTGGTGAAATCACTTCTTTACCCAATACCAAAAGCAATGAGACTTGAGTTCTCTATGTGTAAAATGATGCTACCAATAACTCTATTTTGGCTAAGTCCATTGATTCATCAGTTTCTTCCTTCATTCATTTATCCAAGTACTTATGGAGTTCCCAATATATGCCAGACTTTGTGCCAGGGATAGGGAATATAGTAATAAATAAGACAGTTACGGTCTCTGTCTTCCTGGAGGTCACCATATTCCAGGATTTTGGAGAAGATTTAAGATGAAATTATGTTATATGAACATATTTTGTGAGATGTAGGTCTGGATAAATGTAAAGTATCGTAATTTAACAACTTATCAACAGTACTGCTGTTAAGTTTTACCTCCTGTTTCTGGAATAGAGGATACCATTGGGCTTACTTGTCACTATGGATTCACAGGCACCTTCAGAAATGTCTGCTGAGTGAATTAATGAGTGGAGGAATTAATTAAAAGTATCATTACTGAAATTCCATTTGCTGCATAAGTAGTAATAATGATGAAAATAAAGGAAATCAACAAGAACACATATGAATCCATGAGCTCCTCTTATGTGATAAATATGATACCAAGGACTTTATAATCACTGGCATCTTAACATTTGGTATCATATTCCCATTTTAGAAATGAGAAAAAACGAAGTTCAAGGATATTAGGTCACTTGCCCAGGGCTTCAAAACTGTAAGCATGAATAGTAAAGGGACCAGTGACCTGAGAACACATTCACATTTTCCTTCCCTTTAAGGGGAAATTTCATTCTTTCCTCAGATCCCATTTATTATTGGGGAGCACAGTCTTCTTTTTCAAACTAAACTGAGAAAAGATGAAGCAGTGCATGCTACCTAATATGTTGCAGCTGGAGAGGAGTTCCTTGGCAATTAGCTGAAATTAATGTCCTGAAGGCAATCATTACCAGCCCCAGCCTAATAGGAACCCAGGGCATCTCTGATAATGCAGTCTTGATTCCTTTCAACATTTTTCCCAATAAAGTCAAACAAACAACAGATTCCTTAATACCAAAAGGCCAGGAGTCTCTGAGATGAGTGAGACTTGAAGCAGAACTCACACCTCTGGGGCTGGAGAACTCATTCTTTGGAAAGTCTGCTATATATTGAGTTGAAACCTGCCTCCTGTTGCTTCTATTAATTGGCTTTGATTTGGGGGCCGGTCATTCAGGACATCTGATGTGCTATTCACATGATTAGTGTTTCCATATTGTTCTAATGTTACTTGTCATACCACACACTAATACTATTATACACTTAATGTTTTTTTCTTTCAGCTTATTGTAACTTAGACACTTATTTTAATCTCAAAAATTAAGTAGTAATATGTGAAATCATTGGTTTGATGTGTTCACTTCATATTTTTCTAATAAATATTAATTGTAGTATCAACATTGTATTAATTACACATATTATGTGTATTATGATTTTATTAAGTATTAGTGGTGGTATGGCTATCTCATTTTGAGAAACACCATACATGTGCCTTCTCTACACAGTAATTCCCTCCTTATCCATAGGGGATATGTTCCAAGACCCCCAGAGGATGTCTGAAACAGCAGATAGTAATGGACCCTATATATACTTTGTTTTTTTCTTATACATACCTACCTATAATAAAGTTTAATTTATAAATTAGGCACAGTAAGATACTAAGAATAATAATAATAACAAAGTAGAACAATTGTAACAATTTACTGTAATAAAAGTTATGTGAATGATCTCTGTCTCAAAATACCTCATTATAATGTGCTCACCCTCTTCTTGTGATGATGTGAAAAGATAAAATGTCTACATGATGAGATGAAATCAAGTGAATGACTTAGGTATTGTGATGTATATTAGGCTACTATTGACCTTCTGAGTATATGTCAGAAGGACCAGCTGCTTCTGGACTGTGGCTGACTATGGTAACTGAAATCATGAGAAACAAGACTATGGATAAGTGAAGGATACTGTGTATATACTACTTGAAAATAACAGAGGTTTCATTAGAACAAACATACCCAGTACTTTCAATCACATAATATTATGTAAAATTAATTTACCACCCTGGTTATTTGCTCCAGTTTTTTATGACTGTTTTGGTTTGGGGAGGCCAGTCTCATATAAAATTTTCTCATTATATATGGTTGGTTTTATTAATACAATTGGTGTTTTCATTACCTTTCCTAGTCGTCCAACTACTGCATGTATTTCTAAAGAGTTCACTGATCCTTCCAATCAAGAAATGGGCAGAAGACATAAACAGACATTTCTGCAAAGAAGACATCCAGATGACCAACAGACAAATGAAAAAGTGTTCCACATCACTCGGCATCAGGGAAATACAAACCAAAACCGCAATTGGATACCACCTCACACCAGTCAGAATGGCTAAATTTAACAAGTCAGGAAACTACAGATATTCGTGAGTATGCAGAGAAAGGGGGACCCTCCTACACTGTTGGGAATGCGAGCTGGTTCAGCCACTCTGTAAAACAGTGTGGAGATTCCTCAAAAAGTTGAAAATAGAACTACTCTATGACCCAGCAATCACACCACTGGGTATTTACCCTAAAGATACAAATGTAATGATCCAAAGGGGCACGTGCACCCGAATGTTTATAGCAGCAATGTCCACAATAGTCAAATTATGGAAAGAACCTAGATGTCTATCAACAAATGAATGGATAAAGATGATGTGGTATATATATACAATGGAATACTATGCAGCCTTCAAAAACACTGAAATCTTGCCATTTGCAATGACGTGGATGGAACTAAAGGGTATTATGCTGAGCGAAATAAGTTAATCAGAGAAAGACAATTATCATATGATCTCTCTGATATGAAGAATCTGAGAGACAGGGCAGGGGGCAGGAAGTTGTGGGAGGTATGGAAGGAAAAAATGAAACAAGATGGGATCGGGAGGGAGACAAACCATAAGAGACTCTTAATCTCAAGAAACAAACTGAGAGGGTTGCTGGGGGCTGGGGGTAGTGATAGGGTGGTTGGGTGATGGACATTGGGGAGGGTATGTGCTATGGTGAATGCTGTGAAATGTATAAGCCTGATGATTCACAGACCTGTACCCCTGGGGCAAATAATACATTACACGTTAATAAAAATAATTTTTAAAAGAGAGTTCACTGGTCCTTAACATCTTTCAGCCTTATTTTATCCATGCTAGTGTTATAGCATCTTTTCTCATCTTGTTCATTTTTTTTCCAGTAAAGAATGTTTTTTCCCTGCCCCAGCTTATTTTTTTTAATTTAATTTAATTTTTTTCAGTGTCCCAAAATTCATTGTTTATGTACCACACCAGGTGCTCCATGCAATACGTGCCCTCCGTAATACCCACCACCAGGCTCACCCAACCCTTCAGCCCCCTCCCCTCCAAAACCCTCAGTTTGTTTCTCAGAGTCCACAGTTTCCCCCTCCGATTTCCCCCAACTCCCTTCTCCTCTCCATCTCCCAATGTCCTCCATGTTATTCCTTATGTTCCACAAGTGAAACCATATAATAATTGTCTCTCTCTGCTTGACTTATTTCCCTGCCCCAGCTTATTGAGGTACAACTGACATATAATGTTGTGTAAGTTTATGGTGTACAATATTTGATTTGATGTATTTATTGCAAAATGATTACCACCATAACATTAGCTAACATCTTTATCACCTCACATAATTATCATTTATTTTTATGGTTTAAGATCTACTCTCTTAGCACTTTCAAGTATATAATTTAATATTGTTAACTACAATACCCATGATATATATTAGATCCTCAGAACTTATTTCTCATACAACTGGAAGTTTGTATCCTTTGATCAACATCTTCCCATTTCCCCCATCCTCCTAACCCCTGGAAATCCACTATTTCATTCTCTGTTTCTATGATTTCAGCTTTTTTTTTCCCCCAGCATAACACTATTCCTTGTTTTTGCACCACACCCAGTGCTCCATGCAATCCATGACCTCTCCAATACCCACCACCCGGTTCCCCCAACCTCCCACCCCCCGCCGCTTCAAACCCCTCAGATTGTTTTTCAGAGTCCATAGTCTCTCATGGTTCATCTCCCCTTCCAATTTCCCTCAACTCCCTTCTCCTCTTCATCTCCCCATGTCCTCCGTGTTATTTGTTATGCTCCACAAATCAGTGAAACCATATGATAATTGACTCTTTCTGCTTGACTTATTTCACTCAACATAATCTCTTCCAGTCCCGTCCATGTTACTACAAAAGTTGGGTATTCATCCTTTCTGATGGAGGCATAATACTCCATAGTGTATATGGACCACATTTTCCTAATCCATTCGTCCGTTGAAGGGCATCTTGGTTCTTTCCACAGTTTGGCAACCGTGGCCATTGCTGCTATAAACATTGGTGTACAGATGGCCCTTCTTTTCACTACATCTGTATCTTTGGGATAAATAACCAGTAGTGCAATGGAAGGGCCATAGGGAAGCTCTATTTTTAATTTCTTAAGGAATCTCCACACTGTTCTCCAAAGTGGCTGCACCAACTTGCATTCCCACGAACAGTGTAAGAGGGTTCCCCTTTCTCCACATCCCCTCCAACACATGTTGTTTTCTGTCTGCTAATTTTGGCCATTCTAACTGGTGTAAGGTGATATCTCAATGTGGTTTTAATTTGAATCTCCCTGATGGCTAGTGATGATGAACATTTTTTCATGTGTCTGATAGCCATTTGTATGTCTTCGTTGGAGAAGTGTCTGTTCATATCTTCTGCCCATTTTTTTGATATGATTATCTGTTTTGTGTGTGTTGAGTTTGAGGAGTTCTTTATAGATCCTGGATATCAACCTTTTGTCTGTACTGTCATTTGCAAATATCTTCTCCCATTCCGTGGGTTGCCTCTTTGTTTTCTTGACTGTTTCCTTTGCTGTACAGAAGGTTTTGATCTTGATGAAGTCCCAAAAGTTCATCTTCGCTTTTGTTTCCTTTGCCTTTGGAGACAAATCTGGAAAGAAGTTGCTGTGGCTGATATCGAAGAGATGACTGCCAATATTCTCCTCTAGGATTCTGATGGATTCCTGTCTCACGTTGAGGTCTTCTATCCATTTTGAGTTTATCTTTGTGTATGGTGTAAGAGAACGGTCGAGTTTCATTCTTCTACATATAGCTGTCCAGTTTTCCCAGCTTTTTTAGATCAACATGTAAGTGATATCATACATTGTCTCTCTCTTTCTGTTTATTGCACTTAGTATAATACCAAATTGAAGAGAATACAAAATAATAAATAAGATATTTTGTGTTCAAGGATTGGAAGAAAAAATACTGTTAAAATGGCTGTATTACCAAAAGCCATCTATAAATTCAATGCAATTTCTATAAAAATTCCAATGACATTTTTCACAGAAATAGAAAAACAATTCTAAAACTTGTGTGGAACCACAAAGATTTTGAATAGCCAATGTAATCCTGAGAAGGATTATCAAAGCTCCAGGAATCACACATCCTAATTTAAAATTATACTACAAAGCTATAGTAATCAAAACAACACGGTATTGGTACAAAAATAAACAGGAAGACCAATGGAACGGAATTGAGGGTCTAGAAGAAAATCCGGATGTATATGGTCAACTAATATTTGACAAGGCAGCTAAGAACACTCAGTACAAAAGTCTCTTCAACACTCAGTGGGAAAGTCCCTTCAATAAATGGTGCTAAAGAAACTAGATATTCACATGCAGAAGAATGAAATTTTTCCTATGTGATTCCATTCACAAAAATTAACTTAAAATTCATTAAAGACTTAAACATAAGACTGGAAACCATAAAACTTCTAAAAGGAAACATAGGCAGAAGTTTTTTTCTTGATTAAGTCCCAAAAGTTCATTTTCACTTTTGTTTCCCTTGCCTTTGGAGATGTGTCTTAAAAGAAGTTGCTGTGACCAATGTCAAAAACGTTACTGCTTATGATCTCCTCTAGGATTTTGATGGACTCCTGTCTCACATTGAGGTCTTTCATCCATTTAGGGTTTATTTTTGTGTATGGTGTAAGAGAATGGTAGATAGCTGTCCAGTTTTCCCAACACCATTTATTGAAGAGACTGTCTTCTCAAAAAATGGCTAAAATTAACAAGTCAGGAAACTACAGATATTCACAAGGATGTGGAGAAAGGGGAACCCTCCTACACTGTGGTTGGATATTTGGATATTTGGATATATCCAAAAAAATGGATATTTATTCCTGCTTTGTTGAAGATTAGTGGAGCATAGAGTTGAGGATCCATATCTGGGCTCTCTATTTTGTTCCACTGATCTATGTGTCTGCTTTTGTGCCAGTACCATGCTATCTTGGTGATCACAGTTTTGTAATATAGTTTGAAATCAGGCAACGTGATGCCCCCAGCTTTGTTTTTATTTTTTAATATTTCCTTGGTGATTTGGGGTCCTTTCTGGTTCCATACAAATTTTAGGATTGTATATTCCAGCACTTTGAAAAATGATGATGGTATTTTGATTGGGATGGCATTGAAAGTATAGATTGCTCTGAGTGGCATAGACATTTTAACAATGTTTATTCTTCCTAATCCATGAGTATGGGATAGTTTTCCATCTTTTTGTGTCCTCTTCAATTTCCTTCATAAATGTTCTGTAGTTTCTAAAGTATAGATCTTTTAATTCTTTGGTTAGGTTTATCTCAAGGTATCTCGAGGTTTTGTTGCTATTGTAAATGGAATCGCTTCCCTAATTTCTCTTTCTACAGTAACATTGTTAGGTGTGGGAAAGCAACTGATTTCTGTGCATTGGTTTTGTATCCTGCCATATTACTGAATTGCTGTATGAGTGCTAGTAATTTGGGGGTGGACTATTTTGAGTTTTCACACAAAGTATCATATCATCTGTGAAGAGAGAGAGAGTTTGATTTCTTCTTTGCAAATTTGAATACCTCCTATATCTTTTTGTTGTCTGATTGTTGCTGTTAGGACTTCCAGTACTATGTTGAACAATAGTGGTGAGAGTGGGCATCCTTGTCATGTTCCTGAATTTAAGGGAAAAGCTCTCAGCTTCTACACAGCAAAGAAAACAGTCAGCAAAACAAAGAGACAACCCATGTAATGGGAGAAGATATTTGCAAATGACACTATAGATAAAGGGCTGGTATCCAAGATCTATGTGCTATGGTGAGTGCTGTGAGATATGTAAGCCTGATGATTCACAGACCTTTACCTCTGGGGCAAATAATACATTATATGTTAATAAAAATAATTAAATAAAAAAGAACTTCTCAAACCCAACACTCAAAAAATAAATAATCAAGTCAAAAAATGGGCAGAAGACATGAACGATCATTCTCCAAAGAAGACATACAAATGGCTAACAGACACACGTGAAAATGTTCAACATCATTAGCCATCAGGGAAATTCAAGTCAAAACCACTTTGAGATACCACCTTACAAGAGTTAGAATGGCAAAAATTGAAAGGCAGGAAACAACAAATGTTGGAGAGGTTGTGGAGAAAGGGGAACCCTCTTACATTCTTGGTAGGAATGCAAATTGGTACAACCACTTTGTAAAACAGTGTGGAGGTGCCTCAAAAAGTTAAAAATAGAGCTACCCTATGACCCAGCAATTGCACTACTGGGTATTTACAACAAAGATACAGATGTAGTGAAAAGAAAGGCCACATGAACCCCAATGTCCATCACAACAATGTCCACAATAGCCAAAGTGTGGAAGGAGCTGAGATGCCCTTCAACAGATGAATGGATAAAGAAGATGTGGTCCATATATACAACGGAATATTACTCAGGCATCAGAAAGGATGAATACCCAACTTTTGCATCGACATGGATGGAACTGGAGGAGATTACGTTAAGTGAAATAAGTCAAACAGAAAAAGACAATTATCATATGGTTTCATTTATTTGTGGAACATAAGGAATATCATGGAGGACATTAGGAGAAGGAAGGGAAAAATGAAGGGGGTAATCAGAGGGGGAAATGAATCATGAGATACTATGGACTCTGAGAAACAAACTAAGGGTTTTAGAAGGGAGAGGAATAGGGGGGGTGGGTGAGCCTCATGTTGAGTATTAAGGAGGGCACAGATTGCATGGAGCACTGGGTGTTATATACAAACAATGAATCAGGAACAGTACATCAAAAACTAATGATGTGCTGTATGGTGACTACATACATGGTGACATAATAAAAAAAATTTTGCATTTGCAAAACTAACACATAACAGCTATCTTGAAGAATATCAAATCCACTGCTAAGTGATTTGATTCGGAAACACTGAAAACATTAGTTACAATATCTGCACAAAACAGAAGCTCATATAGAAGGAAGATGAGGTAGACTTTGACCTTGTGAGGAGTCTCAATGTGCACACTAGTGTGATACTTCTAAAGGCTGGTCTGCTAAGCCAGAAAGTAGAATTTTAAATGAGTTTGTCTGTAGTCTTTAACTGTAGCACAATACCACTGGAAGAGGAAACAAATGTTTTCTGGATTGATCCCCCAATCCTGCAACTACTGCTTCTGTAAGCTACCACTATCTTGTTTCTACTGGATGAGTAACACAGTAATGCCATCTCTAACCACTGGGCTTCTCCAACCACATTCAAGGACACATAAGAAATCCAGTTCCTTTCCCTTAAGAGTTGCTGTCCTAGAAACAGGGATACAATCTTCTTCCCATCCTACAGAGGGTACAGAGGGCCAATCAGCACGGGAACCATTTCAAAGTGTTGTAGGAGACTGATGGCTCCCAAAGGAAAGACAGGCTGCTGGCTGTGCCATACGGCCTTCAATTCCTGGACATTCATTCACCCCTTTGGGAGAGAGTTGAGATGGCAGCTTGTCAATGGGTACAGCCTTTCTGCAACCTTGGCTCTATTTCTTAGCTCTTAGAGGGTGGGTAACAAGCAAACTTTTCCAGTAGAAGGCTGTGTTTCTGGTTGCCAAAAATGCACTTGGACATGGAACTGTTGCAGAAGGCCTCTGGGGGAGTCTCTGTGTTTTTGCATGGTTGTGGGTTGCTAGGTCTGGGATAACCTGGGGCAGGCTGCATTGCTCACCAAATCCTTAAATGAAGTGTATCAGCAGAGGAACACAGGATAAACTTCCCTGGCTTTTCTGTCATGGTTGGCAAAGCCAGCTATAGAGCTGCCATGTCAAAGACCTCATGCAAGGTATGTCCAGCTGAAAGCATGGAACGACTTGGTCAGACCAGATGGCTGGTCAGTGTGGGAGAGAGCCAGTCATCTACCAATGCTTGCTTAAGGTAATTTGAAACATTTTTTTAATAATAATTTTATTAAAACAACTTTCCACCTGCTTCTAAATAGCAGAGAAGCCAAGTCTACATAACTAGGGAGAATTTCATTACAATGGAAACTGTCTTACACATTGCTTTCTTTTGTAGTCCAGTAACTATGCTCTGCAGAGACATCAGGCTGAGACTTCCCAGGATGCACCACATCAATGATGCCAGTGTCAACCTGGATTCTCAGAGAACCTGAAATCTGATTTGATTTATAATGTGATCTGCTTGGTTGCTAGAACAAACAGAACGCCTTCCTGCAGCCCTAATGAAAGGCTTATGTCAGCTTCTGGATATACCCTCTGGACATAGCCCCTCTACTCAGTAGACTGAATCTTCCCTGCATTGGATGGATGCTTCTGAAGACACCAACACCTCTTAACAGTGGCTAGCTGACTCAGAGAACTTTCTTTAACTTGTGGGGATTGGTATTTGAGGTTCTAGATCTGTTCCTGACCTAATAGCATGGAAAGTCTGTCTCCACAGCTGCCCAGTGTGCTCTGATGAACATGGAAATAAAGGTGTATTTAGATGTCCACACATTACAATGGGAGAAATTATGTTATTTCGCCAAGTGGCTGTTTTGATGCCCTTCCCCTTCTCTGGCTGAAATTACTGCCACAATCTCCTAATGATCTCCTTTCTTTCCCCCCATCCCCTTAGTCTGTTCTCAACACAGCAGCCAAAGTCATGGTGTTCAGACCTAGGTCAGATCATGTCACTGCTCTGTTCAGAACCTTCCAAAGACTTCACACATCACTCAGAGTAAATTAAAAGTGGAAGTTCTCAAGCTAACCTAAAAGGCCTTATTGATTCTAACATCTTCTCCTTCTGTTCTCTTTCATCTTCTCTGCTCAGTTACACTGGCCTCCTTGCTCTTTCTGGGCACATTCCTACCTCGGGTCCTTATTCTCACTTTTTTTTGGGGGGTGGGATAACCAGATGAGTCGCTCTAGATTTGCTTCAATACAGTCTTCTCAGTGAACCCTTGTCTGACCCCTCCTAACCTACTCGCACCCCCCCTCTCTGCTTCTTTGTCTAATTTTTCACTCTGGTATTTATCAATGTCTGATACACTGTAAATTTCACTCATCTGTTTCATTTATTGTCTTTTATGGACAAGTAATCTCTGGGAGAAAGGATTTTGCCTAATTTGTTCTCTGTTGAATCCTTATGATCTAAAGTGTGTTTGATATAAGCACTCAGCAAATATTTGTTCAATAAATGAATTATATCACTTAATTCTCTCAAAAAACATGTGAAGCAGACTCTTCTATGTTCATCTTACCGACAAAGAAAATAAGGCCTTAGAGAGGTTAAGTGACTTGCCCAAGGTTGCATTGATTGTCATCAATGTTTCCTTGCCCTGTTCATTTACTGTGGGGCATCATTATACTCTGCTTTTTCTGACTGCAGGTATACTATGCAATATTCCTAAATTCAGTAGCTTTCAGATATAGTCCTACCACCTCTAACAATACCTAGTTGTTTCCACACCAGTTCCTAGAGACTAAAGTTATCAACACTTGACCATAATTTCTCTTAGGCTTTCCAAAGTAAAGAGCCATACATTTTCATGTGGTAGCTCATTCTCTGTCCAAAACGGAATGGGAGAGAATGCTCTCTTTTAGCCCAGTCCAGTCAGATACTAAATAGAAATCACAAATGAGAGCATTCTAAGTACACTTTCTATAACATATTGGCTATAAAATGTTACTTCATAAAGCTTTCTTATTATGTGTGCTTCCTGACCACTCCAGGTAAGAATGTTGACCTTAGACTCAGAAAGTCCCACTTCAAATTTCAATTCTGCTGTATGCTAGGTGAGTCACTAAGGGCAAACTACTTAGGTATCTGTTTGACAAGACTTCCTCTAACTATTTAATATTTTTAAAAATATTTTATTTATTTATTTGACAGACAGAGATCACAAGTAGACAGAAAGGCAGGCCGAGAGAGAGGAGGAAGCGGGCTCCCCAATGAGCAGAGAGCCCAATGTGAGGCTTGATCCCAGGACCCTGAGATCATGACCTGAGCCAAAAGCAGAGGCATAACCCACTGAGCCACCCAGGCGCCCTTAACTATTTAATATTTTTAAAAAAATTTTATAGTACATTATTAGTTTTTAGTATAATGTTCAATGATTCATTAGTTGCCATATAACACCAGTGCTCATCACATTACAATAAAAAAAGAAAAAGAAAAACAAAACATAAGACTTCCTAACCACAGAGGATGATTTTAAGTAGTGAACAAGATTATGTTCCTGAAGCACTGGTGAACGTGATGAGAATGCACAGAACATTTAGATATAATAAGGACATGGTAGCATAATTATCCAGAGTAGGGATCTACTCTAAAGATCCCTACTGGCTAGTGGCTTGTCTCCATTTCATGGTTACAGCCACACTCTTGATCCCAGAAAACCTATTTAATAAATGAATCCACTACTGATACATTAGCCCAAGTTAGAGTGTGTGAATTAATTCATTACTATGGCTAAAAAGAAAAGAAGCTCATCAAATCATCAAATCAATTTAAAAAATGCTAACAAACTTCCATTATGTTTTCATTACCAGGTCCTGCGCTTAAAAAAAAAAATCCACATAAAATACAGTATAGTAGTATATTTGTGGAGATGAATATTTATAAGGGAAAAAAAAAACTAATAGTACCCTCCAGTAAGTGGGTAGGGCCAAAAATACCCCAGTGGCCATCAGCATTAAAGAGGTACAGATCCTTCCCAGAAAAGGAGGGTTCTGAGTAGAGGTGATACTTTGGGCTAGCCTTAGATGGGAGCTGGATCTGAATAAGTAACAGGAAAGCAGATGTATCTTTAGAGGAATAGGCTGGCCTGAGAGCTGAACCTGAAAAGAAGAATAGGGTCAGAAACTAGAAGTCCTTGAATAACAGTTGAAGAACTTTGGACTTGATCTTACAAGCAAAGGGAGAATGGGTGAATGTTTAGGAAGAAGAATGACAGGGAATCAAAGAAAGCTGGAATGTTGGAGCTGGAAGTTGTCTCATCCAGTTCAGCCTCCACCCAGGAATGAGGAGGAAACTGAGGACCGAGAAATAAGTGACTTGACCAAGAGACCATGTCAGTCAATCCTTGACAAAACCAAGACCCACTCAGGTCTGATTCCTAGTCTGGTATGCTTTCTACCATGTGATCTTCATAAAAGGGCAGGACATCCATGACTAATTTTAGAGCTCATAAAACAAAACAAAAAAAAGTCTTATATCACTCATCCTATCTCCTTATGTGTGAAAAAACCATAAATATACAATGTACATTTCCTGTTGCTAAATTTTAAAATCATTATATGATCTAAGATAATTAGATCCAGTGTTCTAGCAAGCAAAAGAGAGGAACAAGAGTTAACACAAGTATTTATGCTTGTCCTTCCAATAGCCTGAAATCAAATGACACTTGCTTTTCCTTCACATTTGATCCTCTTCCATTGAAATCTCACTTCTTCCCTTCCTCCATTATTCAATCAGAAGGTTATTATTTTTTTTAAAAAAAAGATCTTAATCCCAGGTTCTGTCCCTTGTCTGAGTCTTGCAACTAGGTCCTGGCTTGCCAAGAGCCAAGTTGTTTTGCTTCTTTTTTTTTTTTTTTTTTCTTTTTAAGAAACCAGAATTGATTAGGTCTTAGTTGGAATAAAATTTGTTTTTAATTTACATATTGAAATAAAATTTAAACTTCTGCCTGGTGTACTGAGAGAAGTCAAATAATAAATTGACAGTGAAATTGTTGTCCCTCCATATGGCTGAGGACTGCATGGGAGTATGATTTGTCTGGACCAAGAAGTGATGATGGAGACAACCTTGTGATAGGCTGAATCAGATGGGGATCTGGTATGGATACAAAATATGTTTCTCCAGAAATTTTTTCCTGCAAACAAAATCACCTCACTCTACTGAATTCTTTGATGTGCTTTTGTTTGTACCTCTGTTAATGTAAGGTTGGCAGGAGAGTGGGCGAAATAGATGACAAGATGACCTTAGAGATTCGCTGAAGCCCTATAAGAGCTTTATTCAATGTTAACCAAAATGTCTCAAAATCAGTTTTACAGGATTTTAGTCATTAGGAGAAAAAAGTGTATGCCTTTTTGCATTGTCTATGTTTTTTTTTTTAAAGATTTTATTTATTTATTTGACAGAGAGAGATCACAAGTAGGCAGAGAGGCAGACAGAGAGAGAGGAGGAAGCAGGCTCCCCGCCGAGCAGAGAGCCTGATGCGGGGCTCGATCCCAGGACCCTGGGATCATGACCTGAGCCAAAGGTAGAGGCTTTAACCCACTGAGCCACTCAGGTGCCTTGCATTGTCTATGTTCTTATGCCTCATACTATATTCCATACTAGGAGACAACAAAGTATTAGCTTATCAAAGGCCTCAAGAAGTTCTAGGATAAGTAAACTTTGCTCAACCAGCTATTATCCAAACTTATTTGATCATAGGAATCCTTTCTTTTCCCTTAAGGAATTCCTAGTCTGGTTTTCCTAAGTTTGTAATTTAGACAACAATGAGTAAAAAACAAAAGAATAAATAATATGAGAACTTGTCATATTCCTTATCTGCTAACAAAGGTACGTGATTCAGTAATTCATGATAGCATTCTCTAGAGAAGAAAAACACAAAGTGATAAATATGATCTGTAGTCACATAAGAAAGGCTACATGAAGGGATAATTATGGAAAAAGCTAAACATGACATGTTTTGACATTCAAAAAGTGATTCCAGAACTGCTCACCTGTTAGCTTGTTAAAATAATGTTATTTTAGAAAGTCCACATATTCTGAAGGTAAATTTCTATATAAAACAAATATTACTATATTTGTATAAAAACATTCAAATATAATGAAGAATTCACAGCAGAAACACAAAAGTCATGTAAACTCCCTTTAGTATCAACAACCCCCACTTAACCATGTTTTCAATAAAGTCTCTTCTTACACATTATCATATTTGAGTCACTCAACTATTCTGATTCTCCAGTTTATACATAAAGAAATGAAAACTCAGAGAAGCTAAGTATAGGGGACGTGGTGTGCTAGCCACATTCCCCTTAGCACCAAGTGTCCCTTCTTCAGACAAAATTGTAGGCTACTGATGGATCATAGCTGAGCCCCTCCCTAGAAAGGAAGTTGATTTGCACAAAGTCAGGTCCCCTACCCAAGATAACCCTCATCTACTGACCTGACAGGATAAGGATACAAAGCTTCATCCCCTTGCCTCCATTCAGAACATCTCTGAAGGGCCTTCCCGCATTCACTGTTTCTAAACTGTAGCAACTTTGCCACAATTCCCTTTTACCTTACACCATTTCTCATTCCCTCTTCAGTATGGGTGTTTGGGCTTCCCTTGCATTTGATTTGCATGCAAATCTCCACCACAGTGCCTGGTGCCTGGTGCCTGGGGAACCAAACCTAATGTCTCCAACTAACCTGACTAAAGTTACCCTACTAGCAAAAAACAAAAGCAGAACTTGGATGCAAATTCCGTGCTCTGTCAGCACACCAATCTGCCACGTGGCAGGTGGACCCATGAATGGATGTGACCTCTGCCCCCACATCTCCTGCCATAAGGCACCTCATTTGCTAACTTTAGTCACACTGGCCCCCTTTGCCTTCTTTGAACATCAAGCCATACTCAATCCCATCTTAGGCTTTGCATTACCTCTTCCCTCAGTCTGGAAATTTCTTCCTCCAAATCATTACATGACTGGTTTTCTCATCATTCAGTGCTCAGATCCAAGGGCAACACATCAAAGATGCCTTCCAAATTAGGTAATTTACCTATTCTAGCCTTTCTTCCCTAGCACACCACACTGCTGTATATTCATATTAGCCCTTACTACTCTGCCATTAGCTTATTCTTTTATTTTTGTAATGTCTTCTCCCCCAGTGCTTGATCTGCAGGAAAATGTCATCCGTATGAGAGAAGGGACTTTATGAATATTCTGTGTTTTGAATAATGGATCTCAAAGTGTAATCCATAAAACTCTGATCAAATTATTTTCATAATAAGACATTAAATGTCTTTTTTTTTTCTTACTGTGTTGACATTTTGCTGTGATGTGTGAAAGCAATCATAAGTAAAACCACTGGTTCCTTGGCACAAATCATGAAGTAGCTATGAAGCTGTACAGATAGACACTCCTCACTGTAAGTTCCTTCCAGCAAAATAAATGAATAAAATAAAAACTTTTTAAAAAAGATTTTATTTATTTATTTAACAGAGAGAGAGAGAGAGAGCATGAGCAAGGGGAGTGGGAGAGGGAGAGGCAGAAGCCAGCTCCCCGATGAGCAGGGAGTCCCTTGTGGGGCTTGATTCCAATACCCTAGGGTCATGACTTGAGCCAAAGGCAGACGCTTAACCAACTGAGCCACCCAGCTGCCCCATAAAATAAAAACATTTATTAAAGAATGTTCTCAACAAAACAACAAAAAATGTTTAAAAATTGTGACTTTGGAGTACACATCCCTTTTATATTCCATGTGATAAAAGGAAAGCACCTAAAAAGCATACCCCCTCAAAAATGGAGCATAATGGTTACCTTGAGGAAAAGCATTTCTGCAATTGTTTGGTTATAAGCAGCACTAGCTACATTTTTCATGAAACCCAATTGTTACTTGAAAGAACAACCAACAGTCAAATTATGGTCATTTACATTTGGATATATGGTAGACATTTTCTCAAAAATGAATGAAAATGACACTTTAAGGAAAACAGCTAACAGTATAGTTGTTGATGATAAAATTGAAATTTTCCAGTGAAAATGAGAATTTTGGAAAATCACATCTACCACTATCATTTTGATAGCATCGCAATACTTAAAGACTTTTTTGGGTATCATAGTGATATTAGCAAATGTGTGATTTAAAAATATCATAAATAGTCTTTTGTAATGTGTCAACTTTTAGACTATTTGGATAAATCAGTGAACTATCATTTTCCAAGTGAATGACGGATAAAGTTACAAAATTATGCATGGTTAAAGGGTCAATTTCAAGTGCCACAATAGGCTAATGCATTTTAATGTAACAGAGTATGAAAATGTAATTGATATGGTTTCAAATTCCTCTTTGCAACTAAGTTTTTTTTTTTTTTTAAATATATTTATTTATTTATTGACAGAGAGATTGAGAGAGAGCACAAGTAGGCAGAGTGGCAGGCAGAGGGGGCAGGCAGAGGGAGAGGAAGAAGCAGGCTTCCCACTGAGCAGGGAGCAGGATGCAGGGCTTGATCCCAGTATCTGGGATCCTGACCTGAGCCGAAGCAGCTGCTTAACCAACTGAGCCACCTAAGCACCCTGCAACTAAGTTTTAAGAACTTATTATGAATCGAGTTTTATTTTGGCATCAAAGAAGATTATCTACAATCATCTGAAAGGCTATTAATATACTTTCCCTTTTCCAACTGCATAACTATATGAGCAGATTTTCTTTATATATTTTAACCAAGACACATGTCACAACAGATTGAATGCAGCTATCTGATGAAGCCGCATACTAAAGAAGTTTGTGAAAATGTAAAACAATGTCATTTTTCTTACTATTTTTTGTGGTTTTGAAAAGCAAAGCTATGTTATGATATTTATAAATGTTATTTGTGTTAACATGTTACTGATTAATTATTGTTAAAGTCAATTGATCAATCTTTAAAAAGTTTTTGGGTTTTAACTTCTACATTGGTAAATATTGGTAAATGTTGACAGATAGAACCCACATAAACAGAAGTTTTGGGGGTCCTCAATAATTTTTAAGTGCGTAAGGGGATCCTAAGACCAAAAATCTTGAGAAACTCTGGCTTGGAAATAGTGCTGGCATAAGATTGACTTCAAAACTATTTATTGAATGATTCTAATATTTGTAAAAGGAAATAGGTAATAAAAATACACTCCCAGTTGGATTATAGATCAAGTCTCTGCACGTTACAAAAATAGAATATTGTATTCATCTGACTGAATGGGTATACTATCCTTGTAGCTCAAATTAGGTAGCTGTCAAGAAGAGAGTATCCATCCCAAGTTTGATGGCCTTGAAAGGAAATCTCCATTTCCTATGGACAGCCAAAATCTCAGGTATTTTTAGAATGCAGGAAGTCTGTCGGCTTAAAATTAGTTCTCATAGGCCTTGCCTTGCCCAGTAGTGTTCTTTACCCATGGCCAAAGAACATTTATGAAAGGGAAGAATTCAGCACAGTCCCAGACAGCTAATGAGTTCATATCTATTCTCTAACCATCAGATTGCCTAAAGACATGGCGGGAAGTGCTGTTTGAACAGGAAGTGTGCTTTGGGAATCCAGACACTTGAAGTGTCTCTTTAATGGAGATGTGTCAAATCAAATTTATGGTCACGACCACCAAGCCGCCCTTCTTCCTCAAGCTACCCTCTCAAACTAGGGCATGATAACTAGAGGGAAGGAAAAAAGCAAAAACAAAAACAACAACAACAACAATAAAACTAAGATTATCATCTGAATAGGGGACTCTTTGGCAGTGCCAATGTTATGAAAGCTAAAATTAAGGAGCACTGAAGGGAGCATTCTGAATATGGAGACTCAAAGATGACGATGGGGATTTCTGCCCAACATTTCCTGGAGCTGGCCTGGGGACTTTCAACAGTTTTAAAGCAAGCTTTAAAAACAGATTTTTTTTTTTTAAAGCAAGATTTAAAAACAGATTAAAAACAAAGCAGATTTTTAGCAATAGTCCAGACCAGCTTTCATAAGAAGAATGCAGGAGACTTGCCTCAAATTTTGGGACAAGAAGATTGCTTTACCTGAATTATAGCAACACCTTAATTAACTAGAACCAAAACAAGAAGATCTTTCAATTAAACACTTTTTAAATTTTTTTGTTATTATGTTCAATTAGCCAGCATATAGTACATCATTAGTTTTTGATGTAGTGTTCAACAATACATTAGTTGTGTCCTACATTTAAAAAATGAAGTGACCAGAAAACCAAAAGACATAAATACATTTATGAGGAAAGGACTACTTTCAGAGAGTATCCATGGTTAATTATCCTTTCAACTCAGTCTTCTGTACTTTCAGTGTTCAGTGCAATTGACAGAGTTGCAATTATGGCTCAAAATGATGATTCAGAGAAATGAGGCACTCACCAACTCCTTATGCATCTTAGAAAGTTAACAGACACAATTTATAATTGAAAACTTTTCATTATGTCTTGAGATAACTGGGAAGCCCATGACGTTTTAAAGGGCTAGACTACAAATCAGCTAGACATATTTCCCTGGTGTGACACAGTTACACTGATAGACACTATTAGTAATAAATGGTTTGTTACTAATAATAGCTAAGATATTAAGGTGGATACAAGATCATCTTTATCATACCAAAACAGAGATAATAATTTTTTTAATGCATTTTACTCTCCTTTCCTTCTATGGACTTGACCTTTACTCTGCTTGACCTGGTCATTTATTTGATGGGGAAGTGGAGATGTCACAAAGGAGTTCACAGTTAATGTTCATTCAAAATAAGATTTCAAAGCAAGAAATAAGGTGTGGTATTGGATTTTTTTGTTCAGTAAGTTTTCCAATCCTTTTATCTCCTTTTTAGCATGGGCCATTCCCAGAAGATTCAGCCGTAAGACTTCTGTGAGGTGGTGAATATACCCTTTAATTTGTTACAGAAGCTTGGAATTCATAGTAATAGAGTATGATATAAAAGAGTACAAGATAAAAGTCATATCTTTCCCTCAATATGCTCAGGCACCAATCTCAGGAAAAAAGGAAAGTAGAGACAGAAGGCAAAACAGATAGATTACGTGTCTTGATATTCTCTTCTCCCACTTTTGGCTTCAAAAAGGGAAGTTACTTTAGGAAAAGGAGAAAACTCTGAAGAAAGAAGGGGATCTCCTATCTCTCACACCTCTTTTGAGGCTCTAGAAGGTGCCACAAATCACAGGCTTCCCCATGGTATCTGAGGCATAGTCACATCAGAGCAGGTTTGACAGCTGTGTGGTGAGGCTGAAGGTGGCCTTGAGTTGAGGTCATTATTAAAAATGCCTTATGTACCCATTTAGGGTAAATGTGGTAGCCTAGAGGACTATGGTAGAGTCATTTCTATGGCTAGTGTGTGAAATGATCCTGCAACAGATGCTAGGTGGGCCTTTATACCAGAGGAGAAAGAAGAAGCCAAGTTAGCAAAGAGGGGAATGGACAGTCCTCCCCAAGAACACTGACCAGGTCAATGAATGCTTAGCATTAGAAGCCAGCTCTTCCCCTTCTCACAAGGTCACATGAGCCATCTCATCCTTCCATCCCCTCATATACCTAGACTTCTCTTGCAGAATAATCAAGGAGGTGACCAGAAAACTAAAAACTGAGACACTGAACACTGTCTAAAGGGAGTATTTCAGTGAACAGGTGTTACTGAAGTGTTTAAGTAGCTAGGACTAAAATTTGTTTTACCTCCTGCTATCAGAAATAGTTTGGAATTAGTTATAATAAAGTAATAAAATTGCATTTTCCTTACACGTTTCAGTTGTTGGATGAGTGAATTTGTGGCCAGCTATGCGGATGGAAGAGTGCTGAAATCAACCAGGATTTCAAGGGTCTGTGGCTGTCCTACACCTATATCTTAGGAAGATTAACAAATGCCCAAACTAAGATTAGGAAGACAGATGTAGAATAATCAGCAGATGGGAGGAACAAGATAAGTTATCATGAAACTCTTTCTTGAATTCTGAAAATTCTAAAAGACTAATTGTTATCCCACAAAAGAACCCTCAAGTTCTAGTTTGGACTCAGACCACTAATTCACTGACCTGAGACTTCTTCTAAGACACTGTGGAGAAAATGACAGGACTCTATAGCAAGGTCAGAAAGAATACAGGTAGTAATGTGGATGCCAAGACCTGTTTAAGAAATCCCTGAGAAGCAGAGTGAAAGCCACATTGATCCTACAAGGGCTAACTCATCTAGTAGCACTTTGTCACTCAAGCCAGGCAAGCAGAGGTTAGGAGGGGAACATGATAGATGATTGGGTAGAATTATCAACAAACAAGCTACTCACTCCCAACGCTGTAGGACCCACTGTGGTTCAGTTCTGCTGAGTATACTTTATCTGCTCCAGTGGTGAGCAACTTGCGGGAGTCATGGAGTCAATGTCAGGGGATCGCCAAACCTCTTTGGGGCTTGAGTAGTGACCCCTAGTGGTAGGAGGTGAGCTAACAACACCAGGGTTTACCAATGTGGAATTGGAGGGCTTGGAGGATGGAGAGAAAATTAGATATTCAATACAGACCTGGGGCAACCAACTTGAAAAAGTGGCTCTTACATGTAAGTGAAAATTATTTATGAGTATGTCAGAGTTTACCAAGGAAGAAATGAAATGGGGTACTATTTTGAAAATAGCAATGTGTTTTACTTTTGCTTTTCCTGGTGCATGGTTCAGCAAATCCATCTGCAGAGGGGAGAAATTAGGAATGCTGCAATTAGAATGCAAAGAAAAAACACATTAATGATTTTCAAAATTGGTCCCTTTTATACTAGCCTCCCTCTCGCTCATTTGCATAACAATGTGCTTTCTGGCTTGTGGAAGGGGTGGAGTCTGGGTCTCAGCCGTGAATTACACATATATTATACATACCCCACAATAGAGCTCATCTATTTCACAGTGTTTGATCTTGGCACATCTCAGGGCATCTGTCAAAAATGCAAGTGACACCCACCACCTGTGCTTTGGCAGGAAACAGATTCAGAACAACTGCTTGAGACAATGAACCTGTGGTTTGGATAATAGGCAGCTTGGAGGAATATTAGGGCTGGTGTGGGGTGCGTTGTGGGAGACCGAGCAATGGGCATGTGATCTTGGTCCAGTAGCTTCACCTCTCTGAGTTTCAATTCTCACTTCTGTGGAAGGAGAGAGCTGAAGGCCATTTCTAAGAGACTTCCCAGAGGGGAGAACCATGAACTCTTCAACTCCTCAGGACATGGGATTGAATCCCCTGAGGAGTTTCCAAGGATACCAGAAGAGACACAGCTGTGTCCTGGTCTATAGAAGGGACCCCTGAGAAGGGCTTCACAGGGCCCCACATGGTGGCTTGGGGGAGAGGTTCACTTAGTTACCTGGCCTCTGGTCTCTGCTTTCTTCTCTAGTTCCTCATTACTTTCTTCCAACCCCCACCTCAAATACCACAAAGCACTCAAGATGTCACCTCCACAGAGCCACCATCCTTGAACAGGAACTTTAAGTCCCATCCCTCAGTTATTCTTTGACTTTATTTTAATTTCTGCATTGCACCCACTACTCTGTACAGTTATTATATTCACATAGGTGTTTCATGGTTTTCATTTGTCTCTCCACAAAGCAAGGAAGCTCTGCCACCTGGCTATACGGTTTACCCAGCTATTGTCAGAGTTTCCACTAGAATCCAGGTTGCAGGTCTAATTTAGGTGCCTTTCCTCCTGTTTACCCAGAATGTAAGTTGGGTGCTGCAACCAGCCAGCCCTTGGCCCGCATCCTCGTTCAGATTCCTGGTAGCCCAGTGTCACCAATAAAGCCATTCTATCTCTGGGCCTCAGTTTCCTTGTCTGTAAAATGGGAGCAGCTATATCTGCCTCACACAATGCTTAGAAAGCACATACTGTGTTGTAAGGACTCAGCAAACATTAGTCATCGCTAATATGACTGCTATTGTTATCCTCCTATTTCAACTCCAGAATATTTTGCTTGGCTTACTCCAAATTTACATACTGAGTGCTGAATTTATTTAGTGAGAGCTCAGACCCAAATCTATGCCTCTCAATCCCCTATATTTCTACTCTAGCCACATGTAGCTCTGCCACCAAACTTCCTAAAGGATGGCTGACCTGACCAGAGTTACCCATGGTTGCCTAAAGTTAGTAGATCTCTAATACAGTGCTTGGGAAAAAAATTACCCCTCTTAGCAATTTTCTGATGAATTAGTGATCTCACCAGAGAAACCCTCTGTCAGGGTCTTATGGACAGTCCTATTAGGAGTCTGGGTTACCTTCCTGCTTTGATGACACAGAGGAGGGGGGAGTGTTGTTGAATTGTAGTGATTCTGAACCTACAGTGTAAAAGGGGTTACTGTGAACCTGAATTGTTACCAATTATGTCCACTGTTGCTAATCTGGGCTGTGGACAGGATTCTAGAAATAATGACACTAGGAGGTTAACTATAAACATCCCATTTATCAAACCCTGACACCAGCTGTCTCCTCACTCTTACTTCTTTAGCCTAAAAGTAAAGAAAAAAAGGTGTCTAGTTAATGAAGGACTATTATTTATTAAATTTTCGTTAACTGAGGTTTACCATCATTCACATCAGGCAAACCACCTCTTGCATCCTTTGTCTGAATCAACCTTAAAAAAGGGAAAAGAGGGGCGCCTGGGTGTCTGAGTGGGTTAAAACCTCTGCTTTCCCAGCTAGGGTCATGATCCCAGGGTCCTTTGGGATCGAGCCCCATGTCAGGCTCTCTGCTCAGCAGGGAGCCTGCTTCCTCCTCTCTCTCTGTCTGCCCACCTCTCTGTCTACATGTGATCTCTATCTGTCAAATAAATAAATAAAATCTTAAAAAAGAAAAAAAGGGAAAAGAATCTATTTTCTTCACTTGATTATCAGTGTGTGTTGACCTGACTTCCAATGGTCTGTGGACTTCACCCTCTGTGTCTATACCAAAGGCTCTGGGTTAGAGTCTAGAGTCCACCTAAAACACTTGCATTTTTGGATCCCAGCTAACAACAAGCGAATGTTTCAATTGTTCAGTTATGCAATTTTCCATATTTCTGAAACAGGAATGTCCTGCTTGCCAGAGAGGATCCATGTGGACAGATAGTCGATGAAGGAATCTAGAAGAAATGGAGAGGGATGAGGCAAGGTGGCAGGAGGGTCAGCAGAAAGGCAATGAGGGCAAGAGAAATGATGGGAGAGATGACCGAAGCACTTGGCTGGGGAGAGCTTGCAGTGTGAGCACAAGGTTTCACTCTTGGCCTAAGAAAACCTTTGCAGGGGCCTAAATAAAACTTTTTAACTTAAAAAACTTCAGCAGTAATGAGTTCCAGCTGTGTGGCAGAGTATATTCCCAAGTCCGAATAGTTTCCCTAGAAAGAAACAATTGTGTCTGCCTCTGCCTTCTTAACTCTTTCATCCCTGTGGGAGAGACTCTCCCAGGTCTGTTCTTTGGTTCTTGGAGGTGGCATGGGTTGAGTGGCTCTGGTGTCCTTTGCAAGGTGGGCCTGAAGCAGGCTCATGTAGCCTCTCCCATGCCCACTATTTACCCCCAACCCTTTTACAGCCACCATCTCAATCAGGAGGCTGCTGGCCAAATCCTGCATGTTGTCTGTTGCCGGTTTTTGTCAATAGAGTGTCCCGTACCGTGGCTAAGGTACTATCTATAGCTGCTTTCCTGCTACATTGGAGTTGAGTAGTTGTGAAGTCTGATATATTCATGACCTGGTCCTTTACAGAAAAAGATTGTGGAGTCCTGATTAAACAAAATGTATGTTTACCCGAGGCTTGCCTGTCTATATCAGTATCAAAGCTTTGGTCTTATTTCACCATAGAATTAGGCAAACAAGTATCTTCAGAGATCATAGAGTTCAATCCATTTATGATAAAAGCTAAGGTTCTCAAAGTAAAGAGGCTCATCCAGGGGTAGGTAATGGTTGAGTTGGGGTTAGTATGAAGTTCCCTTCCCCAGCCCCCTAACTCCAAGACCAGTACCCATTCTGTTAAAAATATGGCAGCTTCCCTAACATGGAAACTCATTCACACACGAATGAACCAAAGTTATAGACAGGACATTGCTTTCCATGACCAATAGCAAAATACCGACACCAAGCTGGTTTTCAGAAGGGACATATGATTAAGATCTTTATGCTATGTTTTCTCATGGAAATACTCCAGTGTTTGCTAAAACATATTTTGTAACTTGTGTGTGTGATGCTTTGGTCTTTTAATAGTTTGGTATCCGTATCACTGAATCCAACAGAGAGAAAAAAAAAGTGCTCACTACTCATTAGATCAAATATTATGAACAGTGGCAAGAACTTGCACAGTAATTTTAATGTGCTACCACATACATATATCAAATATGGAATATGATATTTTTTCCTTTAAGTTTAAAATTTTTTTTTCCTAAGGATCTTTCAAGGATAAATTTTGCCTCTGCCTAACGTACCAAAATTTCTTAAGAAAGCAAGTAACAGATATTTTGAAATGCCTGCATTCTTTTTAGCCTTATCGGAACTTCGATGGTGTATTCACACAATAGAGTAAATTTACAATTGAACTGGAGTCAGTCTAAGTCAGAGCCCTTGAACAACTGAAATTCAGTTTTTGGGACCCTTTTCCCATCACTCAACATGTAGGGAAAAGAACCTCATAGTAACAAAATAAATGGATGGAAATTTAGTTTAAGAATTGACAAAACAACCTCTGGAAAATGTCTCTAGAGTCAGTACAGACATGGAATGGGAAAGATGAGTAATTTCCTGGGGTCCCTACAGTTTGTTAGGTATAAAACCCTTGAGGGGCTGGGGCCGTGGATTATGGGAAGCAGCCAGTAGAAAAGGTGGAGTCACCAGCTGGAATAGACCAAGAAACAAGGCTTGTGTTCTTACAACCAGCCCTGAATCATATCATTCCAGGCATGAAAGCTCCTTTTAACTCACACCCATGGGCTTCTCCAGCCTTGTATCTCACTATCTCTAACCCCAGTGCTGAGCATCAACCCAACTGGGTTCTCATAAAGCACCCATTCTCTCAAAAGAGAGGAAGAGGGGAGTAGTGTGAACTCAGTAGATTGATTCTCTGGGTTCAAAGGCTAGGTCTATTCTCTACCTGTTTTGTAACTTTGAGCAATTTATTTAATCTCTCAGTGCCTTTGTTTCCTCATCAGGAACATGATGTCCTCTCATGTCAGTGCCTGTCTCATAGACTGGTTATGAGGTTTAAATAAATAAATACATGTTAAGTGTGGAAGATATAGCTTATCTTATGCTGTTCCTTCAGCTTGGAACACTCTCATGCTACCTGGGCAGGAAAGTGATTTTTGCTGACTCTCCCACCTTGTCTGTTCCCATAAAAGCCTGGGTAACATTTCCTGTCTCTGGGTTCACATGAAACCTCACTAGTATATTTTATCTATTTGTCTGATTCTTCCATTGGCCTGAGTACCCTGGCAACAGTAATTTGGTCTTAAGCATCCCAGTGTCAGGCACAATGTCTAGCACTGACTATACACCAAAGTATACTTTTTAACCCACTGAACCACCCAGGCGCCCCCAAAGTATACTTTTTAAATGAATGCATAATGTATAAATGAATGAATGAATGTATGAATAAATCAATAAGTAAATAAATAAAAACCAAATTTCTTTTCCATTGATCTGGACCCTAGATTATGTCCATGATACTCACCTATCTGGCTTTGAGTGGGTTAGCATGAAGAAATTTCCTCCTCAAGACATTTCACTTCCATCTCAAAAAAAAAAAAAAAAAGGTATAGTACATGGATTTTGATCGAACAAAGCATTTTACTGTCATCTTCCAGAAATTCTTAATAGCAAATATATAAATATATAGTGCCTCTCATGTCAGTGGTACTCCCTGGGGTTGTGAAGGGTCAAACCAACACTACACATGGTGGCCTGGCTGTCCTTCCTAAGGCAAGAAGCCAAACTGATATATTTAGAAATAAGTACTTTGTTACCTTTAAAACTTAGAAATCAGACTATTCTGTGAACCTACTGCTTGGTCTGGATGGGCACTCTTCTGTGGAGAACTGAGAATCTGTCTAATGTCACACTGGGACACAACCCGTGTCAGTCTCTTTATTTGGTTTATCCATCCTCCTCAATCATCCTTACTCTGGGACTTCTGTAGGCTTTTCCTCCCAACAGTGAGATATGCAATAAAAAGAACATGTACTGGAAGCCAAGATACTCAGTTTTTGTTTCCGGCTCTACCAGCAATCACTTGGGTGATCCTGGAAAAATAGCTTACTTGATCTGAATCTCCGTTCCATCCTTAGAAAATTAAAAATAAAACAATCTGAAGACCACAAAACTCCCTGGAAAGATAAAGTACTGTCATTATCAACATCATCATCAATAATAATTATTATTAACAAAGAAAAATTATATTATTATTTGGTAACAATAATAATTATATTTAAAATATTTAAATGTTATTTAGTAATAATAGTGTTACTAATACTAATAATAAATGCACCATGAATGCCACATTTTACATCGATTTGAATATTCTATAAATTAGGTGAGACAGCATATTAGTTCAGGGATGTTATCTAATACCATCCTTATCTCAGAACAGAGAGCCTAGGAGGGAGTGACACTTCCAAGTGTTGATCAGTAAGAAAGAGATGAAGAATATGTAATACCTCCATACCAGAATTTGAATCAGAGGAGCGACAGGAAGGCATGGGAAGCCTAAAAAGAGATAGAAATCTTGTCCCAAAAGGATTTTCTCAGTGTTTGGCACAAGGATTTCTCTGGACACAGTGTTCGGGGCCCTGAGTTTCTTTTTCTAATGGAAAGCTCAGAATTGTGTTGTGCACCATAACTTGCACATTGTTTGTGAATCAAACACTACAGTGACCCTATTGATCTCAAAGGGTCAGTCCTAATTCTGATTAAGGGAAAGATTATAACGAGGGCATTGTCTAAATAGAACTCTCACCTTTAAGATAGAAAGTTCCAGATCTTAGTGAAACCTTAGTCATGCTTTGGGGTTCAGAACAAGGTCACAACCTTACAATTAAGATGGTTTGATGTAAAGATACTAGTGTCAGGACTGAGAACACAGATAATGTAGCCCAACATTTCTCCTAGAGATGAGGAATCTTGGGTAACTTGCCCAAAGTCCTACATCAAACCAGTATAAGAGCCATAATCTCAACCAAGTTACCCCAAACTGAGATATTAACCAGTCACTTTACTCCAAACACCTATACACCAATGAAGAGCAAACAAGAGTTCTTCAGGAACATCTGCACGCTCCATTAACGGGAGTTTTCTGAATGCTTGAATCCAGTTGCTCCCTGTGTAGTCACACAGACCCTGAGCACCCCCAGTTTTCCCCTGAGATTTGTCACTACATATTTATGGTGTAGCAATATCGACTGACAGGTGGGGGAGGCAGCAAAACAAAGACGAGGAACGTGATGGACTGAAACATGATGGATGTTGGAAATAATTCTTATGCAGGGTCTTCAGAACTGGTGTCAGGGTCGGGACCAGGCACAGAATTCTGGCCAGTGCTGGTTCTCTCTCTTGTCCCTCCTTCCCACTTGTTCTTTGGGAGAAGACTATACCACCAAGTGGATGTTCCTTTTCACTCCTATATGTACAAACTGGGGCTCACCATAGTTCTAGATGATGTTCTGTTTTTGCTTAGGACAATCAGCTTTCATTGTTACTGGTTTTATGATCTCCCCTGAATCTCAGGAGCTATAAGCCAGAGAACTACATTTCCCAGACTCCAGTGTTATATCCGCTGTGATTGATTTCCAGTGTGCTAGTGAGATCCACTGACTTAAGATGTGGAAGAGAGGTTGTAGCCATCATTTGCTTCTGGAAGGAGCAACTTGTGATGCCATGCAGACAGGAGGTTTTATAGTAGGCTCCTGAAACTTAAATGCCTCAAGCCTGGGAAGGAGCTGGTTTCCAAGCTCTGGACGCCTTCCAAGATCTATGACTCTTGAAACCACAACTTAAAAGCTAGTGGCAGTGCTCCTGACTCTTGCCCTTTCAGCCATAAATGGTTTTGTAAGTGCTTATTTCCCCCATGTTAACTACTTTTTTACTTCACAAATCTAGAGTGATTTTCTTTTCTTTTCTGAATTCTACCTGATAAAACCAGCCTGCCATTTACCATTGTGTGATTGTGGGCAAGTGACTTCTCCATTCTGAGTCTCAGCTTCCATTCTGTAAAAAATGGTTTGGAGGATCTAACCCTTGAAGATTGCTTCTAATTTTAATATCAGTAAAACTCCATGAAGCTATAAGTTCTCTTTCATAGGTTTGTGAGCAAAGGGGAGAAGAGAAGGGAAACTTGCCTTTCAAGAATCTAATTATGTCCTGCAGGTTGAGGATACAGTCCTTTGAGTAGCCACAGAATATCTCCAGTAGCTGAACGATACTACTTACAGGCATGGGTTTGATACAGACTACTCAGTTTGTGGTACAGTTCTCTCCTGGAAAGAATACTAGTTGCATTATCACTCCTTTATGAAAGTGGAGTTCATCTTACCCAGAATCCCAAGAAAAGCTCACGTATCTGCCTTATCTAAACAAAACTCATTTGCTCCTTTCTACCACCAAATCTCAACTTCCTCTCTTATTTCCCAACCTAAATATGAGAGGCATTAATTTGAGTTAAGGCATTATCCCATCTGAGCTCTTCTTCAGCAAGTCAGATCTCTAAGATATTTGTGGCAAACGTCATCAGCCATTTCACTCTATGAGATTTAGGGTGGTCAATGCTGTCAGTGCCCCACCCACAATCCTTCAACTTTCCCTATTCAATGTGCCCAAGTTACTTCCAAATGTAGGTATCAGCATTGCTTTAACTGAGTTCTTTCTCTAAAACAGAAGAATGCTAATATTCCCATGTGCAAAAAAGTCTAGAAGTGCTAGAGAATTAATACCCTTCAATCAGTGACTGACAATGTGGTGTATAAATCTCCCAGCTCTCTCCACCCTGGGTGGGATAACTTGGAGTAAGGTGGCATATTTCTCACAGAGTTTTTCAGAATCTCCACATGGAACTTGCCTACTGGTAAATAACTCATAATACACACTTTATTGGTTGTCTTCCCTTCCAGTTTCTCTTCTCAAATAAACCACATGAATTTAAATCCTTGCCTCAGGCTCTGTTTCTGAGGGAACTCAACTAAGGCACTTAGTTTATCAAATTATTTTCTTCATGACAGTCAGTTTCATCAGGGGACTGTGATAGTGGGATTTCTTATAGGTAAAGAGAGCAAGTAAATTCTGGAGTTAGGGCCAGAGACCAGCCTGGGTCAGGGGCTGTAGCAAGCACCTGGATGCCCCCAAGGGACTGTAGAAAAGCCAGATTATAACAGGAAGCAGGTTGAAAAACATGTAACACTTCTTCAGTGTCATCACATAAAAAGCTCTAATATGTAACAAGGGCTCAGAGTGTTTGTAGCCTTACTAGGTAGCCCACTTTCAGTAGTCCAAGCCCTGATTATCAGATTATTCATTTCATTTCTTCATTCATTGATTCAGTCACATATTCACTCATTCAACAATCAAAATCATTTCTTAGATGCTTTTGTTGTGTTAGGAGCTGTGTTTAATGCTAGGAAGAAAAGATGAATAGGACACAGCCCCTGCCTTTGAGGTGTTACCAATCAAAGGGCCATGAACAGAAGTCCTTACTAGAACCAAGGATACCTTCCCATTCAGGCTTGCTTGGCTGAACCCTTTGTAAAGAGGTCTTTGCTTGGTTCTGAAGGGGTGGGATGCACACTGTATTTTGCTCATTCAAAGCAAATAAGCAATAATGTAATGGCAGGAAGCCTCATAAAATGGTTATTTCTATTCCCGGACTGCTCTGGGGTTCCATCTAATTTATAAACATTGTTTTATGAAAAATTGAGATCATTCTTGGAAGTGCCTAGAGAGAGTGACCTTTGCTTGTTTTGGTGCAGTGTTTGTGTGTGAATGTGTACACAGCTATTGTTGCTAAGGAGGCAATAGCCAGCCTGGGTTAATGGCTGTCTTTCCATTCTGCACATTTCCTTAGTCAGGGCGGGTGTGACTGATATCCCCTCCACACCCAGTTCTCCCCAGGAAGAAATGGAGTCAGCAGCCTGAGTGCCCAGAGAGGCTGGCCTCCTTATGGCACAATAAGGGTAAATTCCAACGATGCCTCTAGATGTTTTCAGACCCAGAAGTCTTTGGGCACATGAAACAGAGCTTTTATCAGCTCTGACTTCTGGAATTTGATGCAAACCCCCACAGACAGAGCTTGGCAGAAGCTTAGGATGGTGGGAAAGTCTGGCTTATGTGGGGGGAACAGAGAATCAGACCCAAGAGTTTAGGAATGATTAGTCCCAGTAACAATTCCGCATAAGAATGAAGAGTACTTAGGAAGAATCACCTTCCAGCTCTGCCACTTAACTTGCTATGTGGCCCTGGGCACATCTCTTAACCTCTGAACCTGTTTCTCAAATGTCCCTAAAAATACCTGTATCTATTGTATGAACTAGTTCAACAAATATTTATGAAGTGTGTAAAATAGCAGCTCACCAGGCTTTTGGTAGGGCTCTTTCCTTTGTGTGAAATATTCTTTCCTCAGGTATCTGCCTAGATCACCTCCTCCCTTCATTTAAGTTTAGACTCAAATGTCTCTTCAGGTAAGGAGTCTCCCCTGACCCCCAGGTTAATGAGCAGTCCTGTTTCTCCTTATTCTGTACCCCTCTTCTCTGTTTTCCTTTTCTTCAAGGACTTATCATTACCTAAAATTATGTCATATATATCTTTTTAGATTAAATAGTTTATTTTTATTTCTGTCTTCTCTAAATAGAATATATGTACCATGAGGGCAAAGATGTTCTGTTCATGCTTGCATCCCAGTGCCCACAATGTTGCCAAGCACATAACAGTTGCTCAATATAAATCAACAGCATTTATGTATTGCTATTCCTCCTTTTATGTAACCTAGAGTGTATATTTTGGGTCAACTTAGTAATAGGAAGCCCAGATTAAACCTTAATGTTCATAAAAATGCCCCATCAGAATTTGCCAGGCTCAGTTAGGCTTGTAATTGGAAGAATGCATATTTTCCCTTATCCGCAAATGTCACTGTCTTCCCATGGGTATCATTCTATCTCCTTCTTCCCACCAGTCTGCCACCACAGTTTGTTTTAGCCCTGGGGCTGTTTTGGAAGTGAATCTTTTGACTCCGGGTTTATTTTTTTCTTTTTATGGACCAATGACACTACAGAGGAAAAGCATCCTGCCGCCACTCCTCTGAAAGCCCTTGGAGGAGGTTGCAGTAGGCTACACAGCTCCCTGGGGGCTTTGCTGGAGCCATCACACCCATGAGGTAATGGATGTGACCCTCTCACATCGCCAGAGCACGTAAGAGCTAATTTGGAGAGCAAATTTCGAGAAGGGGTTGAAGTAATTGGCCCCAAGAGTCCCTGGGTGGGGCCATGTGGAGAAGACAGCCTTTTCACTGGGCTGGCATGGCCTAACTCAGAATTAAACAATAATTAATTGGCAAGAATACAAAGGAAGACAGAAGCAAAAATGTACATAGTAGCCCACCACTTTCAAAGGCTATTGGTGCTTCTATAGGGGTATTGCTGAACTAGATAGAAGTTAAAATAAGACAGTGGGAAAGTAGCTGATCCAAGGTCATTCAGCTTGTTAGTGGCAGAGCTAGAATTAAATTTTTGTTTGCTCTATCCTGGCTAGACTATAAGCAAATTTAAGACAAGACTGTCTGACTTATTCATCATGGATCCCTCAGCACCCAGGACAGTGCTTGGCACTTACATATTTGGAAGCTTCTATATGTCTGTATATTCACCATTTTGAACTAACATATTTAGAGAAAAAGAAGTCAAAAAGGCAGAGAGACCGTTGAGGTTGAGTGGCTGCAATGGTTATCCATGAGAATTTATTATAAAGTCAGCATTTCTATCTCTGTCCTCTGTTCCACTCCATCACAGTTGTCTCCCAGCATCTTGAGCAGGAAGTCCAAGGTTCTTCCAAGAGAGCTTTGCTGAAATCTAAGCATTATTGTTTATTCATTCTAGGGTCTTTTTTAAAAAGGAAGTCATTTTGGGCACCTGGGTGGCTCAGTCTTAAGCAGCTGCCTTCGGCTCAGGTCACAATCCCAGGGTCCTGGAATCGAGTCCTGCATTGGGCTCTCTGTTCAGCGGAGAGCCTGCTTCTCCCTCTCTCTCTGCCTAATTGTGCTCTCTCTCTGTCAAATAAAAAAATAAAATCTTAAAAAAAAGGAAATCATTTTTAGACTTATGTCTATATTACCAACAGGTCAACTGAATACAGTTCGTCAACTCACTGGTGCCTCAATAGCCTGACCAGTTGACTAGCTAAATAGCTAATTGCAAAGGGGCAAAATGATAGGCAGCACTGTGTGGGGGGAAATGCAGATTCATGAGTTCTAGCCTGAGAGGTTCTAACTCAATAAAGCTACCGTATAGCCTGTGAATATGCATTTTCACAAGCATCCTGATGAATCTGAAGCAGCTGAAACGTTGGGTGCAAAAGCCCTCAGGTAGAAGCCAAGAGATAAAAGTTCTAGGTGGGGATATGCCTATGGGTAACTATGAGCACTTACCCAGTTCACTTAACCTCCCTGGACATGACTTCCTCATCTGGGCAATGAGCACATCATTTAGGGCTTGCAAACAGGCAACTTGGTGACTCAATATGGCATCAAGAAAAGTTTAGTATTGGCATTTTTTTTCAGGGCTCTGGACGCTTTTATTCTTGTAGGCCCATCAAATCTCTCAAGCATGTTAAAATCAATCATATTCCACATTCCAAATGAAATGTAATATAGCTACAAAACAGCTGAATTGCAGTTTGTTGGTTAGTTGGTATGCAACATTTTATAGGCATCTAATTAATACATTACCTTTGATTTTGTTATTTTCTTTTTATGTTTTGAAGCATATCTATCTATCTAGATAGATATGCTCTAAAATTCTTGGGATCTAGATACTATGTCTTCAGTAACACTAATGAATGAAACTGTTCTAATTTCCTTTGTCCAACAGAGTATTTTAACAAGCAATAAAACTGGCCGGGAGCTAGCCTGATAAGGATACGAGCTACTTAGCCTCTAGGGTCTTATGCACCATTCATTCCACACATTTGTGTTATCTACCTGGCCTTAGAATTGTTACTCATGATATTTCATGAGAAAAATTTTAAGATGGCTTCCAGCCCCAATTCTTATTACTTCTTGACTTGTGACTTCCCTGTCTGCAAAGCATACCTCTAGGGCATAAACTGACTAATAGATCTAAGATAGACAGTTGGCTCTATTTGATCATTTAAGATTACCCATTTGTGATAGAGAATAAATGTTTGGCTAGATCCAAGCCTTAACTTCTCTACTCACTTGCTTAAAATTGCCAAGGGTATTAACACATAGACCAATGAATTCTCCACACCTACATGGCAGAGCCATCAACAAAGTCATACAAGTAATATGTTCACAATGATTTTAGAAACTCTCTTCATGAATCATGAAGCCAATATTTATAAATAAATGAATGAAGAAAAAGCAGTAGAGAAAAGGAGGAAGAAAGGAAAGGAAAGGAAAGGAGAGGGAAGGGAAGAGAAGGAAAAAGAAGAAAGAAAAGAAAGAAAATGAGGTGTGTTCATCAAGTTGAAATCTCCTCGGTTGTATAATTTAGTCTTGGAAAGGAATCATCACTTGGAAAGCAGGGAAAAAGAGAAAACATGTTTTGTAAATATGTGATTTAGATTCATTTCCTCTCACATGGGTACTAGAATTTAGTACCTTAATTTTGTATCTTAGTGCCTAGATTATCTGGGCAATGCTCTCATGAAGTTGTTTTCTCATTGATGAAGTTTTCTGATCCTAGCAAGCCTCACCTACCTAGAATGTAAGTTCTGTGAAGGCAGGAACCACATCTATCTGGTTTAGTACTACATCTCCAGGATCTTGCCAAGAGTGAGCTTGCAATAAATGTTTATCACATTAATAAACATGAGTTGCTTTTATAATATTTATACTGCTACGAAGTGGCAATAAAGAAAATAAATAGTTTTTTTTAAAAGATTTTGTTTATTCATTGGAGACAGAAAGATACAGAGAGAAAGCATGAGCAGGGGAGAGGCAGAGGGAGAGGGAGAACCAGACTCCCCACTGAGGTGGGAGCCCAACACAGGGCTCTATCCCAGGACCTGGAAATATGACCTGAGCCCAAAGCAGATTCTTAACCATCTGAGCCACCCAGGTGCCACCAAAATAAATAGTTTTTAAGCCAACGGAAAATCTGAAAATAACATTACCAAAAGAGACAGGTATATAATTCTATCCAAATTAAATTGACATTTATTCTATGTATCTGGAGTCTAGACAGAAAATAAGTTATTTGGGTAAATTTTTGGTTTGTCATTATATGACTTATATGTGACTATCATTGTTCCTGATCTGGGCATGGACTACATCACACTATCCCAATTCTAATTCAATAGCAACTTATTAGAGATATAGAAATGCTATTGGATAGTATTGCTATGGGGAGTGCCTCTTGTTTTTATCAAATAATCTGCTGGTTAATATTTTGTTGGAACAGCTTTACTTTCTGTGTTTTAATTTCTGTGTCAAATGCCAATATGGAAGAGTGTTCAGTGCCTTAGGTTATCTTTGAATTGATGAAATGCCGTTTGATGAAGTGAGCTTTGTGGTATAGTAATATATCTTGTACTTGTTAGAAGCAAAAGATGAGTTTTTAAAAATTCAAAACCAGGGAGGCCTGGGTGGCTCAGTCAGTTGAATATCTGACTCTTGATTTCGGCTCAGGTCATGATCTTGGTGTTCTGAGATTGAGCCCCACCTTGTGCTCTGCACTCAGTGGGAAGTCTGCTTGAGATTCTCTCCCTCCCCATTTGCCCCTCTCCCAATCTCTCTCTAAAATAAATAAATCTTCAAAAAATTTTAAAATTAATTTCTAAACAACCATAAAGCTAATGTTAACACAAAGTTTCAATATAGATTGTCATAAATAAAATATCCCAAATAAGGAAGTTGTTTTTTTTTTTTTTTGGTTTGACAATTTATATCAAGTGTATTTGGTGTTTTGTTGTAGTTATGAGAACCAAGGAAAAGATCATCTGTTTATGAAAGTAGATTATCTGTTTATTCAATCACTGTATTAAAATATAAGCAAAAGAACAATTGGTAATTTAGAACACACAAGGAAAAGTATTTGAAATTGTAATGTCAAAGTGACAACAGATTTCATCACTCATTTTTAGTCTTACTCTTTAAATTTATTTTTACTTTTAACTTAATCTCTATACTACCATTTTCTTTCTTTCTTTCTTTCTTTTTTTTTTTCACATCATGGCAGGTTTTTAGCCTTTAGAAAAGCATTTCCAAAGACTGGTATTCATACCACTTTAGATGGATCACAGACAATTATTTTTAAATTTATATATTAGAAAAAATATAATCATTTTTTAAAACCAGGAGTTCTCAGATATCAAGCTCTTTGAAAAATAGATTTATACAAAGGCATAAGACAGTTTATAGAATATACTAGATAAATAACAGTAGGGTATCCTGATAGGGGAAAAAAAATCATGAAGTTAGTATGTAAATGACTAAATCTTGGAAAATTCTGCTTAAAATAGCCACCTGGCTTATCTGGCATCCAAACACCCAGTAGATTATCCCTTAACTCTTTTAACTCTATTCTGAAAAGGCCTTGAGTTGGTCAGAGATATCATTCTTGTTCCAGCTGTAACTCTTCAACATTATTTAGAATCTCAGTCTTATTTTTGGACTTCTATGAAAAGGTGAACATTTCTCCCATTTTCCCAGAACATTTCAAACTATCATTGGCTCCCTGGCTAAACCTTGTAGCTTACAAATCATACCTCCCTACCCCATACCTTCTTCTCTTCCTCAGAAGAGTCAATTCTGACTCGTATTTGACATTAAATACAGTCAATAGTCTGGATTCACTGGCAATAGCTTTGAGAGCAGAGATTAGCATAGCAGAAGCCTTCCAATCAAATGACAATTAGAATGAAAGTTAACCATTCAATTACATAATGGGCCTGTGGATTTATATTTCCAGTTAAATTTTAAAGAGGGATAACATTACTAATCACATGATGGAAGCATTTCTTACAGTGTGCTCTATTAAACATTAGTCCTCTACATTGATCAGAGAGAAGAAAAGAGTTTCAAAGCCAAATAAATTCAAGAAACACCATTAAATCCCCCCTCTTGGCATCGGACATTGTGAAACATTATAGGAGAGTGGTCAGGTATGCAAGTTCTGTAACTAGACGGCTTAGGTTTGAAACTCAGCTACCATTCAAGGTCTCTGTACCTCTATTTTCTTCATTTGTAAAATGAAGAGTGGTATTAATGCCCCCTCATAGGGTTATTATGAGGATTAAATGGGCCAATTATAGGTGAAGCACTTAGCACAGTGCCAGACACAGTGTGAGCAAATCAGTATTGATTTTGCACCACAAAAGCCCATCAAAGGTTCTGAGAAGTCCTATGGGGAGTACAGGTTTTAACTTTGTTTAAGCCAGAGAGTTACCCAGAACTTATTTGACTATGGAACCATTTATTCAAGTATAATTCTTCAGAATTGATATTTGTGGGATCAATCATTTGAGAAACACTACTCCAAAAGCTTGTGCTTGAAAGCTAGGAATTCAGAAACCCTGTTGTTTCCTTCAGGGTGCTCTTCTACTTAAGGATATACTGCCCTCCGGTGGACTGAACGGTCTTGGCCAGAAACCTAAAATAGGAAGAACCAAGCTCTGCCCAGGTGCAGGTTAAGAAAAGTGAAACAAACAAATGATTTTAAGATGTGTTTTATGATGTTAAGATGTGTTTTAAAATAATTTGAAGAAGAGTTTTTATTAAAATACTTAAGAAGGGCACATATTGCATGGAGCACTGGGTGTGGTGCATAAACAGTGAATATTGGAACACTGAAAAAATAAAATTAAATTAAAAAAAATATTGAACAATGAGAAAAAAAAATACTAAACATAAAACTATATACTACTGGGCAGAAGGAACATCAGGAGCTAAGGTTTTAAGTTGTCCCCTATGAAAAGACACTGTCTTGGCATTCTTATATTCCTCGACTAGAATACGACCCAGGCCAGCACAGCATAGGTAGTTGACATATATTTGCAGAATAAATGAGTGGTTGATTGATTTCTCTACAAAGAGGGACAGAAAATTAAGATTGAATGTTGTTTTTCCAATCAGCTCTTAGGGAAATGCAGGTAGACATAAAATTCCAGATAATATGGCTTGGCATTTTTTTCTCTGGGATGATGCAGTACATGCCAAAGAATGAAAGTAAGGTAATAACACATATTTTTTAAATATTCTTGCCTTTTTTTAAATTTTATTTTTCAGTGTTCCAAGATTCAGCTAACAACATTTTAACGAAGAGTCAACTAGGATTAAAATTCAAAGGTGCTTAATAGTTAAACAGCAAATTTAATTAACCAAAATAGCCAAATCCATAAAAATTACAACCTTATACTTAAGTTTTTCTTTGAAACTGCAACATAAGAAAGTGGAAGGTGGGGCCAATTGTTCTCAACAGAATCATGTCAAAGATGTCCCTACTTGCCATTCTTACTTTTGTCCTTTTTCTTCCTCCTCCTTTCCCACCTCCTCCTTCTTCCCCTTCTCCTTCTCTTTATTCTTATATAGGAGCTCTTGTTGAATACAGTTGGGAATTATAGATATAAATGCAGTGATCTGTTAGCAAAGCTGAGAAAGATTAGGTTGACAGAAAAAACTTGGGCTTTGTTTAGATAGGAGCCTTAGGGTTGCAAGAACTCTAAGTGACTTTGATTGGATTAAGCAGAAGTAAGGACCTTATCAGAAACATCTTATGGAACTGAGTTTCCAATGTACAGAATGAATGGAAGCAGAAAGGTCAAGATTCTTCAGCAGGAGAAATTCATGGACATTCTGTCATGAACCATGGACAGTTTCTAATGACAGTTTCTGCGGCTCTGTTTCCAATCTAAAGAGAGATGAGCTGATTGGCCAAACTGAGGTGAGATGTGTGCTGAATATTTTCTGTTTGCTTCTCCAGGTTCATTCTCCACCCATATACCCTGTTCTGTGCCCCAGGGAGGTCAACCTGCATGGGCTGAAATACTTTCTATGCCTTTTGGGTGTCCTTACACCTTGCCCTCTTTGTACCTAGTCCCAATATTAAATTATCCCAATTTACTCCACTTGAGTATTTCTTCTGTTTCCTCTGGAACATGATAGATCCAAAGGTCTATCACAAAATCCATCAGGCAATTATTTAACCTCTCTGGGCTACAGTCTTCTCAGCTGAAACTTCCGATCAATAGCACACAGCGTAATGGTGAAGCTTAGATGAATTAAAACATATAAAGTTTGGCCCATTAAAAAAAAAACCTTCAGTAAAATTCGACTCTTATCATCATCATTTTGTCTTTGCAATGAAGTTATTAAATATATATATGTAAATGTGATTTAAAATGTTATCTTTGTAAAGTTTTCACATAAGCACTTTCCAAAATCAGGAAAAAATTATGTAAGGCCAAGGGACCCCATTTTGGGGAGAGGGAACTGGATCGCAATGGTCTGGCGCCCTTCCCAGTGGAAGCTAAGTATAGCACATTCTTAGCGTTATGGATTGACTCATATTAGCATCTTAGAGATGGCTATAACTACCTCTTCCACCTACTAATTGCCCCCTACTGCTAAACACAATGAGAATAGGTCCTCAGGAGAGCACCACAGGCAGATGCTGCTCCTTCTTTCCTTAGAAGAACACACTACCTGCTGACCCATTCTGCAGGAAAAAAAATATTCCCATGAGGAAAATCATTCTTTTTACAGGGAAAGCTCTGGACCCAGAAACTCTGCCTGGAGGGCTTATTTATTTTATGTGTAGCCCAAAGCCAGTTCCACAGTGTCTTCTCTAACTTCAGTACTCCAGATCTATGTTACTCTAGAAAGGAAAAAAAGACTAGCTGAGAAGGATCCATCTCTGGAATATGGCCCCATTTGTTCATTAAGGACTTCCCCCCCCCTTTCCTGAAGGGAAGTTACAAGAGTAACTACAGGAGTAACATAAAAGGCAGGCAGCATGACCCAGTTGACGAAATTTGAGGTCTAAACAGAGAAACCTGGCTTTGAATCCTAATTTGTTCAGTTATTGGCTAGATGATCTTGGGAAAGATTTACATCCTTTCTGAGCTGAAGTATCTTCCAGTAAAGTGAGGGATACTTCCTATTTTTGTGGGAATCTTGTTGGGATTAAGTGAGAGAAGATATAAAGTGCCTAACATGATGCCTGGCATACTCAATAAATAATGGCTATGGTTGACAGTCATAGTAGTAGTTTTTACTTATTCTTTGTTCATGCCCTTGCTTGTCATGCAGAGTAACCCCAAAACATCTTGTCGACCCATAGACCTTCTGTTAAAAGGGAACAAAAGATCGGCTACTTCAACTTCCCCCTCCCCATCCCCACTCCCATGCCATAGAAAACTCAACAGAGCCAACTGAGCAGAATGTAGGGATCCTTCTGAGACCTCCAGCTGGCTTAAGTTTAGACATATAGTAAAGAGTATGCATTTATTAAGATTTCACTTTATGTCAGACACTGCACTAAAACATCTACAAACATTTCTAAAATTAATCCTCAGAATAATCTGTTGTAACTTCTACTGTTGCCTCCATTTTAGAGATTATGAAACTAAGGTTCAAAAGGGCTAAGTGACCTTAGACCTTAGACCTCACTTATCTAGACCTCACTGGAAGTTTCTTATTTAATTACTCTGGGGTGGATTCTGGGCGTGGACTTTTTTTTAAAGATCCCCAAGTAGTTCTAATGTGCAACCGACGTTGAGAACCACTGATGTAGACTCTCCTTGTCCTTGATGGGCACTCAATGGTGTCACTTAGTCATAGAGCATCTTGGAGGCCCTTAGAGATTTGTTTACCTTGACATTCAGTTCAGAACTAATTAGCTGATCCTCATACACTAGGCAATAATAAATTGTGTAAATTCTGATTGGGACACCGCTTTGCATAGAAATATAAAACTTTCCACAGAGAACATTTTTCTCTATTACTAAGAGTAGTCAAGTTTCCTTTGGAAAATGGCAACAGCCAAATCTTTCCCTACTAATCATGTATTACCAAAAACTTGCCTTAAAATACTGCAAGAGAGCCAACACCATTCAGTAAATTACACCATGTAACTGGCTTAGGCCTCATTAGGCTTGCCCTCTTTGGCTTTGTTAAGGGAACAGCCACTTCCCTTTGCAATCCCCCTTCTGGGAATGGATTTCTTCACTTTTCCCTGAAAGGTCAGGACATCCCACTTTCCCTGAATCCTTCATCAAGCAGTGGCAGCTCAGCCTTTTGCTATCTTCTTGCGCAGCTCCCTTGAGAGTGAATTTTGCTTACAAATAAGAGATGTCTGTAATTTTGGATAGTTTACATTTGAAAAAGAGACAGAACAATTTTATTTTGAATGAGGATCCTTGTAGTGAATCCTGTTAGATATCTATCCGGCTTTCCCCTTCTCCTTTCCTGCTGAGACAGGATTTTTAAGATACCACTCCCTTCTTCTGTACACCCATGTATGCTCAATATTCACTTGAGCTCACTATCCCACTAACTCCTCCAAATGCTTCTTTATCTTCCTCCACTCTGACCTAGAGCCTGGGTGCTTGACCTGGTGATAGGTATGCATTCCAGCATCAATGCCTCTCTTGCACTGTGGCTTTCAGCAAGTGGTACAACAATAACGTTGGAGCATTTATTCTGATGGCATCTTCCACTGTTAAGTAGTTGCAGGTTGACAGCATTTCTCTAGGAATGGAGAAAGAGCGTCTTGGGCAACCCTCTCCATTTGATTCTCTACATGAGTATTCTAGTAACAGCTCCCTACTCCTTGGTCTGAGGATTAGTAATGGCTCCCTCTTGTTGGTAGTTCTTGGGTACTCCACAATTACTGAGTTCGTAACTCAGCCTACAACTTTGAAAATAATCACTTTATTAAATTCTCCTATTTAATAAAAGGGAACCTCTAACACTGTTGGTGGAAATGCATGCTGGTGTATCCACTCTGAAAAGCAGTATGGAGCTTCCTCAAGAAGCTAAAAATAGAGCTACCCTAGAACCCAGCAATTGCACTACTAAGTATTTACCCTAAAGATACAAATGTAGTGATCCAAAGGGGCATCTGTACACCAATGTTTATAGCAACAATATCCACAATAGCCAAACTATGGAAAGAGCCCTGATGTCCATAGACGGATGAATGGATAAAGAAGATGTGGTATTTATATACATTGGAATATTACTCAGCCATCAGAAAGGATGAAAACTTACCATTTACATCAATGTGGATGGAAATGGAGGGTATTATGCCAAGCAAAATATGTCAGTAAGAAAAAGGCAATTATCATATGGTTTCACTCCTATGAGGAGTATAAGAAACAGTGCAGAGGATCACAGAGGAAGGGAGGGAAAAGAGAATGGGAAGAAATCAGAGAGGAAGACAAACCAGGGGAGACTCTTAACTATGGGAAAGAGACTGAGGGGATTGCTGGAGGAGAAGGGGTGGAGGGATGGGGTTACTGGGTAATGGGTATTAAGGAGGGCACTTGATGGATCATGAGCACTGGTGTTATATGCAACTGATGAATTACTGAACTCTACATCTGAAACCGATTATGTTCTATGTGTTGGGTAATTGAATTTAAATAAAAAAATAAATTCTCCTACTTAGCTAGTTTTAATATATCATCTGCTTCCTTCTGGGATCCAAATACATCATGTGACTCACATCACCAGTGTCAAGGCTACCTCCTGATTAGTCTAGTCTAGTCTGGTCTGGTCTGGTCACAGTATCCCATTTGGCAGCAGGAATCATCTAAGACCCCAGTGTTAAGATAATCAGTGCATGGTATTCCCTTAAGAAATGTTTTAGATCTAGAGATGGGCACGTGACTTAAGTTGGCCAATTATATGGAAGCAACGTTAGTACGTTCAGACTACAATAAGTAAATAGCACAGACTGAGTAGTTTATAAATAACATAATTTATTTTTCACAGTACTGGAGCCTGAGAAGTTTAGGATCAAGTCACCAGCATGGTTGAGGTCTGGTGAAGTCCCTCTTCCTGGTTTGTAGCTGGCATTTTCTCATGGTCTTCACATGGTGGAAGGGAAGAAAAATCTCTGTGAGTTCTCTTTTATGAGGATACTGATCCCATTCCTGAGGGCTCCACCCTTATGTCCCAAGAAACTCCAAAATATCCTAGGTCCTAATGCTATCATTTTTGAGTAAGGGTTTCAACACATAAATTTGGGGGGGTACAAGCATTCAGACCATAGCAGAAGGGAAGCACCTAGCCTCAGCTTCTGCCAGTAGCCATCCTGTGATCATGAAGAAAGTCACTAGGAAGACAAAGCAAATGCATAAGGCAGAGCCCAAAATAATGACACTAGCATCCCAGTTATCACATGTATGGACTTACTGTTATGGAGAATAGAAAATTTCCTTATAAGTTAAACCAGTTTTAGTTGGGTTTTTTATTTTTGTCTTTCTGCAATTTGCTGCCAAAAGCACCGTAACTAATATAGTTTTATCAGCATTTCCTTCATTTTTATAGCAGCCTTACGCTTTAAAACAACTCCCATGTATTGTTCCACTTGATTTTTTTTTCAATATCCGTGTGAATGATTATAATAGTGATAGCTAAGGTAATAAGTAATAATAATAGCTATGTGCCACATACTATTCAAAACACTTTATCTATAAATATTCATTTGGTTAAGCATCACAACAACTCTGTTCAGTAGGTACTATTATTACACCTATTACAGTATGACAGAGGGCAGAGAGAAATAAAAAATACACATCAGGTACCTAGCTGCTAAATGGCTAAGTTAGACTTTGAATTCATGCAGTCAAATTCCAGATTATGTGTTCTTTATCACTATATTCTACCACATTGTGGATTGGAAAAGGTAGGTAGGTATTCTTAATGCTCATTTTTCAAGTGGAGAAACCACTGTTCTGAGAACCAAAGAGATAGACTCTGGACTCACATTAGATCTATTATCTATTTTCCATGAGTTCTATTTCCACTATGACACATTTCCCACCCAGTCACATTTCCATCCCTAGGGCCTTTCTAACAGTTTATGGAGCAATCAATGCAAGTAAGAATTCTTTACCCCTCCAAATTGTCCTTGAATTGAACTGGGACAATGCGTGAGGACAGACTCCCTCTAGAGGCCACTAAGCATGGTTGCAGCCTACAGATGGCCCACATGGTATTCAAACCTATTTCATACACTCTCTAAAACAATTTTATTGAAAAATTACAATTTTATAAAAAATTGAATACGTACCTTATGTATTTTTTATCATCTGAAAGTGTTTATAGTATGTTGCAAAGAATGTAATCCCTGGTGAATTAAAACATTGACACTTAAAACTGTAGTTCATTCTGTAGGTATCCAGTGAAATCTGAATTCCATTACAATTTGATATTCACCATAATCCACTCAAAATATGTGGATAAGGGGCGCCTGGATGGCTCAGTGGGTTAAAGCCTCTGCCTTCAACTCAAGTCATGATCCCGGGGTCCTGGGATCGAGCCCTGCATCGGGCTCTCTGCTAAGCATGGAGCCTGCTTCCCTTCCTCTCTCTCTCTGCCTGCCTCTCTGCCTACTTGTGATCTCTGTCTGTCAAATAAATAAATCAAATCTTTAAAAAAAAAAAAAGACCATGGCAAAAAAAAAATGTGGATAAACACTTTGATAATCATTAAAAATTTTATAATTTTATGTCTCCCTATTTTCTTAAATCTTATTTCCATTCCAAACTGCACACAAAATTTTATCCTTATGCAATATATTTTATTTCTAAAGGCAATTTATTGATCTTTGCAACAAAAATATAAATATAAATTAAGAAAAGTAAGTTTTTAAAAATCCCTGTTACCATAAGGCCCTAACATTTAAAATATTTCTTTTGGATTGGTAAAATTTATAAATATTATTAGTATATAATTTATATTTATTAACCAAAAAAGTACACTTCAATTGCAAATGTATTTATTAATTAGATGTATATTTTTAATCTCTATTAATTCATATATGATTTATTTACAATGAGAATAAGATAGGAACTAATATTGATTCTACTTCTATGGGTGATTTTTAATTTTTTATAGTTGTAGTTGTTGAGAAATCTTATTGACATAAATAAGAATGTAAGGTTTATTATAGGGATGTCACTTTATCCTTTGAATACCTTCAGATTATTTGCCAAGAGTACATAGTGATCTATCATTGGGAATTATTTTAATGAGTAATCCAAGTGTTCATTTTCTTCATAGCCCTTATCACACAAAATAATTATTTTCTTTATTTCTTTATATTGCATGGCCCTTCCTGCCCCCCTGCCCATATACCAGGATGCAGGCTTCACAAAATTTGGACCTTTACTTCTATTCTTTGGAATAGTGTCTGGCACATGATGGGCAGTTAACAAATATTTGTTGAACAAATGGCTGAAGCCACCTGCCCCCAAATGGAAGGTAATCCTAGTGATTCAGTTAGGACAAGAGGAATGAAGGAAGATTGGATGTGTAGGTAACTAAATTCTCCATGAGCTCAACTGTTGAGCTTCCTTCTTTCTCATGAATACACTGTTGTTTCAGGAGAAAAGACAATCTTCTTCCATCCTCAAATAGGTAGCAGGATCATCTCCCCACTTCTATATCACTGACCCCAGGGACCTTGGCAGCCATCCCTCTATCCTCTCCTCAGCAGGATCTCTAAATAGATCATCCAATAAGGTGAATAAGCATCTGTGGTGTCCTTGGAGAATTTTAGTGTGTCTGTTGTCTCCATCAAACTTTGTTCATTCCCTAGTTGTGTGCAAAATAAGAGAAAGCTTCTAGAAATCTCCAGTAGTACCCTGGTTTACAGTTCCCTACCATTTGAAGACCTACAAATTAAATTTTCATATCTAATTTTTATTCTTTCCTCAGCTTTGTGTAGAGGGCATCCCTTAATTTAATGATGAGAAAACTGGGGCCCAGGGAGATGGAGAAACATGCCCAATATCATAGGCAGGTGGCTGAGTGTAGGTTTGAATAGCTACTCTAGAAGTAGTATAAATTTGAATTTAAATCTGGCCTGTTTTACTAATTTAATAGTGTGACTGTATGAAAGTAGCTTGGCTTCTCTGAACTTCAGTTAACTCAGTAAAGTAGAACCATTAAGGACATTTGGTGTCAGGAAGAAATTACTTACTAGGTTTACAGCCTTACCACTCAACAGTACATTGTCTTTCCTGACATGAGGAGGTATTATTATTATTCCAACTCCCACTTTAAAGATAAAAAAACTGAGGCAGAGCATGACAGAAGAGTATCATCACCAACAATGTGTGCTTTGGAGACAAGATGCCTGAGCTCAAGTCTTGGGTCCATTATCAACTAGCTAAGTGATTTTGGGCAAGTTACTTAATACATGCCTGGCATAAGGTAAAAGTCAATATATGTCAACTAATATGAGGCAACTTTTCCAAGGCCATAAACAAACACTGGCACTGCTAATTTCAAAACTAGTCAATCTTATTCTAGAGGTCATGCTCTGACCCATCACACTATGTTATTTTTAGAGCCAAAAAGTCAGGAGATAAGAACATAAATGTATGTGTGTGTGTGTGTGTGTGTGTGAGAGAGAGAGAGAGAGAGAGAGAGAGAGAAAGATAGCTGAGGTTTGAGAGATTCAAAGTACAGGAAAGAGAAAGGAGAAAATTTTATAGAATATAAGGATACTTTTCTGTAAGGAGAGACATGGAATTTTCCTTTAGATTCCCTTTCCAAATATTCCAGTAAAGAATTAAATTGCTCAAAAATGCCTCTCGGCCATGAAAATGATGTTTCTTTAGAAAGCAATATGGTGATAAGATAGGCCACAGGCCAGCACGACTTTGTTAGGGTTAAAGTTTCTGAAAGAGTTCCAGCCATTCACTCTGTATAAGACCTCCAACTTGGGGGCTTAGAGATATGGAGCAGAAATTTCTAAGGCAAATGCTGAAGTGCATGTCCCCAGCAGCAATGTAACCTGCATACTGTGGGATATTAATTCTATCCTGAGAAGCAGTCAACTGGACAATCTAGGTATCAACCCACTGAGAGTGTTTAGACAGAAGGTATGCTCCCTTCTCTGTCTCTATGCACTTCCATCTCAGTGCCATACTAATTAAACTCATTTTTCCCCCTGGCAAACTGAGCCCAGGAGATCCCACCTCTTCTTCCAAGATGCATAAGTTCCTGTCCATATTCTTGGCTTAGAGAAAAGAAATGGTCCCCTATTTTAAGCTAGTGTTAGGTGTTACCTGTGGCCACCTTCCAGGTGACAATGAATAGGCTTTGCACTGATCTATAACCTTAAAGTCTTCCAACAACCAGTTTTCCCCTTTGCTTGTAGTTCCAACAACAACACCAATACCATCATATCTAACATGTAGTGAATAATTATTGCATGTGTTTCCTGAAACCAATTGTGGGTTCTGTAGAATGTTGTTTCTATCTTACCTCGGTTAGAGGCTTGCTGTCCTGCAAGATGTCTATGATGTCTTTTTGGCTTCCAGAATCTATAAATTTTAGTGCATACTATATGGTGCTTTATGTTTCCTCTATCAAATGTTGTTGTTATTATCAGTAAGGAAAATGAGGGTCAGTATTTCTTGGACTCTTACTATATGCTGTTGTATTAAGTACTTAATATACATTAGCATATTTAACCCCTAGGAAAAAACCTGTGAGGTATGTATGTGCATATGTATGTATATATTCTTATTTCCAATTTGCAAATAAGAAAACCAAAGTTTAGTTAGATTAAATGCCATTTCCAAAGGTTACACAGTAGTGGTGGAGGAGTCAGGGTGGGAACCTAGCTTGTCAAAATCTGCCCTACCCACTCTACTGTGTGGAATTGCTCCTTCCATGATACTCACAAATAGGAGAGTTCAATTTACCTTTGTCTATGTATTTGGGGTTAGAATTTTTGATTTTTCTATATGCCTTGTGTACTAGCCTAAATCCACATTCAAATTTCTATTCTTTGAAAAGATGAGTTTGTCTCTCAGATTCCTGTGTGACAGTGACAATGATGGTATTTACTTTCAGAGCAGCTGAAAGCCTACTTTGAATCTTCTTTTGGAATTTCAGACAGTGTAATAGTAAGTCATAGAATGGATTTCAGATAAACAAGGACATTTCACTTTCAGGGAGATAGTGGTCCAAACTGGTTCCATCCGTGGTTACCAGATGGCGGCAGTTGTCAAGATCTTGTATTTTCATTAGAAACCAGGGAAACGTAAGGAAACTGAATTAAGAGAGAACAAAGAAACATTAAGATTAATAAGTGCATAGTATTGGGGCTTCTGAGTGGCAATCTTGGAAGGACATAATGCAGAGGCTTGTATGAGCAACAGAGGCTGCCATCATCATCTCAATAACTATGTACCTGTGTCCTAGTTTGGGTTCTCCCAGAACCAGACCCTGAGAAAAGAACTCTAGTACAAATAGCTTAAGAATCAAAGTTAGAAAAGTAGGAAAGAGAAATAGAGAAAGAAAGGCAGTAACTAAAGGGAGTGTTATCAAGCAGCTGTTATTGTGGGCAACTGAGCTTAATCCCAATCAGGAAACTCTGGGAGCCATTGTCTTGGTAGAAGACTGATGGGAGATTATTAATTTCCAGAAAATTTTAGTCTACCATTAGGGCAGGGAAAGTGCTTTGAATCAGATAAAACTTTCAGAAAAAGAAATTAAGCAACTGGCCACTGGAAGTTAGCCTTCTGCCCTGAAGTAGTAAGGGTAGAGAGGCTGGGTCACTGATAGCATCTGAAGACAAGTAGAAGCTAGCGTGTATTGAGTACTTAGGATTAATTTAATTATCACAGCTACCGTATAAACTGGGCACTATTATTGTTGACATTTTGTAGTTAACAAAAAGTGAAGGAGGGTAACATAATTGTTCAAGTGCAAATATCTGATAAATGGTAAAGCTGGGAGTTGATTCTGGGGTTCTGAATCTTAAAACATCACCTTATTCCATGTAAGTATGCCGACTGTAGCTTCAAGCTCCTCAATCTATTCCCAATTCTCCAGCTCTATTTCTTTTGCCCACAGTAAGTGGTAGGTTTTTGATTTTGTTTTTGTTTTTGTTTATTTGTTTGTTTTGTTTTGTTTCAGAGAAGATCCAAGTTGCTCCTAACAGGTTTCCATTGCCCCTTGATTTACATTTTCTAGGCAGAGTTGGTGATAATAACTACTGACACTTCACATTCTTCTAAGTTTGACAGGTTTTTCTTAGTTAATGCTCTTACCTCATCTATGAGGTAGGTACTATTATATCCCCACATTACAGATAAGGGAGCAGAAGCACAATGTGGTAGGTAATTTGCTTGAGGTCATTGATTCAGTGAATGGGAAAACAGTGGTTCCATCTGATTTCAATTCCCTTGCATGATCCCTGTGTTCTTCTGTCTCCTTCATCAGAAAGTTCTAAAAGAGCAAAGCTTTGAGTAGACTGTGGAGCGGGGCAATTCCAGGAGCAACTTTTAAAAGGAAACAAGGTTAGTGAACATAGCAAATCCAGGGAAATAGTAACACTTCATCTCTACTCAATTTTGATTTACGAAGTCTTAATAGAAACATAGGATATTCCTCTTTCTTCTGGATGAACATGCATATCTCTGAAATCTTGTTTTAAGGTATCAATAACAGGCTGACACAGGACTTAGAAATGTTATATTCATGTAAATTCCTAGCTGGGACAATGTATTCTTGGCTCTGGGAGCAGATCTTTATTCTAGATGGTGGATCTTTGTTTCAAAGAACTAAAGGGAAAGATGGATCAGTAATTGACACCTTCATGTACCTGTTTATTTCTGATTTCATTAGTATATTTTTGTTACAGAATATATTGAAATATGGGGTGCCTGGGTGGCTTGGTCGGTTAAGCATCTTCCTTCAGCTCAGGCTGTGATCTTGAGGTCCTGGGACAAATCCCCATGTCAGTCTCTCTGTTCAGTGGGCAACCTGCTTCTCCCTCTCCTTCTCCTCCCTGTCACTTGTGCTCTCTCTCACTCTCTATCTTACGTAAATAAATAAATGCTTTAAAAAGGAAAATTTTGAAATAATGAAAATAAAAACAAGAGGAAAAAACATAATTCAAATTATTTTTAATCACATCACTTTTCTTCTTTTTAAAATAGAATATAAGGTAAAGAATGAGAGTAGTCTCCAACCCCCATTCCAGTCCTAGTAGAAACAACTGTCAACAATATGGTCCTCACCAGTCTTTTCTTTCTTCTGCGATTATAGAAACATACCTATAGGCCATGTACATACCTATATATAATGGACAGCTTTTTAAAAAAAAATAAAAATATGATCATGGGTTTTTCACTTAACAATACCTTCTAGACTTCCTTGATAGTCAGTATTTACAGATTTTACCTCATTTTGTTTTTAATTCCTGTACATTTCATTGTACAGATTGTAATTTACCTAAACAATCTCTTACTGATAGACATTTGACCTGTTTCAAAATGCTTGCTAATAAAAAAATGCTGCAAAGTTCATCTTAGTGTCTTTTTACACTCTCCAGGTGGTGTCTTTTTAGATCATTCAGGATGAAAGATGTCAGATGGTTGGGATTTTCTCCATTTGAACTAAGAAGGTAAAGTCTAACTGAGCAGTTTTCTGATTCCCAAACTCCATTCCACTAATATTTCCTGCTTCTAATTCTAGTTTAGATGTTTGCAACCATTAACAATGATTTAAATTACGAATCCTTAAAGGCAATAGTGTATTTGCATTCCCATTCTAATACCCAACCAAGAGGAAGATCTGGTAGGCTCCTTCCTCCATCTTCTCTCCACCATCTGCTACCTCCACCTAAGTGTAGCCTTCCAACCTGACCATTGTTTTCAGGGCCAGCCCTGAGTCTTTTTGAATTCACAGAGACCAAAGCCTTGGAAGCTGTTGCTCAGCTGAATTGAAATATGCTTTCCATCCCTTCCCTTTATCTCCACCATGCTCACACAGAATGTCCAGCTTCTTGAACAAAGGCTGTATCTGAAATGTTTCTTCGGTCCTGGAGAAACAGGAAGGCTTTTTCTCCTTGCACTCTGTCTCTACATTTATAATGGAAACCGGGAGAGAAGACTAACTTGAAGCAGAATAATCTCACATTCTCTCTTCACTTTTCAGCAGAAGGCAAGAGCCCCCAGGCCTTAATCCCAGTTTGGCCCTTGTCACCCACTTTCCTATCAGCTCTTTCCACAGGACCTGGACATTGCTGGATTCGGAAAGAGGGGATGTGGGGAGTGTGGAGACAACCCGGTGTCTGGTGAATCCGGGCCAATGGAAAGGGGGACTATGAGTAAGGGCATTACACATTTGGCCAATCCCTCCCCCCAAGGAGCCAGTTAGGAAGGGCTGGAGTTGGGGTGTGGAGGGAAAAGCAGAGAGTGAGCTTATCACCCTGGGAAATCTCAGCTCCGCTGTGCGGAGTCTTCTGACACGTCTCTCTCCCTTATCCTTCACTTTGAAGCGAAAATGGACGTAAAGTAAGAAGTGGTACCTCGACGACTTAGGTTGATTTCAACAAGCCAGCCACCCCCGGGGGGAGAAAAAGCAAGGTCACCTCCGCCCGGTCTACTCCCAGGAACCCCGCGGCTGCCTTCTCTCCGCAGTCATCTTCTGGGTGCTTTTCTGGAGTTGAAGCTGAGCTCCCAGGGAGCTGAGGACTCGGTCTGCCTAGGGAGCCCCATTCTTGGTTCTCTGGCTTTGGCCCTTTGTGGGCGCCTAGCTCAAGGACAAACCCCAGGATCCTAAAGAACACACCCAGAGGTGGCTGGGGAGGGAGCAGAGCCAGAGGAGGCCGATCCGGGCGGGTGGAACTGGAGACTGCCCAGCACAGGAGAGGCACAGGGACCTCGGGGCGGGAGCTGTCCGTGGTCCTGGCCTACGTCAACGCGTGGATATTTAAGGCCAAGAACAGCGCGTCCGTCTTCCACTACAGCTGATGAAGTCCCGGATTGTGGAGCTGGAACTGATTTTAATGAACTTGCTTGCATGCAAGGTCTGAGAGTCACGTTTCTGCACCCTCCCGAGCGTAAGTCATTGCCTGGGCGAATGTGAAAGTTTCTTTTCACGTTCCCCTTCTGTGCTCCCTCTCCTCTTTGGATTTAAAAGACCTTTACTCTTTTGGCGCTTCCCTTCCTCTCACACTGCCCCCTCCCGGAATCTGTTCTTCCTCCAGCTCCCTCTCCTGCCCCACCTCAGGATGTAGGCGGAAAAGCCAGAGGTGAAGTTTGCTTAGCCACAAGCTCATGTCATCTTTACTCCTGATCCCCAGGCCATCAAGCGGATCCTGACCATTTTTCAGGGCAGCCTGAAGCTGGATTGGCTTAAAAGCCACTACCCTGGCCTGTATGTGAAGGGGATGGACCTTTAATGCCGTCAAATAGAAACTGGATCTTTGAAACAATGAGGTTTAATCCTCTTTAAATGAATCGTGTGCTTGAGGTTTCATCCGAGATGATTCTGAGCCAGGACTGTAAAATGGAGATTGCCCCCTTTAATCCGGACACTTTCCGGGGAGGGACGGATAAAAAAAGCTGAAGAATGAGGTGGTGCATAGGTGGAAACATAGAGCTGCTTCATCCGCTCCGGTCAGTGGGACCACTAAGGTGCTGCTGCATCGCCCTCACAGAAAACATTTTAATGCTCCAGATCTCAAAAGCAGCAAGAAATAGACAAACATATACTTGTTGAATTAATCCCAAAAAAGTATAATAAGTTGTTATTTTAATTATTATAATTTAATTGCTTATCTCTTCTGCCTGTCAAACTATACAGGTGATTCCAGATTTCTGGCGACATTTTCCCTACAATCCTTTAATGAATGTGAATGGAGCAATACTCTTACAGGAACAGGAATCCTTATTACATCGACTTACTTGAAGGACTAATTTGTTCTAGCCTATTTTGCAGGAATCTTTATTTCCATTTTGACATATACATTGGCTTTTTATAGGGTCAGCCTTGGAACAAAGTGCTCAGAAGGGGAAATGGCTTGACCCACAGTTTCAATGACATTTATTCCTATAATTGGTCTCCACTTCCTGCCCTCAGAAAGACAAATAGTTTCCCAAATCTCGTTTCCTTTTTTTTTTTAAGATTTTATTTATTTATTTAAGAGAGAGAGCATGTGCATAAGCAAGGAGAGGAGCAAAGGGAGAGGAAGAAGCAGACTCCCCACTAAGCAGGGAGCAAGGCGGGCAGATCCCAGGACCCTGGATCATGACCTGAGCAGAAGGCAGACGTTTAACCTGCTGAGCCACACAGGCGCCCCCAAATTTCATTTCTTTTTTTTTTTTAAAGATTTTTTTTTTTATTTGACAGACAGATCACAAGTAGGCAGAGAGGCAGGCAGAGAGAGAGAGGAGGAGGAGGCAGGCTCCCTGCTGAGCAGAGAGCCCGATGCAGGACTCCATCCCAGGACCCTGAGATCATGACCTGAGCCAAAGGCAGAGGCTTTAACCACTGAGCCACCCAGACGCCCCCCAAATTTCATTTCTTAAGGGGATCTTAAAATTAGGCAGCAAAGTGAAGGCATTTTTTTTTCCTTGTATTTGTTTCTTAGTAAAACAATATGTCTGGAGAATGTTTGGTTTTTAAATCAATCTTGTTTATGTTAACTATTTCATAAATTGAGCACATGATATTCTCAGTTGAGAAATAGTGTCTTTAGCACCAGAGCAAATGCTGGATTTTTTGACATTGTGATTAAAACTATACCGGTAATACTATAGCTCTGGAAGAAGGGAAATGCCTAATGGTGTCTGAATACCAGAAATGAAAGTGGAAAGTAAAGTTCTATTGCCTTTAGCTTCAAGCAGGACATTTTCATTTCAATCTCCAGAGTTGTCTTTTTTGCAATACAGTTTTAGCTTCAAGTTGATGCAGATTTCTTATTTTACTGCTCACAATATCAATTTATATGTACATATAGATTTGGACTGTGTTGAAATGTTTAAATTCTGCTTTGGTCAAATTCTTTTCTCAAATGGAAGCCAGAGAGTCTTTATGTAGGGCACTTCAATAACTGCCCATATTTTTTGGAAAGAAGAACCAACTGAGATCATATTGCTGGACCAAGATGTACAAAAATATAGTAACCAATTCTTTGGGGAACTCATTTGTGCTTTATAACAGAATAATAAACATTTGAAATTGCTAGATACTGCTGAAAGTGATTGAGAGGCTTCCATGCACATGATAATGCTATTTTATCTTTGTGACAAGCTTATGATGTAAGCATGCATCTTCCCTATATTACAAAGGAGGAAATGAGACTAAGGGAGAGTAAGAGTCCGACCAACTAGATCCAGCTTGATGGAAAAACTGGCATTCGAGTCACGATTGTCAGAGCAGCACTACTGAGAAATATTACACCCTTTCATTTCAAACAGCCAAAATTTATTCAAAGTCTGCAGTGAGCAGAGACAATTATCAGAATCGTGTTTCCTGGCTTCTGTACTAACGTCTTAAGTACCTTACCCTATCCTGAATTTTGTTCCAAAAAGGATAGGTTTTGGGACTTTACCACTCCCTTCCATGCCAGTGGTACCTTTCTGGCTGTCCCACGGTGCTAAGAAACTCTGCTCTGAAAGGCGTGAGTAGTCCTGTCCTCTCACTCTTCTCCAGTCTCAGCATGCTCTCTTATGAGGCACTTCACATCATAAAACCACTATATTCTAATCTCAATCTAATCTAATCAGACTGCTCTCTGCTCTAGAAAGCAATTTTTTTCCCCCAAGAGGGACTCAACACAGAGCCTCTTGTCTCTCTGAGTTTCCCAAGGACATTCAGGGAATGGATACTTTTGGAAAGATTGTTTTCTCCTTCCTCATCCAAAATCTGACTTTTTGTTAGGCCAAGGAAATGGAGCTCATCAGGCATCACAGCTTCAGGGCTCATGGCAGAGAGCAGTATTAGGACCCTGGAGGAGATAGAAAGCCTTCATAGTCCAACAGTTACCCTTTGCAATTAATGCCTTTGTTCTAGGCTGATTCTCTACTCCTGGGTGGTGCCAATCCCTGAAGACCTCCAAAGAATGGCTTTGACATATATTCTCCCACAAACAGGGTGGGTAAAGGCTTATGGGAAAGGCCAGCTGCTCTGTGCTTATTTTGGTGGAGTCTTCAGCTCAGTTCCAAATCATCTTGTGGCTTCTTGGTGGTCAAAGGGATGGTGTGTGTGTGTGTGTGTGTGTGTGTGTGTGTGTGTGTGTGTGTTTGGTGTGATAGGATGAGTGATTTCTAAAATAAATAAATAAATAAATAAAAATAAAAAAATAAAAACCCCCCATACCCCCACTTTAGAGACATAAGAGAAAAACTCAAAGACACAAATGAAGCTGCATTCCTAATCCCTCTTTTCTAAATCCAAACTCCACTCTCCCCTGACCACTCAGAAGCAATAGTGGAAATCTGCCCTTTGTCACAACCCTCTCCATTTGCAAGGTGATTCCATAAAAGGACAGGCTGCAGCCGATACTTCTTTGAGAAACTTTAGGAATAAAAAGACGTCAGGGAGGACTAAGTATATTTCTTTTTAAGTAGATCTTCCTTAATTTACTTCTAGGAAGAGTAAATCATAAACATCCAAAGTATGCACCAATTTTAATAAACTCAATAGAGGATACTGATATGCTTATTTTCTTTAGACATCACCTATCTCCAAAGAATGATCTGAGAAAAAAGAAAAAAGCTGTGGTTCAAGCTATAATCATTTATCTTTTCTCTATTTAGGCAAACTAGAAAATAAGGAGGTGTTGTGCTCCCTGTAGTAACATCTTCAAATTGGAGATTTAAGAAATCCATTCATCTTTCAGGGAGGCACATCTTTTTTTACAAAAATTATTTATTTATTTTAGAGAGAGAGCATGCAAGGGGAGGGACTAAAAAAAAGGGATAGGATCCCAAACAGACTCTGAACTGAGCACAGAGCCCCATGCGGAGCTCGATCGCAGGACTCAGGGAGGTACATCTTTTGCCTTTTCCCCCCATGAATGTTCTCTTACTTAAAGACTGTTCTCATAAAAGAAACAGTGTGAAAGAAACATACAAAGGAGCATTGTTGAAGAACAACCCTGAACCACTATAAATCATATTGTAGAGAAGAGTTGTATGTATACACTAGAGGGCTAGATTCAATCTTCTCTACAATTACTTACCACTCTAAATTTATTCACACATGAGAAGGTAAACTGTTTCTTGGAGCTAGCAGAATTAAAAGTTAAGATTATAAATGAGAAAATTCAAAGCACAAAAAATATTAGAGCCATTACTAGCATATATCAAGTCTACTACTGCTTATAGTTTTTGAAACTGCACAAGAAAGCTATTAAAAGACAGGGATCTTGTGTGTATGGTGGGGGTAGGGTGGGTACACACTCCACTGGAAAGAAACTCTGATCATTTTTTTTCCTATTTCCTTTACAGAGTCCATTTTCATAGTCTTTCCTATTTTGTCTCCTCTATAATTTTTTGCAGTCATTAGGCAAATCACTCATTGCTTTATGATAATTTCAGCCCCACCATGGATAACTGAAACATTTTATTGATGCAATTTTGTTCCTTTATTAATTAATAAACATTTATTAAGCATTTTCATATGTCAGTTATTGTTCAAGCAGTATAAACACAAATTACCTAGCCATGATCTATTCTAAAGGCACAATATCTTTTTTTAATCATAAATTACATTAAGATGCAAAATGTTCTACAGCATTTAAAAGGGAAAATTGCAAATTTAGTTGTTTCTCAACTTTTTCTTTCAAAATAGCTTATTTGTGAGAGACAATCTTCACTACATGCTCTATGATTCACCTCACTCAGAAATTTTTTTAAAGATTATTAAACACCTACTATGCACTATATAGTAAGGCTTTTAGAGGTGAAGACAGGCAAGCTTCATGTTTTATGAAGTTGACATTTTAGTGTTAAATTCTTTGATAAACAGTTAAGCTATATAATTTAGGAACCTAGAATTAAAATTTAAATTGATCCTTTTAGAAACTTATTGAACACTAATACTAAAAATGTATAATGTTTATATGTATTTCTCTTTTTTAGATGCAATTGGCTAGTTATCAGTAAAGCATTACTATTTTTTCTAAAAAAACAGCTCATTTACTGAATATGAAACAGATAATAATACTAACATATGAAAATATGTTGAATCTAGAATTAGCAATTCTAATTGCTCTAGGTTGGGTTTTTACATCCAGATAAAAAGAGCTAAGTACTGAGTAACACATTACTTTAAAAATCAAAGGTTATCTTCTAGTCAGTATGTAATTTTTTTCTGCAAAATTGCAACCTAAACCTAAGTTTTAATTTCAAACACACTAAATTATTTTCAGTAAGACTAAGAAGCACTACAAAATAAAATATCTAGTCTAAAATACTATAAAATATTTTAGTTCCAAAATCAAGAACTTAATATAAAGCAAAGAAATATTTATCAAAATAGTCCCTTTGCAAGGTGTTTGGGGTCTTAAGAAACAGATAAAAGAACATTTCCACTTTTAGAATCAGCATTTGTCAGTGGGTTCTTCAGAGGCATGAGGAAATAAATACAGATATGAAAACCCAAATTCAAAGCAATGAGATCCCAGACACAATCAGACCAAATTGATCTTTCCACCCAGGTAGCATAGTTGGGCTGGTATTATTACACACTGTTAATGGGTCAGGGACATCGGTTTAAAGACACATGTCAGCATTTGAATTGTATTTCAAGGCTGGAAGAAACCTTGATTCATCCAGTTAAACTCCTTTATGGTTCAAGTAAAACTGAGATCCAAAGTAAATTATGCAAAGTGACATAATTGGAAATTGGCAGAACTGGCCACCAGAAGTAAAGTTCTCTCAAACTTAATGCACCAATAGACTTGGCTGGGCATTAAAAAACAAAAACAAAAGCAAAAACAAAAAAACACCTGAGGTACTGAAAGATGCAGGTCTCCGTGGTCCATCTCCAGATATTTTGGCTGGATAGAGCTGGGATGTGCCCAGGATTTATTGTTGATGATGATACAGCTGGTCTGAGAATCACCCATGAACAAATACTATGCAAGTCCTCTGAGATCTAACTACTTCTAAAGTAAAATGATAAGGTGGTGTGAAAATTTCAAAGCATAGCTTTAAAGACGCTGTAATTTTTCCTACTGTTTCTCAGATAGTCATGCATTTGTGTAAAGTGTACAGCCAACAGAAATCAAAGTCTGTTGACTATCCAGACATAACTTAGATTATCACAGTGAACTCTGTGATGGTTTGGAAATCTGAGACTGATCATTTTTTTCATGCCACAGGTTATCCAGCTAATGTATTTCTAAGACAACGGAGAGGAATATTTCCTTCCAAGAAATATTTGAAACTATAAAATTTTCTAACCCCTAGACTTTTTTAAACATAACTAAAATTCTCACTTTTGTTGAGGATTTGCTATTTAATAATATATTCCATTATTCTTTCACTGAGTATTTATTGAATATCTACCAGCCAAACCTTCAGTTAACATCTGTTGCATCACATGTGTCTACAAAATATCTACAAAAAAGTTGACAATTAATTGGAAAATGATATTGAAAGTTGTGGGAGTCAGGTGAGGACTTATATTACCTTCCATGGCAGTATTCATGATTATAATAAAATACACAGAAGTGTTTCAATATTATGTTATGAACTTCAATATTTATAACTATTTTAATGAGCTCTTGAATTAAAGGAAATTACATGAGTAAAACACAACAATAATTAGAATTATAGTTTACTGAAACAGAAAATGACTTTTGTAAGTTAAATTTATATTAAATCAACAAATTCAATTCTAATAAGAGGCTTGTGTTTTATATTGAGTGATATATATTCCTTTAGGAATTCTCTATGGCCAATAACAAAAGCATATATGAAGCTTGAGTAAATCAGTTCCCAATTTTAATTAATGTTGATGAAAGGTGACAGATTATTGACTTTAACTGAATTGAGAGTATGGGATTATCATCTCTAAATCAAAGATGACCCCAGAAGATTATGCTTTTGGATATGCATTAATATGCTGTCATTTCAAGTTATTTTGATTTATTTGTTCATCCTCCATCTTGTTCCAAAAAAGATTTAAGGCTGTCAATTCAAATTAAGGTTTACTTTTCAAACTTTTTCAGATGAAATGAAATTTCCATCAACAGATTTCTATCAACAGATTCTCAGTTGACAGGTTTTGTCCATGGTTTCACTTTATTTTCTGGAGGGCACTACAAAGGATTCCAACTTCACCTACAAAGAAAAAAAAATGGGCCACTCATATCATGAGAAAACACACTTTAAATTTCTACAATGTGTAACACATTAGGGGATCAATGGGATGTATAGATATGTTGGGTACCATCCCAACCTTTAAGGAGCTTACAGATTAGTTATGGTGATATGATTTGGGCAGTTATAGCATAGGGACTTACAAGTTTTAATGTAATTAGCTTCCTTTTTCCATGGAATGAGTTAACAATTTTCTCTCTTTTTCTTTTACAGGACCATCTATAGATATTTGTAAGGACTTAAGCTATGAAACCTAAAAGTGTGGTTCATAAGAACCTCCTGTGTCAGAATCACATAGAGACTTATTACAAATACAAAGTCCCAAGATTTATCACAATTTTAGTAAATTTAGTCTGGGACTATCAGTCAGGATTGTTCATTTTTAACTAGCTCTCCAAATGATTCTGATGTACACTAGGTTTGAGAATGCATGGTCTAAGCAGATAAATCAGCCTAGATTGCTAGACCATTGGACTAAAATGGAGCCGCTCCCATTCATGCATAGACCAAGAGTCCACATGAACAAATATACTTCAAAGAAGTGGAAGGGGCCCTGGAGATGGACAAGCAATTTCAGTGGAGTATTAGAGCGATACTTCAAGCCCACCTGCCTTTTAGGACTTTGTTATTGTTACATAAGGTAGGAAATTCCACTTGACCTGGAATTCCTCCCTTTAGGCTGTTTACCCATTTGGTGGTTTCATTCATCCATTTAATAAATCTTGAGGACCTAATATAACATTTTAGAACTAGGGCTAGGTACCAGGGATTTGACGGCGAACCCAACCTGGTTCTCTACTTGGGTCTTGTTCGGAAGTGAGACAAGTAAACAATTACAAAACAATATAGTGATATGTGTTCTGAGAGAGGAACCTGTGGGAATGCCAAGACAGAGGAAGGACACTCAAACTAGTCTTCCCATAATATATCTATGAAAGACTTAAAAGATGAACTGGAATTGGGGACCTCTAAATGAGAATGGGCATGAGAGCATTTTTTTTTAAAGCATTTTAAACATAAAGACCTGCATAAGCAAAGACCAAAAGCTAGGAGGAAGGAGGAGAAGTGAAAGCTGGTCGGTGTTGCTGGAGGGGAGTTTGAAGCACTGGAAAGAGGATCCAGTGAAAAGCCATGTAACACTCCACTTTGTTTATGAGTAACTATTATAATATCCTCACTGTCCTGGAAGAGTGGTAGCCCCATGGATGAGCCACTAGATGCCCAATAAAGTAGCTAGAATCCGTCTTATAGGGGCTAAAGTTCCAGGCACAGCAATATCCACTGGGCACTTAGAGGTAAGAGAGTACAGAGCCAAAGAAGAAAGAAGAACATGACAGGGAGAAGCCAGGGTGGAGAGCTGGTGTGGTGCTGGGAGTAGCATGGAATCTAGGAAAATCAAAGAAGAAAAGACACTCAAAGCAATTCTGGCCTTTTTGCCAAGCTTTTCTCCCTTGACAAACAAATGGCTCACCTGGAGTTGCTTTTCTCCTTAATTCAATATTTGATAAATTTCCTATTGTTCCAATGGTGAGGGTAAGAAAAATCCAACTCTCTATTTCTGGTAAAGAGAGTGGCCTCCTGGGGTGTGAGTTACTTACTGTTGATGGAGTCGGCCAAAATCTTAAGCTGCTCAGTATTGTCCAAGACCTCAATCCTTTGAGTGTATGGGTCATAACGAACTGAGAAGGGCCGTGGGATTGTAGCAGCAAAGTTCCTGAAACCAAATCCACAGAGCTTAGTAAAGGGCATAATTCAGGGGAAAATAATTCTAAAAAAGATTTCTCAGTGGAATTTCACTTCAATCTCACTAGACCAAGGGTTTTAGAAACGAGGCTGAAAAGAGAGATGGAATTTTAGTGAGATCCTCTTGGGTAGACTTCGCGTGCTGTGTATGTGTCTAGGTGTATATACAAACACACTTTGGTACATATTTATTTAGTTATCTGCTTCCAAAAAAGAGATATCAAAATAAAAGCACAGAAGACATTAAAGCCAAAATTCTTACCATTAAATAAAATCAAAAAAGCAAGTAAATCTAAACAAAGAATGCTATAGAAAGAAATAAGCTCTGAGATGCTTGAAAATCAATGCAAGGAGGGAAACACAGCTCTCAAGAATGGAAGAAAACACTATGTTATAATTGAAATTTAACATGAATTGAGTGCCATTTATGTACCAAGAACTCTGTGAAGTCCTAATTGTGCTATTCTCTTTACAACTATCATCCCTAATTTAATCTTCATACAAATCATAGAAGAAGGTACTATTACTATCCCTATTTCACTGATGAGAAAACTAAAGCTTGGGGAGATTCAATGACTACCAAATCATACTGGCAATAAATTGTGCAACTGAAAATGGACCCAGGAAGTCTGACTCTGGCCTGTGCTCTTCACTTATTTGCTTTCTTGATGCATTCATTACATCTGGGTCTTGTAGGAATGTACCAGGAGGGCCTTATGAGGGACATCAAGCAATGCAACTAGTAAGATACCCCCAAATAGCCTATAAAATGCAATGGCATCAGAAATGATATTTCTAATTTGGTTTCTGGCAAGAGTCAAAGCTACCATACTGAGAAGACAACTGTAAAGGAAACTAGTGGGCTCTCTCCAAGTTTGCCAAGAGTGGTGGATCATAGTGGATGGAAACCCAAGTTCTAGAACAAGACACTGGGCTCAAACCTTGCTTCTGCCAATGACAGCCCTTATGGGCTGCACCTTGGTGTTCTCATTCCTCTATAAATGTGGAACAAGAACAGTACTACCTGAGAGGGTCATGGCAAGTGCTCTTATAGTATAGAGTAAATCCTATATGAGTGTTAGCTGTTCTCTTTCATTAGTGACTGGGGACTCCAGAAGAACAAATGGTTAAGTATGTCTCTCTACCGCTGCTTCTCTGAAAAGAGCTTTCTCAATCCCACTGGTGACATGAAGCTTGTAATGCATGTCTGTGATTTGGCCCACTCTGAGCCTCTTCCCTCTTATTCCCATAGTTTGCCTCATCTTTACTTTGGAAAATCTGCTTCTATACCATTAGAAGTGCTTCCACCTAGGCAGTCAGTCTCAGGGCCCACCTCTCCTCCAGATAAGGAGGGGGCACACAATCACTCTCAGTGTGTTTCTTTCTACCTAGAACTTGAATTTTGAAACTGAAAATGGTTAAAAGTGGTTTCTCTTAGCTGGGAGTCTTTGAGAGAATCCCTTCCTTTTCTGAACCCTGTTTTTCAGCATTCCCTTTGACTCTGTGAGTTAACCACTCAGCGGGATGGGGTTTGTGTGGTAGTCTCCTCTGGGCTGTGGGCACTGACAGAGTGGGTGGGATTTCTAAGGCCCAAGAAATCTAGGTTCTGGCAAGCTCTTCTCTGTTGGTCTGGGACTGATCACTTCCTGGGTAAGAAAGTCATCACCAGGAGGTCAGACCTTGGTTTGATAGAGAGGTTATGAGTACTGTCTCTGAGCCCCACTTCCTGGGTCCAAACCCTGGGTCAGCCCCTTACCAGCTTTATAACCCTGGGTGAGTCTCTTACCCCTTCTATGCTTCTGACCCCACCTGCAAACTTCATAGTCTTATCTGAAGAGTAAATGAATCAATACATGAAAAACACTTAGAACAGTGTTTAGTACATAGTAAGTGCTAGGTATTTAACTTGCTGCTGCTACTATTCTTCTTCTTCTTCTTCTTACCACCCAGGTGGGGTAATGCACAAAACCACTGAAATACATAATCCCCAAAGGGTCCCAGAAATGGCAGAGAAGAACCCTTAGGGGCTAGAGGAAGGCTATGCTCCCAGCAGGGGATGGAGATTTAGGAAATAATTAGAAATGAATAACTGAAATAACTTGAAGGCCCTGGGGAGATAGGAGGAAAGGAGACATCTTGGGCCAAACCATGTGGACTTATGGACAAGAATGTTACCTTCCATCACCTAAACCCAATGCAGGGGAAGCTGGCATACCCAGCTTTATGGGATCCCAGAAACCTGTATATCTATGTCTATCATCCCTCATGGATAAGATATAAAACAAAAGAAACACCGACTATCAGGATAGCCATGTCTAGGTGGAGCCTCTGCCTGGCCTGTCTCTTGCTGGGAGGAGAGTCACTCGAGCAGATTATAGATAGGTCTGTCAGCTGAGAGGGCTGAGAATCTGAGTCTTGCTAGCTTTCCATCTCTATCAGCCTTTTGCTAGACTGCCTCTGCAATTGAAGTGTTTGCCTATTAACTTATTGCATGATCATTATGTATCAGACACTGTTCCAAAGACTGAGGAAAGAACAGGAAAACAGAAAGGACAAAAATTCCTACCCAAATCAATCTTAAATCATGTAATATATCTAACATTAGCAGGTGCTAAGGGGAAAAATATACTGCAGAAGAGGGCAAGGAGTGTGGGGATGGGGATGGGTAGGGATTATAAGTAAGTCAGTTAGAGAAAGACACACTGAGAAGGTTAAATGAGAGCGAAGATTTGAAGAAGTTGAGGGGGTGAATTATGCAGGTATTGGAACAATAAAGTGACTCCCCCAGGTTAGGAGAATCCTAGGAGTGATTTGTTGGGGCCGTATACAGGGGAGTTCAGTGCCTGGACTTAGTGGCTGCATTAAAACAAGGATCCAGTGGCAGAATTGTCTGCATAGGTCAACATGTCCAGACAATAATCTGTGAAATCGTGTCCCACTAAGGAACCCCTCCCAAATAGAAAGTGAAAAGGAACAAGGGTGGGGAGGCTCTGTCTGCTGCACACTCTTATTATAAGCATTGGAGTCCATTCTCCTGGACAACCACCCACAGATCAATGGCACCAGACCAAATGAGGAGACCCCAAGTTCTTCTGACCCACCTTGGTCACCACCTCACCTCACTTTCTCCTTTGCATCATTAAAACTCTCAGCCACATAGTAGAGGGGCTGGAACTCTGTGACAGTGTACTCCTGGGTGGCTGTCTTCTCCAACTCCAGGGGGAGGAGTTTTGGCTTGCCAGACAAACAGTACTGCAGGTAGAAAGGGGAAAGTTTTCATAGGTAAGTCTGGGTCAGTTGTTCTTGTTGCCTCCATTGGCTATTTGTGTACCTTCTCCTATCGCATCCTGACTCCTTCTACACCCTCCACCAAATGCATTAAACTAAATTATTTCCCATACACTAGATCCTACCCTCATAGCCTATCTTAAAACCTACAGTCCAGATAGAAAGGAGTAGTTCCCTCTAGCCATGATCAAAAGAGGATGTAAGAGCCAAGTATAAGGATTTACATACATCTATATGCATAGGTCATCCCTGGGATCTGGAGGCCCCTCTGTTTTGTAGACCTGTGTACTTGCAGTTCAATTTCTGTATCTAACATCCAAAGTCATGAGCAAATCATAGCTGCTAAGGTACCAATTATTTGAGGATTAACCCCTAGGTTGAATCTCAAAATGGATATTAATGGGGTCATACCTGTAATTCACCAAAAGATGACAGGAGCCCAGCACCATAGGCCTTTATGGAGTCTCCTTGTTTGCAGAGACCAAACTCCACAGTAAACCAGTAAATCTGGAATGGAATGTGAAGTTGAGAGCACACCCCAAGGAAGCGAAAGGTAGCAGATGCCCCAGGCCTAAGGACAGGACTGTCCAGGTGGGAGTTTGTACAGGTCTCTTCTCTGAATCACCATGACCTGGGGTCACTTCTCTGTGTTCTATGTCTCACTCTATCCAGTCACTGATTGAATCAAGAGTTGGCTGAATGAAAGAAGTGATAGGAAGCAGAGAGGGAGTGCTGAGGAAGCCCCAAGAAGATACCACCAACAGGTAACTCTAAATGACAGGAACTCCTCAACCCCTTTTGCTTTGTTTTCTGTGGCATTAAGTAGAATGAGATGTTCCGTTTAGTTGGCCAGACTTACCATGCAATCCCATCAAGCTCAGTCATGGGAGGTAGGAGATTGGGTAGTGATAAAATCATTGAGGGCATCCTGCCATCCATGCTAAAACCTGGGCGGGTTCTGATGTACTGCCAACAATTACTCTTATCCTCCTCAAATAACCAAGCCCTTTCTTTAAACAGCTCCCAGTCCAACATGTCCTAGATGCCTGGCCTGTGGAAGGTGATCCTGGAATTTTGGCATAACTTTACTGACCAGGGCCAAGAGAAACCTTGGGTCCAGTTAGCTGCTGCAGACAGTCACGGTCTTGGAGAATTAGGGATGGCTTACTAGTTAAGTCTGTTTATTGCACTATAGAATGTGAAGTTTGTAAGCTTAGTCCTCCGTAGACCTTAGTCCTACATAGACCTCCTCATGTACAGATGAGGTGTTTTCAGCCCAGGGAGGTCAAGCAATATACATCTAGTTACACAGCAAATCAAAGTCAGAGCAAGAGCCTAGAGCTATTCCCAGCCCAGTATTCAATAGTAAGGTTTTTGTTTTTGTTTTTTGAGAATTTAGGTTGGCGATAAGTACTCTTATCATTGTCATAGCAGATAACATAATGCTCTGAGTTCTGAGTTTGTTTTCTTCCTACAAATGAGAAGCTGCTTCTTGCATCTATATAGAATCTGACATTTAAAAATCCATGTTCACACACGTGTAACTCTTCAGATCGTTATGATATACTTTTTAGGTGGACAGAATATAAACTAATGTAACCATTTTTAGAGATGAGGAAGCAAAAGCCACTTGTCCAGGGGCTCAGAGCAGCAGCTCAGTGAGAAAGAAACTTCTGGAAATTTTTGCCCTTAGGATAAACTGAATTCATAACTTCTAAACTGATACACATCAAATTGTAAGGAATGTGACTCAGATGTTGGGGAGGGATAAACTCAAGTTGGAAAGGAGTCTGTAGGAAGAAAACCCCCTGCTGCGCAGAGTTGCTGATTCCACGCTTCAATCCATGACTGTCATCACATTCACTGGAGAGAGGGAAGTGTTTGATAAGACAAGGAAAGCCCACCACCATTTCCACCTGTGTCTAATAAAGGAAAGATCCAAATGCTGGCTCCAGGGCAAAAGAGGGGTGTAAATATTTCCTCTTCAAAGCTATGAATCCAGGCTATTCCTCTACCACACGCACACTTTATGCCCAAAGATTCTCAAGAGCTATCATTATAGCCCATCCGTGTTTAAGATACTTTGTTTAAAATTACATGTAAACATTTGCATGCAGCTGATATCAAAATCAGACCATTAAGAAAAAATCAAAATGTGAAATTTTACTTGTGTGAATGTAAGTCAGCACATTCTGATATTTCCCCCCAAATGACCTGGCTTTCAGGGGGGGATTGAAGCTTTGAAGACCTGAGGGCTCTAGCCTATAGCGCTCTCACTATCCACCATAGGCAGAAGGAACTTACTGTGGCAAGTTTCTCAATGTACTCATCAGGGGCACCCAGAGAGGCAAGGCCAATTTCCTGTAATTGTAGAGAAACAGAGTCACTGGCATGGCTGGGGTCTGCATAACTTAAAACTTCACCCTCAGCTCCCACCTTGCACTACAGCACAGGAAGGTGATGGGTGACCAGAAGCCTTCAGAAGGGCCCAGATAGACCCTGATTATTCTGTTAAGTCTTGTCTAGCCACACATCAAAGAATCATAGATCCCTAGAGCAGGAAACCTTACTTCGTCAATTGGTCCTTTATATTTACTTTACAAATGAGGAAAGTGAGGCACAGAGAAGGGAGGTGACCTACTCAAGGTCACACAGTAGGTTATGTCTAAATCTTCATTGCTTGATTCCAACTCAGTGGTTATTCTCCCACAGCTCAAGCAGAACATTCATGGAATACAAGATGAGTGTCTTAATCAAGTATCCTCAAGACACCACAGGAGAATTACAGAGAAATGCTTGGCATCCACGCAGGTAAATACCAGCTAGAGAGTCTGAAATGCTATGGATCACTTCTCATTCCAGCTCCAATTACAGGATTCCCCTAGTGGTCTCTTTGTCTTTGTCTCTTTTATAACATTTGCTCCAGCTTGCTTTGTATCAGACAGAGTATATATACACAAATAAATATATTTGCTTTCCCTACTATATGCATTTATTCATTCCAAAATGTTTACTGAATGTCTTCTATGTGGTTGGCAGTGTACAGAATCAAAAGAGATCCTAGACCTCATGGTGTTTACATTAAAGGCAGACAATAAATAATAAGCATATACATAGGTATATTAGAAAGAATATGTTATTTGAAAAGAAGAAACAAAAGAAGAAAGGGACAAGGGTGAGTGGAAATGCCAGGAGAACACAGAGAGGTTGCAATTTTAAAAATAGCTTCAGAGCAAACATCACTGAGAAGGTGATATTTGAACAAAAACTTGACGGAAGTGAGGTTGTTGGCTCTGCTGACACGTGAGGGAAAAGCATTGTATAGATCACATGTATAGCCCATGAAAATGCTCTCTAAGGAGGAGAAATGTCAGTAGGTTCAATTAACAGGGAGGGACCAGTATGGCTAGAACAGAATAAGGGTGGGGAGAGAGGCAGGTGGTATCAAAGAGGGATCTGGGGCTCAGTCATATAAAACTCTTTTGGCATTTTAGAGTTTAGGATTTTATTTTCAGTGAAATTGTAGTCACTGCAAGGTTTTGAGCAAAAAAGCAGTAAGATCTGATTTATGTCATCCAAGATTTACTCTGGCTGCTATGTGAGAACAGATTGTAGGGGGTCGAGAGTAGAGACAGACCCTTAAGAAGCTACCACAGTCCCCAGGGTGAGAAACAATTATGGCCGAGACCAGCTTGACAGCAGTGGAAATAATCAACAATGGTCAGATTTTACACATATTTTGAAGGCAAAATACATACAACTTTCAGAAAGATTAGTTATGGGTATTTGAGAGAGAAAGAAGCTAATAATGTCCCCTAAGTGCTTTTGGTTTGAGCAACTGAAAGGATAGAGTTATCATGAACTAACACAGGGAAGGCTGTGGTTGGAGAAGGTTTGGACAAGAAGATCAGGAATTCAGTTTTGGAAAGGATGAATATAGATGTCTAATAGACACCCAAGTGGAGAAATTGAAGAGGTTCTTGGATACATAAGTCTGAGTTTGGGGATTGAAGTTCTGGACTGAAGTTACAAATGTGCTCGTCATCAGGACAGAGATATTTAACACAGTGAGTCTGGGTGAGATAACCAAAAGAATTGAGGTAGACATAGAAGGACTAAGGATTGGGCTTACTTTAAAGCAAGAGGCCACATGGTCTTCATCTCTGGGCCAAGCTCAGAGCCTGGCCCATACTGCATGCTGAGAAAATGCTGAGGTAGAGTGAACTAAATTCAGACAGCTTGGCTCTCCTTTCTTGTCCCTATCCCCATCTCTGTCCATCTGTCCTGTCTAGACATGCCACAGTCTAACAGAAGCCACTGAAACAGTGCTCTGTTCTCATGGTCACCATTCTTTGTGAGCCCAAAGCTTGCCTAAAAAAAGGGTCCCAAGATTTCCCTATGCTTAATCCTCATCCCTTCTTGCACTCTAGTGGGAAGCAAATCCTCCTTTTAGATCAAAAAGAATTTGCTCAGGGAACTTTCAAAATTACACCTCCCTTGGGACTGTCCAGGTATAAGTTGGAGCCATGTGACACTTATGGCCCAGTAGCATCTATCTGTTGACTCGGGTAATTGTCCACTCCTCTGGGGAACTCCCCCAAATGGAAGTGGTTTAAGAAGGATTGTCACTTAACCTCTGACTGAGCAGAATAGCTTCCGGTAGTGAGAATAAAAAGTTCCTATTCTCTAAAGAAATCACTGATTGTTCTTTGGCCAGAGGAAGAAACCCCAGTTTTAAAGTTGTTCCCAGCAATCAGTGACCTATTGACAACAGGAACCATGCTTCTGAAAGTTAGCCAGTCAACAATAGCCTCGGTCAAATGGTGATACTTACAAGTTAAGTTCAGCTAATCCAGACTCAACTCATAAAAGTCCAACACAACAATCTCTAAACACCACAGTTCCTAAACCCCACATAAAAGCAAGTTTTTTTTCTTTGTTTGTTTCAGATATTAAGTGGTAACCTCTTCAATCAACAGTGAAAGTATTTATTTCTTCCAGCTGAGGGAAAAGACATAAAATTCACACACAATCTCATTACTCTGAAATTCACGTTTGGTGCAGTATTTGTTTATGACTCATTCCATTTGATATTTATTCTTCCCTATGAGGAAGATTATTGGCAGTCAAAGCTTTGTATTGATTCTCATTTGTGCAGACTGATGCACATAGGTCACACAGCTGGTTGATGGCAGGATGGGATGTATCAACTTTCCCATGATCCCAGCTACCCAAACATGGCTTAGCCTCTCAGTGCTCTGAAGGGGTTACTAGGATTCTTTCTCTCATGTAAAAAGCTCACCACTGTGATAGAGGAATCAAGGCTTAGTTTGTTGCTTTGATGATAATGGCAAAACATTTGACACATCAGTTCTTGCCAACTAGGAGCTGGGCTATTGGAATTGGATTCTCAGCAAATATTATCTTATTTAATTAAAGCATATACAAAAACAACTGCCTGACAAGGTTGGAAATGGCAAGGCCCTAAAGAGGAGGGGAAAGGTGCCAGGAGAACTTGGAAGAAGGTAAGGTTACTTCTATGTGGGGATCAGGCAGGCTTTCTTGGATGAAAATGCTCTTAAACTAAACCTGGTGAGATTAGCAAATTCAACAGCACATATATAATTCAGAGGATGAGTGGCTCACTACCCCCCTGTTGTGATCCCTGGAATGGGTATTTAGCCATCTCCATGGGACCATATGCCCATCTCTGGTGGGATCACAGCACAGTATCTGGTTTCCACTCTTGCAGAGAACACAAGGGCCCCTCCATAGACTCAATTCACTTGAGCAATCTAGGTCTCAATCCTATAATTAAAAGGCCAAAAGCATCCATTCCTCACCTGGGAAAACTGAGCAAAGCTGCGATCTGAAAACAAGGGTACGTGTCCCAACAGTTCATGGCAGATGTCACTGAAAGAGAGAAAGCACAGAGCTTGGAGGTAAAGAGGGTTATAAGCCAAGTGAGACTCAGTTTTTCTACGTGAGAAGTGGACAAGTAGAAAGGAAGTGAGCCATTACAGTTTAAGACCTCATTCCCAACAATAAGTGGTATGTAAAGCTTGGGAACAGATGAGGCAAGGTATAAAAGAAAAGGAGGAAGGAAAGAAAAGTAGGGGGCAAGTCAGAGAACAACAGCCAGAGGGTCTTAGGTGTACACTCAGTACAGAAGCAGAACAGTAGAGCCAATATTCCTTTGGACTTTCTCCTATACACCTGAGCATGTTGTGGGTCATGAGCACTTCCTATCCCAAGTCTTCATCTTGGTATTCACATCCTGGGCATCTTGAGCAGATGAAATGTGTTCAGTTATTCCCCATAAGAAACAAAAATTAAATTAAAAATAGTGCTATTGTTTTCTTATTTTAAAGGGGGGGCAACAGTCATTCAGAGAAGAAAATTTACATTTATTTAATACATTATGTGTCAGGTTCATGAGGAATAGGTCTTTTCTGATTTGTAGTTATAAACTTTGTGGACAGGCTGCTAACTTTTTGTATAAATTGAGTAAGTTCTATTTGATTAAGATGGCTAAATGCCAACATAAGGGACATGGTGGCCAGCCATTCTCTACCTTTAGACAAGACACATCTAGACATAAAAATATTAGAATCGTTTAGATGTATATTCTGGAAGTATTAAGATACTTTGGCCACCACTTGTTCCTGTTCTCATTGGGGACATCATAGTTTTGACTCTTAAAATCCCTTTGGAGCTCGACTGTGACTTCTTATTCCCATGACCCAGGGAGATCTGAATGTGTGGTTCACAAGATGCCCAAATCTCCAATCAGTATGGTCTATTGGACAGAGAAAATACCCAAGAGAGATGATCTGTCTCTTTGTGCTAACATCAAACCATCCAGAAAACGATCTGTGGATCAGCCCTTGATGAACCCAAACCTCATCCTGGAGCAGTGAGAAATAGCACTCACTGTGGTTGGATACTATCAGCAGGAGCAGAACACTCACGGTTCAGGTGTATACATGGGTTTGGACCCATGTCTGATGTACTGAGTGCAGTGGAAGACTCGGAAGGCCAGGCCACCCAAGAAATCCCGGGAGGAAAGCAGGCCAGCCACAGGTCGGAGGCGGAATCCAGTGCAACCTGCAAAGCAGAGAAAGAAAACTCAAAGCCTATCATGGCAGAGCCAGAGGCACCTGAAGACCTTTAGGTAGGAAAGCAATACTCCCAACTGTCTAGCAGCAGGGATATTGATGTCAAGTAGACTTGGGTTCACATCTCTGCACCTATATAGTTGGGCAATTTGGGTCAAGTAACTTCATTTCTCTGAGTCTCATTTCCTCCTCTGCAAAATGTGGATAGATACTTCCTAGGGTTATTCCAAGAATCAAATAAACTAATAAATATAATGTACTTATCACAGAGCCTAGCACACTGGAGCAGTTAAAAAATCTACCTTTCATTATAGTTTATTAGGATGAAACATTTATTCCTTATTTCTCATGTCTCTAGACTAGGGAGGGAATTTTCATTCTACTTCCAGAAGGAAAGAGTATGAAAGGAACAATTCTAGCTTCTCTACTGTCCTTCACACACTACACCCCAGAAAGAGCAAGGACTTCTCTGATTGGAGCAGTTGGGAAGAGAAAATGGATATTCTCCATTTAACCCCTTTGGTCTTTTCTCTCATAACTGTCTGCCCACAGAGGAGCACATTCTGGTCTGCTCTGGGTCATGCAATAGAATATACACTTCACCAATGTATATTCTGAAAAGGTTACATAATTCAGAGGTGAAATACTAGAAAATCCATTTTGTTTGTACATTCATACCACATTCTCTAAGTAGTTTTATCAGTAATAAAGTTGATATTTTGATCCTCTCTCTGATTCCTATATCAGGCTCTCAGTTTGTTTCAAACTTGGAAGGAGAATAATAATCACAGTGATAATGGTGATGATGATGATGGTAGCTAACACTATATACTGCCCACCATATGTCAGACTCCATATGTTCTAGACACTTTATAAATACTAACTAGTTCTCCTAATAACCCTATGAAGTAGATGTTCATATCATTTCTGCTTTACAGATGGGAAAGTTGAGAACAAAGAGTTAAAGATCTTGTCCAAGGTCACAGCTACAGTCAGTCTGGCTTCAAAGTCTGTTCCTTAGTTACTTCTCTATAACTCCCCAGCTGCTATTATTACTATTTTATTATCTCACTATTGGCCATGGAAACATGGATAATTGGCCAGAGAATGTCTTTAGGACCTCCTTGCCCCTGTGCCATGTTCCCTGGACCTTCAGGCTAAAACTGACTCTGCTTGGCCTCTCATTCCCCTCTTTATCTGATAGGTAGAGACTGTCCAAATAGAAGGGACCTGAAACGTCATCCAGCCCATCCCCAATCTATCCCAGCTGCCCCTTTTCTCCCTGCCACATAATTTCCTCTGCCCCTTGCCCCAGAGTCAACCATACCATCTCCACATAGCTCAGAGGAATAGAAGATTCTTCATTTCTGTAAAGCTGTGGTCTGTCTTCCTACTTTCTCTAGTTCTACCTGACACATACTAGATGTCCAATGTGCATTAGCTGATAGTCTTATTTCAGTTTTGCTGAATTAATGCCTCCTGGCAGAAAAGAATATACTTATCTCACTTGGAAATGGTGTGCAGAGACTAGTCATCCCAATAATGTATTTCCCCACAGAGTTACTCAGATTCCAGTTCAGCCCAAATTCACTGAGCACTTATTGTATATAGTAGCACCATGCTGGATGATTTAATTTGCAATGTCTTATTTCATTCCCATAACTTCCCTAAGAGACAGTCTCCATTTGACAGATGACTAAACTGAGGCAGGTTACCCCAAATAGAGAGGGCCAAAGCAAGATCCATACCAGTTGGATGCACAGACTTAGAGTTAAGGGCTCTTGGCATTGCCACAAAGAGCACATTTCTTACACAAATGCACATTGCAGATCTCATAACACAGCAGGAACTACAAGGAGAGCCCTGTCTGGGAACCTGGGGCTTTGAGTATGGGAAAAAGTGCTTTTCAGAGGCGTGGATATGGCAAAACCCACACATGATGCCTTGTATTGGATGAGAGTGGACGAACGTAGAAGCTAGCAGTGAGGCAGAACACAGCAGAAAAATGTTTCTCCAATAGTTAACCTGCATGCATTACCACAAACACACTCACACTGGCCTCGATTTACTTTCTTCCCAATCCCTTCCCTCCCCTTCCTCCCCTTTTGTCCCTAAAGTGGACTTACTCTGAAGAAATTGAGAAACCTCTTCCAGCTGTGGAATGTTATCTTCACGGAAGCCACAGTACTTTTCCAGAAGTGGGAAGATGTGATTGTGCTCATAGCAAGCATGGGTTTTATACAAGGACTTCAGGGTCCTGAATACCATCCCCCATGTTTTCTTTTCTTCTTCCGTGTATTGCACTTGAGGGATGGGCTGACCACTAGAATACAGGCATGAAATATTTGTCTCCAGCAGAGCAAATGTAAAAAAGAGGAAGAAGGAGCATTAGCAGAGAGAGACAGATACAGAGTCTGTGAGCTGCAGCCACCCAGACTACAGGGGATTTCATAAGTTATTTGAAAGAGGAAAGCTCTATTTCATGATATAGGAAACATTCATGCAGTTTGGTTAAGCAATGATACAAGCTCTCAGCTCACCTGCACACCAAACTTTGTTCTCACTTTGGAAATCACTTGGCCTTTCTGCTCCCCTATATCTCCAATTATTTACTCAGGGTGGAAATTCACTTAACTGCAGGGACCCAGCAGGTAACATAAATGGGTAAAGTAGCAAGTATGGACAATAAGGGGGTGAGAGCCAAGACAACTGAAGAAGGCATCCTCTTTCTAAACAAAGGCATCCAAGTACAAATAAAGTAATATCATGTTTTGTACTGTGTCAACTAACATAATTATATCTGTGGGATAAAGTAGATCTAATTTGTGGACCATGAGTTTGAGACCCTTTTTTGTGGGCATGCACTTGCTGGATTTGATATTTCTGACCTTAGGAAACTATAAAGGTATTTAAATGCAGACTAGGTATAAGATCCACTTATGCAGCATTTCCACTAGGACACAATAGAACTATAGGGAGCTGGTTAAAGTACATGTTTTGGACCCTGCCCCATAGATCCTGAATCTTTTGGGGAGGGAAAGCCAAGGCATCTATTCCAATAAGCTCCCAGGGGACATAGTATAGTTTGAGAGTCATTAGTTCAAATGATCTTTTTGAAAATTCTCTAAGAATGAGCTGTGTTCTTAACAATAAAAACAAATGAAAAAACAAAGCCTGACCTTAAAAACCAGTGACTGTTCTTTGCACCACAGGCCTGTTTCCTAACAGGGTACACAGTGTCTGGGGACAAGGCAGCACTATTTACTTCGGAATTATGAATCATCTTCAGGCTCCAAAGTAGGTTTCTCCTGCCCTTTCAAAGTTGTAGCTCATCCAAACTCATTAAAGCAAAGACATTGTATGTTCCCCAGAAAGGTGGGCAGAGATTAGGGAAAAACGATAGAGTTTTGGTGAAGAATTGGAAATAGGACAACTTCAGAAGACTCTATAATGACCACTAGGGATTGTGAATAGAACATCAGGTAAGCTCCTGCCTGAGGATGCACCATTATTCTGGGCCACAAGTTAATGGAAGGAAAAAGCAGACTCTGATCATGGACAGAGATGGGTCCATTACTTGGCTCTGCCAGTTCCTAACTGGATAGCCTCTGGAAATTTAATAAAGCTCTCTAAGCCTAGTCTGTGCAACTATTATATGGGTGAATAATAAGTAACTATTTGGAGGGTATAAAAGAAAATTAAGTGGCTATGGTGAGTGCTGTGAAGTGTGTAAACCTGGAGATTCACAGACCTGTACCCCTGGGGAAAAAATAAATAAAAAAAGAAAAAAATATATTAAAAAAAAAAGAAAATTAAGTGAAATACTGTGTATCAAGTACCTAATAATGGTGCTGACCAATAATACCACTGGATAATGGATGATTATCATTATAACTGATTTTTATTTGAAAAGAAAGCTATTTACTATTTTGTAACAAATTTTTTTAAATTTATTTTCAGCATAACAGTATTCATTGTTTTTGCACCACACCCAGTGCTCCATGCAATCCATGACCTCTCCAATACCCACCACCTGGTTCCCCCAACCTCCCACCCCCCGCCCCTTCAAAACCCTCAGATTGTTTTTCAGAGTCCATAGTCTCTCATGGTTCACCTCCCCTTCCAATTTCCCTCAACTCCCTTCTCCTCTCTAACTCCCCTTGTCCTCCATGCTATTTGTTATGCTCCACAAATAAGTGAAACCATATGATAATTGACTCTCTCTGCTTGACTTATTTCACTCAGCATAATCTCTTCCAGTCCCGTCCATGTTGCTACAAAAGTTGGGTATTCATCCTTTCTGATGGAGGCCTAATACTCCATAGTGTATATGGACCACATCTTCCTTATCCATTTGTCCGATGAAGGGCATCTTGGTTCTTTCCACAGTTTGGCGACCGTGGCCATTGCTGCTATAAACATTGGGGTGCAGATGGCCCTTCTTTTCACTACATCTGTATCTTTGGGTTAAATACGCAGTAGTGCAATGGCAGGGTCATAGGAAAGTTCTATTTTTAATTTCTTGAGGAATCTCCACACTGTTCTCCAAAGTGGCTGCACCAACTTGCATTCCCACCAACAGTATAAGAGTGTTCCCCTTTCTCCACATCCCCTCCAACACATGTTGTTTCCTGTCTTGCTAATTTTGGCCATTCTAACTGGTGTAAGGTGGTATCTCAATGTGGTTTTAATTTGAATCTCCCTGATGGCTAGTGATGACAAACATTTTTTCACGTGTCTGATAGCCATTTGTATGTCTTCGTTGGAGAAGTGTCTGTTCATATCTTCTGCCCATTTTTTGATATGATTATCTGTTTTGTGTGTGTTGAGTTTGAGCAATCTATACTTTTAATGCCATTCTGATCAAAATTCAACCGGTATTTTTCAAAGAGCTGGAGCAAATAATCCTAAAACTTGTATGGAATCAGAAGAGACCCCAAATCGCTATGGAAATGTTGAAAAACAAAAATAAAACTGGGGGCATCACGTTACCTGATTTCAAGCTTTACTACAAAGCTGTGATCACCAAGACAGCATGGTACTGGCATAAAAACAGACACATAGACCAGTGGAACAGAGTAGAGAGCCCAGATATGGACCCTCAACTCTATGGTCAAATAATCTTCGACATAACAGGAAAAAATATACAGTGGAAAAAAGTCTCTTCAATAAATGGTGCTGGGAAAACTGGACAGCTATATGTAGAAGAATGAAACTCGACCATTCTCTTACACCGTACACAAGGATAAACTCAAAATGGATAAAAGACCTCAACGTGAGACAGGAATCCATCAGAATCCTAGAGGAGAACATAGGCAGTCATCTCTTCGACATCAGCCACAGCAACTTCTTTCCAGATTTGTCTCCAAAGGCAAAGGAAACAAAAGCGAAAATAAACTTTTGGGACTTCATCAAGATCAAAAGCTTCTGCACAGCAAAGGAAACAGTCAAGAAAACAAAGAGGTAACCCACAGAATGGGAGAAGATATTTGCAAATGACAGTACAGACAAAAGGTTGATATCCAGGTGTACAAGTTTTTAAAAAATCTCATCTATAGCATTTCTAATTTGCAAACTTGACTAATTGGGCAGTTAGCAGGATAGATGTCCATGATAGAAATATACAACATCCACTAAATTCCTAGCCAATGGTATGTGTCTAGAACTGCTTCCTCACTTCTTTTTTTTTTAAGAGTTATTTATTTATTTGAGAAAGAGAGAGAGACAGAGATAGCACAAGCAGGGAGAAAGGCAGAGGGAGAGGGAAAAGCTGGGAGTCCAACTCAGGGATCCATCCCAGGACCTGGAGACTATGACCTGAGCTGAAGGCAGATGCTTAACCACCTGAGCCACCCAGGAGCCCTTCCTGACTTCTTAATAAACAAACAGGCACATACTTGGTGCTGTTGCAATTTTTAAAAATGCTATTCATTAGTGCTTACTATGTGCCTATCTATGTGAGCTAGGGACTCATTTATCTATAAGTTTTACAAAATCTCATAAGGTAGATCAGTATGATTATCCCCATCCTTCTAGAACAAACAGTGGCTCAGGGGAAAAGGAGTCGAGCAAAGATGAGGCCAGGGTTTGAATCACCCAGTTTCATGTTCTTTTCACTACACTTCAGTAATTGTCAACCTTTGTATTAGGGCAAGGGCTCAAATGAGAAACCAATCCAATATGTAAAAATGAAGATAATCATTTCTCCTCTGAGACACACCTGCAGGCAGCCTTTCCCCCAACAATTCATAAACAGCATATTTCTAAACAGTAAAAAGTATCCAAGAGTGCCTTTCAGGGTTAGTACAACATATCCTTTAGTCAGAGGTAAGCCCAATTGATTGAAAGAGACTTTTCCCTGCACTTTCTTCTAGGATTTCTATGGTTTAATGTCTTGCATTTAAGTCTTTAATCCAGTTCAAGTTAATTTTTGTGAGTGGTATAAGATAGGTATTTAATGTGTTGGAGAGGATGTGGAGAAAGGGGAACCCTCTTACACTGTTGGTGGGAATGCAAATCAGTTCAGCCACTTTGGAGAACAGTGTGGAGATTCCTTAAGAAATTAAAAATAGAGCTTCCTTATGACCCTGCAATTGCAGTACTGGGTATTTAACCCAAAGATACAGATGTAGTGAAAAGAAGGGCCATCTGCACCCCAATGTTTATAGCAGCAATGGCCACGGTCGCCAAACTGTGGAAAGAACCAAGATGCCCTTCAACGGACAAATGGATAAGGAAGATGTGGTCCATATATACAATGGAGTATTATGCCTCCATCAGAAAGAATGAATACCCAACTTTTGTAGCAACATGGATGGGACTGGAAGAGATTATGCTGGGTAAAATATGTCAAGCAGAGAGAGTCAATTATCATATGGTTTCACTTATTGGTGGAGCATAACAAATAACATGGAGGACATGGGGAGGTGGAGAGGAGAAGGGAGTTGAGGGAAATTGGAAGGGAAGATGAACCATGAGAGACTATGGACTCTGAAAAACACTCTGAGGGCTTTGAAGGGGCGGGGTTGGTAGGTTGGGGGAACCAGGTGGTGGGTATTAGAGAGGGCACGTATTGCATGGAGCATTGGGTGTGGTGCATAAACAATGAATTCTGTTATGCTGAAAAGAAATTAAAAAAAAGAAATCTAATAGAAAATGTGCCTATTGTTAAGACTAAAATGCTTATTTATACTGGGCAAGCCCCTCCTTTTTTGAATTAATGTACTAGAGAAATAAAATAAAGGGTTGTTTGACATAAAAAAAAAAAAAGAAGATAGGTATTTAACCTCGTCCTTTTTGCATGTGACCATCCAGTTTTCCCAACTCCAATTACTGAAGAGACCATCATCTTTTCCCCATCAAGTGTTCTTGGCTCCCTTGTCAAATATTAGTTGACTCCCTATGCATGGGTTTATTTCTGGGCTCTCCATTCTGTTCTATTGATTGGTCTGTATGTTTTTATGCCAATACCACACTGTTTTGATTTCTGTGGTTTTGTAATATAATTTGAACTCAGGAAGTGTGATACCTCCCTCTTTGTTCTTCTTTTTCAGGATTGCTCCTTCATGTTGGTTTTAGCAAAGATTTTTCTGGATATGATACCAAAAGCACAAGCAACAAAAACAAAAGTAAACAAACAGGACTATATTAAACTAAATTCTTCAGCACAGCAAAAGAAACAACCAACAAAATCAAAAGGCAACCAATGGAATGGGAGAAAATTCTGCAAACCATACATCTAATAAGGGGTTAATACCTGAAATATATAAGTAATTCATACAACTCAACCAAAAACTTCCAAAATCAAAATTTCCAAAAATAAAAAAACTCAGTGGAACTGAATAGATATTTTCCAAAAATGAAATACTCATAGCTGGCGCTCAACACTAATCATCAGGGAAATGCAAATCAAAACCACCGTGAGATATCACCTCACACCTGTCAGAATGACTATCATCAAAAAGGCAGGAGATAACAAGTTTTGGCAAGGACATGGAAGAAAGCTAACCCTCATGTACTGTTGATGGGAATGTAAATTGGTGTAGCCACTATGGAAAACAGTATGGAGGTTCCTTAAAAAATTAAAAACAAAACTACCAATATGAGCCAGCCATCTCACTTCTGTATGTATCTAAAGGAAATTAAAAACAGATACTGAAGAGACATTTTCTCTCTCACTTTCACTACAGCATTTCTCACAAGCCAAGGCAGATGTTGATCAAAGGGCACAGACTTCCAGCTACAAGATGAATAACTTCTGGGAATCTAATGTATGCACAGTTACTATAATTAATAATACTGTATCATACACTTGAAATTTACTGAGAGAGTAGATTTTAAGTATTCTCATCTCTTGCACACACACATATACACAAATATTAAACATGTGAAGTAATCAAAGGCATTAACTAACCCTACTATTATAAACATTTTGCAGTATTTATGTGTATCAAATCATCATGTTATAACTTTAAACTTACACAATGTGATATGACAATTATATCTTAATAAATTTGGAAAGTGAAGTATTCTACAAAAAGAAAATAACTGTAATCTGAATTTTACAAAGACAAGAGACTAGCATCATCACTATTGGATTTGCTTTGTTCCTTCCAAGCATTTTCCCATAAACAATAACATCTTCCCCTTTAGCTTGCTCAGAGAGGAGCCTGCTTCTCCCTCTGCCCATCGTCTTGCTTGAGCTCTTTCTCTGACAAATAAATAAATAAAAGAGATCGGAAGAGGCATGTTTATAGCAGCAATTCCCACAATAGCCAAACTATGGAAAGAACCTAGAAGTTCATCAACAGATGAATGGATAAAGAAGATGTGATACACACACACACACACACACACACACACAATGGAATACTATGCAGCCATCCAAAAACTGAAATCTGGCCATTTGCAACGATGTGGCTGGAATTAGAAGATATTATGCTAAGTGAAATAAGTCGATCAGAGAAAGACAATTATCATATGAGGAGTTTGAGAGGCAGGGTAGGGGGTTGTGGGGGGTAGGGAGGGAAAAAAATGAAACAAGTTGGGATCAGGGAGGGAGACAAACCAAAAGAGACTCTTAATCTCATGAAACAAACTGAGAGTTGCTGGGGGGTGAGGATGTAGGGATAGGGTGGCTGGGCTACAGACATTAGGGAGGGTATGTGCTATAGTGAGTGCTGTGAAATGTGTAAGCCTGATGATTCACAGACCTGTACCCCTGTGGCAAATAATACATTATATGTTAATTTAAAAAGATAAAAAAATCACATCCAAAAAAAAAAAAAATCAATCAATCAATCAGGGCCTGCCAGCATTTCCAAAGAACCACGGGTGTGTGTGTGTGCATGTGCGTGCGTGTGTGTGTATGTGAGTGTATATGTGTGGGTGCATGTGTGTATATATATGTGTGTGTGTGTACACACACACACACACATATATACACACACACACACACATATATATATATATAAAATCTGAGAATCTGTAGCACGGAGTCTGCCATATAGAAAGAACTACAAACAGTTGTTGAAAGACAGAAAGAAGGAATGAGGAGGCAGGGAGAGAGGGATGAGCAGAGGGAAGGAAGAAAGAATCTCTTTGTTTATTAAGATACATTTTGAGAAAGAGAGAAATTTAAGTGTTTCATGTTGGAAAATCAAAATCACCATAAATTTTTATTCCAAACCTATATCTCAAGATTCTATGATACAATAACTACAAAGCATAGCTCTTCACTTTTCTTCAGAATACTAAATGGTTTTGAATCATTCATTACAGGTAGGAAGGCTTAGGAATCTAAAAACTTGAAACTACCCTTGGTGCACTTCTGCTGGATGAAGGTAAGTTGCCTTGGGATGGTACAGTCAGGAAACTGGGCACCGTGATTTGATTTCCAAGAACCACTAAACACACCCCTTTAGGAACCTTCCTACCAGACTAAATGAAGGACACATCTCCATACTTAAGACTCAAAATAAAAACTTAATGCTTGCCTGTCATTAAGGTTTGATCATCACAGTTCTCCTCACCTACCAGTCTTATTTAATAGTCATTAATAAATGGCTCTCTCCAGCCCCTAAGTGTATACACCAATTTACATACCCATCAACAGTACATGAGGGTTAGCTTTCTTCCATATCCTTGCCAAAACTTGTTACCTCCTGCCTTTTTGATGATAGCCATTCTGACAGGTGTGAGGTGATATCTCATTGTGGTTTTGATTTGCATTTCCCTGATGATTAGTGTCGAGCACCAGCTATGTGTATTTCTTTTTTGGAAAATATCTATTCAGTTCCACTGCTCATTTTCTTATTGGAATTTTTTGGTTGAGTTTGTATGAATTAATTATATATTTCAAGTATTAACCCCTTATTAGATGTATGATTTGCAGGATTTTCTTCCATTCATTTTTTTAAAATTTAAAATCAATTAGTCAATATCCAGTATATCATTAGTTTCAGATGCAGAGTTCAACAATTCATCAGTCAATGCACTTTGTCTAGGTAGTTCAAAGATATTTCCATTAGGGGAAAAAAAAAACTTACTGCATATCCAGTAGGTATCAACTCTGTCAAAGGGAATATACAAATGAAATAATGGAAAAAGCATACCAGAGTCTAACAAATGTTATGAAAATGAGAAACAGTAAGTGCATTATTTTTCTATACTATTTATGTTTTGAAGTTTTGTAATGTAAGTGTAGATTTCCTTTGTAATTTGTAAAAAAGTAAGAGTATTACAAATCCAAGTCAAACCGTTATGAAGTAACAGAAGATTGACACACTGAGTTATATCAACACACACACACACGCACACTCACACACACACACACACACACACACACACATTATACCACATGGATCTTCCATAGGGAAAGTTTCTGACGACAGTCCTTTCCAGCTCAAAGTACCTAAGAAGTTCATTATCGGTCTTCAAGAAGCCCTGACTGGCCAGGCTGCAAGGGCTTCTGTCCCTCAGTTACCAGTTAAAGAAAACCGTGGCCTCGAAGTCCATCTCTTGGTGGTTTGGCCTTGTATCGGTTGGGCTTCCAGATGACCACAGGGCCTCTGCAGCCATGCAGAGTACACTCTGAATTAAGTACACTCTGAATTAAGCTTCCCTTGATGATGACTAATCATCCTGTCTCAATTTAGACTAATAGCAGCAATTTCAGTAGCACTGCATGTAATTTATTTATAATCACCCTGTCTCAATTAAGCTAATAGCAGCAATTTTGGTTGCACTGCATGTAACCAAGTATGTTTTGACAGGAAAATATATTGTTGGTGAAGGAGGAGAGGGGAGGAGGGAGAAGATGGGAGGAGTGGAAGGGACAAAATGGAGAGAATTTTATAGGATGCAAAGTTATAACATCACCTGCTGTCTGCATGCAATCACTTTCTTTAATCTCAGAATTGTTGCAACTTGGCTGTTGAAGTGTGTGGCTTTGTTTTTGTGGGGATTTGGGGGACTGGATATGGTAAAGTCTTCTGGGTATTCTAGACTGAGATCTTTATTTTATCATTTTTATGTCATGGCTGAGGTTAAACCTCAGAAATGCCATCTTTAGACTACTAAGGAGAACAGGGGATTCAAGTCAGACAGGTTGGGAGGCTTACTAACCCCAGTCATTAGGAGCTTGACTTAAGGTTAGTTAGTTCAACACTCAGAACCTAGGTTTCTTCAGTAAGATGAGACTGTCAGCTACCTCACAGTGTTGGGTGGGTTAGGTCAGATAACGTAGTCAGGCCACCAAATAATATTCTGAATCAAAAAATGATGTATTTGTACAAAATGGTGGGAAATCCAAAAGCTGAGAAATCTGGCTCAGAACACAAAAAAGATAAATTCTGTAATGGGTCATTGAGCTCTGTCACCAATCTTGGGCCTTCTAAACAACATCTGTAGAATTCTTACCTTACAATTTCCATTTCATATATGCCAATAATGAGAGGCTGTTTGCATTCCATCGGTCCCACACCAGCTAAAGGAACCATGCATGGTACACGGGAGACAAGAGGTTCAAAGTGGTACAGTTATCTACCAATACCACCATGAAGATACTGGCCAGAGATTTGCAAACCAATAGACCAGGGCTGCACTCACAACAGCCCCACCCCTCGCCCACTCTCTATTGCTGGTCTTGGCCACCACTAATAAGGCCAAGATGTCTGTTTTGGGAAGGATTATTCAAATACCTGGTTGTCCAAGCCTATAAGCTGGAAGTCATTGTTTTCCTTCAATCTTCCTTCATATCTGATAATCAACTTTTGTCCATTCTTCTTCCCAAATATCTTAAGTCTATCTTTTTTTTTTTTTTTTTACTTTATTCTCACTGCTATCCCTTACTTTAGGTCCCTATCACTTCTTGCCTGGACTACCATAACTGCTTCCCAAGTGGCCCTTCTTGGGTTCTCTCCCTGTGTCCCCCCCTCACACAGCCCAAGTAGATTTATAAAGCACAGATCTGGTGAGGTTGCTCCCATCCTTAAAAACAATCAATGGCCTCTCATCAGTTTTAGGATAAGGTCCAAAATTTTTAACACAGTCCACAGGGCTTTGTGTGACTTGGTTCTGCCTATGCTTCCAACTCTGTGTAGAAGCAGTAGTAGTTCTGTGTACTACAGTAGTAGTTCTGTGTACTACATTCCAATTCATCCAAATTGGTCTTATTTTAATTCTTTAAACACATTATGTTTTCCCCGAATTAAGGCCTTCACACATGCTGTTCCCTCTTACTGGAATACTCTTAACCACTCTTCCAAACCAATAAGCTATGACTTCGCCTTTCCATCCTGGTTAAACTGAATTTTTAGAGACCTTCTTTGCTTTTTCCAAAGTTTATTGGTTTTCCTCTATAATACAATTTCTCAATAACCTGAGTGTTTCTCTTTCTAGATAATCATTATGCTTGTTACTATCATTAAACTCAGGACTCTGTTTGTTTCACTTATCATTGGATTTTCAGTACATGGCATAATCAGCATACTTCTGAGTAGGAGCTGTTAAAAATTATGCCAAAAAATTAGATCACTGCCTAACAAGCTCACTGTACACTCAAGGGGTCTGTGTGTTTGGTGTGTGATTTACTACTTAGTAAGGCCCAAACTCTTAAGGTAAGATGCTGATTTATAGAAGATGGACAAGTAGCAAAATACTTATTTTATGACCAAGTTGCAAGTGATTTCTATCCAGTAGAAAAAAGGAACATTTGTGGTTATGGCTTTATTGCCTTCTAGAATATTGATCACTTGTATAGCAATCTCTATTGTCTTGTTCCAGCACTCAATTTTAAAGACCATCCACACTTTGGTCTTTTGTAGCTTCCTTCACACCAACGTTGTCATCTGGCTGGTTTCCTCACTACCAAGTTAATGGATTTTTGACAAATCTTGACTATATACCTGTATGACAGTTGTTTTTAACTTTTTGAAAATTATGCTTTGACAGAGCAATTTAGGAGGAATGCAACAAGTCTTTGATGACTGACATCCTTAGAACAGACTCTAATGGGGCCCACGGTTGGAGAAGTTTGAATGGGAGAAAGGAAGAGAAGAGAAGCACTAGAAATATAGCCCTGCTCTTGGGAAGGGTAAGTCTTTCTGGAGAGAAGAGAAATTCAATATCTATATCTGAAAGACTGAAAAACAGTCGGAAAGCTTCAGATAGTAGAAGAAAGGACAGTTGAGTTAACTAATATTTTCTTCCCCAGAAAGCTCCCCAGTGCAGATCTTCAGCTTTAGACACTGGTGTAGGCACAAGGGGATCTGGAATAGGGAACTCTTGGGGTTAAGGTCTGTGTGGCAGAGGCTCTCCAAGATCTGTGTCTCATCCTTCTTTCAGAGAACACTTCTCAACCACTTTTCTCAGTCTTCTCTGAAGCTCATAGTGGCCATGTGACTGGGCTGCAGTCAATGAAATCTGAGGGAAAGATATGAGTTCCCTACAAACCTGGCCCATAAGACCCGGGAGTGATTCTCACTCCATTTTCCCATGTGCTGGCAGAATGAAAAGGGCTTTGAGGACTTGGAGGAAGGCGCTAACCTTAAGTGGAAAGGACTTAGTCTCTGAAAGACTGTGTAGAGCAATTTTCTTATTGACCTATGCTAGAAATAACCATCCAGTGGGCTAAGCCATGGAGCTTTGGGGATTGTTTGATAAGCAGTTAGCCTACCTAGTTGTTAGAGGGCTCAACTCACATTTTCCCTCTTTCCAGAAGTCCTCTCTAACCATTCCAGTCCACAGTGACCTTAGAACTGATAGCACATGCCTTCTGATTCATTAAACCATGATTAAAGTTGGTGTTTAATCATGTACTTTTGTGTGTTATGACTTAAACTCAATATTACCCAAACTGAGTTCCATGGAACACTACCATTTAAGATAATGTTACTAGGTATTCCATGAAAAGGGAGTTCCATAAGGAAAAAAGTTTGATGGACATTAGGTTGAATGAGTCTCATGTTTGCAGGACTTGCCAAAGCCCCTAATGAGATAATGGGGCTTGCATATGCTTAAAATGGGGTTCAAGAATATAGTGTTTCTCACTTTGATAGTGAGGTTTTTTTTTTGTAGATTACAGTTTGGGAAGCATGTCTATAACCCTTTCACTTGTGTGTGTGTGTGTGTGTGTGTGTGTGTGTGTATCTATATCTTATGCCTTCTATGAGGTTACAGTTCATAAGGAAGTGACTTCATTTTTCTCTGATGCTCTGTGCTCAAAGTATGCTCTCTGATGCTCATTTTCTCTGATGCTCTGTGCTCAAAGTACACACAGTTCTATAGTATCAGCATTAAAAACTTGGCCTGGGGAAGAGGTAGGTAGAAGGTTTCAAGGAGGCCAACATATGAGTTGGGCCTTAGGAAGTGAATAGAGGTTTTGCGGCAGGGATAGAGCAGGTGAGAGGATAAGGAAAAGTATCCCCATGAAGGAGACCACACAGACAGTCCCACCGAGGCTGGGGAATGGTCAGAGAAAAGAGACTCAGTTTTAGAATGGAAACCAAACAGACCACTTGGATTCTGCCTGCCAAGCAACTGTACAGTTTACCACTTTATAAAGTTGTAACCTATGAGCTGCAAAGTTATAACCCAGTCACCTCTGGCACTCCCCTTGGGAAAGAATAGATACCAATCCTCCCTGTATTCCCACAACCAGAGGCCCCTGAAGGGTAGGAGTCATGTCCTATGAATCATTTCAGCTCCTGTTCCTTTGCCTGGGACACAGCTCACAGGGCTTCCTGTCTGAGATTTCTCCTCTGAATGTAAAAACACAACCCTCCCAGGATGGCTATCACACTTAAATTTTAAAAATGCTAGTGCAATTGCACTACTGGGTATTTACCCCCAAAATACAGATGTAGTGAAAAGAAGGGCCATCTGCACCCCAATGTTTATAGCAGCAATGGCCACGGTCGCCAAACTGTGGAAAGAACCAAGATGCCCTTCATCGGACAAATGGATAAGGAAGATGTGGTCCATATACACTATGGAGTATTAGGCCTCCATCAGAAAGGATGAATACCCAACTTTTGTAGCAACATGGACGGGACTGGAAGAGATTATGCTGAGTGAAATAAGTCAAGCAGAGAGAGTCAATTATCATATGGTTTCACTTATTTGTGGAGCATAACAAATAGCATGGAGGACAAGGGGAGTTAGAGAGGAGAAGGGAGTTGAGGGAAATTGGAAGGGGAGGTGAACCATGAGAGACTATGGACTCTGAAAAACAATCTGAGGGTTTTGAAGGGGCGGGGGGTGGGAGGTTGGGGGAACCAGGTGGTGGGTATTGGAGAGGTCATGGATTGCATGGAGCATTGGGTGTGGTGCAAAAACAATGAATGCTGTTACACTGAAAATAAATTTTAAAAAATTTAAAAAAATGCTGGTAAGGCATTTAGCACAGTGACCGGCATATGGTCTATGCTCAAGAAATGCGAGCTGTGGGTATCACTTGCTTAGTAAGTGTTTGGGGAAGGGAGGAAGGCAGAAGGGAAGGAGGGAGGGCAAGACACTGGCAACAAAAGAAAGAAGGCCAAGTGGAATGCAGTTATCCTATTTCACTCTCCCACTTGGTGAAGGCTGGGACGGAGATGCCCTTTACCCTCTGTTGCAGGAACAATCCTTCCTTGGCTGCATTTCTCTGAGTGGTTGTTTTGGAGGCTCTGAAGTGAGATATTGAGTTAAACTTCAGCGCACACTGCCAAGAGCAGGGGAGCGGACTGCGCCAGGGACAGAGTGGAACAGAGGGTCCTTTGGGGAAGAACACCCGCCACTCCTCACACTGGCAGCCAAGGCTTGTGCGGCCTGAGGGAGTGTGGGGAAGCACTCAGGAGGGTTTACTCTGTCCTTGGCGCATGGGTTCCCAGGCTCTAATGAGGGAACAGAGAGAGCCTGGCCTCCTCCGTGGGAAGACTGTGTACCTGACAAAATTGTTCTTTTAGGATAAAGTTCATCAGAGCGAGAGGCCTGGGAACCGAAAATGTGGGCTGGGTCTGCAAGAAGAAATGAATTCTAGGGAATCTGACGACCAGCTCATCTGTGTGAGGGGACACAAGAATAAGAGGAGGGAAATGTCCACGTCTGTGGTCTCTTCCCTCTCTCCTCTCTGCCCCAAGGGAGCTGCAAGTGTGGCCAATGGGAAGGGTCTTGGGTCAGGCCAGGAGGCCTAGAGACTGGTAAGAGGAGGAAACACTCTGATGGGCCAATTCCATGGGCTGGGTCAACATGGCCAGATGATTTTTTCCAGAGGAATGATCTCTTCGCAGACACTTTGCTCCCAAGGCCCACAGCCAAAGACCTGTGGAAGGGGATCTGGGGCCTCTCCCAGAGCACGTCTACTGCCCCACAGGAGAAGGCTGTACCATCCCCAGGAATGATACAGCCTTGAATGGGGATGAAAATCCTCCAATCTTACCTTTAGTTTTTCAGGGGAAAGGTACTTAAGTGTATATAGATAAATATATTTATGTATATACATACACACACATACACACACACACACATATGATACTGAAATATGATTCCTAGCCTGAGCTAAGTAGTTTCACAAGTAAGAATCAAGGAAGCTATAGGACATCCTTATCAAGATGCGCAGGCCAGGTAACTACTGTAATAGGGAGACTAGAAACATGTTTGCCATTGGGGGCTGCTTAGGAAGCTACGGCAATGCATAAAAAATTATATATAATAATTTTATGATATACATAATTTAATCATTCATATTAGTGTCTAAATAATAGAAGGAGAGGTAGGGGGAAAGACATGGGGAGAGGAAGAAGGAAGCATAACAAAATTAACACCTATTATTTCAGGACAGTGTGAGAATAGGTGATTTTTTTTTTCCTATTTTGACATCCGGGTGTCAGGAGGGAATTCAACTTTGTTTCTGTTAATAAAATAGTTTCTCATTGTAAAAAAAGAAATGCAGAATACCTCCAAGAGGAAAAGGGAAATAACTGGAATCATGGGTGATCTTCATTTCCTTCCTCGTGCTTCTCTGTATTTTTAAGTCCACTATAAGGGATTTACTATTTGAATGAGAATAAGCAACATGTGTTCATATTTTAAAAACCAGCCTACTCCAGAAATAACTCTCTCTTTGTCTCTGAGAAAGCTCTGGAATTTCTGCCACTGGCTGGACCTTTGTCTTCTGGCTCTGTGAGCACTGGGTTAAGAGTCTTAAGGCCCAAAGATTAACACAGGACTTTAGAAAAGTCGTGTACTCTCACTGGGCCTCAGTGAATCTATCTGTAAAATGGGAACATCTGCTTTGCTTACTGCAAAGAACCTTTGTGAAGATCAAGTTCACAACTTACTCAACTGTAAAGACCCACAGAGATGTAAGAAAACAGACTCCAGATGAAATGTAGACACTCTCACTAAGTTACGCTAAACCACTGTAAATTAAAACAGCTTCCAAGTCCTTTAAAGATTAAGAAGCCATTTGCCTGGACAAAAAGTAAGTGATGGGCCATGTGATAGTGGCCCTTTTCACCTAAGGAGGAAGGCAGACCTGGCCCTGGCCTGAGTCCTGCTTCTCCGTGGAATCCTCCACCCCACAAAAAATAGTGATTAAGTTCCCCCACCCTGGTCTTTTCAGAAACCAGTGGGGGACCTGTTCCCCTGCCCACCACACACAGGACACGGTTTGAGTACTTTGTCTGGTACATCAGAACTTTAATTTTTTTTATTACTTTTTAAAAGATTTATCTATGTATTTGAGAGAAAGAGAGCAAGCACAGGGAGGGACAGAGAGGAAATTTAGCAGACTTCTTGCTGAGCTCAGATCGGAGCCCAGTGCAGGGCTGGACGCAGGGCTTGATCTCATGCCTCTGAGATTGTGATCCTGATACCCTGACCTGAGCCAAAACCAAGACCAGATACTTAACTGACCACGCCACCCAGGGACCCCCCGCCCCAATCAGACCTTTTAAAATTTGGCCCTCACACCTAATGCAGCAGCCAGTCATTTCAAAATATTCTGCATTTCAAAATATTCCGGATACTTTCAGGACACTGAACCTTTGCACAATACTGTTCCCTCAACTTCTTCTCAGGTTTTAGGATCCAAGTCCAATGTCACCACTGCCCTGCTATACCTGGCAGAGTTGTTAGTGGGTTACTGTGTCTCAAGCTCCTGACTTAATCCTCTACAGTTGTATGAAAACAGAAAGAAAGACTATTTACTTATATGAGTGTGTTTGTCTATTTGTGCATACATACATACATACATACATACATACACATATATACCTATAAACAATAGTTTCCAGAGGCCAACCTATATTTGCGCCAATAATAATAACAACCACGATAACTATGACAGTGATGCTGTATAAGACGACAGCCTACAAATGTCTGTCCTACAAGCAAACAAATGAAGACACATTGCTGGGGATCAGGGAGTGGAGTAGGGTCAGGGAGGGGAGGACTGAAAGGGTCTCATGGGAAGGGGCACCGATGTGGGGGACTCACAGGATGGTCTGCATCCAGTTCTGCTCCATAGCTGAGAATCTGATTGGCAAATCTGTCAAGCTCTTGGATGGTTCTTGGGAACCAGGGCACTGAAACACAGAAAGGGCAAAATCCTGAGCGGAAGATCGGCAGGACATGGCCAAAGGTTTCAGCAAAGACAGAAGCATGGATCAGCCCCAGTTAGACAAACCATTGGGGGGGGGGCACATAGGGTCCCCTATAATCCCCAACTTATTCAAATTTTCATTGGAAACTAATTTTTAAAAAATTTTCAGTTTTGTTGAGGTATATCTGACAAATAAAATGATAAGATATTTAAAGAGCATATCATTGTGATTTGATACAGGTATACAGTATGAAAGCATTTCCCCATCTAGTTAATTAACACACACATATTTATCTTTGGCAGTTAGTAAAAACATTTAAGTTCTAATCTGTTAGCAAATTTCAATTATATAATATAGTGTTATCGCCTACGGTCACCATGTCTTACACTAGATCCTCAGAGCTTACTCACCTTTTAGCTAAAATACATCCTTTTACCAGCCCCCCCCCTTTTTGCCAGCCCCCAGCCCCTGGCAATCATTTACCTACTGTTTGTTTCTGTAAGATTGGTGCTTTTTTTTTTTTTTAAGGTTCCATATATAAGGGATACCATGCATTATTTGTCTTCCTCTGTCTGGTTTATTTCACTTAGAACCTCAGAAAAGAATTTTAAAATATCTTCCCAGACATATTCTCTTTCCTGAAGATTTTCTCTGAATTATCTCCAAATTTACCTAGTATAGTGGGGTGGTTTTGAAGATTTTCTTTAGTAGCAGAGTATTACATGTAATCCCAGAATATACATCAGATAAAATCAGAGCTGTTCTCTTTTAAACAAGGATGAACCCATGAGACCCTATCTTTCTATCACATATCGCCCTCCCAAATATTCCCAGGCTTCATCCTGGCAGAATCTTTTGATGCCCAAGCCAATTTGAAAGTCACGGATGAAACAGAATGAAGTCAGGCAGCTTAGGATTTGACAATATCTTGTAGCACCTAAAGAACCTGCAGGATTGCTTTTGGAGTAACGTAGTGGGGAAGGAGATGAGGCCTGAGCTGTGTGGTCTACAGGGAAGAAGACATGTCGGGGTGGAATTGTCCCAGGAATTAACAGAGACTAAGACATTTTGGACTATAAGGTCCATGAAGGCAGAAACCATGAGTGTGTGCCCAGAGGGGAGGGAGGGCATGGGGGTGGGGGGCAAGAAGCAATGGAGGAAGGAAGGAACGAATGAAGTCTGGTTATGCTAACTTGTACGGCATTCACAAAAGTAACTACCATCCCTGGAGCACCAACTCTGGTCTAGTTGCTGTTTCTGATTTCTGAAGTATCTCCAAAATAAGGAAGGCATTATGACCTCTATTGCACGGATGAAAAACTGCAGCCCTGAAAATCTAAAGAACTAGCAGACAGCCACACAGAAAGTAAGAAAGTGAGAGCTCCTGGAAAACTCATGGAGCCTAAGGAGACATGGGAGGCTGGGGGAGCTGTGAAGGGAGGCCAAGGCGTCCAGTGCTTCCCCTGAAATGAGGTTTAGAGGAAAAGAGGCTGAACTTGGAGTCAGTAAGGTCCGACTTGAACTCTGGGCTGCATCTACCTACTTTTGCTCTCTGGGCCTCAATCCTAACTATAAAAATGGGATAACAGCCACAATAACAGGAAGATTAGCAGATGTTTTTTGAGGCCTTACCACGTGTCAGCCACCGTGCTTACCATATTGGTGGAATATCTGTTTTAATCTGAGTATTACTGTGAGGAGTAAGTGAGAATGTAGGCAAAGGGTACAACCCAATATTTTGCCCATAGAAGGAAGCTTCCCATCTCAGGCAGGTGGTTTGGGATTCTTGCCCCACCAAGTGGGGCGGGAAAGCACACGCTTGCCATCTAGTGGCCAAACTGGGGAAGCGCCATCCGTGATCTCAACATAGAACAGGCAGGCAAGAAATCAGCCACGTTCCACAAAAATGAGATGCTTACTCTAACAGCATTAACAGAGGGCCATTTAGAGCCTTGTTTCCATAGCTGTAAGGTGAAAAGCTGTCTGTCCCATATGTGAATGATAAAAAGTAACACTGAGTGCAGTTCTAAATATTTAACCTGCGAGGTAGGTACTATTGGTCTCCCCAGATCACAAACGTGGAAGCTGAAGTACAGAGAGGTTAGGTGGCAAACCCAGATACAGGGCTTCCTCTGCTAGGAAACAGATGAGTCAGGATTCAAACTCAGGCCTGGATGACTCGGTGGTTTCCACTGTGACCATGAATCCATCCTGCCACTCTGGGGAGTTAGAGTACATTGTTAGCTGGGCTCTGGAGCCTGACTGCCTGAGTGTTCTTGCCATCTCCCACCTAGAGGTTCCATGCCCCTAAAGCCCAGCCCACTTCTCCAGGTTGGCTCTCTGTGGTCAGAGTCACAGGAACAGACCTTGCAGCTGTATCCAGCTAGGACTTATCTAGCACTGGCTTGCTGACAGGCACCGTCCTCCCATATTATATTTATCCCCTCACCCAATCCACATAGCACCCCCAGGAGCTGGGTGTTATTACTATCCCCATTTCATAGATGAGGATGTGGAGGAACAAGGAGGATAAGTCTCTTCATAGACCTCCTGGGTCCCAACTGTTAGACTTTGGAGTCTGAGATGACTCAGCACCAGACTATTCACCTAGCATGGCACCTGGCTTCCCACTTTGTCTCCAGAATGTTTCTCTAGGCTCTTCTTTCTTCTTGAGTCCACTGCTTTACCTTGTGCAATGGATCTCTGTAGTCAGCACTGAAAATGGGGGCTATTCCTTACCCGGGTTTGGAAGAACTTGAGAAAGGACATCTACTGTAGTCAGCCAGAGCCCAGGATCCCCTCTGAGACCATTCCGGCTTCCCCAGAATGTCGCCATCCCATACCTCTCTTCCAGGGCACCCCTTCCCCACTCTTTCCTTTTTCTCTCTTGCTCGAGAATCATCCACAATCCCAGCAGTCACAGTTGCCCCCAGAGACAGGGCAAGCCAGCCTTGTCTTGCTGCCCCCACCTCTGACCTGGGGCACTCTTCGTCTTTTCAAAAAAGATTCCATAAATAAGTGTTCAGCACCTACTACTAGGGCACTAGACATTGAAGGAGTCTTCACTGCCGTGGTGCTTACATTGTAGTGGGGGTGGGTGACCAGAAAGTAAAAATAAATACATTTAAATAGATAAAGTGCCAGGACATTCTTTTTTTAAAGATTTTTTAAAAACGTATTTGTCAGAGAGAAAGAGAAAGAGAGTACAAGCAGTGGAAGCAGCAGGCAGAGGGAGAAGCAGGCGCTCTGCTGAGCAAGGTTCCTGATGTGAAACTCCATCCCAGGACCCTGAGATCATGACCTGAGCCAAAGGCAGATGGTTAACTGACTGAGCCACCCAGGTGCCCCTGCCAGGACATTCTTGAAAAAGAAAGTGGTGTAAGGAGATGGAAAGTGAGGGAGATATTATTTCATGTATCATCCTGTGACTCCAGATCCCAGAGGGAGGGTCTTGGCACCCTGACACTGCCTTTCCATAGTTCAAGGGGATCTGGGATAGCCAGGGTCCGTCTTTCATCCAGAACTGTCTCCCTGTTTGTCTCAGAGAGAGTCAGTCTGGCAATCTTCAAGACCCAGTGCAACAGAGCTGGCCACCAATTGGCTGGAATGCTGTCTCTGTACTTATTATCTGTGGCACCCAGAACAAATTATGAAACCTCTTTGTGCTTCAGTCTCCCTAACTGTAAAAATGGGAATAATAATAGCACAATGCAGTACTACTTGATTGGAGCAATATGAGGTTAAACGAGCTAATAGGTGTGTTCACTGAGAACAGTACTGGAACATAGTAAACACAGTTATGCTCACTGGCAAGCTCCAGGGAATTTTTGTTAACTCTGCCCTTAGCTTAGCAAGCAGAGTAGAAAGCCTTCAGGCAAGACTAGAAAGTCCACTGCTTATTTTGTTGTGTAATTGAGCAAGTATTTTATCTCTTAGAGCCTTAGTGTTTTATCTACAATGTAGATTAGAATCATCTTCCTATATTACTTTATTTTTGCATGAATTAAATGCTATAGCAAATGTGATCTATCTTAGCACAGTGCGTGTTTCTCAGTAAGTGCTTTTCTGTATTAACCATGAGGGTGATGAAGAATTTAATGATGGTGATAAAAAGGAAGAAAAAGCGGGAAGAGGAAGAAGAGAAGGAGGGGGAGGGGGGAATGGGAGGAAGAAGAGGAGGAGAAGGAGGAAGAAGAAAAGGAAGAGGAGAGAAGAGAGACTGGAGTCAGAAGCCCGTTCACAGTTAAGGTCCGATACTAACAGGCTTTCAAATCTTGAGCCTCACCTTCTATGCTACGTGGGGTATGGGATTCACTTGTTGCTGTAATCCTTTTTGGATTTAGTATTTTCGAGCCCTACCAGAATGCTGTGAAGGGCTGAGGCTGGCCAGAGGGCATGTGAAAAATGTGCTTCTAGTTCATTCAGTATGCCCATCTTGCTTGGAATACTGAGCACAAAATGCATTGCTCCTCCCCTTTCTCTCTCTCCTCTCACCGAAGGAGCAAGGTTCTGCTCCACAGATACGGGATTCAGAGCTGTGTGTGCGGCCGTGTACCCGCTGAACGCCAGAGGGCAGCAGAATCAGCATATTTTCAGCTCGGGGTGTTTTTCTGGTTTTTTTTTTTTTTTTTTTTAGCTCCTCCAAAGGGAGAACACTAGTTAGACCAATGGGTTAGTTCAGACAAACCCAGAAAAGAAAAGAAAAAAAAAATATATCAAAGAATATGAGAAGATTGCAAAACATCAAAGGATTCGAGTCTTGAGGAGACAAATGTGGGAGCAGCCCACCACGCCCCAAGTCCTCGTCACAGAGACTATGAGGGATCCCCAGGCAGCACTGCAAGACCGTGGGGGCACTAACCCCTGTCTAGGGAACTCTGGTAGTTTTGGAGACTTGTCACCAACCAGAAAAGACCCAGAACACAGCCAGGCTGGAGAAGTGGCGAAGCTTGGTGGCTAATTATACAGATTTCAGAGCCAAAATGCCTGGGTCCAAATCTTGCCTCTGCTACTTGGTAACTTTGGGACTTCAGGAAAATTACTTAACCTCTATCCTCCAGTGTCCTATTAGTAAAATGACTATAATCATAATATGGCCTTCAGAGTATGTGAAGAGTAAATGAGCTAATGGGTGAGTAGTGCTTAGAACCATGTGTGGCACACAGCAAGTGCTTTTTAAGTAATTGGTTCCATTATTATCATTATTATCATTGTAGAAGGCCAAGTGACAAGGGGTGACAAGCCTGGTAAACACTTTTCCCAGGCAGCAGCCCTACCTTTGGATCTATTCACTTGTCCCCTCCCCAGACCTCACCTGAGGCTAAAGCATCATCTCCCAGAGGACACTGTGTAATGCCTATGTGTCATCTGGGGTAAAAGGAAGACTCAGGCCAGACCTCACAACAAAGAGATGGAGTTCACCAGCCATCACCTTGGAGAGCAGGGCAAGGCTTAAAGAAATGAGACCCGAGAGAGGCAAGTTCTGGTTGTTGGGGATCGGGGAAGCAAGGTCCCGACATGGTTCACTTCCTCAGTGTGGCCATGAAGCACATGAAATGACCAGGCACTGAAGGAAAGGAGACTACAGAGGACCCCAGACAAAACAGGACCAAGCCTTTGCCTTTTTGTACGAAGCCTACACTTTGTTTTAGAGCCTATCATATTTATTTCTTCCAATACTACATATACATTTATATACGTATATCATACATATTTATATTTGCAGGTAGGTATGTGTCTCAGAGTTCAGAGAGGCCGAAGTACTCCATGTCCCTATATCTGCATATCTGTATTTGTTTCTATGTACCTGTAAGACCATTAGTCTCCGTGTGATGCCAGAGCTTGAAGTCCCCAGGGCAGGAGACAGAAGGGAAGACTGGGGTAAAATGGAGGAGATGAAGGCTGGAACCCCACAAGGACAGACAGATGGCTAGTCTTCAGAGAACAGCAGAAGCCTACAGCTGGTAGACGCCAGTCCTTCTTGCCTCCCCACCCTTGATGGAGCAGGTGTCCTGCAGAAGCAGGGGCCCTTCATCTGCAGTTGAAGATGCACCCGGCCCAGGAGTTGGCAAGACTGAGCAGCTCCAGGGAAAGTGAACTGGTTGCAGGCCCAGCTGTAAAGCTTACACCTTACCCTGTGCAAAGTGTGTGCACATCCTGGGCCTGAAGCCGGCGGGTCTATGTTCAAGTTTCATCTCTCCCACCCACAAACTCTGTGACTCTGAACAAGTGACTTGATTCCTGAGGCTCTAGCTTCTCCTCTGTGAAATGGGTGAGGCGGCCTATCCCTGGCCTGCTTCTTTGGTTAGGGTGAGAAGCGACGGACCCGTGCACAGTAAGTCGATCTCCCACCCTTACACTTGAACCTAACAAAGAAAACCCAGAAACACTTCTCTGGTTAAGTAGGGTCTCAGAGGCCACTGGTGGCAGGGTCAGAGCTTGTACCTAGGAACCTGGGATCTTCTAATTTTCCCAACAAAACTTATAGCTATTTTTTTTCCTTTGAAGTTAATTTTTTGAGAGCTTAGGATGCGCCAGATACTATGCTAAGTATATTATTTCTAACTGTATAATTCTCAAAGCAATGCTAGGGGGTGGACATTTTTTCTGCTTTTCTGATGAGCAAACTGAGGCTTGAAGGGGGAAGGGACTTGCTAAGATCACTGCGCTTACTGTGAAATGAGGATTCTGAAGAACTACTCCACTGGGCTTAGAATAAGGTGGGGGGCAGTAGGGGGGGTGATTTTAGATTCCTGATCTCCCACCTGGAGACAGAAAGGAGGTCACACACTAAAGCAGGAATTTAAAGTGCTTGAAGAAAATCCCTAGGGGAGCGCCGGGTCCTCCCCATCTTCCTTCCATCTCCATCTCCCTTCCCAAGCCTCCCGGGTTTAGGGGTAGAAACTTCATGTTTCCTTTCTCTTCTTCAGTGGCAGTAGTGGGCCTCTCCCCCACCCTGGTACAGTGCTGGGAAGAGAGACTGACCCCGGCGACCCAGGCCTTCGTCTTGAAAAGTTAAATCAGATTAGCTCATTAATGACCTTTGCAAATATCTCCGTGGTGGGCTGGCTTCTGTGGGCCCCTCGACCGCCTCACGGGCTGCTGGGCTTAGCGTTAATGAATGACTTGGGCAGGCTGGTGCAACAGAGGCCCTCTGTGAAGCCAGAGGCACTGGAGGGGGGCAGATCATTAATAAATATTGATTTGGCTCCAAGGGAAGCAGCCTGCAGGACAACTGACCCTGGACACCCACGTTGTGGTCTCATTAAGTCGGGGTCAACTGCTCAGCCCAGACGCCGAGGGGTGGCTAGCTTAGGAGTGCTCCTGAGTAAGAGGCCCCCACAGGCCTGGCGGAGCCTGCTTCCTGATCAATGGGTCAGAGAAGGCCCATTAAATTTATAGCAGTTTAAGGTGCAGGCTGAGTCCCATGAACCCCCTCCCTCCAGCAGACATCCACCAGCCCCAGGGGCTAGCCAGCAAGGCACCCAGACTTGCCCCAGACTTCTGCCTCCAGCCTGTCTCAGGAAGGGCAATAAATCCTTCTTTCCCGGGCCCAAAATAGAAGGGTGTTCTCACTCCCTCTTTCCAGGCTCCTGGATGTCTCCTTTGAAGCAATGGCCTCCAGCCTCCTGGAGAAGTATTGGTGTGCTGATCCCAACAGTTCCCCCAAAAGGAGAAGGGTAGTATGCCAACAACCTGCAGGTTGAAGGCTTTTGACGGTTTTATTTCTCTCTTTTAAGAGAGAAGAAGAAGGAAGAGAAGGAGAAGGAAGACAGGAGGAAGAGAGAAGGAAGGCCCCTCAGGAAGGACTTGGCAAGAACGGGTGAACCAAATTCTGGCTGTTGGTGTCAAGCTAGTTCCTTCCTCCTCCTGGACAGAGCAGAGGAGTGGTGGGTTCAGGGCTTGCTTTTATCAGTGATGCGACAGGCAAAGCATTTGATCTCTTCATCCACATGTTAAAATAGAATGAAAAGCAGACAAACAAAAGGGCCTTAGCATGAAAAAAAGAGGTAAAAGTGTGCTGAAATAAATTGACGGTGGAAAGAATGAATGGGTATGTGTGAAATCATGAATAATATCATGAAAAAAATAAAAGAATGACCCGCAGCATCCTTTATTCCAATCACCATCCTAAACTGGAACTATCCTCCCAATATCCTTGTGAAGATGTCACATATCTTATAGACATATCTACTGGCAAGTTGCCCACTATATCCTCAGATACCAATTTCTGGTTTCTGAAAGCTTACATTGTAACTCAGTCTGAGTACCTGCCACTTACAACTGGAGTTATGGACGATCTACCTGAAGACAAACAGAATACATTGAAAGGTTCTTGCATATCATGTCTGTCTTCTTCCAGGTGTCCCTCCCTGACCCTGCACTCCCTTCTCACTACCATGCCCAACACTGGCTTCAGTATACCTTCTAGGTGCTCCTGTTGTGACCCATACTTTCCTATTCCTGCATGTATCATGCCACATAGAAACTACCTACTCGATTATAAGACACGTGGGTCTAGGCACCATGTTTGTTTTTTTCCCTACTGCATCCTTATCTTATGGCTGACACTGAATGGGTACCCAATGAATATAAGTTACACAAATGAATGATTAACTGAATTAGAACATAAATGTGGATGAAAGAGAAGAAGGTGATAAAGCTGACTGTAGTCTTTGAGAGGGAGTAGTAAAAGAAAAAGTTTCTTCATCTGAAGATGAAGAAATCCTCAAGAGTCAGGATTTTAATAAGTAAGAGCCACATAATTTATAAAATACTAAGGAAAGAGAGAATTCCATGGGTATCATGAATTAAATCATTAATCCATGGCTAAATGCTAGAAAAAATGTTTAATCCATGGTTAAATGCTACAAAAATTTCAAAGAGAATGAAAACAAAACAAAAAAAGAGGATACTGGTTTGGGTCATCAGTGTTACCAGAATGGTAAGGAAGAGGAGAAGGAAAGAAAGAAGGAAGTGAGAAGCGAGGGAGGGAGGAAGAAGGAAAGAACCTGCATGAGAGCTGGCCTTCTATCTCTTAGACCAGTACTATTGCTAATACAACACATAGACAAGCTGATAAGGGTATGCTTCAAAAGCATATTCACAGGAAGTAAGATTTGGAAGTGACAGGACATTCCCAGCACCCCTCACATCATCCCACACATGAAGCTATGTCCCCAGTTGCCAGGTAAGGTTGGACCCAGTGAGGGTGTGGCTGTCACCAACTCCTTATAGATTAGCCTAGTCACTGTCCATCCTACACAGCTGGTGGTGTCAAATAATCTAATAGCTGGCTGGTGTTGTGGATCATAGAGCCCCTCCCTACTGAGGATTAAGGATGTGTAAGTTCAGGGGCTATTCAACTCAAGCAAGCTCAAGCCATCAAACACCATAACCTTCAGAGTATCTTGCATGATCTTCCCCATAAGCCCTAGAAAGTGGCCAAGTTGGTCTTAGCTCTATTTCACATATGAGAAACAAGAGATAAGGAGGTCACCCAGCGGTCAGGTGGTCAGATGGGATTCAAATCTAGCTGGCAGTTCACAGAAGAGGAGTCCAAGTCCTAATTCTTGACTAAATTCCTGGCTTTTTCTGCATCACTATGGCGCTCCCTCAATCCAACGTGAATGGCAAATCGACATTGTTACAATCATTTCATATTCTCTTATCACCTCCAATCATACCTGTCGCACAGAGAAAATGTATTTAACAGGGTAAACCTGAAGGCCGCATGGACTGCGGTAACGTCACTGTTCCAAAGGAGCACTGTGTCTCCTTTCCTAATACTGAAGATGAGAATACCATCACCTTCTCGCTCTAGCTATCTAAGTTGGCTGTTGCAAAGCTTAAACGAAACAACCGAATAGAAAAGAACTTTGAAAACACAGGATTGGGCATGCAAATAAGGGCTCCCTCTTAGAAACAGAGACCGTTTATAAATTCATGATCTTCCTTAGCTTGAAGCCCTGAGACCCGGCAAATGGAGCGGGCTCTAGAAATAGTGTTCCCCTTGGATCTTCCCTTGCCAGTTAGTTGAGCTACCTCTAACAGACTGCAAGGGAGCGAGCCCCATACCAACAATGCCGGCTCTGCTTCCAACTCCGGGCTTGGTACACACCCCCTGCTTTGGTTTATCCTCTTAGCTGTGGGTCTGCTCCTATCAATGTAGCATTCTGCTGAAGCAAAAGTCTCATGCCCAGCTGTCATGACTTAATGACATCAATCGCACCCAGCAAGCATCCAGGTGGACTGAAAAAGGCTGTCAGTCCCGTGTGTTTTTACAAACATGCATGTCCTTGATCTCCTGCAGGTGCAAGGCCACAAACAAGCACCCTCAGCCCTGAGAGGTGCCCTTGGGGCAAAGTGAAATGCACAGGAGTAGGTTTGGAGCCATAAAGAGGACAAAAGGAAGACGGAAGCACAGAACAGAACAGCAGAGGCAGGGAGAGAGGAAAGGTGGGCACGGGCGATGGGGATGGGGAACCCGTCCCCTCAGCCATCTGGAAACCCCTACAGCCCTAAGCAGCTTCTCTCTAAGGGTCTTCAACTCCTTGGGAACCATGATCCCTTTGAAAATCGCTCTTTAAAAATATGCATGCACAGGTATATGTACCATCTTGCCCACAATCTCCAAGGAATTGTAGTCTTCCTCCCCCAACAACTGATCTGAGACTGCAGCCCTATCCAGGCCCTGCCCATTAGGGCAGCCTTACTGGAGCAGCAAGGGGGCTGGACTGCCGGTCTGGAAGCAGGGAGGGGTGTTTAAGGGGGAAGGAATGAATGTCATGATGCTGCCCTTTGTCTTCTCACAATAACTATTTCCCTTAAATCACAGCTTCAGGAATCGATCCAGTAAAAAAGACAAAACTGGGGCACCTAGGTGGCTCAGTGGGTTAAAGCCTCTGCCTTCGGCTCAGGTCATGACCTCAGGATCCTGGGATGGAACCCCGAATGGGGCTTTCTGCTCAGCAAGGAGCCTGCTTCTCCCTCTCCCTCTGCCTGCCTCTCTGCCTACTTGTGATTTCTGTCAAATAAATAAATAAATAAAATATTTTAAAAAAGAAAAGAAAATAAAAGAAAAAAAGACAAAACTGTAAGTGCCCCCAGGCCAAACAGATAGAAACATAGACAAACAGACAGGTAGATAGATAGATAGATAGATAGATAGATGAAAAAATAAATAGCCCTTCCACTCCCCCACAGAAAATACGGTCATACTGTCAGCGTGGACTCCCTTTGCCTCCACCACAGGACTTTTAAAATTACCACAGCTTGAACAAAGTCCACCAGATGTCCATTTGCTCTTGGAAAAATAATTCCAATCGGATAAATTTCTCAAAAGGTGATAATCCTATACCCCTGTCTAGCCAAATCAGTCTGTCCGTCTGCTTCTCCTGGCTGCAATCTGCCTCCATGTAGGAATTTTCCATCCCCCTCTAAACGTAACGTCATGCAGAAGACTCAAAGGGAAAGGTAAAAGGATTAGTAGATTGATCGATAGAAGATATTAATGCTCTTTCATGTTGGGTTGAAGAAGGATTTGAGGTCATCAGGAGAGAGGGTAGCGAGAGAATAGACCTCAAGTATTCAAAAGACTCTCTGGATTAAAATCCTATTAAAGTCACATCAGCTTCTCCAGGAGGCATTTTAGAAGGTTGGGATTTCTTTAACATGTCACCATAATTAACCTTCCCTTAAGCTGTTTTGGGTGGGGAACTTTAGCAATTAAGAAACTGGAAACTTTCATTTTCTATCACCCACATGGCCTTTTGAATGGTTTAAAAACGGGAGTGGAAAGTGGTTTAGCCTAATTGATTCAAGGGGTTCAGTTCTCCCACTTCAACCTGCTGTCAAGCTCACTCCTGATATCTGAGCCCCTCCAAAGAAAGGGCATTTTTGTTGAGTGAAAGAACCAAAGGTTCAGATCTACCATAATGATATTCTTCCTCTAATCATTCTCGCACTGAGTCCCATGAAAAGAACAGCTCTGCAAAGGGATGGTTGTTTTCCCTAGAAGGATCTGTTTCTGGGCCCAGACTCCAGGTCACAAAACCAAGAAACCCAAAGAGGCACCCCTCTCTGCTGGGGCAAGACTGTTGTTTTAGCACCGTTAGCACACTGAACAACTGTTCTGTTCCATGGACACTGGGGTCAGGAAACTGTCTCAGATGGGGGCAGCCTGTAGGGGCTGGAATGATCAACCACATGAATAAATGAAATGAGACACGTGTTGTTTTCAAGGGTTTGTCTTACCAGGGTTGTCTTCACTAGGTCATATGTCAACCCAGTTCAAAGTTCAACCCCCTGCCAGATTCCATCACCTGCCCTCATCACAACACCTGCCCCTGGACTATTTCACCTGGGTGTCTCCTCACACTCGTCAGCCCGTGAGCACCTTCAGAATGGGTCGTGTTGAGCCTTTCTACCCCCCCAGCCCCTATCACGATGCATGGTACAGAGTGGTGCTTGACACAGGCTTACCCGTAACCATACAGAATTCACTCTGTGCCTTAAGGCAAGTCATGGCCTCAGTCTTTTACAATGAAAAATTAAGGGGTCTGTTGGACTGAACGACCTCTGAGGTCATTTGGCAGTTCTCAGAATCTCTGAAAAAGTTGTTGTGTACAGGCTGGCTTTTCATGGCTCCTGTGCTGGGCTCATGATTTATAATAACAGTGAAGGTAATGGTAAGAATAGAGAACATCTATTAAACCCTTAATCACCATCTGCGAGGTTCTCGATGCTCCACCGGTATTATTTCATTAATCCTACGAGGCCGACTCTTGTTACCCCCCATTTGATACAGTGGGAGATTGTGAACATCAGTCATTTGCCCAAAGTCACACCAAGTGTAGGGCACCTTGGCTCTGGAATCTGGACTTCTAACTATTCTTGCATGTTTCCATTAAGAACTTCCTTTCTGAGCCTCCAATTCAGGCTGCCCACCCTTCAGTTGATCTACATGTGTCTTCCCTGGCTCCCCAAGGAGCTGCCTGCCTGCTCCTCAATTGCTTTGATTTCCTACCCCAGGACCCCAGCTGGCCCAGCCTCCACCTGCTCCAAGCAGAGGCAGAGTTTGCCCCAGGATCCAGCAGGCCCTTTGTCCTGAGGGCCTGCAGCTCCTGTTGGGAGCAGGTGGCCGGAAAAGCAAGAGAAGGCATTCATCAGCAAAGCAGTTCGGGAGGTGGAAGGGAAGGAAGGCAAATACGGTTGATCTCAAGAGGAATTCCAAGTGCCTGCCCTTCAGTGACCCGAGCCCCTGGGCTTGGCTTTCTATGCTCTGCAGGGGCAGAATCCGGGAATAAACTTCCCCGTCTTGGTAGCAGCCACAGGAGGACAAGGGGAGGAAGAGAAGAGAGATCTCCTAGGAAGGCTTTGCAGGTATCGTTTAGAAAATGTTTCAATGGCCTGTACAAAGAGGTGGGTCTTCTCTCATTTTAAGGCATCTCTGCCAATTAAAATGTTATTTTCCACTACAGAGTTTGAAATCCTCTTAGGTCCCAGTCTTCACTGTTCTGGCAAAAAAAAAAAACTTTAATAGTAGAACAAAGTGTTTTGATTATTGAGGAAAAAAGAAAACAGTTCATTTCAGCAATCACACTACTAAGTATTTGCCCAAATGAGTTAAAAACTTATACCCACACAAAAACCTGTACATGAATGTTCATAACAGCTTTATTCATGATTGCTAAAATTTAGAATATATAAAATTGCAGCAAGAGAAAGAAAATTACTAATATAAGGAATAGTTATCTTAAGGAAGTGAAAAAAAAAAGCATATTTATTAAATGTCTAAAATGCTAGGTACTCCTTTAGGTCCCTAACATACTTCCTCCAGCTTAGTCCCCTGCAGTGGTCTATAAGAATAGACACTACTTTTGCCAGTACTTTTTGAAGAGAATGCCAAGTTGCTTGTGTTGCAAAATCCCTCTGTTCCTTACCTGTGTCTTTTGTCTTATCCCGAGAAAGCTCATGGACAGTGGCACCGATGTCATGCCTCAAAATCTTGATGATGTTTGCCAGGACAGGCATGCTACGTTTATCCAGATAGGTAAAAAATTCATATTCATCTTTCTTTAGGCGTGAAGGTCTGGATTCAATGTGGGTCAGGTTTATATCATTCTCCTAGAAAAGAGAAGTAGGAGTGTGAAGGGGACAGTCACTGGAATTAACACAGACAAAACACACACAACTAGAGGGGGGCCTGGGTGGTTGGTTAAGCATCCAGCTCTTTATTTCAGCTCAGGTCTTGATCTGAGGGTCGTGAGTTCAAGCCCCATGTTGGGGCTGGAACCTACTTAAACATGCACACACACACACACACACACACACACACAACCAAAGCAAAACACACAACACAATAAAATGCGGAGAGAGAAAGAATAGGACTTTTTTAAATATAAGAGTAGAAGAAAGTCCTTAAAGTAACAAAAGTTGTTTACTTCTCTGTGCAAAACCAAGTAATAAAAGGTGGAGGAAAAAGTGCAAATGCTACAGAAATCTGCTAAAGGTTTAGAGTTGCAAACCTAGGATTTTGGTTTGGTTCAAATGTCTAGGGCAGAAGTTGGCAAAAATGTATACACAGGGAAACCTCCTTCTCAAATGAAATCCCCTGGAATCTCAATAATAATATCTCAGTAAATTAATAATACAGAAGCAACATTGCCCAGCTTAAATAGGCTCCCCAGGAATCAGGCTTATTGGGTTTAAATCAGAGTTCTCTATGGATTGTAAGATTAGACAATTTGCTTTCATGTTTCTAGTGCTCAGTTTTTCCATCTGTAATTTAGCAGTATTAATGATACCTGCTTCATAAATGTGTTGGGAGCATTGGTTGACATGTGTATGCATAACCCCAGGTACATGGTAAATGCTCAGTAAAAATTAGCTAGTATAAAAATGGTAGCATAACTATCTTTCATATTTTTATATAATTAATTTTCTTTCTTTTTTTTTAAAGATTTTATTTATTTATTTGACAGACAGAGGTCACAAGTAGACAGAGAGGCAGGCAGAGAGAGAGGAGGAAGCAGGCTCCCTGCTGAGCAGAGAGCCCGATGTGGGGCTCGACCCCAGGATCCTGAGATCATGACCTGAGCAGAAGGCAGAGGCTTTCACCCGCTGAGCCACCCAGGCACCCCTATATAATTAATTTTCATTCAGGTTATACAACAAATGTAGGTAGTACCTCTCAGGTACTGATCATCCTTCCAGGTGGTTGGTATGTATCAGTGAGCAAAACAGACCAAGATCGTTTCCCTTATAAAGCTTACATTTAAATTGAGGGAGACAAATAACAAACATAAACTATAACTAACTGATTTATGTATTATGTATTTATGTATTATATTATTATTTATATTTTATATTATTTATAATATTTATATTTATTATTATATATTATTATGTATTATATTAATTATTATTATGTATTTATGTATTATAATGATTGTAATGGAAAAGCCCAAGGGAAAAAAAAAACACCAAGCAGAGCATGGTGAAGGGGCTAGGCAGTCCTGGGGGTGGCGGGGGGAAGTGAGGACAAACTGTAGAACTAAATAAGGTGGGCACATGAGGCTTCATTGAGAAGGGAACATTCATGGACATGTGGGTTTTATTAAAACAGTAATCACTAAAGCTACTCAACTTCCATGTCTTTGACTATCATGTTTTATTTATTATCAGTTTTGTCATGAAAAAGAAAAAGTCATTTATGTAACCTGATCCTCAAATTTAAATGCATGGTAGTCATCTGCTTCTTATTCGGAAAGTCTAATTTCATTGACGGACTGTCCTTTGTGAAGAAAACCAAGGAATATGCTCTACATTTTCTTAAAACAAATAAATAATAGGGGTTATCCCAAACACTTAAATGAATAAAATAAAAAAAAAATCTAACTTGATTGATTCTATAATTCCGAAAAATGAAATTCATCTATCTTGTAATTCAGGAAATATATTTTTTGGAGGGTGGGGAGGCAGAGGGTAAGGGAGAGAGAAAATCCCAAGCTAGCTCCACACCAGCGTGGAGCCTGATGCGGGACTCAATCTCATGACCCTGAGGATCATGACCTGAGCCAAAATCAAGAGTAGGACACTTAACCAACTGAGGCACCCAGGTGCCCTAAGAAGTATATCTTTATCCTTGATTGTTAAAGGCATGTGGTTGAAGAGAAAACATGAAGAATTACAATGATGACACTTTTTGTTTTGATTATCACCTCACAGTTTAGAATTACGTTCCATGGCCTTCCGAAAAAGGCTTTGAGTAGGTTAAGGGAGTTGTAAAATGTGAAATCAGAGATGATGATGCTTTTCCAGAAGTGGCTGGAGAGTCATTGGTGTTCTGACCCACCCTGCCTTCCTGCCAGGGATATCGTGAGAATTCTGCAAATATCAGCTTTTATCATTATTATTACTAGTGTGCAAAGCACAAAAACAAAAAGTTCTGGGTATGGCAAACCAATAAGTAACCCCACACATGTACTCTTACTGTACTTTCTTCCTCATAATCTGAGGGCACATGATAGAGCCATTGTTGCTGGGCACCAGCTTAAAAGAATCCAGCCTGGACAGTGATGGCCAGGAAGCCCAATGTGAGGGTCCCACCTAGAGAGAGAGAGAGTGTGTGGAGGAGGGAAGACCAGAGAGATAGCAGTTGCTCTGAAGCTTTCCAGACAAACAGAGGTAACTCCCTAAACAAAGCAAAGAGCAATGTCATCCTTCTTGGCTCAGAAAGAAAGAGAAGCTCCACCTACTATTTGCCCAGGTTGAAAGTTTAAAAGAAGAGATAACCTGTTCCTGCCTTGTATAAAGCAGAAAATACAGCAAAGCCAAGAACCAAGAGTGGACACATCTCCAGCATGCTTGTTTGCAAGAATAGAGCAGGTTGATGGAAGGGGTGAGAAAGGTGGGAGCTGGAGAAAGGTCTTGAAGACTGACTATAGGCTGTTGTGTTCAACACCAACCTTCCGCCCTCCACAAAAGCACTTCCAGAGAGAAGACTCTCACTTTAGGAATAGCCATAAAACAACATAGGCCCCATGACTCAGTTTTTATAAGGCTGGAGATCAAACTTATGGGGAAAAAAATTCACCAAAATTCATAACTTAACCAAACTCCCCACAATAGGGGAACAATTAGGAAAATTATAGTGGAATCACTCGTGGAGATTATGCTGCTTTTGAAAAGCAAATAACATTCACAAATCAATCAATATGATACAAAATGTTTAGAAAATTAGAAGCTTCCACCCGTTAATCCCCTTCACTTATTTCTCCTGTCCCCCAATTCCTAGGATTAGGAATTAGCTTCTAATTACAAAATAATAAGTCATGGGCATGTAATGTACAGCATAGGGAATTAGTCAATATTACTGTAATAACTGTGTGGTGACAGATGATAACTAGACTTATGGTGGAGATAATTTTGTAATGTATAAAAATATCAAATCACTATGATGTACATCAGAAACTGATAGACTGTTGTATGTCAATTATACTTCAATTAAAAAAAAAACTTCCTCTGCCCCTCAACCCCTTACCCAACTCATGCTCTCTCTCTCTTGCTCTCTCTCTCTGACCAAATAAATAAAAGATTTTATTTATATATATATGTAAATTATATATAATGTAATTACATATGATCTACAATGGTATTATGTATAATATAGTTATATATCACATATACTTAAAATTAAAGATTTTATTTATTTATTCGGTCAGAGAAAGAGAGAGCACAAGCAGGGGGAGCGGCAGGAAGAGGGAGAAAAAGGATCCTCGCTGAGTAAGGGAGCCCCATGCAGGACTCAATCCCAGGACCCTGGAATCATGACTGGAGCTGAAGGCAGACTCTTAACTGACTGAGCCACCCAGGGGTCCCAGTAAATAATATCTTTAAAAAAAATGCTTAAAGCAGTATCAGTAATCACTCTAAAATATGTTAACAATAGTAGTCTATAGACAATGGGCCTACAGATGATTTTTGTTTCTTTCTATTGTTTTCATCATAGTTCAACTTTTCTAAAAACAACACTTAGACTTTTACAAAGAAAAATTAACATTGCTTCTTAAATGGTTACAATGACAACCACTTGGGAAAATACTTATGATGAATTTAAGTATGTGATAACTATAACATGTTTTTAAAAAAATTATGCCCCAGGTCAAAAAAAAAGGAAGAAAGAGAGAAGGAAAGAAAAAAAAAAAAAAGAAAGAAGACTAGAATAAAATGCATCAAAATGAGTTATTATGAGATTATGTACAACTTCTATTTGTTTGTCAAAAGACTTACAATATTACACATATAATGAAAAGAAAAATATATCTTTTAAATGTGAGTGAAGTTTTTGGCTAAGAACACTCCACCAAACTCTCTAAGCTATTTCTTTCCCATTTGAATCAATTTGTTAAAAATTAATTCTCAAGTTTGGCATGCAATTTACTTATTGGAGTTTTTCCAGCTTAGATACCAATAATCTTGGTTGCTAAGAGAGACTTTAGAAATCAACCTTCAAACCTGATTATGATCATAGTTACCTTTTAGTAAATGAATTTTTATTTTTAAGCAAGGGGTCTGAGTAGATATACAAATGGACCCACATATACTCACCATATTTTTGGGTGAGGGACAAAGAAAGAACTTTTTCTGTTATTGACATGGACATCTGGGTGGAGGCAAGAAAAGTTTAAAGCTAAACATTTTGAGGACAATTTCATGATTTGTCCCATAGCAAATCTACACATAAAAGATAACGGTGTAACAACTTAATTAATTAGGACTCTTGAGCAGAGAGTGTAGGGACTCAGAGAAAAATAAATTGAAATGAAAAGCCTCTTTTAATAAGGATTGGCCAGGGGGTGCCTGGGTGGCTCAGTTGGTTAAGCCTTTGCCTTCAGCTCAGGTCATGATCTCAGGGTCCTGAGATTGAGCCCCACATTGGACTCTCTGCTCAGCAGGGATCCTGCTTCCCCCTCTCTCTCTGCCTGCCTTTCTGCCTACTTGTGATCTCTCTCTCTCTCTCCCTCGGTCAAATAAATAAATAAAATCTTAAAAAAAATAATAGGGATTGGCCAGAAATCCCTTCCTGTTCCCATCCTTAAGAAAAACCTTTCTACAGGGGTCTTGGTCAGTAGTGAATAAAACTGCAGATACACAGAATTCCCAATGGTGAAAAATGGACTTGCCCTTCTGGATATCTTCAAGTTTGGGGTTCATTCTTTCTTCTTCCATTTCATTCCTCAAGAAAAGGAGAATGGTACAACGGAGGAAAGATGGGCTTTGGAAATTAATCTGAGTTCAATTTCTGGTTCTGCTGCTGACCACCTCTGTATACATTAGCTGGTCATCCTGAATTTTTATTTATTTATGTTTAAAATAAAGACAATAGTATTACCTGGTAGCTCAGTAAGAAAAAGAGAAAAAGTACCTCACACCATTTTGGCTTCATTGATGGATACCCAATAAGGACTTATGATACTTTGCTTCTCTCAGTTTGGTATGGATATACATTTCCCTGGGAGGCAAAATACATTATGTTTTATGAGTTCTTTCACCCTTTATTATTTGCTTTACCCTAAATTTTTCTCAGCTTTTCCTGAAAACATGTTTCAAAAAGGAGAAGAAAAAGTTGAAGATATTTTCAGATGGGGTGAGGCTTGAAAAGGATATCTTCTGGACCACTCCACGCTGTTGCCTTAGAATAAACTTAAAAGAGTTATGTTCTGACTTCTTCCAGAGGTTTCCGAGGGCAAATCAAAGACATTCACAAATAATGTCCCAAATCATTGGTCTGAAGTAAACAAGACCTTTCAATAATTCATTCAATCAAGCACCTTCCATGTGCCAAACACTGTCCCAGTGCTAGGATACAACAGTGAACACAGTGGGAAAAATCCATGCTCTTCTGGAGGTCACATTCTCAAAGCAGGAGATAAACAATAACTATGAAAAACAAATAGAATATACAGTCTTCAGATGGAACAGAAAAAATCCAAACCAAAGAGGTATTAGATATTCCAGGGGTGCCATGGAGGTGCTATTTTAAACAGTGTGGTCAAGAAAGGCTCAAAAAATAAACAGGTGACATTTAAGCACAGATCTGAAGTCAATGAGAGAGCAAGCTGTGAGTGAAACAGCAAGTGCAAGGGTCCTGGGGCAAGACAGTGCACAAGATGACTCAGAAACACCAAGCTTGCCAGAGTGTCTGGAGCAGAATGAGCAAGGAGGAGGACAACAGGACAGGAGGAAGAACAGTAACTGACAACGACCTATCAGCCATTATCTGAACTTGGTTTTTCACTCAGAGTGGTAATAAGAAGTTACCTATAATAGGTAACAAGGAAGAGAAGATACATTTTGGGACTCATGTTTTGAAAAGAGCACTCTGGCAGCTGTTTTAATAATAGACTGTAGAGGGGCGCCTGGGTGGCTCAGGTGTTGAGCTTCTGCCTTCAGCTCAGGTCATGATCCCAGGGTCCTGGGATCGAACCCAGCATCCGGCTCCCTGCTCAGCGGGAAGCCTGCTTCTCCCTCCCCCTCTGCCTGCTTGTATTCCGTCTCTCGTTGTGTCTCTCTCTGCCAAACAAATGAGCAACATCTTTGAAAAAAAAAAAAAATAAGAAAAAAGAATAGACTGTACTGGGCCCAGAGCAGAAGCAGAAGCAGTCTGGAGACCCCTAGAATATTTGGGGTAAGAAATGACAGTTACAAGGATTTGAGAAGAGATTTTATGGAGATGCAGGTGGGCTTCTTATTTATTTTACTGATCTCCTCTTGGGACAGGGCCAGGAACAGTCCTGGTTGAGCAAGAATCTGGAAACCGAACCCACTGGGTTGAACAGGAAACCAAGAACATTCAGGAAAGCATGGGCAGCACAATTAAATTCTAGAGTGGGTTCCAGATTATTCCCCACCCTGCTCTGGAGGAGAGTTCTTGGTCAGGTTCAGGCTGGACGGTCAGCCAGATTAACACACCCTGAAGACCATCTTTTGGGACACGATGCTGCTTGCTCTGGAAGAACCTCTGCTGTAATCTCTGGGCCTTCTCTTCCCTCTGTCTTCTCCCTCTTTGTTAGATTATTTCTTCTCCGCCCTCCCCTCCACTGGGTTGGGGTTGCATCGAACTCAGAGGAGACCCCTTTCTGGAGAGATCTGGAGTAGCAGCTTAATCTAGGCTCTTTTCGAGGCTTTGGAGAGTAGAGCCTTTTTGTTCCCGTGTTCTTCTTTGTACACCTTTTCTTGCCAACAGGATCATAAAATGAAAAAGGACATGTTTCAGTCCAGGGCTCCTGAGGAGCAATCACTACCCCATCAGGGGGGTCATGGCAGTCTTTCAATTTTCACCATGTGAGATTGAACTTCATCAGAAAAGTTCAAACCATAAGCTCTGTGTTGCTATTTCCCAAATATGTCCACCTCTGAAGGGTTTTGCAGCTAAAAACAGTGCCAGTTTTCAACCTGAGGTTCTTCTAGTCAATACATAGTCACCTGACCTGTACAGAAAATTAAATGCATCACCATCTGTACGGGTAAATAATGAAGGCAACCTAAATGTCCACCAACAGGAGAGGATCAAGTATAGTCATACCATGAATGTGCAGGGGGGAGAATAAATGAGCCCGAGCACTATGGACTTGAGCAAATCTCCAAAGCAACATTCGCCACTCTGTCATCAAGAAAGAAACTACAGGGGCGCCTGGGTGGCTCAGTGGGTTAAAGCCTCTGCCTTTGGCTCAGGTCATGATCCAAGGGTCCTGGGATCGAGCCTCGCATCAGACTCTCTGCTCAGCAGGGAGTCAGCTTCCCTCTCTCTCTCTCTGCCTGCCTCTGCCTACTTGTGATCTCTGTCAAATAAATAAATAAAATCTTAAAAAAGAAAGAAAGAAAGAAAGAAAGAAAGAAAGAAAGAAAGAAAGAAAGAAAGAAAGAAACTACAAATGAACTGTTAAAATACGATTCCAATTTTACAAAGAGTCAAAGCTTGCAAAACTAGGCCATGCATTGCTAATGGGTAACTAAATATAGCAAAGGCTAAAATGATATGTGGAGTAACATTGAATTCAGATTAGTAGCTACATCTGAGGAGGAAGCTCATGGAGAAGGGTATCCAGGGACTTGGACCACTCATGCAATGTTTCATTTCTTAAGCAGGGGGTGAGTTGCATGGGTGTTCTTTCTATCATGATAAATACTGGGGGCTTGAAAGAATATATTTTTTTAAGGATTTTATTTATTTATTTATTTATTTATTTATTTATTTTTCATAGAGAGAGAGAGAGAGAGGGAGAGCGAGCATGCACAAGCAGGCAGATGGCAGGCAGAGGCACAGAGAGAAGCAGGTTCCCTGCTGAGCAAGGAGCCCAATGTGGGACTCAATCCCAGGACCCTGAGATCATGACCTGAGCTGAAGGCAGTGGCTTAATCAACTGAGCCACCCAGGTGTCCCTTGAAAGAATATTTTAAAAGTCATCTGTGTTGTAAGATTTTTTTTTTTCCTCCACTGGAGCTCAAAGCTCTTTTTATTTTGATTAAAGCAGCAATGTTCCTGTAAACACTTGTACTGCTCACGACTGCTCCGGACTTATGGCCAGAGGGGTAAAGACAGCCCTCGTGATTCATTCTAGATCCCGTCCCGCTCTCCAGGCTCAGGGGTCACAGGCAGGACCTTAAAGTCCAAACTTCAGGTAGTAAACATGACACACGAGCCTAGATGTCCCCCCACCTTTTGCAACCCAGACTCAGTCCCCAGAAACGCTGAGGTTGGCAGACAGAAAGGCTATGAGGATTCTGTTACCTGACCACTTGTTTATTCTCTCCCTTCAAGTTATTTGTTTCTTTGTTCTGGAATTAAGTTTTCCCTTCCTCTCTCCTGGTCACCCCTTTCAGGTTTCAGCTTAACCACTGCATCTGCAAAAAATCTTCCCTGGCCAACACTGCCTCATGGAACCCTGAGCTTCTCTCATTTTTGTAGGGACAGAGAATGGCTATATGACTCACCCCAGTCTCCCCAGCACCTTATAGGGTCTGATAACAGTAGATACTCAAAAAATATTAACTGAATGCATAAATGAGAGAGATTGAGCTCACTGAACATCCAATGGGGAAAAGGCATGAGTCATCTGGGGACAGGGAGAGTATAGGAAGTGAATATGACCAATATTGACTGGGTATTTTCCATTTGTTTCCAAAAGCCCTGCCCACTGTGGAAAATGGAAAGTAAGCTCTGAAGTGGTTTTGGCCCCAAGTGTCTAGTGTTCGGCAGCTTGCTTAGTCAGAACCTCCGTGTGCTCATCAATTAAATGATGCTAGTTGAGCATACCCATGAACTCAGCACTCTGTATATTCATGTGTTTGCTTGTTCCCTTCCCTAGAAAATCTATAGTAAGGTGATTAGTGTAATGCTAGCAGAGGGAGGAAGACTTCTTCTTTGCCATCTCCCCAGGGAGCTGGTATCTAATTTTATAGTCCATTACTGAGGCACTTGCAGCAAAGACTCTCAGGGGACTATTTTTCCAAGAAGGTGCAAGACATGAGCTAGCAGAGGCTAACAATATAGAAAGCTACAGACAATGTTCCGATAAAAGCATGAAGAATTGAAAATTAGAACAACCGAGGACAGTGGGATGTTGGCAGATTAGCCGGTAGAGGTTTGGATGTATTTCTAATTATTTGACCCCAAGTCACAAAAACAACGGCTTCACTGTCTCACCACTCAGCCAACACATGCAAACCAGTACTTCTGTATATCTCTTATAAATACCAAACTGATTGTGTTACATTCTGATGTAGTTACTAGCTGAGGCTGACAAGGACGCTAGTCCCTCGTCAGGCAACAACGTCCCTTAAAGGGACGGTGACTTGGGTGTTAAACATCTGAGGAAAAGAAGGGCTCTCATGCAGGGAATGAAGCCTGACCATGCTGGGAGAAATCTGCCCTCACTCTGCAGATTCCACGTTTTGTTTGAGGGGCTAGGATGTCTATATGTGCTCCCGGTGGCTAGGGGCTAAGAAAGCTGTCACCATATGGAGTCAGGCCAGGGGGGCCAGATGGTCCAGGTTCACACAACTGTTGGTGTTTCGTTTATTACTCTGAGCATGTATTAAAGTTTAGTTAAATGTCCCTGTTGCCTCTCTGCTATGCTGCAAGCCATCAAAGGATAGTCTTGCTCGTTAAACATAGATAGAACCACAGTGAGAGATTCATAGGGTACAGGTGATTCTCCCATTATGGAATGTTCTCCTTCCATTGCCAATCTTGGGGGAGTTGGATAGATTTGTATCCTTTGTCTCTATTAAGGATAAGTAAGCTTATTTATACCATCATTTTGGTTTTGATTCTGCCCTGCCTTTTGCTGGCTGTTTTCATAGTACAATACTAGAAATCAATGACTTCTGGCACCCTTCTACAGTAGAGACATTGCCTTTAACTGATTTGAAATATGCTCCTTGTAATTTCTATACCTTGACCTTTTACCTCTAAAGTAATAAAAAGTAAGTAGTATTTTTCTCCCATAAGAGCCCTTTAAATATTTCCTTGCTTCATCTACCCTTTTCAAGACATAAAATCCTAATCCTTTAACTCCTTTTCATATTGCTAGGAATTTAAGAATCCCCGAAGTTCTATGACCCTCTAAAATTGTGGTGCATAGAAATAAAAGTAAACATTTATTTTTTAAAATATTTTATGTATGTATGTATGTTTTTGACCCAGAGAGAGAGCACAAGCAGGAGGAACGGCAGGCAGATGGGAAGGGAGAAAGGAAGGAAGGAAGAAAAGGAAAGGAAGGGGCACCTGGGTGGCTCAGTGGGTTAAAGTTTCTGCCTTCGGTTCAGGTCATGATCTCAGGTCCTGGGATTGAGCCCCACATCGGGCTCTCTGCTCAGCAGGGAGCCAGCTTCCCCCCACCTCTCTCTGCCTGCCTCTCTGCCTACTTGTGATCTCTCTCTATCAAATAAAAAAAATAAAATCTTTAAAAAAAAAAAAAGAACTACTCTTCAGAAGGTATTAACTTGATCTGTATGTATCAACAAGTATATATCTCAAGACACTGCATTTAGAAAAAAAAAATACATAGCAATTCCTCCTGAACACCTCATGTGTAACTAGTCTGAGGGTTTTACCTGCATTAAGTCATTTAATCCTCAGAACTACCCTTTGACGGGTGCCTGGGTGGCTCAGTGGGTTAAGCCGCTGCCTTCGGCTCAGGTCATGAGCTCAGGTCATGATCTCGGAGTCCCGGGATCGAGCCCCACATCGGGCTCTCTGCTCAGCAGGGAGCCTGCTTCCTCCTCTCTCTCTGCCTGCCTCTCTGCCTGCTTGTGATCTATCAAATAAATAAATAAAATCTTAAAAAAAAAAAAAGAACTACCCTTTGAAACTGATGAGATTATTATTAAGAGGAACTGAAGTACAGAGAAGTCAACGATTTTCCCAAAGCCACATCTGTCTCTCCAGAGTCCGTGTTCTTGACAGATCTACTGAACTGACACTCAGAGGCTGCAGAACAGCAAGCACAGCCCACTACTTGCCAATATCATTATTATGTGTTAAAGGACTGAAATATAGGAAAAAATAAACTAAACTCACAATAAGGCTGCCTTGGCCAGGAAGTTCACAGCATGACAGGATTGAGGGAGACCAGAAAGCACTACAGCAACATCTTTAAAGTTGTGTTTCTTTTTAAAGAAACAGTACATTAATTTGTAATTTTTGAAACCATAATCGTACATGAAAGAAAATGAAAGTGAACTTGTCGAACTGTTAACAGTGGCTGATGTGGATGACGGGAATATGGGTAGTTATTTTTCTTGAACTTTGGTACATGTTTCAATTTGAAGGAAAGATGGAGTACCTAGTGACAGATCCATTTCCCTCAAAGAATAGGAGGATGGGATCATGACATTTGTATTTAAAAAAAAAAAAAACAAAACTCCAGAAGTATTCAGATGTACTGAGACAAGTGTATCTGGCAGAGGTGTGGGGTGCCAGAGAGAGCTCATGGCTGGCAAATTCAGAATTCCCTCACCAGCATACATTAGCTGTGTGACCTTGAACAAATGACTCAGCCTTTCAGAACCACTTCCTTCACACAAAATATAGTAATATCACCTCCACCAGGTTGAATGGGGACCAAATCAAGGATCCTCTGTGCCTGCTTTATCAGGTACTATGGTTCTGCAGACACTAGAATTCGATTTCCTATCATCCCTCAACACTTCGAATAAATGTAACTTAACTGTATTTTGCCAGTCTGTTAAGGGTAGAAGGAATGCTGTTCTATTCAAGGTCTAGGGCAACTTCTGAAATATATTTGGAAAAAAATGCAACACACACTAACAAGAAACCCTTCACCAATCCTGATACAGTGACCTCTGTTTCCTCCTCTGTGAATGTGTATAAAAATGCCACTTACTGACCAGAGCAGTTGAGTTTTGAATAATGCTTTTAAAAATGTTCACCCAGAGTATACACACACACACACACACACACACACACACACACACACACTCTGGGTGCATTTTATCTAGTCCTGGTAATTTAGTTACTTGTGGTTTATTTATTAGGTTGAAAACATCCTGTTAATTTACTATTATTTAATTTATTAACTGATTAAGTCCTGACCTCTCAAGGGGAAAATGCTGATTAACTGTATAATACAAAGGCTAAGATGTTTCATAGGAGCGTCTTACAGATACATTCTTCCTTCTGAATAGTTCCTTGTTCAGAGAGTCCTCTGTCTCTCTTCTCTGTGCTCACTGTTTGCTCTCATTCAGGCAAACATTCCCCTACCCACCCCCACCTCCTTTGGAAAGCCAAGTTCAACATTTTTAAAAACAGACTTTATTTTTTAAATAGATTTTAGATTTACAGAGAAATTAAGAGGATAGTATGAAAAATTTCCATATACTCTGCACCCAGTTTCCCTATTACTAACATCTTATGTTAGTATGGAATATAGGTTATAATTAATGCACTAATATTGATGCATTTTCAGAAAATAAAGACCATCCTATACTTGAATTTTTTTTAGTTCATATCTAATGTCCTTTTTCTGTACTAGGATCCCATTCTAGACCCACATTACATTTAGATGTTATATCCCTTTAAGCTCTTCCCTTGACTGTGACAATTCCTCAGACACTTCTTGTTTTTGATGATCTTGATAGTCATAGTTTTAAGGAATATGGGATTTTAAGGAATTTGTGGAATGTCCCTTAATTGGAACTTGTCTGCTGTTTTTCTCATAACTAGACTGGGATTATGGTTTCAGGGGAGGAAGACCATGAAGGTAAAATACCATTTTCATCAAGTCATATTGAGGGTTCATCTTCTTACGTGAGTCATCACTGTTGATATTGACCTTCATTGCCTGGCTGAACTACTGTTTGTTGGGGTCTCCACCCCCTTTCCATCCTATCCTGTTTGGAAAAAAGTCATGCTGTGCCATCCATACTTAAAGAGTGGGGAGTGATGCTCTTCTTTGAGTATAGAATATCTACTTAAATTATTTAGAACTCTTCTGCATGGGAGATGTGTCTTTTCTCCATTGATTTATGTATTCAGTCACCAGATACAATTTTTTAAAAAGATTTATTTATTTATTTGAGAGAGAGAGGGAGAGAGAGAACATGCATGAGCAGGAGGTGGGGGAGAGATCAGAGGGAGGAGAGAGAAACCCAAGCAGACTCTGCCCTGAGCCCAACCTGGGATGCCATCTCACAACCCTGAGATCAGGACCCCAACTAAAACCAAGAGTCAGATGCTTAACCGACTATGCTACACAGGCACACCATGAGATATAATTTTATTAAAGAACTTGGGGTAAAAATTAATTGGTTCAAAGATATTCCTTCCTAAAATCCAGGACCAAAAAGAATGAAGCTTAATTTGCTTTGCTTCTATTAAATTTAATTTCATTCTTAATTGAACATTAAATATGTATAAAACTGGTCTATAGAGGATATAAGGCTGACTGAGCTAAGATTCCTTTCCTGAAAAAACAGGCCCAGACAGAAAATGTATATATATAACAAGGCAGATAAGTACTATAGTTAAAAATAAAGTGCTTTGGGAGCACTGAGAAGATAGTAACTAATTCAGGGAGAGCTTGATAAAAAAAAAAGTCTGAAACCAGGGCCAGCTTTCTGTGCATGTAACCAGTGATTCTGAATGATTCCGATTATGAATAGAGAGCAGCCCAGATAGAATGGAAGGCTTCACTAAAGTCACACAGTTGGTTAATGCCAGCGTCTGAGCTGAAAATGAATTCTTCCAGTTCCGGATCCCATGTTCCTCTTGCTGCATTTTATTAGAAAACAGCCCAGAAGTCTGCTATGCATTACCCAAGATTGAAATGGAATGGCATGGAAATTACCTCAAATAAGCGCAAGACTTTGGCCAGGGCACCAACTTCTTCTTTGAGTGAGAAGATCAGTGATATGGCACCATTTTGACTGGAGTTGTCTTCAATATAGCTTGTTTCCTAAAAGATGAAATGTTCTTGGTTAAAATGCTTTTCTATGAAACCTCCAAGGAAGAGGCTGGCATGAACTCTCTCTTCTAGTCAAGGCTTAGAATACAGTAAGCTACATATATTCTACATAGAAATATATAATTTCTGATGGAAAATAAGGAAGTCAAGGGAAGTGATATTTTCAATAATGTTCTTAGGTCAGTATTCAATTTTAGAAACCTTTAATTATTTACTGACATCACCAGTCATCCTATAGCTTCAAGACCTTTTAATGAGCACCTGCCAAGTGCTGGACACTATTAGGGCCCTGAGATCCAAAAGTGAGTAAGACAATGCCCCATCCTTCAGGAGCTCAATATTTGGCTTAATAGACACATAAACCACACAAAGATCCTTAGAGGTAGTATAATACAGTTCAAAAAGTATTCAGGAAAACAATGAAAAATATGGTGTGGAATGTACTAAAAATGGGTGTTTGAGACCAAAGACCTGGGTTGAAATTCTCTGTCTTCCAGTTACCAGCTCAAACAGTCTAGGCAGATAGCTTGACCTTCTAAGTTTCCTCATCTGGAAAATCTTGGTAATCATAAGCTCTGTCAAAGCAGTATTCACATAATGAAAAAAAACTTAAAAGATAAAACAGTTTACATATAAAAATGAAGGAAATATATATACACAAGAATTACTTCTTGGCCTTTGGCAAAGATCTCAAGAAAGCATCACACTCAGGAAACATTGTTCTGTATGCCGGGATCCAAGTTATCCAATTAAAGTCACAAAGTACATAAAAGTAATACAAATAATCTATTGGAAGATGGACATCCTACACTACAAAGCAAAGTATGACAAGGATCTAGCACTTTCTACATGCATGTGACAGCAAACTAAGGTGGGATTAGGATTGGTATTGCAGGGTTTGCGGCAAACTTTAAAAATTGTATAGTTAAGTTTTACAGTAATATATAAAGCTCCGTACGTGCCCACAAATCAACAGTATACACCTAAAACTAGGAAGAAAAACCCATGCAGAACAATTACTCTCTTGTAAGAAAGCTGATGAAATCAGTGGAATAGATGTTATATCAGCTCAGTAAGAAGGCTGTGTTAGACGGCTCTCCCAGTGACTCAGCATAATAAGCCTTGCATGAAAATTGATGGCCCCTAGGATGAAATTCTTCTCATTCAGAAAGTTCAGATTTTCACAGAACCGCACCCAAAACAGAGGTGGGGGGCAAGAACCAAAATTATCAGCAGGTGTAATTAGATGGAACTTCACATGACTCGAAGATTGAACTATTCTACATCCCTAAATGGACCGTGATTTTCTCTTTCTTGAAAAAAAAGCTTTTTCTTTTTAAAAAATTCCAGTATAGTTAATCTATCATTTCTTAAGAGCCTGTAATATCCCAGGCATTATAATAAGCACTTGATTTGGATTATCTCATTTAATTTTGATACAATTTAGGAGGCTTTACTATCCACCAAGTGTCAGCTTTTATTGACAATAAAATGAAGCCTTAGGGAAGGTAAGTAATTGTCCACAGTTATACAGTCAGCAATGGAGCCAGGGTAGGACCTCACATCATCTGACCCCAGCCTATTTCCACCACTCACAGCTTCTTCTTGCAGGACTTCGTCCTGCCTCTCCCTCTTTTAAACCCTGCCAGAGATATGCAGAGGAGTCTCTGACGTTAGTCTTCTTCCTTCCAGAGAATGTTAAGCCCTTAGTCCTTTCTGGTTTCCTCGAAAAGATGAAAGATTTCCATTTCTGGTTCAATTGGCAACATTCTCTTATGTTGGCCTCCAAGAAAAGTTACACATTCCAGATAGACCTCAACAGACACCACCAGAAATCACTACCACCTTCCTGCTCCTGTAGGTCCGAGTCCAATCTGACCTTCTCCAGAAATGACCCTTGGGGTTATGTCCTCCTTTTGTTCCTACTGCTACCATGCTAATCCAGCTTTTAGTGATCTATATTGATCTGGCCCTAAGAGACTTTTGCTTGTGTCCTCCTTCTACTCAGAATTCTTCAAAGGCTTCCCATGGCCAGCAGGATAAAATATCTCTTTCTGATATACAGGAGTATCTTGAGACCTCATCTCCAGAGGCCCGCCCACAGGAACCACCTTGCCAGCAAACGGGTTTTCTCCCTTGTCTTTTCAGCTTCTCATTAAAGCAAATGCCATGCACCACTCTGCCTCGTCCCCTTTCAAATATCTTAGCCTGCCTCAAAAGCTCTCTTGGGGTCTCACTTCTGCCAGGAGACCTCTGTATTCCCCAGCTGAGGAGAACAATCCCTTCAGGTTCTATGCATTCTATTTGGCTTCTGATGCCCACATAGGACTTGACTCGCAGAGCTGGCCCTGTTTTTAGGGTTCATCTAGTTCCTCCCCCTTATTTTCCCTATTTCTTGTAGACCAGTTATTCAATACCTCTCTCAACAGCCTACTCTTACCCATGCCTGTCCCTTTCACTTTCTCCCCATACACTTTCTAGATCAGAGATTTTCAAAGAGTGTTCCTTGTTTCTCCACTTCAAAATTACCTGGGGATTCCTTGTTCAAGAACAGATTCCGAGGCTTCACCCTAACCTATTAAATTTGAGTGTCTGAGGTAGGCTCTTGGAACCCACATCTTCAAAAGATCCCAGATGATTCTTAACCACAAAAGATTTTGAAACCACTGATAAATGCACAGCATATTTTTTTAATTGTGACTTTTCCCAAATATGTCTGCAAACTCACATTTACCGTATGATAAGGTACTACTTTTATTGTTATTCATATTAATAATAAGACTTGCCATTGAAGGAATACCCACTACAGGCCAGGAGCGATATTGGTGCTTTTTATAGTTAATAGACATCCCATCATTGGCAGCAACTAGCACTGTTAACAAGAGTTCACATGTAATCGGTTCATGGAGTCCTCACAATAGCACCATGAAGTAGGTGCTATTATTTTGCAAGTGAAGGAACAGACTCTGCAAGTGAAGGAACAGAGGTTCAGTGAACTGTCCAAAGACACCCAGCTAATGAGTAGCAGAGCTTGGATTTGAACATGGTTCCAACAATTCCACAATCCGTATTCTGCCTCCTAATGACAGACCAACTGAGTCAACAGCTCCCTTTTTCCAAAACTTGAGGGGACTTAAATGAATAGAAGCTCATGGATGTTTGTGATATGGTGTGGCCTTGGGTGGATCCTGATTCCAGCTTTGCTATGTTCATCCCGTATGGGACTTTGGGCAAATCTCTCCCAGAATATAGTTTTATTGGCTCGTAATCTATACCTTATTTGCTTTCAAAAGGCATGTGAGTTGACTTAGAAATATGTACACCCAGGGTGGGTAAAGGTAGAGAAGTAACTCAGAAACTAGATCGGAAGAAATAGGGCAGGGAAAATGAACTTTACTAACACCCAAGAGAAAGAATTTGGATCATCGGGCAATCCATTTAATAGGAGAAATACATTCCCTATGGTTGTGTCTAATAAATATACTCTGTTATCTTTGGAAAAGAGCATTTTTGAAAATTAGGAACAAAATTTAGCTAGGTATTCCTTTTGATCTTAGTGTTTTTTGGAGCCATGGTAGGAGGTTTCTATTTGCATGTGGGATTATATGCATAGACGTCCACAGTGGAAGACAACCAAAACCAAGATGTGGACATCCTTTCATGGACACGCTATAGCTCTATATTCCAGGGTGTCTCTGCAGGAGGAGGCAGTGTGGGAGAGGGGTGCCCCAGGGAGTTGGAAGTGAGATCTGTGTTTGAACCCTGGTTTCACCATTTAGAGCTCTGATTTCTGAGTTTCCCTCATCTTGTATTCCACTGCCCCATTCTATTTTTCTTCACAGCTCTTTTCTCTACATGAAATTCATGTCCATCTCATTCGTTTTTGTATTGTTTTTCTTACCCACTAGAATAGGTTTTACCAGCACAGAAACTCTGCTGTGCCTGGCACATAGTAGGGGCACAATAAGTCTCCTGGGTGAATGAATGAGCCAAACATCTATTGCAGGGTTGTCATGCCTGTTGTATGTGTAGATCACATAACCTATCACATGCTCTCCAGCCTTGTATCAGAATAACGTCCAGCAGGGCTATTCATCTGGGTCAGGAGATTCTAGAAGGCATAAACCAAGTCTTTTTTGCAGACTGTCAGGAATTCTAAAGACTATTCTAGTCCAAACCACCCTCCCCACCACCACCCCAGTTTTACAGATACCAAACTGAGCTTCCTCCTCCTAGTTAGGTGACTTCCCCACTACACAACTTCAGTAAACAAAAAAAACAGAGCCCACACCTCCTCACTCCATGTCCAACATCCCTCCATGGTGTAGCTGTACCAAGCACTATGCTTGACTCATGCTTGTCTCTCTTGCCAGTGTTCCAGACACATTTTGTCAAGCAAACAAATAAGTTCTGGCTAGACACTATGCTCCAGGAACTGTGCTAAGAGCTTTACAGACACTATTTCATTGACTTCACATCCCAACCCAAGGGTATGGGTATTTTTATTCCAATTTTTCAAATGGACAAACCTGAAGCTTTGCAAAGTTTAACACCCTGCTTTCAATGCAAAGGTATTACCAGGCCTGCTCTAAACCCTCCTCTCTACCCCCAGTCATCAAGAGTAACAATCTGTGGTTCTCAATCTTCTAACTATTCTAGAAATAAAGCTTTAAGCTCCCATGTCTCCCTAACCAGAATGCTGTCCCACTTCCTCCATTGCCAATGGCACTGGAACTAAATGATGACAGAGACAGGATCTGTTCTGGGATCTGTCTGACACCCATACTATCCCTCCTCAACACAAAGTTCTGTTTACCAAGCACTGCAAACCTTTTTCAAAGGAAAATTTTCTCACTGGACTCAAAAAAAAAAAAGCCAGTCCAAAGTTCTGTGGTCTCTCTAGCTATAATAAAATATCAACCATGCTCTCCTCTCCAGCTTGTCTGTTCTCCAGATGGCTCTCACTAATCCTGCAGATGACACATGTCTGTAAAGTCATGTTATCTCCCAGGGCTGGGCTTTAAGTCTGAACCCTAGAGCCTAGGAGTGTGATAAGTCAATTAAAGAATGTATTCTGTGATTTTTCACCTCAAGAGAAAGTCAATAAATCCCGAACAGAATGCACCCTGAGCATTATTCCCATCCCAAGTCACGTCTAGCGTTCTCTCACATTCCCAGTCCAGGGCTAAGCCTTGTTCATTTTCCTCTCTGTTTAATTTTCTCTTTCCCCAGGTCTGAGTAAGTCTGAGACTTCCTCAAGCCTCACTTTCTCCCAATGGTGAAAAAAAGGATTCAAATTTCTTACAATTTTGCCATGTTGATAGGTGGCTGAGAGCACTTCATATGTATCACAGTAAAGCAGATCTAGAAGAATCCCATCTCCCATTCCAGATCATTACAAACCAGCCACTTCAGGCTAGGAAAGAGAAAGCAGGCAACAGAGAGGGACAGTGACTTGTCCAAAGACACACAGCTGATTGGGGGCAGCTCTGAAAGCCCCGACCCCTAAACAGCACTCTTTCCCTGAAAGCTGCATAGGACAGATGTCCCTCCCGAGGGAAGAGCTGTTGAGGACCTGTGTTACCTGTTGCCTTCCCGGACATTTTCATCACCTTCAAATAAGTTCAGATTTCTCCATGAGTTTAAGGGAGTAGGAAACATCAACATTCCTCCAACCTTTTACCTCTAGGGACCAAATTCCCCTGCCTGAGCGCTGGGCAGCGTGCAGCCAGGCCAACTCTGGCTCACCTGTCCCTCAGAGAGTTTCCTGCCAGGGCTTCCATTCTCCAGGACCACAGCTGACATGCTGGCTCCCCTTGTGAGTGAGATCTCTGGTCGGTGGCAGGCAGTTTTGCAAACAGCACGTGCTGCTGAGGTTTTTAACCTGGAGTTGGGAGGGGAGGACAGATTCCAAGGTTGTCCCCTGAGAGTACAGGCCACAGTAACGCCCCGGCCCCCGGTAGGCGTTGTCCTGACGCAGTAGACTCCAGGTGACCCAGCGGCCCCTACCAAGGGGAAGGTGTGGCTAACGCCTGCAGGCTGGACTTGGCTGAAGCCCCTGACTGGAGCCTGGGGCTACGTGTGCACTGGGGATTAAGCAGGGTTGGCAAGTCCTGGACTCAAGAGCACGGGAAGCGGTTTCTCTGCAGTGCAAATAACCCTGAGATCTGCTGATAAAAAATTTTAAGAAATCATCCTTTCTTCCCCCACCCACCTCCCCATGGGAGCAGAGCTGGAATCTAGATTTAGATTTCTGGATTTATCTAGATTTAGATAAATCTAGATTTAGAATCTGGATTTAGATTTCGATCAGGGGTCAGGGGCAGGGTCCTTTCTATTAACCGTTAAGCCAACTACCTTTCTGTGCTTTGACTTCAGAAAGCTACATAGAGGTAGCATTGTGAACGCTGAGCACAGCAATAAAAAGCAAAGGTAAGAAGAGCACCAGCTGGGTTGCAGTGCACTGACACGTCCTCGAGCTGTTTACACAACTGCTGAGAGTGTAGAAGAGACAAAGGTAGAGCCACCTTGCCAGGAACTTGGGAGAATATGAATAAGAATGAGGTCATGCATTGAACATTTAGTACAGTTCTTGCCATATAGCTGAACAATCAATAAATAGAAGTTACCGTTTAAAAGGATGGGACAACCAGTAATCACTGAAGACCTCTCCTGTGGGCCAGGCAGTGTTCCAGGCGCCGAGAAGCAAGCAGTGAATGAAGTAGAGGATATTGCCTACCTGGCCAGCCTGCTGTTCTGTGTGCGAGACAGAAAATAAATTAATAAATTTAGTCAAAGCTAAGCTTTTGGAAGAAAATGAAGCGGAGAGAGGCAAGGACTGAGCTGGTGGGTACGGAAGAGGGGACTCCTTCAAACAGGTAGGAAGATGTCCTTCCCTCCTGTATTTTCAGACCAGGAATCTGAGATGAGGCATTCATTGCCAGTAGACAATGGGGAGGGTGGGGAGAGTAGGGTGGGTGGGGGCGAGTGTAGGGGGAGGACACTGCAAAGTCAGAAGTTCAGAAAAAAATGTGAAAAAATCTGGGGCATCAAGGCATCAAAGCCTTGAGGGCCTGCCTAATATTTACCCAGGACAGAAAACAAGCCAATAATGGAGGTTGCTCGAAATCCACCCCTTCCCCTCCCACAATTCTCTGATGGAGTAACCAAGCATCGCCAAAGGGGGGGAAAATATTCTCATAGTTGAGATTCAAAACAAATGGACTAACTCCCAGTTTCACCACTGATGAGCTGTGTAGCTTTGGTCAAATCCATGCCTCAGTTTCTTAATCTTTAAAATAGGGATTTTTAAGGATTATTGTGTAGGATTCCTTGAGCCTCTATGATGTGCCGGGCTTTCTATTGACTGCTAAGAATAACTAAGTCTAATAACATAACTAAGTCTAATTTCTGTCTAAAAGGAGTCCTTGAGTGTCTTGATTCATATGTCCTGTGGTAATTGGAAGATCCATGCTGTTGAACACAGAAGAGCAAACCCTGACCTCCACCCTCAGGAGAAATTGTATCCTTTAACTAACTCCAGTAGTTTTTCATTTTTGTTTTTTTAGTGTAGCAGACCTGAAATAGTTTCCTTGAGCCCCAGGACTGCCTGACAAGCACCGTTCATCCCATGCTATCGCTGTCATACTGAGAACAATGGACAGGACAGCACCTGCTCTCTAAGCTCATGCAGTAAATAAAGGCAAACAATGACAGCTACTTATTTACATGCACACTGTATGCTGGGTGCCGCGCCAACCTCTCCACGCACATGATTTCATTTATTCTGCTCAACAGCACCATGCCCGATGCACCCCTTCACAGATAAGGAAAGTGAGACCCACGTAGTTTAAATAAGTAGTCCAAAATTGAACTACATTTCGCCCAATTCCAAGACACTGGCTCTTAAATATTCTTTTCTTCCTCTTTGAGATATAAAACAAGAGTGATTTTTGGAACAGCAAAAATAATAGCACATCTCTTTTCTCCTCACACCAGCAAAAAATGGAATTATTTATCCAATCTCACATAAAAATGCCCCAGACCTGGGTTGGGAGCAGAACACACTTGATTTTCAGATACCCCAGAGAAAAACACTGATAATTTTATTTTAAATTATTCCAGCAAAAAGGGAAAGTTTCTCTACGCAGTAAGATAAAAACTCCCATTGCTTGTGATAGAAATTTTGTAGACATTGTTTAAATTATCTTTTTGTCTAATTAGATGGAATATAATGTGTTGGTCTTACTAGTGAGGGCTGTACCGAGTGCTAAGAAAATTGCACCAGACCCCAGTACAAATCTAGAAGGAGCATCGGAGAATGCAAACCTGCAGGACACTGAGGTATTGTGAATGGCCACACAGACTGGCACCATGTTGCAAGTGGTGTAGCTGGTACACTTAGAGCTGACCTTCACTGATTTGGAAGGTGAAGATTTCCCAACTACTGCAGGTTATCAAGCAATCTCATTTAACCTCATTTGTGGAGGATCGAGTTAATCATAAGCCATGATTTCATAGCACGTAATCAAAACCTACAAGATCCTTTCTTGGTTTATTTATTCATTCTCTTTTATCTTCATTCCCTACCTCCATTCCCTCCTCCCAGAGGTGATATCCCTAAAACTTTTAATACTCAGCCTTGGATTTTTAAAATGCCTGGAAATACTAGTGCATGTTTGTACTTTCCATGGATGTGAGTGATGTTGTAGTATAGTTTTACTATAGAATGTAGATGTACTATAGATTTCATATTTCCTAATTTTTTCTTTCACCATATTCTTAGGATAGAACCATGTTATGAATGTACATCTAGTTCTTTGCTTTCCTAACCAGGTAGAGTCTCTTCAGTGTGTATCTACCACATTTGACTCCAATGTTCCCCTAGGCTGCTTCTAACGCTCTCCATCCCAAACAATTCTGCAATAAACACCTTCATACTTTTTCCCTTAGAGACCTGTGTGAGAATTTGTCTTGGATAGAAGGTTGGGATCCTGAATCATAGGGAACATGCATTCTTAACTGCACAAACTACTATCAGATTGCCCGTTAGAATGGCTTGTACTAGTCCACACCCTTATCAAAAAGGCCAAATAGTTCCTGTTGATGGGGATCCCCAATACCTGGCATTTTTCCAAATGTCTGATTTTTTGCCAATCCGATCAGTTTGAAGAGGTATGCCCTTGTTGTTTGTGCTTTGCATTTTTCTTATGACAACTGGGTTTGAGCATCTCTTTAAAGATTAATGCCACTGAGATTTCCCATGCTGTGAATAGTTCATTATATCCTTTGCCTATGTTTCTATTGGGATTCCTGTTTCTCCATGCTGACTTGCAGGAATAATTTGTGTAGTCCAGATATTAGCACTGGGCCTTTCTCAGACACTAACCTATCTATCCTAATAGATCACTGCCATTTTACTGTCAACTGGTGTTCTTCCTTGAGGGGAAAAAAAAAAGAGATAATTCTAATATAATAAAAATTTATTTTTTTAAATTTGGGGGGGACATCTATTTAAGAAGTCCTTTACATCCCCAAGTTACAAAGGTATTCTCTTCTTCCATCAGCGTTAGTTTTATCTTTCATACTTGGATCTTTAGTATATCTGCATCTTTTTGTGGATGGAATGACCCAGGGTTTCTTTTCTCTCTTTCCTCTCTTCGTGTCATGAGTCAGCTTTTGAACAACACTGGCAAAGACTTTCCCTCACTGAGTTTTTTTGTCAGAATTTTCTGACTTGAGATGAAATGATCTCAGAGATACACAGTAAGAGATACCCCCTTTGACTTCTGGTACCACATGTACAATTTTTTAAAGATTATTTATTTATTTATTTGACAGACAGAGATCACAAGTAGGCAGAGAGGCAGGCAGAGAGAGAGGAAGGGAAGCAGGTTCCTTGCTGAGCAGAGAGCCTGATGTGGGGCTCGATCCCAGGACCCTGAGATCATGACCTGAGCCGAAGGCAGAGGCTTTAACCCACAGAGCCACCCAGGCGCCCCATACATGTACAATGTTTCAAATTGCCATTTAAACTTGAGTCTGTCTCTAAGATTTAATTTTATCACGTTGGTTTATTCCATTATGTCTCTTCTTGTGTCCTTATCATACTGCATTTATTGATATTACGGTATGGTTTGATAGTGGATCTTTTTTTTTAAGATTTTTATTTATTTATTTGACAGACAGAGATCACAAGTAGGCAAAGGGAGAGAGGAGGAAGCAGGCTCCCCGCTGAGCAGAGAGCCCAATGCGGGGCTCGATCCCAGGACCCCGGGATCATGACCTGAGCCGAAGGTAGAGGCTTTAACCCACTGAGCCACCCAGGCACCCCGATAGTGGATCTTAATATTGAGTTGGAAAGTCCCCATTCTTTTCCCAAAATGTACTTACTGATTAACACACATTTATTCTTTCATATTCCAGCTGAAATTTGGATTGATTTTGCTCTGATTTTACTGGTTAATCTGGGGACACTTGTGTTAAACAGTAGCAATTACACAGACATACATGCTAGATTCCTATTTATTATGAATGCAGCCAAAATTTCTCCATTACTATTATACGTATATAGGGTTTTAATGTCTGAACCATCTTTAAATTTATGAAATCCTGTCTCTAATGTACTGAGGTTTTTTCATTTTCATCACAGTGTTGAACTTAGCAAGTGCCTTTTCTACAAAATTACATGATGGATTCCTTTTAGTTTATTAACATGGTAAATTACATTAGTAGATTTTCTAAATGTGAAGCTCTTTTTGTATATTAAAATAAAGATTACAATAGTCACACTAGGAGTGGTAAAAATATTTTGCTATTTTTATCATTTTTGGAACAACTACACAAAGTAAAAATTATTTGTTTCTTGAAAGTTTGGTAGGATCTCTTATAAATACAGTGGATCTAGAATTTGAGGGGTTAAGAAAAGGAAAAGTTTATATTTCAACGTATTTAACTATTATTGGTCTTCTTATCCTTTCTATTTCTTCTCATTCAGAAATTAATTCAGTCTGTCAAGGTCTCCACAAAGCTGACATATTTCCTGTTCATAGCATTCTTTTATTTTTAAAAAGTTTGTTGTCTCTGTATTTATTTTCTCTTTTTAGTTCCATATTTTGTTTATTTGTATCTTCTTTCATCTTTCCAGATGTTTGTCCATGAAGAATCAACATTCATAACACTGATCTTCCCTAATGTTTGTTTTTTACTGCATTTTCCCCTAATGTTTTCTATTGCATTTTCTCCCCACTCTTTATTATTTCCCTGTTTGAGCATGCTTTGTTACTCTTCTCCCAATTTCTGGAGTTGAACACTTAGCTTATTTGTTTTCAATGTTCTTTGTTTCCTGATAAATGGATTTTAAATGAAATATTTCTAAGTACCATTTTAGCTGTGTCTCATTAATTCGATGCAGTTAGTGTTTTTACTGTTGTTTGGTTTTAAGTTTGGAATAAAATTTTCTCAATAACCCAAGATTTATTAGAAGTGTATTATTTAAACTCAAGTTACTTGGATATATATTTTTTTAAATTTCTAACTATATTACACTATGGTTAAATAGCCTAGTCTTCATGATTTTGATTTTTTGGAGTTTGTCAAAGCTTCATAACCAGGTATATTATAGTCCATTTTTATAAATGTTCAGGTATGCTAGTATTCTTTATTTCTTGAAAATACAAATATATATGTGTGGATGTATGCATATATAATGATTTTTTCAAAGATTTTAAAATTTTTATTCATTTATTTGACAGAGAGAGAGAGTGCGCACAAGCAGGGGGAGTGGGAGAGGGAAAAGCAGATTCCCGCTGAGCAGGGAGCCCAAAAAAGGGCTTGATGCCAGGACCCTGAAATCATGACCTAAGCCAAAGGCAGACACTTAGTCAACTGAGCCACACAGGAGCCCCTATATTTATGTTATTCTAAAATTCCTATTTAAGAAATGAATAGATCAATCAGACAAAAAGTTGTAGAACATGTATTTATACATGGATTATTAATATGTATGATTATATATATATATATAAAACTTGTATTTTATTTTTTTAGAATTTATTTTTTATTGTGTTCAGTTAGCCAACATTATAATGCATCATTAGTTTTTGATATGCTGTTCAACAATTCATTAGTTACATATAACACCCAGTGTTCATCACATAACTTGTATTTTAATTTAATCTAATAGTTTCTTTTTATTAGTAAGTTTAGCCTATGAATTTTATTATAAGGACTTTTATGCTAGTACATATTTCTGCCATTTTATTTCATATTTTCCACTTCCCACACTTTATATTTATTTCATTTTCTCCTTTTTAACCTTCTACTGGAGGAATAAGTCAGTTTTTCTTTTGTTGATTTGAAAGTTTTCCTTTCTATTTTTATTCATTTTCTGGTTATATGGACTGAAATATTTGTGTCTCCACCCCTCCAAATTCTATATTGGAGGTTTAATCCCCAGTGTGATGGTATTTGAGGACTTTGGAAGGTAATTAGGTCATAAGGGTGGAGACTTTATGAATGGGGTTAGTGCCCTTCCAAGTAGAGACATGAGAAAGCTTGCTTCCTCTTTCTGTTCTCCATCATGTAAAGATGACCATCTGCAAACCAGAGAGGGAGTCCTCACCCAATGGTGGATCTGCCAGCACTTGGTCTTGGATTCAGCAGCCTCACAACTGTGAGAAATAAATATTTGCTGTTTAAACCTCCCAGTCTGTAGTATATTTGGTATAGCAATCCGAACTGCCTGAGAAACTGGTAATCTCTAAGTCATTCATTTTTTTTTATTTAGATATAATTTTTATATCATTTATTTATTTTTCAAGAGTTAAATATTCATGTAAATTAAAAATCAAAAAGTTAAAACATAAATAGTGAAAATTTTCTCACACTCCCTTATCTTTCAGGCACCTAAGTCTCTTCCCCAAAGACAACCGATGTTATCAGTTTCTTTAAGAGATTTTTAAATTTTTTTAAAAAAATTTTTATTGCGTTATGTTAGTCACCATAAAATACATCATTAGTTTAAGTTTTTATTTATTTTTTATTTCTTTTCAGTGTTCAAGATTCATTGTTTATGCACCACACCTAGTGCTCCACGCAATACGTGCCCTCCTTAATACCCACCACCAGGTTCACCCAAACTCCCACTCCCCCCCCTTCCAAAACCTTCAGTTTGTTTCTCAGAGTCCACAGTCTCTCACGGTTTCTCTCCCCATCCAATTTCCCCCGACTCACTTCTCTCCATCTCCCCGTGTCCTCCATGTTATTCCTTATGCTCCACAAATAAGCAAAACCATATGATAATTGACTCTCTCTGCTTGACCTATTTCACTCAGCATAAACTCTTCCAGTCCCGTCCATGGTGATACAAAAGTTGGGTATTCATCCTTTCTGATGGAGGCATAATACTCCATAGAATATATAGACCATATCCTCTTTATCCATTCATCCATTGAAGGTCATCTTGGTTCTTTCCACAGTTTGGCGACTGTCGACTGTGGTCATTGTTGCTATGAGCATTGGGGTACAGATGGCCCTTCTCTTCACTACATCTGTATCTTTGGGGTAAATACCCAGTAGTGCAATTGCAGGGTCATAGGGAAGCTCTATTTTTAATTTCTTAAGGAATTTCTGCACTGTTTTCCAAAGTGGCTACACCAACTTGCATTCCCACCAACAGTGTAAGAGGGTTCCTCTTTCTCTGCACCCTCCCCAACACATGTAGTTTACTGTCTTGTTAATTTTAGCCATTCTAATTAGTGTAAGGTGGTATCTCAATATGGTTTTGATTTGAATCTCCCTGATGGCTAGTGATGATGAACATCTTTTCATGTGTCTGTTAGCCATTTGTATGTCTTCTTTGGAGAAATGTCTGTTCATGTCTTCTGCCCATTTTTTGATGTGATTATCTGTTTTGTGTGACTTGAGTTTGAGAAGTTCTTTATGGATCTTGGATATCAGCTCTTTGTCTGTAGTGTCATTTACGAATATCTTCTCCCTTTCAGTGGGCTGCCCCTTTGTTTTGTTGATTATTTCCTTTGCTGTGCAGAAGCTTTTGATCTTGATGAAGTCCCAAAAGTTCATTTTCACTTTTGTTTCCTTTGCCTTTGGAGACATATCTTGAAAGAAGTTGCTGTGGCCGATGTCAAAGGGGTTACTGTCTATGTTCTCCTCTAGGATTCTGATGGTTTCCTGCTTCACTTGAGGTTTTTTATCCATTTCAAGTTTATCTTTGTGTATGGTGTAAGAGAATCATCAAGTTTCATTCTTCTACACATAGCTGTCCAGTTTTCCCAGCACCATTTATTGAAGAGACTCTCTTTTTTTCCACTGTATATTTTTTCCTGCTTTGTTGAAGATTATTTGACCATAAAGTTGAGGGTCCATATCTGGGCTATCTACTCTGTTCCACTGTTCCATGTGTCTGTTTTTGTGCCAGTACCATGTTGTCTTGGTGATCACTGCTTTGTAGTAAAGCTTGAAATCAGACAACATAATGCTCCCAGTTTTGTTTTTCTTTTTCAACATTTCCTTAGAAATTTGGGGTCTTTTCTGGTTCCATACAAATTTTAGGATTGTTTGCTCCAGCTCTTTGAAAAATGTCAGTGGAATTTTGATCGGAATAGCATTGAAAGTGTAGATTGCTCTAGGCAATATAGACATTTTAACGATGTTTATTCTTCCGATCCATGAGCATGGAATGGTCTTCCATCTTTTTGTTTCTTCTTCAAATTCTTTCATGAGTGTTCTGCAGTTCCTTGAGTACAGATCCTTTACCTCTTTGGTTAGGTTTATTCCCAAGTATCTTAAGGTTCTTGGTGCTATGCTAAATGGAATCATTTCTCTAATTTCCCTTTCTGTATTTTCATTGTTAGTGTATAAGAAAGCAACTGATTTCTGTACATTGATTTTGTATCCTGCCACATTACTGAATTGCTGAATTACTGAATTGCTGAATTGCTCAAAAGTTCTAGTAGTTTGGGGGTGGAGTATTTGGGCTTTCCATATAAAGTATCACGTCATCTGCGAAGAGATAGAGTCATCTGCAAAGAGAGTTTGACTTCTTCATTGCAAATTGAATACACTGTATTTCTCTTTGTTGTCTGATTATTGTTACTAGGACTTCTAGTACTATGTTGAACAAGAGTGGTGAGAGTGGGCATCCTTGTTCCTATTCTTGATTTCAAAGGGAGGGCTGTCAGCTTTTCCCCATTGAGGATGATATTCACTGTGGGTTTTTCATAGACAGATTTTATGAAGTTAAGGAATGTTCCCTCTATCCCTATACTTTGAATCATCATTAGTTCTTGATGCAGTGTTCCAAGATTCATTATGTACAATACCCAGTGCTCCATGCAATACACATCCTCCTTAATACCCACCACAAGGCTTAGCCATCCCCCACCCCCTCTCCTCTAAAACCCTCAATTTGTTAAGCAAATATGTGTTTGTGTGCATGTATTCCTCTCACTTTCAAATGGCGGCATACTGTGCATGGTTAAGTACCTTGCCATTTTAAACATTTAATGGGTACATGTTGAGATCACCCTGTTTGCTACATGAAAATCCTCTTGAATCTCTTTTAATAGCTTCATTGTCTTCCTTTGTGCAGATTATCAAAATTTAACCAGTACTCTCTTCATATTGTTATTGTTTCCAATCTTTTGCTATTATAAATAATGCTGTGATGAATAACTTCAAACTTGCATCATTGTACACACATGTCAGAATATGTCTATATGGAGGTATACTGTAAACAGAATTTCTGGGTTAAAGGATATGGACATTTATCATTTTAATAAATATTGACAAATTATCCTCCAGAGGGTGGCCACATAATTTAATACCCAAACTGGAACTTTTTGAAAGTGAAAAAGGTACCTGTTGTATATATAGTGAGATAACAGGTATAAGTCAGGACTATCCCAGACAAACTGTTATGTATGGTCCCCCAATCCATATGTGTTCTACTAATTTACACACTACAAGAAAAATGTTACAGTATCCATTTCTTTATAACTTTTCCAACACACATGAGGTTGCTTACCTCAGTATTAAGGAATGTCAACAAGTAGGTTCAGAAACACACACACAAAAAAACAGACATCCCTTGAGTAAAAACAAACAAACAAACAAACAGAAAACCAAGTCTACTGAATCATATTAGAACAAAGAGATCATCAACATTATCTAGGGAGAGCACAGAGCAGAGGTTTAAGTTTCCAGGCCATAAACCTCACCAAGGAGTACACACTTGTGGATGATAATGTCTGAGTGAATGAGAAATATATCAGACCTTCTGAAAGCTCAGCAACTCCCACCTATACCTAACTAATGGTCTTGAGATGAAAACAGTTCTAGACAGAATCTTGCCTAGAATAGGCATAACTCATTAATCTCAGCGATACATTGCAAGGGCAGATGAAGAGTCTACAGCACAAAACTTAGAAAACTTAGAACCAACTTCCCACATGTCACAAACTCCTCACGCTAATGTAAACTGCTTGGCTAAGAACATTTATGAATTTATTCTTGTGGGACCAGAACAAATATTAGATACCAAAACATGCGGTCTTTAGATCAGCCATGAGGCCCCTGCACTTATCAATATTTTAAATCCTTGACAATCTGGAGAAGAAAAAGCTCATTATAGTTTCCGTTACAATATTTTTTATTTTGAGCAATGTTTTTATTTCTATTTACTTTTCTGTGAATCATCTGTACTTTGGATTATGTCCCTACTCTTTATTTTTGAAATCACCAGACAGGACACTGGCCTAGGCTTCATTCCTACTCCCCAACGTCAATCTCAGATACACCGCACTATGGAAGATACACATTCTTCAAGGAAGTACCTACAGTTACAATCTAGTATTGTTGTCATCTAGTACAAAAATAATGTCTAAATTTTGATTATTTTTCTAATGGGGAGTTTTGTATGTGCCTTGGAGATTACCCACTGGGGGCTTTCAAACATGGTCCTGTGATCCAGGTGATACCTCTTGACTAAGAGAGGTCCATCTCACAATAAATTTCTATTTCTTTAGGGGTCATCGCACCATGCAGCCTAGTCAAGGAAAATGTACTTTTGTCCTGCCTGTGGTGGAGTCCACACTCTGGCCATCTGTCCATGTTTAATATTCAAAGAAGCTAGACAGTTTCTTTTCTTTATACATGAATTAGGCATAGTCCTTACATCCCTCAAATTTCAGAAGACATAGGCTGAGTTCTCTGATAGGTTCTTTTTCACCCTCCTAAATTTGGTATAAGGTGAAGACGAAGGATTTCTGGAAAGAAAAGAGAAATGTCACGGCACACTAACAAAACTCTCTAATAAAATTCTTTCTTTCCAGTCATTTGAGTTAGTGTCTTAGAATGCCCTTATAAATCTTTAAAATGAGTGTTGAGTCAAGGATTGCAAAATGGGCTTCACCATCTCTTACCATGTTCTTCATGGAAAGGCTCAGATTCCAAAACAATGACCACAAAACAATCATATTTAACATATATAATCAGTGTAGTAATTAGACCAATGGAGGTTTTTAAATATTAAATATTTAACTAGGTCCATGTATGTATGCATAATTTGGAGAAGGGGAAAACTGAGATGTTATTTTCCTGACATTTCTTGGACTATGTCTTGGACTACTTTTTCAAGGACATTTGCACAACAACAGCCTTAGAAGAGGGAGATGGTGTCTCTCTATGGGAAAAAGGGCAGATTTGGTTCCTGATGTGTGAGAGATAAAGATCTCCACCCCCAAAGATATTCCATGATAATAAAGTCTTTCCCCTCTCCCTGGAGAATTTCTACTTACAACCCAGAGCAAAGACAATGCCTCTCCTTGGAGAGGAGGATGGGGAATGTGCCATCAGCCCCATAGAAGAAGTGAGTTTTCTAAGCTCAGTGTTCCTTGGCTGTGACGCAGAACCAGTGTGTACTCAGCATCTACCTGGATCCACTTTGTTTTGACACCTATGGGACTTGGACAAAGGGAACCAATATAAACACGACATGTGTGTTGCCTATTGTTCTCTGAGCAATAAACAATCTATATCCTCTGGGCTTATCATTCCTTGCTGGCCAGTTTCAGGGAAGTATGGCAAGTCATCTTAGCAGTTACACTGATGTTTAGGAAATACTTGCTCTATTTGACAGAGAGAAAAAAAAAAACAAAACAGAGATGAGGCAATAATGGCTAGCATTTTCTTTTCTTCTCTCTCATTGAAATAGAAACTCTAAATGTTAGCCAGCCAAACCCAAGACTCCCCAGAATAAAATACTACATTCCCCTGCCTTCCTTGAAGTTAGATGTAATTGAAGGTCTAATATTTGACCAAAGAAACACAAGGAGTAGAAGTTTGTGCAACATCTGAGAAGTGTCCCTATAGAAGGCTTGCCCTTCTCCTTCTATTTTCTCCTTTTTGCAGGATGGAGCACAGAAATCCTGACTGGAATTGGAGCAGCCACTTTCGATTATGAGATAAACGTAGGAATGGGGCTATGGTTTTCAGAATAAAAAGAGAGAAGAATAAAGATAAAACGAGACTGATTCGTGACATCATGAAGACTTAACTCAGCAGCCTTGGACTTCTGACCTTGCTTTGATATAGGAAAAAATTAACTTCTATTTTGTTTAAACTCTTGTTATTTTGAAATTTTTGTCACTCACAGCCAAATCTAATTCTGACAATATGAAATGCCTGGAAATGATGTTTAAGATTAATTTCTCTAAGAACTCCTGTTTTCCTTATCAGAACTTAGAGAATATTGCGATGTTTTACTGGAAAAACTTGGGAAATTCCCACCCAGTAAAATCAGTTGGCTGGGAGCTTCTTCAGATTCTCATTTCTTTTTTTTTTTCCCCTTGTTTAAAAGTTTTTAAACTTTTATTTTATTTATTTTATTGTATTTTAATAGTTATTAACAGTGTTATATTCATTTCAGATGTACAATGTAGTAATTCCACACTTCCATATATCACCCTGGGCTCATCTTAACAAGTGCACTCCCTAATCCCCAATATCTATTTAACCCATCCCCCCACCCCCCAACATCAGTTTGTTCTCTATAATTAATAGTCTGTTTCTTGATTTGTCTCTCCCTTATTTTATTTATTTTGCTTGTTTGTTTTGCTTCTTAAATTCCTCATATGATGGAAATCATATGATATTTGCCTCTCTAACCTCTTTAACTTATTTTGCTTAGCATTATACTCTCTAGATCCATCCATGTTGTTACAAACAATAAGATTTCATTCTTTCTATGGCTGAATTGGGGATCCTACTTCTCCCTCTCCAGCTCCCCTCCCTTGCTTCTGTTCCCTCTCTCGTTGTCTCTGTCAAATAAATATGTGTGTGTGTGTGTTTGTGTATGTGTATATATATATATATATATATATATATATATATATAAAATCAATTGATGCCTTCATATCTTGGCTATTGTAAATTATAAATAATGCTGCAAAAAGCATAGGGGTACATGTATCATGTGTCCCTTTGAAATAATGTTCTTGTATTCTTTGGGTAAATAGTGTGTGTGATTACTATATCATAATAAGGTTGGTCTATTTTTAACTTTTTGAGGAACCTCCATACTGTTTTCTTTTTTTTTTATTGTTAGTTTTGAGGTAGTGTTCAATGATTCATTAGTTGTATATAACAGCCAGTGCTCATCACAACATGGTGTTTTTCCTTAATACCCATCACCCTCTTACCCCATCCCCCCAGATCCTCATTTCTTTTTTTTTTTTTTAAAGATTTTATTTATTTATTTGACAGACAGAGATCACAAGTAGGCAGAGAGGCAGGCAGAGAGAGAGGAGGAAGCAGGCTCCCCGCTGAGCAGAGAGCCTGATGTGGGGCTTGATCCCAGGACCCTGAGATCATGACCTGAGCTGAAGGCAGAGGCCTTAACCCACTGAGCCACCCAGGCACCCCAGATCCTCATTTCTATGGCATACTTCTTAGCCTAACTTCTCCCACACAGACAATCTATAAATCTGAAGATCGCCAATGCCCACATAAAATAAGTACAATTAACATGTGAACTTGTGGTTTTAACCAAAATAAAACTTAAAGCAAGCTGTTCCTACAATTCTTAGAACTTAGACATTTCTTTGAATTATAATTAAATCAATAGGTAAATCACGTGCATTTGATCACAAGAGTGTTAAATGAAATGTGTGTGTGTGTTTGTGCGTGTTTATGTGTGTGTCTGTATATTTTGGAGACTTTGAAGCCATTACATTATCATTCCTTCTTGGCAACAGGAGAGTGAGGTCACTGAATGTTGTCATTCAAACGTTCATTCATTCAACAAATATTTGTTGAGAATGTACTATGTGTCAGGTACTGTTCCAAACAATAATGAGTAGGACAGTCAATGCTCTCATTGATTTCACGTTCTATTAGGGAACATGACCAGTAAACAAGTGGACAAAAAAAAGAAAAAGGCAAGATATACTCAGTACTGATAATGACCAAGAAGAAATAATTTTGAAAAGAGGTATTACACAGGGTACCTGGATGGCTCAGTCATTAAGCATCTGTCTTAGGCTCAGGTCATGATCCCAGAGTTCTGGGATCAAGCCCCACGTTGGGCTCCCTGCTCAGTGAGAAGCCTGCTTCTCCCTCTCCAGCCCATCCCCAAACTTGTGTTCCCTCTTTTGCTTAAATAAATAAAATCTTTTAAAACATTTAAAAATAAAAAGAGATATTATGAAATAAATTGACTGTTTTGGAGAGGCTGATTTAAGTTGAATGCACAAAGAAGACCTAGTCAACATGGCATTATTTGAATTACGGGAAGGCTTTGCTCTAATTACAAAGATCTGGGGGAAGAGACTCCCCGAGGAATGAACATCTATACAAAATCTCTGAAATCATGAACACATGGAACTTCTTTGAGGGGCAGACAGAAGCCAGTTGTGGTTGAAGTAGAAAGAACGGAGGACACGGGGGGTGTGCGCTGAGTTTGGAGAGGTAGGTAGAACAAATCATGTGTTTATGACCAGCGAAGTACTAAAGTCAGCTCATACAGACTTGTGAGAGCTGATTTTTCAGAGGTTTTGTGAGTCTGTTGCTAAACACATCCATGATTAAAAACTCAATTATGGAAACTTATAATTAAGTAAATTAAAAACAAAGATAATGAATACTCATAATTATTTTACTAAGTTCATTGTCCCAGGTTATTTACGCCTGTTATATCTGCATGATAGAAATACTACATGATAATATGCTACTGCACATCTCTCCTCAGCTTCAAGTTCACATCAGTAGCTTGAAATCTGCCATGATGGGAATATTGACACCCTGGAAATCAGAAAACACTACAAATCAAGAGTACAGTCAGTGGTTTGCTAAACATTTACCACATCCCATTGACTATAACTATGGCAGCTAAACACAAGTAGGACTGGATTGAAACCAGATTTCTCAGATGCCAGGACAACAATGTCATGCAGTGACTGAAGATATTTTAGAGCAGAATGGGTTCGGTTACTGGTCAGTGGTGTAAGAGCACCAAATCTAAGCAGATCAGGCTGAGATTTAGTCTGAAGAAAAAAAAATCCAGTGTCAAAGGCAAGGGAAGCTACCTCAGTGGTGAGTCTCAGAAGTAAGGATTAGTACTCAATTGGTTAACCCAAGTACACGACCTCCAAAAAGCCTTCTCTGACTCACTGCCCCCCGGCACCTCAGATAGCATCTTGAAATTTTCTTTATAACTAAGCTCATAAACTTTCTTGCCTTTCTGTTACTCTTCTGTCCCCTCCTACTAGACTAAGCATTCTCAGACCAGAGACCAAATCTTGGTCTTTCTAAATTCCAAGACTAGGCATGGTGCCTGATCCATACAAAGTACTCAATTCATACTAGTTTCATCACAAACATAGAAAAACACACAACAAAAGTGTTCAGGGGGAAAAAATGAGGGAGAGATTAAAACTTCAGCAGTAGGGGAATAACTCGATTACAGTTCATTCACATAACAGAAGCAGCCATAAAACTACTTTTAAAATCATAAAAAAATTTATCTCAAAATGCACATAATTCAATTAGTGACTGGTAAAATATAAAGCCGTATACTTCCCATTGTGTAAATATATCATAAGGGATACCACCACAAAAAAGGAGGATAAAGTGGTGTTTTCTCTAGATTGTAGGCTTGAGAAAGAGATTTTTTGGTTATAGTTATGCTTTTATATTTACGTACGTAAGGAAGAAGAAATGTCCCAAAGAGAGAAAGTAGCTTGCCTAGAGAATTTGCCTAAAGCAATACTTGATTTTTCATTAGACATAAATGAAGCTATCTCTCAATGTTACTCTTTCCATCTCCTTCTCTCTGGGAAGAGAAAGGGACAAATATTTATTCAGCACTTAAATATTTATTTAGTGCCAGGCACACTTCAAAGGTTATTTTATTTAATCCTTGCTACAGTCCAATGAGAGAGGTTTTTAGTATTCTCACAGGATGGATGAGGAATTGTGGTCTTGTGGGATAAGAAGCAAAAGACCTGGGGTGCTTAGGTATAGGGTTGGGGAAATTATCACTTCTCCTTTCTCTCTGGCTCTTGAGTGAGCAGAGCACTCTGCAGAGGGCAAAGGTGGTATAAACACCTCTGTCCACTCAGAGACTCCTAGTCCCTGTAGAGCCTCGTTAGATCTGACCATTAGAAAGCTAAGGTCTTATATAATTGGCTGCTCCCATGTTAGGGATATAAATATTGACTGGAGGGGAGAGGAGTGGGGGGCATGAGGTGGCTGAGTGATGGGCATTGGACATTAGGGAGGGTATGTGTTGTGGTGGGCCCTGTGTATTGTGTAAGACTGATGAATCACAGACCTGTACCCTTGAAACAAATAACACATTACATGTTAATAATTTAAAAAAAAAATTAAGTAAAAGAAAAAAAGTAAGAAAGAAAAGAAAAGACCAGGGAAATCTGGGTCTTGAAGCCCTTTGAATGCAATTTCAAGTGCAGGGACTGCATTTATGATTCTATGCTATAGAAAAATAAAAAGGAAACCTTTCTTTTCAATTGTGTTTAGTGAAGATACATCTGATGACATCTACATTTATTGTTTTTCCTGAAGTCAAACTTGCTCATCAACAGAATAAACTATAAAATTAAAAAAAAAAAAAAGAAAGAAAGCTAAGGTGTTGGTACTTGCACTCATTACTTGTTGAGTCATAAATTTGGGAAACACATCTCCTGAGGCACTCAACCCACCAGACCATGGAGTGCTCAGTTTCTTGGTAAGACAAATATGTGATCTTAGGCATGGATTCTTTCTCTAATTCTTCTTTTTTTTAATTTTTATTTATTTTTTAAATTTCTTTTCAGTGATCCAGAATTCAATGTTTATACACCACACCCAGTGCTCCACTGGATGGAGGGCAATGGAGGGCAATGGAGGGCATACGTGCCCTCCATAATACCCACCACCAGGCTCACCCAACCTCCCACTCCCCTCCCCTCCAAAACCCTCAGATTGTTTCTCAGAGTCTATAGTCTCTCATGGTTCATCTCCCCTTCCAATTTCCCCCAACTCCCTTCTCCTCTCCAGCTCCCCAGGTCCTCCATGTTATTCCTTATGCTCCACAAATAAGCAAAACCATATGATAATTGACTCTCTCTGCTTGACCTATTTCATTCAGCATAATCTCTTCTAGTCCCATCCATGTTGCTACAAAAGTTGGGTATTCATCCTTTCTGATGGAGGCGTAATACTCCATAGAATATAGACCATATCTTTTTTATCCATTTTGTCCATTGAAGGGCATCTTGGTTCTTTCCACAATTTGGCGACTGTGGCCATTGCTGCTATGAGCATTGGGGTATAGATGGCCCTTCTTTTCACTACATCTGTATCTTTGGGGTAAATACCCAGTATTGCAATTGCAGGGTCATAGGGAAGCTCTATTTTTAACTTCTTAAGGAATTTCCACACTGTTTTCCAAAGTGGCTACACCAACTTGCGTTCCCACCAACAGTGTAAGAGGGTTCCCCTTTCTCCACATCCTCTCCAACACATGTAGTTTACTGTCTTGCTAATTTTAGCCATTCTAACTAGTATAAGGCAGTATCTCAATGTGGTTTTAATTTGAATCTCCCTGATGGCTAGTGATGATGAACATCTTTTCAGGTGTCTGTTAGCCATTTGTATGTCTTCTTTGGAGAAATGTCTGTTCATGTCTTCTGCCCATTTTTTGATGTGATTATCTGTTTTGTGTGACTTGAGTTTGAGAAGTTCTTTATGGATCTTGGATATTAGCTCTTTGTCTGTAGTGTCATTTACGAATATCTTCTCCCATTCAGTGGGTTGCCTCTTTGTTTTGTTGACTATTTCCTTTGCTGTGCAGAAGCTTTTGATCTTGATGAAGTCCCAAAAGTTCATTTTCACTTTTGTTTCCTTTGCCTTTGGAGAGTTGCTGTGGCCGATGTCGAAGAGGTTACTGCCTATGCTCTCCTCTAGGATTCTGATGGATTCCTGCCTCAGTTGAGGTCTTTTATCCATTTCGAGTTTATCTTTGTGTATGGTGTAAGAGAATCGTTGAGTTTCATTCTTCTACACATAGCTGCCCAATTTACTAAAAGGGTGTATCTTAACTGTTATTACTACACACACACACACACACACAGAAAAAAAAGAAGAAAAAGTAAGTGGTCACTATGTGAAGTGATGAGTATGTTAATTAACTTGACTGAAGTGATATGAATATTCAAGCATCCAGTTGTATATCTTTAATATACATAATTTTTATTTGTCAATCATACCTCAATACAGCTGGAGAAAAAATATTATATGCCTAGGCAATCTCTGTCATTAAAGAAAACAGAATTTCTTTCCTTGTTAGGAATATACTTGACAAAAAAGTATGAAAAACGATTAACACAACATTTTTTCCTTTTTTGATAAGAATTCTGTCAAAGAGGAGATCCTGGTGGCTTGGTGGGTTAAAGCCTCTGCCTTTGGCTCAGGTCATGATCTCAGGGTCCTGGGATCAAGTCCCGCATCGGGCTCTCTGCTCAGCAGAGAGCCTGCTTCCTCCTCTCTCTCTCTGCTTGCCTCTCTGCCTACTTGTGATCTGTCTGTCAAATAAATAAATAAATAAAAATCTTAAAAAAAAAGAATTCTGTCAAAGAAATGTATCAGAATTCTTGTATTAAATGGCAGAAATATACAGTGGTTCTACAAACTTGTGTGTGAAGTGCTATGCTTTCAGCATCCAAACTATCAATACTGAAGAACAAATTTTAATCATATACTGCAGAAAAAAAGATTTACCTTTTAATTCACTCTAAAGACAAGATGATCAAAGAGTGCACACCAAAAAATATAGACGTTAGTTACAGAAGTTTATCTGACACTTAATTTATAAAAATATGTTAATTTATCTGAAATGTGTCTCATTTTGCTAGCTTTAAATCATATATAATTTGTATTTCTGCTTTAAAGATACATTCATTTTTCTATATAATATTTGTAACCATATATCTTTTTCCTAAATAGAACCCCAAAATTTTATAAGCTTCAGGGTCCCAAAATTTGAATCTGCCCCACATAGGACTTATGTGGTTAAGACAGGAAAAATATCCTGCCTGAATCCAACTTAAAGTCCAATGAGAGAATAGACAATGAAACAAGTAGTAACAGCAGGTAAGGGGTAAGCTGGGTCAGGGCTGGAGCTATGGGAGAGCAGAGGAGGTGCCCTGCTATGTCCAGGGTCCATGATGACAGTTAGGAAAGGAAGGTATTACCCAAGCAGAAAGGTGAGGTGAGATGCCCTAGGTAGAAAGAACAGCCTGAGCCTCACATAGGAAGAGCATGAAATCTTCACCAACTAATCTAGTGTTCATGAGTTGTTTTTAATGAAACCTTTGATGACTTCAAACAGCTTGGGACTCCTCCTCTTTTATTGCTTCCCTGAATAGCCTTTTTCCTTGCCCTCTTACGAAAGGGATATCGTGTGAACCCTCCAAACACAGGAACTGAGTCTTTTTTTTTTTTTTTTAATTTTCGCATCCTGGAGCATACTACATACTTGGCATATAGCTGATATTCAATAAATGTTTTTGCAAATCATATTTATTCAGCTCCTGTTATGTGTCAGGCCCTGTTCTGGATACTGGAAGTCACTAATAAATGGAACAGACATAGTCCCTGCCCTCTTGGGGTTTACATTCTCGTGTCTGTTGAGAGAACGGATGAATGGTAGTGTGCATGCTAATACAGATCACAAAAAGAGATGTTAGGAAAGGGGATTGATCTAATCAGAGTCTGTCCCTACCAACCCCTATTCCTTAGTTCCAGAATTCTCCTGTGGACATAATGATGTCACTCTCTTGTTTAAATGTCTCTCAGACCAGTGGTGCCTGCATGGCTCAGTCGTTAAGCATATGCCTTTGGCTCATGTCATGATCCCAGCATCCTGGGATCTAGCCCTGTTTTAGGCTCCCTGCTCAGCAGGAAGCCTGCTTCTCCTCTCCCACTTCCCCTGCTTGTGTTTCCTCTCTTGTTGTGTCTCTCTCTGTCAAATAAATAAATAAAATCTTAAAAAAAAAAATCTCTCAGACTGTAACACTCAGACCATTGGTCTGTCATTCAAGGCTTCCCATAGCCCCACCTACCATGCCCAACCAGTCCAACCCAATCCCTTAGCGCATATCTCCTGTTCCTCCCATCATGCTCCTTCTCACACATTTGTGGAAACAACATGAAGAGTTCTGACAAGTTAACAACCCTCATTATTTGATACCATCAATGTCAACTACACTTTAATCCTGATTAGGTACTTGCTACATACCAGGTTATGTATTCCTTGGAGAGATGATCTGATTGCTTTCTTGAGGTTAAGAAGATACTCACATAGAAAGGTCTTGCTGATCTTCGGGAGCCTATGACAACTAGTAAGTGAATGGACAGATGCACCAAAGGAGGGGGATAGTTTTTCTGAGTTCTTTAAATTTTTTATGGAATACATTGCATGCCACTCTCTGTATCACAGATGTGCATACATCTTATACCAAGTCCATTCATTCCATCAATAAGCATTTATTGAGCACCTGCCTTGTTCTAGATACCATGCTGGGCATGCAAAGGAAGGCAAAGCAGAATCCTTACTATTATGGAGCATCAAGAGCAGTGGATTCTTGTCCTAAGAAAATTGGGAAGCTATTTAAAGATTTGAATAGAGGAGCAATAGGGTACATTACACTTTGAAAAAATTACTTTGCCTGGGATATAAAAATACCATTTCTTTACACTCTTGTGTCTTTTTTACATTTGACTATGTCATCTACTTAGATTGTTCTGGGGGCAGTGAGAAGAATGTATTTGAGGGAGATTAAACTGGAAGCAGAATGACCAATTGGAATACTACTGAAATAGGGCAATGATATTAGCAATAGACAGGAGGGAAATGGTATCTATTATCTATCTATTATATTTAATAAATATAATTAATATATTAATATAATTAAGATGTATGTTGTGTATAGGTAAGACTCAGCAGCAGTGGAGGGGGTGTGGGAGAGCAGTGAGAGTGTAGGACAACTCCCATGATTGTGTTTTCAGTGCATGAGTAGATGATGCCCAGCCCTGAATTACAGGGCAAAAAGGAGGTAAAGATTTGAGGGAGTCAGAATGATGAGCCCATTTTCAAACATGTCGCACTGGCTATACCAGTGGAGCCCCCGGTAGTGATGCTGGTCACACAGTTTGAGATCCACAGAGAGGTCCAGGGTAGAAATAAGAATTTAAGAGTCATAAGCAAAAGACATGGAAGCTAAGACCTATAGACAACGTGTGTCATTGGGAAACTTTATGGTGGAAAACTAAAAACTAAAACTAAATGGAAACTAAGTGGAAAACTAAAAACTAGTACTGAGAAAAAATCACCCAAGGGATAAGAATCATGGTAGCCAGAGGAGGAGAGAACATCAAGAAGAGGTGAGAAATCAGGGCCAAGTGCAGGACCTGAGTAACTACTACATTTAGCAAAGCAGAATACCGGTGGTTGTATTAATGTGTATTCTTCAGAGAATCAGAATCAATAGGAGATATCTGTATCTATGTCTGTATCTATATTTGTACCCATAGATAGATAGATAATGAGAGAGAGTATAAAGAATTGATCGCATGGTTACAAAGACTGAAAAGTCCCCAAAACGGCAGTCAACAAGCTGGAGCCCCAGGAGAACAGATGGTGTAGCTCTAGTCTGAGTCCAAAGGCTTAAGAACTAGTAAAACTAATGGTGTAAGTTCCAGTCCAAGTCTGAAGACAGAAGAAGACCAATGTCCCAGCTTGAAGATAATCAGGGAGAGAAAGAGAAAAAGAGAGAGAGAGAGAGAGAGAGATCTCTCCCTTACTCATCCTTTTAGGTCTATTCTGGCCAAAGATGGCTTGGATGATGCCCACCCACATTGGGAGAGCAATCTACTTAATCCACCAATTCAAATGTTAATTTTGCTCAGCACACCCTCAGAGACACACTCAGTATACTGTTTAACCAGATAGCTGGGTAACCCATGGCTCAGTCAATTTGGCATGTAAAATTAACCTTCGCAGTGAGGAACTCCAGTAGGGACAAATCTTAGACTGTGAGTTGATATAGACTACTGTTCTAAAAAATCTGACTGAGAGGTGAAGGCAGTCATAAGATCAAGGAATGGTTTGGCTGTTTTTAAGGATGGGAAGATAAGCATTTTATGTTACAGGTTTAGGAATTAATCAATCGCATTTTCCAGGCTGAATTTGGGAGAGACCAGAATAGGAAGAAATAGAACTTGAGAAAGGAGGTTGGAGAGACGTCCAGCAAAAATGGGGATGAGAAGGAATCAGAGTGGAGAATGGAAAGCTATGATTTCCAAGATGGAGCTATTCTGGGTGTAGACAAAGCCCAAAATGTAGTCTCAAAAGGAGTGGCCAGGGGTGCCTGGGTGGCTCAGTGGGTTAAGCCTCTGCCTTCGACTGGGGTCATGATCTCAGGGTCCTGAGATCAAGCCCCATATCGGGCTCTCTGCTCTGCAGGGAGCCTGCTTCCCCCCTCTCAGGCTGCCTCTCTGCCTTCTTGTGATCTCTCTCTCTCCCTGTTTCTGTTAAATAAATAAATAAAATCTTAAAAAAAAAAAAAACTCACTTAATTAAAAAAAAAAAAAAAAAGGGAGTGGCCAAAGGGGAGTGGAGGTTAAGTTTGCTGGAGTCTCAAAAGTCAAGGAAGCAAAAGGCTCCATGCTGGGTGGGTTGTTCCCATGGTCCTTTTATCTAGACTGAAAGTTTCTGACCATTCTTCATACACAACATCAAAGACTATCTCTGTAATAACTTACCAATCCTCTCCACCCACTTCAGAAGTCACTAGGATGTCCCTTTATGCAAAGAAAGTGTATCTATGGGGAGATTCGTTATTCACAGTTCTGAATAATGGATACTGATCTTATCAACTAGAATACCTCTAGAGTATTAGTCCTCCGTCTTCATAGTACAAAATGCTTACTCTATAGCTTGTCAGTAAGGAATATTGGGAGTACCTGGGTGGCTCAGTTGCTTAAGTGTCTGACTTCAGCTCAGGTCATGAACTCAGAATCCTGATATGGACCCTCATGGCTCCACACTCAGCGAGGAGTCTGCTTCTCCCTCTCCCTCTGCCCCTCCCCCTGCTTGTGCTATCTTTCTCTCTCTCTTAAAAAAAAAAAAAAAAAAAGACGATGGGCCCTGATTATGCCTTGATGTGCCTGAGATGAAGCTTCAGAATCTGAAAATTAACAGGCACCTCATATATATCTAATGTGGGTATTGTGGGGACACGATACAAGGAACACAGCCCTCTATGGTCGAAATGAATTGTACAAGATTTGTAATTGTACAATTAATAGAATGGACTCCTAAAGAAGGAATCCAATGGCAAGATTTTCATGCAGTTCTCCCTGCAGTTTTAGAAATAACCGGCAGGTGGCGAGCGACTCACACAACCCGCAAGGGAGGACTAGGAGATTTCCCAGGACCCAAATCCCTGACCAAAAACTTCTCAGGCCAAGTAAAGGAGAATCCTGTTTCCCAAACAAAACTGTCGGTGAGAGTGGTGCGTTTCTTCCCTTCACACCCGAACCCTGGTGAGCCAATGGCCCACATCTTTCCCTGGCCTCAGGAGCCTAATCCTGGTACCAGCAGTGGTCCACAGTATAAATTTGTGAATGAGGTCATATGTTCCCTGAGGCTCTTCCCATAAAAAACTGAAAAAGAAGTTGGTCTGCTCAAAGAGGGGAGCCCTTGCCACTAGAGGCTCACATGATGATGCCTGTATTGTCTATATAGTCAGAGCTGGAGCTGAGGTACCTTTGTAGTGTCTCATTTTGTAGAGGAAGGACAATCTAGGAAGAGGATGAGCAATTTGTCTGAGGACACAGAGCTAGAAAGTTTCAGAACCTGGAATTTGTCTATTGACTTCAAGTAGCTTGCTTTTTCACTGTACCTAACACTACAGGTGTCCATGTGTTTCGTTTGCTGGTGTCTCCTCACCACTTGGTAGAAGCTCCAGATGACTGTTTAGTTGGGGAGGAGGAGCTGGATGGCGTTAGGATGTGTGTATATAACAATTCCACCCTTTGTAACACTGTGTATTTCCTTGGGGGTAACCTGGTGGATGAGGCAGGGTGAGAGTCCAGACTAATGGAGCTTGAGGCAGAGGGCTCTCCGTCATGGTCCCACTGTGGTTTTGATGGTCTTCCTTTCTTACACACCTCCTCTTCTGCCTGCTAAACTACAAGCTTATTGAAGGCAATTATTGTCTTATTTCTAACTATGCTCTGTAGTTATTTCATGAATCAATGAGCATAACAACCTTGAACATTTTTGGATCCCAGTGGCATTTTCTAACATGTTAGATGAATAGCATATACCTCCTGTTATGTATTCAGGATGCTTGCACTTTTTAAAGATTTTTTTAAAAATTTATTTGACAGACAGAGATCACAAGTAGGCAGAGAGGCAGGCAGAGAGAGAGGGGGAAGCAGGCTCCCCGCTGAGCAGAGAGCCCCATGCGGACCCTGAGATCATGACCTGAGCCGAAGGCAGAGGCTTAAGCCACCCAGGCACCCAGTATGCGTGCACTTTTTAACAAATGCATGTACACTATCCACTGTGTCCCAGGCACTGTCTTCAGCATTTTACAAATACTAACTCATTTAATTTTGCTTTTGTTGCTGTTCTTTAAGGTTCCATGCCAATAAATATCCATGTATCAGAAATTACCCTCTTCATCCCCCTGCACACCCCTCCTCCCAATAAAGACCCTGCAAATACCAGGCCTAGGAAAGTGTGGAAGAAGGAAAGCGTTAAGGAGAAGAAGGAAAGAGTTAACGGGCCACCTGGGCCCTGTTTTCCTAGCAGAAAGCGAGCCCTGGCTGTGGCTTCCTTCCTAACCTTACGTGAGCAAACTTTCCACTTGGCCCTTGGGGCAGTCGTCCAGGTCGGCATGGGAGGTGGAGATGGCTCACAGCCGCCCGGCTGATTTATAGGCCAGAGCATTCCCGGGCAGCGCCGCAAGGAGTCGGGCTGAGCTTGGACTTTGGGAGGTGATGATGGACACAGGACACGTGGCCACACAATGGGGACACACGACTGACCTCAGTCACTTCGGCAAACTGCCCCTGCTTTCCGGAGGCGGCAGGAGCGCTTAGGGAACTCCAGAACCCGGGGCGCTTGCGTCCTTCGCCCCAGCCCGTAGCTCCCGTTACCCTGTTGAGCGCAGGGAGTACCCAAGCGCGTTCAGGGACCCCAGAGCTCTGAAAGGCCCCTGACCTTCAAAGTCGTTCTCAGCGCATGGGAGTCCTGATGCGTTTCACACTGTGTAAAGAAAAGCGCAGAAACCGTTTCAGCTCGGGGCTGAGATCGGCCAGGACGCGCCTGGGAGGGAACTTTCCTCACATGTCAAATATCAGCCCCAGCACCCGGGAATTTTGTGACACCATAGTGGGCTAGGGAGGGTGAAAGACAGAGGAAGGGTCAAAAGGGGGTGGTGGAGTGCGTGTTGTGTGTGTGGTGGGAAGTGGGGGGATAGGAAGAGAGGATAGGGAGAGGAAAGGGGGAAGGTGGCTGAAGGCGTATGAATTTGAGAAGGAGCAATCAAGTTGGGGGGAAATAGCAGGACTTTTTTCCCCCTCCTATATGCAAACTGTCAGTTTGGGTTAGCACGAGTCCTTATCTGGCTCATTAGCATGAGCTGTGGCTAACGTGCTTAAACCCTCTAATTATTTATTATGCCGTCACGGAGCAGGTCGCAACCCTGGGGCGCGCTTGCAGGGGACCCGTAGAGGCGGGCACAGCGCGGGGCTGGGGCGCAGCGCCCAGTCTAGCCCTGAGTTCCCAGGGTGCGATCCTCTCCGCCAGGAGCCCCACAGGGCGCTGTTCCCCGAGGCGACGTTGCGGAGTTGTTGGGGTGCATCAGAAAGACCCTCTCCCCAAAATTCACCCCAGACCCAGAGAGTCGTCTACACTTTGTTCCCGATCTTCTGTATTGCCAGTTCCAAAGACTGAAGTTGAAGGAAGGAAAAAGGATTTTTGCACTTTTGCAAAAATGGAAGCCATACAAGGAGCTGGAACTTGGGAGGGGTGGTACTTTGGGTCCCTGTTCTGGAGGAACCTAAAGCTTGGGGGAGCCTGCCTTTCCTCCCACTGCACCCCCGCCTCCTTCCGAGAGAGTTCATAAATGCTGGGGGAAACAGGAGCGGCTGAAAGCCGGTCACTCCCGTCCAAGGTTTTATTCAGAAAACAGTTTCAAAATAAGTTAACCTCTGTAGGGTGTTTTTCCCCCTCCCCTTCTAATTGTCCCCCCTTCCCCCTCCCACTCTCCATTCGAGTCTGTTTTATGTTCCTCTGCGTTGTGCCAACTATTTTATCTTTATTCCTTCTCTTTCTCTTTGGCCATTCATTCCTTTTTTTGTGTGTGTGGCTTCTCTGGCTGATGTGTGGCTCGTTACCACCCACTGCACGCTCGCTCCTGTAGCTGAGGTGTTTCTATACAAACTCAAGCGTCCAGTTGTCATATTAATTATTACACTGAGTAATGACTGAAATGGTCAAAATAAGGGTAGACTCGAGAGCGCTTTTTCTTGCTGCTCAAAGATTCAGCAAAGAAGCCGTGCAACAAAGCAATAATTGGTCCCCAGAAACACTCCGACAAGGCATGGAATATAGGTTTCATAGAACCCTGTGATTGTGAAGGGGGAAAAGCTCTGAATGGACCCCACGCTTCTTTTCTAAACTCTCTTGCTGAGCAAAAAATGGACCTCTGTTTGAATACTGCCCTGATCCTTGAATACTATACCCAGCAGAGAAAAAAATGCACCATTTATTGTAAGTTTTTTTTTTTTCTTCTCCAGCTATTCATGGGGTCTCTGTGAAGAATCAGCTGGTTTTGTTTACCGTGAAAGACCTTTACTTTATTTTCATTCTTGGAGGAGGTGGAAGGGGGGAGGGAAGGAGAGCCATGTGCCTAGACCTAGAGGAGCTGGCCTACTGTAACAAAATAGAGTGTAACAAATCCTACAAAAGTTTAGAATGTATTGATTCTTTGGAGAGCTATATAGATTAACGACTTTCTTTATGCTTAGCCCAGGAAGGTATTTAATCATAATGTAAATGGGGCTTTAGAAAAAAATAAAGACTTAGCAGCGTTACTTCTCCTTATTTGGAGAACTTCAAAAGGACTTGTGAGAGTGGCTGCAAATTACTCCCTCACCCTACCCGAATCTCCCCTCCCCAACCAAAAAGCCACAATAAAATAATAGTTTGTGCTTTTTTTGTTTTGTTTTTCCAGCTTTTTTTTTTTTAAGGCTTATTGAAAAAGCAAATAGATTTGTTTGAAGCCTGGATTCCTTAATGCAGGTGCAGGCCTGGCTGCTGTGACCAAGCAGGCAAGCCAAATCCATGGTTTATGCTGTTCTGCCTCTCCCCACACCCAACCCCTTTTCCCAGGCCAATCCGGGCTGGTCAGACCCAACTCAGGCTAGGCAGCAGCAGTTTCTGGGGTTACCTTGGGAAAGCTGAGCTTGGAGACAATAGATTAAACAGTCAGAAACTTTTCCTTTTTCCTGGATAGGACAGTGTCAAGTACAGACTTAGAGCAGTGTCTACCCCAGGCCAGCGGCCCTGTGTTCCAGCTACTGGAAACCAAGTATCTGCTATGAACACCCTGTATACTCACTTTTCTTGAGGCATCGAGGCTTCTGATGCTTAGCGCTCACTCAAATTAAAGGTTGCACTAAAAGTCTTGTCTCCAAATCAAGAATCGGAGGCCTGTGTTCATCTTTGTACTTTCTTTGCTCTTTGTTCAGGATTCACCGTAAATATAATTTTACCAAATGATCTGTTGGATGGAAAATCAAGCTTCACTTTTAATGTTAATTCCCCTCCTTCCAAAAGAAAAAAGCACAGATGGAGCCTTTTAAGAAAGATATGGCTGAACTCCTTTCTACAGAGAGAAGATGCACAACTCTGGTGTTTGAGGATAGTGTGTGAACAAAGGTGGCACAGGCCTGGCCTTCAACTGTGAGTGGAAATGAAGGTGGCAGACTTGGGGCATCAGGACCTCAAATGCCCTGGGGGGGGCAGATCCCCCTGCATCACTAGGAAAGCTGTCTCCCCACACAGGTACAGGAGCTGAATATATTCAAGGTTTCATCTAAGGTAAGGTACTCTTCCAGGATTCCCTAGCATAGAAGAGGGGCCTGAGATGCTAGAGAAGGTAAGGAAGGGTTTTTACCGTTTTTGAAGAGAAAGAGAAACCTTCGCATTTTTCTGGGATTGTCTATATTCTGGGTAATACACACCAAAGGAGGTCAGCGTATGGCCACCTTATCACAAGAATGGCGATCCCTGACATGTGTGGAGGGATTTACAAAGTGAATTCACGAACAACATCAGATTTAATTCTCCTGACAGCATTGACAGATAAGCAAAGAAAATGTCACTACTCCATTTATGGATGAAGGTATTAAACGCTCCTTTTGTGCATTTTCTTCTCCCTCCACATCTAGATAAATGACATTTTGAGTGTCCTAGTCAAGTAAAGCCCAGGGGACTTGCTTAGAGGCAGGGCCCTTGGTTGGCAAGGGAGGCACAGAAGGCTAGGGGTAAGGGCCAATGGCTCTATTAAATCCGTTCATGTGCAGGCCTTGAAGCATGTCTGTATCTGAACTCACTTGCTTCTGTTTTATGTTAAAATCTTGGGTCCTATCTCTATCTCCTTGATTTTTGACCATACCACCACTTCTCCAAAATGACAGAAATTACCCACTTCCAGGTGCTGGGACTGCGGGACAGGGTGACAGTGGATCTCCAACTGCTGGACAATGGCTGCAAATGATTATCACAGTGTGGTTCCAGTAAACTTAGAGCCCGCATCCTCCTACAAGCCCCTTCCTGGGTGGGCTATATGAACAGTGACTTTCTCATAGTTTTAGAAAGGCTGTTCTCATCAATTCCTTCCGATCTTAGACCTGCCCCAGAGCGCTCCATATCCATCTTGCTGAAACCTCAAAACACTTGGAGGTCGTACTACAACTATGGGCATGGTACAGATGAGGAAACCAAGACTCAGAATATAAGCTATTTGCTTCATGTCACAGCTGTTAGGCAATGGAAATTGGATATCAAATCAAGTCCATTTGCTTCACCTCTCAGTGCAAGGTCTAGGGTTCCCCGGGCCTAGGACAGTGCATGGCAGTTCTCTCAGAGGTGTGTGTGTGTGTGTGTGTGTGTGTGTGTGTGTGATATCATCTAGGCCCCAGGGTCAGAGGCAAGATTCTCAGGGGCTCTTAAGCTTCAGTCCTTTGTTCCAAACTGGTGACACCACCCGAAAGGCAATTTCAGTGGGAAACTCACTTTGGTAGGGCACAGTCTCCAAAGACAGAGGCCAAGCCCCTAAAAAACAATACTAAACCACTCTACCTTTTGGTTGGAGAAGATGGAGAGGAAGGGTTAGGGCTTGGTGGGTTAGGGCTATGGTGAGGAGCATCCTTTGAGTTTACTCAAATAGGCAGAAGGGAACGCCTGAGTTCTTTGAGATTTTGCAAAGCCCTTAAGAAGCAGGCTGAGGACGCTGGAGTAGGGAGGGTGAGGATGGGATTTGGTTCTGGACTGGAGCAGGGAGAATAAGGACACATGTTCTAGGGCCGGAAGGATCCCAGTGCCCGCAGTCTTTTTTCTCCTGGGCGGAGAGGAACGCATATGGCCACTACAATGCATGGCTTCACTAGCTGGAGCTTCTATTTGGGTGCCCATTTTCTGGCGTGTGTGGGGTGGGGGTTGGGAGTAGGCTCTGCCCTTGAAGTCCCTGATCATTAGGATCTCCATAACGCGTGAAGTCCGCACCCGAAAAGGAAACTGAGAACGCGTGCTGGCTGTTGGCAGATTTTCCGCACTCGCAGCCCCATCTCGAAATGAGCTGGTGTAGCCGCTCCTGCACAGATGGAGCAACTGAGGGCCGTCGAGGAAGAGGAGCTTGTTCAAGGTTACAGTGCAAACCAGGATTATAGACCTTGGTCAAATGTGGAATGTTAGAGTCTGAATGGAAGGGCGCTTGAATCCGCCTTGGAAAGAAAAAGCAGTCAGATGGGTCGGTGTTGGCGACTCCCCGCGTTTTGCTAAAAAGGAGTGGATAGGGCCCAGGAGGCTTTTCCGAGACGCCTCCTAGCGGCCAGCACCCGGGGCTCACAGCTGGGGCTCGTGCGTGGGGAGGAGTGCCTGAGTAACCGCTATTCTCCAGGTGGTCTGCGGCTTCCACCGACGAAAGCGGCGGTGTGGCTCAGTTTTAGGCCCCACAACTTCCTATACTTCCCGGAAGGGAAGACAAAAGTGATCCTGGAGTCCTCTCAACTCCTTTCCTGGGGTGGGGTGGGGGTGGGAGGAGAGGACAGAGGTGTAAACCCCACCGAGTCCAGCAGTCCTGTGGGGTGAAGTCACAGGTTACTGTGTGGGGAAGGAGGTTCACAGAACTGGTCTCTGTTGGTCACGGCTCCCTCCGATGCTTCCCAAACCCACACGTTTTCGAAGAGGAAACTGAGGCAGAGAAGAGAGGTGCTTCTCCGGAGCCATCCGTCTTCACTGCCCATCACCACCGCTATTGTTCTGGTAACACTCCAAGCCAGTCACACATACCAAAGGCGGCTCCTTGGGTCACCCCCACAGATCCTTTAGAAAGACCGTTCTCCACAAAGGAAGTCCAATGAGAAGCAATTCTTTGGATAATTCCCCCACAATCAGCCCTGCTTGCTGGTCTCTGATCAAAACTGTCTGTCTCTACCGGACAAATCCACGGATGATTGTCCTCTTCCTTCTGTCTAGGGAGACTCGACCTGAGACGCGCCCCACACTTCTTCCCCTGCCTCCACTAGAGCGGTGCCGAGATGGGACCGGTGGCTGGGTCCGCATTCTCCGCAGAGCCCCGTCCCAAGGCGCCCCAAAGCTGGACCCGGCCATACCAGAGAGCGCCAGGACCAAAGCCCAGGAAGGGCGCCTGGGTGGGCGCTGTCCAAGCGGCCGAGCCACCGCTGTAAGCGCCTCCCCCTCCCTCGCCGCGCCAGCACGCGGCCCCGCCGGGCTCCGCTCCCAGTCGCCTGCCACCGGCCCGCCGGGCACACGCCTGGGGCGAGATGGAGGCTGCGCCAAGGCCGCCGAGGTGCCTGCGGCGGCGTGGAACAACCAGAGAAGCTCCTCTGGTCCCTCAACCTCTACCCCCATCTCTTTCCTCAGACCCACCCTGAGAATACCCCAAGAGTACTCCCCTCTTTATCCATCCCCCAGCCGAGTCCGGAAACAATCCTTTGGGAAGGGGGGCGATGCTACAGGCAACCGAGGTCATGAGGGGGGAGGGCGGAAATCGCTGCCATACCCCTACGTATAGCACCGATCACAACCACCCCCAAAGAGAACACCTCTGGTCTTGTTGGTCCCCTCCACATTTACTCAGTTGTGGGAACCAGATCCTAGTTTGTCACCTGGATGGGACGTTGGAGACCATCTAATCCAAACTTCTGTTGCTACAGATGAGGAAACTGAGGCTCGGAGCGGTTGCCACTTACCAAGGGGCCACAGAGCTAGCGAGAGGATGCGTTGGGACCCAGTCTTAACCGCAATTTTATTTACTTAACAGTCCAGTAATTCCCACGGAGTTCTCCCCATCTTTCTAAACTTCAATTGCAAATTGCTTCAGCTCCCCCAAACAGCAAAGACTCCCAAGAGAATGACAGTGGATGGGAGATGAAAGCAGGAAAAATAGAGCCCCATTCTCCCCAACCTGCCCACCACCCGTGGCACTTGTCTGCTCAAACCCTTCTCTGTGCTCTGCTCCAGTTGTCAGGAGAATCCCGAGGCACTTCACCCCCAAACCTTTCCACCCATACACCCCCAATTCCCAGGGCTACTGGCCCCTCCAGGGACGCTGGCCCCCCCTTTCTAGAGCCGCCCCCGGCTGCAGCCCGCCCTGAGCGCGCCGCCTGTTTATTCAGCCGGGAGTCCGGCACGCGCCAGGCGCACGCACTGCAACAACAAACCCCACTGAATGGAGAGTTTGCAAGGAGCGGGCGCAGGGACCGGGCGGGGGGGAAGAGGAGAAGAGGAGGGAGAGTTTAGGGAGTGGGTGGGAGGAGGAGGTAGGAGGGGGGGAGTGGGGGCTGCAGCCGCTCGCTGTAGCAGCGGGGAGTGGGGGGCGAGGCGGGGCCAGGGCTGCGCGTGGGGCTGGGTGTCCCATTGAAAAGGCGGCCGCACTCCGGCCGCCCAGCACTCTCTCACTTCTGGCCAGGGAACGTGGAAGGCGCACCGACAGGGGACCGGCCAGGGAGGGCGAGTGAAAGAAGGAAATAAGAAAGAAAGGGAGTTAACAAAATAATAAAAAAACAGCCTGAGCCACGGCTGGAGAGACCGAGGCCCGGCGCAAGAGAGCGCAGTCATAGGGGGCGAAGAACGGGAGGCTCAACAGACGGTGCTCACCACTGACTTTTGCTTCTTCGGCTTTTTTTTTTTTTTTTAAACAAGAAGGCGCTAGCGGCAGCCTCACACGCGAGCGCCACGCGAGTCTCCTGAAGCCAACCCCGCGAAGGGAGGAGGGGAGGGGAGGAGGTGGAGTGGAGGGAGGAGGAAAAGCTTTTGCACCTTCTTTGCTCCCACCCTAAGAAGTCTCCCGGGGAATTTTTTTTTTTTTTTTTAACTTCCCTCCGGCCTCCCTCTTCCTCTCTCCCCTTCTTTCCCTCTCTGTTCGTGCGCCCAAGTCCTGTCTGCGTCGCCTCGCGCGTCCGCACCTCGCGTCCCCGCTTGCTCCCATTCTGCGACTCCTTGGCGGCCGCTGCGCATGGAGAGCTCTGCCAAGATGGAGAGCGGCGGCGCCGGCCAGCAGCCCCAGCCGCAGCCCCAGCAGCCCTTCCTGCCGCCCGCAGCCTGCTTCTTTGCCACGGCGGCGGCGGCGGCGGCGGCGGCAGCGGCGGCGGCGGCGCAGAGCGCGCAGCAGCAGCAGCAGCAGCAGCAGCCCGCGCCGCATCTGAGCCCGGCGGCCGACGGCCAGCCCTCAGGGGGCGGTCACAAGTCAGCGTCCAAGCAAGTCAAGCGACAGCGCTCGTCCTCGCCCGAACTGATGCGCTGCAAACGCCGGCTCAACTTCAGCGGCTTTGGCTACAGCCTGCCGCAGCAGCAGCCGGCCGCCGTGGCGCGCCGCAACGAGCGCGAGCGCAACCGCGTCAAGCTGGTCAACCTGGGCTTTGCCACCCTTCGGGAACACGTCCCCAACGGCGCCGCCAACAAGAAGATGAGCAAGGTGGAGACGCTGCGCTCCGCGGTCGAGTACATACGCGCACTGCAGCAGCTGCTGGACGAGCACGACGCGGTGAGCGCCGCCTTCCAGGCTGGCGTCCTGTCGCCCACCATCTCCCCCAACTACTCCAACGACTTGAACTCCATGGCCGGCTCGCCGGTCTCCTCCTACTCGTCAGACGAGGGCTCTTACGACCCACTCAGCCCCGAGGAACAAGAGCTGCTCGACTTCACCAACTGGTTCTGAAGGGCTCGGCCTGGTCAGGCCCTGATGCGAACGGACTTTGGAAGCAGGTAGGTCGCATTTGGGAGCGAACAGAATGATTTTCTTACCTTCCTTCTTTTTCCTCCGTCTTAGTGTCTGGAGGACGGAGACTGTCTCCACGGAGATTGGGGGTGGGGGGAGATTGGCTGCTGATTTAAAAAAAAATTGTTAAAGTTTGTCGACTTCAAATGCTGCTTGGTTTGTTTCAGTATTGGCCCCTGGGAGTGGCTTTCCCTAGTTCTCCAAGGACTGAGGGTGGAGTGAGGTGGAGGGCTGCCGGAGACTCGAGTACCCCGACCTGTCAAAAGAGATGCTCTACCTGACAGATCCTTTTCCAAACCTTCACCTTCCCCCGCCGCCATCCTCCAAGTTCACACTAACCTCTTCCCTTCTTCTTAAGTTATAGGGTGACCGCACAACCTGCATCTTTAGTGCTTTGTCAGCGATCTTGAAGGGAGAAAAAAAGAAAAAAAGAAGAAGAGAAGAAGGAAAGAAAAATGAAACAAAATAAAATCAGGCAACCAACCCCAAGACCAACTAAGCCATGCATGCCTGAGAAGCAAGGCTCTTGCAAGGCGGGGATACGCTCAGAACTGTGTCTTTGCACTCCAGTCATTAACGGAGCTATGAAGGGTGACTAGAACCTGAGTCAAAGCCCAGAATGCAGCTTGTGTGCATAAGCAGTGGGCTCCTGGCAGAAGGGAGCAGCACAGCCCTACAGAAACTCCCACCCACCAGTAACAGGCAGAACTGAAAGCACTTGCTAGGGTGCCTTCACCTCCCTGCCCTCTCTGAAAGCGCAGTTCTTAGCCCTGTAGAAATGGGTTAGTGTCTTTCATCTCAGTATCCCCCATCCCAGTAAGCTGTGGACATTTGTCTGCAGTGAAATCATGCTCTACTCAGTCCTTTGAAACTCAGATCCTCCTGGGGTGGGGGTGGGGGGACTCCCTAAATCCCATTTCCTCACACCATCTTTTCTACCATTTTCGTCATAGAATGCTTCCAATCTTTTGTGAATTTTTTTATTATAAGAAAAATCTATTTGTATCTATCCTAACCAGTTTGGGGATATATTAAGATATTTTTGTACATAAGAGAGAAAGAGAGAAAAAATTTATAGAGTTTTGTACAAATGGTTTAAAATGTGTATATCTTGATACTTTAACATGTAATGCTATTACCTCTGCATATTTTAGATGTGTAGTTCACGTTACAACTGCCATTCCCCCTATGTGGTTTTGTAAAGAACTCTCCTCACAGGTGAGATCAAAAGGCCACCAGATGAACTTCAGCACCAATGTGTCTTACTTTATAGAAACTTTGTTAATGTATTAATGATGTTATTAAATACTGTTCAAAAAGAACAAAGTTTATGCAGCTACTGTCCAAACGTAAAGTGTGGCAGCCAGTTGGTTTTGATAGGTTGCCCTTTGGGAAATTTCTATCACTGCCTTTTTTTTTTCTTACTGTTTTATTACAAACTTACAAGAAACGTGTATAACCCTGTTTTATACAAACTAGTTTCGTAATAAAACTTTTTTCTTTTTTTACAAATGAAAATAATCAGCTGCCTCCAAGTCTTCCTTGACTCCACTGTCCCTGTCCAAGTTATTTTCGAAATGCCAAAGGGAAGGAGTGGGTGGTGGACAAGAGGGTGGTATAAAACATGCCAAGGGGCAGAAATGACAAAGATAAGTGCTATGACCAGTCCTACCCGAGGTGACTCTATGATGAATGCAGGGGGAAAGACTTGCATAAGCAAAGACCGCTTTCTTCCCTTTTTATGCTGCAAGCACACACACCTCAAGAACAGGTACTTATAATGGCTGTGATGTCTTTTGATGGGTTGATTGTGCATTTTTAAAATCCCCTGGAAAGTGAACTGGAAAGAGAGGGTCCTCACCTTACTTTCTAACCCTTACCCCAATTTGGGATTTCTTTTTGTGAAACTGGAAAGGCTGGATGGGATCATGGACATTAGGGGTGGATGGAAGGCTGGTAGTACTGGAGCCTGGGCATGGGGGTGGTAGCATCCCCCTCCCCACCGCCCGCCGTTCTCCCAGTGGTGGGTGTGTTCTTCCTTCACTCCTAGGCACACATTTTCTCTTCCTTTGCCCCACTCCACACACTTTCCATGTTGATTTTAAGTAAAGGACACGTATGATATGAATTCCTTGCAGAAGGAGTTAGATTTAAATGAATGAAAGCCTTAGAAATGTGTGGTCGCTTTGAGACACTGGCCTATCTAAGCTTGTGACTCTATCCGAATAGCGTGAGCTGCGTGTAAAAGTACCCAATTACCAAGATTCAAAAAGAAATTGGTGGGTTTTTGGCTGGCTTGCTTCTTGTCAGTTAGCAAGGACGTGATCAGAATCCTACCCCCTCTCTCGCCAGCTCCTAGCTCGCCGCCTGCATTACTTGCAGATTCAGTTTGCGTGTCTCCAGCCAAGCGGAAAGCCTAGCGCAAAATGCATCTTACAAAACCCAACAAAGAACGGAGAGCCAGCACGTCTTCCAGAGTTAAAAATCTAGTCTGTGTTGGTACATCTATACCATTTAGTGGCACAGAATAATCATTTTTTAAAGCCGCGATGCACGGAGCACGCCACAGCGTCTGATGTCATTTTGCTAAATGACCCTCTATAGAATGCACATTGAAGCTTCAGTCCCTTTCAAAGAGATGAGCGTAATTAAGGGGAAAAAAAAATCAGTAAATTCCTCATCGCCATAAATAATCGGACTTTCTGCCAGCAGTGGGCCAATTTAGAGCTTACTTGAGGGAAGTAATGCCTTTGTGATGCCTGCTTTTATTTTTATCTTCTCATTTGGAGGACCAGAGCTGGAGGTCCCCCCCCCCATTTCTTTTTCTTTTAATTTAGCTCCTTTGCAAGTTTCCAGATAAGGTATGCAAAGAAAGTGTAGCAAGTCATTTATGGCTATGAATATAACATTAGGATAATGTTTCAGCCCCCACAAAGGGGATTTTTCCCCCCTTCTCCTTCTGAAGACAGGTGTTCTTTTACTCACTTCTGAATGGGAAATATCCAGTCTCGTTAAACTCGAGGCAAAGTTAGCCGTTGTTTGCCACAATGCGAAGGCAAACTCTAAAAATTCACAAAAACACACACAATTTTGCCGAAGCTAGGAAAGGGCAAAGCGGGGATTGGGCAAAATCTCATTACATCTGCTCTAATCGCTTAGCAACACAAAGCCGGGGCTTGTGCGGGGAAGGGAAGCCATTCACAGTGCTCTGACAGGCCGCATTCAGCCAGCATTAGTCAGCTCCATAAATCACCGCTGCCCATTGGCTGCGCGGCGGGCTTTGCAGCGGCCCTGGGCTGTCAGCGAAATACAAAATGTAGACCCCAGAGGCTAGCAATCGCGGCCTCTCCCCTGTCCTAGCCCCCACCTCACTTTTTTTTTTTTTTTTTTTTTTTTTGGAGGAGGGTACTGGAGAAGAAAACTGCCTTGACTTTACTGACTGAGAAATCTCACCTATTCAAAAAGTGGCCGGGAGACCCCTGAGTTAAGACTGGAGACACGCCTGAAATTGACAAGAAGGAGGGGGCAGTGCGGGAAAGAAAAGGCAGACCTGCCCCTGGCTGCCGAACTGCTGGACCCGAGCACTATCAGAGGCTGGAGCTGGAGCCACCAGGATGCACATTGCACCTCCGTGACAAAGACTTTTAAAACTTTTAAATTGGGAGTAGAACTGGAGAAGAACTTATCTCAAGTTCACATCAGGTAGGCCCACCAAAGAAGAGAAGATACCAGTCTGCTCTCTGCATCCAGCAAGCATCAAAGGAAAAGGACTGAGATGTAATAAGAAGGAGGGAGTGGAATGTACATTCCCACCTGGCTGTTATTGCAGACCTGGGGCTGTTGGAACACAGAAGCAGCAGCAATTCAATTCCTTCCCAGCTTAAGTGTTCCTGTTTGTAACATGGGGTTGATGGGACCCACAGCAGCACGAGGAGACAATGTAAAGCAGTTAGCACTTGCCTTGTGGGGGAGGTTACAAGCTCTATGTAAATGTGAGTGCCTGTAGTTGTTATTCTCGACTTCCAGCCCTGCCTCTCATTTTCATAGGACTGGTCCACAGATGCATCTAAATCACAGCCTAGATTTGAGACTTACCCATAAACCACACAGAAAGAAGTTTGGCAGTAGATGTGGAGTTAAGTTTGGCTTAACTGGGAGGGTCAGGTCACCTTACTTCAAATGTCACCTCCTCCCAGAAGTTTCCCTGAACACTCTGTCTAAAGCAGCTTTCCCCCTGGCCACCCTCACTCTCTATCCATTCCGCTGTTTCTCCTTCCTGGCATTAACTACTATGTGAAAAAACTATCTTTGGTCATATGATTGCTCTCAACTGCCCCCCTGCTAGAGGGTAAACTCCAGGAGGACAGAGACCATACCTGTCTTGTGCACTGGCATCTCCACAGCCCCTGGGGAGACAGGTATTTGCTGACTGAATGGATGGTCTGCCCTGTCAGATTGAGGGCAGTGCTGCTTATCTTCCTTTCCTCCTCCAAACCCATCTTCTCTGCTCTGCTTTGTCTTTCAGGAGGCTGGTTGTTATGGACCTCATCACTAGGGCTCCCTTGACCTCTGGCTTTCTGTTGGGTTTGGCCAGTGGAAGGCACCAATAGGAGATTGCAAGGTAGTAAGGGAGGTAGGTTGGGTCCTTTATACCCCTGTTCCTCACCGCTTGTGCTCAGTTGCTCTGACAGTGACTCTGCTCCTGGATCTAAGGCTACAGCTCTTGTCAGAAGGCCTCTCTCCCAGAACAGATCTTGCTGAGATGTAGTGACAGCTTCCTCCTCTTGCTTCTTCAGGCACAGAGGAGGTAATGGCTCCCTCTTGTTAGTAGTCTCAGGGTGCTGCACCATTTTGCTTCCCTTAGCCCCACCCACCTCTCCTCTTTCCATTAAACTCTTTTCATTTACCCTTTCAAGCGGGCCATCTGGTTCTGTTGACCTTGGCTGGCGCATGGACTACTCTCCCACAGGATCTCGGGGATGTATCAGTTTTGTGTAAAATTTCCGGGGACACACAGGGTTATCAGTAGGAAACTAGGGCAGAAGTGAACCTAATTCTGTTCTAAACCTAACTTTGGAAAATGAGTTCTTTTTGAGCTAAGAATGACTTACCCCAAGGATCGCAAAAGAAGTCAGTTATAGGGTTCTCTTCTGGAAAATGAAGATAATAGCTTCCCTTGATAAACAGAAAACGAAAAGGTTTTAAAGTTATCAATGCAAGAAATACCAGTGCAAGAGACAACTGCTTTTCTTGATCTTCCTGAACCACGCAGAAAGGTGGTGCTGGAGGCTTTGGTACCAAGATAAACAAAGACCATGCTTCGGTGGGGAAGCCATTCATTCATTCACTCAGGCATTTATGTACTCATTTAGAAATGGAGGAACAAATTATTAAATTTAGTCAACATTTCTAGGACTTGTCTATATTTATATCTTTTAGAGTGAGCTCTCCGAGAAGCTTGTTTTATTGCAGACTCTTTTTAAAACACTATGGATGTGTCTCTGATATAGTGAATGCCCTCAACCGTATTTTCCTCTCCCTATTGTTGAGACGTCTCTCAACTTTTTTCTCCCGGTTTCCACTCCTGGGCCAAGAAATGATCCGTTTTCGGATTCCCCCAGAAACTCCAGGTTATCAAAGTCGAAGGTGGCGTGGGGGGGGGGGCGCGTGGATTCGCTGGCACTAACGTTCTCTTCCCGCTGCGCCGGCGAAGGGTTGGTCTCTAAGGCAGGTCGAAGTTATATTCCTTCTTCCTTTGTATGCAAGATTAGGTTGTTACAAAAGAGGGTGTGTAGGTTAATGGCAGGAAGCAAGTTGCTGCGCAGAGCGCGGGCCCCGAGCGCGTGTCAGGTTTAATGATTTATTCAAGCTGCAGCGCATCTGGGCGTTGATTGGCTGCAGGCATGCGTCCGCTGTCAGCTGCGCGCGCCGGCCTCGCCCGGCTACCTGACCGCAGGGGTGGGGCTGGGGGGGCTGCTGGGGGCTGGTGGGGAGAGGGGGGCGTGGGCGCCGAAGGAGCCCGGAGGTGTGAAAGGGAATAAGAGGCAGGAGGTGGGCGAGAGGGGAAGGGAGAGAGAGGAAAGGGAGAGAACAAGGGGAAGAGAGATTGGGATGGGGTGGGGCTGGGGGGGCGGGGGCAGACGGAAGAGAGGAGGAAGAACAACTCCGAAATGAAGTCCCGGGTAGAGAGGAGAGGAGAGACAGAGATGTGGAGCGAGCACAGAAGAGGAGAAAAGCAGAAGGAGAAAGAGACAAAGAAGGAGAGGGAAGAAGAATGAATGGGAGAATAGGGAGAGTTTGGAGAGGGGAGTGGGACGCGCTCCCAGAACGCCCCACGTGCGCCCCCCCTCCAGGCAGCCTGCAGGCGGCCGCTCACAAAGCCGCCTTTGATGCGCGGGCTACCAGGGCTATTTTGGGAATGAGATGGGGAGAAAAGGCGCCAACCCACACTCCTTGAAGGGAGTCACTTTCTGCAAAGTACGCTGGAGAGGACTGGGCCCTGGTCCGGGCAGTCAGGGCAGGAAGTGGATGCCGGGGACAAAAGCTCGGCACCTGCCAAAAGCAAGAGCGCTTGGAGAGCACCTCCCCCCGCCGCCCCCTCCCCGCGCCCTGCTCCCCTGAGGGCCGGCGGTAGGCTGCGCCGCCGCACTCGAGCGCTCCCCAGCCCGGCGGGTTGCAGGCACTGCGGCCGCGGCTCAGCCCACCCTCCCAGAGACTCCGTGCCAGGATCACTCTGCCTGCCTTTCTTTGGGTCTTTCCCCGTCTTTGAGTCACTTTCTCTTTCTCCTCTCTCACTTCCCTTTCTCCCTTTCTTTCTTCTCCTCTCCTTTCTGCACTCATTTACTCTCTCGCGGTTTTCCCATCATTATTTACAGTTCACAACAACACCCAAACATCTCTAGATTGGAGCCCTACTCCAGTCAATGGGCCCTTTGGAAGGAGGGAATGGAGTGAGGAGAAAGAGAAGAAGAAAAGTATTGGGCGGTAAAGGGAGTGTGGCTTTGAAAATCAAATGAGAAAACCAGCCCACTGTGTGAATTTTCCTGGATAAAGTTGTTCAACCTAAAGTTGTTCACCATTAGAGTGGCTGCTGGTGCTGGGAGTTGGAAATTCTATCAGTAACCACCCCTCTTCCAAGACCAAGAGAGAAATAAGGCTGGCTTCCCCCTCACCCCCAGCCCTCTCTTCCCATCTCCAGTACACTCAGCCCTGGCCTCCCCCGGCTATCGCTCTTCACTAGGAAAAACAGTCTGTCCCCATTGTCCAGGTGCCAGCAGGGCCTTTGGCGAAAGGGAGGCCGGCCAGCCCTCTGATCAAACTCAAAGGTTAGTTAAAAGACAAAAACAGCTGAAAGTCTTCATGAATAATGCCGGGCCAGCCCCCCTTGCCCCCCCAGCTCAGTGTAGTGCAAGCCCCGCTCAATGCCCTACCACTTTGTTATGCTGCTCGCCTAAGTCAGAATTTCACAGAAAGACCGAGAAGAAAAGCTCCCACAATTAGGGGTCGCCTGTCAGAAAACATTAACGCCTTCCTCTCCCAGCCTGTCAGGCCTGCTGCAGATACAAACCGCCATGGCGAATTGGCCCTCCACCCCGTGAGGCACCCGCCAGCCAAAGGAGCAGAGATTTGAAAGCTGAAGGAGTTGGAGCCCGCCTAAGTGTGGTTTCTGTAGTGTCAGGGTGTGCAAAGATACCCCCAGCTGCTTCTTTCTAAGAGTCAGGGCAAGATGCCTGGGAGGGGTCATACAAGGTAGTCCTGTGGATGGGTGCATGGAAAGCACTCCCAGACCAGGGCAGTGTAGGAGGCCCGTTTCTTGCAATGACCATGGTTAAAAATCTACACATATGACCACCCCCTCATCTCCCCTGATTGAGCATTTTCCAAGTGCCAGGCATCTAATTTTGTTCATAATCAGAGCAATCCTACAAAGTGTTGTATTATCATTTTTACCTTATAGAGGAAAAAAAAATGAGGGGCTCAGAGAAATTATACAACTTCTCCATGCTCACATAGCTTGGTAGTGGCAGAATCAGGATTGAAATTCAGTTTTGCCTGACTCCAAATTCCATGTTCTTTCAACCATAATCTAGCCGGCAGATTTTCCAAGAAGATCGAGAGATCAACTTTGTTTGTCCACTTCTGAAAACATGACTGACATGTGAGATGTTCTTAGCCATCTTTCTTATATTACCAAGAATATTTCCTGTTTCTAGAACAGCATGCTTGACTCTCAAAAATCTGTGGAAGGAAAGAAAGAAGAAAGGAGGGATTCCTTAGAATGGTGCTTTTGATTTTCTTTGAGCATAATTTTGTTCCAAAAGATATTTGATTTTGGGGTCTAGAAATCTGGTTGGGATTCTCCATGTACCATCAATTAACTAGGGAGTTGAATCTTTCTTTCCTTATCTGCATAAATGGAGATACTAATACTTATCTGTGAGGGGAATTGGAAAGACAGAATATGTGTAACAGGAAAAGTGCCTTGCATGGAATCTAGCACATTCACTTGAGGGGCACCGGGGAGGTACAGTTGGTTAATGACTGACTCTTGATTTTGGTTCAGTTCATGATCTCAGGGTCATGGAATTGAGCCCCATGAGGAGCCCCCCATGTCAGGCTCTGCCCTGGTTGGAACCTGCTTAAGATTGTCTCCTTTGCCCTCTGCCCCTCCCCACCTCTCTTAAAAGGAAGGAAGGAAGGAAGGAAGGAAGGAAGGGAGAAAAAAGAAAATTCACTTGAAAATTAAAATTAGAGTCTTTGTGTGTGTGTGTGTGTGTGTGTGTGTGTGTACGAGGAAAATAAATGCCACACAGGCAATTACATCCATGAAACAAAAATGATCCATGGATACAATGATGGCGGTAGCTAAGTCTTCAGGCAATTTTGTATTCTGTTGTTCTGTGGTGTTCACAACCTGGGGATGGTATGAGCTAAAGCAGAATCTCTTCGGGAGAATGTCTGGTGGTGTGGAAGAGTTTCAGGGCCTCCAAGAGTGAGGAGTCACCCTCTAGTAAGAGCAGAATGGTTTTGCTATTGCTTATTGCTCTCTGGTGAGGCAGACAGGAAATTACCAGCTCATTTTGTGGAAGGCAAAAATGAAGTTCTAAGAAGTGATAGCTTTGCTAGAAGCAAGCAAGCACTAGAAGTTAGAACTGGCCTTTGTGCTTTCCTCCTAGGAGCCTTATCCTCTCAGCATTTGAGGGTGATTCAGAACTTTGGCCTCCTCTCGGAGCTTCAGAAGGAAAATTTTCAGAAAATCATTCTTAGAAATTCAAGGGATGGCCTTCATTCCCATTGCATCTCCCACTGTTGAGATTAATTAAATTTGCATCAACTCCCAAGTGTCTGGGTTTGCTGTCACCCCTTTGCTGTAATTCCACCTACCAGCAGCTCATCCAAGTTCCTAAACACCAATTTAAAAAAAAAAAAAAAGAAAGAGAGAAAGGGAGGAAGGGAAGAAGAGGAAGGAAGGAAGGAAGGAAAGAAGGAAGGAAGGAAGGAAAGCCAGCAAAGCTTTAGTTTATAATTCTAGGAATCTTTAATAATTCTGCAACAGTCAGTCAGCTTCTCCTTCGTTGTTTTTCCACTGATTCTTTGTGGGAATGCTTTGGTTTCCAGAGAACAGGGATGCTCTGCATGTCCTTTGTCTCTCCCACATGTTTCTTTTCTCCTCATTCTCTGAGCAACCTTCTTCATCTTCCAGAAGACAGAGTCTGTCCTTGATAAATTATCATTACCTCATGGACTGCTGGCCGAAATAATGGAGGAGTGTAAGCACAAGGTCTAGTTTGAGCATATTTAATGAAAGTATGACATTGCCTGAAGATGTTCAGAATGCAGTCATGTTTGAAACACAGGTCAACCTTAGGAGCACCCCCCACAAGCACATGATAGAACACTGCTGAAGTGAGACCTGTGATTTATAGAGCTACAGTGATGCAGCCAGTCATAGTTTATACGAACTAAGGATGAGAGCTTTTCCTTGAAAAAACAGCAGAAGCAAACATTGAAGCCCCAGAAGGGGGCCAGGCTGGACCAGTCCCCCTTCAGCATTCAGACAGTTCATCATGTCTCCACTTCTCAAGGGAATGGAAGCAAGGCTTGGAGACAATGCAGTGCCCACATTGGGTTCTTTCTCCGAACAGTCCTTTCCTGGTGGAGTGGCCCAGAAGCCTCCTCTGGACCCACCTCCCCATCTTCAGGAATATCACCTGCTTCACTGGGACACACAAAGAGCATTAATTTTGCAGTATCTAAAGATGGTAAACATTTCAGTGAACAGCTTATTTGTCACCAGAGATTCTCTACAGATGAAAATAGACATGCTAATTCTAATTCTTGGTACTTTTCCTAAGGAAGAAAAAAAATCAGATATGCTCAAAAGACACACAATGAAGAGTGTTGTAGTAATATTATTATTTTTATAGTGTTGAAAATATAAAACAACCTGTAACTTTACTATTGGAGTTCTGGTTCAAATAAATATTGGCAGGATTATACGATGGCATATTGTACAGAATTGTAAATGGGATATATATTTATGAGCATTTATGTAGATTTATAGATCTGTGATATAATAACTATTTTTTCATAAGTGAAAACAATAGCCATCACCTATAATTCTATCAACCAGAGAAAATGAGTCAATGTACAATTACCTATTTATTTTTTGATGAAGTGGCTTCATATAACTCACTTTTCTACATAAAATATGAACATAAATCAGTTTAGTTATTAACTCAACAAATATCTTCCTAAGCCCTATTCTAAGCCCTCACGATACCATAGTGAAAGACCAACATGACCACCCCCCTTTCAGTTTGTGGGGTAAGAGAGACTTTAAAAATCTTATAGTTACATGTTTCTGATTCATCATAGTCTTCTGTGACAAAAAATAATTTCAAATGTTCATTGAATGTACCATAATATTTTAACCAATCTGGGTATTTTTATACAGGGATTTCTTTATTTTTTGCTTTGTGAATAAATCCTGTGATGAAAAACTTTATAACCAAACAATTATGCATGATTATGTCCTGAGGACGTATCTAAGAAGGAGAATTGTTCTGTTAAAGGAAATGTGTTTTCTGAGAAAAGACTTTTGGATTCATGTTACCTGATTGTTTTCAGAAAAGCTGAATCAGTTACATTCTCACCAGCAAGGATGAGGAGGACAAACTCCCTCATGGCCTCATGAGGTATGATTATATTTTAAACAGGCAAACAAACAACTTTACCAATTTTTTTAAAGTGACGCCTCCTTCTTTCATTCGGCTTGTCTTACATTGTTAGTGACATTTGATTTTTTTTTTTCATATTTACTTACACCAGCGATTCTCATACACTAGACTGCATTATAATAAAGCTGCATTATAATAAATGGGGGGCCTATCTGCTTAAAATACATATTCCTGGGAGTCTAATTAAATAAGTGGTTCTGAGATAAGGCCAGTTTGTGGAAAGTGATTGTAACGTTAGCCCTTCTGGGGGAAGAATTCAGATAACCAGCTTTAGAAGTAACAACTGTGAATGAGATAAAATGACCAATAGCATAAAGGTGATTTATATCCCAAACTTACATTTCCAAAGTTCCAGGGGTTGAATGTCTCCGACGGTAATCCATAGGTAGGGAATGTGAAGGATTATTTTGGATTCTGAGTCCCAGAGTGTTCCTGCCTCTCTCGTTTCCAGCCTCTTCCCATTCATGCTGACCTCCCAGCCCTGCTCCCCACCTGCTGCTGGCCTAGAGAAGAAAGCCATTTCCATTGGCCTTGGCTGCCTGGGGAGATCTATATTACTCTGGGGAAGACAAGAGCTGTCCCCATCTTGGTAAAGTGTGAAATTCGGTTTTGATTGCAAAGGGAAGCCATTTCAATGGGATTACACCGTGACCATGTAGATTAAACTCAGCCATATGGCCTAGGATGCTTCTTCCTACTGCCAGGTAACTGCATTGCTAATGACGTGGTAATGACATTTTCAAATGAAAAAATAAGGCCACCTGGACTGGAATAAAGGAAGCAAAAAATGACAAGATGCCGGTAAACATGAACAGAGCTCTCAACCCTCTGTGGGCTTTGAGGAATTTATAAGTATAACCAAAATGAGCATGTCCCTGGTATTATGAAAGAGCTCTGCTTGCTTGGCGTAGTAGAGAGAATTTCCATGTTTGCATCAAAAGGGACTCCAAGGGTCAACTGAAAGAGATTGCTTGACTTCACTCAGCCTCAGTTTCTTCATCTGTTAAATGGGCATAAAGACACACTTTGCAGGGGTGTCAGAAGAACAAAACAGGTTATGTGATGGTGATTTGTAATCTGCTATTTGCTCTACACAGGTTTTTAAAAAAAGACGGTTTTATTGGTCTGAGCTCTCAGTTACAAGCAAAAGAGATAAACTGACTGGCTTACACTGAAAGAAACTTATTGAAAGGCTTTCAGTTTTTTAGAGCAACTGGAAAGGCTGATTCCAAGGGTCAGAGATGAGGCTGGACAGCAGTCACAATCATGGTTAAAATAATTCCCTGTAATAGTTGGGTGAAGTTGTAGCCAATTCTGCCTCCAGCCTCTGGATACCACCATTTATGCTGTCACCATCCCCAGAACCAGACACTGGATGTCCCACTGGCACCATGGAGCCATTGCCAGGAAATTGCCTGGCTATAGCCATGGTCCCACCTGCCGTTGTGACAAAGATGAATTCTCTGCTATCTCTGTTCTTTGTGCCAGTAGCTATCAAGTCCACATCTGGGGTGGGAGCTTCTCATTGGTTGAGACACAGATGCAAGGGAGACCAGGAAAATGGTATCTGGCCTTGCCCACTTTTATAGTAGGAGACGGGCTCTGCTTTCTACCAAAATGCTGAAGAGCACTCAAGGAAAGGGCACTCAGATGTCAGGTAGCCCAAAACAAAACAAAATAACAAAAAACGACAAACAGCTGTCAACCAGGGGTCATCAAACTATTTCTGTAAAGGGTGACAAATAGAGGGGCTTCTGGGTGGTTCAAGTCTGTTAAGCATCCAGCTCTTGATTTCAGCTCAGGTCATCATCTCAGGATTGTGAGATCCAGCCCCACATGGGCTGTGCACTCAGTGGGAAGTCTGCTTGAGGTTCTCTAACTCTCCCTCTGCCCCTCCCTTGATCTAGTTCATATAAATTAAAAATAAATAAATAAATAAATAAATAAATAAATAAATAAAACAGGTAACAAGTAGATATTTTCTGCAACTGTAGTGTAAGAGAAGCAGAAACAATATATAAATGAAAGTGTGGTTGTGTCCTATTAAAACTTTATTTACAAAGACAAGATTTGGCTTTCAGGCCATCGTTTACAGATATTTGCTTTAGAGTGATGATGATGGTGACAAGTGGGGTAACTTTAGAAACTGTCCTTTGAGTCCTTGCTGGACATGGATGCAGCTGGAGATAGTAGCAATATTTACATTGTGCTCTGGCAAGACATCTCTCCTCATTCAGTTCTCTTGCCACTCCTAACTGTTGGTTTCTCTGTGAAAATCATTTCCTAGTTAGGGGGTTAAAAACAGATAAGCTATTTACATCCAAATAGAACTGAAGTTCAGATCTAAGCATTAGTTGAGAGGCTAATTTCCAGGTGAGCAGTATGGCAGAGGAGAAGGAACAAAAGAAGGACCTTCTTCAGTCCCTGCCTTCCTACACAGTCACCCCTACTGCCCTCTGGGTCTTGCAGGTGGTTCTCTCTCCAGCTCTGCTCCATCTTTTAAGTCAAGTGCCATTATTGTTTGACATGGATGGTAGCAGAAGAGCCCTTAGTTGACTCCAGGAGACTGGGGATTAGTTTCTTCCTGGGGCCTGTCAGATACACTGATGAAATAATCAGTAGCTTCTTATATTTTCTCTGTGACATTCCCATAGACTGGTTTATGTGACCTGGGGGATGGGTGGGATGGGAGTCAGTCCTATGGACTTAATGACCAATCATCACAGGTGAATGTGAGCTGTCATATAGATGGAATAACTCCTTGATGGAAAAGATCGTTTCCTTCTCTTCATCATTCATTTAACTCATAGGGATTGTGATCCTAAAATATGTCATGTCCACATTGGGCACTGGGGCTATAAAGATGAATAAAATATGGTCTCTGTCCTGGAAGATTGCAATTAGTTTTATCATTATAAGCAAGCTCTTTTCCAGAAGCAGTCATTTATTATATCTGGTTCTCCCAAGGGTACTAAATGTTGCAGGGAAATGGGCTTATTCATCACTATATGGGGGAGGTCAGGCAACAATTTTATCAGAAATACCTTGGATGGCACGTGCAGAATACCCAACCTGTGATGGTGAAATCAAATATGAGGGACTTGCCCCTTCCTTTTTCCTCCCTCCCTCCCTCCCTCTCTTCCTTCCCTCCCTTCTTCCCTTCCTTTCTCTCTGAGCAAGAAGTCTGGCAGTAGGAATTGGGGTTGGTATAATGGCTCAGGGTGCTCTCAGGCCACAGGTGCTGACTAGCTTTCCATTCTTACTTAGCATTTTGCTGGGTGCCTTGTGGCCCCAGGATGACTGCTCCATCTCTAGATTATATCTGGTTTCTAAGACAAGAAAGGCGAGGATAAAGAGGAGGGCTGTGCCAGCTGAAGCTGTTCTCCCCTAAAGTGTTTTCTTGAAACTTCCTCCATAAACCCCAATTGTATCTCTTTGGCCAGAACAATATCAAATGGCTAATGGAATGGGGCAAATGTAGCCAGAAATGGATTTTTAAGCCATGAACATGGTTGCTTCAAACACAAATGGGAGTCTGTTAGCAAGGAAGAAGAGGAGGATGAATATTGGGTATCAAAGAGATTCAAGGCCCCTCTACAGTAGATTCTATACCAAGAACCACTTTATACTGGGGCGTCTAGGTGGGGGCTTCTTACTTTGGCTCAGAGGCTCAGGTCACAAACTCAGAGTCCTGAGATTGAGCCATTGTGGAGCCCAAGTTCAGTGGGGAGTCTGCTTGTCCTTCTACATCCCACCCCCATACTCTCGCTCTCTCTCTCTCAAATAAATAAATAAAATCTAAGAAAAAGAGAGAGAGAGAGAGAGACACTTTACACCAATTCAAGGATCCCACCACCAAGCTCTCAGTCCTTTCAGTTTTCCTTATTTGTCTATACTTTTAAGTTGCAAACCAGACCAGATTTCTCAACACAACATCATCAGTTTCATTTGTGGAGACACTGGGTATTTAAAGGTCTCCTCGTTTAACCCTCTGAGCAAAAAGTGGCGAAATGGAGGCCCAGAGATACTACCTGACTTACCCAACATCACACAATTAGGAAGGGGTATTTCTAAGATTAGAACCCGTGGAGAGGCTGCCAGGTATAACTTTCAAAGGAATATATTCTCAGTAGGATTTCAAGATGGAAAGACGTACAAACCATCAAGGCCAGGTGGAATCTTTTCTAATCGGTTCCTTGATTGGTGGATTCTGCATTTAAGCCCATGACACTGACATTGGTGTTAGAACTCCACATTCAGTCCTTCCTATCTTTGCCCATTCGTAGAGCCTCTAAGGGTCTTAATTCAGCTCTCATTAGTTATTTAAGAGGTCTTGAAAGAACATGCCAAACTTGTTTTCCAAATCTGGGTTTCTGATGTTGTCACCCACCCAGTATCTTCAACCAAAAACCCAAGAGTCATTTCCAAGATTCTCTCTTGCATTCTCTCCAACTGGCAGCCAGTGAGCATCACTAAATCCAAAAGGTTCTATATGGTATCTGAAAAATCAGTGGAAACAGGGAACTATTCAGTTTATTGATTGATCTCCTTCCTCAGATTAAAGATTAGACCTATTAGGCTTTAGTTTGGAGATATTTTGCCTGTGAAAGTGTCTGGAAGTTGAAGGAAATGTATAGAATATGTTACTTGAAAATGTAAAAAATATATTGTTTAAACATATTTTTTCTCTGTTTCCAGAGTTTTTAGAGACCCTGTATTTATCTCAGATTCAGCCCCTGATTTCCCAGCCCCATGGCTTCTATCTTTGTTTAGGACCTTCTCATTTCTCCCTGGGTCTCTGTCTTTGAGATCAACCCCTTGTTTGTGTCACATCCAATTCATACCGCAGACAGCAGAGTACTTTAAAAACAATATGCAGACCACATCATTGCCACTGGAGTGATCACTCTGAAGTGTGACCATATATCTTTTATGGTTTTCCCACTGCCCATGATACTACATCACTTATGAAAGGTTGATAACCTAGCTCCTGCCTACAGTCTCAAGCGGATCTTCAATCATCCCTGTTGACCTTTATATCCCAGCAACACCAAACACTTTATAATCCCTTGAATGCTCTCACTTTTTCTCCTCTCATTACCTTTTCACATGCCCTCTTTGTTAGTCTGGTGTATTCATTTACCCTTTAAGTTCTGGCTCAGACATTGCTTCCTCCAGGAAGCCTTCCTTGATCTCACCTTACACAGATCAATCACTTTTTCTCTGGAACTTTTACATATTCTGTTGTTATTTAGTTGCCCTTATCACAATGTTCCCTAATTTATTTGACTACAGCTCTTCCTTTTCTTTGTAAAGAAATGATCAAAACAAAAGGACTTTGAATTGTGTTTAAAATTCAGTAGCGCTGCCCAAATCATTTTTATTAAGTAGACTCTGCTGTATCAGGAAGAGAAATGATGGCAATTTTCATATTGACCACCAGGAGTTACAATGAGCATTTTGTAGCTCTGAGAACAATAGCTCTTAAGAAAAGGAGCCAGGAAACTCCATGATGTTTCTCACTCACTCTAACAATCTGTGAATCCTCATTAATTGTTTAACAATGCTTCACAAGTCTTAAAAGTAACTGAATAAAAGAGGTCATTAGTGTGTGCTTCAAATTAGGGAGAAACCCTCAATTTTCAGAACACAAGAGGAGAACTTTTTTTTTAAGATCTAGAGAACAGTAAGAACATCTGTAGCAAAGTTCAGACTGATTTGGGACTTTTCTTCTCAGCCCAAAAAAATCCAGGTAGCAGGGAAGGGAGAAAGGATGTGGAGAGAATCTAGAAAAAAATGGATTCATATGTTAAAGAGAAACTCATAATTCTGTTCTCCTAATTTTTTTTTCTCCTATAAGAGGAACTTTTATATTTTGAGTTCACAGTAGATTGTTAGATATTTGGTAAAGGAGCTATGTTTGATATCCTCAATGCCTAGTTCAGAAACCATAGTAGGTGCTCAATAAATGAAGATTTTAATTAAATAACATTATCTAGTGGGTGATTGGTTTTGATGAGAAAAGATCTAAAATCAAAGAGAAATAATAGACATGGCAAGAAAAAAACAGTTGCTGTGTGAAATTGCAGGCCACAGGAAATGACCTAGTTCTGTGTTCATGGCCTGACTGGACCTGCGCCCAGCACTGGGGGACATGCGGCCTTTAGGTTCCGAGGCACAGCCCAGTGCAGGAGGATCTGGTACACATCCCATGTCTCAGGCTTATCAGTTCTGGGCTCCATAACTCAAGTTCTGTTTTTCTGGTCGTGTTCCCACCCCCTTTCTTTTGTTGCCTTGCCAGTGACATGCAACTTTTCTCCAGCATTTTATTCTCAACGTTTCTTTTCAAGCAACCTCAGGGAGTCCAGGTGTAGAAGAAGTGCGGGGAAGCCCTCAGCACTGTGTGGGCCCACTGGGAGCAGGGATCCGACATCATTCTTCCTGGTCTCAATTCATATTTTTTTTTTTATTTTGTTCTTGGAACCCTCTTCTTTATAAATCCATTCAGCAATTTTTTTTTTTAATTTATACAAATTCAATGTGTGTGTGGGTTTTGGGTGGGCTGTGGAAATTGATTTACGAGTCAACCACTTTTCTCTTTTCTTGCCATCTCCGCTTGAGTGGTTTGTCGGCCCTGGGCCTTTCTTTCACTGGAGGAGAATAAGGTTGTCTATGGAAGAGGTCAGCATTTCAAATTGGTGGAGTTCAACTGCACAAATGACATAGAACTGACAAGAAAAGACAGGGGGTTTGGAGGTCACAGACTGCATAGGTCTCGCTTAGGGTTTTTGCTTTGTGATGAACCCTGGCACCAAAATGAATTAAATAACAGGCTTAAGGACTATTGAGGGAGGACTGAATGCAAATCAAAGATAAGTAGAAGTTTTCTTTCCTAAAAGGGGACTGATTTTTTTCCTTGCCTCTCCCCCTTCCATATCTACTCCAGCAAGAGCTGCCTGTTAAACATGATTTCGCCAGCATTATGCTGGACGCTTTCACGCCACTACTGCCGCGATGGCCTATCTTGGCCTATGATTAATGACCTGCTAGGCAATTTGGAAGCCATAATAACTCCGCGGTCCGCACACAAACTATATAGTCACATTCCTTTTGCGGATTTGCCAAGCTGTTACCAAGGGGCCCACACAGGAGCCGGATTGCTTGAAAGATAGCAAAGCATTTCTGCGAATGCTATTTGGGTCTTATCTTGCTGGAAAGTGCGATGAGCAGCAGGCTCATTTACAAAATCCAGAGTGCAGATCTCATGGCTTCTTTATTTCAGCCCAGATTAGTGAAAACAAAAAACAAACAAAATTGTGAAAGAAAAAAAGAGGGAGGGAGGGAGGGAAGAGAGGAAGGAAGGAGAAAAAGAAAAGCCTGGTAAAAACCAATGTCTCCATATGGTCTTTAGGTTCTGAGTGATTACAAAGACAGCATATAGTGGTGTTCTCAAGTTTCAAACACAATCATCAATGCCTAATGCTGATAATGCCCTCTAAAAGGAAAGAGATTTTTGAAAAGCCTGTTAGAAACAAAGGCTGCTCTTCAAGTTCACTGTTTGGAACTGTTTGCATGAACACTTCTAAACAGACAACTGGTTTACTGGACTGAAGGAGGATTGGGCTGGGACTCAGAGGGCTGGTGTCTAGTCTCAGTTCAGCCAGTGTCTCGCTCTTTGGCCCTGGATGCCTTTCTTCTCTTCTCTTGGCCGCGGTTAGTTTTGTCGTCAGTTCAATGAGAAGGGTGGGTTGAGCAAACGCTCTAGCAGGCCTTTGCTGGCTCTAGGTTGTATTCATTTAGCAAGTATTTACCGAGGGCCCACCATGTATGTGGCACTCTTTCAGATCTGGAGGTATTTAGGGAAGAAAGCAAAGATCCCTGTGCCACAGAAGCTTACCTCCTAGAGGGATGAGACCATCATAAACAATAAGTAATTGGTAATAAGTAAATGGTATCCATTCATGGGTAAAAAGTGCTTTGGAAAAGGAAAAAGTAGGGCAGAATAAGGGGGAACAGGGACATGTTGGGGTGGGGTTGGATGCAGAGTGCCATATGAAATATGGTTGTCAAAGTAGACCTCCATGGGAAAGTGGGATTTGGCAGTAACCTTCAGGTGATGAGAGGGTCAGCCATGCATTTATCCAAAGGGGAAACATTCTGGCAGAACGAAGTCCTTAACAGTCTGAGAATCTATGGGTCCTGTCATTTTACCTTGATAACCCCTGGATTTCAGTCACTTAGCTGGCTGGTTGCAGCTTTATCACCCAGATTCATAATTCTCAACTATGGCTACATGTTCAAAGTACCTTGGAGACAGAATAATACAGAGGTCTCAGTGCCATGTCCAGAAAATCTGATTTAATTGATATGGGGTGCAGCCTTGGCATGGAGAGTTTACAAACCTCCACAGATGTTTCTAACATGCAACCAAGGTCAAGAACCACTGATCTACCAAGCACGTCAACCCTACCATAAACCTCCCTAAGGCTGTTTGTCACTGAGGAACTCCCTCTTTCAATTCACAATATCAAAGCGACGGTCACCTGGTTCTTGGGCAATATCTCATTTAGAGCTTCTTATGCATAAGCGTTTTATGTAGCACTGGCCATGGAAAGGAGAGCAAGCCTTATGCTATTCGGGAGATGACAGACTGTAACAATTCTTCACTGAGCTTGCAATAGATCAGTAAATCCTGCGTTATCACAAATGTAACTCATTCAGATTATGACTTCATGATATTTGCCATATCCATGTAAAATTGACTCTTGGCTTCTATTTAAATTCTTACTTTGCTGTAGCCCTTATCAATACCTGTGAAATCGATATAAATGAATCACCTTATTAAACAAATCACTTCTCAAAATTTCAAAGTATGCATCTATATGCTAAAGACATTCACTGTCAGCATTGCCTACTATCCATGAAAATGCTTTGCATACCACTTTGTCATACATCAATGAATCTGTCTCTAGGATAGATACTGAAAAGTGAAATTGCTGGGATATAGGGCATTAGCATTTTAATTTTAATATATACTGCCAAATTGGCCTCCAAAAGAACCTCATCAATTTACACCAGACTACAGGATCATGTTCCACTCCTTAGTTGTGTTTTTCATGTAGCGCCACTGTTTGTAGGTAGTGGGTTCATTAAAATCTTCTCACCCACCATGGAAGGGATATATTTGCCTAGACCTATCCACACTCTCATCTGCAGCACAGAGAAGTCTGTTAGAGGCAGTTGGAAACTGGAATTATCTGGCCCAAGCAGGGATGCTACTTCTCATCTGAGCACTGTGCTTTGACCAACTGAACTAAGCAGAGGGCCAGCATTTTAGAGTAAGGGGCAGAAAATCACAGAAGCTGTGAAACTTCCAGCACATTCATGTTGCATTAATGATGACAGAGAACAGAGATCCAAAATAATAGTGGCTAAAATAAGTTTGGAAAATAAGTTCTCATACATAATTGTCAGTATCTAATAACTTCAGGGATAGCCCTGAAGATCTGTGGTGGTAGGAACCCAAACCATTGTATCTTCCTCCACTTTTCTCAAGGTGTTCCTTTGTTCTGTCTGGTCTAAGATGGTGCACCACCACATCCACATGCCAGCTGGGGTGGTGGTGGGTGGGGGATGGTGGAGGAAGACACACCCTGAAGTCACATTTACTCTGCTCATACGCAAAATTTAGTCAATTGGCCACATATATCTGAAAAGGTGTCTGGGAAATGTTGAGTTTTGTTTGTTGGTTGGTTGGTTAATATAGTCACGCACTCAGCTAAAAAAAAAACAGTGGTTCCATTACTGTGACAGAGAAGGCGAGAACAGGTAATGTCAGACAATAGTAATCTTACAGTACATGTCAAAAGGGCCATTACACAGGATCTTAACGATGGAACAAATGGCAAGTGACATATGGAGATTCATTTATGTTTTAAAAAGTGTTTTCAGAGGTGCCTGGGTGGCTCAGTGAGTTAAAGCCTCTTCCTTCCACTCAGGTCATGATCCCGGGGTCCTGGGATTGAGCCCTGCATTGAGGGGGGGGTCTTTGCTCAGCGGGGAGCCTGCTTCCCCCTCTCTCTCTCTGCCTGTCTCTCTGCCTACTTGTGATTTCTCTGTCAAATAAATAAATTAAATATTTTTTAAAGTGTTTTCATATATGTTGTTTCATTTTGCACTCACATAATCCAGTGGATTAGAAAAGTGGGGGGAGGGAAGAACTCAAGAAACTGATGGAATGGACGGTTGAGACAATTGCACTATGAACAAGCACTGTGACTTGCTGTACTTGATTTAAGAGCCTCATTGGGTTGTTACTAAAATACACTCTTATTATCCCAAATGCTTGATTCTGCAGAAGATAGGATTTCTGAGAGAATGGAGATTGATTTTTTTTTTTTTTTGATGGAAACATGAAAGCTAGTTGGAAATAACGAGGTAAAGAGGAAAGGTGAAGATTCAGGGAGGCAATTTTGGGAGCTCAGCAGACAGACAGGACCATGGAGATACATAGCGTTTTGAAGGGCCACACTCAGCTATCTGGGATGATCACTAACATGATGAAGAACTTGCATAGTTGGGATTTATTTTTTAAAGTGGTGTCAGCAGTAGGGCTGATGGATTGGCTGGGTGGCCTGGGGGCAAGGGAGCAAAATAGAGCCCCTGAAGATACTGTTGTTTTATGCTTTGTGTTTTTGTCCGTTCTGTAGTGTTCATCCTTTTCTTTCTCAATGTGGGTCATCCTTCGAGCCTCAGCAGAGAGGTCATCTCTTTTTGGAAACCTCCAACCTCTAGTTAGAATGAATCTCTCCTTCCTTCTCTACCCTTTATTCAACAATTTCTACACTTGATACTTTACTGAAGAAGTTTATAGCATATTAGTGCCCCCAGGATCAGGAACGATATTAGAGTACTTGCATCTTGGTTAATGCTCACCCTGGCTGAATTGAAACCATTCAGTCCTGCATTTTGTTGACACCTCGTGAAAGCAAAAACTAGTATGAGGTGGTAGAAAGCCCTCTAAATCGGTTGTAGCAGTCTGGATTCAAATTCTACCCCAGCTTCTAGGGAGCTCAGAAATCTTGGCCAAGTCATTTCAGCTTTTTTGACATGAATAAACTTGTCTGTTTAATGAGATAAGATACAATGCCTCTTATATCTCAGAGTTAATAATGTCTTTTTTTTAAATGTGTAACCAGAATGTTTAGAAGTTTTAACTGAATAATTATATCAAAAGTATGGGTACAACCCCCGGAAGTTAAAGATTCTTAGAAAGTTACAATAATGAAAACAGTACAGTAATAATTCACTAATTAGTAAATGAATCAATGGAATGGAATACAACATCTTGAAAAATATTTACAAAAAAAGTAGTATGAGAAGTATGGCATTGGCACAAAAACAGATACATGGATCAATGGAATAGAGCAAAAAATCAGAAATGGACCCACAACTGTAAAGTCAACTAAGCTTTAACAAAGCAGGAAAGAATATCTAATGGAAAAAAGACAGTCTCTTCAACAAATGATGTTGTGGAAACTGCAAAACAGCCACATTCAGAAAAATGAAACTGGATCACTTTCTTACACCAGACACAAAAATAAATTCAGAATGGATGAAAGACCTAAATGTGAGACAGGAAGCCATCAAAATCCCAGAGGAGAACATAGACAGCAACTTCAGTGACCTTGGCTATAGCAACTTCTTACTAGAAATGTCTCTGGAGGCAAGGGAAACAAAAACAAAAATGAACTATTGGGACTTCATCAAGATAAACAGCTTTTGCACAGTGAAGGAAACAATCAACAAAACTAAAAGCCTACAGAATGGGAGAAGATATTTCAAATGACATATCCTATAAAGGGTTAGAATCCAAAATCTACAAAGAACTTATCAAACTCAACAACCAAAAAATAAATAACCTAATTAAGAAATGGGCAGAAGACCTGAATAGACATTTTTCCAAAGAAGAGATGCAGGTGGCCAACAGACACATGAGAAAATGCTCCACATCATTCAGCATCAGGGAAATACAAATCAAAACCACAATGAGATATAACCTCACACCAGTGAGAATGGCTAATATTAACATAGAAAACAACAGATGTTGGCGAGGATGCAGAGAAAGGGGACCCTCTTACACTGTTGGTTGGAATGCAAACTGGTGCAGCCATTGTGGAAAGCAGTTTGGAGGTCCATCAAAAAGTTGAAAATAGAGCTACCCAACAACCTAGCAATTGCACTACTAGGTATTTATCCAAAGGATACAAAAATGCAGATTTGAAGGGGTACATGCACCCTAACGTTCATAGCAGCATTATCAACAATGCCAAATTATGGAAAGAGCCCAAACGTCCATCAGCTGGATGAACTGAATGGATAAAGAAGTGTGGTATATATACACAATGGAATATTACTCATCCATCAGAAAGAATGAAATTTGCCATTTTCAGTGACATGGATGGAGCTAGATTGTATTATGCAAAGTGAAATAAGCCAGAAAAAGATTAATATACCATATGATTTCACTCAAACATGGAATTTAAGAAAAGAAACAGATGAACATAGGAGAAGGGGGAAAAAAGAGAGAGACAAATCATAAAGGACTCTTAACTATAGAGAACAAACTGAGGGCTGCTGGAAGAGAGGTGGACCAGGGATGGGTAAATGGGTGATAAGCATTAAGAAGGGCACTTGTGCTGATGAACACTGAGTGTTATTATATATAAGTCCTGAATCACTAAATTCTATACCTGAAACCAATTTTACCATATATGTTAACTAACTAGAATTTAAATGAAAACTTGAAATAAAAAATAAAATAGTATGAGATAATGGACCATTACAAACCAGTGGGGAATGTATATATTATTCAACATATGATAAAATTGGGTATTTGAGGAGAAAACTGTAAGTTACTTTCTGATCTTACTCTATAATGCAATAATCTGGCTTAAGTGAGAGACCAGTATAAAAAATAAAGCCACGAACAATTAAAAGACAAAATAGGCCCTTATTTAACTGACTTGTAGGAATGTGAAGACATTTTTAAGCACAAGAACAATAAAAAAACACACAAGACAAAAAACAGATTAGACTGTAAGGACAATTTAAAATTAAGTATATTACATTGTCATAACCACATTAAAAAGCGAAGAATGATCCAGTAAAAGTATCTGTAATGCACATTACAAATATTTAGTACTTTCATTAAGAAAAGAGTTTTATAAACCAATAGGATATGCCATAAGTTTATAATAGAAAATGGGCAAAAGACACAAACAGATCATTTATAAAATATAAGAATGGTCAGTAAAGATTATCAGCACCACACTCTAACCAACTGAGCTAGCCAGCCAGCTTGGTCAGTAAAGATTAGAAAAATATTCAACTTCACCAGTGATTAAAGACATGAAAATGTAAATGATATTTTTCTGTCCATTTAAAATATAAAGATGAAAAAAATTGGTAATACTCAATTCAGGCCACAGAAATAAATATTTCACAATGCTGTGTGGGAATCCAAGTTGACATAGCCCTTTGGGAAAAAATTTTACAGTATATATCAAGAATTTTGACAATCTCATACCCTATAAACCAGAAATACCACTCATTGGGATTAACATCCAAGAAAATAGTCATAAATATAAACAAAAATGTATCTTTAAAGACCATAACTGAAATACAACTTACAGTAGCAAAAACTTGGGAATAATCTAAATGACCAGAAATAGAAGAATTGTAACATAAATGATGGTGGAGCCATAATTGAGAACTACTAGGGTCTTCATTAAAAAGTGTTTGGGGCACCTGGGTGGCTCAGTAGGTTAAGCCTTCAGCTCATGTCATGATCCCAGGGTCCTTGGATCAAGCCCTGCATCTGGTTCCCTGCTCAGCGGGGAGTCTGCTTGTCCCTCTCCCTCTGCCCACCCCCACCCCCAGCTCCTGCTCTTGTGCACACACAAGCTCTCTCTCAAATAAGTAAATAAAATCTTAGAAAAAAGTGTTTGTTGGAAGTCTGTTTATTGATTTGGAAATGATCACAATAAAATGTTGAGTGAAATTTAAAAAGTAGGATCCATAAACTGCATATTCAGTATGTATTCAACCCAATTGTGTAAATATAGTGTATACAACCATCCATAGAGAGTATGGAAGAAAAGAAAGAGCATGCTAACATTCTTGGGTACCAGGATTTCAGATGGTTTTAATTATCTTTTTAAATATTTCCTGTGTGAGAGTATACTTTATTTATACAAGCAGAAAAACGTAAATGTTATGAAATCTAGCAACAAGTAGATGAGCAAGCAACCTTCTTCTCCCTCCTTCCTTACTCCCCAGCATGTGTCATAGATGATCTAGGGAAAAATTGTTTTTTTTCAGAGTCTGGGTTTTTAACTCAGAAAGCCCAAGAATAAGGTTGGATTTGATTCAAAGACTCATTTGTAGGAAATTAATGATGGGATACAAAACATGCAATTTATTGAGCACCTCTTATGTGCTAGGCAGGATGCTAGGCATTTGGCAAACATCATTGCACATTAGCTGCTGTAGACCCACTGCAGTCCTCCCCAGGGGCTCCCTCTGAATGGTCCCTTCTGGTGGGACCAGCCACTGCTACACAGAGAGGGGAAGAAACAGATGAATCCCTGTGTACTCAGCCAGAGTTCAGAAACTGTTTCTTCATACCTAGGAATACATCTAAACAAAGAGGCAAAGAATCTGTACTCAGAAAACTGTAGAATATTCATGAAAGAAATTGAGAAAGACACAAAGAAATGGAAAAAATATTCCACACTCATGAACTGGAAGAACAAATATTGTGAAAATGTCTATGCTACATAAAGCAATCTACACATTTAATGCAATCCCTATCAAAATAACACCATCTTTTTTCAAAGAAATAGAACAAATAATCCTAAAATTTGTATGTAATGACAAAAGACCCTGAATAGCCAGAGGAATGTTGAGAAAGAGAACCAAAGCTGGTGGCATCACAATTCAGGACTTCAAGCTCTTTTACAAAGCTGTAATCATCAAGACAGTATGGTACTGGCACAAAAGCAGACACACAGATCAATGGAAAAGAATCGATAGCCCAGAAATGGACCCCCAACTCTATGGTCAACTAATCTTTGACAAAGCAGGAAAGAATGCCCAGTGCAAAAAAAGACAGTCTCTTCAACAAATGGTGTTGGGAAAATTGGACAGTCACTTGCAGAAGAATGAACCTGGACCATTTCCTTACACTACACACAAAAATAAACTCAAAATGGATGAAAGACCTCAGTGTGAGACAGGAATCCATCAGAATCCTTGAGGAGAACACAGGAAGCAACCTCTTCTACCTCAGTCACAGCAACTTCTTCCTAGAAACATTGCCAAAGGCAAGGGAAGCAAGGGCAAAAATGAACAATTGGGACTTCATCAAGATCAAAAGCTTTTGCAAAGCAAACAGTCAACAAAACCAAAAGACAGCCAACAGGGGAGAAGATATTTGCAAATGACATATCAGATAAAGGGCTAATATCCAAAATCTATAAAGAACTTATCAAACTCAACACCCAAACAACAAATAATCCAATCAAGAAATAGGCAGAAGACATGAAGAGACATTTCTGCAAAGAAGACAGCCAAATGGCCAACAGACACATGAAAAAGTGCTCCATATCAGTCAACATCAGGGAAATACAAATCAAAATGTCAATGAGACACCACCTCACACCAGTCAGAATGGCTAAAATTAACAAGTCAGGAAACGACATATATTGGCGAGGATGCGGAGAAAGGGGAACCCTCCTATACTGTTGGTAGGAAGGCAAGATGGTGCAGCCACGCTGAGAAACAGTATGGAAGTTTTTCAAAAAGTTGAAAATAGATCTACCCTATGACCCAGATTTGCACTACTAAATATTTACTCCCAAAATATAAATGTAGTGATCTGAAAGGGCATGTACACCCCAGTGTTTATAGCAACAGTGTCCATAATAGCCAAACTATGGAAAGAACCTAATGTCCAATAATAGATGAATGGATAAAGAAGATGTGATACACACACACACACACACACACACAAACACACATACACACACACACTGGAATATTATATGGCCATCAAAAAATAAAATCTTGCCATTTGCAACAATGTGGATGGAACTAGAGGGTGTTATACTAAGTGAAATAAGTCAATCAGAGAAAGACAATTATCATATGATCTCACTGATATGAGGAATTTGAGAAACAAGACAGAGGATCACAGGGGAAGGGAGGGAAAAACGAAACAAGATGAAACCAGAGAGGGAGACAAACCATAAAAGATTCTTAACCTCAGGAAACAAACTGAGTTGCTGGAGTAGAGGGGGTGGGAGGGATGGGGTGACTGGATGATGGACACTGGGAAGGGCATGTGCTATGGTGAGCACTATAAATTGTGTAAGACTGATGAATCACAGACCTATACCCCTAAAAGAAATAATGAATTATAGGTTAATAATAATAATAATAATAATAAACTATTTTTTAAGAAAAAAAAAGAAACTGTTTCTTCACAAAAAACATTGGTAATGGGGGGGTGGTTAGGTTCTCCCACATGATTCTTTTTATTATTATCTTAGGTTTTTGTTTTTGTTTTCTTTACAATTTATTTTATTTATGGGACATAGAGAGAGAGGGAGAGAGAGCAAGAGAATGGGGGGAGGGGCAGAGGGAGGAAGTCTTCAAGCAGACTCCCCACTAAGTGTGAGCACTGACCCTGACTAAGAGCTCTATATCACAACCCATGAAATCACCACCTGAGCCAAAACCAAGAGTCAGATGCTTAACCGACTGAGCCACCCAAGTACCCCTCATTCTCTTAGTTCTTTTTATGTAGGTCTAGAAATCTAAGCCTTGTTTGTTTAAGTGCTCGGTGTATGCAAAGCATTGTGCTAAGTGCTTTACACTCATTAACTCCCTCAATCTTTCTTATATCCTATGAGGCTATTGTTGTTATCCTCACTTTATTAATGTGAGCCTGAGGCTTAGATGTGTTAATACAGTACCTCTCAAACTTTAATGTGCATAAGAAGTAAGGAGTAAAAATGCAGGCTCTGATTCAGTAGGCCTTGGTAAGGCTTGAGATTTCTAACAAGCTTCCAGATGAGGCTAATCCTGCTGGTTCCTGGTCCACACTTTGATTAATAAGAGGTCAATCCACTTGCCAGATCCTGGGTCTTGAATGGGACAAAGCCATGCCATAACCCCCCACAGGCTGACTTCACACAAGGCTACACCACTAATATGTGCTTTGGTCCTCACTCTTCCAAAACCCTCTCTGTCCTCCATCCTCCATCGGGTCTTCTGCCAAGAAGTCAGTCAGGTCTGTACTCATTGCCTCAGGGGAGGGACTGAGAAGACTGGAAATAGACATAAAGGAATATTCCTTCTTTTCCCAAATTTCACAATCTGGATCCTCATCTTATAAGAACACTAGTCACCAATCAGGATCCACCTTCATCCAGTATGTCCTCTTTTTCCCTTTGGTGTAGGTATATGGATCCCACCTTATAATTCAGAGATGCTGAGAAATTTGCCTAAGTCACACAGTAAATACACAAGAGGCATTTGAATGAAGTCTGTCTGATTTCAAGCACATGATCTTTCTACTATACCTGGTGCATCACCTTTGGTGTCAGGTCTAAGGTCTAGTCCTGGTCCATTATCTACTAAGTTATGTAACATGGAATAAGTGTCTCCATCTCTTAGTTTTGCTGAAATCCCTCCTCTTTAAATGGAGCTAATAAATGTCATCTTCATTGGTTTTATGAGTATCTAGAAAATTGAAGTAGAATGTAGTGGTAAGGGCAAGGTTTTGGGTTTATACAGCTTTAAACTGGAGTCTTGGCTCTAAGTGACTCTGGGCATTTTGTATATGCTTTCCCAACCCTTAATTTCTTTATCTATAAAAAAAGAGATAATATCTCCTACTTCAGAGGTTTATTGTAAAGATTAAATGAGATCATATATTTAACACACTTAGCTCATTATCTACCAATAGTAAGCAAGCCCTTAAAGGTGATCTATATTTTGGTATTTGAAAGTATTTTCTAAAGTACGAAATTTTAACTAATGTCAGTTATTAAAATTGCATTGTGTTTTGGGTTTGAAGGAATCATGTGCTCTCAGAGGACAGAGTGATCGCCCTGACTTTTGTCTAACTGAATGTCACCCAGGTTTGACCATCAGCTGTAATTAAACCTCTGCAGAGCCACTCTCCGGCTGGAGATTTGCCACATAGGAGGACAAAAGCTCCTGCCACAGAGTTCCCAAATGCTCCACTCCCCAAGTAGGGGGAGGGTCACTAGCCTGTTGGAGGCACTATAAGGTTTCAGGGTCTCTGACAAGTTCCTCATTAGCTCATCCTCTCTCGCACACTCCAGGACCTGACAGCCTGCATCAGTCTGTTGGTTGTTCCAAGCTGTCACGTGGCTGGCCGCCCTAGACCTGTTTCAGCTTGAGCAACCCAGGGCAAGACAGAATGTCTATCAAGGTATTCACCAGGGTATTCTAATCAGCCTTGAAAACATTTGCCTGGCTCTCTCTGCTGATACCTCCAGGGAGCCCTCATTTGTAAAGTTAGCCTTTTAGCTTCCATTCCCTTCCCTTCTCCAAATGCTCACTTTTTCCTCACTCAGATAAAGACTGATACATGTGCCAGGTTCAGGGTGACTGCCGTGCCTACAGCCCTGTCTGAGGGAAGTCACTTTATGCATAAATCTTAATGCTTTCTAACCACATGAATTTGACCACAGCTCTGTAGACCTGAGACCAGTGCCTGTCCCAAGAGAAGCTATCTGCAGGCAGTCTAAGAAGTTAGCTTGGTTTAAGATTTTTGGCCAGCAGGGGAGCTCAATTCCTCATGGTGACCTCAGTGCCCAGACAACCTCTCTCTCTTTTGAGATGTTGGACTGGAGACACCCTTAAAGACATGTGGCCCGTGAAGTGGAATCAGCTGAGGGAAAGTAGTGACCAGAAGCCACAACAAGGCAGACACTAAGAAGCAGAGGAAGGCCTGTCCAGAGAGAAGTGGAGGAGAGACAGAGAGAGGGAAGGAGTCCTGAGTACGGAGGAATTGTGATGAAGACCTTCTGAGGGAACTGTTGTTAATGTGGCTCTTGAGCCACCAGAGACTCAATTCAGACATGGTGGTTTTTGAGGCGCCCCAAATAGTAATCCTGACTCTGTTATTTTGTTCTTAGGCTGTAAGCAATGGTCATGAACTCTGATGCCTTGAGGAAAAAGAAGTGTGTTAGAAAGCTGTGGAAAGGCTCATAGAACTGAAGAGTGATTGAAGAAGCAGGCCTGGCAGACAGCAGAGGACAGACATGCTTGGGATCCCGGGTTCTCCTCTTCCATGAGTCCAGCACAACTCTGACTTCACCCCCACTTGAGAGTTAAACCATCACTGAGATAGACTGCATATAGTACCGTGGTCCTGCTTGTGATGAGGGAGTTGTAGGAAAATTCATTTGACAGAAATTAGGCTTCCTTGACAGAAATATGGGTGGGCTGGATGCTGGTAGGAACAAAGAAATAGACATCTTGTCCTCTCAGTCTGGCTGTGTGGCTGCTGACCCTGCTTCCTGTTCCTGCTGCAACCTCCCAGTTTTACCTGAACCTGTCTCACAGAAGTGATCCTCCTTTATCCATTCTAGTTTTGCACCTGTTTTGAAATGGTATTGAATTTTTTTCTTGTTTTATTGGTCAGGCATTAGTAGAGGGCACTAGTGTTCCCATTCCCTTTCTCTTTTTTGTATCAAGGGCTGTTGTCATGTGATTTTCCAGCTCCTCCTGCTAGAGGACCACCAGACTTTCTTGCCCCTTGTGTGTGGGTGACTTGTGTCAGGCACTGGGATGCAGATAGAAAGAAGCATAGGCTTGAATCCTGCTTGAGAAGCTGGGCTTTGTCCGTTTGTACTTCTGACCCTGCCAGAAAAACGACAGGCTCTAGGTAGCCTACAGGTTCCAGGACATTGGCAGCTCTGCAGAACACACCCTCATGTACCTTGCACCTGGGAACCAAGCCCAGTTGAATTCAACCTAGATCAGCAGACCTCCAGCTGACCTGCAAGTGAATGAGCAAGGAGATGTGTTTCGTTTGGAGACAGTTCATTACACAGACTTATTATGGTGATAGCTGATACATACATGTTGCCATTCAGTAAAGTGTAATGGAAATAAGGAAGATTTTGTAATAAGACTTATTTTGGAATTCTGCTTTCAATATTTACTAGCTATAGAACTCTAGAGGAAACTTCCTTGAGCCTCAGTTATTAGGGTAATGAGAATAATAATCTCTTTCTTACTTCCCTTTTCCTATAGCACTTTTAAAAGACAGCTTTATTAAGGAATAGTAGATGTAAGTAAACTACATGTGTGTAACATGGATAATATGATAAGCTTGACATATATGTGTAGCCATGAACCATAACCACAGTTAAAATAATAAACAGATCTATCACCCAGAAGACTTTCCTGGGGCCTTTTTGTAATTCCTTTTTCCTTTACCTTCCATCCCCAGGTAACAACTGATCTGCTCTCTGCCAGTATAGACTAGTTTACATTTTCTAGAATTTTCTTGAAGTGGAAACATAGAGCATATACTCATCTTTTTTATTTGCTTGGGTTCTTTGGCTCAGCAGAATTATTTTGAGATTCATCATGCTGTTGTTTGTATCAATACTCATTCCTTTAAAATTCTGAGTAGCTTCCCATTGTATGGATGAAACATACTTTGTTTTTCCCTCTACCTGTAGGTGGACATTTGAGTTGCTAACAGATTTTGACTATCAGTAATATAAATATTAATGTAAAAGTCTGTGTGACAAACTCTTTCATTTCTCTTGGGTGAATACCTAAGAGTAGAATGGCTGGATTGTAAGGTAGGTGTATGATTTTGTTTTATTTTTCATTTTTTTAAAGATTTTATATTTATTTGACAGACATAGATACAGGGAGAGAGGGAATAGAAGCAGGGGGAGTGGGAGAAGGAGAAACAGGCACCCCGCTGAGCAGGGAACCCGATGCGGGACTTGATCCCAAGACCCTGAGATCATGACCTGAGCCGAAGGCAAATGTCCAATGACTGAGCCACCCAGGCATCCCCTTGTTTTATTTTTAATTGAGATTTTTATTGAGAAAATGGTGGATTCGCTTGCAGTTGCAAAAAATAATAGAGATTTCATGTACACTCTTCCCAGTTTCCACGAATGGTAACCTTTGCAAAACTATAGTATAATATCATAACCAGGATATTGATGTTGATGCAATCCAGCAATCTTATTCAATGTATTCATTTATGAGTATGCTTATACTTATCTTCAATTCTCTGTGTGTATTTAATTCTATGAAATCTTACCACATGTACAGGGTTCTGTATCTGCTACCACAGGCAAGATACCGACCAGTTACATCACCACAAGGATCTCTCCTTTAGCCCTTTATAGACCCTCCTCTTTCCCCTCATCTCTAGTCTGGGTAGCTATTAATCATTCCTTCATCTATACAATTTTATATTTTTTAAAGAAGTTATATATATGCAATTGTGCAGTATCTAATCTTTTGGGTTTGACTTTCTTTTTTCCCAATTGGTAGACTTCCCTGAGGATTTGTCTAAGTTGTTCGATGTATCAATAGTTTTCTCTTTGTTTATTGCTAAGTTGTATTCCATAGTGTGTATGTACCACACTTTGTTTAACCGTTCACCTGTTGAAGAATATGTAGTCTTATTTCAGTTTTTGACTATTATAAATAAAGCTGCTATGAACATTTGTATACAGTTTTTGTGTATATATTGTGTTTAGAAGTAAGTTTTTATTTCTTGGAAGTAAATCCCCAATGGTACAATAACTGGATTGTGTGATAATTGAAAGTTTAGTTTTATTAGAAACTAAAAATTCCTTTCCTGAGTAGCTCTACTATTATATATTCCCACAAGCAATGCATGAACTATCCAGTTTCTCTACATCCTTACCATTGTTTGGTGCTTAATATTTTAGTCATTCTAATAGGTGTGTAGTGATATCTCATTATGGTTTTTTTTAAATTTATTTGATAGACAAGTAGGCAGAGAGGCACGCAGAGAGAGAAAGGAAGGGAAGCAGACTCCCCGCCGAGCAGAGAGCCCAATGCGGGACTCGATCCCAGAATCCTGGGATCATGAACTGAGCCGAAGTCAGAGGCTTTAACCCACTGAGCCACCCAGGCGCGCCTCTAATTATGGTTTTAACATTCATTTCCTGACGGCTAATGACGTGGAATATTTTTTTCCATGGGCTTGTTTGCCATGTCCATAACCTTTTCTGTAAACTGTCTATTCGTGTCCCTTGCTTTCTAATTTAATATTTTCTTTACTGTTGAATTTTGGAACATCCTCATATATTCTGGATACTTATCTTTTTTCGGGCAAAGATTTTCTCCCAAGCTTAGCTTATATTTTCCTCCTCTTCACATAGGCTTTCATAAAGTAAAAATGTCTCAGTTTTGTGACAATTCAATTTAATAACCTTTCCTTTTACAGATCTAAGCACTCTTAGCCTAGCCCTAGGTCCCAATGACTTTCTCTTGTTTTTATTCTAAAAGGTTTAGAGTTTTATATTTTGTGTTTAAGCTAATGGTCTATTTTTTTTTAATTTTATTTTTTATAAACATATATTTTTTTCCCCAGGGGTACAGGTCTGTGAATCGCCAGGTTTACACACTTCACAGCACTCACCATAGCACATACTCTCCCCAATGTCCATAACCCCACCCCCTCTCCCAACCCCCTTCCCCCTGCAACCCTCAGTTTGTTTTGTGAGATTAAGTCACTTATGGTTTATCTCCCTCCCAATCCCATCTTGCTTCATTTACTCTTCTCCTACCCCCTTAACCTCCCATGTTGCATCTCCTCTCCCTCATATCAGGGAGATCATATGATAGTTGTCTTTCTCTGATTGACTTATTTCGCTAAGCATGATACCCTCTAGTTCCATCCACGTTGTCACAAATGGCAAGATTTCATTTCTTTTGATGGCTGCATAGTATTCCATTGTGTATATATACCACATCTTCTTTATCCATTCATCTGTTGATGGACATCTAGGTTCTTTCCATAGTTTGGCTATTGTAGACATTGCTGCTATAAACATTCGGGTGCACGTGCCCCTTCGGATCACTACGTTTGTATCTTTAGGGTAAATACCCAGCAGTGCAATTGCTGGGTCATAGGGTAGTTCTATTTTCAACATTTTGAGGAACCTCCATGCTGTTTTCCAGAGTGGTTGCACCAGCTTGCATTCCCAAGCTCCCCTTTCTCCGCATCCTCGCCAGCATCTGTCGTTTCCGGACTTGTTAATTTTAGCCATTCTGACTGGTGTGAGGTGGTATCTCATTGTGGTTTTGATTTGTATTTCCCTGATGCCGAGTGATGTGGAGCACTTTTTCATGTGTCTGTTGGCCATCTGGATGTCTTCTTTGCAGAAATGTCTGTTCATGTCTTCTGCCCATTTCTTGATTGGATTATTTGTTCTTTGGGTGTTGAGTTTGCTAAGTTCTTTATAGATTCTGGACACTAGCCCTTTATCTGATATGTCGTTTGCAAATATCTTCTCCCATTCTGTCAGTTGTCTTTTGGTTTTGTGAACTGTTTCCTTGGCTGTGCAAAAGCTTTTGATCTTGATAAAATCCCAATAGTTCATTTTTGCCCTTGCTTCCCTTGCCTTTGGCGATGTTCCTAGGAAGATGTTGCTGCGGCTGAGGTCAAAGAGGTTGCTGCCTGTGTTCTCCTCAAGGATGTTGATGGATTCCTTTCTCACATTGAAGTCCTTCATCCATTTTGAGTCTATTATCGTGTGTGGTGTAAGGAAATGTTCCAATTTCATTTTTCTGCATGTGGCTATCCAATTTTCCCAACACCATTTATTGAAGAGGCTTTTTTCCATTGGACATTCTTTCCTGCTTTGTCGAAGATTAGTTGACCATAGAGTTGAGGGTCTATTTCTGGGCTCTCTTTTCTGTTCCATTGACCTATGTGTCTGTTTTTGTGCCAGTACCATGCTGTCTTGATGATGACAGCTTTGTAATAGAGCTTGAAGTCCGGAATTGTGATGCCACCAACTTTGGCTTTCTTTTTCAATATTCCTTTGGCTATTCGCAGTCTTTTCTGGTTCCATATAAATTTTAGGATTATTTGTTCCATTTCTTTGAAAAAAATGGATGGTACTTTGATAGGAATTGCATTAAATGTGTAGATTGCTTTAGGTAGCATAGACATTTTCACAATATTTATTCTTCCAATCCAGGAGCATGGAACATTTTTCCATTTCTTTGTGTCTTCCTCAATTTCTTTCATGAGTACTTTATAGTTTTCTGTGTATAGATTATTAGTCTCTTTGGTTAGGTTTATTCCTAGGTATCTTATAGTTTTGGGTGCAATTGTAAATGGGATTGACTCCTTAATTTCTCTTTCTTCTGTCTTGTTGTTGGTGTAGAGAAATGCGACTGATTTCTGTGCCTTGATTTTATAACCTGACACTTTACTGAATTCCTGTACAAGTTCTAGCAGTTTTGGAGTGGAGTCTTTTGGGTTTTCCACATATAGTATCATATCATCTGCGAAGAGTGATAGTTTGACTTCTTCTTTGCCGATTTGGATGCCTTTAATTTCTTTTTGTTGTCTGATTGCTGAGGCTAGGACTTCTAGTACTATGTTGAATAGCAGTGGTGATAACAGACATCCCTGCCGTGTTCCTGACCTTAGCGGAAAAGCTTTCAGTTTTTCTCCATTGAGAATGATATTTGCGATGGGTTTTTCATAGGTGGCTTTGATAATATTGAGGTATGTGCCCTCTATCCCTACACTTTGAAGAGTTTTGATCAGGAAGGGGTGCTGTACTTTGTCAAATGCTTTTTCAGCATCTATTGAGAGTATCATATGGTTCCTGTTCTTTCTTTTATTAATGTGTTGTATCACATTGATTGATTTGCGGATGTTGAACCAACCTTGCAGCCCTGGAATAAATCCCACTTGGTCGTGGTGAATAATCCTTTTAATGTACTGTTGAATCCTATTGGCTAGTATTTTGGTGAGAATTTTTGCATCTGTGTTCATCAAGGATATTGGTCTGTAGTTCTCTTTTTTGATGGGATCCTTGTCTGGTTTGGGGATCAAGGTGATGCTGGCCTCAGAAAATGAGTTTGGAAGTTTTCCTTCCATTTCTATTTTTTGGAACAGTCTCAGGAGAATAGGAATTAGTTCTTCTTTAAATGTTAGGTAGAATTCCCCCGGGAAGCCATCTGGCCCTGGGCTTTTGTTTGTTTGGAGATTTTTGATGACTGTTTCAATCTCCTTACTGGTTATGGGTCTGTTCAGGCTTTCTATTTCTTCCTGATTCAGTTGTGGTAGTTTATATGTCTCTAGGAATGCATCCATTTCTTCCAGATTGTCAAATTTGTTCGCATAGAGTTGCTCATAATATGTTCTTATAATTGTCTGTATTTCTTTGGTGTTAGTTGTGATCTCTCCTCTTTCATTCATGATTTTATTTATTTGGGTCATTTCTCTTTTCTTTTTGATAAGTCTGGCCAGGGGTTTATCAATCTTATTAATTCTTTCAAAGAACCAGCTCCTAGTTTCGTTGATTTGTTCTATTGTTTTTTTGGTTTCTATTTCATTGATTTCTGCTCTGATCTTTATGATTTCCCTTCTCCTGCTGGGTTTTGGGTTTCTTTCTTGTTCTTTCTCCAGCTCCTTTAGGTGTAGGGTTAGGTTGTGTACTTGAGACCTTTCTTGTTTCTTGAGAAAGGCTTGTACCGCTATATATTTTCCTCTCAGGACTGCCTTTGTTGTGTCCCACAGATTTTGAACCATTGTATTTTCATTATCATTTGTTTCCATGAATTTTTTCAATTATTCTTTAATTTCCTGCTTGACCCATTTATTATTTAGAAGGATGCTGTTTAGTCTCCATGTATTTGGGTTCTTTCCAAATTTCCTCTTGTGATTGAGTTCTAGCTTCAGAACATTGTGGTCTGAAAATATGCAGGGAATGATCCCAATCTTCTGATACCAGATGAGACCTGATTTAGGACTGAGGATGTGATCTATTCTGGAGAATGTTCCATGTGCAATAGAGAAGAATGTGTATTCTGTTGCTTTGGGATGAAATGTTCTGAATATATCTGTGATATCCATCTGGTCCAGTGTGTCATTTAAGGCCTTTATTTCCTTGTTGATCTTTTGCTTGGATGATCTGTCCATTTCAGTGAGGGGAGTGTTAAAGTCCCCTACTATTATTGTATTATTGTCGATGTGTTTCTTTGATTTTGTTATTAATTGGTTTATATAGTTGGCTGCTCCCACGTTAGGGGCATAGATATTTAAAATTGTTAGATCTTCTTGTTGGACAGATCCTTTGAGTATGATATAGTGTCCTTCCTCATCTCCTATTATAGTCTTTGGCTTAAAATCTAATTGATCTGATATAAGGATGGCCACTCCTGCTTTCTTCTGATGTTCATTAGCATGGTAAATTCTTTTCCACCCCCTCACTTTAAATCTGAAGGTGTCTTCAGGTTTAAAATGAGTTTCTTGTAGGCAACATATAGATGGGTTTTGTTTTTTTATCCATTCTGATACCCTGTGTCTTTTGATTGGGGCATTTAGCCCATTAACATTCAGGGTAACTATTGAAAGATATGAATTTAGTGCCATTGTATTGCCTGTAAGGTGACTGTTATTGTATATTGTTTCTGTTCCTTTCTGATCTACTACTTTTAGGGTCTCTCTTTGCTTAGAGGACCCCTTTCAATATTTCCTGTAGAGCTGGTTTGGTGTTTGTGAATTCTTTCAGTTTTTGTTTGTCCTGGAAGCTTTTAATCTCTCCTTCTATTTTCAATGATAGCCTAGCTGGATATAGTATTCTTGGCTGCATGTTTTTCTCGTTTAGTACTCTGAATATATCATGCCAGCTCTTTCTGGCCTGCCAGGTCTCTGTGGATAAGTCTGCTGCCAATCTAATATTTTTACCATTGTATGTTACAGACTTCTTCTCCCGGGCTGCTTTCAGGATTTTCTCTTTGTCACTAAGACTTGTAAATTTGACTATTAGGTGATGGGGTGTGGACCTATTCTTATTGATTTTGAGGGGGGTTCTCTGAACCTCCTGGATTTTGATGTTTGTTCCCTTTGCCATATTGGGGAAATTCTCTCCAATAATTCTCTCCAATATACCTTCTGCTCCCCTCTCTCTTTCTTCTTCTTCTGGGATCCCAATTATTCTAATGTTGTTTCATCTTATGGTGTCACTTATCTCTCGAATTCTGCCCTCGTGGTCCAGTAGCTGTTTGTCCCTCTTTTGCTCAGCTTCTTTATTCTCTGTCATTTGGTCTTCTATATCGCTAATTCTCTCTTCTGCCTCATTTATCCTAGCAGTGAGAGCCTCCATTTTTGATTGCACCTCATTAATAGCTTTTTTTATTTCAACTTGATTAGATTTTAGTTCTCTTATTTCTCCAGGAAGGGCTTTTATATCTCCCGAGAGGGTTTCTCTAATATCTTCCATGCCTTTTTCGAGCCCAGCTAGAACCTTGAGAATCATCATTCTGAACTCTAGATCTGACATATTACCAATGTCTGTATTGATTAGGTCCCTAGCCTTCGGTACTGCCTCTTGTTCTTTTTTTTTTGTGGTGAATTTTTCCGCCTTGTCATTTTGTCCAGATAAGAGTATATGAAGGAACAAGTAAAACACTAAAAGGGTGGCAACAACCCCAGGAAAATATGCTTTAGCCAAATCAGAAGAGATCCCAAATCGTGAGGGAGGGGAAGGGGATAAAAAGAGGTTCAGAAAGAAAAGAAAAAAGAGAAAAGAAACAAATAAAAAAAGAAAACCAATAATGAAAAAATATGAAAAGGAAAAAAATATATATATATTAGATAAACTAGTTAAAAAACGTTAAAAAAGAAGAGGGTAAAAGTTAAAAAAATTTAGCAGAAGAAGAGAAAAAAAATTGAAAAAGAAAAAAAAAATTAACTGCATGGCTAAAGAATCATGGGGAGAAAGCCATGAGTTCCGTGCTTTGCTTTCTCCTTCTCTGGAATTCCGCTGCTCTCCTTGGTATTGAAACTGCACTCCTCGTAAGCGAACTTGGTCCTGGCTGGGTTTCTTGTTGATCTTCTGGGGGAGGGGCCTGTTGTAGTGATTCTCAAGTGTCTTTGCCCCAGGCGGAGTTGCACCGCCCTTACCAGGGGCCGGGCTGAGTAATCTGCTCGGGTTTGCTTTCGGGAGCTTTTGTTCCCTGAGCGCTTTCCGTAGAGTTCTGGAAGACGGGAATGAAGATGGCGGCCTCCCAGTCTCCAGCCCGGAGGAGCCCCGGGGCCCCACTCCTCAGTGCGCCCTCAGAGAACAGCGCCCAATTACTCCCGTCACCCTGTCCTCCGGCCGTGCTCCCAGCTGACCGAGCCTGCGACCGGTTCAAGGTAACGCCGAGCTGAGAGTCACTCCTTGGCTCTGTCTCTGTAGCCGGCTTCCCCGTTCTAATACCTGCAAGCTCTGCGACACTCAGACACTCCCGATACTTCTGTGACCCTGCGGGACCTGAGGCCACACTGACCCCGCATGGGCTTCACCCCGGTGCTAATGGTCTATTTTGACTTAATGTTTCTGCAAAGCGTGAGGTATAGGTTGAGGTTCATTCTTATGACTATGGACATCCTATTGCTATGGTGACCATTTGTTGAATATCTATCTTTTCTCCCTTGTGTTGCTTTTGCACTTTTGCCAAAAATTAGTCAGGCATATTTATGTGAAACTGTTTCTGGATTCTCTCTTCTGTTCCATTTCTCTAGGTATTGATCCATCAGCACCACACTGTCTTGAATATTGTAGGTAAATAGTGAGCCTGACTATTGGGTAGAGTGGCTATTTCTACTTTATTCTTTTTTATTACTATTGTTTTAGCTATTCTAGAATTCAAAATTCATAGTTAATAGGTCTTTGAATTCAAGTTGACCCTTGAAAAATGGTGTGCCACTTCTGGCACAGTGGCTTCTGGCTTCATTCCTTTCAGATGAGAAACCCATTGTCAATTTCAAATTGATCATTCAAATCCTATTTCCTATAGATAATGTGTCATTTCAATTTTTTCCTTTGTCTTTAGTTTTTCAAAGTTTAATTATGTTGTGTCCTAGCATGGAATTCTTTGGGATTATTCTGTTTATTCACTCTGCTTCTTGGATCTGCAACTTTGTGTCTTTTTTCAAATTTAGGACATTTTCAGTAATTGTTTCTTCAATCCTCTTTCAGTTCTCTTGTTTTCTCCTTTCCTTCTGATAATATAATGATATAAATTTTGGTTTTTTTTTTTTGTTATTGTTCCACAGGTCTCTGAGTTCTGCTCAATTTTTTATTCTATTTTCACTCTGTTAATTTTTTATAGGATTGCAAATGGTATTGACTTTTTTATAGGATTGCAAATGGTATTGACTTTGTAAAATTCCAATTTCCAATTGTCCATTACTCATTGTAGAAATAAGACTGATTTCTGTATTTTGATCTTATATTCTGCAACCTATTAGCTCTAGTTTCTATGTCACAAATTCCATCTAATTTTCCATATAGATTTTCTTCACTGATGATTATGTCATCTTCAAATAATAGCAATTTTGCTTTATCCATCTTAATCTAGATATCTTTTTTTTTTCTTCTTGTATTTGCTAGAACCTTCAGTACAGTATTGAACAGAATACCTTTTTTTTTCTGATCTGAGTGGAAATGTATCTAGTTTTTCCTGATTAAGTATGATATTAGTAGAAACTGCTTTATAGATGTCACTTATCAAGTTTAAGAACTTCCTCTTAATTCCAGTTTTCTGAGATAGATAGATATATACACACACATTATATATATATATATATATATACACACACACACACATCATATATATATATATATATATATATATACATATATATTATCTTGCTAGATGGAAAAACATATGTATACATATACATATTCAGTTTTTGTTTATTAATATGGTGAATTACCTTGATAAATGTTAAGGTATTAAAATGACCCGGAATTTCTGGGATAAATCCCACTTGGTCATGGTACATTTATCATCGTTATAATTTGGAGATGCTGGTCTGCAGTTTTCTTGTAATGTCTTTGTCTGATTTTGGTATCAAAGTAATGCTGGCCTAAAAGAATGAGTTGGACAATATTCCCTTCTCTTGGGTTTTCACTTTCCTGGAAGATTTTGGGTAGAATAAACATTGTTTTCTTCTTAAATATTTGGTATGAGTGAAACCATCTGGATTCAGAGTTTTCTGTGTAGAAAATATTTCCTAACTACAAATTCAATTTCTTTAATAGATAGGGCTCTATATAATAGATTAATTTCAGCTGGTCTGGGTTGACCACATGCTTGTCTCCAGAGATATTAACTCTTAGCTAATCACATTTTGCAGCCTTGGCTGAGTTGTTTCATAACAGGGTGTATCAGATTGTCATCATTTTTTAGTAATAATGATTGGACTTATAATTTCAGGGTTGTTTCAGTGGATCTGGGAGGTTCAATGGTTAAGCCTGGTCAGACACAAAATTACAATATTTATATGACCAGCTTGTTATAAGAGAAGCCTACCATGAATAAACTTTTGCTTTTCTTGTACTGAGGTGCTTTACACACGTGCTAGTGGTAGTTCAAGTTGTGGGGACTATGTATGTCCTACGCAACCTGATCCACTGTTTGAAGAAATGAGACTTCTGGAACTCTTTCAATGCACTTATTTTTCCCTCGTAACTATCATTTCTGATCTTCTTAATTCCTTTGGTAAATCCAGATTTTTATCTGGTATCGTTCTCCTTCCACATGTAGCATTTCTTCTAACTTTTTTTTTCTGATGATACATTTTTCCATATTTGCATGTCTGAAAAATTCTTTATTTCACATCTTTGTTTCTGAACAATATTTTTACCAAGTACAGAATTTTAGGTTGGTAAGTGTTTGTTGCTGTTGTTATTGCTGCTGTTGTTTTCAGTTTTATGATGATATTGTTTCATTACTTTTTCACTTGTGTTCCTCTCTGATGAGGTATCTGATGGAATTCTTATATTTGTTCCTCTGTACAAAATATTTCTTTTTTTTTCTCTGATTTTAAGATTTTCCACTCATAATTGATTTTAAGTAATTTGATCATGCTGTGCCCTAGTATAGTTTTCCTCATTTTTCTTGACTTGATACTTGAGATTCTAGAATTTTGAATTTGTAGTTTTCTCCAAATTTGGAAAAATGCTGGCCATTATTTATCTACATATTATTTTTCTAGACACTGTCCCACCCCCACCCCAAGCCCCTGGAATTTGGGGACTCCAATTATACATACATGCACTACATATTGTCTCATATCCCACTGATGTTCTATTCACCTTTTATAGTCTTTTTCTCCCCCCTCTCATTTCATTTTAGGCAGTTTCTATTGCTGGCTTCAATTTAAGTAATCTTCAATGGCCAGTCTTCTATTAATCCCATCAATGTTTTTCTTTACCTGTGATTTTCATCTCTTGATGTTCAGTTGAGAATAAAAGTTAAGTTTATACTAAACTTTTTCCACTCATATGTGTTGACTCCTCACTTAAAATTTAATGTCCTATAGGCCAAGGACCAAATATAATTTTTTTGTGTCTTTTCTGGCAACTAAAAACAGGAAGTAGCTGAGTGACATTGGGACTTTCTAGAAAACATCTCTAAATCTCAGTTTCCTTGTCTATAAAAAGGAAGGCAATATTATTGGGTTATTATAGATGATTATTAAATGTCATCATTTACCAAATGTATGTCTTGGTGCCTTAACACACCATGGTTTTAATAAAATGAGTTTACCTTTCTCTCATTCAGAGTAACTATCCCAGTAAATGGGTCTAACTATCCCAGTAAAAAAACTATCCCAGTAACTATCCCAGTAAACTATCCCAGTAAAAACCCTGCAGTCAGGATTCACTGGAAGTATACTGGAAAATATTTAACAACCAACTCTAGAGAGGGGGGAAAAGCATACTGATTGTTAGTATTTGTCATTATCTTGATGAAAATTCTGTCCTAGCTGATTTTCAATCAATAAGACATCAATGAACATAGAACTGGGAAGAGATGAATAGTAACACACCATTATACAATATTTCCATCATACAGATTCATATACAATAGATGCAAATCACCTCAAGAGCATATAAAATAATAAGATGTAGTAGGATGGGTGTGATGAGTTTTGGATATCATTATCTTCATTTTTAATATAATTTATTTTGTTTAAGTTTATTTAAAGCTTGATAATGGCTATGTTTAAAAACTGGCTCACACAATTTGGAAAACTTAGCAACTGGCTCTTGTAAGCCAGTACCAGCCAACTCTGAGGCCCTGTTCTATTACATCTACCACTCCCCTAACCCGCCTTTCTAGGGCCATCTTTGAGTATGTAGCTGGAACAGTAGGAGTTTTCCTCCCATGTTTCTCTAAAACTGAGCTTTGGAATCTGTTTCTCAGTGTTCTGTTTTCTCTGCCACTCCCAGTTCCACCCTGGGTCACCACTTGATTTACTGTGGAAGAGCACAGAGAAATGGATGAGGGCAGACCACTCTCCTCCCTAACTGTCCTGCCCCTTTAACCTCCCAGCACTGCTTCATAAAGCTGCAGCAGTGATTATGGCTTCCCTTAATGAACAGTTGAGGAGTAATTAGGGAAAATTATAATGTTGGAAGGGGAAATCTAAAAGCTGTATGATAATTATGACTTTTCTAGAGTCCAAGGGAAAGCATATAAAACACTTAATCCTTCATTTCTGAAATTCAAAAACTATTTATTTGACATTTACTATGTGCTAGGCATGGTTTTAGAATCATTTAAAAGTGGACATATCCCAAGATTTTAATTTGGCTACCCCATTCTCAGTTTTTAATCTCTCTCAAAGAACATATTTTTTCCTAATCTCCCTAATGTGAACTTCTACTTTACTCTCCAGAAGGATCCTAATATCTGACATTTCACCCTTCTTTAGTCTGTTTTCTCCATTTGGTATTACTCTGTTTAAGTTACACTTTAGATGAGGTATGCATAAGATGGGGAATTATAAGGACATATATTGATGACTTTTCACACCCTCAGTTCTGCTGAAGAAGCTGGGCTAATGTGTGTTTGGGTATCTAAGCTGTACAGAAAATTGCAGAAACCTTCCAGGTCTAGTCTCTGTTGAGATCTCCCCATCAGTGAAAATTATAGTCACATCTATTTATTCTTCTTAACATTTTCCATGTAAACATTAACCCATTTCATTAAGGACATAAATATATCTCTGAAGGACAAACATTAATTCTCGGTGCCAATAAACCAAAACCTTAAATGAGGAACAAAATGTTTACTTAATACTCTTATAGCTTGCAAATAACCTCTTACTATGGAGTCAAAAAGTCATATAGTGCAGAGAAGTGGGGTTGCTTTGCTTTGCCTGTTATTCCTCAATTATATGTTGGCCGTCATGCTTTCCAGAAATAAGAAACAAGCCTACTGCTGGTCCATTTCACTTCTTCAGCTTCTCACAGGAACAAGGTTGGTAATTCAGCATAATTCAGGTGTTAAGACTAGAGAGATGAAATGAGACACGGTCCCTGTACTGAGGAATTCACCTTTTAGTCGGGAAAACACAGGTGTATAAAGGAAAGATCATGACATGATGTGATAGATACCATAACAAAGCATGAACTAAATGGTGCGGGATCACCAAAGGACCCTTCATTCTGGCTGGGAATGTGGCGGGGTTGGGGAAGATGTCACAGTGGCATTGATAGGAAAGATTAGAAATTTGCTGACAAAGAAGAGTGGGGGGTAAAGGGCGTGTGAGGTACATAAAACTGTATTTTCTTTAAATGGGGAATTGTGTGTGGTCTACTACGATTAGAACCTGTGTGTGTGTGTGTGTGTGTGTGTGTGTGTGTGTGCATGTGTATGTTTGATGGGGAAAGATGAGGTTCAAATGGGTAGAACAAATGCCAAAGATATTTGACTATGCTAACGAGTTCAGGCTTTACTTTGCTGCTATATTGGCTTAAGTCATATGGCCAATTAACATCTCAAGTAGGATCATGATCTGCTTAGTTTATCAGTGATAACCTTGTGAACATTGTTTAGTATGACTTCTTGGGGAAAGACTGGGGACAGGTAGGGAGTTAAGTGGTTGTCCAGATAATCTACATTTCAGAGACCTGAACTAGGGTATTTGGGAGTCATAGGTACTCATAGAGAACACGACAGAGCAATGTTTCATTGAAAAGAAGCAATAAAGGAAGAACTAAAGAGTGCTTTAAGTTTCCTGAATGAGCATCTCCTAGGTAGGTGTTGATGCTGCTAACATGGGAAAGGACACAGGTAGAGGAGCAAGAATGGTAGAAGACCTTCATGTGTTGACTTTGAAGAACCTGGAAAAAGTGAAAGTGGAGATGTCCAAGTTGTCAGTTACAGATGACTACTGGAGCCCAGGGAGGGGTCAGAATGGAAGGTTAATGGATCTGGGAATCATTAGAAAATCATTAGCTTCCTGCTGCTGCTATAAAAAAGGACCACAAACTTGGGGCCTAAAATCACACCAATTTATTATCTTTCAGAAGCCCGAAATGAGTTTCCAGGACTGAAATTAAGATGTTAGCAGGGCTATATTCCTTCTGGAGGCTCCAGGGGAAGACTTTGCTTCCTTACCCTTTCCAACTTCTAGAAGCTGCCTTCATTCCTTAACTCATAGCCACTTCCTCCACTTTCAAAGTACACCACCAACCAATGTTTCCACTATCACATCTCCTCTTAATTTGATCTACCTGCCAATCTAGATAATCCAGGATAATCCTCTAATTTCTCTTTTAAAAATATTTATTTATTTATTCTAAGGGGCTGGAGAGGCAGAGGGGGAGAGAGTCTTAAGTAGACTCCAAGCTGAACACAGAGCCCAACACAGGGCTTGATCTCTTGACCTTGAGATGATGACCAGAGTCAAAACCAAGAGTCGGATGCTCAACCAACTACACCATGCAGGCACCCCTAATCCGTTCATTTCAAGATATTTAGCTTAATCACATCAGCAGAATCCCATTTGCTATGGAAGGTAACAAATTCACAGGTTCCAGGGATTAGAACATCAGATATTCTTTGGAGCAGGGGCATTGTTCAGCCTACCACAGGGGGAGAGGAGGAGAGTCTGGTGTAATGAGGAAAGAAAAAAATTCAGTGTCTTTGCCTGGTTTGGGGATCAGGGTAATGCTGGCTTCATAAAAAGAGTCTGGAAATTTTCCTTCTGCTTCAGTTTTTTGAAACAACTTCAGGAGAATAGGTGTTATCTCTTCTTTGAAAGGCTGGTAGAATTCCCCAGGGAATCCATCAGGTCCTGGGCTCTTGTTTTTTGGGAGGTTTTTGATCATTGCTTCAATCTCGTTACTAGATATCCGTCTATTCAGGTTGTCAATTTCTTCCTGGTTCAATTTTGGGAGTTTATAGTTTTCCAGGAATGCATCCATTTCACCTAGGTTGCTTAGCTTATTGGCATATAACTGTTGATAATAACTTCGAAGGGGAGGTGAACCATGAGAGACTATGGACTCTGAAAAACAACCTGAGGGTTTTGAAGGGGCAGGGGGTGGGAGGTTGAGGGAGCCAGGTGGTGGGTATTGAGGAGGGCACATATTGCATGGAGCACTGGGTGTGGTGCAAAAACAATGAATACTGTTGTGCTGAAAAGAAAAAAAAAAAAAAAGAACTCAGTGTAAAAATCCAGGAACATCATTATGCAGAGAGAAGAAGGAAGATACCTGGATAATAAATGTTTCTGAGAGGTTGGTGGATCAAGAAATGTCTAAGAAGAAAATTAAAACCTTCCAGGAGTCTTCCCTGTCATGGCCCTTTAAACCCACCAATCACTAGGTTTACCTTGTTGGCCTATGAAGTCAATAAAAAGACCATATGCTAGAGGGTGTGATTATCCAGGCCCCATTTGCCAGTTTCTGATTTATTTGCTCTCTGAGCCTTCCACAGTTAGCCCTAAACTCCTGGCTTGACTCCTAGGTCTAAATCCAGACTGAATTTTCAGGAATGTGGCCCTTGACCTTCTTTTTTAGAACTGAGGTTCACCTGCCATCTGGTTTCATTCTTTCTTCAATGTGGCAGCAGTAACAGCACACTTCAAGATCCCTAGGCACCTTCAGCTTCTAGAACTGGAGATTAGAATCTCTTCCTTCCCTCAGTAAGAAAACATAGAAACACGGGTTCTGAGGGTGTCACTTGGGACTTCCTATGTTAAAAAGGTAGAAGTACCCAGAGAAAGGCTTTTCTCAGTTACCTTGAGGCCATGTGCTCCATCTTGGGCAGTCAACTGATCAGGAATTATCTGTGCCTAGGTTATCTGTCTTCTATCTAGGCGCAGAGAAGGATACTCTGAATTGCAATAGTTTCAGAACCACATGGAAAAGGGAGCTTAGTTCCCCTTACAAGAGGACGTTGCTATAACTACAAGACAGAAAGGAAGGATGCCGGGCAGGCAACAAAGCAGATGTCCACTAAACTGGGGATAGACATCTAACTTTTCTACTAAGGAGATAATGGAATTCGTGTAGCATCATTAAGAACTCTATGCATAGGCAATCAATATGAGAGGCCACATAATGATTATGCCTTTAATTATACAGCTTACAAAGAGTAGACTCCATTCCCTAGTACCTGGTATTCATGTATATATGCCGTGAAAAGAAGTATCTTTGTGAACCCTAGCGGTGTTTGGCACGTAAGAAAGATTGAATGAACATTTGTTGAATTAATGAATGCATAAATGAAAACATCAAATATAGATATGTCCACCCTTAATCTGCAAGTGCTTTCAGGAGGCAGTGTTAATTTTATTTAATTTTATTTTTTACTTTTTTTAAAAAAGATTGTATTTAGTTATTTGACAGAGAAAACACAAGCAGGGGGTGCAGCAGGAGGCAGGGAGGGGGGAGAGGGAGAAACAGACTACCCATGGAACAGAGAGTCAAACAGGGAGCCCCAAACAGGGCTCCATCTCAGAACCCTGGGATCATGACTGGAGCCAAAGGCAGACGGTCAACCAGCTAAACCCCCCAGGAGCCCCCTGATTTTTTTTAATTTTTAAATGAAGAATTTATTTTGTGGACCTATAGCCAGCAGTAAAAGTTTAAAATTTTGACTTCCAAGCTGGCATTTTAGAAACTCTACCCCATCCTCACACACTGGCTTTGGAAACCAGGAACATCTAAAAGCTTTTGTATAATCTGATTAAGAGCTGAATAAGAAGAGGCGAGGGTTAACGATTAGTGGTTTAACACCACAATTACCTAAGCTGAAAGGGTTTTTCTAAAGATCTTAAAAAAAAAAAAAAAAAAAAAGCCACCTTGGTGAAGTACATAATTGAGGGCTGGGCTGGAAGCCTGAACTTAACACATCCACCATCCTTTTTGCCCATTCTTCTAATCTTCTAGGTTTAGAACCCATGCTCTGAGACAACTCTCCTCCATTTCCCTCTGGGACAGAATTCATCCCCTGATTTTATAGCACCATCGGAAATTTGTATGCTTTTACTCTGAGTGACTGTACTGGTTGTAACATACATTCCCAAGGAGGTGATATCACTCTCCAAGAAGCAAAAATTTGTTCTTGGGATTTTAGACATTGAATTGTTCTATAGCCTATCAAACGACCACAGTACACAAATAAATATACAGTATATCTTTGATAATTTCATGGAGGCCAGTTAGGCAAAAAAGTGTCCAAAAAGGCTCCTGAAAGGAACAAAAATAATAATAGATTTTTAAAGAATGTTTATACTGGGATTATATGGGAGGTGCTGAACAACACACTAGCACCCTTCCTTCTGTCATCCTCATAGTCAAACAAAGAGATACCATAGTGGGAGTAAAGCAGACTTGTGTTCTAATTTTCTTATCTGCCACTCATGAGCACACTCATTCACTTATCGATTCCTTAAATCTTTAGAACCTGTGCTCCAGGTACTGTTCTAGATGCTAGAAGCATAATGATAAACAAGGCATAGAGTTCTCATACAGTTTATGTTCAGGAATGGAACAGATAATGAATAAGCTCTAAATGTCTATAAATAATAGTGATGATGATAAATATAATAGATATTCTATAGCAAATAGTCGATTGTAAAAATGTACAATAATACATGCTATAAAGGAATTTAAAATGGACAATAGGAGGTGGCGCCGGGTGGCTCAGTGGGTTAAGCCTCTGCGTTCAGTTCAGGTCATGATCCCAGGGTCCTGGGATCGAGCCCCACATCGGGCTCTCTGCTCAGCGGGGAGCCTGCTTCCCCCCTCCCCCCGCCGCCTGCTTGTGATCTCCCTCTCTCTGTCAAATAAATAAATAAAGTATTTTTTTTTTAAATGGACAACAGGAAAAGTTAAGCTAATATAGTGTGAACAGAGATGGTTACTCTGAGACAGGGACATAGGAGCAGAGTCTTGAATGGTAAGAAGGATTGCTCCACAAAGATCTGGGGGCAGAGCTTGCCAGTAGAGAGCAGAGTAAGGATGATCTTGAGGCAGGAGTGGGCTTGTTGTGTAGAGGGACAGAGCGTAGGTACATACGGCTGGAATACACTGGGTCAGTGGGGAGAGGTGGAAGATGAAGCAGGAGATGGGATAAGCCGGAGCATACAGAGCAGTGCAGGCCATGAGGAGGAGCTTGATTGTATTCTAAGTGCTGTGTGACTTTGGGCAAGTCACTCAATTTCTGCTAAAGGCAAGTGTGGAGCCTTCGGGTTCACATGAAGCAACTGAATGGCTGCCTTGTTCGAGAAGGCTAGGTTGAGCTCCATCTAATTCGGGACCTGGGAGAGATGCTTCAAATCATTACAGTGACTAAGGTAGCAAATAAAAGTCATACATTTCCAAGGATGCTCATCACTAGACTGGGGCAAATTCATGTCTCTTCTGGAAAGAAAGGAATGGAAAGAACCCAGGATACACTCCTCTGAAATCAGAATCTGCTTTCCTACCACTTTTGAGTTTTGAGATGCACAGACTGTGTTTTTCTTAGTCTGCCAATCTGCTGCTTGTGTTAACTTGGAGATGTGTAGTGGGGAAAAGCACAGGATGGGGGACCAGGGACCTTGAGCTCCAGAACCCCATCTGTTACTAAATAACTCTGTGACCTGAGCAAGCCAATTCCCAGATCTGGGCCTCCAGACCCTCATCTGTGGACCATCATTAAGATTCCTTCTAGAATACAGACTCTGTGATTCTATTATTTTCCTTTTCACTAGAGATAGGGAGGGGTATAAAACCTTGCATGCAAGCTCACCAAAACTCTAAAATAATAAAGCAATTTCCTTTGAAATGGTTGAGAAGAAAAGTCAGGAGGCCCTTGCAGAAAATGATGAAACCCAGTCCCAGCCGTATATTAAGTTAGAGGTCTGTCTGCAACTGGGGTGGGGGTTGGAGGGAGAAGGGAGATGCCAGGGTTGGGGAGAGAGAAATTTTAATTGCAATTGTTTGGCCTGCTGATCCTAGGCAAATGACAAGAAGCCCTCAAGCTGCCTCAAACACAGATATTTGAAAGGCAGAGACGGCTGGGGGATGGTGTGGCTTCTCCCTCCCCTCTGAGGCTGTTTGAGGAGCGGTCTGCAGCGCTGACAAGCACGGGTTTTGGAGACCATTGAAAAGTTTTGGGCCTAAATAGGGTAGGCAGCTTGGCTTAAGTGTTGCTAAGGAATACCTGGCAACCGGCAACAATAGGCCTTTTAGAGAATCCAGGGCAAACAGTGACCGTGGTAATGGGGTGGGCTTAAGGGTCTCCTTGCCTGGCTGGGCCCCTCCTCTCCTCACACAGAGGCCTGGGCACTGGGCTATGTTCCGGAAATTCCCTGCACAAAGCCCCATTCAGTGGGAGGAGGGCCAATGCGTGTGCTTTTTTGGGGGGGGGCGTTGAGACAGAGGGGTGGGGGAGAGCGGGGGAGGGGGTACAGGAGAAGGAGCTTTACTGCCAAAAAAAAAAAACCCTCTCAAGTCTTTCTTCTTGCAAAGACTAAAAGAGGCACAGAAAGTGCTAAGTTTGTAAAAGAGGCTGAAAAGGTTCAGAAAAGTAGCATAAAAGAGGCTGGGGAACGCCCCGTGAATTTTGAACAGAGAGCAGAAAAGGGACCCTAAAAAGCAATTAGTGATGCTGCCTGTAAATGAAGAGGCAGCTTGCTTGGGGTGGGGAGCTGTGGGCTGGAGGTAGGTGCATGGGGCGGGCATGGGGGATGGGAGCAGGTGAGGAGGAGGGGTGAGTTGCAGAGTGGGTGAGGGGCAGGGGAGGCAAGTGAGGAGGAGTGGAGGGATGGAACCGGAAGGAACCACTGCCCAATCCTTGCTCTAACAACCAAGTTCAGGCCGGTCTTGCTTTAGGCTGTGCAGCTGCCCTTTCTGCTCAGATTTTGTCTCCAGCACCTGAAAGGCAATGGAGCCTGAGACCGTGACCAGCACCCGGGGGTCTGTCTGTTCCTCCAGCCCCATGGTCCCTGATAACCAAGCTTCTGAGTGAGTGGAGACTGCACTCCTCCTCGCTCCTCACTGCTGAAGAAATGGCAGGATACTGGGGAGCTGCGTGACTGCTTGAGTTCCTGGGGGAGGCTCAGATGACAGCCCCAGGAGGAAAGCAAAGGAGCCAACAAATTAGCACTCTACAAATCCCACGTGCCTGCACTGCATAACGTCTATGCTCAAACACCCTACTCAAATGGTTCTAAAGAGAATAATTTTATATTTCCAGCAGAATGTGCACAGTGACAATTATCTGTATTCCTACTGTGTCGCAGCATCAACTGATAATCAAGAGAATTATGTTCCAGTTGAAAGCAGATTTAAATAAACAGACACTAAATGGGAGCCAATAATAGATGTACCAAAATAGTCCAGGGGAGGAAGCAGCCATTTAAATACAGAGCCCTTTAGCAGAGAAGGTAGGAGGCCTCCAGACCCCAGGGTTTACAGCTCCCTGTCTGTAGCTCAGCAAAGCTGATTCTAGCTATCCCCGGGGCCCTGATCAGAGCACAATCCTAAACTGCTGCTTCCCTACTCTTCTCCCTCCCTCCACCCCTCCCTTCCTCTATTTCTTTGCTTCCTTCCTTCCTTCCTTCCTTCCCCTTCCCTTCTTCTGTCCCTTTTTCTCACTCTTCCTTCCTTCAACAAACATTCATCATTCATTACCAACTAAGTGCACTTGGGCACCATTATCAAAATGAATAAACCCTTCCCTTTTTCAATTTTTGTGTCCCTAAAGCTCAAGATTCAAATTGGGTCTGTTGGGATCCTGTATGGAGCAGGGGAGGAGGGTATCAGCTCTTCCAAGGAAAGTCAAGCTGTTGTTTCCTTAAGAAAGGAGAATGGGATGCTGAAGAGGCAAAATAATTGAAGTCCACTATACATTCATTCAATCATTGCATATTTATTAGAGGTTACTCTGTATGCCAAGCGCTGTCCTAGGTCCTGGGAATTCAAAGATCAAACTGTGAGTCTCTGACCTCAAAAAACTTCCAACTTTGCAAAGAAGAGATTCCCAGACCTAGTGACAGGTAGATGGGCATAGTGTACAATATACAATGGTAGGACCAGAGAAGGGTTCTGCCAGAGCAAAGAAAAGGAGACTTCAAGAGGAGGTACTTGAAGGATGAGCAGTAAAGAAAATTTTCCTAGACTGAGACCTAGATGAAGATATGTACAAGGCAGGGAAACAAGAAAAGACTTGGTGTGTTCAGACCCTGCAAGTCCTTTAGCAAGGATGGCTTCAGGGTATGGAAGTCAGAGAGACAGACCTGGGGGGGGAGGTGTCCAAGTGATCAGTGACAACAACATAAAGGGTTTTGTTGATGTGTCTAACTCAATGATGGCATAATGAGAGGGAACTTTAATTCTTCTGTCTTTGTGTTTTCCTGGGGAGCCTCCATTAGCATTACTCTCCAGACCTATCTGCTCCTCACTCACTCCTGTTTAGAAGCAGGTGTTCAGCTCCATTTCTCTTCTATCCTGTGCAAAGCAACCCTTCTGATCTGTTCTTGGCTACGCTGTAAAAGGAGTCTGTCTTTACAGGGTGAGAACATCTGTGGATGTCCCCCTGTTAGGTGATCTAATTTAAGGGATATAGCATTAGGAAGCCATTATTTCCCTCAGACTTAAGTCTGGTTCTTTGACTATATTTTCATTTAATAAAGCCTCCATTTTTATCTCTGTTTTTGGTTCCTTTCAACTGAGTAGGGAACAGGGGTACTATTTTTTAACCCCTCTAAATGTCAAGGCCAACTAAAGAGGTTGGAATCTATCTTGGAGGAAGGGGATTATCAGAGGAGTGTGAGCAATGGAATGACATGAGAAGGTTTTTATGTTAAAAAGGTCACTTTGGTAGTTGTGTGGAGGATGAATTGGAGAAAGTAGGGAAAGTTAGGAGAAAAGAGATAATGAAGATCTTAACTGGGAAAGCAGTGGCAGAGGTAGGTGTGAGTAGAGAAAGAGAAGGGATGTGGAGGGAGAGATATTGTAAAGGTTACAATATAGTAGTGGCAGAGGAGAGCCAATAGGATGTTAAGGTAAGGAAGAATTAGGGTTTCTGGTAAGTCAACTGAAGTCTCATTCGCTGTGATAAGGGACGGGTACAAGTAAAAGAGGTGGGGTGGAAGAAAGATACCGAGCTCATTTTGTAACATGCTGACCTCCGAGGACACAGAAAAGTCTATTAGGCAATTAAATAGGCAGGTCCAGAGCTCTCAGGAAGATAACCTGGTTGGATTTATAAATGCACCTAAAAATAACTGTTGACTCACAGGAATTAAAAAAAAAAAATTGCTGAGAGAGGGTATAGAGGAGGCAAAGAGAAGTGTGTAGATGCAAACCAACATTTGGGTCAAGTTCAACAAAAACATATTGAGTCCTTACTGGGAACTAGGAGAACTATTGTATTAAACTTTCTTTTATTGGCATTTGATATTACTTGAGTATCTAAGTTATCATATAGTGTACCTTCCACAATTTCCAAAAAGAATCTTCTTCTTGTTGTTCATTTACTAAGAACACAAACTATGTGCTAGGGATCTATCACTGCATCCATCCATCTATGTATCTTACACATATATAACACATATAAAAGCTAACGTTTATTGAACATTATGATACATTAGATACTCTTTATACACATGTATACAGGAAGGTACTGTTAACTTTCTTTTACAAATAGAGAAACTGAGGCTCAGAGCAGTCTAGCAATCCACTTTGAAACCTGGCCTATCCAATTGCAAAGCCCATGCTCTGAATCACAAGCTTCCTGGCTTATCTGTACCAAAAAAGATGTAATAGGAGTTGAGGTCTTTAAGAGCTTACCATCTGGTTGTGGAGATAAAACACACTCTTGCAATGATGGAAAAGAATCACAAAGTACAAAGTAAGCAAAAGCACACTATATTGGTAAATTAGGAGGAAGACTGCTTGAGAAAGGTTAATCATAGACATGAAGCCACACAGTGTTACGTTTGGACTCTGCCACTTATTTATTGTATGATGTTAAGTGCTCTGAACCTCCTCTTTCCTCACAAAATTTGAGTGGGCAATACCTTCTTCACAGGCATACTTCTGCCCTCCAACCTGTGGAAAGCCATATTAGAGGGACCAAAGCGGTTACTCATACTGCACGGATATTTCTTTTCCCCCTAACTTTAATAGTAAAATAAATAAATAAATAAATAAATAAATAAATAAACAAACAAGCAAACAAGTAAAACCCAGAATACAACAAATAAAACTCTAAACTGTGCTGCAAATAAAAAAAGGCATCAAGAATATAGAATTACATTTATTTGTTCAAGTATTCATGATATAAAGAAACAACATAATTGTGAAAAGACTCTTGTTTATAAATATTGGGAAAAAAATCTTACAAAGAAGATTATGTAGTAATATTCAGGCTTTGATAAGAGTTGGATGTTTTTCCTACAAAGAAAAGCATAATTAAGACCAAGAAGATTACACATTCTAGTTTTTGTTTAATGATTTTTTCCTGTTTGTATTTATTATTTTTTTAGATGTACATTATTGTAATTTAAAAATATCTGCCAGAATAAGAAAAACAATTTGCTCCATTAATTTATCTGATTAGGAGTAAAGTCAATGAAGATGAGATTAAATTATCTGCCTGTATTCAGAAATCTTTGAGAATCACTCTGTCTTTGTGGAAAACTGTCTCATTATTACTTATAATAAAAATAAATAACAAAAGTATCCATGTTTTTAATAATCATTTTCAGGACCACAGACAGCTCAGCAAATTTTGGTTCCACCTTCTGCCACATGGATTTCGTTTCATGGTCAAAAGTAAAATTACATATGCATTCTACTGTTACAAACTTTATTTTTCACATTTATATTTTTACTCTAAAAGAATGAAGTATGTTTGGGAACACTAGGTCTTTAGTTAATCTTGTTCACTTGCATTCATTTTTGGTATTCCATTCTCAATTTTGATTACTCACTTAATACTACTTAGTAATGAGTGACAAAATTAACCAAGATCTAAATTTTTCTCATATCCTTCCTTCAAAGTGTTCTTGAAACTTTAAAGCAAATCTTTCTCTAACTGAAGTTGAATGTATGCTTAAAGGGAGATATAGAGAACAGTGGAGTCTACAAAAGAGCAGAGTAAGATTATGTTTTCTTTCCCATTTCATATAGACTAAGGAAGATGAGAAGTGTATAAAGGTTACTTAACTCTCATCTCTGTACTGGTTTCTTCACAGGTGCAAAGGAGAGGACCTCCTGGATGGAGAATTCAGGTTGGGGTTAAGAAGGAAAGAAAAATATGACAAGAGTAGATCAAGAGGCATTTAATCAGAACTCTTTCAATTTCTGGTGAAAAAATCCCAATCAAATCCAAAGAAAAGAGAAGCTCTGGTTCATATACAGAAAAGCAGAAGAATATGCAGCTTCAGGAATAGTTGTATTCTGGTGCTCAAATTATATATTATCAGAACTCTTTTTGTCCCCATCTCTCCAACTGGATTTTTTCTGCATTGGCTAGAGTCACAATAAGGTTATCTCTTCACATTAGCAAGCTGGCTACTGCTAGCTTCAGGCCTACATCCCATCAGCATAGCAGTTCCTGATAAAGATTTCAGCAAAAATCCCAACCTGTTTTCACTAACCAATCACTGTGGACACCCTGATTGATTGTGCTAACTCCTGGAGCTATGCATTGGTTCAGATCCAGACCAAGAGGAGAGGTTCCGCAAAAGAATCACAGGAGGAATACATGATAGGCAGGGAAAAACAACAGACACACAGACACCCTGCGTTCTTTTTCTAGGGCTGCTGTAACAAAACCCTGCAAACTGGATACTGAAAAGACAGAAATTTATTGTCTCAGTTCTGGAGACTGAAAGTCTGAAATCAAGGTGTCAGTAGGTGCTGGTTTTTTCCAAGAGCTGTGAGAAAAGTACCTGTTTCAGGCTTTTCTCCTTGACTTGTAGATGGCCCTTCATGTTCACCTGATAGTCTCCCTATATTTATGTTTGTCCAAATTTCCTCTTCTTATAAGGACACCATAATGGGTTAGAGCACACTCTAATGACTACATCTTAACTCAATTACCTCTGCAAATGCCCTTTCCAGATACAGTCACATTCTTAGGTACTGGGACTCCAACCTATTTTTCTTGGGGTGACACACTTCAACCCATAACATGCCTCTACACTAGATACTTTATTTCCTGGTCTAAACCATCTCTGCTATTTTGATTTATCCGTTTATTATAGGAAATGTCTTTCACCTAGAATGTCCATTGAACCTTCCAAGTCCAAAGAATATAATGTAAACCATTTAAGGGAAAGTTTTTCTTGTTCTTCTTAAAATATAGATACATGTTTGGGGAAAGGGACATGATAAGTAAATAAATGTGTACAAGGTAACTTTGCAATAATTTGGTTTTTCCAAAATTGGTGTTCCCAGGAGATTCTCTATAAAATAGTATTCCCTAGGCATGTAAGTTTGGAAAACACTCTATATATTTTCCCTCTTTTAAAGATACAATGCATATTAGCATATTACGGTAGAGTGCTTGCATCAATGCCCCCCAAAATTTAGCCCTCCCTGCATCCATGTCCTTTATAATAGAACTTTGTAGGTATTTTCATCAAAAGGTAGAGCACATTCCCTTGCCCCTTGATCCATCTTGTGTTTGACTGTGTGACTCACTTTGGTTAACAGAATGTTAGCAGACTCAGGGTGCTGTGCTTCTCCACTCTGTGTTTGCTCCTTGACTTTATCTTCCAGTTAGCATGCTAGAAGATGCTACACACAGAGCAGAACCAAGTTGATGTTGTCATCATGGCAGAGGCCATGCTAAGAGAAGTCAACTATCAGCCTATTTCCAGATATGTGGATAAGCCCAGCCAAGACCCACAGCACCATCTAGCCACTTGGGAGCCTTATGAGCAATAATAAATCGTGTTGTTTTAAACCATCAACTGATGAAGTGAGTTACTTAACATTATTGTGGTAAGATAATCTAATTACATATCAAAGATTCCAAGAAGTCCTGCAGTAAAGAAGCATGTTTTTACTTCTTCTGCCTTCTTGGGGTCCTTACATCTTATGTTTTTTTTTTTTTTTTTTTGCTGAATTACAGATATCTCCCTCTCTGTTGGTAGCTTCTCTATCAATATTTATACATACTTGAGTTCTTTCAATTAAAAAAAATGAAAATCCTGTCTACCCCACCTCACTGTATCCAGCTTTTTCCTGCCATTCTTATCCATGGGTCTTGAAAGGGATGACTACATTTGAGGCCTCCATTTCTTCCTTATTTATCAGTTTTTGGCAAGCCAGCTAGTATCTTGTTAATTTCACAGAAATTCACCTTCAAATCACCACTATCTAAATCAGTTATATATCAGCTCTAAACTTACCTGGTCTCTAAAGATATTCTGACCAGTTTCAATTTGGGGGTGGGCATTCCCCATATATACAATAAGCAATGCTCTGATACTAGCTGGGTGTCCTATAAATTGACTCAATTCTGACACTATCTACCCAGGCATTGCACCAGATTCTTACAAGACTGCTCTCCCTATACACAAACTTCAGATGCTAGTTGCAAACCCAGGTTATCACCTGTGCTGTAGATTGGGGTTTCTGACAACACTCTCCTTGAACTTCAGATGCTAGTCAAGAGTTCAGGTTGTTACCCCTACTTCTGACCAACTGGCTTTAAATCCAAGTTTCCCAGGACCCCCTCCTTGGGTTCAGTTAATTTTTGAGAGCAGCTTACAGAATTCAGAAAATGCATTTACTCACTAAACTACCAGTTTACTATAAAAGCTCAGAACAGACAGATGGAAGAGATGCATGAGAGGAGTATGGGGAGAGGCAGAACTTCCATGCCTCTCTGAATGCACTAGTTTCCCAGATCTTCATGTGTTTACCACGCCAGAAGCTCTCCAAACCCCCATCCTTTTAGATTTTTATAGAGGCTGCATTTCATAGGCATGGCTGACTAAATCATTGGCCATTGGTGACAACTCCATCTCCAGCCCTTCTCTCCTCAATGGAGTCCAGAGGGTGGACTGAAAGTTCCAACCCTCTAGTCACATGTCAGGCAACCATCTCCCATCCTTAGGTGTGTTCCCAAAGTCACCTAATTAACATAACACAAGACACATTTATCACTGCAGACACTTAGGAAATCCTTAGGGTTTTGAGAACCATGTGCCAGAAACATGGACCAAGACCAAATATATATTTTTGTAATAAATTATAATATTATAGTCCATCCGTTGACCCCTCAGAGCAAAAGCAATCATACTAGCACATTATTAGAATCTCATTCAGTCATTAAAAATTATCTAGTTCATCACAACATATGAATATGATGTGCACCCAGGGTGTACTTAAGTTATGCTGACAGCCTTATATCTGATTGTGTCAGATTCTAAAAGCAGGAGTGGTCTTGACAAAAATGGCTTCACCATTTCAGGGATCTGGTATAACTGACTTAAGCGACATCATCTCTTGCTCTGAGCCTCTTCAAAGGTGTTACCCTAATAGTGGATTTCCCTCATTATATCACCCATTTATTTAGCTGCTCTTTTCCTTCTCTACCTTTGTTCCCAAACTCTTTCACTTTTGAAAGGAACATTAGGTTTGGTCATTGTGCTGGTCTAGATCGCAGGTGGTAGTTCTAGCCTCGCAAGTGCTTCTGCATCACCCACTTCTATTCAGATAGGATCAGGTTACATGGGAGCAAGACTAGAAGGCTATATCTTAACCACTGGGCAAGAAGGCTGCATTCACTGTTAACCTCACTTCTGCCTCAAGAAGTGAAGGTACATCCTGCCAGCTCTTAGAAATTCTGACATAAAGGTTAAAAACATAGTCACTCATATGTGGAATAAAAGGAATCATGCAGAGGATCATGGAGGGGGAGACAAACTGAAGGTTGCTGGAGGGGAGATGCAAAGAGAGGATGGGGTAACTGGGTGGTGGGCATTAAAGAGGGCACATGATATGCATGATATGATGAGCACTGGGTGTTACATGCAACTGATGCGTTACTGAACTCTACATCTGAAACAAGTGAAGTACTATATATTGACTACTTGAATTTAAACAAAATATAGTCACAGTTTCTTGCTTAGGAAACATCCCTGTTTTCAGCCCTCATCTCTGCAGCCCTGGTCCCATGACAACTGCATTGGGTAGGGGAGAAAAGTTGAAGTGATATGAGAGAGAAAGAATATTAGCACTTTTCCCATACCCCCTTCCCAAGATCCATCAGAAAAACATGGAAATCTATCCAGTGGAGACACTCGTAGTGTGTGCATCCACACATGAAGTCATGTAAGCTAGTCCTTCATGTCTTTATCCCCACCCCCCAATTAAGACAACCAATTTCAATTTCCCATTTCAATTCTCTATTGAACTAGTACTCTAAGAAGAATATCTGTGTCCATTGCCTGACATTATGGGCTATAAAGTGTACTCTGACATGGGAAAAGACAGGAAAAATATTATTAAATTTCCTTATACCTACTTAACTTAGCTGCTGACAAACCCCATTGACAAGCCCTTGAAACAGGCAGGCAGAGTGACATTCCTCTAGGAATTCAGTTGCTTCCATTCTGATACTTTTTTAACCAGTGGATTTTGTTACCACAATTCAAGGGACTCTCATATGAAGGAGTCCTGGAAACTTCTCCACCTCCTGACCATTTTACTCACTCTTGCGCAAAAAACCTTGGGTCCCCAATGAGAGGGTGAGCTGAGGGACCCTAACCTTCTGTCCATCTTTAATTTGGTTAACCTGCCTAACCACTGACCACTTGCTGACCATGATTTCCATAGTAATCTCTCCTTTCTGGCCTTTAAACATAGAGAGGATTTGCTGAGGACCTTGTAAGGTTGGCAAATCTGTATAGCATCCTTTTGGGACTCCTAACCTTATGTAGTGTCTGTTTTATTCATCCCATTTCTTAACCATCTAAAGATTTCCACTCTGGTGGGATGACTTCTGTGACTCGAATTTCTGTTTCCTTTTTGTTTGAATCCTATCAATATTTGATTTATTTACCTTTATTTATTTTTTAAATTTATTTACCAGACAGATATCACAAGTAGGCAGAGAGGTAGGCAGAGAGAGGAGGAAGCAGGCTCCATGCTGAGCAGAGAGCCCTATGCGGGGCTCAATTCCAAGACCCTGGGATCATGACCTGAGCATAAGGTAGAGGCTTTAACCCACTGGCCTTAACCCCAGGCGCCCCTATTTACCTTTATTTTTTTAATAGCCTTTTAAAAGCCTCCACCTTCTTGGGAAGGTGACTTTCCCCTCAGATTGCTCCCCATTCTCTTGTTAATTAACCTAATGTTTTCATTAGCATCTGCAAGACTCAGGAGGGGAAGCTGAGGTACAGGATTTGTTAAGGCTTTCTGAGTAGATTTTTCCTTTTGCAAAAAGTAAGGTTATATGGGCTGCCCCTGTGAAAGGTGCCTTCACATACCCAGGGTTGCAGGCATATTCAGTGGGTGAATATCCTGGTCATTATAAAGCCAGTCCCACATGACTTACATATGAAGCATATCAGCTGCTCTATCAGGTGTGTTCCACTTGGCATTCATGGGGGAGAAAGACAGTCTCCCTTCTCAGGATAAACAAACAAACCTTACAGTAGCTTTTACCCAGTCCATCAGACTGGCTATTCCTTCGGGAACAGCCTCCTGTGAGTCTGGACCACATATAGCTATCTGTGATTTTTCCATAGTGAACTGTGGGTCTTGTATTAACCCAAAACATGCTCATCCACTCAAAACTGAGGACAGCATTCAAAACTAAAGATACAACCCTCAGGTCAGTTACTCTCAGAATCCTTTTCAGTAAAAGTTCTTCAGGAAGCTAATGTTACCGATCCTCAAAATAGAACAACTCCTTCGTTCTACAGGTTCTGGTTTCAATAGTTTCTTGGTTTTGCACTTTGCCCACATCACTACCTTCTTGGTAACCAGAAATCTTAGAGATATTTTCTGTTATCCCTGCATAATTTTTCCTTTGGGGGGCAGTTTTGAAGCTAGTGGACAAAGCTCAGACTCAGTTGAAATCTGAGCTTGGTCCAGGCTCAAGGTCCAAGGGAGCTTTCTCTTTTACTTTTAGTTTAGCTATTACAGATAACAGGAACCAAGGGATAGAATATTTGCCTTTTTCTCATTAGTTTCCATTTCTTCATGTATCAAGGGAAACAGCTCCCTGGGAGGTGAATCCATCTGTAAATTTCTCTGGCAACTCTTGTCTTTAGCAATTGATGGTAGCACAGTTGCTACTCTACCATGGGTGACCATGTGTTCACCCAGGAATCACAGATGTCCTCATTCTCCATCCTTTGATCCTTTCTTCACAAACCGCATGTTCCTGTGAGCCAAGCAGGGCCTTTCTAGAAAATCCCACTTCACTGATACCAACTAAATTGGGTTTCTAGACCCACTTCCAACATGTGTGTGTATTGGGTGGTCCCCATACCTACAACAAGCAGTGCTTTGACACCAGCGGGGTACAAATCAACTCAATTCTGACATTATCTATCTGGACATAGCATCCGAGTCTATAGGTCAAGGGTTCATTTCTACAAGGCTGCCTCAGCCCCACCCCAACTTTAGATGCCAATCACAAGCCTGTGCTTCTGACTGGCCATATAGATTAACGGTTCCAATGACCCCACTAGAGCAGCTCACAGAATTCAAAGAAATATTTAACTTAATAAATCATCAGTTTATTGTAAAAAGATATAACTCAAAAACATCAGGATGGCAGAGATGCGTAGGTCACTCCTCTTGCATGCCCTCACCAGACATGCCATTTTCCCCAATATCTCCATATGTTCACAGACTAAGAGCTCTCCAAACTCTATCCTTTTGGGGTTTCATGATAGGCTTCATTACAGATGCATGACTGATTTACTAATTGACCATTGGTGTTTGACTCAACCTTTAGCCGCATTCTCCTCCCCAGAAATAAGGGGGCGGGATTGAAAGTTCCTACACTCTAATCATGGTTGGTTCCCCTGGCAACCAGTCTCCATCCTTAGGTGCTTTCCAAAGTTAATCTCATCATCATAAACCCAGTTGCAGTGGGAAAGGTCTTGTTATGAATAACAAGATATCTGTTTTACCTTTATGGCTCTGAAGTCATAAACAGAACTATAAAATGAAGCCATAAACTGAGGACAAGAGACCAAGTATTATTAAAAAAGATACTTCTGTTATTTTTATTGCTCAGGAAATTCCAAGGGATTTGGAAGCTATAAGCCAGGATCTGTGGATATTGACCAAATATACATTAGAAATACATTTTGGTCATCTGAATGACTAAATAAATATATATGTATATCTATAGTCCCTGAGCTTCAACCAGCAGAGTTGAACACTCCCCTTTAGACACACTCTTTCTTTACTTAGCACAACAGACAATCCTAGTTGTTTATCAATAATCTGTTTCCTTTTCTTCCTGGCCATTTAACTAGATTACATTTGCAGTTAGATGAGTCCTAATGACTAAATTCTACTCAATGGAATGTGAGTTAAAATGATGTATGCCATATCTGAGCCAAAGTTTTTAAGAAGTGCATAGGTCCTTTATGCTTTTTTTTTTTTCCCATTCTATTGTCTGAACAAAGATGATAGCAGAGCTTCAAGGGATGACAGGTCTATGAGATCAAAATAATCTAAAGAACCTGGATCCCTGAACGACTATATGGAGGAGAATCACCTAAAAACTTGGAATATTGACCCCCCAGACTGGTATATAAATAAAGAAATAAGTCTCTATATTTATTTTAGATGTATTGTTCATAACAATTTAGCTCATCCTACTAAAACTTGAAGCAGTGTCATGTTGTAATCAAAATCTAAAATATATGGCAATGGCTTAGTATTTGGTTGTCAGATGGTGAGAAAATAGAGCTTCCAGAGACCCTGAATGTTATAGAAAAACATTTGGTTTAACTGTTGCCTACAACAATTGGAAGGCAGAAGAAATAGTTTTGGAGTCTGTGTCTTTAGGTAAAGAATTTGGAAGAGCCAGGTGTTAATGTGTTAGTGGATTCTGGGTGTATTCTAAGGACTCCAAGAAAGAGATGCGCTCAGGCAAGAATTTCAAAGAAAAGAAAGAAAGCAGAGAAAGGATCTAGAAATAGAGAGCCTCATAGAAATGAAATGTTACCTACTTCTTGATCCTAAATGGCAGGAAATAACGGAAAGATGTTAAGTGAAAAAAGACGCCAGAGATTTTGCAGTTAACTTAAAGGACTCGGGTTTACAGCAGAATTCAGACTGTGTTAGCTCCCTAGGCACAGTTACTGTTTGCTATGACCTCCAGTTGGCCAATGTTGAGTTGAGAGGAAGAGAGAGGTGATACAAATAAATAAAGCAGGATTTAAGGACTTGTCTAGAAAAAGTCTTTGGGTTTGGTTACTGACACTTAGAACTGGCTAAAAGCAGATAGATCCTAGGACTGATCAAATCAAAGAACTTCTGTCAGTACCTGCTCAAGTGTTCCATCACAGATGAAGAGTAGAGGCTGCTGACTTACCATCTCTCTCTGTCTTGAACGAAGGCTCTTTGTTGCAAGTAGCCTGTCCCTACTTCATCATTGTGTACTGAGTGTTTTGTATGTATGTATGTGGTAAGGGAAGACATACATGGGGTCAGATAACTTAGTTTTAGTTTTATATCTGGACCATATCACCCAGAAGTTTGGGACTTTGAGCTGGATATAGCAAATAGATGAGTTTTGATGTTTCTTGTCTTGAGGGGGAGCATGCATGTATATTATATTCTGTAGACCTTTGGGGCTTGTTGTATAGACTTGTTACATTTACTTGCCCAGCATCCTTTTCACTTTTATTACAGAAAGAAATGTTTCCCACTGACAGGTTGCCTCACCACTTGGTCTCTCATTCCCCACTGTAAAGATGCACTTATGACTCAGGCCAGTCCATGAAAGTAGATCATCATCCTAGATTCAATGACTGGTTCATTGTCAAGCACCTGCTCAAACAAGACAAATCAAGTTCTTATTTGGGGATTTGTATGAACACTGAGAGACAGTTTCACTTCTTTTGTGATCAGCAGTGTTAAGGAAAATGTAGCATGAAGTTAAGGGGAGCCATGTTTACTGTCAAATAAAATGGGTATACCAAGAATAAGGCCAAAGAGTGGCAGACAGAGGTGATTGATGCACTGAGAGAAACAGAGTCATAATGCTGTTATTTCAATCCCTGGATAGTCATGTACGAAATTAGAACCACATTTTGAACTTTCCTGTTTGGACTGCAAATCTTCTTTGCTTTGGCTTGTTCAGGTGGAGTTTTGTGATTTGCAACTAAAAACGTCTTGAACTATCTTAGTGTTAGAATTGGGACCAGAACTCAGGTCTTCTGATCTTAATCTAGTGCTTCTTCCTATACCCCATGATAGTTTATAAAACGGTTGTTAATTAAAATTAATAAAGGACTAATGATGAAATATGGTAACAAAAACACTAGCCAGGCATCAGACTAATATTTGCAGAGAAATGAGAATAGTTTTCTTCTGGAGAAGTAGAGCTGTGTGACCCTGGGAAGTTGGCTGGAAGTCTAACCAAGAAGTTACCAAGAAGTACCCCGATTTCTTGCTGAGTACCAAGGACAAGTTTGGTCAAGATCTTTTGTTGATATTTGGAGATTGACATAGAGTAGCCAAGAAGCATGAAGCCAAAGAGAACAGTGGGAAGACCTGGTCCTGAGATTGATACATAGCAGGAGTTTAGATTCTATACCTAAGCTGATCAAATTCAATAGTAACTCCTTCATTTACCTGTTGTTTGAATTTGGGTAAATCCATTACCCTTTCTAAACAAAGTTTCTAATACAGAAAATAGTACATTCCTCATTGGGTTGTAATAAAGATTAAGAATATATATTCCATGTAAAACATGTAGCACAGTTTTTGGCACATAGTAAAAGCTCAGTTTATATTCATGATTATTATTAATCATATCATATTTGTTCTTGGCTAGAACAAACAATTACATATGCTATTTGGGGCTCCAAGAACCTCAGCAGAAAGAAAGACAGAACTGCTGAAATTTAGGGCTGATAAGAGAGGTCATGAATGTCAATTTGGGTCTTCTGAGAAGCAGATGCCAAGTGAAACTTAAAGTGCAAGAGAGGGGTACCTGAGTGACTCAGTTGGTTAAGCATCTGGCTCTTGGTTTCGGCTCAAGTCATGATCTCAGGGTCCTAGATCAAGCCCGCACCAAGCTCTGTGCTCAGCATAGAGCCTACTTGAGTTTCTCTTACTCTCCCTCCTCCCTTCTCCCCACTCTCTCTCTCTTGCTAAAATAAAATAAATAAAATCTTTAAAAAAATTGAGTGCAAGAGGTTAATGGGGGTGGGGGGAATCCCTATGAGGGATATAGGGGAGAGGGAACAGGGGTGGGTGGGAAGACCTTCAGACTGCAGTGCAGGGGTGATGTCTGTGAAAGGAGAGAGGAGAGGAAGGAAGATAGGCAGGAAGATCCTTGGGCTGCAATGCAGCCCTGAGGAAGTGTCCACCCAGAGCAAAGATTGTCTGTAAGAGGAGGCTGACTTAGGCAGGAATTTGGCTCCTTTGCCTCTGCTGGGTTCCATCACTGTCTGGGAGCAGCCTGGGGAAAATGAGGCCCTAGTGAGCAAGCTGCCACAGGGGATCATGAAGGCTCAGCCCCTGAGGGCTGTCAGCTAATTCCCCTCCTAATAGCAGGTTCTCTCCTGAAGAAAGATCAGAGTGCCTACTCCCACTGCAGCTGGCCACAGCACTTTATTGCAAGGGCTTTTTCGCACTGAGTATCTCCAAGACACTTAGCAACCAAGAGGCAGCAATAGGGGTAGGGCTTAGACTTATTTCTCACCTTTCTGACCATTTCTCACCATCTCCCTAACCTGAACCAATTACCATCTTTTTGCCTATTTTACTATTTGTCTCCTCATTGATGTTCCTGCTTCTGTCTTGGACCTTGGCTCAATCTATTTCCAGCACAGACCTGAAGCTAATTTTTTTTTTTTTGACACCTCAGTTGATGATATCCTTTCCTCAAATCCCTTCACAAGCTTCCATGTCACTCAGAAAAGGCTTCATGTAGGCCTGAGGCCCAGCTCTATTTGACCTCCCAGGACCTCCTCCCTTATTACTTTGTTCCTTGCGAACTCAGCTCCAGCCACGTTAGCTTTTGTGCTATTCCTTGAACAAGCCAGGCAAACATAAGCTCAGGACTGCTTACTCCTCCCCCTGCTTTAAACGCAGACACCTGCAGACTCATTCCCTCGCCTTCTTCAGCTCTTTGTTCCAATGCCACCTTTCAGAAGAGCCTCCTTGGGCCACCCAACCTAAAGCTGGAACTTCTCTGTCCCCAGCAAATCCTTTCCAGCTTTATTTTTTTCTATGGCACTTACCATAATCAAATACACAGTACTTTTTTCCTTATTTTGTATATTGTCCATTTCTCTTACTAGAATGTAGGCTCTATAGGGGCAGGGGTTTGGCTCTATTTTGTCTGCTGCTGTGACTTTCGTTGAATGAATGAATAAATTCTGTGAATAGCCGCAGAAAAGATGGAGGTAGGAACCTGGATCAGTGTGTCCTGATTTAGGTCTAGCTCTAGCTCTTGAATAATGTACAAATTTGGAAGAGTTACTTATCCTTTGTGTGTCCCAGTTGTCACATCTGCAAAAGGGAGATCACAATAAATATCTTGCTAATTATAAATGCTAGTGAAAGTAAGGCAACAGACAGCCCAGGTGTTTTTATTGTTGTTACTTTGACTCCATAAATAGTGGCGTGTTGTGGTCCCCAGGCTAAGTTGTTAAAGTCATTTGCAGTTCCTCCAGTGACACATTATATCCTGGGTTAGTTAGCATTAATCGAAGACTGGGTCCTAATCCCAGCTCCACGCTCATTCGTTCTGTAACCCTAAGCAAGGATCTGGGCCTGTTTCTTCATTCATGTAATGGGATGATGCTTGGAGGGATGAGAATCAATTGAAATGCAGCTTGTGAAACCCCTTTGGAAACTGGGACTATCTACACAAATGCAAAGGATTCATCATGTTGGTGATGTGCCTGCACATGTCCCAGTCTAAAGTACCCAGCTGGAAGGAAAGGAGAACCTGAGGGGAGGAATCATCACTAAGAGTTTCTATACCCTCACCTCTCCCAACCCATCACCACTTCCAACTCAGCCATTCAGTGGACACGTTTTTAGTGCACGCTGGTTGTATGAGAACCACGGACTTTGTATATACTTCTTATTTGTGTGTGTGTGTGTGTGTGTTTCAATTGTCTCTTTTTCATCTGTTAGACCTGCCCTGATTTTGGGTGGGGTCGGGGGTGGGGGCATCTATTCAAGAGCAGGGCTACCTTCTGATAGTTTCTTTGTGGATATATTATGAAAGAATTGTCAGGATCAAGGAAAATGTTGCTTGAACCACTATCTTGAGTTAGGTTTTCACGTTGCTTGAACCACTATCTTGAGTTAGGTTTTCACATTAATTTGTGACTTATATATAGCTATAATAATGTACTCTTAGATTCCTTTATTTAAAAGCTTTACTGTTTTCTGGCTCTGAGTAACTTCTGTGTGCTTTTACCTTTGTTTGAGAGAAGGCTATCCCTTTGGCTTGCTGTCCCAAAAGGACATAAACAGGGCACTGTCATGTATCCATGAGAAAAGGTGACCTACATAGACGATGTTACAGTCGGGTATTAAAAGTACAATTGCAGCCATTTCTCCCAATTAAGGCTAACTCATCTGTGATTTCAGCCTCCCATTTGAAATAAAAGTCTGACGATAATTGGAGCACAGAGCTATTCACCACTGTACTTCAATCTGGAAATAATTGTCTTTGTTCAATTAGGAATCTGCATTTTCATGCCAGTCTTCACAGATTATTTTGAATGGAGAATACACTCTGATTAAGAGCTATCCCTCTTGGAAGGAAAATCATAACAGCAGCCTGAAGTCCTCATCCCCTTGTTGGATTTAACATTTTGTTTTGCCCTCCCAGGCTGAGAAGGATGTCATATGAATGACTTTATAGATGTCTTTATTTATTAGGACAAAAATCTCTTACAGCATTCATAGATAGCTTTTTAAAAATTTTAAGACCCAATATTGACTATATGTTAATTAACTAAAATTTGTATCAAAAAAAAATTTAAGGGGCACTTGGGTGGTTCATCCAGTCGCATCCATTAAGCATCTGATTCTGATTTCAGCTTAGGTCATGATCTTGGGGCCCTGGGATAGAGTACTACATCGGACTTCTCATCAGCAGGGTTCTGCTAAAGATTCTCTCCCTCTCCCTCTTCCTCTTTTCCTGTTCACTCACTCTCTCTCTCTCTCAAATAAATAAGTAAATCTTAAAAAATAATTTAAGGTCTTCTTGAAATGATTCCCTAGAGTTGGGTTTAGAAAGGTATCACTTTGAGGTCTTCAACTGATTTGTCATATTATAATAATCAGGTTTTATATGAAATAAAATCAGACCACCATTTATTTTTGCCATTTATAGAACTACTTACTCTCTGAGGTGCTTTTAAAATGCAGAATCACAGATAACTCTTATTAAAAAAACACTTTAAAAATTAAAGATCATTCTCCCCATTCAATAGATGAGGACAATAAGGGTCAGAGAGTTCATGTGACATTCCCAAGGTTACCTAGTGACTCACTGGTGAAATCAAGAGTCAACGAGGTCTGGCTAGGTTGAAAGCCCATGTTCTCTCATGCCTCTATCGAGTTTTTGTTATTAATTTCAAACAGCCAAAAGAGCATAATAAGAAACATTCATGTTAAAAACGATAAGATATTGTGGTTAGAACAATGAAAAACTCTGAAAATATCAACTCAACATGTTATTATAAACCATCTGGCTCTAATAATTCTGAATATGCCCATATTTGGTATTTCTAGATGAAAATAAAATGCCTCCAATTGTGAAAACATATTAGGGCAATATGAACTTTTTAAAATAATATGAGTTCCTACCCATATTATTACATGATTTAATCCTTTTCCCAAGATGGTTCCTTCAGAAACTAGACTATGCCTTCTGCATGTTTTCATCCCTCCCATAAAACATAGTTATTAAGTGAGAAAATGAATGAATCACTCTTTAATAACCCCAAGGGGCAGGGAAGATATATAAAATCCACATATTACTAAGATGTATGTGTGTTTGTGTGCGTGTGTGTGTTTGAATATGTACACGCAGGTCAAAAAACATCAGTGCAAGAAGTAGAACTCTGGTCAAACCTTTCATTATCCCTTTTAGAAACATTATACAGGTATTTTAAATCTCTTCCTTTGAAGCAAAGTAATTCCTTCTCTTTAATAATACTCCCGTAAACCAACACATGAGTGTTTTCCCCATTCTTCATTCTTCCCTGCCTTTGACCATGCTGTTTCATAACGAAAAGAAGAAAAGACTTACTTAAGCACCTGGATGGAAAGTGATAGCTAACCCAAGTTTTCTATTTGAAAATGTAGAGTCAGTATTTGAGAGAGTTTGGGTCAAATGGGACTTGTAAGCAAAGGGACTGATAACTTCTGCATTTCATGCTGAAGTTGATTCTGGCTGTAGAGTGTTTGTCTGGGGCCATGGGTTGGTGGGAGGAATGTAGAATGTTCTGTTTTTATCAGTCTGCTCTATAGGCTGTGGCAGGTGTGGAGATTACTTTCCAATAATGCTTGGAAGCAATATTTCTCACCTTCACAGGAACTTGCCATCTGGCTCTGAGGGCCAGAGATAATTCAATCTCTAAATTAGCTCACTTCCAGGTCCTCCTGAGCAAAAACTGATAAATGAGTCTGATTATACTGCTCCATGGCAATGTCAATAACACATCAGTATTGGCCACTCTGAGTGAGTGTGTCAGATGTTCTCAGAAAAGAAAGTACACCTTTCATTGAATTAACCTATCTCAAACCCAAGCACATTACTTAAGGGGATAGGGGAGCGAGCTTTATGAAGATTACAAAGAAAAAAAAAACTTGAATAGTATGTATAGAATGTAGATCTCTTCCATATAAATTTTGGTCTCACACAGTAAAATACCAGATTCAATTCTGGCCTTGTATACCCTAGAATGAATAATTTGACCCATAAAAATATTCTTCCGACTAAAAGCAGTAGCTAAATCTACAAAATTATGAAGCTATCTAGCTAACAAGATCTATGGCTTAAAAAAATGGGTTTATCTATCAGGCAAAGCTATGACACGAACTATTTAAACCAAAAGACATACCTTTGAGAAAAGAGATGGTTTTCTTCCTGTTCTAATTAACTGAACAGGCTGCTGAAATTGATAAAAACGGATCAGATAATATCTTAAATCTCAATTTGATTTTGTCGATGTGGCATAACCATCTTAGGACAGTCATTTTGTATAACTAACATCAGGGAAAAGAGAGTTACGATTTGATGATAACCTGGTCCCATAGTTTCTTCCCTTGTTCTGCCATCAGACTTTGGGATAATGCAAATATTCTTAACGAGGCGACACCAAGACTCTTAAAAATGGTGAAGATATAAGTTGTCATATATGGTGGTTAATTTGATGTATCAACCTGGATGATGTTTTTGGATGAGATTAACATTTAAATTGGTGAGTACTGAGTAACCTAACAACCCTCTATAATGTGGGTGGGCCTCATCCAATCAATTGAAGATCCAAGTAGTACAGCTTCCCAGACCAAGAAGGAATTCTCTGTCAAACTGCTTTAGATTTTGTCAGCACCATCAGCTCTCCTGGGTCTCAAGCCCCCTGACTCACACTGAAGATTTAAGCTTGCCATCCTCTAGGATCGAATGAGTCAAGTTCTTATAATAAATCTCCTTCTCTATATATACATATCCTACTGGTTCTATTTCTGAGGGAGGACCTAGCTAATACACGAAGGAAAGGCTAGATCAAAAAACCAAGGTTGCAGAGAGTGATGACAGCAAGATATAAGAATAAGGTGCCCCCAGTCCCACATCCTCTCTGAACAATAGTGATGTGGCATCCATCCGTGGACTAAGTACCTTTGAGGGAACTTTGGGATCCGCACTGGAGATCCTGAAACCCTGGTGTAGTCTAAGACTGAGGAGAGCCATTTTGAGAATACAGGCCCACACCCCGGTTGCTGACTCACCAACTATGATCCTGACTACAGACCTAGAAACAACCCTATATCCCTGAGGACCCAGCTACAGCCCCCTTGGCTTGCTGCTGTCACCAGCACCATATGCCAAGAGACTCAGGAATCACATCTACCTATGCATTGAGTAATACTCATCTAGAGCTCCATCCAGGCTGTGGATCACAGGTGGAGCCTGTGAACAAGCTCCACCACTTCTGGCTGTGGTCTGAGAGCCCCTGTGGGTAAACCCACCAATCTGAGTCAGACTGTGAGTTCTGAAAGGTCCCTGTAATGGGGCTCCAGACAGTCTAGTTACAGTCCTCAAACATACAAACAAACAAAAATAAATAAAAATAAAAACAAATCCCCAGAGAAACCACACCTGGTTTTTTTAAAATCACCATTCTTTGTGTTAGAATATTTCTATTGATTTATCTTTAAATTGGTTAACTATTTTTCATCTTTAATCTATCCAATGATTTTGTATTGCCTACCTTACATTTTTCAGTCATAAAATTCAGTCATAAAATTTGGGTTGTATCCTGGAAATTGTACATGGTACATTGTCTGGATTCTTGATAGAGTTATATTCCTATGAGGAGAATTGATTTTTGTTAGTTTGTCTTTCAAACAGTTAATTCGGCTGAAGTCAACTGCAAATTTTTGTCTCCCTACAGTGGGCAGAAGCTGAAATTTTAATCCAGTTCTTTTTGCTTTGGATGAGCCATTAGGAGTTTGCTGCTAATTATCCATGTAAGTTGAGAGATCAGCAGGGATTTAAGTTAAGTATATATGCAGAATTTATGGTGCTCTCTCTCTCTGTTCTGTTCACCCAGGGAATCTCCCTTCTTCTATAATGGCTCTGAAATCTGTCTTCTAATTCTTTGGGCCTCTAACATCATGGACTGCTGTAAGAACAGGAACTCACCCAGTGGTATTTCCTTTTTCCAATAATCAATCCCCCTCTAGAATTTTCCTGTTTGGGATGACTTTCCAGTGCCTTCCAGGCAATGGTTTCTTATATTCTTTCCAGAGTTTATGTTGTTATGTGCAAGACAGCCAGTCATTCAGGAGCCACCCAGCCATGTCCAAAAGTGGCGCCTCTCTGACCACTGCACATAATCTGTACACAAACCCCTGGGGAAGTATTCCTTTAGCTTTTCAGGAATAAATATTAAGAAGATTTAGTGTTCAAGGACTTATTTCAAAAGAAGCCAACCTCAGTCATTACATGCTAATGTCACACTTCAGTAAGTGGCCAAACATGTAATCAGACACAGCTGTTTTAAACTGGAATCTCCTTAAGTCCCAAATATCAAATTTCCAGCTTAGTAAGTAGCACGTAATGAACAAGTGCATTATATATTATGTTAGAAAATGATATGTGTTATAAAAATAGTAAAATCAGAACAGGAGAACGGGGGAGCCAAGGATGGGGTAGAGGGTATTGTGATTAAAATGTGATGGTCTGGGTATAGCTCATTGGAAAGATGATATCCAGATTCTTGAAGGAGATAAGAGAATTTGCCTTGTTGATATTCAGGGAAAACATTTCAGGAAAAGGGATCAGTATCATAGGCCACATGTATTAATTGCTACATATATAGTCCCCCTAGTAACCTCGAAGAAGAGATTCTGTTATCTCTTTTTCAAAGATGTGGAAACTGAGGCTCAGTTAGGTTAGATGATCATAACAGTCTCTGGTAAGTGACAGAACGAAGTTCAATCCTTTGCATTCTATCTTCAGACCTCCCCCTCTTAACTACTCTGTTGTATTACCCGTTTACTGGGCTCCTTGCTATTTTTTCAAACAAGGCTTTTAATTCTTGAAAAGCCTAGTGCTAAGTCTTCAGGTGACTCATTCCAGTGAAGTATAGATCACAGAATTAGATAAGTTCTGATACAGGTATTCCATGCTTTTTGAAAATTTGCCTTCTGCCACTTTGCTTTTAGGAAAGATCTACATTAGTACCTGTTTTCAAAATAACCAAAGAAATATAAAGAGGATTTTTACTTTTATGGAAAAAAAAAAGATGAAAAGGGAAAATATAATTCAGCACCTGTAAAATGTAGCAGTGGTTATAACAGAGGTCTATAGGGACATGGAAGTGAAGACAACTTTTATGCTTCACACTGAAAGTTGACTAAAAAAGAAACACGAGAAACAACCATCTATTACTTCTGGTGGAGTTATTTCTCTTTGCATAAACCCTGAAGTTGAGTTTTCCTTCAGTTTTTTGATAACCCTATACAGAGCTGCTTTGGATCTGAATTCAGGTCGTCTCTGTAAGAGAGAAAGGAAGGAAGGAAGGGAGGGAGTGTGGGAGGAAAGAAGGAATGGAAGAAGGAAATGGAGCAATGAAGGAAGGAGCAAGGGAATGAAGACAGAAGGAGAAAAACTAATCCTCCTCCCCGGGAAAATTATTGATAGAATTTAAGCTTCCCCTATACAGGTATAGCTTCCTTATATCAAAACATTTCATTATACACTTTTTTTTTTTTTAAGATTTTTATTTATTTATTTGACAGAGAGCACAAGTAGGCAGAGAGGCAGGCAGAGAGAGAGGAAGGGAAGCAGGCTCGCCGCTGAGCAGAGAGTCTGACGCAGGGCTCAATCCCAGGACCCTGAGATTGTGACCTGAGCCGAAGGCAGAGGCTTAACCCACTGAGCCACCCAGGCACCCTCATTATACACTTTAAATACAGACAATGTTAACTTATCAATCATATCTTAATAAAGCTGGAAACAAACAGATAGGCACTCCTGAAAAAAGAGTTTGGGCCAATAGTTCATGTTTTCTGGTAAGCTGGTAAATATTAATTACTAATACTAAAGATCACCAAGATCCCACACTGAAATCATATACCTGAAACAGCCCATCCATGTCACTCTAACAATTGTTCTTTTTAGTCTATACACTTATTTAGTCTATACACTTATATACTCTCTAAAGACACTTATTTAACTGCTCCAAAACTCACATTATTTGTAAAAAGGAGTTGTAATATTTCTTCTCTTATAGGGCTGTTGAGAGTGTTAAATGAAATAACATGTTGTTCACATGTTACATGCTCACTAAATGTTCACAGTAACTATTTCTGTTCCAATCTGTTTCTTGGACATTAAAGAGCTCAATACGTGACTGGTGATTATGAACTTTAAATTTTATTTCCTGGTTGGCATAGGTAAACATATTTGGGAGCAAAGTCATATAGAACAAGCAATGGATAAAACACAGATTTTAGGAGACAAAAGGGCTTGGACAGGACTCTGGTTCTGCCAGTTATTAGCTAAGGGAACTTCTGGGAATCACTAAAACTGCTTCCTCATTGGTGAAATAAATAAGGCAATTCTTAAATATTAATAATAAATAGCTATAATTTATTGAATCTTACTGTGGGCCAGAGATCACTCTATATATCTATTTTTTTTTAAGATTTTATTAATTTGTCAGAGAAAGAGAGAGAGAGGGAGAGATCACAAGCAGGGAGAGTGGCAGGTGAGGGAAAAGTAGACTACACCTGAGCAAGGAGCCTGAGGTGGGACTGGATCCCAGGACCCTGGGATCATGACCTGAGCCAAAGGCAGACACTTAACCTACTGAGCCACCCAGGCGTTCCTCATGGCATCATTTACTTATCTAGGGCAGGGATGCCTTCAGCGCAGGTCATGATCCCAGGATCCTGGGATCCAGTCTTCCACATCAGGCTCCTAGCTGAGGGGGAGCCTGCTTCTCCCTCTGACTTTTCTGCCTTCTCTGACTGCCACTCCCCCTGCTTTGCTCCCTTTCTCTCTCTCACACATAAATAAATAAAATATTTTTAAAAAATAAAAATGAGTAAATTATGCCATTAAATCTTTACAAGATAAGCATTACTAATATTATGGGTATCAAAAAAGGATAAGGATGATTGAAAAGATGCTAATCTTGAATTTTGCCAAAAAGTCTTAGCCTTTTTGCAAGTATGTTCTCATCTCCCTGGTCACTTCAATTTTCACATATCCCAAAGCTCAAATCTGGGCTCTACTTGTCCAGATCAATTCCCCCTCCCTCAGAATGTCATCCAATCCCACAGTTTTAAATACAACCCGTAAACTGACTACTCTCAAATTTATATTTCTCACCCACACCATCTCCTCTGAGTCCTAACACTTATTTGCAGATGTATATGCTGTATTTTCAAACTTAACATGTCCACGTGGAACCCCTGAAGTTTTCCTTAAAACTCACTCCTTATTTATTAACCGCAATTCCATTTTGTTGGTCGCTGCAAACCAAAACTCATGTGGTCATCTTGACCCTCACTGACATCCACAGCCAACCGTTCAGCATGGATTGTTTGTGCCTCTTTCAGAATATCTCCTGGCCACCATCATCTCTTGCTTGGACCATTGTAATGCCTCTGAAGTGGTCTCCTTGCTTTGGCTTTAATGTTCTCCCTGCCCATCCCCCAATTTCACATTTCTGTTGGAGTCGACCTTCAACCCTGTAGCAAAGGTGGTCCTATTTAAATGTAAATCAGATCATGTCACTGCTCAAAAATCTTCCTCTCCTGTGTTTCCTTCTCACATAGAGAAAAGCTAAAGATCTTCATGGTGGCCTTCCAGGGCCCCATCTTGGTCCCGGCCCCACTTCTTCCACCTCAAATCCCCCACCTCAAACTATGACCTCAGCTGCTTCTTCTCTCCCCTTTGCTCATTTTTTCCTTCCTTCTTTCTGTGACCAGAACACAATGCACATGTTTTTGCTCAGAGGCTTTGCACATGCTTTTCCCTCTGCCCAGAATGTTCTTCCCCCCCTAGCTACACAGCTTTCTTCTTACCTCCCTCAGATTATTGTGCAAAAGTTCCCTCCACAGTTCAAGCCTCCTAGAAGTCCTGGCTACATAATCTGTGGGGCTCAGTGCAAAACAAAAATGCAGGGACCCTGTATTCAGAAAATATTACTAAAGACTATGAGAAATCCGGCAGCAGTAACTTTATTTAATTCAAAAGTATCCAAACTTATTTAAGCACAGAAGCTTTTTTACTTCTCAATGACCCTTCATGATATTTCCATGTAACATATTTTGTAAAATGCTTGGCAGAACCTTGACAATCTCCTTCAATTCTAAATTTTCATAAATCTATGCTTGTATTAATATTAATGATCTATAAAATTATATAATTAATATAAAAAGTATAATGATATACTACTCTTATATACAACCCATGTATTATAAAATAATATGATATGTATAATATAATAAATGTATAATATATATTTATAATATATAATCTATATAAAATAATATGTAATATTTAACACATAAATCTATAATATATATGTAATAAGGTATCTTTACCTTATAAAAGTTCAGGCCTTTAATTATTTTCCCTTAGCTTTATAGGAAGTTTTTTAGATAAATATGAAAATGGGAGTTTGTCCTTTGAATGATTTCTGTATCCAAATAAGTTGGAAAAATAATATAACAGACTTTGACAGGATATCTTTTAAATTTTTCTTCCAGCATTCTTTTAGCTTTCTTTTCCTTAAGGTTTTTGTAAGATACTTGTGTGTTTTTCTTTAGGTTTTTATTTAAATTCCAGTTAGGTAACATACCATGTAATATTAGTTTCTGTATCTTTGGGATAAATATCTAGTGGTGCAATTGCTGGGTCATAGGGTAGTTCTATTTTTAACTTTTTGAGGAACCCCCAAACTGTCTTCCATAGTGGTGGCACGAGTTTGCACTCCCCTTAACAGTGCATTCCCCCTTTCTCCTCATCCTCACTAACACCTGTTGTTTCCTGTGTTTTTGGTTTTAGCCATTCTGACAAGTTGTAAAGTGATATCTCACTGTAGTTTTGATTTGCATTTCCCTGATGATAAGTTATGTTGAATACCTTTTCATATGTCTATTGGCCATCTGTAGGTCTTCTCTGGAAAAACATCTATTCATGTCTTCTGCCCATTTTTAATTAGATTATTTGTTTTTGGGGTGTTGAATTTTGTAAGTTCTTTATGTATTTTGGATACTAACCTTTTATCTGTTATGTTATTTGCAAATATCATCTCTCATTCAGTAGGTTGCCATTTAGTTTTGTTGATCATTTCCTTCACTATGTAAAAGCTTTTTATTTTGAGAAAATAGAAAATTTGAACAGACCAATAACCGGCAAAGAAATTGAATCAGTGATAAAAAAAATCTAATAAACGAAAGTTCAGGGCCAGATGGCCTCACAGGTGAATTCTTCCAAACATTTAAAGAAGAATTAATACTTATTCTTCTCAATCTATTCCAAAGAATAGAAAAGGAAAGAAAACTTCCAAATTCATTCTATGAGGCCAATGTTACACTGATACTGAACCTAGATGAAGACTCCACTAAAAAAAATAACCATAGATCAATGTCCCTGATGAACATGGATGTAAAAATTCTAAATAAAACACTAAAAAAAAACCCCAAATCTAACCAGACACTAGAAGAATCATTCACCATAATCCAGTGGGATTTACTCCTAGGTTGTAAGGGCGGTTCAGCATTCACAGATCAATCAACGTGATATGCCACATTGGTAAAAGAAAGGATAAGAACCATATGATCCTTTCAATAGGTGCAGAAAAAGTACTGGACAAAGTACAATGTTGATTCATAATAAAAACTCTCAAAGTAGGTTTAGAGGGAACATAATTCAACATAATAAAGGTCACATATGAAAAACTCACAGCAAATATCATCCTCAGTGGGGAAAAACTGAGAGCTTTTTCTCTGTGGTCAGGAACAAGACAGGGATGTCCACTCTCACCACTATTGTTTAACATAGTATTGGAAGTCCTAGCCACAGCAATCAGACAACAAAAAGAAATAAATGACAGGTAGAAAGAAGTAAAACTTTCATCATTTGCAGATGACATAATATTCTATATAGAAAACCAAAAAGACCACCAAAAAACTGCTAGAATTGATAGACAAATTCAGTAAAGTCACAGGATACAAAATCAACACACAGAAATCTGTTGCATTTCTTTTAAAAAAAAAACAAAACAAGATTTATTTATTTATTTTAGAAAGAGAGAGAGTGAGAGAGAGAGAACATGAATTGGAGGAGAGGAAGAAGGAGAGAGAGATAGAGAACCCTTAAGCAGACTCCCTGCTGAGTGCAAAGCCCAATCCAGGACTCTCAGGGCTCCAAGATCATGACCTGAGCTAAAATCAAGAGTCAGACACTTAACTGACAGAGCCACACAGGTACCCCTGTTACATTTCTATACACCAATAATGAAGCAGCAGAAAGAGAAAACAAAGATCAATCCCATTTACAGTTGCACCAAAACCTGTAAGATATCTAGGAATAAACCTAAGAAAAGGGATGAAAGACCTGTACTCTGAAGACTATAAAACACTGATGAAAGAAACTGAAGACAACACAAAGAAATGGAAAGACATTCCATGCTCAGGGATCAGAAGAATAAATATTGCTAAAATTTCTGTACTACCCAAAGCTACACATTTAACGCAATCCCTATCAAGATACCACTAGCATTTTTCACAGAGCTAGAACAAATAATCCTAAAATCAGTATGGAACTGCAAAAGATCCCAAATAGCTAAAGCAACCTTGAAAAAGAGAAGCAAAGCTAGAGGCATCACATTTGCAGACTTTAAGCTATGTTACAAAGCTGTAGTGATCAAGACAGTATATTAATGGCACGGAAACAGACACATGGATCAATGGAATAAAATAGAAAACCCAGAAATGAACCCACAACTCTATGGTCAATTAATCTTTGACAAAGTGGAAAATAATATCCAATGGGGAAAAAAATAGATTGGACAGCAAAATGCAAAGAAACGAAACTGGACCATTTGCTTACACCAGACAGAAAAATAAATTCCAAATGAATTAAAGATCTAAAATTGAGACATGAAACCATTAAAATCCTAGAGGAGAACACAGGCAGTAAACTCTTTGACACAAACCGTAGCAGCTTCTTACTAGATATGTCTCTTGAGGCAAGGGAAACAAAACCAAAAATAAAATATTGGGATTTCATGAAGATACTTGATTTTTAGCAAGAAATGTGACTTTCATTCTTCATACTAAACCCTCAGAACAAATGGTGATGATCATTATCTTGAAAGTTAATAGCTTCTGAAGACAAAAGGTAGAGGAAGGTTTTTTCTGAGATAGAAAATGTAGGGTTTCAAAGGAAGAACTTCCTTTTCTGACAATAACTGAGGATGGGAGGAATCTACATGCATGTTCTCTCATAGGGTATTTTCTTACTGGAGACAGGATGCTTGCCATGTGTGTAGGTGTAAATGCATATATATGTTCTGTCTCAGTATTGTTCAGAGATTATTTGTTCTAGCTCTGTGAAAAATGCTAGTGGTATCTTGATAGGGATTGCGTTAAATGTGTAGCTTTTGGTAGTACAGGTCCTTCAGAGTGAAGGACCATGCCTGTTTTTAAAATTACCATTCATAGGGGCGCCTGGGTGGCTCAGTGGGTTAAAGCCTCTGCCTTCGGCTCAGGTCATGATCCCAGAGTCCTGGGATCGAGCCCCGCATCGCATCGGGCTCTCTGCTCCGCAGGGAGCCTGCTTCCTCCCCTCTCTCTCTCTCTGCCTGCCTCTCTGCCTACTTGTGATCTCTCTCTCTCTGTCAAATAAAAAAAAAAAAATTACCATTCATAGACATCTGTTTTTGCAAAATATAATACAAATAAACAACTAGAATAAAGAATTTTTTTAAAAAACCACAAAGCTATATGAAATCATGGACAGATACATAATTATGAGAGTCAACAAACATAAAATCACTCTGTCAAATTTCTATGAAACTTTCTAAACGTATATTCCCAATTTCTGTATTTATATCACCTTAGACCAGGACAGTCTGGGGACTGGCCTGTGCCTGTGGGTTACAGATTGAATAACACTGGTCTACATCTCTTGCCTTTGTTGCTTTTTCGTATGTAGCATACACTATCATTTACTGTAATTTATCTTTTTATTTTCATGAGCACAAGAAATATCTGTTTGTGTGCTTGAAATACCTAGGTGAAAACACTATACTGATTAGGTGCTTAATGCATGTGTGCTGATGTGCACAAACTTGATAGGTAGATATTTGATATGTATGTGGGTAGGTAGGTAGAGCTTTATTTAAAAAAAAAAAAAGAAAAAAACCCTTTGCATTATTTTTCCTTTTATATCCTTTCTTGGCTCAAAGTTCATAGCTCTACTTGGCTCGAAGTTTTGAGAGTTTTAACAAGGAAACAAAAAAAGCTTCTTTAAAAAATTTCCAGGGTACCTGGGTGGCTCAGTTGGTTAAGCAACTGCCTTAAGCTCAGGTCGTGATCCTGGAGTCCCAGGATTGAGTCCTGTATCAGGGTCCCTGCGCAGTGAGGAGTCTGCTTCTCCCTCTGACCCTCTCCCCTCTCATACTCTCACTCTCTCTCTCCTTTCTCTCAAATAAATAAATACATAAAATCTTTAAAAAAATAAATAAAAATAAAAAAAATTTTTTAAATAATAAAAATTTCCAGAATGCAGATAACTATTATAGATCATGATGTTTATGATGTCCACAAAATCACAAAAAAAGAGTTGTAAAAAGTTTATAATAAGTTCTTTTTAAAAAAAAAGAAGAGTTGCTTCTACACATCAACAAACTTATATGCAGCTGTCTTGCTTTTAAAGATTTAAAAATTCTCTGTTAAATGTCTCCATGTGCGTAATATTATTTTAATACAACCAGGCATGTCATTTTTTTAAGATGGAAAAGGAATTTTTTGTATCTTCTGAGCTTCCCTTATAGAAAATTTAACTCTTAAACTCAAAAATGTAAAAGGGAGGGGCGCCTGGGTGGCTCAGAGGGTTAAAGCCTCTGCCTTCTGCTCAAGTCATGATCGGGCTCTCTCCTTGGTGGGGAGCCTGCTTCCTTCTCTCTCTCTCTGCCTGCCTCTCTGTCTACTTGTGATCTCTCTCTGTCGAATAAATAAATAAAATCTTAAAAAAAAAAAAAGTAAAAGGGATATGTCTAATGCATCCGCTTCTTAGGGCTTTATGTTTTTTCGATTCACTTCTAATGCTCTAATGGCAAAAGGTTGTCATAAATCTAATACATTTTTCATGCAAATGGATGGCCTTTATTTTAGGCATGATGAACAAAAATATTTTTAATGAATTGATCTGTGGTTCACTACTAACAAGAAATAATATTTTAGTGCAATATACTTAAATTCTTTTGTACAAACTCTTATGTTAACAAAACAGTGGCCAGAGAAAGGAGCCCTCTCCTTCCTTATCTGAAAAGCATGATTCCCTGAGCCCTTAAATCACACCATCCTGCAATTGTCCAATGGCTGGTGATCACTGGGTTCCATAGAAGAACAAAGAAGGGCAGGTATGTCATAGATTCCAAGATATTAAGCTTGGAGTGTGTTTCATTTAGTGCTTAGCTCATAGCTGTCTCATGCCTTTCACTGCTTCCCTCAGCTTCAGAATAAGTTGGTACCTTGTCTTGCGTCTAGACTGCAGCTCAGAGTTCCACACATAACAGTTGTTGGAATCACAAACGACAAAACAGATTAGTCGGAAAATGTAAAGATTGGAATGTGTCTATACAAGGCTAAAGAACAAAACAACAATAAACAACAGACTAGAACAATATATTTGTTCTAATATATATATGTGTATATATATATATGCTAATATATTTGTTCTAGCATCTGAAGTACTCACATTAATATTTGCAAAGACTTATTAAAGTTTATCAAAGAAGCCCACATTCCATTTGGTACATGAGCAAAGAACAGGTAATTCCTCCAAGAGAAAATACAAATAAGAAATAAACAAGTGAAAACATTTTAATCCTCATTAGTGATCAAAGAAATAGGTATTAAAGAGGTTGATAGTAAAAAGATGTCAGTTTAGAGATGCTAAAGTCTATTAAAAGTTAAGATCTTTGAAACTTAAACATTCATTAAAAATTACGGTTGAAACAGGTTTATGTTTGAAGGGGAACTGGAAAAGTCACACACTTCTCATATTATTCTAAATAGGTAACCCACAAGTCGATGAAACAGAAAAATTATGAAGATATTCACACCATTTGGGCCTTAAAAAATACTTGGAGGGATTTATTCTAAAGACATAGCTCATCAGAATCAAAAGCTCTAAGCATGAAAACACTTAACTGTAACGAAGGAAGAGTAATGCATTATACAACCAAGGAAGATTAAGTAGCCAACAAAAATAATACTTTGTAGAGAGGGATAAGGAAAGATAAGGGAAAAGAATGATGGCATGATATAAAATGAACATCAAAAATGCAAAACTGTTCCAGCTACTGAAAAACTGCATGCCTGTGCCGAAGGTCAACTATGCTTCAATACAAGAAATATAAAGAAAAATAAAAATTGCATGCATGTTGGTGAGTTGCAAAATTAAAGAGTTGCCAGCTCTTTTTGAGTGGCAGGTTAAGATTTTTTTCCCCCGCTTTGTTGGGTGCAAATTCCTTTACTTGGAATAGTTCGCCTACTCTGTGTATTTTCTTCTCTTATTTACTTATCTATCTATCTATTTATTTATTTACCTTTTTTTTTTTTTTTTTAATTGAGGGAGAAATAAGGAAAGGATGAGTCTCTGGAGAAGATAGTTCTCCACCCCCCACCCGCCCCAACCTTCCAGTCAAGCTTTTGCCGACACTCAATTTTCTTCAGCCCTGTCAGCTCCCTTTCGGAGGAGTTGATGTGTAGAGCTAATCCTGTCTGCTGGCTGCCTCCCTATTCAGGAGGGTATGCAAATACTTCCAAACCAGAGCATTTTAGACCTATTCAGGGCCCAAGACAACACACTTTTCATTAGCATTTGAAGTGCGAGGGCTGAAAAAGGGGAATGGACAACTTTTTTTCTTTTTCTTTTTTTTTTTTTTTTTCTTTTGGCTCCAAGCTTTGGGGAGACTTGAAAATGTACGTTTTTCATCCCTTTGCACACATCAGCATTGGCGCTAAACTTCAGAGAGATGCATTGACTGCCCTCAGGGGAAAGCATTCAGGGGGATTTTTACACATACACAGAGGGCCATTGCCTGAAATAAATCACAGAATGGAGGTGGCAGAGATGAAGCGAGAGAGGTTCAGCGGGCTAAGCTACGCGTTCAGAGGCATGAATTTAAATCACGATTTATTTTCTTCTCACTCTGCTCTTGCATGAACCTCAGTTTCTTAATCTTCAGCACTGAGGAAGGGGCCTTGGGGAGAAGGGCACGGGATTTAAAATGCAACGCAGGTCTCCCATAAAACCTCCCTCTGGAGGTGCTGTGTCTGCAGCCCAACGGTTAGAGCCTGGTGCTCTGAAATCTGGGTCACAAGTTCAATCCCCTTCTGGGTCAGTTAGCTTTTCTACGTTCCACAGCCACAAACTAAAGGCCTGAGCCCCTCATTCAGGCCGAATGTCTAACAAAATGTGTACCCTTGGTCACTGCACAAAACAGCCCAGCCAGAGCCTAGCAAATCCATCCTCCACTGCAGGCGACCATCGGGAAGCAAGCTGTCACTGGGGCTTGCAGAGGCAGGCACATTTCTGCTGGGACATGGTGGGAAATGAGACAGGTGTATGTGGAACGGAGGGGTGAAGAGTGGGTGCTGGGGACAGCCAGAGGGAGATCCCTCAAGATCCCTGCAACTTACTGCATGACTCTGGGGAAGTTATTTAACCTTTCTGAGACTCAGCTGTAGATGGTGGTGGCTGCATAGGGCTGTTGTGATGACTGCAGTTCAAGTGATTCATGCTGTGACTAGCATGCTCTGGACTCAGCCAAACTGCTAGAATTGTCCATCCCCATGATAAATTAGTGCCCTAAGGCTCCTTTGGGATACCAGGGAGAATGACCACAAGCATGAAGGTAAGACAGAGCGGTCTCTGAGTGCCCGAGATCTACCAGGTACCATGATAGATGTTTTTTTTTCCCCACAGCAGGAAAGAGGGTAGTAAAAATAATAAAAACCTACATGGGTCTTGCCCCAAAGAATTTATAGAACTAGATGACTCAGCTCTAAATTCTGATTCAGTCAGTTATTAACTAGGTTATGTTGGATCAGATAATCTTTCTGTGTCTCAGTTTTCTCACCTGTAAAATAAGGATACGAACTCCCTACCTCATTGGGTGGTTGCAGAATGAAATGAGCAGTGCATGCAAAGCGCTTAGTATTTATTGTAACCTTTAAATGGACAGATATTTGTATTATAAGAAAATAAAACACACTTTTGCCATTCAGCTTTGTAAAAGCTACAGCCTTCTATTGCAAGCTCAATCAGAACCTTAATGTTTCTCATAGTTTGACTACAACCTACCTTTCTAGTTCTGCTTTAGCTGCCTCTGTGTCGTAACACCCTCCCCAACATACTTTGTGGCTCACGTGTGGTGATGGGTCCACCATTCCATGATGCCTCTTTGCTTCCACCCTGTCCTTCCACATAGCCTTACATGCAACCTCCCTCTCTAGACTTTTCCTCTCTCATTTGTCCACCTGGTGAACAAAGGCTCAAATTTTTCTTCCCCTGGGAAGCCTTTCTTGCCCAGAAGAATCCCCTGTCTCCTCTAACTGCAGGTTGTTTTATGCTCAAGGATATAAAGTACAATAAAGTGGATCCATTTATAGCAGTGGCAAAATTTCAAGAAAATAATGAAAAACAAGTTCCCTATTGGCCTTCCAAGGGGAGGCAATGTGTGTGCCTCCTTCCAGTGGAGAGCAGAAAGGGGAAGATACTGAGGACTAGAGCTGCCATCCAGTTCTGTTTAACTAAGTCTTCCATCCTCTCACAGCAAACCTCACCCCTCACTGAGGAAGCCTAGTTTTGTGTCCATGACAAGTCCAGTTTGTACTTAATCTTATCTGAGCGGCTTCTTTATCAGCATGAAGTGAATAGAGGGGAACGCCTTGCGCTCACTCTTGAGTAGAGTTGGCAATTGGTTTCATTTCAAGACCTAAGTGCCTGGACCTAGAAGCCTGGAACTGAGGTCTGCCAGATGGAGGTTGCATCCCAGATCAGCAGGAAAGAGTACTGTGGTTGATTAGTGATGTCTGCAGTGAATGCTAGAATGGACAATGTTGCACTTTCGCTACATACTTGCAAACCCTGCCTGAGAGGTTATAGTACGCTCCTCACTTGCCTATTATTTCATCTAGAAGTCTGAGGCCACCTGAAATGAGCTCTCTGGCATACTCTCTCTATTTCATTATTTCCTTCCATCTTCACCTAGTAGCTTCTCCTAAGCAACTATTTCCAGGGAAAAAAGAAATGTTCTTTCTCCAAAGTAGTTTCTCCCTGCTTACCCTTGATCCAGTCTCCTCCCATCTGCCTCCAATCTGAAAAAAATTAAAACTCAGATGTATACATCTGCTGTCTCCTTAATATTCCCATTTGAATGTGTGAAAGCCATCTCAAAGTGAACATCTTTTGCTTTCCCCCCAAATCTGCTCCTCTCCCCATTATGTGTGGCAATTCCATGAATAACAATATTGTAATTTAAATTGATCAGGCCACAAGCCTAGGAGTGGCCCTTGATTCTCAAATTTCACATCTGATTCGTCAACAGTGCTAAATCTTTGGTGCGAAATCTTTGAAGTATGTCTGACTCCTACATCTTCTCATTTTCATCATTACTCTGTGTTCATGCCACTACCATATCTTATCCAGATTGAAATAATGGCTGCCCACCTAGTTTTTCTGTTTCTATCCTTGCTTGCTATGTCTGTTCTCATCTCATCAATAAGTATGATCCTATTAAATATAGTCAGGTCTTAACTTCTTCTGTGCTCAAACACCTATCAATGTTTCCTCTTTTTCAGAATAAAAGCCGAAGTCCTCTTAATGAAGATTTTATAATCATCTCTTACTTTATAATCGTCTCTTACTACTCTTTCCCTTGTTTCCTATATTTTAGTCACATTGGCTCCTTGTTACTCCCAGGACACAAATCTCATTCCCACCACTGGGCCTTTGTACTTGCTGTTTCTTCTGACTAGGATGCTTTTTTTCCTTGGATAATCTACTCGGATGATTCCCTGATCTCCATTAGTTCTATGTTCAGATGGCACCTTCTAAGTGAGCCCCTCCCAATCACCCTGCTCAAAATGGCTCCCCACTTCCTCACATCCTTAACCTCTTTCCCTGCTTTATTTTTCTTCAAAGCACTCCTTCCATCTGATGCACTACATATTTATTTATTTGATGGGCTGGCTGTTATCTGTCATTCCACTAAAATAGGAACTACACAAGGGTGAGAACTTGGGTTGTTTTGTTCCCCGCGGTATTCCCTAGGCCTAGAACAGTGCCTGGCACAGAGTAGCCATCTGTGAAAATTTGTTGAGTGAATAAATAAAATAATGAATATAACAAGCTTCACACTGTGCCTGGTACACAGCAGATGTTCAATAAATCTTATTTTATTTCTCATAGGGTTTTGTCAGGACCAAAGAGGGTACTGAATGAAGAAACAGGATGTATTTCTAGAAAATGCTACACCATTCTAAGGCTCTACTACTTTCATTGTTGTGCTTATCACAGTGCCTTGTATTTAGCCCACATGGATTTTGAGCAGAGATTTAGATGGGATGGCTGCCAGAAACAGACACTGGGACAGCCACAGCTTCTTATCTGTTGTGGGCTAGAAATCCAGATGACTGAATCATTTTAATTATGTTTAAATGAGAGTAAATGTTTTTATTGTGTTCTCATGGCTGTATATAAGAGATAAATCCTATACAGAATAACCACAACAGTGCAAAAAACATGGCCACCTGAGGTCACTTGGGGCCATGGCAAGGAGGCCTAGGTGTCTCAGCAGCTCTCTATCTGTGGAGACCTGGATAAACAAAAGTCAGCGATTAAGAAAAGGCTGGATGTCTAGTTACACTAGGTATCAAGAGAAGGAAATGGAATATATTTTAGGGAGGTTTTCATACCAAATAGTTAAAATTCTATAGAAACTCATTTTTGAATCTTATATGCGTATGCTTCAAGACTCTAAACAAATTAGTTTGTGTGATTTCCTCCAGCTTTCAAAAACAGAAATAGCATTATTATTTATATCCTACAGATAGCCTTGGAACTAAAAGGCTTAAAAACCACTCTGCTCTCAGTACCTCTGGCTTCCATGCTTATCCAGCTCTGCTTCCTAGACTGGCAATCAAATCTTTTCTGTACATTTCTGAATGGCCCATTGGTTATGTTATATTGCCTTTAATGGAGTTCCTTCAGAAGGTTGAAAAAGATGATTTTCTGGATAGAAAATAAAACTAGAAGTGTTCTGTAGTAACTGGCAAAGGGATGCAGTAAACAAATCTGAGGAGAGAGAGGAAAAAAAAAAAAAAAAAAAAAAACCAAAGAAATGCCAGCAAGTTTGTGCTAAAAGGGGTCAGATAACCAATTAACCACAGGTAATTCTAATGAATAATTAATGAATAATGAATAAACCGGTCATAATTAGACCTCAACTATACTCCTGGTGGGTAAAGCCTCTGAGCGTGGGCAGTGATCAGATGTGCCAAAGACACTGACATCCCTCCCTTTGGCTATGTCGGAGTTCAAGAGTTGGAAGTTCTGTAAGCCTTAAGGAAATAATGATCAACACTCGTCTTTTTCCCTTTTTAGGCCAGGATAGGCTGTGACTGTGGAGAGGGAACCTCAGGAGAGGTAATGACAACCATTACAGCAAGCTGTCCCAGAGATCCGGAAACACATCATCCATTTTATTCTTCTCAATTCCCTTTGCTCCCTTTAAGACCTAACTTTTGCCACATGACATATAAATATTCTTCTTTCAGAGATATGTGTCTTCAAGCACCAAAGGAGAGCTGCCAAAAACAATCATAAAAAGCCATCAGCATTGAATGTGAGCAGGCTAGCTTCCTGAGTGTGGGCATCAGACAAGGACACCCACTAATCGGTGAGAAGGCTTCGGGGAATCCAAACCCTGACGGCATCTCTACCTGCCCTTGCAGTCTCCTCTCCCTCTCTTATCTCCTTAGCCTCTTGCAGGCAGATTTGCTCCTTCCCTCAGCCTAGAGGCTACTGAGTGTCCTGTGAAAACCAACTTATCTCCAATTTCTTTCCCTATCTTTTCCAAGCTTTCTCTAAGTGAGGTCACACCTCCTTTCGCCACTTACTCACTTTCCATATCCATGTGAGCCCCTCCAAACTGTCTTCCATCCCTCCCCTCACCACGGAGTGATGGGTCATCTTGCTAAGGTTACTGTTGACTGCCTAACCTACAATACAGTTATATTTCCTCTCCCGACATGATGCGCTTTGTTTCCTTGGCTCCTGTGAAATTGTGCACTCCTGATTATCCTTGAAACTCTCTTTCCATTCTTCCTCCACATCATGGCTGATTCTTGTTGCTACAGCTCCATCCTCATTCCATGAATTGTTCTAACATATGCTTTTCCTGAAGGACTCTCTATGTTCGTAGAGTTTCAGTTAACACCTGTATGCCCATGACCTCTATCATATCGATCTATAGAGAAAAATATAGATACATTCCCAATTCAACTTGTCCAAAACTGAATTCTGTAATTCCCTCCAAAACTGGGTCCTTCAGTGTTTAATTTATTTTGAAAACATGTATATACAATGTACTTTCTATAAAGCATTCATTTAAGCACTATACAAACATTGAATAATTTCATCATTGCATTAACCCTGTAAATGGAGTAAGTGCTACTATCATCATTACATTTTTACAGTTGCAGGAATAGAGGCACAAGAGGTTACATAACTTGTCTAAACTTCTAGAAGTAGTAGCACAGCCAAGATTCAAATCAATACATTGTGGCTCTGGAGCCCATGCAGTGAGCCAGTAAGTGGCATTCCCTCCCAGTCTGCTTCTCACACTGGACAACTCACCATCGCCTCCTCACTCATACCAGAGACCTATGGTCATTTCTCTAAATCTTCACCAATTCTTTATATTTTCACATATTTTATTTTACTTTATTTTATTTTTAGAGAGACTGAGAAAGTGCAAATGGCAGGGGGAGGGGCAGAGGGAGAGGAAGACAGAATCTTAAGCAGGCTCCACACTCAACAAGGAGCCTGACATGGGGCTTGAGCTCATTACCCTGAAATCATGACCTGAGCTGAAATCAAATGTTGGACGCTTAACTGACTGAACCACCCAGGTGCCCCTCGCATGTTTTATTTTAGACGTTCTGATGGACCGTATGGTGGTTTTATTAGCACTTCTCCAATAACTAATGATCTTCAGCATCTTTGCATATGTTATCACTCGTTTAGAATCCTCTTTTGTGAAAAGCCTGTTCAAGGTGCTTGTCCATGTTTTATCTGGTTTTCTGATTTTCTTTTTTCCTGATGAAAAGAAATAATTTATATGGTCTGAATATAGATCCTTTATCAAATATGTATACTATGGAATCTCTTTGTGGCTTTTCTGTACACTCTCGTAATGGTGTTTGATGGGGAACATTAGATTCTTAAATTTCATTAAGTCCAGTTAAAAAAAAAAGATGTTATTTATTTATTTAAGCCAGAGAGAATAGGGGGAGGATCAGAGGGAAAGGGAGAAGGCTAAGCTGGCTCTGCACAGAGCACAGAGTGGGGGCTCCATGGGGCTGGGTCTCATGACCCTAAGTTCATGACTGGAGTGGAAACCAAGAGTTGGATCTGAACCGACTGACACCTGAGCAACACCCAGGAGCTCCCCTTAAGACCACTGTATCAGTTGTATCTCTTATGCTTAATTCTCTTTTAAAAATCGTTTCTTCTGGGGTGCCTGGGTGGCTCAGTGGGTTAAGCCTCTGCCTTCGGCCCAGGTCATGATCTCAGGGTCCTGGGATCGAGCCCTGCATCAGGCTCTCTGCTCAGCAGGGAGACTGCTTCTCCCCTCTCTCTCTGCCTGCTGCTCTGCCTACTTGTGATCTCTTTCCCTCTGTTAAATAAATAAATAAAATATTTTTAAAAAAAATCGTTTCTTCCTGGGCCATTCCATCTAAGTTGTGAAATGTGTCTATGCGGAGCTCCTCCTGGTTATGCATATCACTCCTCTGATGTCTGCAGGGTCTGTAATAAGACCTTCTATTTCATTCCTAATACTGGCAAATTGTGTCAGTCTTGCTTGAGGTTTGTCCATGTTATTGATCTTTTCAAAGAACTAGCTCTTTGTTTCATTGGTTTTCTGTATTGTTTTTCTGTTTTCAATTTAATTGATTTCTGCACTTAACTTTATTATTTTCTCCCTTCTGCTAGTTTTTTGGCTTATTTTGCTTGTCTTTATGTATATGTTTTAGGATGAACTTGGGTTATTAATTTGAGACTTTCCCTCTTTCCTAATGTGTGAGTTTAGTGCTATAAATGTCCCTTTCAATACCACTTTATCTGTGTTGCAGAAGTTGTATTATGCTGCGTTTCCCCTTTTATTCAGTTTATTGTATCTTTAAATTCCCCTCGAGACTTCTTTAACCCAAGAAAAATTGAGACGCTTGCTGTTTAGTTTCTAAATGTTTGGAGATTTTCTCATTATCTTTCTGTCATTGATTTCTAGTTTGACTCCATCATGGTTGGAGATCACATTCTGTATGATTTTAACACTTTTTAAATTGTTGAGGTTTGTTTTATGGCTCAGGATATGGAGTATCTTGATAGATATTCTGTGGACACTGGAAAGAATCTGTATTCTGCTTTGTTGGTTAAAGTGTCTTGTCCTTGTCCATTAGATCTTATTGGTGATGGTGTTGACATGTAAGGTTGTGATGTCGTCTTTCATTTTATCACTTGAAAAATGTGCCATTTCTGGTCACTGTGGTTTCTGATGAGAAATACTCTGTCATCCACATTATGGATATGGACACCTTCCATAGGGTAGGTGTGGCTTCTCTTTCATTGCGTTCAAGATATTATGTTTGCCTTTAGTTTTCAGAAGGTGGACAATTATGTGTTTTGGACTGAATTTCTTTAGGTTTATTGTGTTTAGATTATGTTCAACTTCTTGGATCTGTAGTCTTATTTTTTTTCCAAATTCTAGAATTTTTCTTTATCACTTCTTTGCATACTTTTCTCACACCCTCTAATTCCTGAAGGGGGAAGCTCCTGGTCTCTGCTAGGTGGGGATGGAAGTTTTGGCTCCCCATTAGGCCTCCACTGATACCTCCTTTGCTGGGGGAAGTAGGAGTTTCTTATTATGGTTCCCCATATTGCCTCCATTGACACCATGGATGGAGGTATCTTCTTTGCTGCTAGTTAGTGGTGAGGGTTCTGACTTTTCATTGGATTCCTTTGGCACTATCCAACTGGGAAGGTAGCAGAACCTCTCATTCTTGTTAGGTAGAATGGAAGTCCAAGTTCCCAATGTGATCTTCTGAAAGACTGGGGGAAGGCAACATACAAGTCTTCTCTGACACAACCCCAATTTGTGAGGCAGGGATGGTCGAGGCAACTCACTAACAGCCTAGTATGGGTGGAAGGCTAAACCTTCTTCTTAGTCTTTGTTGCTGGGGTTGAGAGATTGGGGTCACAGTTTAATCTTTTGTATTTGTATGGTGTGGAGCAGTTCTTTCTAAAAGTTTCCTATCTTACTAGGTTGTCCTTTACCTCGTCTTTTGGCCAAAGAGAGCAGGCTTATATTAGGGTTTTTGTTGTCTGTGACAATTGATATTTCCAAATTGCTGGCTTCTCTAACACCAAGTCTGAGGTATATTCATCAAAAAGGAAACCCAAGAGAAATCACCTTCACATTATTTTGCAGGTCTCAGTTCCCTAGCCAGTCTCCCTTCCCTCCATCTTTCAGTGTTCTTATGATCGTTTTACACATAAAGTCCAAAGTATTTCATGCACTTAGTGTGATAAAAAAGATAAAGTGTATCTACTCCATCTTCCCAGAAGTGGAACCCCTCCCTTCCAATTCTGAATTAGTCTTGCAAGTCTACAAAAATTCCTGGTGAGATGTCAATTGAATGAATAGGTTCATTTGGGGGAATTAACTCCACGCCAATAAAAATAAATAAATAAATAAATAAATAATAAATAAAACCTTTTTTTTTCTTGTAGCCAAAACAGAAAAATATCTTCACAAAAATAAGAGCCTTTTTTCATATTATCACCTGTAATAGGCAATTTTGCTCACCAGCCTGTCAGATCCACAAAAGCAGTGTGCTCTGGGATTTGAGAGTACCCTGCTTCACATAAACCATTAGAAAGGTACCCCCCCCCGCCCCACACACACCCCTACAGCAGTCATTGATCAATCAATGGCAGCTATATTTTTAGAATTTATGCTTCTACCCCAGACCACACATTATATAAGATAATTTGGTTAATTACCTTAAAACTAAGTGTGAGGGCTCTGTTATTATCACAGTGTCTAAAAATATGGAAAAGAATTCTAAGAATGCAAAGCAACCATAATTTAGTCAAAAGAGTGGCTGAATTAAGGGAATTTTCAGGGAGATCCTCTATGAGCATGGCTTATGACTCCTTAAAACCTGTATAAAGCCATTGGAAGTGATAAGAGGAACCTTTTTTGTATAAATTTCCAAAGACCTTCAAAGAGAAACTGCAGGCAAAAATAATAGGCAAAATGATTTTCAGAGGAAATAATAAGTGTTGACCAACCTGCCTAAATGGAAGGGAACTAATATTGTTGAGTTTTAGGTGTGGGTGAAAAACATCAAATGCAGTAGATCACTAATTTCCCAAAGCATTTCTTCATGAAGGGTTTTTAATAGGGACATTTTTAAAGACAAGAAAAGTGGCAGTTACAGAGGTGAGGATATTTGCCCACAGTGATATATAGCTAATTCTGCTCAAGTAGGATTCAAGCCCAGTGAAAGCCGACCCTGTAATTTATGCCCTTCACCTATTGTACATCACCTTCTAGTCAGAAGACTTCTTCATGAGCGATAGAATTTAGATAAATGATCTTCTCCATATGCAAATAAAAGGTATAGCATGCATTGAGGGAAAGAGGATTTAAATAAAACTGAATGATGGGGAGCTGTGAGCTAGAAGCTATAATCCTAAAGAAAGTATCTGAAGAGCTGAGAATCATAGAACTCTTGGTCAGGAAGACACTTTACCTGTTCTTGAAAACAGCAGCTCCCACTGTTACAACATTTATTTATTTTACAAATACTTTTTTTAAGGTACCATGAAAAATACATAGGTTAATACAGAGCTTAATTTTCCGTGGAAAATCTTATCATGGAGTAGAGTAGATGGCACATGCAAATAGAACAGTACAACCATAGGTTAGATTTCACTTCAATCAGAATCTGACCCGTTTCATGTTCTGTACTAATTTACACCTTTTACTCATTTCATAGGTCCTCTACTATTCCATCAACCTTATTTGCCTAATTCTTTAAAGCAGCTATTTCTGTTTTGTAACTTTAAGCTCGACCTATCCATTTTTGGCCACCCAACCAAGCAAGTAAGAATGAAGTCTCAGTATCACTTTCTAGTTTATGAACAATGGAGGGTATGATCTGAATAGTGGTTATGGGAGAGGAGGACTATTTCAGGACACCTTAGAAGCATGATTATTAGGATTCTGTGCATGATTAGAGGTTACAGGGGTAAGGAGAAAGTGTGAGATGTTGCACACAGCTCCACATTTTTAGTAAAAGAGCAGAGTACCCAGAAGGAGCCAGTATAGTGAGAAGGGAAGGGAAGTCGTTGAGTTTGGTTTGGGCAGGTGGCATTTGAAATATTTAGATGTCTTTGAGACATCCATTTGATTTCCAAAGCTTGGACTGTCTTCAAGAAATCGACATATTTAAAATATGCATCAATATCAGGCAAAATTCTCAAACCCAAGTATGGTCTTATGTTGCAACTCCCTGAGATGTTTCTTGGGTAATTTATAGGGAGTTATTGTTTTGTGTGGCCAGATGAGGGCAGGAGGCAGAGAGATAGGGCTATCACAGTTACATTCATCACTGAAGCCCAATGTATTCTTTTAAGCTTAGGAGGAGTGGTAATGTGCTTATTCTAGGGCCAGAGAAGACATTCTCAGATACATAAGAGGACTGGATCCAGAGCCATTCCTACAAAGTCACAAGAGGGACTTGTTCAGTGATTCCAGTGAATGGGTAAAGTCTCTTTTGGTCTTGATGGATGCTGTAGGAGAAAGCCCTGTGAGAATTACATTGTAAAGTCCCACACTGGAATCATTCTATTCCATGCTAGTCAATCTGTGTCATTCTAATGATACCTAACCCTTATTTATATAATTAAACAAAGGTGTATATAGCACTCCAGTGCAAAGAGTCTGTGCTAAGTGCTTTATAATAACCCATTTAACCCTTGTATCAATCCTGTCATTAGGTGTAATTATTATTTGCCTTTTATAGATAAGGAAACAGAGGTAAGAAGTTAGTAAAATTTCCCCAAGTCAAACAGATAGTGATGGAATTGGGATTCAGACCCAGGCAGTCTGACCCCAGAGCCTATGCGGTACTATTTTTCATAACAGCCAATTAACTTAAATTGAGTTTCTAGGTTGAAAAAATAAAATTGTACCATTATATACATTGCATGCAAGAAGATCTTGGCACTTTGTTCTAGACTCTTTTGCCCAAAGTATGTACACTCGAATATCAAATTATTAGGACTGATATGAAGAATAGATTTGTCTGTTTGCTTATGCCCTCCTTCTTTCAAAAATAATTGAAGATGTAATTAACATGTTCTACAAATCTGGAGGCATTGAATTTAAATTGCTAGTTGGAGTACCTCATGTAGAAAACATCTATTAAGCATTGTAAAATGCCAGTCAACAGAGAAGAAAGGTACAAATATTTTGGTATTGGAGATTATAAAGTCAGGAGAGACCTACACATTGGAGGGAGTCTGAAAATAGTAGTAACAGCAAACATGTTGCACTTACTGTGCTCCAACCACTCTTCTAAAAACGTTATACATAGGAATTAGGCTTATATAGTGGAGAAACCAAAGTGCAGAGAGGTTAAGTAACTTGCCTAAGCCACCTAACAAGTAAATGGTAGAATTGACTTTGAACCCAATGCTGTGTTCTTACCCACTATGCTGCATTGACCCAGACTAGCCACGTAGCATCTAGTGATATAGGGGGAGACTGTTTGATATCCTTGACTGAAAGCTCTCTAAGTCCCACAGAAAGTCAAGAGAATACCTGGAGAGATTCCTAGTGCTAGGTGATCCTGTTACACCATAAAAAATAATTCTCCACACTTGTGACCCACTAACATCTGGTGAGGGTGAGAACAAGGCTTCCTGATACGTCATGAACATCATGGAAGGGATCCAAATGGCCAATGGCACCTTAATCCCCAAACTCAATATCAAGAATCAAAATTCTGAATTTAGAGTCCATAATAGTTCCCACTATTAGTGACATTTATTGCTATGCAGTCACAACTTGAATTGAGTCAGTCCCATTTTCAGCTTCACAGTATAATAAATGAACTTTAACTTAATGAAAATAAAAAGTCAATGAAAAGTTTATGGCAATAATTTGCATAATATTAAAGGGGTACTGGATTAAGGGTTTAAAAATCTACCTTAGTTCTACCATTCATTCACTAGATGAATGGCTCTGGGCAATTCTCTGATACTGCACGGGATTTTACTTAATCATCCACTCCCATCTAAAGTTAGGTGGGAAGAAATTAAAGTTGTTGACTGCCTTTTATGGACAAAAGCTTGTTTTAGGTACTTTACTTATGTTGGTTCATTTAAGCCTCATAATATTAGTAACTGATAGAATCTAGCCCATTTTTAAGGTTGAGAAAGCAGAAGCTTAAAAAAATTAAGAATTTGCCTTAAGTTCAAGGGAAATAAAAGCAAAAATAAGCAATAGGGACTACATCAAAATAAAATGCTCCTGCACAGCAAAGGAAGCTACCAACAAGATTAAAAGACAACCTACTGAATGGGAGAAGATATTTGCAAATGACCTATCTGATAAATTGTTACTATCCAAAATACATAAAGAAATGATACAACTCAACACCAAAAAAACCCCAAATAACCCAATTAAGAGCAGAAGAAATGAACAGATATTTCTCCAAAGACTAAAGACACATGAAAATATGTTCAATATCACTCATCACCAGGGAAATGCAAATAAAAACTGCAGTGAGATAACACCTCACACCTGTCAAAATGGTTAAGATCAAAAACACAGGAAACAAGTGTTGGGGAGGATGTGGAGAAAAAGGAATACTCCTGCACTGTAAGAATAGAACTACCCCTATGATCCAGCAATTACCTGACTGGTATTTACCCCAAAAATCCAAAATTCTAATTCAAAAGGATACATACACCCCTATGTTTATAGCAGCATTATTTACAATAACAAAATTACGGAAGCTGCCCAAGTGTCCATCCATCAATAGATGAATGGATAAAGAACAGGTGGTATATTTACACAATTGAATATTATTATACCATAAAAGGAATGAAATTGTGCCATTTGCTACTACATGGATAGTGGTAGAGAGTATAATGCTAAGTGAAATAAGTCAGTCAGGGAAAGATAAGTAGCATATGATTTCACTCATATGTGGAACATAAGAAACAAAACAAACAAACAAAAGAAAGAAAGAGGGAGAGAGAAACCAAGAAACAGACTCTTAGCTATAGAGAGCAAACTGATAATTACCTGAGGGGAGGTGGGGGGGATGGGTGAAATGGGGAATGGGGATTAAGGAGTGTACTTGTGATGAGCGCTGGGTGATGTATGGAATTGTTGAATCACTATATTGTTCACCTGAAACTAATATAGCACTGTAAAAAATAAAAATAAGATAAAGTAAAATAAAAACTAAAAAAAATTAATTAAAATAATTTTTGAAATCATTTAGAAAAAGAAAAAGAAGAATTTGCCTAAAGTCATTCAGCTGGTAAGCATTAAAGTTTATGTGGTATAAATTTTTTTCTCCATTTATTAATTTATTTATTTTGCATTTTACTTCTTTTTCATTACTGCAAATCTATAATTTCAGAATTTTAGAAGTGCACAAAATGATATGGTATCACTGCTATTCTATAGATCCTACAGCTACTACCTAGGAGACCACCATGTTAACTTGCCTTTAACCTCCATCTCTTGGGTAATCTCCTTGGATTCTGATTTAATAGTCAAATACTATGGAAAAGTCTTTATTCTCATTACCAAAATTTAGATTTAGTCAACTGTATGATGGCTGCCTATACTGTGCTTCCTACTGTGGGTCAATGGTAACCCAATAAAGTGAAAACTTTGAATGCATTCCCTCAGGAGGTTAATTTATGTCTAGGGAGTGACAGGTATTAGAGAAGAAAATTTGATTATAGGTATTATTTGCATGGTCTATTTTAATCTTGAAATCTTTGAAAAGACTTGATCTAAAGACAAGAAGAGACTTGTTCGTGGCAGTGGGTGTTTTCTACTCTTATGAATGTAATTTTGTCCCTGCTGAAAATTCAGAAGTTGCTTTGTCCAAAAGGACACTGACATCTTATACTATGCTTTATTTGACATCTTATACCACACACTAAACCACACGGGGCACACTTCAAACAACTCAGCTATAGGAATGTATATCTGGTTTGAAAACTGAGGTCAGCTCCAGTGTGCTTCCTCATGTTGCTCTCAGAGGAGGTGAAGACATCTGTGAACACATCCTTTCAGTTCTCTTTTCTCTTTTATTTTTATAAAATGGCCATCAAATCTTCAAGCACTTACACATCTTCCATTACACCTAGAGATTACTGTCTCAGTGGTGGTTGTTTTGGGTATTAGTAACAAGACCAAATATGAACTCTTGGTGGCTTCCAAGAATGTGAGTGAAATGGATCATTAGGAAATGTTGTTAAAAAACAAAAAGAGAGAAAGAAAGAAAGAAAGCAAGCAAGCGAGTGGGAAGGAGGGAGGGAGGGAGGGAGGGAGGGAGGAAGGAAAGAAGGAAGGAAGGAAGGAAGGAAGGAAGGAAGGAAGGAAGAAAGAAAAGGAAAGAAAAAGAAAAAGTTGTAATTGAGGAAAAGTTGCCCCACATCAATCTCTGGGATAATAATGGCCAAATAATTTACTGATGTAAAAGTAAGATAAAAAGAACTAAGGATATTCTTTCCTTCAAGACTACAAATTTATAGATGGTATTACCAAAGGCATAAACAGAAGCCCAGATTGTACAATCATAAATTAGGAAAAAAAATTATATCAAAGAAAGTGAGCATCTATGTATACTAACAAATCAGGAGTTCCCCAAAAGAACCTCTTGGTGTTCTTCAAAAATTCTGGTTATACTTTTGTTTCGGAGAGTTTGCACTGCCTATTCCTTCTCCTTAGAATACTTTCTTCAGGTGGCCACAGGGCTCGCTTACTTCATCATTCAAGTCTATGCTCAAATATCATCTCACTGGGAACAATTCTGGTCAGTCCTGTTTAAAACTGAAAGTACGCTTTACCACTCCTACTAGCTTATCTTTAATTTGCTAAACTTTATTTCTATTGTATGGAAATAAACCTATCTATTCCCTCCGTTAGAATGTCAGCTCCTGAGGGCTAGAATTTTGATTTGTTTTGTTCACGCTCTATCTCTGAAAGAAGTCACAGTCAAGGTTTGGGAAACCAAGTATCAGGACTGATTTCACAGGCAAGAGTGGGAAAGAGTGATAAGGTATAGTAACTAGATAGAAATAGGTCTGGAAAGAGTGTAGGTCAAAGGCAAAGGGTGGCAAGAACAGTTTTTTGAAATAATATGAGAACAGCTGCTTTTACAGTTTTCAACTGATAATTAAGAAGTTTGTGTAGGGCTGGACAAGTTTCAAGATGTTTGGCATACAGGTAAGTACTATCATGAGTGTTTGTGATATTTTTTTACTGTGCAATGACTGAATCACCACAGTCAGTTAGGATTGGCAAGGTTAAGCTGCAGTAACAAACAATTCCCCAAATTGTTGTAGTTTTAAGCAATGATGTTGATTTTCCTCTCATTCTGTATATCCACCACAGGTTGACAAGGAGACTTTGCTCACTGTACTCAGGGACTTAGGCTGACAGAAGCATTATCTTAGCATGCTTCCATATTTTCAGAGGCAAGGAAAACTAAATTGGAAGAACCATATGCTGGCCCTTAGTGCTTCTGTCCTGAAGTGATATATGTCACCCTTATTCATATTTGATTGACTAAAGTTAATCACATTGCTAAGCCTGAGTCAATGGGGGTAAATAATGTGCTTCTCCCATTGGAGAAGCAGTGGGTATAAGTGACGATGAACAGTCTACCACATCCAGTTGTATAATTGGAAAATTACCTGACCTAGGGCTCCTGGAGGGAAGTAGAGCCTGTGTCCTGCTATAGAAATTAAAAATACCTGATCATTTGTCTTCCCCAGGCTTCCTGCCCCAATCATATGCCCTGGGGTATGATTTGAACTGGGTTTGGTGATATAAAACAACATAGGAAGGGAGAATTCTTTCCAGCAAGGTGCTGGTGGCAGCAGCATCCGATTTTCAGGGACAGCAGTGGCAGCCACGCCGCAATGACTTCCAGCATCTTAAGTGTAAATTGGGGTAATCAGAGTCCAGTGGTGAATATGGAATGTTCACCTTATGGTATGTGGTGAGATTCCAGGCATAGTTATGGTTGTAACTTCCTGCCACACCTGTCCATTTTAAAGCCTCTTTCTCTAGCATTCAAATCAGCTCTGTGAGCTCCCCAACATCTTTTAATTAATACCTTTGTATTTAAACTAGCTCACTAAATCTCTCTTGCTTATGCCTAAGAATCAGGTTAATACAAATGGTCTGGAAGAGCATATACTCTTCTTGTCCTATTTATCATAATATTTGCACCTGAATAAAAGCAGCTGCTTTATCCAGCCTTGGGCTACATGGAAGAAGGTACTTCCTGTCACTTTAAACTTAGCTGTTTTGTTTTGTTTTGTTTTGTTTTTTGTAAAGTTATTCATGAACACAAACTAAAAAAAAAAAAAAAATCAAATTCCTACAGAAGTGTGAAAAGCAACAATCTACAGCATCAGTCCCTTCCCCCACAACCAATTTCTGCTTCTTCCATTGATTCTTTCCATATTTACTGCCACATCTCTAGCAATGTTTTCTTAGCCAATCCTCCCATACTGCTTGTGGCAAGCCAAGTGCTGTTGTAAGCTCTTGAGAAATTTAGCCCACGTAACAATCTTAATAGGTAGATAACTATTATCCCAGTTTTTAGATAATACGTAGGCAACTCACCCAAAGTTGTATGGTTATGAATTAGCAGAGGTGGGATTTCAACTTAGAGAGTCTGACTCAAGAGGCTAGACATGTAACTACCATGCTACATTGCAGTGCTGCGAGCTTTCTCTATGTGCACTCTGATTATTCAGTTTTAAATATTTACCTGTTAACGTCCCACTCGACGACTACCTCTTTTCCCCATCACACACAGGCACACTTCTCATATCCCATCTTCCACGGGCTATAGTAATATTTAGTAATCAGTAGGTCTATTAATACATTTATAGATGAGCCACTAATTTAAATTCAAAATCTCTCCAATTTGTGAAAACACCCTCTTAATACGTTCAAGCATATTAGGTGTTCCAAAGATTCTATCTTCTTGCAGTTTGCTCTTAGCGTCCCCCGAGTTAGTCTAATATGAGCAGATTACTGTCTAGGCCTGGTCCAGAAATGTTGTTTTGGATCTTTCTTCATAGAAAGACTTGATCTTCCTTCACTTCTCTCTTGTGTTGGAACTCCTATTTCTAGAATCCCGTATCTTCTGTTTTCTTAGTTCATTATTTGTTTTGTTAAGACACAGCCTCTAGTAGCTTCCTGAGGAAGAGTACATGAGAGATAATTTATCAAACCTTTTCCTTTCTGGAAATGTATTTGTTCTGTGTACACACTTTCAATGGTAGTTTGTCTGGGCCTAGAATTCTAGGTTGGACATACGTTTTCTCTCCTGATTCTGAAGGCATTACTCCATCATCTTTTAGCATTCAGTGTTGCTTTTGAGACGTTCAGGTTCCATTCTGATTCTTTTTTTTTTTTAAGATTTTATTTATTTATTTGACAGAGAGAGATCACAAGTAGGCAGAGAGGCAGGCAGAGAGAGAGGGAGGGAAGCAGTCTCCCTGCTGAGAAGGAACCCCATGCGGGACTTGATCCCAGGACCCTGAGATCATGACCTGAGCCAAAGGCAGCGGCTTAACCCACTGAGCCACTCAGGTGCCCCTCCATTCTGATTCTTGATCACAATTACAAAAACATTACAAAAAAACAGATAATTTCTTAATTATTAAGTTAGTTTGATATTTGTTAAATTTACAGAGTACACTACTGCATATTTTTCAGATTTTTATTTTTGGCTTATAGTTTCATAATAACATGGATTATTTTTGCATTATGGTTCAAATATGATCACTTACTGCTCACAGAACTATATATTTCTCCCCTCCTCCCCATCTGATTTTGTTTCTGCAGAAGCTGTTTTAATGTTGTCACTTTTTTTTTTTTCTATTCCCAGTAGAAAGTGGGAACATTGGCAGGGAAATTGAGAAGGAATGACTTCACACACCAAAGAAGCTGAAGGTAAGACATAGTCTATTTGGTTCAACTTTTTTATTTTCTGTATGGAAAAAAATTTGGAAAATTTAAATGATTTTTTTTAGTGTCACATGCTAATTAATATGTGAGGTGACCACAGAATTTATCATTCAAACCAGAGCACTTCTCAGGGTAAAACTGGATAATACTAATAATTATACCAGAAAGGCAAATATAAACCAAGTAAACTAGGTCTGTTCTGGGCAAACTAGAACATATGATTAGCCTGTGGTAATCATAGCTTAACCAGTCCTAGAATTCTTGTCTGCAGTGTTCTTCTCCCCTATTTTTCCACTTTGTGTTAAACTCACTTACATCTGATCTCTGTTTTGTGGTTTCTTCTTTCACATCGTTTTGTTTCATTCATAGATCCCTTTAGTCTACAAATATTAATTGGAACATTTGCTTTCACCTCTGATCCTTAAAGTCATTCCTACACTTGTAAATGATTAGTATTATCCTCTGTTTAATAAATCCTACGTGCATAAAGCCAGTAAAAATATTACAAAACTACCACCGTAGAAGCTGATACCCCATATTTTATTCAAGAGGTAAATTGGTAGGTGAACTGTGACATTATTTGGTAACATACTACAAAAGAACTAATTCAGTGACACTTCATATGAATTAGACACACAGCCAGCTAAGAGTGAGGGGGCTCAGCAGGTTTCTGGGAAAGCAGTGGTGAACTTGTTCTGTGGGCATTAAGAACAGTTTTATAGCATGGTCCAAGGGCGTGCCAACAGAGGATGGAGACATAAAGGGAAGCCCAAAGTAGAAAACACACAAGTATAGACACAAACGTAAAATAATAATAATAATAATAATAATTTCAAAGTCTCAGCATCCAGTTTCATGCTCAGGGTTACTTTTCTAAAACTTTTTTTTTTTTTTTAATATATTTATTTATTTATTTATTTTCAGCATAACAGTATTCATTGTTTTTGCACCACACCCAGTGCTCCATGCAATCTGTGCCCTCTCTAATACCCACCACCTGGTTCCCCCAACCTCCCACCCCTCCACCTCTTCAAACCCTTCAGTTTGTTTTTCAGAGTCCATAGTCTCTCATGGTTCACCTCCCCTTCCAATTTCCCCCAACTCCCTTCTCCTAACTCCCCATGTCCTCCATGCTATTTGTTATGTTCCACAAATAAGTGAAACCATATGATAATTGACTCTCTCTGCTTGACTTATTTCACTCAGCATAATCTCTTCCAGTCCCGTCCATGTTGCTACAAAAGTTGGGTATTCATCCTTTCTGATGGAGGCATAATACTCCATCGTGTATATGAACCACAGAAATTAAAAATAGAGCTTCCCTATGACCCTGCAATTGCACTACTGGGTATTTACCCCAAAGATACAGATGTAGTGAAAAGAAGGGTCATCTGTACCCCAATGTTTATAGCAGCAATGGCCACGGTCGCCAAACTGTGGGAAGAACCAAGATGCCCTTCAACGGACGAATGGATAAGGAAGATGTGGTTCAAAACTTTGTTTTTTTAGAGCAATTTTAGCTTCACAGCAAAATTGAAAGGTACAGGGATTTACCACATACTCCTTGTTCCAACAAATGCCTGGCCTCCCCCACTATCAACATCCCAGCGGGGACATTTGTTACAATCAACAAACATATATCAACACATTGTAATCACCCAAAGTACATGGTTCACCTTAGGGTTTTCCCTTGGTGCTGTCTAAGGTGATGTTTTAAGGTATAGCTTCTATTTTGATCATCTGAACATACAGATTACAACTTCATTTTATGAGAAATGTGTGAAGTATGGTTAAACTTCAGTAATGGTTAAACTAGTTTTAACCATTTAAACTAGTTTTCTCATTTTATGAGAAATGTGTGAAGTAAGGTTAAATTAGTCCATTTACTGGCAGTTTAATAGAAATGCTAGCTAGATTCTCTCTCTCTTTTTCAAGATTTTATTTATTTATTTGAGTGATAGAGAGTGAGAGAGAGAGAGAGAGCACAGACCAGATTGGGGGGGGAAGAGAAAGGAGGGGCAGACTCCCCCTGAGCAGGAAGCCCCATGCGGGGCTCAATCCCAGGATCCTGGTATCATGGCCTGAGCCGAAGGCAGACACTTAACCAACTGAGCCACGCAGGCACCCCACTAGCTAGATTCTCAAACTGTTGCTGTCAGTTGTTTAATACAAATTGTTTTTCATCTCAGATATGAATTTTAAAGCATGTTGTTCTTTAGATGGCCAAAACCATAGTCGGTAGTATATGAAGAACTGAGTTTGAAACTGCTACACCACAGATTGGGTCTTCTGTGGCTCCTGGAAAATGTGAATGGTTTTTTGATTTCAATCAATAAACATATTGTACTGAAATAGGGTATAAAACAATGCAGTGTGCAGTGCACATCTATAGTTATTAGAGAGTTGGATGTGAGTTTTCTGACTTTGCCATTTACTCCATCTTTTGGCAAAGTTGTTAACATTTCTAACTTCCAGGCTCCCCAACTGTATCAAAAGGGAAATATAATCTTCCAAAGAGGGTTTGTTGGAAAATTCAATGTAATGTTGGGCATAATGTTCTTAGCACAGTGCTGGATGCAGTATGAACACAGCCAGTGATACAGTTTCTATTTCTCAAATCTTTATACAAATAAGTAAACTCAGTTTTAAGATTTAGTTGTAGATGTATGTAAAAGCTTTGATACTTTGCACAAATAGCTATAGAACTCAATCTCAATATGGCTGTCAAGATCATTTGATCAGTGCATGATGAAATTCAAACTGTGTATTTCATTCTTGGAAGGGGGTGTCAGTGATGTAGTTTCACGGCCACGGGTCATGTTTACAAGTAGATTCTGAGGTTGTGCGGGGAAGCACTAACCTGTCTCTACTGGCAGCCATTTTATATTGGTAGGATGTCTTTGAGGATGTGTTGGCGGAAAGGTGGTATAACAGAAATAACAACAGTAACAGCTAAATACAGGTTGAAATATTGTCATTTGTTGGGAGTTTCATGCTTCATATGCATTATATTGGCTAAAATCAAGACATGCATGTGGTGTCCTGGAAAGGTCTGGAAATCTGGCAGTGTAGTGTAATCTAAAACCAGTGAAGCAAAGGCAATGCTTACCCAGATACTCAAATTAAAGATGTGTGCCATTCAGCTCTGGAAGAACTAAGGCAGTGGAGGGGAGCCAGTGGAAATGGAAATGTATCGTCTTTGTGGAGTGGCTTCAAAACATTTAAATTTCTAAAGTTAAGTAATCTAAAGCTTTTTTCTTTTTCACAAGTGAATTATAATAAAGAAGTAACTCAGGGTTAAATGAATGGAACTACCATTCTATCTGGGGGAAACCAATATAAAGTCCAAGTGAGGATGCTTAGAATCTAGGAGTTTCCACACAACTGCTTCTAATTCTAAGCAAAGATCTTAGTAAAAACAAACAAACAAACAAACAAACAAACAAAAACTTTCCTTTGCTTACATGAAGCCCATTTGACTTTCCATTTTTGCTGTTGTTTTTAAGGTCATAGCTATTTTTCTCGTCCTTTTTTTTTTTTTTAATGCACCAATTTCACAAATATGAACTCATTTAAATCTAACTCACTTTTCTCTCCAGCACACAGGTCACATGAGAAGACCAGAAAGGAAAAAAAAAAAAAAAAAAGATTTCAGAAAGCACAATTCCTTTAAGGAGTCACTGTGCCTGCTGCAAAATTATTCGAATGAAAAGATTTTCTTTTTGGAGGTAAAACGACAATTAAGGTCGACCTCCTCCGTTCAAATTAAAAAAGAGAAAAAGGAGTGTAATGAAGAATCTGACTCCTTCCTCTAATTTTACAAGTTCAATGGTAATCTAACCGTGCCATTCATTTACAGAAACCATTAATTTTACTATGTGGCTGAAAGTAGTAAGCCTCAGCTTTCATTCTCTTGCTTCTCCCCTCCCTTAGTCTTTGTATGTGCACCTGTTCGGGCCACTTTAGCATCCCATTTGTAAAACTTTGGATAATCCTCTGGCACTAACCCTGGTGTGATAATACTTCTGTTATTCAGCAGCCTAATTACAAAGGACAACACAGATAAAACACCCCAGTCCTATTTTTAATAGCTGATTTGCCAATTTCTCCAAGCTCCAAAGAGAATGGTCTCCAAATCTTGCTGGATTTAAATTTAATCTGAATTTGTTCAACACATGGAAGTCCAATACCTCAGAGCAGACCTTTTGTTGTTAGACCTCTGGACACCTCACTCCTTCTCCTACCTTTCCTCCATTTTAATAGTGAGGTTAGAAATCTGTTTTTTAGAATATAGTTTAATAATATAATTGGGGCATTTTAAAAACATTCTCCAACACCCTTTGGAGACAACTGTTGACATCCTCCAGTAACAAAACAATCAGAGAATTGGGGCTGGAGGCACCAAGAGTTATTTTACTCAATTAAGCTAAATGGAAGTTGAGCTAGTTACACTTCTTAATTTAGCAAATTCTTCGGAGGGCGCTATCTTCAGAATTGGAGTTCAGTAAGGAAAATGTGTCTAATATTTGTTTTCTGATTTAAGACAGAAAAAAGAGAGGATTATTTCTAATGCATGACAAACCTAAGGGTCATTACTTCAGTACAGATAAGCCTCCCAGCATCTGGGTACTTAACTCCATTTCTTTGATCTAGGAATAGGACTGGAGATCTGGCAGTAAAAGACAATCTTAGGAGTTCTGGGTATCTCCAGGTCAGCCAGAGAATATCCTGAAGTTTTGAGGGATTGACTTGATCTCTCCCACGAAACATGTTTTGGGGGGTTTCAAAGGGCACTGTGCAACTGAAGGGCAGCCCCTACCACCTACTTAATCCCTTGATGTTGAAACTCCAAGTAACTCAAGGGAAATTTAATACATATGTTTCTGATTCGTTTACACTGCTTCATCAAAACCGTGTTTCGCAAGAGCGATTTGATATCTAAGGAGACTTCTCAGTCTTCTTTCTAAGCCTTTTATTCTGTTCCAGGAAATCACATTTTCTTCATGTTCAACAGAATTGGAAGCAGGGAGGCCGAAATTTGGTTCTAAAGGTCATACTCGCAAAATCAGCAGAAGTTTGGATTTTGGCAAAATATATTGCTCTGCTCAGTTATGGTTAACAGACAAATGAAAAACCTGACAAGTGGAAAACTCAAGGGTGTTCATTATCTGAAGGAGGACAGCATAGGTTAATTTCACCTGCTATTCCATTTAATCATTTTATCAACATATACATTCCTGATCTGTAAGATATCAACTGTGGTGTATTAACTGGCAGAATACTAATAAAAATATTCATCCTGTTTTGCACATGGAAAAATATGTCATAGACTACAGTGATTCTGGTTTTAGTCCAAAATGACACTATGATTTGTTTAAAGCACCAGCTATGCAGAGTCCTATAATCAGCTCCTGGGTCATAGAACACTGGCAAAAAATTCGTGGAAAAAAATATGTAGAAGAGACATTCTCTTTAGCTCATATGAGAGCCCATTAACTATAGAGGATTTTAAGGCTTTATGAGAGAAATTTAGTTTGAAATTTGAATTTCTGATCAATCACCGAAATTCTCTAAAAGAGTGATAATAAATGAATAACATCAAAGTAAAGCCAGTTATCTGTGAATGGTTTATATGTACTGGTATGTAATAACATTTACTGAGCACTTATAGTTCAGGCACTGTGCTAAGTATTATGTATAAAGTATTGCTTTCAATTCTCACATAATCCTGTGAAATGGGTATTCTTGTTTTTACACTTTTTTTTTTTTCTAATGAGTAAAATGAGGTCTAACAACTTAAAGGGAAAAAGACTATCAGGACAGGAATGGCTATTTCAGTCATCTCTTATATTGATGCAATATTTTTATTCAATAGGACATGATTAATATATTCAACTTTATGAATAATATAAAATTTGCACGTAAATACTCTAGGTAAGGTAATAAGTTGGATTTTATGAACAAAGGTATTATCTCTATTATGACAGGTTTAAATACTGCAGGCTACCTTTTGTAGGTTTATGCTTCTCTGGTTGACCTTTGACAAAATGTCCTTCCCTGCACCAGCTGGGAAATGTGTCATACTTATCTAACATTTCCCTAGATCTGATAGTTCTTTGATCCTTAGGGAACATGGCAAGTGGAATGGGACTCACAAACAAGTTAATTTTCCCTTAATAAGGAGTCCCAAACCTAGAATATTATGAGAATTTTCCATGAGGAACTAGAACCTCAGTGGTACACTTCTGTGAAAGTGGAAGTTGAATTCTAGAGAATATATTCTAGAAATATTTTTCATTGTTATCCAATACCTATCAGAGTGCCTGGCAGGTCCTTGGCAAGTTTTGTTGAAAGAAAGGATGAATACATGACTAAATAGGAGATAGAAGTCTTTATTTTTCCTAGCCACAAGTTAGACATTATTGGAAAACTCAAATGAGATAACTTGTGATCTGGGTCCCTGCTGGGTCTCTGCTTCTGTGTAAACTTGCATGTGGAGAATTAACCAGTTGGCTTTACTCTGTTAGTTGAGTGGGGGCTACCTCTTTCCTCTTGCACCCAAGGGCATACTAGAGTCAAGAGTTCTGTATTGGAGTTTGGGGTAGTTATCTCCTAGACGGCCTTTGGTGATTCTCTCCTCCCATATTTTTTCCCTGTGTCATCCCCTCCTGTGCTGAGTAGGGCTGACCTGTGCAACCAATAAAATATGGAAGAAAGGATGGCACACAATTCTAGAACTGGATCATAAAGGATATTATGGCTTCCACCTTGTTCACTCTTAGGGAACTGTGGAAGTGGTTACCATGTATGAGGACACTCAGACAACCCCATGGAAAGATCCATGTGATGAGACATTAAAGGGTCCATGGGACAGTCATGTGAGTGAGCCACCTTCAGAACAGATGTCCTAGCCCTGCAAGCTTCAGGTGACTGGGATGTTGGCTGACGTCTTAACAACAACCTCATGAGAGACCCCTGAGCTGAAACCACTCACATAAGCTGCTCCTGAGCTCCTGACCTAGAAAAACTGTGAGACAAAAAAAAAAAAAAGTTTATCACTGCCCTCAGCTGCTGAATTTTTAGGTAAGTATAGCTAATACAGAGTTGTATTGAGTGACATAGAGTCAGACTAGGACACTTAAGAAAATAAATATATAGTATCAGTTGGCACTTCTTTGCATTGCTTATTTTTGCCTGTTTATGCTGGCCCATCAGAAACCAGTTAATGCTACTTCAATCTTTCATATAAGAATTATATGAAATATATGAAATTATATGAAAATATACCTAATGGCATCTTTTCCTGGTGATTATTTCACATGGTCTAGATTGCAATTTGTGGAGAGAGAGAGAAAGAGAGAGAGAGAGAGAATGTGTGAGTGTGTGTGTGTGTGTGTGTGTGTGTTTTAAAGGTCCCATGACTGTTTCATAATGAACATAATTCTGACACATGATGAAAATTGGATTCTGGTGTCACGTTTACTCTGTGACAATGGTCAAGACACTTGAGCTCTCCAAATTGTAAAACTGTAAAATTGAAAATCTCTTTTAGGTAAAATTTTTATGAATGAAGTATTTGGATCAAACAAAACCAGGGCTGACAATGTAATCTGTATTCTCGGATTTTAAACGTGGGTGCGTGGAACTTCGGCATGGCCTGACTGACACAAAGGAGATTTTGTTTTAAGGTGAGCACACGCACAGTATTATCCAAAAGGTCTCTGGTCCATAACTTCTATCACTCAGAGCACTTGAAGCTGGCAGGGCAGCCACAATGACTCCTAAAGAACAGCAGTGTAGCAAGTCGTCCCTGCAGGCACACTACATTTTGGAGATTACTTATTAACTCCTGAAGTTTTCATTTCCCATGACTTCTTCAGAGACAGTGGGGTCTGATGCACGAGAGAGGGAATTCAAGTGTTCCGGGCATCAGCCCCGTGTCTCGGCTCCATGGAGGAATGTTTCTGCCGACCCCCGGGAAGTGAATGGCTGTGGCGCCTTGTGGCATCAGGGAGATGTAGGGGAAGGCACAGTCACCATTCAATTAAGTGCATAAGCCTTGGGAATCTTCGGACAATATGAATGCCACCTATAAGAAACACAGACTAAACTTGTGTTGTAATATAGGCAGTTTGAATCCTTCCTCTGTCACTTACCAGATATCTGGCTTTGGGTAAATTTTTTAATTCCTTTAAGTGTCGTTCTTTGTAAATGGGCCTAAAAAAAACAATATGTACCTTATAGAGGTGTTGAAGGATATAATTATCCACACACAAAAAGCATCAAGCACAAGGTCCAGCACGTTGTGCTATCTAAATGTTATCCAATATCATAATAATAATTATTACAATTTCACCTATGACCCAAGTGGTTTGAAGAAAAGCTTTGGTTTAGGGGGAGGAGGGGGGAGATATCTACATTTCAACTAGGAGTTATAGAATATTTATAAATCCTGTCTCTAAGCCAGACCAGAGAGACGTCTTTCACAACTAGCAAGGCAGAAAGCTAAAAAGCAATGGTATGATTTTTGGAAGACTTATTTCACTGGGACCAATGGATAACTTTTGTTCCTAAAAGGGGAGGGTGCTTCCTGTGAGAGACAGTAATGTCATTATTCATGCAGTAAGCCAGCCCACTTCAACTGCCGGTCCTCACAATGCCTACAAGTGTAATAAAAAAAAGAATACAAAAAAACCACTTGCTTCCTTTTTTATGAGTATTGACATTCTTGTGCAGTATTAGGAGAGCTAATTTAGCTTCCAGTTCTAAGAATTTTTGAATCTATAGCCAGTAATTATTGGCATTCAGAGGTACAAAAGAGGAAAACAAAGCTTGCAAATTCTAGCACATTCATGTGGGATTGGGAGCTGAATTAGGATCCTCACACCCCATTGAATGATCAGCCCCCCTATTAGAGCCTTATTAAAATGGTAATGATTATATGCCAGCTATAGGCAGGCAGCCGCACCTGTCAAAAACTACCCCGATTATCCTGTTCATTGAACTGTCTGGCTCTTGAATCAGTGTCTCAGGTTTACTTCTCTGTGAAGTTTTTTTTTTTTTTTTTCCCCCATTTTAAATAAAAAAGATACAAGAACAAACATCTCTTTGGGGTCACAGAACACTCTTAGAGTCCATTATATCTTCTCCTCATTTTCTGTTTTTTATCTGGTCTGGCAATATGATAGGGGAGCTGTCCTCTCTTTGGTTTGGGATGCAAATAGGAGAAAGAAACAGAAGAAATGTAAACTCTCATCCAAATAAAAATTCTAATGTCAGTAAAAGATAATGCAAATCTATAATTAATCTGTAAACTGGGATTATTCGATTGTCAGTTATAAGTACTGTGATCAAGGCATAGATTCTTGTTACTCATGCATCATTTGCCAAGCCTAGAGATCTGTTGTCCTTTATTTAAAAGATATTTTGGGCTGTCATCTACCTTTTGCCTTTTAAAACCCACAGAACAATAACATGTTTCATTTGAAATCACTCCCCCCAACGAATGAACCATATCTTTGAATGCACAATGCTGGGTTTTTCCAGGGCTAAATTCTGCCCTTACTGGGAGGAAAAATGTCTTTAAAAGTGTTTCATCTAGTGGTTTACCAAATTCCAGAATATAAAAGAACATCGGTGGGAGAGGGCCCTGAGGGGTTGGATGTCACTGATAGCACTTGTGACAGATGCTATAATGGTTACTGCTCAGAGCACAGGAGAGAAAAGCAGATTTTTTTGGTTTGGTTTGCTTTTGTTGGTCAGAGGATCACTTCCTCTGATTCCTAGCATTTCGTGGGTAGGTGGGGGCATCATGAAGGATTTTGGTTTCCTACAATAGCTACTGAAATGCAGGGATTGCCATTACTTATAAGCCATATGAGAGGAGTGAAGGAAGCACAGACTTTCTTATCATCTGCCCTTTGGTAGAACTTCCCCCTAGAGGGACTTTGAAGATACAGGAAGTTAATAATAGAAAGAATCTCAGATTCCTTTTACACATTGTTTCATTAAGTTGCAGGAAGACAAACAACATTCAAATTTAGGATTTTGTGACACTATCCTAGCTGAAGTACCCTGGGTTTCTAGTCACTTTCATATTACAACGTGAAAATATTCACAACTAGGTCTGTTAACCAGTATCTTAATTACACTGAGCTGCTGCTTCTATTACTATAACAACAAAAGAATGCCTTTTTTACAGCAATTCACAACTCATCTGAGACATTCTTTCTCAACATGCTATTTATTTATTGAATGACTTCGGTGCAATATATTGCCGTGCCTTCCCAACACCCACTGCAATCTACCTTTGTCCCCATCCAGCCAGTATTGATTGACTATCATGAAGTACCACCTGCATCATTCTCAAGCCTTTCTTGCCACAATATTTGAAGAAGGTTGTATTATGGGATGATTACATATTGAAATAATTGATTTACTATGCAGCCAAGATTATTACTAGAGTGTCTGGGTGCCCAAATCCTGTTCCTAACCCTAAAGCCCCCTGACCTTGTTCTAGCATAAACAACCCTTGCCTCTCTGTCCAGAACCATTCAGCCTGACACCTTTGTGATATGTTATCTCCCTGGCTCTCCTCCTACTTCCCTTCTCTTTTCTTTCCACACTTTTCTTTTTAGCAATTTATTTTTCCTGCGATTCCTTGTAGTCATCTCTAAAAAGACAGCCCCAAATTTCAGCCTCAAGCAGAGACCTCTGCAGTCACTCATTCCCAATAGCTGGTCCTCCCTCAAAGGTATCTCAGGAGTTCCCAGCTCAGCCTGACTATTTCTGAGTTAGTTTTCTTATACCTGTTCCCATTTCTGTAGCATTCTCCTCCACTAATGGGTCACAAATTGACCATCGATATTCAAACTTTATAGCGTCTTACAGCAGGATATTCTGACAAACTAGACAGTGTTTCTGTCTAGAAATATATAGCCAGTAATTATTTGCATTCAATGTACATGCTTCCTCATGTACATTTTGTCTCACAAAGACCACCATTCAATGGGTAGTAAAGGGTATCACAGAAGAAAACAATCTTGGGTCTTCCAAGTTCAAAGCCAAGACCCCAAGAAAATTTAGTGTATAAACTGAATCTGGAGGAATTTGTGATAAATTATTCCAGTTTTCCTATCCACATCAGCTAGGTACAGATATCTTGGGTTGAAGGGGAAAATGAGAGGACCAGAGGGGTAACTAAGGAGTGAAGCCTGTGGGTTCTAGTACAAGGAGAACAGGGCTTGCACAACCTCCACTCTTGTGGATGTCATCTTTAGCCAGTCCTGTGAGCCGGGGGGAACTGGACCAGTGCTCACAGTAGTGGTTCTTCCCAGTGCACAATGTACATGGTCATGCTGGGCAGTTCCACTGGTGGTCCTTCATGGTGGCATCTGGTGCTCATCCATGGAGAGTAACCAGCAGAAATGACTTGGGACTTAGGACATTGAAGTCCTAAATGACTCACTGTGACTTACCAACTTACCATGCATAGGCAGCCTCCTGTCACTGATTTTGTAAACCTCTCCCTCCCAGCGATTCCTTGACGTGGAGAAAAGGCTCTGTCCTGCACTTCAGAGAGAGCATGGTGTTGTGAGAGGTAAAGCTCAAGGTCTTCCTCTTAGTCAAGGCACTGGTGGGAGAAACAGCCCACCCCACAATCTCTTAAATCTGTGACCTTATTCCTACTTGGCCTGCCACTAACCTATATGAGGTCTTCATTACCTTCTTACTTAACGCTGCATGTCACTGGTTTATCCCTCCTCCCATCTGTCTTGCGGATTGGGTCCCTTCAAGTTAGTTCCCTGTTGAAACACTATGAGTGGTCCTCTATTTCATGCTGCATCAAGTTCAAACTGCTCTTATGTCTTATCTACATAGGTATAAAAATCAGTCTCACTTCCTCTAAGTCTTAAAGAGAGCCATCCATTCTTGGCTCTGTTTGGATTCATAGATCACAAAGGTTACTCCTTATTTCAACAGATTTAAGTTCCTTCCACTCCTAGAGGCCCCCAATTCATGAGTCCTGTCCGCAGATAACCTCCTTTGACAGTAAAAGCTAGAAGTTATCTCTTCCTCCTCTGACTCTCCACAACACTTTATCTAAACCTCTTTCCTGGCCCCTTTCTCTTTAAATATTCCATATGTACCTATTTTATTTACCTCTCAGTTGTACATCTCTTGAAGGCAGGAGCAAATTTTGTTCCATTTCCAGAGAACCCAAGACCTTGCCTGCTATATCAAATTCAAAATACATGCTTGTTAGAGGAAAACATATCTGTGGTTTGTGTTATGCACCTGGCTGTACTGAAGTGTTGTTAATGTGTCCTGAAGTAATTTCCCAGTAAAATTGCTTAATATTCAGTGCGAAAGGTGAAAAAAGGTAGAAATGCTTAAAATTGAACTGTAAAGTTAATTTTATTATTTTATGAACTGATTCACATCAATGTTTAGAAAATTTTTTTTAATTGTAGCATTTCATTTTTGCCTCATGCCCCAAATCTTGAATTCTTTTTGACTCTACTGTTTCACATCTCAGAATACATCAGGACATCCTTTCAGAATATATCCAGAATCCTAGCCATTCTTACCACTTCTACTACTACTCTGGTTTAAGCTGCCATCAACTATGTTACCATAAATATATAATATATAACATATATGAAATATTATATAACATATATGCCATATGGTATATATAATATATAACATCTAACATATAATTATACATTATACATCATATATTATAAGTATATTTTATTTACATAAGTATATTAATATAAGTCTATTTTACATATATAATAATATATAGAATATGTTAGATGTTATCATATCATATTATAATCACCACCACCTAGATTACTATAAGAGCCCCCTAATTGGTCCATTATCTCTACAGTTTATTTCAATATAGAAGCTGAAGTGATACTGTTAAGATGTAAGTTAGATCATGTCATACCCCCTCTCAGAACTCAATGGCTTCCCATTTCATTCAGAAAAAAACTTAGCAACGGTCTACCAGGACTTACCTATTCTGCCTCCAGTCCTACCTCATCTATGACCTCTTTTCTTATCACTCCACTTCTTGATGGCTCTGAGCCAGTCACACTGGTATCCTTGATGGTTCTTGAGCACCCCAGATACTCTTGTGCCTTAGAGTCTGTGCCTGACTGTCCCTCTGTCTGAAACACCCCCTTCTAGATTTGTACGGGACTTACATCTCATTTCCTTTGAGTATCTGCTTGGATGTCACTTTCTCATAACATCTATTTCCAACAGCCCTGTTTAAAATTATAGTTTCCTAGGGTCTCCTGATGTCTAACCCCCACCACCACCACTCATCACCTTCCAACATATAACATAATTCACTTATTTTATTTTATTATCTGCATTCTCCATTAGAATATAAGTTCCACCAAACTAAGTTTTTATGTTTTGTTCTATGGTGTATCCTAAGATTTTAGATCAGCTTCTCATATATAGTAGCTGCTCAATAATATGGAGTAAATGAATGGTACCATATTAGACTTGAAAGAGAGGTCTCCACAATCTTCTGGTCTCATGGTTTCTGACTTGAGGGTCTCTGAAAGTCATAATAGCATCTCTTAGCACTTTCCATAATTTTCAAGAAGTCTAATAAAATAAAAACAACCACTTGGCTAGATAAAATTATCTAGTTTGGGAGTCACACTCCCAAACTGTGTGCTAGGGACCAGAGTCATCATCTAGCTCATGTTCCTTTCTTCAGGCTTTCTCCCTATGTCTACAAGGAGTCTGTGGAGGGATTTTCAATACATTAGATTTTGATAGGTACATGATCATTCTATCTGTGCTCTAGTAAAGAGTGTACTTTCCTTCCCTTGCCATGTCTTATGGTCATTGAGTAATTCTTGGGACATATTCAAAAAATGTATCTCAATTGAATTATACAGTGACCTTTCCATGTATAGATCAGATTTCTTAAGTAGAGATGTATATTGATGATAATGAAACCAACAGGAAAGTTAGAAAAACTGCTTGGTTCATAGAAGGAAGGAACTGGTGCTGGTTAACACATCAATGCATTAAAAATGGAGTGTGTTGAACAGGTGTGCTTGGACATGACTTTATTTCACAGAACATCTTGTGAATGCTGGAAAGAATATAGCCGTATCTATACACAGCACTCTTAGTTAAGAGAAAAGTTTGATTAAGAAGTCAAGGCCCTAATCATTTTTTTTAATGTAGATCATGCATTATTAGGATTTGAGGATAAGAATATTTTTAATTCCATCCTTGACAATAGAAACACCAGTCTTACTTACCAAATCCAAGTCAGCAATCTAAGAAATGTGTTGGCTTAGTAACCATAAGTATCTAGAGTTGTATATAGAATAGTTTCAAACTGAAAAATGAGAAAATGCAGAATAATGCCTGCTTCTTTAACATCTTGTGCTCCACAGATGGTCCCCTAGTCAACATAATTTTCTCTCTCATTTTGATGATATGGGCTGGAAAATGTCTCAACCAAATTAAGCTAATGGAGGTCAGTGTGTGGTATGTGCCATTAATTTGAAAAACAAGGAGATAGATAGAGGAAAGACAAGGTAATGATTTGTGACAGGGGGCCCCAGATTTGATTTAAACAATTCAATTACCCCTTTTAAAGTCCCCCGAAGAAATGTACTGCAAAGCTCTCCATTTCCCACCCATGCAGACAGGGACACAAAAGATGCTCTTAATAACAGTTCTATATTACTTCCCCTGTGACATGCTGTGGGGATTGCAAGACAAGAGCAAAACAAACCCCAATGTGTCCTATTGTAAAAGATTAGAGGTGGCCAGGCTGTGAAGGTCTGTTTATGCAGGGCTTAGAGAACAGAAGATGGCAAGTCTCATGGGAACAGCCTTTTGGCACCTTACTGGGAACGCTGGGCTAATGTTGCCAAAGTAGCTCTGGCATTATGAGAGACTTACTTAAGGAAATTTCCACCTGCAACAGCCCAAAGATACCAAGTATATTTAAACTTCAGCCCTGGCCTCACAAGGGAAACCAATGAAAGCATGTACTCTTGTCAAGGTCACAAGCTCTAAAAAGAAGCTTGAACACTGGTTCAGTGGCCTTCCCTAATCTTGGGCAAATTGGTGAGCTTTTCCCTGTCTCAATTTTTTCATGTGTGAAATAGAGATTATAGCAAAACTGATCTCATAGGACCCTTATGAGGTTCTTAGGAGGACCTCATATTTAATCCTCAGAAGGATTAAATGAGATAATTCGCATAAAGTATTTATAACTAAATTGAATTTGTGAAGGTCGGAGCTAACATATTATGGATACTAAAGAAACTTTCTAAAAAAGTAAGCAATAAAGAATCAATATTTGTTTGTTTTTCTTATTTTAATAATGACAAAAACACTTCAAAGTCTTAGTTATTAGCCATCTTCTGGGTACTTCCTTTCAAAACCAACACCAGTCATCTCTCACCCTAAAAAGGAGCAAGGCCATATGCTTAACTGTCTTTAGTTTGGAAAAGAGAGAGAATTCTCTGATCAAAGGGGAGAGTGTATCATTAGATACACTCAATGAGTAGTAGATCATTAGATTTACTCAAGGAATATTCTTTTATTACTTCACCTGCAAAGCCAAAACACATGTATAAGACAGAGATTGTTTGAAAGTGCTATGAAAGAGAAAATTGTTCAGTTTTTGAAACAGAATAACTGTAGAAGTATTTCACAATATTTCATAAATACACAACCTTTGCAAAGGGATTGTGGCTACAACACTGTGTAGAAGCACTGTGCAGCCATCATACTACCTTACATATTCATGGAATTAGTAAAGGCAGCTGGACAGATTTGAATGAGCAAAGACCATAGTCATCAGTTTGTGTCTGGTGTATAGTAGGTGCTCAATTATTGAAAGCTATGGTGATGGTAACAATGAGAAGAGGTACGATGGAAAAGAAACTGTATCTTAAGAAGAAAACATAAAAATAATTTGGAGACATATAGCCTGTCAGTTAGAACATGGATATTTTAAACATGTGTTCATCCTACTGCAAATATTTTGGTCAGGAAGTGATCTTTTTATCTATCATAACCAAAGTCCAAAATTTGCAAGGTATGTTGACTGGATGTAACATTCCAAAAATGTTTAATAGGTTGATCTCTTTTTGTGGCACCACGAGGTTAAAAGTACAAAGAGATAGATTCACTTGTTGATGACTTTGTGACATTGATTCTTAATTCAACATATAATTGTTGCTCATCTAATCACCCGTATGTGCTTAGTCAACCAAAATAAGCAAGAAGTAGAAAGAGATTTCTAGCAGCTCTCAGTGTAGCAAGGGATGCAGACACACAAGCCAATAACTTAAAAATCTTCTTGGTCTTGACAAGAAAATAATTATATACAAGAGCATACAGAAGCTGGATATACTAAGCATAAAGGAGCTTGAGGGTGAGCTTGAGGGACTCAGGATCTCTGTCATGTTGATCATTACCTACTTCGTCAAATACAAAATAAATTACAACAGCCCCTTTGTAGAGGACTTTGAAAGAATGGAAAACATATTGCATCCAAGCATAGGAAACTTTATTCATCTAATTAAAATAGAATGTATTTTCCATAGTGGTATGAAATGCTGTATCTGGAGAATCATTTTTAGTGCTTCTGTATTTCAAGAAAATGAGACCAATTCTTAATCACCTGGTTATCAAAACATTGCACAAATGGGAGTATCACCTTTCTTTCTAAAAGCTTATAAGTTTTGTAATAAGTAAATAATAAATATAGTAAAACTTAAAAATTTTACATGACATTTTATAGACAACTTTCTCTTCTATGTACTGGGAAAATAGACCAAGTTATTCAGGAATAAAAGAATATATATCCTGTGAGTAGATAAACCTATCTAATTAGTGCAGTCCCCCTCCCTTGATCAGAGTTCTCTTTTTTCCAAACTATAAAACATTATTTTGGATGAAATAAGTTACCCAATCTTGCCATACTTGCAATTTCTACTATGCTCATAGTATATTCTTAGCCCAATTCTGTACATTGCGTGTCATTTTGATTTTCTAATGCATAAGGAAATCAAACCTCAGATGTCTATGCTGTTCAGATCCCTAAGACAGGAGGACATAGGCCTGGTGTCCTTCCTTTGGAGCCACACACGCCATGCCCACAGGACTGGCCCAAACTTTGGCCAGCAATCTTGCCCACAGAATCGGTGAGCTGATGATGAATGGCTGTGAAGGCTTTGTGATTGCTCAGGCTCCTTTGTGGTACTGGACAATGGAGGAGGACACAAGTCTGGCTCAGGAGAGCAACGGATAAAACTGCTGGGCAGGATGGCGGGCTCCTGCCGACACGACCACTTGTTGACATTGAAAGGATTTCACAACAAGTGAGCAGAAACAGAAACGATTCTGTTCAGCAGAGCTATTAGTTGCAACGTGTGGCACCGGAGCGGTCACTCCCGATGTGTTTCCTCACTAATGAGCTCTGAATGCCCATTAAACTGGGCTGCCATAGGCCCAGAGCCACCCGGACAATGGCATGCATGAATGCCTGCCCCTGTTACTATTGGTTGGCCCAAGGAAGAAACAACTGGTATCACTCAAATTTAAACAGAGTTGACAGTACAGTTAAATGATCATTAATTAGAGTTTGTGGGCAGATAAAGATGCAGAGCCATTTCTAATGACAAGATAGGTTAGTGTGACTCACTCGGGAGCATAACCCAGTCTGGTCCTGCCCTATTTCTTGGGCCATGTGGAGGGGCATCCATGGGATTTTAGATAGGGTAAAATCATCTTTGGAAAAGTGTGTCAGGGTGGGGGTGACAAAAATAAAGCTTTATAAGTTGTAGGAGGTTTTTTAGCGATTAATAATACCTCAGAAATAGTATTAAGAACTGAGTTCAATTGTATATATGAAAAGTCCTTGAGCTGGAATAGTGTAGTAGGAGGTGCAAAAGACTTTAGATAGAAAACCAGGCTTAAACTTTGGCTTTTAAGTTTATTTGCTGAATGATCTTGAGCAGCTTTTGAAGCTCAGGAATCTCCATTTCTCCATCTGTGAAATGGGGATAATCATCACCTCAACTGCACAGCATTATTGCAAGGATCACATGAGGGAGAAATTCTTAGGTTATGTTGAATCATACAGCTGTCATTATCTCTCACTTTCAGGCTACCTACGTTATACACAGATATGACATATCCAGAAGGTGGCTAGGACTCTCAATAAGCAAAAATATAGACAGTTCCAATAAAATGACAAATTTAAACTTTGTTTTCCAAACATTTCATTCTTAGAGGAATGATTCAAGCTGCATGATGCCTCAAAACACCTTAAGAGAAAAATCAGTCATTCTCTCAGAGGTATTTTCCTTAATTGTTCACCTCATAGTATCTCCTCAGAAATAATGGCAACAGAGCTGAATGAAGAACAGTATTTCATGATCAGAAGATTAACATCTTATTCAGAAATTAAGAAATATTCTCATATATATCCTTGACATCAGTTTCCATCCCCATGCTGATAACCCATAAATCTCTACATAGAACTTCATCTGCTCTCCCAAAATTCAGATCTGAATCTTCCTTCATATCTAAATGGATATTTCACAAAAATCTCAAATGTAATACTTCTATAAAAGTTAGCTTTTGCTGTATGATAAACTTCTCCAAAACTTAGTGACTATTGATTTAGCTTATGATTCTGTGGGTTGGCAATTTGGGCTGGGCTCAGTAGGGTGATTCTTCTGGTGTTGGATGGACTCCAACACCATCCTTGGTGTTGGTCCACCTTGGATGGTCCAAGCTCAGCTGTTTGGTAAGGTGGGCTGTCTGACTGGTCCAGGATGGCTTCGGTCAAGGTGGCTTGTTTCTGCTGCACGTGACCTTCCATCCTGGAGTTGGTCAGCCTAGGCTTGCTCACATAAGGGTACAAGGTTCCAAGAGAAAGAGCAGAAGTGGTCAGAGCCTTTTTAGGCCTAGACTTGGAACTGGCAGGCATTCCTTCATCTGCATTCTTTTGGCCAACACAAGTCACACAGGTTAAGGGTGGGAGAAAAATGTTGAGTAGATTCCATTTCTCGGTGGAAAGAGCTGCAAAGTCTCACAGCAAAGAAGCATAGATATGCAGAGGGAAATTAACATGGCCATGTTTGCTGATAATCCCAAACTCTTCCAAACTGAACTCATGTTCCCAGTGAAATTTTTCTCACCCCTGTTTGTCCCACTTTGGTTAAAACCATCAAGACCTACCTGAAAACCTTAATGTTATTCCAGGACATTTCATGCTGACAGTGGGTGGTTGAGTTTTATTATGTCTCCTTGATTGATAGATCTTTATTCAATACTCACATCATCTCCATTCCAATAGACTCAGTGTGAAGTTATTTTGTTTTAAAGAGACAGTGCTCCCTCTTTTCCTAAAGAGGTTTCTCTCTCTCTCTCTCTGTCTTTAAGTATCTTAACTTCTCCTCCCCACCTTTTTCTTTTCTTCCCTTTTTTTTTTTTTTTAAATATTGATTCAGAGGTGTTTTTCCACTGCTGTCAAGGGAGGGTACTAAGGGGGGTATTGGCCCCTTGGGCTCCTGAAACTTTTTGTTTTATGTACTTAAGTTTAAAATATGAGTTTGAGTTCTCTTTTGTGGAACTTAAGATGTAGTATAAATGATTCTTTCCAAAATTTTCCAACAGCTTTAAGGAGGCAGTGACAGTTTCTAAGTAGTTGGCTGGGAGTCCTTTCACATTTCTCCTTAGATAATTTTGCAATCTGAGTGGCTATCACTGCCCCCAGAATGCCTGCTTAGCCATTTCCCCCTAATACGGATGTTTTATAAGAATCTGCTGATAACTTGGAGTTCGGCAGACCTTGTTATCTGGGCTCCAGGGAAACACACATTTTCTTGATTTCAAAAACCCAAAACACAAGCGACTTTACAATTTGGAGAATTAGCTGATGTGCCTCCCAGAGACCTGAGGAGGTGGTGGGGAATATGAGCAGTGTTGTCTCTTTAAAAGTGCATTTTATATGATTCCCCCTCCTGGGGCCTCCTGCAGGAGCTGTAGGCTTTGGTGAGATTGCTGTAGATGATAGTGAATCAGAATGAAATGATTTTGTGTAGATGCATTTGGCTGCATATATATATATACATATATATATGTGTATATATATCTTATTATAACTGTATAGTTTGTTTCTGTGGTAAAACATCATTAAACCATTTCCAAGTGAAAAAAAAATGATTCTTCTCATTTTTGCCTGGATTATTCTGATAACCCAACTGACCTGTCTCCAGTACTACATTCTGTATTAGTTTTCTGTTGCTATGTCACAATTTGCTACAAATTTAGCAGCTTAAAAAACAACCATTTATTATCTCACAGTTTCTATAGGTCCAAATTCTGGGTATAGGTTAGCTGGATTCTCTGCTGAAGATCTCACAAGATGTCAGCTGGGTTATGTTCCTTTCTGGAGCTCATTACCCTTTACCAATGTCATGGGGCTATTAGTAGAATTCAGTTCCTTGGTGTTGTAGGATGGAGGTCTCTACTTTCTTTCTGGCCATCAGAACACCAGAAGCCACCTGTTCTTCCTGTCACAAGGCCTGCTCCATTAACATTAGAGTTGCTTTCTTCCAGGTCAGGAGCACATCTCTCTGACTTCCATCCTTTCCCCATCCCAGGATGCTAAGACGGAATCTTATATACAATATAACTAAGTCACAGGAATGACTTGTCGTCATTCTCAGGTTCCTCTCACACTCAAAAGTAGAGGGTTACATAAGTTATGCACACCTACTCACAGGCAGTGGGAATCTTGGGGACCATTTAGAATTCTGTCTACTATATCTTCCTCCAAAAGCCATCTCATCAGAATGCAAATTGCATTATGTCATTCCTTGGTTTTTAATCCATTCATGGATTCCTATTACCTACGAGATAAGCATCTTCTTTGACAGGTTGAATCTTTCCCTTGAAACTCTTTCTTATTTAAGCCAGGACACAGGGAAAATGCTCTCAGTTTGGAATAAGCCTATCAAGTCAGAGACATGGCTAGACCAGCAGACATGTGGCACATATAATGACTTGGGCTCAAAATATATCATCTGTTCAGTATTTGGACTATATTTAATCATGGGCCCTATGGACACTAAAAAATCACCAGAAAGAAAATATTGTGGGTCATATAGGTTTTTTACTCCCTTTAAGACTCAAGAATAAAATAACTACACAACATACAAGCACACGCTTGTGTTTATTAAAAATAAATAAGCAGAAACAGATTCTAATAAACTTTAAAATCTGTAGAGTTATAGATACCAAACAACATAATTAAAGTTTGTCAACTGTACTCAATCCCACTTAATTAATAGTTCACGTTTATCCTGGGGCTACTCTATGCCAGGTGCTGTGTCCAGCTTATATGCATCATTTCATTTAATCTTTATGGCAGTCAAATGTGGTAGTATGATTAACTCAATTTTTTTGGAGGAGGAAGCTGAGGTAGTAGGAAGTTAGTTAGAGCACAGCTAATGAGTGACCAAAAAGAAAAAAAAGGTTTTCAAATATATATGTCAGAATGAAGTTACATGTAAGTACTTTCAGTCCTGGCAACGCACACACACAGGGGATAAAATATAACATAATTAGTTAAGTATGAGTTCAAAATAAAGAAAGACAAAGTCCCAGATATACAGATACCAGAATGAAAAGCCCAAATGAAGTCTGAACAAATGAACACTGCAGCCATCTAGGAAAATGCTGGATGTAGAAACATATTCCAATAGCTAGGAGTTGCGGTTTTCACATTCAGGTAGGGAGAGAAAACTGAGAAGATGGGGCCTTGGGTCTGCTCAAAATGTGCGGCTGGAGCTGAAGCGGGTGCATAAGGTTCTAAGCCCGATGGAGCTGTCTTGCCATACAAGAGTGGGGAGAAAATCTCTACCCACAAGGTCATGAAAACAGGAGGGATGTTTGTCTCTCCTTGGGGCTCTCACAGAACAAAATAGCCCCCACCTTCCACATGAAATATTAAAACCCAGGCCTGAACTGAACTGTCTGCAGGTGTGGCTTGGAATGCATGTTCCCACACTGTGTTGGTATTCTAAGCAAAGAAACATATGTAAAGATTTGTCTTAGACAGAAACCAGAGGCACATATGTATGCTGTGTACAGACTTCTACCCAGGCTCGTGGGACCTGGCAGGAAGGAGGTGCAGATAGAGATGAATTCAGAGTCAAAAATTATAAACCATATGAGGGAAAGATCCACTATAAGGGAGAATCAACAGGCACAATAAAGAGGAGGATGGACATTTCCATAATTTTAGATGTTCTTACAGCTGAAGGAGTTTATAAAATAGGAGACAAAAAAACTCAATTTTAAAAATAGACTGAAAACTAAAACATAATTAGATTTGAAGAAAAACTGAGTGGAACTGCCTATATTTTAATGTCTTATTTAAGTGAAAAACTCAATAGTTATTTAAATTAAATTAATTAATGTTTATTTAAATTAAAACCTCAACAGCAGACTAGATACAAGATAAAAGTACAGATTTAGAGCTAAATATGAGGAAATTAGCCTCAGAATGCTACACAGAGGAAGCAAAAGATAGAACATAAAAATTTGTGTTTTTTTCGTTTTTTCTTTTAGTGAAGTGTATTTCACACACAGTGTTATATGAGATTCAGGTGTACAAAATAGTGGTTCAATAGTTCTATACATTACTCAGTGCTCATCACCTTAAGTGTACTCTTAATCTCCTTTATCCACATGTGAAATTTGAAAGGGATGTTAGTGACAAGAACATAGTGATATAACATTTCAACATGCACCTGGGAAGAGGTTTGAGAATGGAGAAGACAATATATTCAAAGATATAATAATAGAAGTTCTTTTCATAATTCACTAGAAATGTGAAAGTATAGACTGAGGCACATAAGTACCAAGTAGGATAAAATGAATAAAACCATATCTGATAAATCATGCTACAGTTGCAGAGAAAACTTATTTTAATGTAGCCATGGGGCAAAAATTTATGTCCTCCTGAGGCATGGTAGATCAATTGACAAGGCTCCCCAGCAATAGAAATTGAAGTCAGAAAGTGATGGAATAATGCCTAGTTTACATATAATTCAAGAAAGAAAGTCATTGCCAGACATGCAATGACTGAGTTTATCGCTTGCCAACCCTCACTGAAATAAGATTGCTAAAGGATGCACCTGGGTAACAAGGAAGCGAACCTGAAGGAAACAGGTTCTAGCAATGGTGGGGAAAGAAAATACCAAATGTGAGGGAAAATATGAACAAACATGGACTGTTTTCTAAAAATGAGTAATTCTTAAAGTTATAATTCCATTTATTTTTTAAAAAATAAAACAATATGGAATTATCATTTTGTAACAGTAACACGAAATGTGGAATAAATGATCTAAAATTTTTTGTTTCATTAAGAAGGGATGTAGAAATACTGCTAAAATTTAGACTTTGTGAATACATAGTTAAAAGTTGTGGGTACGCACTAAAAGTATGAAAATAATATATTTGACTTCTAAAGACTGATGGTGAAGAAAAGGGTATAAAGAAAAGTCAAATAATCCCAAGAAGGCAGGAAAAGAGGAGGGGAAAAAAAAGAAGGTATGGGGAAAATAAAACTGAAAATTAAACAACAAAAAGAAATCACATGTATCAGTAATCACAATAAGCATGAATTTGTAAGCTCCATAGTCAAAAGACAGATATTCTGAGAACGAATAAAATTATAAAATCCTGCTAAGGCTGTTTCTAAGAGACACTATTGAAATACAATAATAATGAAAGATTGAAAGTAACCTAAAGGAAAATTATTTACCAGGAAAATATTAATCAGAAAAAAGCAGCTGGGAATGCAAACTGTTGCAGCCACTCTGGAAAACAGTATGGAGTGTCCTCAAAAAGTTAAAAATAGAACTACTCTATGACCCAGCAATTGCACTACCAGGAATTTATTCGAAGGATACAAAAATACTGATTTGAAGACATACACGCACCCTGACATTTATAACAGCATCATCTACACTAGCCAAATTATCGAAAGAGCCCAAATGTCCATTGACTGATGAATGGATAAAGATGATGTGGTATATATACACAATGGAATATTACTCAGACATCAAGAAAAATGAAATTTGCCATTTGCAATGACGTGGATGGAGCTAGAGAGTATTATGCTAAGTGAAAAAAAAAGTCAGAGAAAGACAAACACCATATGATTTCACTCATATGTGGAATTTAAGGAAAAAAAAAAAAAACAGATGAACATAAGCGGAAAAAAAAGAGAGGCAAACCAAAAAAGACTCCTAAGGATAGAAAACAAACAAGGTTGCTGGAGGGGAGGTGGACGGGGATGAGCTAGAAGCATGATGGGTAGTAAGGAGGGCACTGGTTGTGATGAACTGAATATCTTACGTATGAACTGAATATCTTACGTATGAACTGAATATCTTACGTACGTGCTGAATCACTAGATTTTACACCTCAACCTAATGTTACATGTTATACTACATGTTAACTGTATGTTAATGAACTGGAATTTAAATAAAAACTTGAAAAAAAAGAAAGGAAGTATAACATTATGGAAGGGAAAAAGCATTATGAAAAATGTTAAAAAGAATAATTTATGAGAAAACTATGGTAATCCTGGACTGTAAGAACCGCCTCATCTAGATTCACACTATCTAAAGCAGCAATCAGATAATGACAGACTCACAAGTTAACACACCTCTGTGAGCAACTGATAGGTCAGTTAAGCAGATAAAATTAGCAAAGTCATAAAACATTTGGTAAACAAAATAAAAACACTTAAATATATGTCTTGCCTATTGAAACCTGGAATCCTAAAATTATAGAATAGCATTCTTAATCTTAAAACTAGAGAACAGTATTCTTTTTAAGCACACAGTGGACATTTATAAAATTAACCATGCACAGAGTCACAAAGCAATTGCCAAAAAATATTAAAGAATCGAAGTACAAATCTGGGTTTTTTTCCCCTTGATATAGGTAAATATAAAAAGCAATAATAAAATTATAGTCCTTCCCTTCCTCTCTCTGCCTGCCTCTCTGCCTACTTGTGATCTCTGTCTGTCAAATAAATAAATAAAATGTTTAAAAAAAATTATACTCCTACTTCTCATTATGTTTGGAAACTAAACAAAATATATGTTTAATCAGTTTACCGGTTAAAAATGTGTTACAGAAATGACAATATTTAAAATTAGGTGACAGTGAAAGGACTACATTTTAAAGATTATGAGATACAGCTGATACAGCACTTAGAGAAAATTCATAATCTTTAACACATAAATTAGAAAGAGAGAGAGATTAAAAATGAATGAGTTAAACATTTAAGTTAAGAAGTTAGAAAAGAGGGGCACCTGGGTGGCTCAATCCTTAAGCATCTGCCTTTGGCTCAGGTCATGATCTCAGGGACCAGAGATCGAGCCCCATCTTAGGCTCCCTGCATAACAGGAGTCTGTTTCTCTCTCTCTCTCTCCCTCTGCCCTTCCTCCACTCCACTCACACTCTCTTTCTCTCTCAAATAAATAAATAAAATCTAAAAAAAGAAAAAAAAGTTAGAAAAAAGCAACATTGCAAACTTTTAAAGTAGAAGGAAGGAAATAATAAAGAGAATGTGTTAATGACAAAAAGAAATAACAATTAAGCCAAATGTTATCCTACTGCAAAGACAATAAAATCATTCTCTAGAATGACTGATTTAAAAAGAGAGACAAGGAAAAAAAATAATAAAAAGAGAGACAGAAGAAATAAACAAATAAAATCAGGAAGTTTAAAGGGACAAATAAAGACAGAGAGGAAAATATTTAAAAATATAAAGTGAAAAACAGCTTAATGCCAATTATTTTTAAAAGCATTAAAATAAACAACAGTCCAGATAAATATTAATTCCTATAATTGACTAACACAAAACTTCATGACATGAGCAGATTTATTTATAATCATTATACAAATTTGATCTACATCCAAAATTTCCTTGTTATGAAAAAGAACTGGCCAACAAAATTTTTCTGGAGCGACCTATCAAATCTTCTAGGAACAGACACTGTTGTGTTATAGCAACTGTTTCAGAAAACAACAAAGGAAGGAAAGCTCCCTGATTCATCTCATGAAACCAATAAAATCTCCATGGCAAAAGTATACAAACTAGTGTTGGAATGAAAACTTACAAGGCACACTCATTCATGAGTATATATGCAAAATCATAAATAGAATTCCAATAAATTGAATCAAACTCTGTGTGTGTGTGTGTGTGTGTGTGTGTGTGTGAGAGAGAGAGAGAGAGAGAAAGAGAATGAGAGAGAATGTGTATGTATATGTCTGCATGTAGGACTTATCATAAGAGGTAAATATGATTTAATACAAAAATATTTGTTAATGTAGTTTATCACATGAGCAGACTAAAGGAGGAAAAACCACATAGTAATTCGAAAAAAATGTAAACATGCAATGCAATCATTATTTTAAAAACTTTTAGCCAAATTGGTATTGAAAGACTCTTTCTCAATCTGATAAAGAGAATCTACCTCAGACTGAAAACAAACATCATAATTACTCATAGGAGTATACCTTTCAAAATTAGGAACAAATCAAGGATGCCAGTTATTAATTTCTATTTAACATTGTATAAAAGATCTTAACAAGTTGCCATCCAAAAACTGTGGATTAGCCATATACTGAGGTAAAACATTTGTAAAACATGTATTTGACAAAGGTTCAGAATATAAAAAGAATATTCTGGAATATGTAAGTAGCTGTAAGTTACCTACAAATAGATCTAGATATGAAAGACCCAATGGAGAAAATTATTAGCATTTGTTGAAGTACAAAAGGGAAGATATTAATCTTTGGAGAAATGTGTATGTCATTGTAGGAAGATTTGATATCATAGAGGTGTCAGTTGTCACCTAACAAATGTCTAAATTTAATGCAGCAAATCACAACTGACAGTTTTTCATGGGCTTGGCAGAACGCTAACCCCAAAATTTATACGGATGAAGGGGGGGGCAAGAATAATCAAGAAAATTTTGAAGAAGAATTAAGAGGGGAAATTTGACTGATCAGATATTAAGAGTTATTATAGAGCCAGATTAATGAAAGTAGCATGATATTACTGCAGGTGTAGAGAGACAGACCAATGAAACAGAGCAGACAACTCAAAAACAGGCCCATATACACACCTGTGCAGGTGTGTGCATGTAGGTGTATGTGTGCATACATGTGTGTGTTGCAAAGCTAGTCTATGAGACAGGTGCCATTACAGATGAGTGGGGAAAAAAGAACCACTTACAATCTGATTTGGGGACCAATGGCTTGCATTACAGAAAAAAAGAAAATTGAATCCCCATCTTAAGCCTTTCCCTAAAAGCAATTCTAGATAAGTTAAAGTTCTCGGTGTGAAATGCAAAACTTTAATATGCTTAGAAGAAAAATAAAAGAAAATGTCACTATACTATCAGGATAAGCAATGATATCATAAGCAATACACAAAAGCATCAATCATAAATGAAGTCTTCTTATAAATGATACTACACTAAAATTTAAATAATTAGATAAAAATGGGCACCATGAGCAAATAAACATGATAAGACACTGATTTTTTTAAATGTGCATTAAAGGGCTAAAGACAATTTATTAGCATCTAAAATGTATAAACAATTTCAATTAATGTTAAGTAAGTGTCAAACAATCCCTCCCCCATCTCCAGCTCCCTACAATGAGAAAAGGTTATGAATAAGAAATTCACAGAGAGGGAGTGCCTGGTTGGCGCAGTCCTTGAATGTCCCAATTTTCATTTCTGAATCAGATCATGATCTCAGGGTCTGGACCGCCAGCCCGGCATGGGTCTCTGCACTCCGCACGGGGTCAGCTTGAGATTCTCTCTTCTCCCTTTTCCCTCCTGCTTATGCTCTCTCTCTGTCTCAAATAAATAAATCTTTTAAAAAAATCACAAAAAGGAAATAAAAATCCCCATAATAATATCGATGGTAATCAGAAAAAATCAGTAAAGCAATAGGGAGAGAATGTTAACTTTTTACACTATGTAAAAATAAAAAATCTGATGACCTCAGATGTCTTACAATGTCTAGCAGAAGGTTTAATGGTGGACCCAGGCCCTCCCTGTCTGCTACACCTCTTTGGGGAGTAATAATCAGCTTGTCCATCAATAGAGGGTACATAAATATATTTATTACACCTTGAACTACTTACTACAGAGCGGAGATTAATGAACAAAAGTTAATCAACATGGTTAAAACTGGAACACTTTGTTGAGTAAACAAAGCAATAATCAAGAATGGACCTTGGGTATGATACCATTTATGTAAATTCTCAGAACATGCAAAATAAGATTGCCTGTTGTTTATGGAAACGTGTACTAAAAGCACAGGAATGTTATATAAGCAACCTCGGGATAAGAGTTCTGTCTGGGACTGGAAAAGGGGAGTTGGTTAGGGAAGGTTATCTTCCCATCCATTTTATGTAAAACAAAAGCTCTGGAGCAATTATGACAAAGAGTTTTTGTTAAATCTAAGTACTGGATACAAAAGAGCCTGAAAAACCATGAGCTTTTTTTCATGTCTGAAATATATCAAAATTAAAGTTTTAAAAAGTCATACAAAATTTTCTGGCTAATGCAAAAACTACATAAAATTACCAGAAATCTCTATGCATTAGAGTATAAATACGTACAAATATCTACTTCCTTATTTTCTATTTTCAAAACTCTTCTGGATTATAAAAAGAATAAGCTGCTACATTTCAAATTTGGTTTGTATGTTTAGGATGAGAGATTTGGCAAGGGTTTTATTTGCAAATAATGCTAATATCTTGGAAGCACTTGTTTTTTAGCCGTTTATAGCAAATATGTAAATAGATTTTAAGTCGGTAACGCCAGTGGGCTTATTTGGTCATTATTAAATGTCACGTTCCTGGTGCTCTCACCAAGGAGGGTTAAAAGAGCAGACAGTGCTGAGCAACTCTCGGTTTTTATCAAAACTCTATGTCCTTTGGCCTCCAGGAAACTCAGAGCTCATTGAATTATCAGGTACAGCTGCCAATTTTACTTTGTTTTGAGTCTTATTTATTCTACCTTTCGCTTTTTTTTTTTTTTCATTTTTGATCGTCCTTTCAACAGTCTTATTGTTCTGTCTCTTACACCAATCTCAACCAACAGCAATAGAAAACGAAAATAAGACATTGGAAAATAACTAAAATGTGAAGAAAGTACTTGTTCAGAAAATTAAGTTTAAAACATGTAAATTTAAAACTTGGACCCCCTCCCCTGTCCTGGCCTTTCTGACATTAGTCAGTGTCCCTAAACTCAAGTCTTACAGAAGTGGGAGGGATAGTGTGTTATTACTTTCAGAGTCCCTGTACCTTCAAAGAATTTCATGGAAATAAATGGCCAGTGGTTAGCCCCAAGGAAAACAAACAGTAGGATTTCAGGAACAGTGGGAAGATGTTGTGGGGTTAAGGCCTCCCCAGCATCTCTAGAGCCACATGAAATTAACCAGTTCAGTTATCTTGTATGCAAAACGCCCCACCCAGTTCAGGACAGAGAGCAAGCAGTCAATTAGAGTTCTCTTCTCTTGAAGCCTTTGTTCTCAACATTTGGTCACATCTGGAGACATTTAGGGTTGTCCTAACTAAGGAGAGGCCCCCAGCATCTAGTGGGTAGGGTTTAGGGGTGTTGCTAAAGATCCTACAATACACTGAACAGCCCTCTCCCCTGCCCCAACAAAAAAGGACCCAACCCAAATGCCAATAGTTTCAAGGTTGAGAGACCCCAGCTCAGAGTTCACGTTTAATAGCAGAGATTTAGAAGAAGCTAACTGCTTTTTTAAATTAAAGTCATTGCTTTCTCTTCCGTACTATGGAGTCCTTCAAGTATGTGTTTCAGAATCTTCATTTTGTGAACGGTCATATAGGGTTTGGAGTATGGAAATGTCGATTCCAACCAGACCGCACTTTATCTAGTATGTGTTTCTTTTCACCAAATGAGTTCATTTGTCAAAGTTTAAATTTTCTTGTCAGATCATAGGTTTTTAAAAAACACTCTTTAATAACGTGATTTCCCCTACCAGAAAGGGGGAGGGGAGACATTTTCCATTTTTGTTAAAATGTTTTTCATAAGATAGAAGGTATTCCTTTGGAAACGTTTGAATTGTTTGAATAAGATTTTGTGGTTTGCATTTTAAAGAAAGATTAATTTAAAGTGTCTGGAGGGAGATAGCCAGTGGATCTGTGGCGATTTGTTGTACACGGGCAGTGGGGTCTAGAAAGAGGAGGCATGGCTAGGAATCAGAAACCCGTCTTTTACTCCGGTGGTCCTCAACATGGGGTCCATGGAAGAGTAGCAGCATCAGCATCACCCAGGAATTAGTGAGAAATGCAGGTTCTCAGTGACCTGCTCACTCGTGCATCAGGAGCTGGGGCAGGCACACAAGACTTCCACATAACCCTGATGCATACCCAGGTGTGAGAGCCACAGACCTAAAGCTCTTTCACTTCCTATTCATATCACTTGGGCAAGTCAGTGACCCTCCATGACCCTCAATTTCTTTGTGTATTTGCCTCTTTGGATGAAAACAAAAGGAGACTTCACTATAAAGGCACTTTGCAAACTGCATGGTGTAACACTAATATTGTTAATCTGCAACACATCAGAACCAGAATCCACACTGTTGAGGACAGAAGGCCTGCACCTCCTTTAGAAATGTGTCCTTGTCTTTTTCTGTTCGTTATCCCCAAAGTAGAGACATCTACCCCTAGGATGAGAGGCTTAGGCCATGTATCAATCAGATAGAGGGTTCACAGAAATGACTCAGTGTTTACCAGGTAAACAAGAGAATTTGCAAGCTGTGCAAAAAAGGCACCCCAAAACACTTAATGATTGTTTTCATCCTGGCATAACTGTATCCCAATGTACTTGGTCCTTGTTGATAACAAAGTGTACCCTGAACTTCAGTCTCACTGGTAAAGTGTGAGAACTAAAAACACACTGTGGGAATGGCATTTGGTCTGGTTGGTCACCCATCGCCTCTCAAAAAAGGAATGGAGTCTTTGTATTCATCTCTAAATTAATAATTTCTAAATTAATCTCTCATGCTCTCACTTCCTTGCCCTTCAGCTAAGTTACCATAGCAGCAGATCCTCTCAGAATAACACAAGTTGTGGAATCTCCTGGATCCCTAAATAGTCAATGGATAATTTTTTTTAAAGTTTTATTTATTTATTTGAAAGAGAACGAGCAGGGTGAGAGGCAGAAGAAGAGGGAGAGAGAGAATTCAAGCAGACTCCCTGCTCAGTGTGGAGCCCTATGTAGGTCTCTATCTCATGACCCTGAGATCATGACCTGAGCTGAAATCAAGAGTCAGATGCTCAACCGACCAGGCCACCCAGACACCCCCCTCACTGGATTATTTTTTGATTATGACTATAAAATAATCTGGAGATGCTGAGTGTTTTAGTTGAGATTCCAAAGTGATATTATAAGGGTTTTTGCCCCCACCCTTTTATCCCCCACAAACCCCAAAAATCTCTATTTACTGAAAGATAAGAGTTCTAAGCTGTTTTGTTTCCTTTATCTCATAAAGTCAAAAGGGTACCTTGGAAAATTGTGTGGGTGATGAAGTAAAATTGAAGTAGATGCTGTTTTTATTTGGAACATGTAGAGAAATGGGGGCTTTTATTCACAGCAGGTTCTGTTCTTGGTACCCACTTGTAAAGTAGGACCATATCACTCACCTATCAGATTTGTCTGGATAATTTAATGGGATTATAAGATGTTTAGTACATGCGAAGAATTTCATGCAGAGGATGGCACATAGTAAGTGATCATTTAAGATTATATATTTATCTGCAAAAGTCAGTTCAAATGCTCAGGCTTGCTTTTGTGGACACATAAGGACCTCTCCCAATTCCGCCCACAGTGTTTGAATTTTCTTGGCAAATATGGCTGGATTCAGTTGTAGAAATCCTGACTATAATGGTGGGTTTCACAAAAACTATAGCTTTTTTTTTGCCTAGCTATCTACATAGGTAGCGAGTGGAATAGGATTTCAGTCACGGGGAGCTCTGAACTTGGAGTTTGGGTTATAAAAGGACATTTGTGAAACAATAGATCAATATGTGAACATACCATTGCCCCTGCTGATAAGGAGAGTCAAACAGAGCAAATTTTTATTGCCAAAATGGGGTGTTGAGAAAGGCGTCATTACCTCTTGATGACATTTAAATTTGGGGTGAAATGGTGTCTGTCTTGTTGGGTATTTCATCCAAGCCCAATGGTTCCATTACATTGTGAATACTAGGATGTGCACTTCAATACCTTGGTCCCAAAACTCTATACCAGAAAGTGCTATTTTTAAAAATAGTGATGACCCATTGAGCATTCATCCTGAGCCAGCAAAGTGCTCCCGTCAGTTCACTAGTGAACATTGGCGTGTGGAGACCGTGGGTGACACACTGGAAAATTAACAGTCCACATGATAAAACCAACCCCCTACCCTCATTGAGTTCCCCCTTGGGTGCTTTTTGTATTTACTATAGTCTTCACTACAGGAAAGATGTTTTTATTCCCATTTCACAGATTACAGAAAGGAGACTCAGAAAGTTTAAGTCCTCAGAGACTGGATTCAAACCCAGGTTTCCCTAACTCTTAATCCAATCTTATTTTCAAAATGCCTGGTAATCTACAGCTATATTTGGTGTTGAGCCCTTTTTGTCATGAGAATGGTAAACTCAAAGTACTCTTTCAATGGAGCAGTGATAGATTCTGAATAACTCTTTGCACTTTGTTGTGTTTAAGGCACATTTCAAGGCTTAAGCAATGACTGTCATCCATGTACAGGTTGCTTATGACTTGTGTCAGTTGTCTGCTTACTTTTTTTTTTATAACCTTCAATATAAGGAGGAGAGTGCTCGTCCCTGTTACCATCCCCACGTGCAGAGAGGAAAATTGAGATCCCAAAGTTAAATAAGTGGAAAAGCGGGCATTCAAAGTCAGTTCTCTGACTTCATGTACTGGATTTACTTTCTATCCTGAGTAGCTGTGAGAGCAGTGGCACAGGGACCCCACAATGACCAAATTTTTGGCTGTGTATGGTGCATGAGTATCAAACAGTCCCACCTCCGTCATTAAAGCGATTTCTTTCCTTTTAACAAATGGATATTGCTGGCTAATTTTGAGATTAGCTGATTTATGTTAATGTAAAGATCACTTGGTCTTTAAAATATATTTTTATGTATGTGGTTGATAATGGCTATTTCAATATTTTGAGAATAATCTCCAGAAGGATGGAAGAGAAGTTGCAATAGCTCTGAAGCTCAAATTTAATTCTGCAAGAGTTTATTAGTAAAAGATTTGGGTTTTATTCATTTCCTTCCAGTGTATTCTATGAAGGCACTCTGGCTATAGCTCTGATTTGTAAATAAAAACCTTGAATTTTCACATCCTGACCCCCCAGCTTATTAGCCCTATGGTCTTGGAAAACTCAAAAATGCAGCTTTCTCATCTACCAACTGAAGCTGAAGTACTCTCTTTCCATTGTTATTGTAAGGATTAAAAGCAATAATTTATGTTAAAATGATCTAGAAATCGTAAGTCACAGAGGAAAGTGAAGCACTAGATACTTTGGTATCTTTAAAATTTTAACTTGGAGGCATAAACTCATGGTGGTAGAAGACTAGTGTTTTCATAACTTGGGAGGCTTAGCAGAAGCCTATGCCTGGACAGAAATTACACCACTGAGTTTATCATTTGTGTGTTTGCCTCTATCACCTGATGGAAAATCTAGAGAGCAGGCATTATGACTTACTCAGCTTGTTTATCTCCAGTGCCTGGCATGCACATACACAAAAAAACACTTGAGCACTTAATAAATATTTTGAGGAATGAATGAATCCAACCATCTACTGGGAGATAATATCATAAGGGGAACATAAAGTCCTATAGTTCATCATCAGTCTCCCCTGCTAACTCAAAAACATGAGTGCCAATGGAAATGAGAGTTGGTTCAAGATTAGACATGGATCTTTAGCTTATTTTTCTTTGACTTCTCTCTCTAAGCATTAGTTTTCTTTAGGTACCTGGAACTATGAAAACATTAGCTTTTATACAATCATAGGCTATGTCTTAGATTTATGAATTTATGGAAACCAAAGTATTTAATACTTTACATTTTTGTGATTTAAATTTATACATTCCTGAAAATTCAGCCCAAGATTGCATAAAAAAGTAAGTACATGCCCCAATTTGCCTAAAAAAGACCTGGCTTATATTTGCCATCCTGAAGGGGGGTTAATTATTAATAGTTCTTTCATTCTGCAGAGGATTCTGTTTTGGATAATTAAGAAAAACTGGCATGAAGGTAACTTGCTGGATTTCTTTTTTGCCGCTAGAAATGAGGGAAGCACTATTGTTATATGGTTTGAACATATGGGCTTTGGGATCTAACAACTGGATCTTAATTCCAGCCCCTTAATTTACTAACTATTTAATCCTGGGCAAGTTACATAACCTCTCTAAATGTTATAATTACTGCTATTAAAACAGAATCACTGGGGCGCCAGGCTGGCTCAGTTGGAAGAACATATGGCTCTTGATCTTGGGGCCATGACTTTGACCCCCACATTGGGGGTAGAGATTACTTAATAAATAAATAAATATTTTTTAAAAGCCAGAATTGCTAATAACATCAACCTTGACAGTTGTTATGATAATTAAATGATATAATACATGAGAAGCATAGAGTCTGCTGTAAAATAAACACTCAATAAATATTGGTTAACAGCTACAGATGTAGTTCTCCCTCCCATTTTTGTCCCACTGAGGTGCAGCACAGTCACTCAGTGTCGTTGGTGGTATCCACCCTGAGCCTCAGGAAGGACCCCAGGACAGAGGAGGTGGTGACAGAGAAAAGGGATGTTAACTAGTAGAAGACCCATGAATACTCATGATCTGACAGATCCAGATAACTTTTCAGAGAATGCAGTGATTGCTCACTTGTTCAAAGTCTGTCTTCTCCAAGTCAGCTACATGCTCCATGAGAGCAGGGACTCTATCGGACCTTTATACTCTTTGTGGCTTTGGAACGTGGTATTGTGTCTTAGGAAGAAGGCCAGCATGCAGAGGAATGTTGAACCACTGGAATTCCCACGAAATCTAAGGACGCCAAGCTACAACAAATGTGGAATGTCCTTAGTCTACAGGACTTCTGTACCAGGTGTCTGGGAGGGACAAGATCAACATGTGCAGGAGAAAAGGTGGTCTCTGGGATCTGACTCAGTGGGCCAAGCCTGGCAGGCTGTCCCCAGTAACCACACCGCCATTGTCCACAATTGTCGATCAGATCCAACTGGAGTTCTATCCTCAGATTTTTCTCACATCAGAAGTCTGTCTCAAATGACCCTGGTGTCCAAGATTTGCTCTACCCGAGGATTCTAGATTTCACTCATACTGAATAAAAAGATTAGCCTCTGCTAGTTTTTGCAACCCGAATATCTAGATGACTATATTGTGTAGCTAAGTCATTTGTATTTCAACTCAGTGGGAAACTAATAACACAAGTACTTTAACATCTATATAGGGAAATTTAGAAGGAAAATACCTTGCCTAGTAGAGATGGTGTTTTGAGCAAATATGTGAACTGGGGGTTAAAGGTGTAGTTTCAAAGAAAGTGGAGAAGTCAGGAAACTTTAGTCATTACTCAGGCTGAACAAGCCATCTGGTTGATGGATTCTGGTTTTTTTTGTAATCTGAAAATTTGCTTTAATCTTTTACTACACTTTATATGTGTACATACAGCCTTCGGGTCTGCTCAAAGTGGCCAGGGCATAATTTTTTTTTTATGTTAAATTCTGTGAAAGCAGCCAAGTATGGGTCAGGCTGAGGGAAGAACCAAAGACACATCCTGAAGTGCTTCGCAACTGCAAGGAGGTAAACCAAGGGGGGTGGCAAATGACTTTGTTCTTCCATTCTTCCTGCTCTTCCTTCTGGTCTGTTTGCATTTGTGACAACCCACCCCCATGTCAGAAAGAAATGGGCAGTGATATGTGGAGGGGTTCCCAGGAAATGCTTTTCAGAGTTCCAGAGGGAGCAGAGCCAGACTTCCTAATGTGCAGGGCCCAGGGCTTTCTGCATGCATCAGGACACTTTTGTTTCCTTTTGCCACTTGAGAGGGTAATCCGGGGCAAGATTGCAGCCACTGTTTTTATTCGTTCAGCCATTCAACAAATATTTATTGGTCACCTACTATGTGTCAGCACTATGCAGCTTCTGGAAATCCAGGAGTAAACCAGATATATATATGGTGTAGGAGAAAACTGGACAGACAAGAAAAAAATACATATAAATATGTAAGTAAAATGTGTATAATGTTAGATGGTGATAAATTCTACGAAAAGAACTGAACAAGGAAAGGAGATCTAGTATTGGTAGGGGACTGCCGTAATGAACAAGATGATAAGGCCTGTCCTCACTGATCAGGTAACATTTGACTAATGACGTGAAGGACATAGGGGAACACACCATGGGACTATCTTGGGGGTACACATTCCTGGCAGGTGAAACTCAAGTGCCAGGGCTCTGAGGACTCTGCCTGCTCTGCAGAAGGAACAGCAAGAAGGTCTAGAGCAGAGTTAAGAGAGTGGGGAGGTGGGGTCCTAAGAGAGTTATTGCAAAACATCTTATAGGCCAGTGTAAGGACTTTGGCTTTTTACTGTGACTGAGATAGGAAGCCATTGGAGGGTGTGGATCCAGGAGTGGTATGAACCACCTTGCATGTTAACAGGATCAGTCTGATTGCTGGTGCAGAATATACTTAAGAGGGGCAAGGGTAGAAACAGGAAGACCAGATAAGAAGCTACTATGATAGCCCAGGCAAGAGATGATGGTGTTTTGAATCAACTGTTAGTCATGAATCGGTGGGAAGTGGTGAAATTATGATATATTTCATTGAAAATATTGTTCACAGGGTCTTCCGTAGAGACTGACGCATGTTAGGGGGGAAGCTCATGGGTTCAAATTTGGGAAGTTTTGAGACTTTGCTGCAATCTGTATGGACTAGCGCCTGTTCTGTGTTGCTAGAGAACCACAACCATCTTCGATCGAGGTTAGCCAAGGAAAAGTCCAGCCAGTTGGCAAGTGTTTGCAGACAAGTAATCACAAGCAGGTCGTGCAGAAGGCTTTAGTGTTGCTCAGATGCTCCAACTGACTAGGTCAGTAAGCAGGCTGCCAGCTTTAGCACATGGCAGGAAGTCAGTTTCCAAGATAATCCTGGGATGACCCTGGTCATGGCTCTCTTAGCGCTAGGTCAGAGAAGGTACTGGATTTGAAGGAATAGTCAAGAGATACGACCTGGGGAATTAAAACTTTCACCACTCAGCCCGAAGCACTAATTAAGGAACTCAGTGAGGAAGAATTAGTGACTGACCAAAAACAAAATAATAATAATAGAAAACCTATATCTAATGCTTTAGAACCATTTCCTGATATGGTAGCCATTAGTAACATGTGGCTCTTGAGCATTTGAAAAATTCCTGGTTGACATGAGATGTGCTGAAGATGTAAACTACATATGGATTTAAATACTTCATATGGGATGGCAAGAAGGTAAAATATCACTTTAACAGATTTTATATGGACTACATGTTTAAATCATATTGGGTAAACTTTAAAGAAATACGTTAAAACATTAAATTAATTTCACTTCCTTCTTTTTAAAATATTTGACCACTAAAAAACTTAAAATCATACTAATGAGACAGACTCATAAATACAGGGAACAAACTGGTGGTTCCAGAAGAGAACCAGAAATAGGTTCCAGATGGGCAGAAATGGTGAAGGGGATTAAGAGGTACTAATGTCCAATTATACAATAAATAAGCCATAGGGATGGAAAATACAGCCTAGAAAATATAACCAATAATATTGTGATAACTTTGTATAGAGATAGATGGTAACTACACTTTCATGGTGAACATTTTACAATATACATTATTATCAAATCATTATGTTGTATACCTGCAATGAATATAATATTGTATGTCAACTATACTTCAGTTAAAGAAAAGAATACATGGGATGCCTAGGTGGCTTGGTGGGTTTAGCATCCAACTCTTGGTTTCGGCTCAGGTATGATCTCAGGGTCGTGAGACTGAGTCCCATGTCAGGCTCCACACGGGCTGTTGAGTCTGCTTAAGATTCCGTCTCTCCCTCTCCCTCTGCACCAACCCCACTCGCACTTTATCTATCTCTCAAAATTTTGTTTAATTAAATGGGGTAAAATTATACTATGCCTCCCATTTGTGACCCTCATTATACTTTTATTGGGCAGAGCTGCTCTGTATAAAATGCTTTCATGCAACACCTCAAGGTAAGTGCAAATTTGTCTTTGCTTTCCTTGAAGAAGTCAAAGTACAGAGAATCCTTACCAAAGGATACCTAGCTAGTGATTGGAATCCCTACTCTTTCAGCCATGAGAAGGAAACTATGTATTAAGAATGGAAACAAAGCAAATTAATGGCTTTTCAAAATCTCTGCTAGTTCAACTGCTCTATTTGCTTTAACTTTGTATAGTAGTTCTGTTTATAATGTTGCTGTGTCTGCTCCTTTGGCCATAGGGTTCCTATTCATTATGACCCCAAGATGCTAGGTAGGTTGTATGCAATTCTGTAGGACTCCAAAATATACTTTTCTACACAATATGTTGGTTTTGATTTTCTTAGGGCCTTATTAGAGAATGTAAAGGAGGGGGGAAAAAGAACTTCTATGGGGTTTCCATACTGAGGCTGAAAGTTATTGATAAGAGGTGGGTTTGTGGTGATAATGGGCTTTCTGGATGTGGATGGGAAAGTCACCAACATCAGTAAAGGACCTTGAGAAGAACCAAAGGACACCCTTGGCATCACACAGTCTCTGATCATAGACACCTCAAAGCCCCTCTAGGTGCCTGGGTAATGTTACCACTACACATTTCACAGTCATAAACTGACCCTGCTTTCAGACCTCTTGAAAACTATTTTTGGCATTGCAGTATCTGGAAAGTCAAGAGGTAAACACTGGCCAGCAATTCCAAGTGACCACAGACTCAAATCAAAGGACCATAGTTATTTATGGTTGAATCCAGCATAAGAATACACTGTTAGTTTTTTAATGGCCCTTGTACCTATACATCCTAAGTAATTACTATGTAGCATTATCTCCAAACACTTGGGATATTGACACAGATGTAGCTTTAGATATTTGGGACCAGGGCCAGTAGTAAGTATTGGTAAAGTGGGCTTTCATTTATGAGGTTCATGAAAATAATTCTCTACTCTCCTAAAAGGCTTTGTTCACACAAACTTCCTGGTGATTTGGACTCTACCATTCTTTCATATTCTGTCTTTTAGTTCTTAAAAAATTTGGGGAAAAGGCTACAGACTGAATTTATTCATCCTAAGTTAGTAGCAAGCTAGATTTAAAAATCGTAGCTTTTAAAAGATTCAGAGAAAATGACCTTTCATTATGACCTTTCATAATCCAAGACTCATAGGATACCCTAAAAAATCCTAAGAGGTTGACATTAAAATTACCTACAACCTCAATCCAGGAAGAAGAGAGGGATGTATTCATGTCTCCAGCAAGACTATGCAGGGGACTCTCTAGGAGCTCAGACTCTCCTATAACTACCTGAAGACCACACAGCACTGTGTGCTATCTGTAAGTGCAGAGAACCTCAACATAAAGAACGCTAGAAAGAAATTATAGATTTTTTTAAAAAAGAAAACTCTGTAAGATGTTAATGAGAAAAAAGAGAAGGACCCACTACTTGGTAGAATGCTAACAAATGGCTGAGAAAGCAGAGTACCTCTTTTACTTGTCTCTGTATTGTGTATCCAGAAGTAATGTGTTTGTTCTCAAAGCAGTAGGCCAGTTACCATTGCAACTGATCACTGATGAGGACCTCTGGGTCAAACGGCAATGTGTTCACAAGAGATCATTTCCATCTTTCCCAATTCCCAACAAAACCACCTTAGTGATGTAGAAGACAAGGTGGGAGAGATTTACATCACAAAAAAAAAAAAAAAAGAAAAATGTTATTGCTATGTCAGAAACATTGACAGATTTCTGCTAGAAATAGTGTAAGAGAGACCACATCAGACTGAGACACTACCAACTCCTGATGGTTCGTCTTTAGAATGAACAGGAAATGGAAAGCCCACAAGTCTGAGCTCTCTTCACGTCTATGAGCCTATGTGGAAGCAGCTTGTAACTCTGGGACACCCTCAGAGTTTATGCGTGATGAAGGCAGAGACAGTGACCACAGGATGATAGGAGCTGTTTCCCAGTTGGGCTAACCACTCAAGGAAGAAGTGTAGGTAGCAGTGCTCCCTGTATCTATCTGCCCCAGGATACAGCGGGTGCTGTTAGGACAAATCTCCTAGTGATGCTTGATTTGTTGAAAGCAAAAAGGAAATGATGCCAAGAAAGACCCCAGGTAGGAAGGCCCACAGCTCTGGCCTTTTCCATGTCACTTCTAGAAAGAACCTGAAAAAAGTTCAATACCCACTCTTCATTCTAAAACAAACAAGAAACACACCATTGTAAAGAGGATGAGTAACTTCTTAATATAAGAAAGTTATCTATCTGAAAAGTCACCATAATTATACCTACAGGTGACATGTTAATTTCAGATCCATTAATATCAGGAGCAAGATAAGATATCCATTATCAGAGCAATTATCAGTTTGTTCTGGAAGCCATAATCAGTGTAATGGTTCAAGAATGGGAGGAGAGGTTATGTATTAGGGAGATGTAAACCTATAGATATTTGGAGATGTGATAGAAAGCTTCATGGCATTATCTGAAAAAATAAACAGAGAGAAAGGACCACAAAGAGTGCTCATAGATACCACTCCCTACTAGGTTCCCACATACTTTTTTTTTTTTCTGAAATAAGATCTATTCACAAGAAATACAAAATAAGAAGTAGCTAAAAGTAAAATTACAAAAATTTGTTTCTTTGTAAAAATACAGGGTTAAACTCACTGCAGGAGATAAAAGGAGACATAAATGCATGAAAGAGCATACAACACTCCTTGTCTAAAAATGGTAAAATGTCAACTTTCCCAAAATTAATGTTAAATTTGAAGTATTAGTTTGAAACATATAAAATTGTCAATATGCTATAATTTTTTTAACCTAAAAAGACTGTAATTCCAATAAAATTCCCCACTGGATTACTTACAAATTTTATGAATAATGTTAAACAAATTTTAAATGATTTTAAAAGTTTTTAAAAATTCTTATATAATTACAAAAATTATAACTAAAATTAAGAGACAAGTAGCAAACTGGGAAATTATTTTTTTGTATATAAGAACAATAAGGGTTACTCTATATACCATATAAAGAATTCTTATAAAAATCAACTCTTAAAAAAGAAAACAGTCAGATAAAAATAAGCAAAGGACACAGAATACCATTCCAAAAACAAGAAATGCAAATAGCTAAAATATGCAAACAGTTGTTCAATCTTACTAGTAATCAAGAAATTCAAATTAGCCATGTGATGCTATTCATTTTACCTGTCACACTGGCAGAGATTTAAAATATTGCTAATACCAACTGTTGATGATGATGTGAGAAATAAGCACTGTCATGCAATGCTGAAAGGAACATTTTTTTTTTAAGGTTTTATTTATTTATTAGACAGAGAGCATACAAATAAAAGAAAGTGAGAGAGAAAGAGAGCAGGAACAGGGGGAGAGGGAGAAGCAGACTCTTTGCTGAGCAGGGAGCCCAGCGTGGAGCTCAATCCTAGGACCCTGGGATCATGACCTGAGCCAAACAGATGCTTAACCAACTAAACCACCCAGTCACCAAGAGGAGCATTACTTAATGACTTGATTACTTTCTGGAGAAAAATTAACAAAATCTACAAAGGTCATCAGCCTAGAAACTCCATTTCTAGGAGTTTATCAGGGAAAAAAAAAACAACCTTCCTTTACTAATATCTATACATTAGATGATTCACTGCAGTGTTTCTTATGCTGGAAAAACAATTACCTTAAGGGGCAAAACTAGGGTAAAGTTTCCTTATATGATAAGTATCATATAAGGATAAAATGCAGTATTCTGTAATATTAAGCATAAAATGCATTATTATTGAAAAATATCTAAGATATTATAATTTAGATATTCTTATCTATACAAAAACAAAGGGTTATGAAACAATGTGCATAACATAACCCAATATTTAATATACACAAGTATATTGTTTGCATAGAAAAATCCTGGCAATTAAAATGTAAGTGTGCATGAATGTGTATGTGTGTGTGTGTGTGTATGTATGGAGAGAGAGAAAACAAAGAGCTCTCTTGGAGAAATCTTGCCTCTTCTCCAGGAATCATTTGGTCAATTGATGTTTTTTGCTTCTCACAACTGGGCAGGGGTAACGTACCAATGTCTAGTGGGCCAGGAATGCTGCTAAGCTTCCTAAAATGTACACGACAGAACTCACCTCAACAAAGAATTATCTGAGCCAAATGTCAATAGTGCCAAAGAAGCCCTGATACATACATATCCATCTGTGTATAGTACTTATGGGAATATTCTTTATTCGGGCTTTTGTTTCTGGCTTTTGCTTCTTTGTAATCTTCACTGATTTAAATGTTTTTGGCCAAGAGGCTTGATTATTTTTAGAGTCAGGAAAATCATGAAATATTATCTAATTTGGGAGAGGAGGAGATGCCCTTATAGTGTCACTTTCTGCTTGCCTCTTATTCTTTACTATCCTTCCCCCTTCTCCCTCCTCTGGACTACTATAATACTTCCAGTGGTATCACATCATTTAGGACAATTATAGTCCATTTGGTATTATTCTGGTCTACTGTCTATTGTCTCCACCATCCAACTAAATTATAAACCCCTGGAAGTCTTGGAATCCTGAAAACTTTCAAAGGGGGATTGTGTTCCCCAGCTGTCTGCCCCCATACCTGACATGTGAGAAGTGTTTGATACCTGTGTGTGAAAACAAGGAAAAGAGGAAGGAAGGAAAGAGGAGAGAAAGATAGTGAGGGAGGGATAAAGCAGAAGAAATTGCTAACTTTATAAATCTTCACAGTTTCCCCTGTTCCTCTCACCCCACCATCTGGCACAGGGCAGCCAAGGGAGCCAGCAGCACGGTATAGAAAGAGCAGTGTGGGGTGGTAGAAAGAGTACCTGTTTGGGAGTTAGAGAAACGGGTTCAAATTTTGATTCTGCAACTCACTGTTTTTGGGTTTTCGATTTTTTTTTTTCTTAGCAAACACACAGTGCTTTCCATTTGCCAAGCACTTTCTAAACTTTTTGCAAATATTTACTAACTGTGTCATTTTGTGCAGACACATGACTCTTTCAGAGCCCAGATTCTGCATCTGTAAAATGGGAGCAACAGTACCTTGCACAGTGCTGTGAAGTGTAAATGTGATCATGTATGCCCAGGGCTAGGGCCAGGCCACAATGTGTGATAGGCACTCAATATCACCATCATTGTCACCATCATTATCTTTCTCATCCTGATCATCCAATGAACTCTTTGCAGATGCTTCGTTATTAATGGACCTAATGGACTATGAGATGTAAATTATGTCTTGAAACTATTTCTGCAAATGAATTATTAGCTTGATAGAGGGTGGCACAGTGCTTCACACACTCTTAAAGGAAGAAATCTCAACTTCCTCCTGGAGTATCATACCGACTGGCCGACTGCAGAATCTGGGAGTTGATATGCAGGGACTGGTGAGGAAGACCAACTGGAAAAGTGGGGTGGCTTTCCCATACGGTATTCTTAGCAATCTGCCTCAACTATTCTATGATCCTTGACAAGCACAGGAACTGCACACTGTATTCTTGGAAGTTATACTTAAGGACCAACATCAGAATCATGGACTGGAGTATAGGAAATCATGGACTGGAGAGAGAGGAAATGCTGATGCATGGCCCAGAAAAATGCTTGGGGCTACAGGGAACGAGATTATGGACAGATAGGGGGGAAAAAACTATTGATTGTCCAGACTTTGCCCATGATTCCAGTATGTTACAATATATGGGATGGAGTGGCATCAGGGCATGTTGACGCTGAACCTTGACCAGAGCTGAGTCAGATGGGATGAAAGATGAGAAGGTTGATAGGAGAAATCAACTGAATGGGTGGAGGTTTCTTTGAACATATCTCATTGGTTTGTTCTATTTGCCTCTCCCACGTTCCCAATCAATAAACCAATCAAAGTATTTCTCTAGCAACTACTACATATCAGATCCCTCCTAAGTGATTACTGGTTTTGTTTCCTTTTGGTATGTCTCCCAGAGTCCAAGTCCTCCCAACCCCTTTTAAAATCTCCTTTCTCACCATTATGATATGTTTTTCTCTATTCACACCTTCCTAAATAACATGGGAAGGCATTCCAGCCCAGTCTTCACTATCCACCATACTCCAGAAACATGAACATGTTTTGTCTTTTAATCCTGCAAAGCACCCTCTGGCATCTTTTAACCCACTTTACCCCAAATGTCTTCTTGGCCCAGATCCAGATGATATCAGCTACCACCTACTGCTGCCTGGCTGAACCTCTTTTCTGTGTTATATATGGACTTCTCCCCGTCTTGCCCACCTCTCATCCCCAGTGCCCATGCAAACCCCCAGAAAAATGCTGAGGATGCTAACTACCCAGATTCCTGAATATTGTCCCCAGCCCTTTCCCTTGGGAGAATTGCTTATTCCATGGAGATTTGCATCACTCATTCCTGGAAACATGTAAGTACTTCCCATTTTTAAACTTTTCCCCACAGATACAGAGAACATAGTTATACTTTCTCCAAGTCAACCTTGGTGTCAAGCCCTTTAAGTGTTATGGCTCATCTGATTAGCAAACCTCTTTGGTAATTATTGTCTTCAATTTACAGATTGGAGAGCTGAGATGGAATGAGGTCAAGTTATTTCCCCAAGGTCATGTGGCTATAGGTGGTAAAGCAGCAACTCTAAGTCAAGTTTGTCCACCTTTAGTCTGTTTTTCCAAATTTCATACTGGGTGGCTTGGCTGAGGATTTGTCTCTAACCATCATTCTAAATAAAAAGAAAAAAAAAAACGTACACTGTAGTTTTCAAAGAGGTTTTACTGAACCAGCTCATTTGATGCTCACAAGAGCTCTATGGGTTGGAAGAAGTCAGTGAGGTTGAGAAAGAGGACGGGTGTTACTTCTGCAGCCTGGGTCCTCCAGGGAGCAAACTCGGAGGTGGGGCTTAGTGTTTAAGTCATTTCTTGGAAAGAGGGTTGCCAATCAACTCTCATGAAAAGAAGGAAGGGAAGTGGACCAGGCAGAAGCAGAAGTCAAGCTCAGTGCAGACTCAATGGCACCCTTGGCCAAGGTTGGGAACTAAAGATGAAATAACCTTCAGTAGGGGTGAGGAGACTGAGACTAATTATATTACCATGATTGGTCATTGGATGTAGATTGTCCTCAGAAATTTTCATGACCTTCTCCCAGGTAGCTCTTTGCTGCTGCTACAACCCCTGGTAGCTGAGGGGAATGTGGGTTGTGCATTGGGTTTTTCCCTACAGTTACCAGCTAGTCAATAGTACAGCGAGAATGATGAGCTGGTCCTCGGACCCCCACATGGACATGCTTGCACTTCTCTAGAGAGTCTGTCACATTGCCATTGCCTTCCCAGCATTGACAGTTCTTTGTTGATTTTGAGGCAAAGTAAGAATCCAATAACTTGTATTGACCATTTTGATACTTATAAGCTGCCTACATGGGTACCCAAAGTAGATGTTGGTGAGTATGTTAGTGGGATTTATGGGGGCCCTATGTAGCATAACAAAACTGATAAAAGTGGAACTTAGCCAGCACATTCCATCTATTACAAAAGGACAATAAACTTCTGTGAATAGAAATCATCGTGAGTCATTTGTAAATGATTCGATGTCCTTGAAAATTCACATAGAAAGAGAAGGATTTTTAATTCTTTGGGAATTCATACAAAATCCATTGCATGCATCAGTCCTGACTTTTAACTTGTTAAAAGTTATACATTTGATATTTCCTCTAATCCAAGTCACTTTAAAACACTTGCTTTTTTGGCCCCAAACTGCATTCCAATCCAAAAGTCATAATCTGGGAAGTATCCATTTTCATGTACTTTCACATGGTATAGTTTGTCAGATTTTTTCCTTGATAATTTTAATCAAATCATCTGTGGTTTAGTTAGGGCCTCATATTACTTTCAATTTCCAAGATCTTTTGAATTATCTATACAATTTTTGCTCATTCTTATCTTGTTTTCTCAGAAGGAATCTAAGAAATTCAATCCAGAAAGATTCACCTCTGAAGATTTTTCTCAGAAAATCGGACAGTTGTAGTCACTTGAGGGGGAGTTCTGATGAGGAATGTTGGTGGTGATGGCAATATTGTTTTTGGTGGTGGTGGTGATGTTGGGGATGCTGTATTATTGAGGTCGGGGTTTTGTTGTTGGGTGTTGGGTGATGGTTGTGGTGGTAGTGACATTCTTACTGGTTGTGGTGGTAAAAGAGTGTTTGGAACTGAGGGTTGCTGGGGGGAGGGGGGTTGGGAGAGGGGGGGTGGGGTTATGGACATTGGGGAGGGTATGTGCTATGGTGAGTGCTGTGAAGTGTGTAAACCTGGCAATTCACAGACCTGTACCCCTGGGGGGAAAAATATATTATATGTTTATAAAAAATAAAATTAAAAAAAAAAGAATGTAAAAAAAAAATAGTGTTTGGATCATGATGGAGGTAAGGAGTTCTCATACTGAGAAATCCACAGTTTAGACCATCTATTGAAAAGGAGCTAAATAGGAATGAAACACATTTGCTTCCTGTCCTGCTCTTCCAAGATCTGAGCCAAAATAAGGGTGAATAGTACTGGATAAAATCCTTTTCTGAGGTGCTCATTCAAAATTCTTTCCCAGGAAACTATATATTCCCTAGAAAACAAGTCAGAGAAGAAAATTTCCTGCCCTCTCTGAGAAACCAAAGTGATCATTTTATGCCATAGCCCACTTCTCGTGCTGGTTAGAGTGTTTCCTTCCTTGGACCCTGACAAGCCACATCACTCTCCACTGCCTTTATTCACCTCTTGCCTTTCCTTAGCATAAATCCATCCCCTGCTGTACTTTTCTCAATTCTATCTTTGAAGATTCAGCTTGAATTTCAATTCTTCATGGGGTGAAACCTCCACCTTTGTAGAATTCTGATTCCCTCGACCATCAATACCACAAGGTTTAGCACAATTACGTATTTGTGCTGTTCTTAAATGGTGCCATGCGAGTTCATCTCATCTCCGCAGACAGACTCACAGCTCTACAAGGACAATGCCGTTGTCTTGTGCTTTCCTCATATTCTCCAGAGGATCCAGCACTCAGTAGGTACTTAGCTGAATACCATACATTACTATAAAGCACAAAGAAAGAACATCAAACTGGAAAAAAGGACCCTAGCTTGGCTCTGCCCCTCATCCATTACATCTTTATTTCACTTTTCTGGTCCTGTTTCTTCATCAGTAAAGTACATTACTGAACCAAATTAATAATGGTAATGATAATAATAATAACAATAGTAAGTTATACATTATATTAATAAATTTATTATCATTATAAATATTAATAAAATTAATGTTATAATAATTTATATAATATATTTATATAATATTAATAAAATTATTATTATTATTATTATTATTCAGCAGTCTTTTCCAAGCATGTGGATGATATATAAATTTCTTTCTTATTTTCAAACATTATTCAATGCATTTCACATATAATCTTTGAATTCACTATTTATTATTTTGGGTTAAAAAATAACTTCAGAGGTGAGCCTGGGTGGCTTAGTTGGTTAAGTGTCCAACTCTATTTCAGCTAAGGTCATGATCTTAGGGTCACAAGACCGAGCCCCTTGTCCAACTCTACACTCAGCATGTGGGGTCTGCTTGAGATTCTCTCTCTCCCTCCCTTCCACTTGTGTCCTCTATCTGTCTCTAAAATAAATAAAATCTTTAAAAAAAAAAACTTTGATACGAGGAATTTGAGAGGGAAGGTGGGGAGGTTCATGGGGAGAAGGGAGGGGAAAAATGAAACAAGATGGGACTGCAGGGAGACAAACTTAAGAGACTCTTAATCTCAGGAAACAAACTGAGAGTTGCTGGGGGATGGGAGAGGACAGATAGGGTGGCTGCATTATGGACATTGGGGAGGGTATGTGCTATGGTGAGTGCTGTGAATTACATAAGACTGATGATTCACAGACCTGTACCCCTGAAACAAATATACATTATGTGTTAATAAAAATAAATAAAAATAAAATAAAATAAAATAAAACCTTCGGAGTTCTTGTTCCTGATGTTCTAGGTGGTGATGTAAACACGCAGAATCATCCTTGTCCTGCTTCTACACTCACAGACGTAATAGAGAACAGTATTTAAAAATATTAATACACATTTTGCTGAACTCAAAACAAGAGCAAAAACAGAGATTTCCAGTGACCAAAAAAAATTATGATGTGCATGGTTCTCTTAAGACAAAAAGAAAGGGAGACACAGAAAACTCAGAAACTAATTCAAGCTGATTTTGAAGCACAGAGAGGGTCAGTCATGGATGTGGGTCATGCTGCAGAAGCTCAGGTGCTATATCTGTCAAGTTTTATCTGTAATAGTCTAATCTTTTAAAAAGACATATGTGTTATGTGTAATTAAAGAAAAAAAATGCAAATACAGAGTAAAAAAAAGGTCAGAAGGCAAACATGCCCCTAATGTTTTATGATGGCAGGACTATGAAAAATAGCTATTTTCTTCTTTGTCCATTTCTATAGTTTTAAAGTTAAAGCACAGACAAAAACTCCTCCTCCATTTCCTTATCTCATTGCTCTACATGTCTCCCTTCAATTACCTGAAATAATTGCCAAAGCACAAGCTACCTGCGCTCTAAGCCCAACCTCTGTGAGGCCAACATACTAAAACCCAGGGCTCTGGGCAGTGAATCTAAGCCAGAAATGGTGGCTTCTTCCAGTTGTCAACAGAACTGTCCTTGGGAAGATCAGGTGGGCTCTTGTCTGTAGCTCCTCTGTCCCCTCCCCCCTGGTATTCTTCTGTAACAATACAAACATTCTATCATTAAAAGCTAAAAACCCACTGGCTTCTGTTTTTGAGTCATTTCATTGTTTTGGTGTCTTGTGGCAGGGCACCCGATGAATGGAAGCCAGGCTGACCTAATCTAGTCTAAATATTCAGAACGCTAGAAGGGAATCCTTGTGCAGCAGAATGCCAACCTACATCTTTTAATTGCCTCGGCTCCTGATAGATTGGCTCTTACCCCCTTTGAATTCCTTTGTTGCAAAGGAGTTAAAATTCATGAGCCTGGGAAAATTTACTCCAGTGCTGCGATTTTTCTGAGCCAAGCTGGCCAACATCGCAAAGAGTCGGAGGTCTGTCGGGCCATCTGTTACATAATAGTCAACAATCTCAAAAATCTAGGGAAACGGGAATGGGGAGAGTGAAGATGATGAGGCATTTAAACAGAACAGATTGCTGCTTTACTTACGGGAAAAAACGGGAGAGATAATATGCTTTGATGGAGGCAGAGACAAGCTTTATTAGCATAGGGAACAAAACAAACTTAAAAAAATGGCACCAATAAAGCTGACAGTCTAAAGAGTCTTGGTGACAAACCCCACGTTGAATTGTAGGTCACAGGGGCCCCAAATGCGACAGGGAGGCACGCACACAGTAACAGCACACAATGTATGCACTGGCACACAGACGCGCACACAGCAGTGACAGAGGAGAGAACTTGCTGTTGGATGCAAACACTAAATATAAGCCTAGACCTGAATTTCAAAAGCTTACAGGCCTGGGAAAGACACTGGGACATCACCACCACCCAAGCGAATCACCTTAGTTATTATGGGGTCAGAAAAGAGGCAGGACACACTTAGCATATTTCAACAAAGCCAGGGCCTCACATTTGATATGACTAGGCTCTTCAGGTGCCTGGGAGCTGCCAGGAAACTGTAATCTTACTAGGCACAAGTCAGTTCCCAGTCCTGACTTGTAACATTCCACCTGAGAAATACTGTTTCTAGAGGAAAAGAAGGAACAAGGTAACAAAGAGTAAGGAAAACCATAGATGAAGACAACTGGGGAAAGAGAAATAACAAAAGAGACAAAAGAAAATCTGGAAAAGACATAATGTCAGTAGAGAGGCCCAAAATATAGTACAGAAATAAAGTATGTTAAAAACCAACCAACTGGCAAAAAAATTGAGCACTAGTTAATGGTGTGCAGGCTGAAGTCTTTCAGGGGTGGGGGTAGGGCTGTCTATGGATGTCCACATCTTACCTTGAAATGCAACCAAAAATCAAATGGACTGACGGGCTGAAGGATGGATGAATTGATCAGTTTATCACAAAACAAATATAGAGAGATGCTAATTGTGGCATCTAGGTGGTGGGCCATATGGATACACATTGAGCAATTCTTGTCTGATTTTGAAAACGTCCACAAGATGTTCAAAACAAAATAAATGAATGTGTGATTCCAAAAATTAAAAGGGAATGAATATTGAAATTAAAGTCCTAGATATTTAAAAACGTCCAGTTATTCACCCCTTTAATTTCCATTTTCCTTTGATGTGACATTGTTTCCAAATATGTCGCTTGAAGTAGAAATGAAAGAAATGGATTAAAATATGTGATTGCCAAGTTGGAGACCAGTTTTGTGACTGTGCTTACTCCAATGTTGTTATTTTATTGTTGTTTTCAGGAAACTAAAATTAATGAGATTGTGGAAAGTCAGAATCTGGTATAAAATAGATTTTCTTTGTCACTTTCCCAGAAATGGACTTTCTTTGAAATGAACAGTACAAATTCTTAATTCCTCCTCACCAGCTCCTTTTCCTGACTGATCATCACTTAAAAACAAAACAACAACAAAAACCACAAAAAACAAACAAACAAACAAAATCCCAAAACCAGTTTAAAATGTCAGATATTTCAAGGTGCTTTTGGATTTTGGAATGTTTTTGGCAAATTTCACTCCAGTGAAGATGATTGTATCTGGTTTGTTTTCCTGCAAACCTTCACTGGATCTAAGTAACTAAACTCATTAGATGTATTTTTTTTTTTTTTTGAAGGATTGGCCCCCAATTTAAGACTCTTGTATATCAAGGACAGAGAAAGAGAAAACTTTTCTTTCCAAAGATCTCCTTTTGTTTATCTCTTTGAACTAAACTATGAAATGGCAGGATTGAATCAGTGATGGGAGAAATCAAAAAGGAAGAGGAAATTCAAAAGGTAACAAAATCTTCATATGCATCTGTCTGTGTATGTCTAGGTAAAGGCTTAATCTCCATGTTCAGGGCATTTTATGTATAATTCAGCAGTGTAGCAAATCACCTCTTTCTGTAATAAAATAGCAAATATATATATATGTGTGTATATATATATATATATATATATATATTTTTTTTTTTTTTTTTTACCAACTCCACCCAATGTGTTTAAGTCAAATTTTTAAACACCTGACATTGGAATTTCAGATGAAGACATAAAGCAATTCCATTTAACATACAAAACTATCTTGTGGGGTAACATCCCAGCTCAGAACATGAAAGACCAAAAGAGGGCAAGATGAGAAGCTTGGCTGGTGCAAGAATATCTGTTTGTCAACAAGTGTTGGAGAGGATGTGGAGAAAGGGGAACCCTCTTACACTGTTGGTGGGAATGCAAGTTGGTGCAGCCACTTTGGAAAACAGTGCGGAGATTCCTTAAGAAATTAAAAATCGAGCTACCCTATGATCCCGCAATTGCACTACTGGGTATTTACCCTAAAGATACTGATGTAGTAAAAAGAAGGGCCATCTGTACCTGAATGTTCATAGGAGCAAAAGCCATGGTCGCTAAACTGTGGAAAGAACCAAGATGCCCTTCAACAGACAAATGGATAAAAAAGAAATGGTCCATATATACAATGGAGTATTATGCCTCCATCAGAAAGGATGAATACCCAACTTTTGTATCAAAATGGACGGGAGTGGAAGAGATTATGCTGAGCGAAATAAGTCAAGCAGAGAGAGTCAATTATCATATGGTTTCACTAATTTGTGGAGCATAAGGAATAACACGGAGGACATCGGGAGCTGGAGAGAAGTGAGTTGGGGGAAATCGGAGGGGGAGACAAACCATGAGAGACTGTGAACTCTAAGAAACAAACCGAGGGTTTTGGAGGAAAGGGGGGTGGGGGTTGGGTGAGCCTGGTGGTGAGTATTAAGGAGGGCACGTATTGCACGTAGCACTGGGTGTGGTGCATAAACAATGAATTTTGGAACACTGGGGGAAAAAAGAATATCTGTTTGTAAGCAGCACATTTTACACTGGAATGCGACAGGCGACAAGGTTATTGTCTACAAGTTTTCACCTCAGGGGATAAAAAAGAGAGGGGGAAAAATGTAAATGTATTTGAGTCAATAGTAGACACTGTGGGGTGTCCTCTTTTCCAAGCCAGTAACAGCATTTTCGATGCCCTGACCCATGAAAGGAGACATTGGTAGCTCAATGCCCACCAAATGGCAGTTTTGGAATTCAGTATTGGAAAATTACTGGGTAGAAGTCGATGCAATTTCTAAGAGCAGAGGATCTGGAAGAGGCCAGACTCTGACTGTTTGTTATGCCTTTCCTGGCTTCTCTCACTCCTTCCTCCTTCCTTGGGTCACATCCCAGGTCTGAGAACCAGCTGGGTACTACCACCTCAGACACCAAGAACCCCAGGCAAACTGCCACCAGTTGCCCAATTGCTTCTGCATACTCAATGTAGACTTGCAAAACCCCACCCCGTTTATTTGAGAAGAGTGAAAATTCACCTCATATTTTTTGTAACAGTGATCTCCAATGCCTTGCAATTCCAAATGGAATTCCAAATGCTTGTCTACAAAGTCTTTCTCTCATAGGAGAAAAGGCCTTTGAAGAATTTATCAGATGGGATAATAGAAAGGTTTGGGAAAATTTTTATATGATTAGAACCTCTGAAGCACAAACAAACTAAACACTGATTTAAAGTCTGATGGAGTACCCGGATGGCTCAGTTGGTTAAGTGCCTGAATCTTTGTTTCTGTTCAGATCATAGTCTCAGGGTTGTGAGATCAAGCGCCTTATCAGGCTTGTGCTCAGTGTGAAGTCTGCTTGATCTTCTTTCCTCTTTACTCTCCCTCCCTCTCTCTCCCCATTTGCTCCTCTCCCCTCCTCCCCCCGTCTCCACTCTTGCACACTTTGTCTCTCTAAAATGAATAAATACATATCTTAAAAAAAAAAAAAGTCTGACTCTCTGAGAACCAGTTGCCTCTCTGCCATTTTCTACTTGTGTATAGTGTGCTAGGTTTTTGTAACTCTGGTCTCAGCTTTCCCATAAGTAAAATGGGGATGATAATAGTAAGAAGAAGACAATACTACTACTAATCATTCTCATCATTATTATTAACACAAGGTTACTGCAGGTTTCAAAGGAGCTAATCCAAACAGAGCATATACCACAGGGCTTCACAGTTAAGTGTTAATAACTGCTTAGTAAATCAACTACTGCCCAGTTTATTGTTATCATTATCTTCTGAGTAGAAAGAAAATATGAACTCCCATAAAATATATTTATTGGGGGCTCCTGGCTAAAGAGTCTTACACGTGTACTTCACAAGCTTGGGCTGAAATGCTTTTCAGTGTTTCTTTAGCTTCCTTCTCTTAAAAGAAAAAAAAGCCAGAGGAAGAGGAGGAGAAGAAAAAGCTAAAAGAATGCATTATTTGTAGGCAATCTTGGCTTTAAGCAAAAACCATTCATCTCTCCAGAGAATTGTGGCTATTTGCAGTCACCTAAGCAAGACTGAGGAAAGTCCCATGGTATTTTTCTATTCTTAAGCCATATTTGCAGTAATAAGGTAAGTCCCTTAATGAAAAATGAGATGCCAAAGAGGCTGAGAGTACAATTTTCTGATTTTGCAATGTGCTAGGCAAAGTAGATGTTGGTATCAGCTTTCATCATTGCAAGGCAATGAGGGAAGTCTTCCACACAGATTTATTACATTTGACGGTTGAGCTTTAACACATTCCTCATGATCATAGGGGGTGATATAATTTGGAAGGGTGGATGAAAAACTACTTAGCATTCACATCATATATATATATATATATATATATAAAATTCACATTCTTTATATATATACATATATATCTCATTCACGTATATATATATCATTCACATCATATATATATATATATATATATATATATATATCACATTATCCATCTGCATGTAGTTGGCATTCTTAGTTGCAGACAACTTTAGCAGAAGGGATTATTTGGAATGATATGGAGACTGTTTAAAAGGACCACCCTTAGAATGAGCAAGGACCATTGGAACAGGGCGGGAGGCGGCAAGCTGAAAGAACCCCACCTCTGCTGTTTAAGAGTCATCATTGACATCTTCCCAACGTGTCCACCCCTCAAGAGGCAGAATCCCAGGAAAGCATATTTGACTGGCAGAGGCGAGTCATGTGACCTACCCTGGCTGTCTTGCATCTGTGCTGGGGCTGTGGTCTCCTTACCTCCAATGCAGGGAGTGAGCACCGTTTCCTCTGATGGTTACATGCAATGAAGGATAACCCAGAAAAGCAATCAGGATGTTATAAGGGCTAGTAAAGGATGTTGGAGAGCCAGAAAAGGTGCTTATACGCTGTGCTTTTCTAACCATCCCAAGAGGTTAGAATTAAACTGTTATTTCTAATCATGGTTATCATCTTTCACCCTTTCTTAAAAATTCCTGTCTTAAAATAGGTAATTCTTAGAGATCTGAGTTTTCTAGTTCCAATTCAGTAGGTTATGGATCTTAATCAATCCCAAAGAGTAGTAATGACCATGGTCATTAACAGAGATGTTAGCGTTCAGGCTCCATCCTGTTGCTTTGACAAGTGTGGGTTAAATTTACTTTTTGTATATGAAATTAACCAACATAAAAATGGAATAATAACCACCAGTGATGAGGTTAGAGTGAACCAGACACTCTCATACTTTGCTGGTAAGAGATTGAATTTGTGCAGCCCATCTGAACAGAAATTTGGCATCATGTACCAAAAAGCCTTGAAAATGTCCACATTCTGGGTTGCTTGGGTGGCTCAGTCAGTTGAGCCCCCGACTCCTCATTTCGGCTCAGGTCATGATCTCATGGTTCCAGGGATGGAAGCCACCCCCCTCCAACTCCACTCAGTGGGGAGTCTGCTTGGGATTCCTTCCCTGTGCCCCTCCCCATAGTAAATACATAAATCTTTAAAAAAAAAGGTCCATATCACCTGACCTGATAATTCAATGTCTAGGAGTTTATCCTAATGGAAAAATTAGTGTAAGTACAAGGATATTTATTATAGCATTGCACATAATTGTGAAAAATTAGGAACCACAAAAATATCCAACAAAATCTAGATTGGTTGATCAAAATCTAGATTGGTTGATCAAACCACAAAAATATCCAACAAAATCTAGATTGTTGATCAAAATCTAGATTGGTTGATCAATCAAATCTAGATTGTTGATCAAATTGGTTGATCAAACTAGATTGGTTGATCAAACTGGTTGATACAACCACAGGATGAAATACTTTCTGGTTATTAAAAGATGTGGAATTTTTATCAACATTTTAAGATATTTATGATATATTGTTGGTGAACAAAAAAAAAGTTACAAAGGAGTATGTGAAGTATGGCAAAGTTTTTATTTAAAAAAATGGAAATAAAGTTTGTATGGATTAATATATATATAAATATAGAAAAAGGAAAGAGTTTGGAAAGCCACCCCAATGTGTTAATCATGATAACTGCAGGGGATTATGGATGATTTGCTGTTTTTCTTTGTGATTATGGTGTGATATTTATGTTTTTCTTTGTGTTTTTGTTTGATTTTTTTTGTCTTTATATACTATAAATACAAGCAAAATATAATAAACATTTTTAATAAGACCTTTTAGGGTTAAGAATATATAAGCTAACATAAATGAGCATGCAGAAGCAAGATCAATGTCACAGATACTATTTCAGAATCTGCTTTGTGTAAATTGTGCTCTTTTCAGAAAAAAATACCTCTTTGCCCAAGTTGAAAAAACATCTTGAAAGCATCCTTACATGTTTATAAGATAGATCATAATGTTCTTTCTTATGTCTTTTTCACATCATGAGGCTAAGGCATTTAAAAATAATTATCTGGGGCGCCGGGTGGCTCAGTCGTTAAGCCTCTGCCTTCAGCTCAGGTCATGATCCTGGGGTCCTGGGATCGAGCCCTGCATTGGGCTCCCTGCTCAACGGCAATCCTGCTTCTCCCTCTCCCACTACCCCTGCTTGTATTCCCTCTCTCACTGTGTCTCTGTCTGTCAAATAAATAAATAAAAATCCTAAAAAAATATGTAAAAAACATTTTTAAAATTATCTACTAATGTGTTTTGCATAAACCTTGGGACACTGGGAGAAGCTGCCTTCCTTTGCTCATGGGTGGAAGAGCAGAAAACTGCATTTTTCCAAACAAAAAAGGCCCACTAAGGTCACCCAGAAATGCCATTCAGACATGACCTAGATGTGAGATCCATAGATAAACCTGTAAGCAGAATGTCCTAGCCCCTTATTTCCAGGACAAAGTTGGCTCCTGGAGCATAATTCAGAGGGCCTTAGGATACAGAAGATACACTCATTTAGTGTAGCTCAGGATGAATTTGTACACTTTTAATTGAAGTTAAGCTTTAATAATAGTGGTTTCTGTAAATACGGAGCCCTATAAAAGAGGCAGGAAAGCAAACATTATTAAAGTGTTACCCTGTGCTGTGATCAAAATGAAGTTCAAAAGAATGAAAACAATTTAGTCTACTTCTTTTCCCCTTATCTGGCTTCTAGCTTTCATTTTTCTCAACAATTATTTTCTAATTCAGATGCTTATTAAGAACCTTCAGGTCAATATGATGAAAGACACTTCGTAAAATGGAGAACTAACATTATGCCAAAGTTTGGGGCTTTGCAATGAATGAAGCATTTTCTACATAGAAAACCATGGCTATGTCCCAGGGGCAATGTAGAGGTTAATTTTTTTGTTGTTGTTTTTCTTTCTAATGAAACTTTCTCTCTTTTTTTCCTGCCAGTTGTCTTTGTGTCTCAGAATTGAATGCAACCCACCAGACTATGCCTCTGGTTCCCTCCCTTTTCTGCACTGCACAACAGTCACTACTACACAAAGTGTGCTCTGTAAAGCCATGATTGTGTAAGGCTGGTGTTCACTTGGAGTGTTGGTACATTACACGTCATCTTGTTTAGGTCCCTGGCCCCCTTTTCTATCTTGCTTTGAAAAACCTTGTTCAGCCGTTGCAAGAGAGAACAAAATGCCTTGCAAAGCAGGAGGGAAGAGATTGCAGAGAAAGTCTGTTTACCTAAGGCACATGGACCAGAAACCAAAATAGCCTGACCAACTTTGTGGTTTAACTTTTCATAAGTAGCGACCAGAGGACAAAGCTCCTGGGGAATAATGGGGGAAATAAATGTTGGTAGCATCCCCTCCTCTTTTTATTAGTCATACAAAAGAGGGCCATTTAATTTTAAAAGGACTAGCATGTGTGGGAGAATCATACCTCTCTTTATGTATTATTGATGGGTGACAGTAACGCAGACAGATGGAAAAATAAATTGACTTCGTTCAATAAAAGCAAAAAAGGTAGGTTTGTGGAAATGAATCCTCACTATGGTAAACAAGAGATGTGATCAGGTTTCTGTGTGGGTCTGCTAGAAATCCAATTATTTTAGGTTATTTTAGGTTCTTTCACTTACAAGCTTTTGCTAATTAATAAAGGTTGATATTGTAGTTATCACTGTATGCCTGTATCAAGAGTCAAGTGTTGAATATGACTTCCGTCTTATCAGTTTCAGACCTAAGTATGTTTTGCTTTAATCAAGGCACTCCCATAGTTCTAATTATGTTTTTAAGTCTAGTTTGTAACCTGGATTTTTTATGGTCTTCTGTGGCCCATACTGTACCCACAGGAACACCTAGCTGCAAATTCTCTGCAAATCCCACTTTATTTACAGGTCAGTGCTTTTTCTTCCCCAAATTACTTCTTTATCTACTGTCCTTGTTTGAAATATTAGAGCATCTTGGAAGAGTGTGAATAAAGAAGGTTCCTTTTCTTTCAGTGGTTAGATTTATATCATGAAGGTCTTTTTAAAACTTCTTCCTTTAGGGCACCTAGGTGGCTCAGTTGGTTAAGCAACTGCCTTCGGCTCAGGTCATGATCCTGGAGTCGCAGGATCGAGTCCCACATCGGGCCCTCTGCTCAGCAGGGAGCTGGCTTCTCCCTCTGCCCCTCGCCCCTCTCATGCTCTCTTTCTCAAATAAATAAAATCTTAAAAAGAAAAAAAAAAGAAAAGAAAAAAAACTTCTTCCTTTAGCCCTGTGTGTTGTTCTTTGGGCCCCAGGACCATAAACTGAGCAGATGCTAAACAAGACTCATCCCAGCTACTGGGATTTGCTAGCAGATATAAATAATAGTGTCCACTTTAGTAACATGGGGTGTCTCTCAGAATAACCAAGAAATAAATTGGTATCCATTTCATATTATATCAGTCTTTCTTTAATTATCTCTGTAATGTAATATATGTGGACATAGATTTTAGTACATTTCCATGTGGAAAACTAAGTACAGATTAGTTGAACATTATAAAAAATCATGTTCTAGCATGCACCTGGTTAAAAATGTGGGCTAGGGAAATTGCAGAAGAGGCTCCCAAGATGTCTGTGCAGCCAAGGAACTATGGGTCCCTCAACCACTCAAGAAGGAATTTGTGTATCATGACATTTCCTTATACAGATTTATATTAAAACTATAAAACTGGGCACTGAATATAGTTGGTGTACAATTCCCTGTTCTCATTTATCCAAAAGGCAAATTTGGTCAGGGAGCCCCAACACCTAACTAGTTCCTACCTAAATGTTTACTTGTCTTCAAAAATCCATTTTGAGGGGAGCCTGGGTGGCTCAGTGGGTTAAAGCCTCTGCCTTCGGCTCAGGTCATGATCCCGGAATCCTGGGATCGGCCCCGCATTGGGCTCTCTGCTCTCAGGGAGCCTGCTTCGCCCCTCTCTCTCTCTGCCTGCCACTCTGCCTACTTGTGATCTCTGTCTGTCAAATATATAAATAAAATCTTTAAAAACAATCCATTTTGAAGTACAAAGATTGAGCCTAAACTGTATTCCCTTTTCACTGATTTTTAAAACGAAACCTTTGTTTAGAGTTAGTTTTCTGTCGATAGAACAGCTGAAGTTTTCATTCCGATTTTGGGACCAAAAAAATAGCAATTCGTAAACCGTGCCCCCACAGAACACTGTACGACATAGACTGCCTCACTATTTGGTTCCATCCTTTAAAATGACATTTTTCAAATTGCCAGTTTAGCAAATGAAAATTCAGGACACCTGGTTAAGTTTGAATTTCAGATAAACAATGTGTACTTTCTAATAAACAGAAATATAAGTATATTTCTATACCTTCTGAAAACACTTAGGAAGCAATCTGGTCATGAAATTAAGATTTCATTTTAAAAAAAGATTTATTGATTGATTGATTGATTTGAGAGATAGAGGGCACATGCTCACGAGTGGGAGGAGCAGAGAGATCGGGAGAGAGAGTCTCGAGCAGACTCAGTGCTGAGCACAGGATGACGCAGGTCTAGTTCTCACAACACTGAGATCATAACTTGACCTAAAACCAAGAGTCAGAACTTAACCGACTGAGCCACCTGGGCGCCCCAAGATTTCATTTTTAATTCACTCCTCATGTTCAAAGTTTTTTTAGTGAAGAGGATATTTAAGATTGGAATTAATAATCTGGAAATGTCTATTCTCTCATAAATATATGTTATTACTTTTGTAAAGTCACTTTTTAAATAAAATGACTTACTTTTACACCTATATTAAAAATGCCAAGTTATCCCAAATCTAAGGAATTTATAAAAGTAAATCTTGGTGGATGAATTGTCAAACCAAAGTTTTTAAGAATAGACATGTCCTGAAACTTAAGATAATGACCTAATTTAATGAATCTCTGTCACCAATACTGCAAGATTCTTCTTTTCATTTGGTCATATAGTAGAAATTATTGAGCATCTGTGCTGTGTCAGGCACTGGATATATAAATATGAAGGAAATCATGTTGTTTTCTTCAAGAATCTCATAGTCAAATTGGCAAAAAAGAAAAAAAAAGGTAAGTTAACTGCAAGAAAATGTCATTGTAGCCAAATACCTCAGAAATACCACCCACACATGCATTACTTCTGCTAAGAATACACGTTCCAAAAAACCAAAGTGCTTCTAAAACAGTGACTAGACAAACATTTTTGAAGTTAGCTTTTAATGAATGCTTATTATAGGTTAGCCTCTCTGCTAATTTAGGTTAATCCACAATCTAAGTGAATCCTCATAATTCTACGACATACATTATTTTATGATTCTCTTTTTGCAGATGAAAAAACTGAGGCACAGCAAGACAGAGTCGCATACCCCAGGGCACACCTCTTTGGAAAGGTGGCCCAACTGATGCCTGCTATGAAACCAAAGAACTGGGATATAGGACTGACTCAAAGTGATGCATGGTTTTAGTTTGCTCCAAGTAGATTCCTGGAGGTATCACCAATAGCAGACACCTATTTCTAATACAAAATACTGAAAGAGCTGAGAATTGTGGATTAGTAATTGCTTATATCAGAGTTTTTCTCTATTGGACTGCCTTGCTCTTTTTTTTCCATCAACATCATCACTTTACTCCAGAAAAGATCATAGATTACATCCTAGATTTCTTAACCTATTATCTGAAGGAAGAGTATCTTCCAAAGTGATTAATACTGGCAGACACCCAAATGACTTCACCAGTGAATTAATTGAAACATTTAGGAATGAAATAGTATCGGTTTTGCACAAACTCTTCAAGAGAATAGAAAAAGAATACTTCCTAACAGGTCAGAATAACCTCAGTTTTTAACCCAACAAAAATATTGACATTAATATTAATTAATAATACTAACATTAATTAATTAATTAACACTAACATTAGCATATTCTTTAAGAAGAGTAGCATCATAATCAAATGAAGTTTTAAAAAATCAATCAATATAACTCACATTAAGAAAAGGAGAAATTATTAGTCATCTCAAGAGATGCAAAAATTTGACAAGATTTAATATACACTTGTGAAAATAACTTTTGACAAACTAGTTATAGATTTATTAATTAATAAAGAATTCTCAGTTCCTTCTTCTTGAGTATTGGCAGAACCTGTAAATATGATGGGATCACTTCGCAATTAAGTTAATAATGAGTGATGTCAAGTTAATCAAAGGGCAGATTATCCAAGTGGGCCTGACCTTATCAGGTGAGCCATTAAAAGGAACTGAGTCCTCCCTGAAGTTAGAGATTTGATATAAAGAGGGTTTCCCACTCCTAGCCTTGAAGAAGGAAGAGGCCAAGTGTCCAGGACTTGAGTGTGGCCACTAGGAGCTCCAAGAAACCCCAAGCAGGGAAAATAACAGAAAACAAAATAAGGACTTCAATCTTACAATCACAAGGAACTGAAATCAACAAATGAATGATCTTAGAAGAGTACCCAAATCTCCAGACAAAAACCCAGCCTCAGCTGGCACCATGATTTCAGCCTTATGAGACACTAAATAGAGAATCCAGCTGAACTCTGCCCAGACTTCTGATCTACGAAACTATGAGATAATAAATTTGTGTTGTCTCAAGTTGCTGAATTTTGTAGTAATTTGTTATGCAGCAATAGAAAAGCAACTCAAAACTGTATTTTAAAAATCCATGAGAAATATCAAACTAAATGACAAATATTAAAAACTTCCCTTTGAGATCAGAAATGCCCACTTTCATTATTTCTATTCAATATTGCACTGGCTGTCCTAACAAATACATCAAAACAAACAAAAAGAAATAAAAGGCATGAAGGATTGAAAAGAAATGGATAAAATTGACATCGCTTTCATGATTGTGGACCTAGAATATCCAAAGAATCTATAAACTTTTAGAATTAAAAATAAATGTACCAAGGTTGCTCAGTACAAGGAAAGTCAATATAAAGCAGTATTTTTATAAAATAAAATTTATAAAAATGTATTAAAATTTTTATAAAATGCAATAATTGTATTTTACCCTAGTAAGCAGCAAAAAGTGAAAAATAACATTTTAAAAATGTTATTTAAGATAGCACCAAAATAGGGGCACCTGGGTGGCTCAGTGGTTTAAAGCCTCTGCCTTCGGCTCAGGTCATGATCCCAGGGTCCTGGGATCGAGCCCCATATCGGACTCTCTGCTCAGTGGGGAGCCTGCTTCCTCCCTCTCTCTCTGCCTGCCTCTCTGTCTGTCAAATAAATAAATAAAATCTTAAAAAAAAAGCACCAAAATAGTCAAACACATTTGAGAATTATAATAAAAGATATACAAGACTTTGTACTAAAAACTAAAAGAATATTATTGAGAGAAATAAAAGATTTAAATAGAGAGATAGACCATGTTCATGAATTATGACAATATCAAGCCCCCACAAACTAATCTATTTACCTACTGCAGTCCCAATATAAATTCCAGCAGTATTACAGATTGAATGATTGTGTGCCCCCCCCAAATTCATATGTTGAAATCCTAACCTCTACTGTAATGATTTTAAAACATGGAGGTAATTAGGTCATATGGGTGCAGTCCTCATGGATGGGATTAGTTCCCTTATAAGAAGAAAGATCTAAAATCTCTCTCTCTCCATCTTTCCCTTCTTCCATCCCTCTCTCGTTTTCCATCTCTTTCTCTCTCTCTCTCCCTCTCTCTCTGCCATGTGAAAAAGTAACAAAGTGTAACCTGCCTGCAAACTTAGAAATGGACCTTCATCAGATACCAGATCTGTCAGCTCCTTTACCATAGACTTCCCAGCCTCCAGAACCGTGAGAAATAAATTTCTGTTATTAAAGCCATCCGGTCTATAGTAAATTGTTACAGCAGCCCTAGGTTACTTAGAGGAGCAGTTCTAAATATTTTCGATAAAATTAACAGGTTGTAGTCTCTGTTGTTTAATGTGCTTATATTGCTTGTGATTTTAGTGTCATATCAAAAAAAAAATCATTGCCAAGACCAATGTCAAGGAGCTTTATCCCTATGTTTTCTTCTAGAACTTTTAGTTTCAGGTGTTACAGTTAAGTCTTTAACGCATTTTGATTTAATTTTTGTGAACAGTGTAAAATAGAGTCTAATTTTATTTTATTTTTTTGCATATGTACAATACCACTTATTGAAGAGATTATTCTTCCCTGTCTGTTCTTAGAAGGCTTTAGAAGACTAGTTGCCAACATACATGTAGGTTTATTTCTGGGCTTTCTGTTCTGTTCCATTTCTCTATTTGCCTGTTTTTATGCTAGCATGCAGAAGTCTAAGAAGAGCTAAGAAAAGGTTATTGTGATACATCAGCTAGTATCACGAGAATTGTTTTTCAATAACTAACACTGTATCAATTGAATATCTTCACAGGAAAAAAAGTATCATAATTCCTACCATACATTATATAGAAAATTAAATTCCAGGTGGATTGCAGATTTAATTGTGAAGAATAAAACAGTATGTCATTCAGAAAGAAATTGCAGGAGAACATCTTCCTGACTTGGGGTAGCACATTTTGTTTTTAAACATGACATACAAGACAAAACTATAAAAGAAAACCATCTGCTAATGAAATTATACATAATTAAAATTTTGTGTTCCTCAAAATATACAAATAAGAGACTTACAAGTAAACTTACAGACTGGGACAAGGTATTTTCAATAAAGAATTCATATCCTAAATATATAAAGAACATCAACAATTCAAGAAGAAAAAGGCAGACTTCCCAATAGAAAAATGATCAAAAACCTTGAACAAATACTTCATAAAAGTAGATATTTGAATGGCCAATGACTTATAAAAAGATACTCGTATTCATTCATCATCAAGGAAATTAAAATATTACACTCACACTAGAAAAATTAAAATGGAATAGACCAAGTATTGCTAAGACATGGAGCGTGAAACTCTCATGTACAAATAGCACAAGTATAAATAGGTACAACCACTGTGGAAAATTGAGTACCTATAATATCAGAATATATGCACATTCTATGACCCAGCATTTCTACTCCTATGTGTATGCCTAATAGAAATTAAAACATATGTCCACCAAAAACACATACTCCAATATTTGATAGCTGCACTATTCATAATAGTAAAAAACTGGGAACTACCAAATCCCCTTCAATATTAGTAAGTAAATTATGGTGTAATCACAGAATGGAATACTACACAACAATGAGCATGAACAATCCAGAAGGACATACAAGAATGGGGATGAATCTCAGAAAAATAATTTTGATAAATGAAGCCAGACCATGTGGTCCTGCAATGAAATTCCATTTGCATAAAAAGTACAAAGTACGCAAAACTAATTACTGCTGACAAATATCAAGACGGTGACTTCACTTGTGTGGGGAGGTGACTGGAATGGGCTGTGAAGTTGAGGGAGTGGCTTTTGGGGTGCTGGTAATGTTTAGGAGCAGGTTACTTTTAGTCGGTGAAAGAAAATTCACCAAGCTATGTAATTATATGTGCATTTTTTTCTGAGGGAATATTTTTTACCTCAATTAAAAGTAAAATTTAAAAACAAGCAAAAAAATCCCCATGTTTTGCAGTCAGGTCAGGCATCCATCAGTGTCGTGATCAGCCTATAGGGCTACTTCTAGCAGAAGAAGACAGTTCATTCACACTGGGTGATAGGACACATCCTAGTTTTAAATTTTATCAAAAATTATTTGCAGAAATGCAAGACATATAAAAAAAGTGTCTGCCTAATTAGTAGTCAAGAAATGCATATTAAATGGAGAAATATTATTTTTACCTGTCAAATTGGGAAGTGAAGGCCCTTGCCCGTGCTATGAAGGAACAGTGATTTTTTGGGTGAAGACACAAATTGATTTAACCACACTTGGGAAGTATTTTGGTGATACATAACTGAAATCTAGAAAGTTGCTTTGTTTTTTTTTTTAATTCTTTCATCTAGTAATTCTTCAGGCAATGTAAACCAAGGAAATAATATGAATTATAGAGAAAGCCTATGACTAATGTTGTATTTTAAAGCAGTATTTATAATGATGAAGGAAAGAAAATATTTGAATATGTGACAAAAACATAATGATAAGTACACCCTGGCACTTTCATTGATTCGATAAGACATTAGGCAATCATTCAGTACTATGTAGAGTATTGCAATAACACGGAAAAGACTTAAGTTAAAGTATAGACTAAAATAATAATTTATTTGGAGATAGGATGATGAATGCTTTCTTTCTTCCTCTCAATTTATTTATATCTTCCAGATTTTCTTTACTGAGGATAAATTACTTTCATAAGGGAAAAAAGAAAAAAAAATTTTTTTCAGAAGACGATCATACTCAGACAAAACAAAATCAGAAAATGAGGTTTGTCACGCTGTTTGCTTAACTAGAAATAACTTTCCATTTAAAAAATGAGTTGAATTTGTGATTATGTATATACACTGGTCCTTTGGCTTTCAGCTATACCTGGTTTTTTAATTTTTATTTTGTAATTTTTTAAAAAATTGAAGTAGAATTAACATACAGTATTACATTAGTTTCAGGTGATTCAGCATTTCTAAACATTACTCAATGCTCAGCATGACAACCGCATTCTTATTCCCCTTCACTGTTTCACCCTTCCCCACACCCGGCTCCACTCCAGCAACCACCAGTTGGCTCTCTCTATTTGAGTCTGTTTTTTCATTTGTCTCTTTTTTCCTTTTTTCATTTGTTTTGTTTCTTAAATTCTACATATGGATGAAATCCTATGGTATTTGTCTTTTTTCCATCTGACATTTCACTTAGCATAATACACTCTAGGTCCATCCATGTTGGACTTTAAATTTCATATGTCTGGAACAGAACTCACCAAGCCAACCACCGCTACCTCTCTGACAAAATGCCTAGTGCTGTGTTCTGTTAGTGAGCTGGTGCTCAAAACTGAAAACCTCCATCTTGCTCTCTCTCTCTCTCTTTCTCTGTTCTGAATCAGTATACACCCTTTATATTCTACTATAAACATTTTCCTGGAATTAATCTGAACATACCAGTTTGTTCCTCTTTGTTCTCACTGTTCCTGCCCTAGTTCAGGGTTTTTAAAATCATGCTTGAACAAGGTCTTCCTAAATTATATTTTTGTCTTAGTTTCTTCTTCCTCCAGCCCCATGACCAAACCACAGTGATGGCGGAGGCAGGGAGAGTAGATCACATTTGAGTGGGACCGGGGGTAGGTGGCAAGCATATCTAACAGGCGTGCATCCTCAAGCTGTAGGGAGTGCCACAGTGAAACCTGATCACGAACTTTGGCTTTGGTCCTCAACTATACTTTCCAGATGAGCCACAAAGGCACTAATAACAAGGGCTATTCCCATCACTAATAATTAAACAGAAACACTGAGCCAGTTTCGTGAGCAAAGATACTGTGGGCTGCACCACAAGGGAATGACCAGGGCTCAGCAGAGCTGCTGGCCCTTCCCTCTACCACAGAGCCCAGAGGAATGTTCACATTGCTCATGTATATTATTTCTAAAGAAGTTATTAAGATTATCTGCCGGCGGGTCACAATGATACATATGCTTCCTTTGAAGAAAGTTACCCTTTGCCATCTCCTACATCTGGCATTTACTTTTTATTAGTATAAAATGGATATCTGTTAATGTGTTCTGAATACCCATGAATACCAAATAATATCTCATTATGAATAAGTATTAAGAATATCAATAATTAATTATCATTATAATCCTAATTTCTACTATATATTGGTTTGTAGACTAGTGCCTGTTGGTTTGGGGGCAGGTCAGAGCTGAAAAGTGATCCTTTCCAGATTATTCCAAATGTTTCAATCTCCAGGCCACACTGTTTCTTCTGACATTTAAAAACAAGACTTGTTCAACTTGGCCACAGGATCATAACTCGTATATGAACCTATTTATCTATGTATAAAACTAGGTCAAACTAACCTACAGTGTGTGTAAGTCAGCCTGGCGGTCACGTTTGCGGGTGGTTGTGATGAAGAAAGGGCCATGAAGGGGACAGGGGTTCTGGGATGCTGTAATGTTCTTCTCAGTGTGGGTGCTCATTGTAAAAGACCACTGAGCCATATGCTTCTCTGAGGACTTCTCTGCACAAGCATTATTCTCCAATAAAAAGTAAAATAAAAAGGAAATTTGTTCAAATCATTGTCAATACATGCTTTACAAAAAAGTTACTATACACAAATGGCATGGAAATGTACAAATTGTAATTTTATAAAATCATGTTTTTCTTATCCTACAACATCTTCCTCATCCATCGATGTATCATTTGTACTAAGGAATAGTTCTTGATTACGTGGTTTTTTTTTTTTTTTAAATTTCCATTCTGTTATGTTTCAAAAAGACAATTAAGAAATAAGGAAAAGTCTTTTAATTCTGGGGGCAAGGACATCAACCATAAAAGTGGTACATGTGTTTGAATGTCTAATACACATCACAAGCATTGCATGTATTGTCTCTAATTATCCAACATCTGGTGAGATGAGTTCTGTTATTCCTTTTTGCAGGTGGGGTAATCGAGGCTCAGAGACAAAATCATTCGCCCAGGCCACACAGAATTTTTTTTTTTTAAACTCAAGTTTGTTTCAGCCTCAAACTGTTCCTTTTGCACAATAGTGCATCATGTATTTGTCTGCTTTTCAGGACGACGCCAGATTGTTGAGATGTGCCCTGGAGACAGAGTAGCGACTGACCATCAGCGCTGCTGTCTAGAGACAGAGAACCCATGTGCCTTCCTTTCCCTTCCCCAGTGACTCCATAGCCCAGCACTTTTTACCCTAGTCTTCCTAAGTCAGGGGTCATCTTATTTAGATGCCAGTGTTTCACTTTCAGTTTCTGTCTTTTTTGAATCCCCTTCACCTATTTCACCCATACTCCTAACCACCTCCCCCTCCGGCAACCACCAGTCTGTTCTCTGTTTCCATTTTCGTTTGCTGTATTTTCTAGAATCAACATGTAAGTGAAATCGTATGATATTTGTCTTTCTCTGTCTGACTTATTTCACTAGGCATAATGCTTTCTAGGTCCAACCCTGTATGGCACAGGAAAATTTCAGATGTTTTATCTGTCTCTTTACAAGGAGATAAGGAGGTGAAGTTATTCATACTGGACTTTTAAGAAAAAAATGTATATAAAGACCCAAATTATGTTGATAGGATTGCTTTTATGGACAGACTCCTCTCTCCTTACTTCTGCTCCATCAAAGTCACGCTACTTTGTAGAGCTCTAAGGGTGCCTGTGGGAGTCCCTGGTCTAATGCTAGAGATGACACAAGGATTCATCATGTCTTTAAATCAAAACTTTGTCGAGAGCCTGCCATATATCAGATGTGTTATATATTGGATGCTGAGGATATAGCAGTGAGTAAGACATTTTTCTTTGAGAAGATTCCAATCTTGTCCCTAATGGGTTTGGGATCCCATAGCCTCACAACCACTGCAGAGCTGGCCTGCATCTATAGATTACTTCTAGAACCACTGGTTTTGCTTCGATTAAGCCAGCTGAAACACCCTCAACCTTTCATTCCCTAAGGCATTCACCTTCTGCAACAAACACTATTTGTAACCCATTTAATCTCCCCTCCATGCTCATGGTCACGCTTTCCTTTTTATGGTCTCATTTGTTCATATGCTGTGTTCATGGCACCCTCCACTTGTAGCCTGGGTGTGTGTGTGTGTGTGTGTGTGTGTGTGTGTGTGCCTATGCACATGTATGCATATACGTATGCATGGGTTTCATCTTCCCAACTAGATCTCCCCAACTCTTTGGAGGCAAGAACTCTGTGTTTTCGTTGTGCATGCTTAGAATGCCTTGTTCACTCAACTTAGTTAAAGAAGTAATGTTGATCAGCTGAATGATTGGCTGAATAACTCTGAGACCCCCTATCCCTTATAACAAACCAGGTGGTCTAACTGAGAAATGCTTCTCTGGGGTGAGGTCACCAGAGGTGAAACAACAGAGCACTCATCAATGGGGTGTTCACCTTGTGGTGTGTGATGTGTGATCAGCTGCTGAGAGTTTGCCAAAGGTGACGATGATGATTCCCTTATTAAAGTCAATTCCATGGGAAAAAAAATATCTAGATAGCATTAAATAAAAATGCAATCTTCAGTCCTTCCCAGAATCTGGCCTGATATCAAAAACTCCTGAGATTCTACGATGAAGGAGAATAAAAAAATCCCTATAACCGCACAAGAATTCCTTTGAACAAAGGGGCCCAGGGCTAGCCCATCCCCATCCCTCTTTTCCCATAAAGGGGTCCAGGTATTCTAGAGGCTAATGAAAAAGGCTTGTAGGGAATTACCCTGTAGCATAGACCAATTGTTCTCAAATACATGTTGTCCCCAAATAAAGCAAAAAATAAACACTGGTTGGACTTGAGGTCACCATTTGCAGAGGATAGGCTGGATCCTTCAAAGAAAAGCTCTCAAGCTTACTGCAAACACAACGCTTCACATTTGCTCATCAGATCCCTTCCTGGGGAGCCATGAAACAGATGGATACCCCCAATCCTTACTGAATCCCAGCTCTTATCTTCCCAAAGGCATTTTGACTCCTACGAAGCTAACCTAATAGCCCAGAGGGTTTCCATCTCCATGAGAAAATGAAGTTCTGGGGCTTCAGTAAACTGTGACTTGGACAAGCTAAGATATACAGATATGTCAACATAACCCAGTGGCTAAAAGTCAGATTGCCTCATTTTGTTTGGGACACTGTGCCTGGGTTTAAATCCTGGCTCTACCACCCGTTCAACAATTACACCATGGGCCAATTTGCTTAACTCCCCTTCCTCAGAAGTCTCATGGTAACAACAGCACTTACTGAACTATTTGGGAGATGAAATGACACAGGGAAATGTTGAGCATAATGTCTCCTATACCTGAGAGCTCAATTTTTATTGGCCCCACTCCACTGGATCTCAGACGCAAAAAGTGGAATGAATACCGTCCCCTCTCAAGGGCAGGGGCTGGGTGGGGGGGGAAGGTTTCCCATTCTCGTCATTGCAGGGATTCTAACTCACAAGGTTCCTCTTGGAGGTCCCCATGTCTCCACTTCTTATCCCAAATTCCAAACTCAAGCAGAGATCTGATGATCTCCCAATAGGTCAGCATTGTAGAGGCTGACACGGGGATGTATCCTATTAAAGTAATAAAGGACAGGGGTGGGGGACAGCCTTCACATTATCATGTTCCTATGCAAGTTCTTCCCAGTTTTGGTTCTATGAGGTTCCAATCAAGAAAAGACTGTTCTGAGCAAACACATTTTAAGAACACTGCTACCATTCCCCTGTCTTGGAGATTTTCAGACTCATCAACATATGAAAGGCTCAAAAAGATTATTCGGGAAATAAACCTATTTGACTTCATCTCACATAGTATCTCTGCCATTTATTTTACAGCAGACCCTATGGTTAATATCTTGAAGGTTGTAGTCTTTGGAAAACACATTGGAAATGGAGGGAGATGTCAAAACAACCACCACCAATACATGTACCAGAAACAGCCACCATTCAATTTTTGCAAATTCTCAGAAAACATTTTTTAAAATGCCCTGTAATTAGTATTGGCCACAGTTAAGCTGTCCTTTTGTAAAATGATCACACCTTGCCACAGAATTGAGATCTCGCAGTGACAGAACAGTGACAGCAGTCTCATATTCACAGATGACCTGTTTGTTTGTGAAATGCTTTATGTGAAATGCTTATGAAATGGCACAAATAGCTTTATTTTGACTTTGTTTTCTGGGTTTTTTTTTTTCAAAAGAAAGTTGTCTTCCTTAGAAAATAGATCATTCAGCTCCATTCTACGCCAATATGTTTTTGCCTCTCACTCTTTCTTTGTGTAGTAATCTACTATAGAATCTGTTCCCACAGGTTTGGGGAAGAAAAAAAGGCCTCCAGCCCCCCAGCCCCCCCCCTTTTGCCTTCCAATGCCCCCGAGCAGCTGGTAGAGTTTATTGCTGTTCCCTGACATTGGCTTCGTTCTATACATGGAGTAAGATTGATTATCCTCATTCTCAAATGTGAAGATCCAGCGTGCGCCTTTGTCCCGTATCCCCCGAGAGTGAATTGGCATCAGCAGCCTTGGTAAAGAGGCGGCAACTTTGGGGCCGTGAACGGTGACAGTGACAGTCTGGAGCAGGCGTGTGGGGGCCGCGCCACCACCCATCGTCATGTTCAGCCTCTACCTTGAGGGCAGGCCCCACCAGGGTAGGCTGCTGGCTCACCAGACACTGCAATGGGAAAAGTAACCAAGTCCAAACCCCCTGCAGGGCCTGCTTTGAAAGGTTGGCCAGGGGGAAGCTGTAACTGCAGGTGAAATGGCTTTTCAAAGGCACCTTCGATTACACATCTGAGGCTACAGTGGTGTGTGTGCGCAGTGTGTGTGTGTACACACAATGTCTGCCCGAGTCACGCCAAAGACAGGTTGCATAAACCTGGCATATTACAAAATTCTAACCAGTCTCTCATTTTTTTTTTTTCTTTCACCAGTTTGACTGAAATAAAAACTCAGAGCCCCTGCAGTATTGAACCACCATTCCAGAGCCGGCCAAGGTTTGGAACATAAAAAGAGCTGAACGAAGCAGCGTGGAGGCGACCCAGGGAAGGTAATTGTTCTTCTTAGCAGCTTGGCTGCTTCTCTGCTTAGCATCTGAACAAGTTAATTTGGAAACATGGCCTTCTGGAAAGAAAAGGCACTCATCTCAGCATCCTGGGGATTCATGGGGAGAGATGCCCTTTCACCAGGTAGAAATAGTAAATTATATTTGAAAACCATTTCTATTGAAGAGGAAAAAAAATCTCTTCCTTGGGAGCCACTCTGTTTGCATGATGGCAACACTTAACATCGGTTGTCCAACTTCAGTGGTCCCTTTTTGCTCACACCAGTGTCTGGCAACTAAGGGGAGAATTTTACTAATGAAACAGGGAGCAGTTTAATTAAATACAAATTCGCAAAAAGGAGTTTGCCCTTTGCCAATCCTGGGCTTCAAGGAACTGATCTCAGCAGCACCTAAATCAGACAAATGGGCTAAATTGATCCTGCTTCATAGAAAGGGTGCTTCATCTAGATCCAATCAGTGGCAGATTGAGGTGTGATGTGCAATCAGGGGAAGAAATCAGGCAGTCCTCTGTTTTTAGGGTAGGAGTCAGACTTCAAGGAGCAAAATTACCTTCCTTTCCTGTTGGATTTTTTACCCCTGAAAACACAAGGACCGCCGAATCATGGTCCAGGACTGCCCTTTCTTCTAAGCGGAGGGATAGGCTCAGAGAAAAAGAACGAGAGAAATAAGATCTAGACATTGTGTCCTTTGTGATGCCCACAGGTTGGCAAGCCTGCATTTGATCCTCTATCCCCAATTAATTGCACAGTAATAGCAGAGAGGAGCCACAGCATTTCTGGCCATGGCTAGATGGTTTACAAAATTATTTTCCATACCATAGACCTGAAAAGTCAGCTGTGGAGTATAATGGAGAAGGTGTACTTGGGGAGTGACTCCCAGCTTCCAAGGATTAGCGGTGGATTTGAAGCAAGTGACATACACACCCTGAAGCACAGTTTTCTCCTCTGTAAAACTGGGAGAGTGATAGTGAAGGTTTCAAAGTGACAATCCTCAAAAAGCACTTCCTGCAGCTGTGATGACACTCATTTTCGTTTACAGATAGGGGAAGAAGCTCAGAGAAGAGGAGTTGTCTCAGATCCCATTGTTAATAAGTCACAGAATTAGGGAATCCAAATTGGATTTACTGGTCACTGAAGTCTAAACAGCTTCCTCCGTGACAGGTGGCCATGATGGAAAGTGATCGTTAGATGCCTTCCACGATACACTCTCTGTTAAGATTCGTAAAGAGGGACAGAAGAAATCTAGGGTGTCATTTTTTTTTTGTCTCCAAAGCAGTTTAGATAATGAGCAGTTATGTTTAGGGCTTACCGTAAGCAGATTAAGACTCCCTAAAGAGGCTCTGTCATTACAGAAGTAGCAATGCTATTCTTATCTCCATATGATCCCCCACAACCATCTTGAGTCTTGGGGATATGTGTAGTCACTTTTTGCTCTCTGACATTGCAGCTATGTAGCTATACCTCTAGAACCTTGCTTCCCATTTCATGGACATTATCAATTTATATATACTCTTTCTTCCTCTGGGCAGCAACTCCCTGAAAACAAGGTATTACCAGATGCTATTTGAGCTTCTCCAACCTGGCGCAGTGCCTAACACACAGTAAGCTATGAGCAAACAGATGTCAGATGAAGACAAAAATGAATAAATGAATGAATGAGTGCATTTCTTTACTTTTCACAGAAGGACTGCTGCCTTCCTAGGTCCTGGGTAGGTCCAGAGAGGTGACAGTGGAAGTGGACATTGTCCTCAAGAAATTTCCATATCACATTATTTTCCATATACTCATACTCACCGTTGTTTGTTCCAGTTTTGTAAGCCTTTCAGTCCCATCCAGATTCTAAGCTCCTGGAGAGAGGGAGCCATCCATTTACTCTAGACAACACCCTGCACAGGAATAGGCTTGCATTATGTCATATTGAATTGAATTACTGGCTTAGTAAAGAAGAAATAAGATTTAAAAAAAAAAAAAAGAAACAAGATAAATTGGCAGGTGACATATGCCTATTAATATATTCCCAAATAGGGAATATTGGGATATTAGGACAAAATATGTGCAGAGTTAAGGAAATCTTGGGTAATGGTACTCATGGCACTCCTAAGTATCTTCAGATAAAACCAGTAAGGTTCGCCACAACGGGCATGCCATCCGGGGCATTTTCTTCATGCTGAAATCCACCTTTTCAGTGAGGGAGAGGGTTGCAAGTATACGTCAAAGATAATAACAGGTCTAAGAGGTATTAAAACAATAGTAGACAGGCCTTCAAACTCATGTAATATAGCCAGCTAGGGATGATTTCCCTTTTGTTTTTCTTTAGCAAAAACCATGAGAAAACCGCACAGGTTAGTCTTTCAACCTACTGCGCTCCTGATACTGTATCAAACACTGTGGACAGAGCATGACAAGGCCAAATGAGATCACTTTGCTCAGGAGCTTATAATCTGAAGAAACCACATGGCATTGTGGTCAGGAGCATGGGCCCTGCAGTCAGCCTTCCTCTCTTTGAACCCTTGCTCCACAGCAAGTTGAGTCTCAGTCTTTGTGTAAGAAATGTGAATGGCCCTGTGCCTAGGTTTCCTCACCTATGTACTGGTGAAAACAGGGGATGGGTGTCATAAGGTGTTATTCTTAAAGGTGTTATTCTTATTAAAGGTGTTATTCTATCTAATGAGATACTATATAGGAAGAACTTAGTGATATTCCTTCGTATAAATGCTTAATAAAGTTTAGCTTTGGGGGCGCTGGGTGGCTCAGTCAGTTAAGTGTCTGACACTTGATTTCTGCTCTGGTCATGGTCTCAGGGTTGTGAGATTGAGCGCCATCCCTGGCTCCGCACAGAGACATGGACCCTGCTTAAGATTCTCTCTCTCCCTCTCCCTCTGTTCCTCCCCCACTCTGCTCTCAACCCCTCTCTAAAAAAAGAGGTTAGTATTACTGTTATAATACACAAAATATAACATATATAGCACACTATGTATAATATAATAAAGGAAATGTCCTTAGCTTCAAGAATCAGATACTCTAATAAACATTTTGGGTATTTTATCTCATTTCACTTGACTATCACAACAACCCAATGAAGTAGGTCATATTATTCCCATTTTATAGATGAGAATATAAAGATTTTAAAATTTTAAAATAATTTAATTATGATCTCATAATAAATGAACTCAAGATCTGAAGTGAAGCCTATTTGTTCCCTAAGATCATGCCCCTTCAGCTATCCAATATTACTGAACAAATCCTTCAATTCAAAGGCAATAAGCTCTTCTTCCATTTTTAAAATTTACCTGGGATGAGTAGAGACATTTCATTTCATATTTCACATTTTCCTTTTTCTCACACTGTCTTCACTCTCTCTTTCTTCATGTCCATTTGATTTGATTTTGATGGGCAATTTTTTTTTTCCTTTTCAACATGCTAATTAATTTCTGGGGACAAAGTTCCATGCATTGATTCTTTTGTTGAGAGATTGGTGGTGGTTGTTGTTGTTGTTGTTGTTATTATTATTATTATTAAGAAATTAAGAAATTATTAAGAAATTATTATTATTATTATTATTATTATTATTAGTCTTCGTCTTTCCCGACTCTTTAAAAACATCTGCAATCCATTTTGGTATTTCTAATTCTACAATAATTTCTTTTTGCTGCTTACCAAATAAATAATCATGTTTTTTAACTGAATTGCTGTGCTCATCAGTATATGTGGCCCCTCTGTCACCTTGTATCTCTAGTGTGACAGGTCTCCATGACCCTGATAGCTTCATTGGTTGTGTAATCATGGTCTTTTTCACATGCAGTTCTTTCGAGGTGTATGTCCTGACCTGCTCCAACTTGGCCTAGCTTTAGATAACAAGGACTTTCAGGTTCAGTTCAGCATCACTATGGTGCCTTTCCAAATAGAATTACAACTGGCAAGAGATTAAAAGCTTGATCTCCATTGGTAAATCATGCATATATTTAGCATTTACTTCCCTAAGCCTGGTCCACAGGGTATCTGGAGAATCACTGGAAAATTTTGTGTTTCCCCAAATTGAGGCTTCTCTGGCTAGTCTCCCCTATGTGGGCTCAGACCACAAATCTCTAGTCCCCGATTTGTACACTAGTCATCTCTGGAAGCTGCGTCCTATCTTGAACCCACTGAAGCCCTGATAAATTTTTGTCTCTTGCATCTCCTTAGCCATTGGCTGCTTTCTTGCTTCAATCCAATGGATTCTCCTGGAAGAAACATGCTATCCTGGACCCACCATTAATCAAAATCTCCTGTTGAATTTCTTCCACTCACTGGATGAGATTTTTAAAACTTCATTTCAATAATCATTTAGTAAACATCATCTCTGGGATCAAACACTGAACCAAATAAAAATAAAAATTAGACTTATTCTTGAATAACATTCAGCATCAAGGGACAAACCAAACCAACAGTAAATGGAAAAAAAAAGTTACAGATGGAGGTATGAAGAAAAGTAAGCTAGAAATAGAAAGAAGTATTTAACAAGCTGTCCCGATGGGCTATGTGCATACGTGTGTATGAAAATATGTAAATGCTTACAAACAGCTCTCTCTTAAAACTTAATTCTAAATAATCTCCATGTCTTAAATTGTGTCTGTGTTCACATGTATGTACATGTCTTTATTGGAAAAGAGGGAGAGACAATGGGGGAAAGCTAAGAAATGATTACTACTGCGGATATTTTCTGCTTTTATTCTCCACAATGGAAAACTTTAAACATAAGTAATTGAAAAATGATTTTCAGTTTTGTATAGGAATGAAACCAATAGCAACACATCAGAAAAAAAAAATGGGAAAGCCAAGAGGCTGAAATGCAAGATACCAGCACAGTAATCCAAGCTTGGGTGGCAAACACTTTGGTCTTCTTCCAGTCCATGGGCTACACCTTTGAGTCTCCCTTGTGGGTACTCTTCATCTTCTCGAACTTTCAATTTTTGGAGTGTCCCAGATTTACATTAAAAAATCTCTTTTCTGAGCACCTGGGTGGCTCAGTGGGTTAAAGCCTCTGCCTTTGACTCAGGTCATGATCTGAAGGTCCTGGAATCGAGCCCTATATCGGTCTCTTTGCTCAGCTGGGAGCCTGCTTCCTCCTCTGTCTCTGCCTGCCTCTCTGCCTACTTGTGATCTCTGTCTAATAAATAAATAAAATCTTTAAAAGAATTTAAAAAAGAAAAAAGAAATCTCTTTTCTTCTCTACTTATACTTATTTCATTTTAAATGCCCTACTTACACTGGTTATTCCAAACTACATACTCAACAGTTTCATTTGGATGTCTGGACCTAAATACAGCCAGGTGAAAAGCTGACATTTTGGTATTCTTCCAAAACTTGCTTCTTCTCTACTCAGTGGCTCAAGGTCAGTCTTGACTTTTCCTTTTCACACTTTTTACCAACAAACTGACTTTTTTTTTTTTCAAAATTTGACCACTTTCCTTCTTAACAAGGAAGTCAAGTCATAACGTGGCCTTGCTCAAGATCCCCCACTGATTATCTATCTCAGTAGAATCTGAATTGTCCCACATGGATTGTCCCTTGCTCTCTGTCCTCATCTCCACCTCCTTTTTATCACACAATTAATACCCAGTGTACTCAATTTAATGCAGTGTATGCTACTGCTTTGTCAACTACGGAGGATATAAATATGAATTGGTTCCCTGCCTTCAGATAACTGATAGTCTCATTGAGATGATAAAATATTTCATGGCCTGATGATATTTTAGAGATCATCCAGTCTAATTCTTCCAATGCAAACATTGGTGGAATGTTTACTCAATACTCTTGAGTAAACATTGGAATTCTACTCAATACTCTTCCCTCCATGCTATATTTGCTCTCTATTGTATACATGCCCATTACACAGATCTCTGTCTTTTTCCTGAAATAATCTAAGTGCATTCTCTCCTGGGACTTCCAGTCATCTTTCTTCAAGATGACTCTTACCTCATATAACCACCTGCTCACTCTCACTTCATTGAGATTTCTGCTTAAATATCACCTACTCAGAAGGGGCCACTAAAATAACAGCACTCTGATACCATCTATCCACTCACCTGCTCAGTTTTACTTCATATCACTCATCACTACTTGACATTGTATGTACACCCAAGTATATGTTTATTAATTTGCCTTTTTTTCCTATCTTCCTTTCCTAGAGAGTGAGTTCTATGAGGATGGAGATTGTCTGCCTTGTTCACTATATTTGTTGAATGAAGGACAGCATGAGCAAATAAAAGAACAGAGGGACAGGTCTGAGAAGTTTAAAAAGTATAAGAAAAGATGAGCCAGAAGTGAGCAATGTTAGGAAGGGATAATTTATAATCCCTTCTGAGAAGATCTAAGAGGACAAAGGTAAAGGAACTGTCAAAGAGATTTTAAGTCTCGGGCACTGGGAGAAGAGTACTTTCAAAAATTTAAGGAGTTGGGAAATAGAATAAGTGCTAGAGAGGGATGTTCAGACGTTATTTGAGAGGCAGTGGTATGGAAGCCTGGGTTTTGCTAAGATTTCAGACTGGGAAAACAAATAAAGAGAAGAGCACAAAGTCAAAGATTAATCCTTGGGGTCTACCCATGTCTAAGGTTGGGAAGAAAAGGCAGACTTTTTTTTCCTTCTTCTCTGTAGTGGTATCTTGGGAGTAGAGGATGTACCTACCTACAGGGAAGCTGGTGGATGGGCCAGGGATGAGAAGGGAAGCCCAATGAAAGGGACACAGAAAGGCAGAAGTGGTGGGAAATATTCAGGGAGGAAGCATAAAAAGTCAGTGTCTCTGTGTTGAACACAAGTAGGCCAGTTTGGACCACCAGAGCCAATGATCATGTAGGGCACAAGATAAGGCAGAATGGAAAGTCCAGAGGTGAAGATCAGGTCCAGTCTATTTCTAAGAATGGGCATCATTTGTTCATTTCCCAAATTTTAGGCAGGAGGGAGGCTACTAAAATTCATGAATAAGATTGTTCTCCTAATTTCAAGGACGTCCCAGTCTGGGATTGCAGGAAAAACAGAAGAGAATAACTATGAATGAAAGGAAGTAGGGAAGTTTGGGGAGCCGAGTGGGTAGAAATAATAACATGAAGGAAGTGAAGCTCATGAGTAAGTGGTAAATTAACCAAGTGACAAGGTGGTTTGAGGAAGTTGACAGAATGAGCAAAAGACAAACAGCCCATACTTGTAAGGACAATGATAGTGGTAACAATCATCATGTTTTACAGAACTCCCTGTTCCCTTTTGTCTGCTTACTTTTCCACCTGCCCACATGTCTGATTTATTCTTCATGTTATATCTGAGAGATAATATCCCCCCTTTATTTATTGATAAGTAAACAGAGGCTCAGCGAAGCAAAGGACTTGCCTGAAGGTTTCCAGTCCCCAAGCCAATTCTCACTGCACTGTCATGTAGCAAATTCACAAAGTCCTCTGCCAAAACCATTTTGTTTCCTAATAAACCATACCCAGATTTTATTGGCCTGTTTCAAGGATAGCCTTACAAAATATTTCAAACAGTTTTAGTGTTTTCCTTTTTTCCTGGAATTTAATCCAAAATAAGAACATGGTGTAATAACCCAATTCTAAAGCTAACATCAGCCTCCTTTGTGCCTAGAATCCAAATTTCATCAAGTGTGTCTCTTGAACTCAGACCCCATGTTAATAATTAAAGTTCTCACCACATAATTTCCATGGGTGTTTTTGTTTGGATTGCCCAATAGTTGATGTCCAGGGACAGAGTTTCCCCCAATCAAGGCTTTGAAGTGTGTGTCCTCTTCTCTCCAGGAACGAAATTGTCCTTTTGGAAAATCAGCACCACAATGGCCGTCAGAGATAATCCACTCCAAGGTCCTTGAATTCAGACTGCACCTAAGGTTACCGAAGATTTTAGCGATATTCTCGAGGTTCCAGGGCTGAGAGAGCATTTTATTAAATCTACATACTTGTCTTTTTGCATTTTTATTGGCATCTACATGCCCAATATATAAATTCATGAAATATAATTGATCAGGGATTATTGAGTTTAACACCTTCATTTTATTAAGGTAGGAGACAGAGGTGAAGAGCAGCTAAGCAATGAGTCTGATTTCACAGGGGAAATCAGCAAAAGCTGACATCCCGACCTCCTCATTCCTCCTCTGGACATTTTGCATAAGACAGTGCTTCTCTAAATACACTTCACGGACGCGTTTCTGTGTTAAAGAAAATCTGCTTCCCACTCTAACTCGACTAAACTGGATGATTCCTGATAGTCACTAAGGAAACTTAAAGAAGTCCTGAGAACCTTCTGAGTCCTGACATTACCCTTTTCTCATGCAGGTTTGAGTACCTCTAGCTATGAGAAGACAAATTTTACCTCTGCCCCCATATCTTAGACGTTTTTAAAATTAACAGAAGAGTCTTTGTAACTTTCATTAGATTTCCATCCCTTGTTTTTTTCTCAGGTCAATAGCCTCCATTAAACAAGTGCTCCTTCCCTCTTTACTTTGTTCTTTGTTTTGTTTTGTTTTGTTTTTGTTTTTTAAATTAACATATAATGTATTATTTGCTTCAGGGGTACAGATCTCTGAATCATCAGTCTTATACAATTCACAGCACTCACCATAGCACATACCTCCCCAATGTCCAGCACTCAGCCATCCTATCCCTATCCCTCACCCCAGCAACCCTCAGTTTGTTTCCTGAGATTAAGAGTGTCTTATGGTTTGTCTCCCTCCCCAATCCCAACTTGTTTCATTTTTTCCCTGCCTGCCCTCCACGACCCCCGATCCTGCCTCTCAAATTCCTCATATCAGAAAGATCATATGATAATCGTCTTTCTCTGATTGACTTATTTTGCTTAGCATAATATCCTCTAGTTCTATCCACGTCATTGCAAATAGCAAAATTTGGGGGTTTTTTGATGGCTGCATAGTATTCCATTGCGCGCGCGCGCGCACGCGCGCATGTGTGTGTGTTTCTGTATCTCACCATTACATCTCTTTCTCTCTCTCTCTCTCATTCTCTCTCTCTCTATATATATATATATATATTTATTTATTTATCACATCTTTTTTTTTAAAGATTTTATTTATTTACTTGACAGAGAGAGATCACAAGTAGGCAGAGAGACAGGCAGAGAGAGAGGGGGAAGCAGGCTCCCTGCTGAGCAGAGAGCCCAATGCGGGGCTGGATCCCAGGACCCTGGGATCATGACCTGAGCCGAAGGCAGAGGCTTAGCCCACTGAGCCACCCAGGCGCCCCTCACATCTTCTTTAACATTCATCTGTTGATGGACATCTAGGTTCTTTCCATAGTTTGGCTATTGTGGACATTGCTGCTATAAATATTTGGGTGCACGTGCCCCTTCGGATCACTACATTTATATCTTTAGGGTAAATACCCAGTAGTACAATTGCTGGGTCATACTCCTTCCCTCTTTAAAACCTGTTTCCTGTGATTCTCTCCTGTGCCAAAAGAAGGCAATAGAGGTGGCAACACTTGCTCCTCATTTTTTCTGTTTTCTGATCACTGTCATGGCTCCTTCTCCACTATATCTCACACTCACCATTCTCTCATCATGTCCTCCCTGGTTGTTTCACTGCAGGAACTCCCACACACTCACTCTTACTGTGCCTATTGTAGATATTCACAGATTTGGGAAGCAAATGAAGAGATGATGAATCTGAGTAAAGGGGAGTATTCTAGCTGCATTTCCAAAGATTTCCACTGTTTTCTCCCCTATTGGAGAATACTCTTTTGGGAACCAGGTAAATATTTTCAAATACATGTGGTATAAGAAGTGGCTGAGCACCCATGTTTTGGAGTCAGACTGCCCACATTCATAGATGTAACTCTGTGATTCACCATTTTGTATTCTGTGACCTTGGGCAAGTTGCTTAGTTTCAATAAACCTCAGTTTTCCATCTCTCAAATACAGAAGTTAGCAGCTACATTTTAGGTTTGTTTTGTAAATGAGGTAAGAATGCCCATAAAGGGTTAGCAGAGTGCCTGGCATATGGTAACTGCTCCATAATTAATGAGGTCCCAGTTCATGTATCTAGCCTCATTCTATGGCTTTACACATGTCATTTAACTCTTACCACAACTTCTTGTGGTAGCATCATCCTCCACAAAAAGTTCCTCATTTTGCAATGAGGAAACTGAAGTACACAGAGATATACAACATATAGAAGATCTTGAAGTGAGCAGTGGCAGAACCAGGATTTGAAGTCAGGTATTCAGACCCAGAATCTGTGTCTTTAATTCACATTTTGTACCACCTTGAAACAAAGTCCAGTCTGGTAACCGCAGAGGAATATTACACATGACTCTCTTGGGACTCAGGAGTCAGTAAGAAACTGCAGCCATTCACATGGGAAAACGATGTCACTGTGAATAATTATTATTCATCACTTACACTTGAGGTAGAAATAGGTAAGTCTGTTTTCTAATAGTGCCTGAGGTCTAGTAGAAGCTATGCTAGAAGCCAACAGTACAAAAATTCTCCCTATCCTTGCCCCCTGCTTGCTCCAGTTTAGTTCATCATTCAACAATTTATGGGAATATGCCCTGAAATGTATAAAGTAACCTCCTCTTGGAATAACACCTGCCTGGACTATACCTTTCAAGTAAAGGCAATGGAGACACATTTCTATAAAGAATTGTTGGATGGAGATTCACACGCTGTTTATAATGGAATGATGACTAACAAGAAGGAAATAAATATGGCAGCCTGATCCCTAGAAAGTCAAGTTCAGCTTCTGATACAGTATGTCCCCTGATGTTTGGTGAGATGCTTCTATTCCTAAGGTAAAATGGGCCTCCATAAAGAATGAAGCAGGGTGCTCTTCACATACATAAAGCATATTAGGGCTTTGACCAAAAGTCATTCCAAAAACATCCAGCTATAGTCACCAAGGAAAAAACCAATCTTCTTACTTTATATGACATTTTCTGACTCCAGATTTCCAGAGAGCTAAAGAAAGGCAAGGGCTAGCAAGGAGCTAAAACTATCTGAATAATTTTTGGAGAACAAAATTCAGGAACAGGAAAGCAGCTCCAAAAAAGGAACGAAGCATCTTTTAGAGAGCTGCCACCATGGACGTCCAGGGGACACACTCCGAAACCCTGAGGAAAGACTGAGTTTCTCGTATAAGCAATCAGATAATAAGACTCCTTTAAGAAGCACAGAATAGTTAAATTCATCACCATAATTTAATTGTACAGGTTATTAAAGAGCAGTTCGCCTCCTCTCTTTCTCCGGCGCTGCTTTTGTGTATTAAACTCAGACTAATCAAATTGGGGATTCCAAGAGTACTGTATTAGTCATCCCCATCCCTTTTAATTTGTTTAATGGCCTCTTCTGTGTGTGCGTGCATGCATGAGCGTGTGTGTCTGTGTGTGTGTGTTCTGACTGGCTGTACATTGTTTAGCCTTACCACGACATGTAAATAAAGAATGGACAGGGAAACTTTTGCAGAAAAGAATAAAGCATGTCTCCGTCCTAAAGTTACATTTGATGTTTGAGTCATTCATGGGACGTGTCCTGCAAGCAACAGCTCTCATTATTTCTGCTTAGCAGTGTCCAGACACAGGAGAAGAGAGAGGGCGAAGAAAGGAAGGAAGGAAGAAAGAAAAGGAGTCTGAATTTACACTCACCGCTTCAAAAGCTCTTTTGTACTCAGCCAACTTCTCCTGTCTGAAGATGCAGTATTTGCCAAAAAGTCGCCTGCAAGAAAGCACACAACAAAACTATAAAACAGTCCATTAAGAGACTCCTTTTCTGCTTACCCCCACCTTTTTTTTTTTTTTTTAACAATTTTCCTTTGACATGAAGGACATATTTTTAGAAAGTGGCACTTGGTGAGGGACAATGCTGACCAGGATTAGAAAATATTCACCTCGTTAGTGAAGTTTTGAGTTCAATTTGGCTGTTTGGGTCAATTGTCTTTTCACCTGGCTCGGGCCACCAAATCAACGTGAACTAAGAATAGGGAGTTATTTAGCATGTAGAGCCCGTCGGAGAGCAAGCCTCTAGGAGCGGTGGTCTGAGGGGAGTGAGAATGGCCGTCTTGTTTGGGTTGTTGTTTTTAGCTGCTTTTACACATTCAGACTTTCTGTCCATTCAGCCAGAGAGGCCACGTGTCCAAAACCTGAAAGGGGCTAGTGCTTTAGAGCAACTTGGTTAAACTTGCCTTTTCGTCTGTAGGATTTTCCGTGTGGACAGTTTGGGGCATTTCCTGGCCAGCTTAGGGAATTTTTTCAAATATAAGTGTTTGAAAGTGTTCTTATATTCACACTGGTGCTGAAACACCAGCATAGGTTGTGGGGTGTGAGTGGGAGTGTAGGAAGGAGGAGAAAGTAGAAAACAAAGAGTGATCAGTAACTTCTTCCATCCCAGGCTGCACGGACACCTGCTGAAAAGTCACAAGTCTAGTGAAATGACTGGTTGAATGTTTTGGTCTCCGCGATGCCAACTGGCTGACTTTTCCAATGAACTGACCAGTTGTTTTGGCATCTTTCAGGAACAACTCTGGTTCAATCGGAATTATTTAGAAGTAATTATCCCATTGGTGGATTCTCAAGGCCTTTCTATTTCCTTCCTGGGCACCTGCTTTTTTGGTCCATTTTAATACTAATTAGTACCCCCAACCTTGGGGTGGGTAGTTGGGTTTACTTCAACAAACATTGTATTGAACATTTGTCATGTGCCAAGCACTCCGCTAGCTTCTGGAGATGGAAAAATAAAAAGAGGTGGTTGTTGCCATCCACAAGTTTGGGATTTAATGAGAGACAGACGTGATTTCAAAGTGATGCCACAAAAAGAAACTCAGAGTGGCCTGGGATCTTGAGGAGCAGGCTTTAGCATAGTCTGGGTTTTTGGGAATGGCTCTTCAAAGAGGCAAAGACGGGGCTCAGTTTTAAAGGATATGGAATATGAAGCCAGTTAGCAAAGAATGAGAAGGAATCCCAGGAAGAAGGAACCACATAAGGAAAGACAAAGAAGCATAAAACAGTGAGATTCACAGTTCAAAAAACCAGAGCATACCATGTGAAGATAGAAACGTAAGGGATGGGACGGAGAAACAGGATAGGCGACCAAACTTTAGAGGGTCTAGCCACCATTTTAAAGCATCTGTGCTTCATTTCCAGGGCATTGGGGAGCCATTGAAAGGTTACATCAAGGATGTGAAGGGGATCAGATCTTAATTAAGTCAGATCTTTGTGTACATCTTTAGTCAAATCTTCGGACTTGAAGACCAGAGATGAGAAAGAGTTTAACAGACTACTACTGCAAACATTTGGGAAAGAAAGGATGACATTCAGAATGAGATATTTGGTGGTGGGGTTACAGGAGAAGATTTATGTTTGTAAAGTGTGTGGCAAGTGGAATTAGCAGGATCAGGGGGAAAGGAGAAACTAGGATAATTCCAACCCTTCTGACTGGACCATTCAATTGATGGACAGAAGTCACTCAGAAAGGACAGTGCTAAGATGGAGGATGGGAGAATGAAGTGACTAAGAAGCATGGTGAGTTCTGGTGCCCACTGGCACAGTAGGCACTCAGGCAGGGGCACAGTGAGCTTCCCAAAGACTTTGATGTAGGCTATGTATTCCCAAAAAGACCAATGTCTCCCCAAGGGGTGAGAAAGTATTCATGGTGGGGGGGGTAGAAGAACACTTAAATATTACCATGGTTTGTATCTCCTCAAAGGATCACAGTACCTAAACATATTTATCATATATCGGTGGTATTAAAATTTCATGATGGGGGATGAGAAGGTAGGTGGTGAGTAAGAAAAATAATCACCCAATAAAAGCTCCTTGGGAGGGCAATAATGAACCAAAGGTTGAGAAAGACTAACTTAAACCATGGTTTTATTGTATGGTGTTAAAAGCTGATAAGAGAGCTGGCATCCATGGCTGAATTGTGAATCTGGCTTGGGTATTGACATGCTGATTACAGGACTCTCACCTCCTAGGATACTGTTTCAGAATTCCATATAAGTAGAGCCTAGTAATTCGCATTTTAAATAAATTGACTAATTGCTTCTCACTCCCTGCCCTAACCAATTAAAAAATACAGGGATCTGAGCCAGGATTCAAAAGCAATAATATACTAATGGTGGTATGAAATTGAAAGGAAAAAAATAGTGGAAAAGTACCAGAATCTTATATGTGGAATTTGGGAGCACAGATCTCATTTGCCAAACCCTAGAGTGGGCAACCCATCTCTCTTCATAAAAGAAAGACAGAGGCAGAGGGAGCTCTGGCAATGTTGCTATAGTTGTTTCAGTTTGGAACATCAGGGGACTGTGTAAATTGGAAAGGAGGAGTGAATCCACTGGGCAGACACTGGTCTTCATGGGGGGCCCAGCGAGATTAGTTCTACATAAACCATGAGCATGTCAGCATGAAGTTCCTCATTCACCTAGCAAATTCGACTCTGTACTAAGCACTGCCTAAGTTCTGGAATTGTACAATACACATCAAAAACTCCTCAAAGAAAAAAATATTTATAGAGATTGTCTGTAACCCCTACAATTGACCCTTTTACCCACCCCTCAATGAAGATGACACATCATCTCTTACACCCTTACCCCCACCATCATCCCCTTTTATGTGGGCTGCTGAAAAAAGCAAAAGTCATAGTTACTCGCCACTAGTGGTAAGAAGAAGGGACTCAATTATTAGGTTTGTTTTTATTAGCCTTGTTCTTACTTCCACTTTGTGTCCTTTAAAAAAAAAAAAAAAAAAAAAGATAAACCGAGGCCCCCTGCATTTATAACTCTTTAAGGGACTCAGTGAGGTCAAGGCATTATGTAATCTGGAAATTACCAGCTGAGCAGGGGTTAGTTATCTGATTGACCCATTCTAGCTTAGGGCAAAACTTCAAAAAACAGATATGAAATAGATAAATTCTAAAGAAAATGGCATGGAGAGGGGCAGAGCAGGAATCTTCATAGGTCAAGAGAACCATATTCTACCCACTTCCTACCCACGTTATAGCATTAAGTGTATTGGCTAATGGTTTCTTTTTTTTTTAAGATTTTATTTATTTCTTTGACAGAGACAGATCAGAAGTAGGCAGAGAGGAAGGCAGAGAGAAGAGGAAGCAGGCTTCCTGCTGAGCAGAAAGCCCGATGCGGGACTCGATCCCAGGACCCTGAGATCATGACCCGAGCTGAAGACAGAGGCTTTAACCCACTGAGCCACCCAGGCGCCCCTGGCTAATGGTTTCTTAAGCCAAACAATGTTTTCACTAAATTGGTTCAAGGATAGGCACTTAACACTAACTCATACAGTGAGGGGGAAAAAGTAGGCATTTGCCAAAGTTTTGGGGGAAGAAAGAATCTTCCTTTCTTTCACTTGACTTAGCAGTGATTGGATATGAGGTTTGGAGCCACAGCAGCCATCCTACTGCCATAATTTCTCTTCATTTCTCTCCTACTGGTAAGACTATCTTGAATTTCCTTTGGAAATTTATCTCTCTTGTACATAAATGTGCCTTGTGTGGAATCAGTCTCATCTTCAGGTCCAAATAGGTGTAATTGGATTTGTTGTCATCTGCCAAAAAGACTCCTAATTAATACATAGGTCAAAAGACAGAGTAAGAAACACAAACAAAGGCAAGGCTGGAGTTAATACATGAAATACACCCACTAGCTTCAGGTGCGTCACAAATGTGAGTCTGACTTTTTAAGCAGTCGATACCAAAGCAGAAGTATGAACAGCTGTTGCCATATACTGACTGTGTCCCCCAAAATTCAGATGTTGAAATCCTATCCCTAATGTGATACTACTTGGAGGTAGATCCTTTGGGAGGTAATTAGGTCTTGAGGGCAGAGACCTTATGAATGGGATTAGTGCCCTTATAAAATTAAAAGACATCCCAGACAACTCTCTTTCCCCTTCCACCTGTGAAGACACAGCAAGAAGACAGACATCCATGAACCACGACATGGGCCCTCACCAGATACCAAAGCTGCTGGCGCCTTGATCTTAGACATCCCAGCTTCCAGAAAATGACCTGAAAACAATTCTCTCACTTCATTTACGCTGTTATAACAGAATATTGGAGACTGTGAGGAAATAGATTCATGGTTTTTAATCCACCCAGTCTCCAATATTCTGTTATAGCAGCCTGAATGAAGTAAGAGAGTTGTTTTCAGGTTTCATAGGGTCTATAGATTAAAATAAGCCCTATGTTTAGAAAAAGAACAACTATTCTTAGAAAGAACAACCTAAGAAAAATTTATCCCCTGGGTCTTCATAAAGAGAACATGATTTAATGCGGTAAACAATATCTTCAGTAATACCCTTACAACAAAGAAAATTAGTTTTGTGTGCCTATTTGCATTTTCATAAACTCCCTTAATGTATGCTGAAGACATCACAACCAAATTTAATTTAATAAAAATAATTCTAGCAGGGTCTAAAATCTAGCTTTCTGTAGCCCTGGATTAATCCGGGGAGATGTTTCTGATTCTCTGAGTCATGATTTCCTGTAGAGCCTTGGAAGAGTCCCAATGACCCCTGAAGAGCTCTCTGAAGTTCACAAGAATCAAGGATAAATGAAAAAGGATCTGTATCCCCCACTTACTCTTTAACTAGAGTCTCTACTTGGATCTGTTTATATACCTCAATTTAAAAGACAGAGAGGAGGAGAGAGAGAAAGATTTTTATGAGAGAGGTTTTCAACAAATGAACTTTTGCCCTTGCTTCCCTTGCCTTTGGCGATGTTCCTAGGAAGATGTTGCTGCGGCTGAGGTCGAAGAGGTTGCTGCCTGTGTTCTCCTCAAGGATTTTGATGGATTCCTTTCTCACATTGAGGTCCCTCATCCATTTTGAGTCTATTTTCGTGTGTGGTGTAAGGAAATGATCCAATTTCATTTTTCTGCATGTGGCTGTCCAATTTTCCCAGCACCATTTATTGAAGAGGCTGTCTTTTTTCCATTGGACATTCTTTCCTGCTTTGTCGAAGATTAGTTGACCATAGAGTTGAGGGTCTATTTCTGGGCTCTCTATTCTGATGAACAAAATTCTTTTAAGAACTAGTGATCCAGAGAAATGTATTTTTTACCCATTATTCAGATAGGTTCCTACAAATATTGATCTTTCCACAATTTTTAAGTTTGCAAGGACAAAAGATTTGAGATCATGCATCCTGAAAATGCATAGAAGGTATTTAGCATATGTCTGGTTAAGAGAAGACCGTGGGTTTTAGCAGTTGTGTCTAACTGGAAAATCTGGAAAGAATTAATTACATATGATTCACTCATCTCTTCCATTTCTCCTCTTCAGGGAGGGCTGCTCACAGAAGGTTCCTTGCCTTTCTATGCTTTAAGTCTTACTCAGGTTTCTCTTCCCTAATTCTAATGTGGGGAGTATTGCTTATATCTGGTGGATAAATCTGTCCACTCCTGGGGTTCAGTCAGCAGGCTTATTTATCTCAAACTAAACTATCTCCTTCAACTTAGCCTTCATTTTTAATAAAGTTCTAAACAATTTGGTTATAGGATAGCTAATTAGGAGACTGATAGATTAATTGGTGAGATTGAGTAGCTAACTGGCCAACAGTTCTGGCACTCCAATTTGGGACCAAAATCTTTCCTAACAATACCTCACTGAGAAGGGTCAATTCAAAATTTTGTGGCCAGCTGGACTGGATGGTGGCAGCAGCTCCAGACTCTCTCAGCTACTTCATACCTGATGTTTCATACTGATTCAGGTATATCAGACCAGGAGAATCCTGAAGAGCTGAAGACCAACCCCTCACTTCTCCATTTTTTATAGATGGGGTTACCTGAAGTTACCTTGCTTGGATTTGACCTCCCTTCCACATTCCCCTTTCCCTTGAAACTTGAGAAAGGGCAGAATAGAGACCTGACCCCAATTTCTAATCCTGCAAGATCACGAGACTTGCTATAACAAGATTTTTTTTTATTATAGTTCCCTTAGTTCTCAACTTCGTTACTTTCTCAATGTGCTTTAGAACCTAGGTGGTGAAAAGAATATTTATCGGGCCTATGAAAAGGCTACTAAGAAAATGTTGATTTTTAGTTGTGATTAAAGCCAAGCAGGTTAATCTTAACCAAAACTTGTGGTAATGTGGGCAGTTAAAGCTCATAACTACCTTAGGAAGAACATCTTGCCCAGGTTGATTAGTTGAAAGTCATGGTTTGCTCACATCTTTTCTTGAAACTGAAATGGAAGTTTATCTTTTCAGATGGAACCCCTTCCTGGGACAGGGATATATAAGTAAGAAATCACCAATGGCAACACTGCAGTACAATGACAGGTTGAGTTTCCCAAACATAATGGCATAGAAATTCCCATGTTGAAGAGTATGAGGTAGTTACAAGAGGAGGGGCACAGTTGCTTGATGTCAGTGATTCTCAACCTTGGTGATATCGCACAGGTAAGTGTAATCAATGTCTACAGAAAATTGAGATATAGCTCTAGGAAAGATGAGCATCCAAACTTTTAGTCCAGAGAAGGGGAAAGAGGTACAGGGGAAGAGCAGGAACTTGTTTTTGGTAAGAAATGCATAACTGGAGGAAAGTCCCCTCACAGGATCGGCTCACCTTCCCCCCATAAACTACAATAGTAATGACAACGAAGTCACTCCTTCACCTGGTAAAACCAACCAGATGTGCAAGTTGAGCTCCAACTTGAAGGCACAGCTTTAGCCTCTGCCATCTTAAATCCATGCCTACATTCTTGGCCCTGAGAGATGCATAAGGGAAAGGGGTATTAGCACTTTGGAATATGTTAGGGTCAATGGTCTTACTAATGTCCAATGAGATGGCTCTAGGGCACTGCTGGGAGTCACTGCCCTGAGTGACATAGCTCTTAAAAGGTTATGGATAGACCCTAAAACTCTCAACTTCCTTAAATAATCCCATTATAAAACCATCAGTTCATGAACTTATCTAAGCCCTTTTGGGTCTGTTCATTTTTCCAGACTACATCTGACAGATTTTCTTTGCCACCTCCTGCTAAGAGTTAATTTTTTTTTCCTTTTAACTATTCTAGTAATCATGCCTCCTGAAAAGAGATTTCAACTTTAAAAACTCATCTGAATTGGAATGGAGTTTGTATGTTTTTGCAAGGTGATTTCTTTTTTTCTGTTTAAACAACTAGCACCATTTCCTTATGGATTCAATGACCATACTTAAAAGAACTTGAAGTTAAAATGAAAGCAAATTGATCTCTTTGCAAAGAAAATGGTTTTTTCTTTCCAGGTATTCGAATGCTTTTTTAAAAGGAAAGAATAGTACAGGATACCTTCTCATCTCAGAACTAAATGAGACAGCGTAATTCACAAGGTATCTGCATCTAAAATACTTTTGCAAGCATAAGATAAACATATTTCACAAGACACATAAAAAACACCAACCAAAAGGAAAAAAAATTAATAAATTTTGATTATTTTAAAATTAAGAACTTTAGAGACATCATTAAGAAAGACAACCATAGAGAATGACAAAACATTTGCAATATATATAACTTATAATATCTTACACATCTGAAATATATAAAGATCTTTTTTAATTTACTAAGAAAAAGAGACCTCAAAAGAAAAATGGACAAAACCAGGTTGCCCTCACAAAAGAAGAAAATCTAAACATAAAAAAAAAGTGGATAAAAAGGTGCTCAAATGGATTAGTCATCAATGAAACAGAAAATAAAACAATGATGACACATGGCTGTATATCCACCTAGTGGCTGCATTCAAAACAAACAACAACAATGACAAAAATAAAAAGACCAACTTCTGAAAAGAGTGGGAACTATGTAAGTGTGAATGCAGTTGATGGGAAAGGAAGCTGGTTGGCATTCTCTAGAAAGTTGAAAATCTGTATAGACTACATCCAAGCAGAGCAGCTCCTCATTGCTTAGTCTAGACAGACACATACAAATATGCACCAGGAACCATTTATATGGTGATATTCATATGGTATAATGTATATATAACCAAAGGTGGAAGACAGACCAATGTCCCTCTTCAGGGGAATGGATGAATAAATTGGGGTATAATAAAATAGAATACAACACAATCACAGACAACGATGGTGAATCTTAAAAATGTAGTGTGGGGTAAAACAAACTATATTCCTAAAAAATACACGTGGGATACATAAATGTTAAAAAGTATATGAAGGAAGTGGTTACCATAAGAGCTGGAGTTACAGATGTTGTATTGTTCCATGGGATCCCTTATTCAAGAGCCCTGTACCTTTCTTAGCTGTTGAGAATAATTCTCTTTTGATGGCTCACAGCTGGGTGCCTCTCACTGGGCATTACCCTGGGCCACAGGAAACTGTAGACCGAGGGCCACATCCCAGCCTCCTTTGGGGTTGACTTAGGTCTAATGACTGGCTTGTGTGAGAATAAGAAAGTCCAGCCCACTTGTCTCAATTTAGGACAACACTGAAGGGCTAACCCATTTCAGAGACACCTGCAGGATTGGTTATGAGCTCTAGGGCAACCACATTGTGAACCAGCTTCTCCCTCTGCTCATCTTGCCTTCCTGATTTTCTTACAAGTGCATATCCCAAGAATATCCTCAGCAAACATTCTGCCTGTAACATTCCATTTTTGAGCTTTTTTCAGGAAACTCTAAAAGAGCCTTTACCAATTATCTTTGAGAAAAAGTAAATGAGGGGAGCCATTATTGGAAAGGGACACTTTGGGACTTCCAGAATACTGGTGATGTTCTATTTTAGAACTGGGTTGTAGTTGCACCTATGTTCTCTCTATAATAAGTCATTAAGCAACAATTTAATCTTTTTGGATTTTTTTATAGTTGTCATATCTCACACTCACAAAACTAGACTAAAAGTGACTTATTTTTCATGGATGGAGGAAAAAAATTATTTCTAATATAAATAGAGTGTAATGTTTGAAAATAGTTTCTCTTTTGCTATTTCCTCCTTTTCCACAACTATTATGTGGCTGTGATACATACACCTTTCAGTCAACCACCTTGGAACTTCACATTCATCAACCATGGTATGATTGTTCTGGAGCTTTCTCTGCACCAGAGCAACTCCAACAGGTTTCTGTAGCCAGAAATGCTGCCTCAACAGTGCCACTAAATGGAGTCAGAGACATCCAATTCCCATACATTACACATGGGGAAACTGAGGGCTACTAAAGATTGTATTACTGTGGCTCCAAGCAGGTCTGTCCCCTTCCTGTGCAATGCTTCCCTTTCCCACCCCATGGATGACAAGCTTAGCTCTGGGCCATGCTTTGCCAAAGAAATATGAAAGCATGTGACACATGTCTCCTGTGGGCAGAGGTTTTTAAGAGTCACCACGTGATTCATCATTCTTCCTCTTCCCTCTACTATGACAGAAGCAATGTCCCAGATAGATGTTGCTTATCCACCTGGGTCCCAGCACAAAGCACAGTTGAACCACAATGGACACTGCCTTCATCAGCTTAAGCTGCCACAAGAGGTACCGTAGGCTGCTGTGGCTTCAACAAGCATTTATTTCTTATGGTTATGGAGACTAAGAAGCCCAAGTTCAAGGTCCTGGCACATTCAGTGTCTTGTGAGAGCTTTCTCCCTCAAGACAGATGGCTGTCTTCTGATTGTATCCTCACACAACAGAGAGAGAGACTAAGCTCTGGTCCCTTGTAAGGTCACCAAGTCTATCATGATGGTTCAACCTTCATGATCTCAACTAAACTTAATATTACCTCTCCAAGGCCCACTTCCAAATACCATCCCACTGGAGATTAGGGCTTCAACATATGGATTTTGGGAGGGGGGAACAAACATTCAGTCCATAGCAGACCCATAGCATGGACAACAACTCATTCTTGCAAACCACTGAAATTTTAGAGGTATTTGTCATCAAGGCATTAACTTGGACTGACTGATACAGAACCAGCAAGGGACCCTGAAATCCCAAACACCACAAGAAAAGATCTCAGCAACAGTGCAGATTCTCATGCAATATGCTTTCCAGAAGCTGCAGTCCCTCCCTTCATTTACATGTTGAAATGCATGCACGTACAAACATATAATATGCCATCCCTGATAAAGAGACACCACTTCTAAGTTAAGCTTTCCTGGATAATAATAATAATACCCAAGAAGAGAAAAATTTATATAAAATGACAGCCATAATTTGATCTTGTTTTGAAGAGTTTGTTGTAGGTCCTCTGCAAGCAAGCTGCAAAATCTCTATTAAACCACTTTTCTTGATCCCACACCTGAAAATGGTCTGTGACTGCCACATACAGCCACAGCCTGCCTTTTCATCTGGGTCTGTCACTTAACAGTTGCTGGGCACAGCTGACACATCTTCCTGAATATCCAATGTTCACCACCATCACCACAACATAAAACAGCTAAGAAAAGAGAGATTTTCATCACTAGTCTTCTCAGGCAAGCTTAATAGAGTTTGAAAGAAATGTTCACAGGCTCCATTTTTAACTTGCTGAACTCTGTGAGACAGCTGGCAAAAACTTGATCAAATTGAGCCTTCCGAGGCTGCAGCTCGGTCACTTCAGGCCAGCATGGGAAGGCTTTTGTTTCAGCCCCATCCAGGCCTTATCACCTCATTCTGTCACTCATACTTCTCAGTCCACCCACAAATCCTCCAGGATTTATTGCAGATGTAGCAAGCTTGCTGGAAATAATGGTACAAGCAAAGAGGCTAGTTGGCTATCGACTCCAAGCTCTGGGTAATACCAATGGGAAATTATGTGCACAAAAGGTGCGCTGGGGTGACAAATGAGGAAAGGGCTGGCCCATTGAAGATGCTGGGATTTAGGCAAAGCTGACACACTAATACCACGCCACTAGCTTTATCTGATTACATTCTGGGACTGGGGGCTCCCCACATCCATCCTCCGGACCTCCCCCACCCACACGCACATTTTCAAGAAAGACACAGGTTGCTTTCTTTGGGGCGCGGTGTACCATGAAATGGTAATCTCGAGAATTATTACATTTATATAAACCATGAAGCGTTTTTATGCCCCACGAGAAAACAACCTTCGGATCCACAATACATTTGTCTTTACACTGTTGAGTAGAAAAAAATGTAAAAGCTTGAAGAAGGCGTTAAATTACGACTAAGGGAATTAATGCGATTTTTACCAAGAAAGAGTAACTTCCTGACCTTACCTTAGACATGTTTCTCTTAGACTCTGGTCAGACTCAATTTATGGAAACATTCAGAACAACAGCAATTTCGTTCTTCACCCACATTTTTGCCACAGAAAATGCGTGCCAATTTTCTCACTTGAAGCTTTGAGCAGGACCATTTTGAGGTAGCTTCTTGCATTCATGTGTGCTATTTTTACTCAGTGTGCGGACATGCTGGGTTCTGGGCGATATAAAACGGCCTTAATGTTTGCTCCTCATTAGAAAAGTCCTCAGTCCTTTAAGTGAGGAAGAATTATCCTCATGGACAGAGTTTGTCCCTTCTTTTAATCTCATCATTTTCATAGAAACAAAGTGAAATTCTTTTTATCTGAGTCCCTGTGGACTGTTAATGGTTCCAAGTGGTTTAGTCAAGATGGGCGTCTGTTCCTTCCCATTTCCTTTCCACAGTGCTTTTCCTCAAATTTGGTAAAAATCAGAGTAAAATGGATAAATGATGACATTTGAGGATTATTAATGCAACTCCCTAATGTGGTTTTGGGGTGAGAGGTTACGGACAGAATGTGAAATGTTGAAATACTAAAAAATGAACTTTCTTCAGAATGTACTCAATACATCTATTTTATGGAATAACACATCTTCTACTATCTGTCATAAGATCTATTTGCCTGGGCAGCCCATTTACCTCACTCAGAAATACAAAAAGTCCTTAAAATTTCAATGGTTGGCAATTTATTCATTCCACTCAGTGGAATAATACCCATTGTATATCCATATAGCCATTATATGTCTTCATTGTAACATGGTCTGAGAAACATAGCAGAGAATAGAACAGACTCCTGCTTCAGTATTTAGACTATATATAATTCATTAGAAGGCCACGTATGTAAGCACCTCTCAGCAAAGTTTCTTTCTCTGGTCTCCATTCATTAGCTTATGTCACACAGTCCTTAGGACACAGGATTAATAAAAGATGATTTGCAAGCCAGTAAAATTCTACCAGTGTCATCCATTCTTAAAATGCCCTGAACCTGACTCATACCTAGAGAGCAGCCAGAAGTGAGTCACAGAATTGGGACTGTTTTTCAAAGGAGAGGTCTCAGAGGGTAATCTTTGGAGAAACTCTCATTCCTGAAATTACCTCCCAGCAGATTGGAGGGGCTCAAACTTTCCCTGGTCCCTGATGATCCCTTTGTGTGTCTCTGCCTTGTCCTGCACGACCAGGCAACCCCACAGGGCTAGCTCAGTCCCTTCAGGCACCACATGCCCAGAGGCAGATGGATAGAAGTGTATTTTCTGTTTTTGATTTTTAGATGATTTTTGATTTTGATTCTAACATCCAAACAGTTTCTTTCCCAATGAGATGAAATTTTGCTTTTATCAAAGAACAGCCTCCATACACATGTTTAAGGAGAAAAATTGAACAAGTGTGCTTACAGAATCCTGCCCCACTCTGTAAAAGCCACCCATTCCTGGTATCTCAGCTCTCTCTTCTGGATTTCTAAACGACATCTATCTGAAAATACCTACCAAAGGAATGTACCCTCCACCTAAAGGCTATGCTTCCCAGGCTTTCTTGCAAGTGGAATGTGGGTAATATGAATGTGCAAAAAGAATACTTCTTACTTTTCACTCTTTCTCCTTTTTTACACTTGTTAATAGCTTTATTGAGGTATAATTTCCATAGAATAAAATGAGCCACTTTTGGTATTCAGTTTTTGAATTTTGATAGTTATATACACTTGTATAAACTCTACCACAATTATGATAGAGAACATTTCCATCATGCCCAAAATATCCTTCATATTTTTATGGACAACCCATTCCTTCAATCTTTGGCCCAAGAACTCTGCTTTCTGTAACTATAGTTTCTCCTTTTCTAGAATTGCGTGTCAATGGGGTCATACAATATATAGTCTTTATTTATTTTTTTTTTAATTTCACATGCTGTTTTGAGATCCATCCTGTAGTTGTGTGCATTAACAAGGTGATGTTTTCTATTGGAAAGTGCTTCATAGTATGGATACACCAGACTATGGACATTTGGTTGTTTCTAGGCTTTTGCTTCTATAAATAATGCTATGAAAATTTGCATATAGTCTTTGTATGGACATTTAGATAATACTTCTCTTAGATAATATTTAAGAATAAGAGTGCTGGTAAGAGCACTCTTATATCTCTGTGGAAAGAACATGTTTAACTTTATAAGAAAATTGGTAAACTTTTTCAAAAATGACTAGCATTATGTATTCTTACCGGTAATATATGTTACTTGTGGGTGTTCACCAACACTTGGTATTATCTTCTTACTCTAAACATTCTAGTGAGTATAGAGTGTCCCTTACTGTAGTTTTAATTTAGCATTTTCCTGAAAACTGAGCAACTTTTCATGGGCCTATTGGTCACCTATATATCTTCTGGGGAATGTCTGTTTAATTTTTTTGACCCTTTTTTATTGGGACATTTGTCTTATTTGTTTTAAACAATTATTTTTATATTTTGGAGATAAGCTATGGCAGCCAGCCTCCAAGATGGCCTCCAATGTTCCTGCTTCCTTGTGTAATCCTTTCCTATGTTGTATCAGGGTTGGTTTGTGAGAAGGCAGAAGTGATGGTGTGTGTTGAATTCATCTGTAGCCATCATAACAAAATACTATAGACTGAGTGACTTAAACAATAGAAATTTGTTCTCCCAAAGTTCTACAGGCTGGAAGCTTGAGATTATGATGTCAGCATGGTCAGATTTGGGCAAGTGTTTTTATCCTGACATGCAGATGCCTGCTTTGTGGCTGTGTGTAAATAAGACCCTTTCTTGGTGCATAAGTGCGAAGAGAGAGAGAGATCTTTCCTTTTGCAATGGTTTATAGCTTTAAGTGTTTAAGTAAAAGAAAAGAGTATTTGACCTGAGCTTTTTTAAAAATATAATTTCAATATCATTATTACTCACCAAATTTAAAAAAAATTATTCCTTAATAACATCAAATAACTGGTGAGTGTTCATATTTATTGGATTGCTTTATAAGTGTGCTTTTTTTTAATAGTATATCCCTTTGCAACCATCATTTTATTCTCTGTGTTTGTAGGTCTGATTCTACTTTTTGTTTATTTATTCATTTGTTTTGCTTTTTTTCTTAGATTCCATATGAGTGAAATCATATTGTATTTGTCTCTGTCTCTCTGATTTATTTCATTTAACATGATACCCTCTAGGGCCATCGTATTGTAGCAAATGACAAGTGCTCACCCTTTTTAATGGCTGAGTAATATTCCATTGTGTGTATATGTGTGTGTGTACATATATGTGTATTTGTATATGTAAATATATTACACCTTCTTTATCCATTCATCTATTGATGGACACTTGGGTTGCTTCCATATCCAGGCTATTGTTAATAACACTGCAAGAAACACAGGAATGCATATGTCTTTTCAAATCAATGTTTTCATTTTCTTTGGGGAAATTGGTAGACTAAGAGTAGGCTAAAGTTACACAACTGGTAAATTATAATACTTGAAGTTGGACCCATGCAGTTTGAACTAGGAGCCTACACAGTAGTCCCCCCAATCCATGGCTTTGTTTTCCACAGTATCAGTTACCTGTAGGCAGCTATGGTCTGGAAGCAAATGATCTCCCTCTCACATATTGCCAGGTCAATGGTAGCCTAATGTTATGTTATAACAACTGCAGCGTTCACCTTGATTCATCTCCTTCCATAGATATTTTATCATCTCACACCATCACAAGAATGATGACTACAGTACAATAAGATATTTTGAGACAGAGAGAGAACACATTCACATAACTTTCATTACAGTATATTGTTATAATTGATCTATTTTATTATTGTTAATCAATTATTGTTATTTAATTATTAATTATTATTAATCTCTTATTATGTCTAATTTATAAATTAAACTTTATTATAGGTATTATGTATAGTTTTTACATACATATATTAGTATTATATATATATTAGTATCTGTACTAGTGCTGATGTCAACATTATATATATATTTGTCAAAATGTTATATATACATATATGTGTGTATATGTATATATATATACTGTAGATAGCACAAAACATATATATACACACATATACATATATATGTATATATACATAAATATGTACACATATGTGTGTACATGTATGTACACATATGTATGTGTGCACACACATATACGTGTGTGTGTGTGTGTGTGTGTGTGTGTGTATGTTTTGTGCTATATACAGTTTCAGGCATCTAACATCCATCATCCCTTTGGGTTCTTGGAACGTGTATCCCACCGATGAGGGGGGCACTACTGTACTCTGAACAATTGCACCTGAGCTACCATGACTGAATTCTTAGACTTTAGAATATTAGTTCTCCTTAAGCTCACAGAATATAAATGTAAGAATCATGTTGTATAGTCTATTGGTATATTGTGCTCTCTCTCTCTCTTTTTGTCTCTCTCTTTTCTTTTTGTCTTGTAGTGGTGACTTAGGGGATATCTTTGGCACTTCATGAAGACTTGTTGAATGATATCTAACTTTGCAGGGGAGAAAAAATGGCATGTAACAATGATCTAAATATCTCCTTCCCCCTCAAGGAACCTTCCTTCTACTAATGTCTTCCATGCTATTCCTTATGTTCCACAAATAAATGAAACTACATGATAAGTGTCTTTCTCTACTTGACTTATTGCACTTAGCATAATCTCCCCAGTTCCATTCATGTTGATGCAAATGTTGGATATTCATCCTTTCTGATGGTTGAGTAATATTCTGTTGTATATATGGACCACATCTTCTTTATTCATTCATCTGTTGAAGGACATCTCAGCTCCTTCCATGGTTTGGCTATTGTGGACATTGCTGCTATGAACATTGGGGTGCACGTGCCCTTCTTTTCAATACATCTGTATCTTTGGGGCAAATACCCAGTAGTGCAATTGCTGGGTCATAAGGTAGCTCTATTTTTAACTTTTTGAGGAATCTCCACACTGTTTTCCAAAGTGACGATATCAAATTGCATTCCCACCAACAGTGTAGGAGGGGATGGGTGGGCCTGGTAATGGGTATTAAGGATGGCATGTATTTCATGGAGCACTGGGTATTATATGCAAACAATGAATAATGGAACACTACATTAAAAACTAGTGATCTACTGTATGGTACCTAACATAACATAATAAAATTTTAAAAACTAGAGCTACAATTTGATCCAGGAATCTCCCTTCTGGGTATGTATCCGAAGGAATCAAAATCACTGTGTTGATGAGATATCTACATACCCATGTTCATAGCAGCATTATTCAAATTAAGCAAGACATGGAAATAAGCTTACCATCTATCAATGGATAAATGGATAAAGAAAATGTGTTATATATATATAGCAGAATGTCATTCATCCATATGAAAGAAATACTGTCTTTTTGACAATATGGCTGGACCTCAAAGACATTATGCCAAGTAAAATAATTTGGACAGAGCAAGACAAATATTGTGTATTTTTATTTATATGTGGAATCTAAAAAAGCTGAGTTTTGGAAATAAATATTAATTATTTCCAAATGTTAATTTGTAAATAAATATATTAATAATATATTGATTGCCAGGGGCTGGGGAGAATGGGGGAAATGTGGAGATGTTGGGTACAAACTTCCAGCTATAAGATGAATAATTTCTGGAAATCTAACATATAATAAGGTAATTAGTTAACAATACAGTATTACATACTTAAAAGTTAAGATAGTAAATTGTAAAACTCACCACATACATAAAACAATGGTAAGCATGTGAGCTAGTGGATCTATTAGATAACCTTATTATGTGGTGAATATTTCAGAGTATAATATGTACACTTTAAACTTATGTTATATGACAATAATGTCTCAATAAATCTGGAAAAAGAGAAAAATAAATAAGAAAATATCTTCCTTTCTAAAAACTGACAAATGCAGTTTCCACTGACATCCTGCTTCATTTCAGCACTAACAGCTCAATTATCCCCCACACACAAATGTCCAGTTTATCTAGCATGTGGTGTTCTATATTTAATAAAGTAGGCCGACAAGATGTTACTCAAAAAATATATCCCGAGTAATAACATTGCTGATGTAAAAACATACCAAAATCAAACCTGCAGGAGAGCCGATCGTCCTCAGGCAAGACATCTTATGATAGAATGTCCCCACCACCTTTGTTTGTTGTATGGAAACAAATGTCATCATCAAGGGACACCCCTGAAAACCCCAAGACACTTGCTCTCACTGACTCTCCTGAAATGTCTGTTTATGCTTCCTGTTGTGTCTCTGTAAGGCTGGAGACTGGGGAGTTCTGTTCATGCCACCCTTCCCACCCCCCACCACTATCACTGCCCTAATCGCTTTACTCATCTCTCCAAGACAACAACTCACTGAAACTGCCAAAAAAGTTTCCCTTCTCTGTTGGTTGGGTGGGGGGCAGTCCCTCATGTTCCCCAAGAATAACTCCACCATTCAAAGTCCTTTTCAACCAAGAATTTTTCTATACCACAAGATCAATGGCAGTTCATTTGATTCAGTAAAATGATTCTCAATAAATATTTATTGGAAGGAAGAGAATCAGTCTTTTCCTAGAACAAAAGAAGAATTTTCAGTGAAGGGAAGTTTGAAGTGGGAAAAAAATTAACATTTCCTGAGACCCTATTTGTGCCAAAACATTGTTATAAATGTTTCATTATATTAATACTAATGCCAACACCAATTTTAATGCTAACAAATACTGACACTGATACTGATAATAATGTTGATATCAATACTAGTACAAATACTAATACAAATACTGATACTATCTATCAGTACCAATAACAATGCAAAGACTGATAATGATACTGGTACTAATCAACCATTTCTCGTTTTTTTTTCCCACATGGATGGATCTCCTCCTCCATGGATATAACACTCCTGGCCTCTTAGCCCCTTTCTTACCTATTTCTCTCCATAGAGAATAAATGAGTAGCTTAATGAGTGAGTAACAGCTACTGATCATTTACAAGGCTGTAATCTCTGAAGATTTATTCTTTTCATCATTGCATCTCTCTCTATCCAAGCACTGCCCACCAAAAGCAATAATCCTGTATAAGAGTGTCTGTAGGACCCAGTATCCTTGAGGTCCTTCCTAAAGGCTTGGATTTTGAGGGCTGGTGGCACAGAAAGCAAGCCAGCCCATTTGCCTATCCTTCTGAGAGAGGAGGTAACAAAGGTTGTTTGTTTTTCCATGCCACATGTTATGGAATGAATTGTGTCCCACTCCAAAATCATGTTGAAGTAACCTCCAGGACCTCAGAATGTAACTATATTTGGAGACAAGGTCTTTAAAGAGGTGATTAAGTTAAATGAAGTTATTAGGGAGGCCCCTAATTCAATATGATTAGTGTCCTTATAAGAAGAAGAAATTTGGACACAAACATGCATCCACTCAGAGGGAAGATCATGTGAAACACAGAAAAAAGACAGCCAACTTCAAGCCAAGGAGAGAGACCTCAGGAGAGACCAACTCTGCCAACATCTTTATCTTGGACTTCTAGCCTCTGGAACTGAAATACATTTCTGTTGTTGAATTAAGCCACTTAGTCTGGTACTTTGTTATGGCAGCCCTAGAAAACAAATACACCACCCCCCATACCAAAGTGGTAAAAAACATGTTCAATTGCTCTCTTGATGGGCGACTTCTCCCGGTTGTGTTTAAGTTCACAGATCATGGGCTCTTGGTAATGAGCACAGACGCACTGGCATCCTGACAAAGAAACCAAGACAATTTTCTCTGTCTTGCCACCTTCCTTCTGATCTGAGCATCTGCTACATGGGCTTTGGCAACACTAATATTTGATTCTAGAAACATGATCCTTTCTGTGGTAATAGATGCTCTTGCATTTATACTAAACAACAACAACAACAAACTATTCATTGTTACTTCTATTTCCCTTGGATTGAACTTATCCCCATGGCTGCAACAAAAACCCCTTAGTGGCTCTTCTATCTAGATCACTCTTCTCCAGAACCCAGTTGTCTCGGGTTAACTATCACTTCCTCGAAGATGCCTGCTCCAACTTCCAAGATGAGATGAGGCACCTCTGTTAAACATTCTCATTGCACCTTACATTTTCCTTCGTGAGCATTATGACAATTGGAATTAAGTCCTTATTAAATGTGATTAGTTTTAAAATGTCTGTTTCCTTCCTGGGAAACCATAACCTTCATAACACCGTGGGCTATGCTTTCTTCTTCCACTTGTATCCCCAAGACCTACCCTAGCTCTCAGCCCATGGTAGGTCCTCAACACGTATTTGTGTAATGCATGAATAAACCAATCCTACCAGGTGAAAGATCTATATCTCTAATTTCCTCTCAGACTCAAAAATTCTGGTAGGAGCAAAATTTCTGACATCTGAAGGAAGAGCTCAGTGGTGACCTCATTCAGGGTAGCCAGGTAATACATACACAGGATGCCCAGTTAAATGTGAATCTCAGATAAGCAACAAATAATGTTTTAGTCTAAGCTTGCCCCAAATATTGCAAATATTGCACAATTATTATTTGTCACTTATCTAAATTTTATATTTAACTGGGCATCTTGTGTTTTTAATGATTAAATTTACTGACCCTATGGTCAGAGGATCTCCTTAACAGGAAATTTAAATAAGCCAACAAATGAGGTGAAAATTGCAGACTCCTAGAGTATAGGAAACAGGAGGCTTACCTTAGTATCTGCCCCACCCATTCTCACATGCACATATACACGTGCACACACACACATACACACACACACACAAACACACACACACACCCCTGTGGTGCCCAGTACAGTGCTTGACCCAGAGGCACCAATAATCGATTGTTGACCTGAACTAAAGTTTTAAAATTACATTAAATATCTCTATCCACAAAAGACAGAAAAATGCTACTATAATGAATGAATAACAGAATAAGCCAATAATTACATACCCCTAAATCTGGAAGCAGGTAGGGCCCACCAGTAGGAGAAATAAGCCCTTCTGTGACTTATCTAAGACCTTAGAACTGACAGTGGCACATCTGGGACTATAAGGAGTTCCCCCCAACTGCTCAGCACTCCTTCTATATCCCACACTAAAAATATTTCTAACAAAGGCAAATCTTTCTTGCCAGGAAAGTCCACACCTATGTTCTCAACCAGCTGCCTCAGCTGTGTAACCAACCATCATCCACCAAACTATTATACATATGCTTTAAAGAAATCCAAGTAAGAGCTTTTCTCTTTCTCAAGCTAGTAAAGATTACTCGTGAGATTGGATGAAACAAAATAATAAGTCCAAAATATCTAAGAGCTTTTTCATGAAACTGCCTTTCATTTGTAGACGTATCAGATTATACCAAAGATCTCTTTATACATTTTTTTAAAGGGTGGTAGTTTCAATTCAATAGTTCTAGGGAGACAATCCCTTAAGCTGTGTCAAAATGCCAGTTATCCTAGATGCCACCCAGATTTGAATAATTTAGAGAGAGACAAAACACATGCGGAAAGAAGGAATCATCTCTTGAGGACGGCTGCTTTTAACGAGGCTGCTACTCCCTCCCCATTCCTCCCCTCCCCAAACATCTTTCTCTCTCTATCAGTGGTGACAAGTGTCAATCAAACCTTCTGTGGTTGAGGAAGGGAGAGAAATGGGCAGTGAAGCTGAGGAGAGGGGAGGGGGACGAAACATGAAACATTCTCACACAATTGCTCAAGGAAGATTCCCTATCAGTGTGTGGTCTGGGGGAAAGAAGTCTTTTCCTTTTTTTTTTTTTTTTTTTTGCTTCTAATCTCTAACTGACTATTTACCTCTTTTTATAAACTTGAATCTCTCTGTTGCTCCACAGGCTCCAAAACAAATCGCTGGTCAGCCAGGATTAAGCTGCTTTGTTGCCAACGATTAGCAGGTTTGCTTGTAGTTTTAACATCTTCAGCAACAGCTGAATGTCAAATGATTCAGGAAATACTGGTCTTATTTTGGTCAAATCCATACAAATGTTGGCAATAAGTTGGGAGAAAATACCATATAGGAAAAAAAAATATCACTTAGAGAGGATTCTAGAACATTCCAGAGAGACGGAATTTAACATGGACTGACTGAGAACTCCAACAACATTTGTATTTCTGTTTTGTTTTGTTTTTAAATGAAGCAACATTTTGGAAAAATGTTATATCACAGCCAACCCCATCTCAAAGAAAAATCTATAAAACATCTACTTTAAGTCCAGACTCTAGGAAATGTTTTCTCCAAACATATTAAATATTTTGTGGTTCAATAGCCATATAGCATTCATTTATTGAAAACCTACCATGTGCTAAGTACTGTGCTGGAATAGAAAGGAATAAAATCCAGTCCCAGTTTTCAAAAATCTTCTGTTGCACTCACTCACATACTCATTTCAGCATTTAGTCATTAAAAAAAAAAAAACAAAACCTCCCAATAAGATAATTACCTGGGACTATGCCTGTTATTTGTGCAAACTTAAAGGTCAAGGACGATGCCTTCATCCTGTACCATCCCTTACTATCCTTCACACTGATCTTCCAAACGGTAGCTGCTCATGGTCTAGGGAAAAGCACTAATCGAGAATCAGAGGCTCTTACTCTGTTTCTGATTTCATGATCATGGGCAAATCCCTTAATCAGTGGGTCCTTGACTTTCTGCATTTATTTTCCACTCATCTCCAGAAAGAGTGGAAATGTGGAAAGCCTCCTTTCATCATCCCTTCCAGTGCCAATTCTTTGATTCCTTGACCTCGGTACAAGGAGACTAAATATCAGGGTTGGGGATCCTTACTGGATATAGTGCCCTACAGTAAAGATCTACACATTTGTAATTTATGCTGAGACTATGAAGCAGGCAAGAAAAAAATGGGGATAGGCTTAAGTCTAAATCAGACCCAAGATTATGTATGTTTATTTTTGAGGCAACCAATAGCTACCAGTGTCCATGAGGCTTGCAGATAGTAATAGATAATCTCATCAAGGGTTTCCAGGTAAAAATGTATAGACAGTGGGACTGTGGATGAAGGGAAGGCTCCTGACTTGGTAGATCTTGAAATACTAGCTATGGAAATTTTAATAGCTATAGAAATTTAAAGTACACATTTCCCTCGTAATGAGTATATTTTGCCCAAGAGAACAATTTCTCCCATCTCTGTGTAGATCTACTTCTTGCTCCACCTAGAAATCTCATCTAACATGGCAAATACAGCAGTAAATTTACCCTGTGTAGGATTCAAGAAGGGGGCTCCATCAAGCTCAGGAGCCTTACTTTTCCTGCTTCTCTCCTGGGAATCTTACTCCAACATTTCCCCCATCTTCTATACCTCCAAGCTCTCCCTCTCCATCAGCTTCTATTCAGTCTACAAAATTGTTCAACTCATTTATTCATTCATAAACTATAAATTCTTTTTATAAAAACATGTTTCTTCCTTTTTCTATTTTTATAATTTTCCATTCTTTTCTTATTTTATTGCTCTGTTGAGAGTCTGTAATGTAAGATTGACTAGAAATCTTTACAGTGAGTATCTTCGTCTTATGGCACAGTTTAAAGAGAATTCCTTTAGAGTTTTCAGTAAATATTTATTAGATATATTTTGCCAAGTGAAGTTTATTCTATTTTTAGTTTGCTGAGAGTTTTTTTAATAAATATGTTTTAAATTTATTGATTTTTCTTTATCTGTTTACATGATGAATTAGAATAATAGATTATCGGTTATGGACATTGGGGAGGGTATGTGCTATGGTGAGTGCTGTGGAGTGTGTAAACCTGGCGATTCACAGACCTGTACCCCTGGGGAAAAAATATATGTTTATTAAAAAAAAAAAAAGAATAATAGATTATCTAAGGTTGATCCAAATACCTGTTTCTGGAATGAGTTCAAATTATGTAGTTCATTTCTGAATTTGCTTTGTTACTGATTTTTGAGGATTTCATCTACATTTATAAGTTGAGTTATTAATTTAATTAACTAGATTTCCCTGTGTTATAGTTTTCTTGTCTGCTGGTATCAATCTTACATTATCTTATAAGATAAGCTGGAAAGTAAAACTTTTTTTTTTGAAAAAAATTCTAAGTTGGAGTTAGCTATTTGTTGAATGTTTTCTAGAGCCCATAAAAATCATCTGGGCCTGATGTTTTCTTTGTGGGAAGGTTTTAAACAACAGATCCAATTACTTTTATTGGAATTAGACCACACTGATTTTCTATTTAATTTTTAGTCTGCGTCCATTATTTGCAGTAGCTTTCTAGGAATATGTATTCAAAATTTTGGGTGCAAAGATATTTGTAGCTTTCTCTTATCTTTTTAAATTTCTGTTGCATTTATGGTCATGTCCCTTTTTCATTCCTAATATTATTGAGTTTTTCCTTCTCTGACTTTCTCCACTGATCCTGCCAAAGGCAAGAATATTGGTCATGTAAAAGAATTAACTTTTAGCTTTATTGATTTTCTCAGTTCTATTTTTTTTTTGCTTTTTAATTTATTTTTGTTCTCATATTAAATATATTTTCTTTTTAATTTTTTGGACTTATTATGTTGTTCTTTTTGCAACTAAAAGTTAGAGATTTGATTTGTTAACTTTTGGTCTTCCTTTTTCTAGATATAAGAATTCAAGAATATAAAGTTTCCTGCTATAGATGCATCCTGCAAGTTTTCTAAGTACCTTTTGTATTATTCACATGGTACTTACACCACAATTTTTAGTATAATTCTTTTATAACCCATAAATTATTTAGAAGTATACTCTACATTTCCAAATGTATGGGGTTTTAAACAATGAACCCTTTTTTTATATCAATCTTTAATTGTGATCTTTACACACTATTTTTTAAAATTTTATGGTGTATCTTTTATGATATATAATGTGATCAATGTCTAGAACTGTTTCTCATGTGCTTAGGAACTATTACATATTTGTCTGTTAGAATAATCATTCATTTTATTCTTCAGGTCCTGTCTAGTTTATAAATTTTGTCTGATTTTGGCTGCTGAGGAAATGGGAGGACTGAAGAAAGAGTACTTGGAGCTCTGATGGTGTTATATCTTCAGAAAAAAATCTGCATGGATAAGAGGAACATATGATGCACTCTCGCCTGCCCATGTCCAGTTGGTGCACAGCACATTCCACTTACTGACTGGTGTGCTGGAAGATCACAACTTTGTATTTAATTTACTTTCTTAAAATTTCCCCCAAATCCCTCACACATTCACTATTGCTGACACATTGGACCACTTGGTTTATTTCCCTGCCGTGAGTTGCCTTTTCTCCTGCTGTTCCTTCCTCTTAGGATAAAGTTCCCCAACCAACATACATGTACCAAAACTTCTTGTGTTCTTGATGAACCCTTTCAGCACTTGCTCTATTTCTCAGTTATGAATTGTCCTATTTTGCATTGCATAGTTTTTTGTGAACACATATTATTTCTCCTACTGGCTTATTAAGGACCTTGAGGTCTGGAACTTAATCTTCAGCATTTTTGTAACCCAACATTACCTAGGAAGGCCCAATATATAAATGCTAAAGGAATATGCAGATTTCCATGTTTAAATGCAGAAACATTCACGGCTGCAACTTCACTAATTAAAAATCACTTTGAAAGAGTCTGCCTGAACATCATAAATGTTCTGAGTTAAAACAAACTAATTTAACATCTGAATAAACTTCCATAAATACTACTGACATTTTTTACATTAATTGTTATGTAATTCAAGACCCAGATGTTCCAGATTTGTTGTACTAAAACAACTTGAATCAATTTGACTCAGTTCACACCCATGGCAAGTTTTGTGACAAGTCAAATCACATTTTGTCTTTAGCTGGATTTGTCTTCAGCTGGATTTGTCTTCATTTTCTCCAACATGAACTGGCTCAAGGTAGAGGCATCAAGAGAGGTTCAATGTGAGGGTCAAGAAAATAATTTTCTACCTGTCATTTTAGAAGTTTCATTTATTTTTTTAATTATGTTATGTTAGTCACCATACAGTACATCATTAGTTTTTGATGTAGTGTTCCATGATTCATTGCTTGTGTATAACACCCAGTGCTCCATGTAATACGTGTCCTCCTTAATACCTATCACTGGGTTATAACCCATCCCTCCCCTCTAAAACCCCCAGTTTGTTCCCTGGCATCCAACATCTCGCATGGCTCGTCTCCTCTAATTTCTTCCCTTTCATTTTTCCCTTCCTTCTCCTAATGTCCTCCATGCTATTCCTTATGTTTTACAAATAAGTGAAACCATATGATAATTGTCTTTCTCTGCTTGACTTATTTCACTTAGTATAATCTCCTCCAGTTCCATTCATGTTGATGCAAATATTAGGTATTCATCTTTTCTGATGGTTGAGTAATATTTCATTGTATATATGGACCACATCTTCTTATCCGTTTGTCTATTGAAGGGCATCTCAACTCCTTTGACAGTTTGGTTATTGTGGACATTGCTGCTATGAACATTGAGGTGCATGTGGTCTTTCTTTTCATTACATCTGTATCTTTGGAGTAAATATCCAGTAGTGCAATTGCTGGGTCATAGGGTAGCTCTATTTTTAATTTTTGAGGAACCTCCACACTGTTTTCCAAAGTGGCTGTACCAACGTGCATTCCCACCAACAGTGTAAGAGAATTCCCCTTTCTCTACAACTTCTCCAATATTTGTTGTCTCCTGCCTTGTCAATTTTTGCCATTCTAACTTGTGTAAGCTGATATCTAAATGTGGTTTTGATTTGAATTTCCCTGATGGCTAATTACAGTACTTGTCTTAATAGTGTTGACATGAGCATTAAGAGAGTTCATTTATGCAAAGCTTCTAGAACAATGCCTTTCTCGTATGGTAGGTATTGATTTCCTATCACGTTAGTATTGTTCTTGGAGATCCAAATACAACCATATCTTCATTTAAATGGTGAATCCATGTGTTTCTCAAATAAAACAATGTAGAAAATCTAACTTAAAAAATATATATGTCATAACTTTGGAGTGACTTGTTTAAGATTCTTGCCAATTCTGGTGGTGTCTGATGTTGACAAAATAGTTCAGAAATGTTCCTGATTGCCCTAGAAATAGAGTAGGAAACTATTCTTAGTCAAATTCAAGACAATTTCTGTGGGGGTCCCCAACTCCTAGTTGCCATTGCTGAAATGCTCTGAGATAATATTTAAGGAACTCTTGTATTTCCCAAGTGTTTTATTGTTTCTTTTTTATTATAACATGTTCATTTGATTTAATCAAAACATTTTAATTAACCATATTTTTCAACATTTTAGTCATCAATTTTGAGTTGAGCAAGTATTCCAACTCCACATCTGGTTTTGACCTTTTATGTCAAATGCTATGTTAATACTGGGATTCTAAGTGTACATTGAGATAATATGTTACTAGGTCAAACGTGGCCAAATGAGCAAACTTTTTGAAGTGTAACTTGAAGCCTTATTTGCTTATCAGCTTTAAAAATTAAGCCACTTCTAAAAACACTTACCTTGGACTCAGTGAGTTGTTGATTCGTCCCATTGGACTTACTGGTTTTTATCACCTGAAAGTGTCTTTTTCAATAATGGCTGAAATGTAGGTTTGCACTTGGATAGCATTTGTGATTATCTCAGTTCACTAAACTGCAAACCTGATTATTCTTCCAATTAAAACAGCAGTGGTTGCCTATTTCTCAGCAAGACACATGGAGCCACAACAGGGTCTTGAATGACCAAGATTTCATTTCTTTCTCAAAATATTTTATACGATTCAGTAATCAGTAAAATTGGTTCTTCTACAATGGGCCTCCTCTGTCATTAGTGAGAATTAGCAAAGTTCTATTGCCCTAAAAAAAATAATAATAAAGTGGTCTATTACTGTGAATGAACCTGCTGTGTGTGTGTGTGTGTGTGTGTGTGTGTGTGTGAACACTTCTTTTAATTTTGAGGAGGGCTTTCATGCTTTTGTGTTGTGAATTAAATAACCATTTCATGAGGTTTATCTTTGTCTGGGAAGGAAGAAAATCAATCTTTCATTAAATCTGTGAGACCAGAAATTGTGCTTACTAAAAGGACTATAGACCAGGCAGATCCAGCAGAGTGTCAAATATAGGGTGTCCAGGGAAGTATTACTCCTCACCCAATGCTCACACACGGCAACATGTACATTAATATTTTCTTTTAAGGAATTGCCATTTTTTCTTTTAAGTTTTACACAGATACACAGATGTCAATGCTCCTAAAGTAGTTTGGTGGCTTGTGGGTCTGGATATGTTGGAAGTTAAACTTGCATGCTCTGAAATGTAACACATGCAGCCTGTGCAGGGAGAAATCACACAGGCTGTAGAGTTGCTATAAAGGAACCCCTTATCATCCAAGTGAGCTATTGTTTCCTGGTGGGCTTGAACTTCCAGTATCAATTCCTCTATAATGGTGTGTGTGTGTGTGTGTGTGTGTGTGTGTGTGTGCAGGGACATGTTGTGATTGTGGATGGAGATGAAGAGGGGACCAGCAAACCAAACTGAGATGTTGGCATAGTAACAAGAGCCTCAGCCCTGGGATTAGTTCAAATTCCAGCTTTATCACTTACCCACCATACTACCTTGGACAAGTTCACTAGCTGAAACTCGGTTCCTTATGTATAAAGTGGGGATCATACTTAATCAGTTGATAGTTGGAAGGATTCTTGATAATGTATGTAGTTTATCCCATAGTAGGTGTATCAGTTAGTTTTCACTGCATAACAAACCAAACAAAACAAACAAACTCTGTGGCATAAAACAGAAGTTATTTAGTTTGCTTATGGTTCTGAAATATGGCAGTTTAGACTGGGCTCAGCTGGGCCATTCTGGTCCTGGCTGGCCCGCTCCATGCATCTCTCAACAGCTCTGCATCTGCCATTTTTCATGGTTCCTCCTTGTGTTTTCTCATCCTGTGCTAGTTAGTGGACACTTGTTCCTTTGGTGGAACCTGAGATCCAAGAGAACAGAAGTGCAGAAAGCCTTTTGAGAACTGAGCTTTAATTGGCCAGTGCTACTTCTGCCGTGTTCTATTGGCCAAAGCAAGTCACAAGGAAGGCCTGAATTCAAAGAAAAAGGAAATAAATTCTGTCTCTTAAATGATCTGTGAAGTCATATTGCAAAAGGCATAGATACAGAGAAGCCATTTACTGATGTCACCAGTGTAAAAAATATACTACAGTATGGACAGAGAGACAAATATAGAGAGACAAATCTACCTCCTGGAGTAGAGTAAGCCCCTACTGGTTTTTGTAAATAAAAATCTATGGGAACACAGCCACACCCATTTGTGGACATACTGCCTATGCTTCTTCCACTACCATAGCACAGATGAGTAGCAGCAATGCTGATGCTATAGCCTGCAAAGTCCAAGATACTTACACTTTGGTTCATTATGGAAGAAGTCTGCTCCAGAGCTTTACTTCCCCAAAACTACTGTATGCAGATTTGGTATCTCCTGAGAGCTTATTGGAAATACGAATTTCAGGTCTTCTGTTTCAGAATATGCAAAAAGGTCCATCTGGTAACACACACTGAAGTTTGAACAGTGCTGGACTAGATAGCAGTTAGGTGGTCTGGGCACAATCTGAGGAGTGTAAGGGCCCCAATGATCACCCCTGAAGAGACAGGTCCTGACCATAAGGCCCAGCAGCTATTGTTCATTGGGAGTCAGCCTGTCTGCTGTGCTGATTCTAGGACCTTTGTATTTCTTTGGCAGAGAGCATGTCCTCGGCATAGGGATACAGAAGGGAATAGAGGTTCCATAAGTGCAAAGTGGTGACAATGAGGCTATGGGATGCCCCAGGGAGACCAGCTGGTCAGGACAGGTCTCTGATTTCTGAGGAACCAGGGAGTAGTCAGGATCCTGGTCTGAATCACGGTGGCTGAAGCCAACTATAAACTGGGTGGAGTCTCAAAGAGTAAAGAGAAGCAGGCAATTCAGGAACCACCCTAGCACTGCAAACTTTGAGTGTGGCTGTCAGCTGAGACCCATAGTGCAACTGAGACTGTGCCACTGTGCCTGTGCTTGGCAGTGATGTGGAGTCCCTGCTCAGGTTGCCTCTTTGGGATTGCAGTCTTTTAAACACTCAAGAATATATGAATGACAATAAATGCATGTGAAAGGTTTCTACAAGGCTATAAATAGGCATCCATAAAACTAGAATAAAACAGAACCTTCCTTGTGGATTTCTTGTAAGTATTGAGTTAACTTATATTAAGGCTTAAAGTATTGCCTAAAACCTACAAAACACTCAAGAAATGCTGTCTGTTGTTATAATCATTTTCTTATTTTTTTTTCATCACCATCATCATCATTATCATCATCAGGACAAGAACCTGAAACTCATCAGGGTTTTAAACAACTGCTCTAGCTTCAGTCCTTGATTGCCTCTCACCTTCCTCCCATCTCTCACTTGTCTCCTCTTTGCACATCACTCTCAGGAAGACTTTCTAGTTTTACACATCAGCTTCCTCCTCCTCTGCTACTTGTGTTTTCTGGGTTCTGACAACCTTGAATTACAAATATCCTTGGCTTGCCATGCTAAACTCACATGTGGCTTCTCTTTGTCAGCTGGAAAATTCTCTTCAAGTTTCCTATCATAAAAGAGTCGGGGATTGGTCCATCTCATTCTGCACTGGCCAGAGGTGGTTAGATAGACAGCCTATGACTCCCCTTGGGTCAGTTGTCCATCCCTGGTTCAGTCAGCTATGTTTGGGTGATGGTGGGTGGCTTTCCTTGGAAAGGGGTGTCAGGGGGAGAGACACTGAGGCTTGGTCTGGGGGTTGGGGAGCAAGACCCCGAGGATGTAGATGGCAAAAACTGTTGCTTTACTGTCATGGTGAAGGTAAAAGCTAGAGATAGAATTTCCATCAGGAGGCTGGTGGAATTTCCAGCTTGGAAGAACTGTGGAAAGAAATCAGGATAAATAAGGCAAAGGAGATATAACCAATAAACACAACTCTGAAAACTAGACATTCAACACACAGTTAGGGATCTTCCCTCATATACACAGACCCTTATTGAGAACTTCATATTCAGAGTTATCAAACACCACTGAGCATTTACTATGTAGCATGTTACTTGTAATAATAAATATTAGTATTAATATTACAAAAATCAACATTTACTGGGTGTTACCATGTGCCAGGTAGTAAGATAAGGCCTTAACATGCATTTCTTACTTAGACCTCACAACAAATCTGGGTCAGATAGGGAGACCCTCAAACTGCCACACAGCCTATATGACCCAGACATCAAAAAGTCTTAGCAGATGCCAGCTAGACACAAGAGATGGGTTTAACATCAACCTTAGATATGGTTTGTATTATTATCACCATTAGTAAATGAAGAAATCAAGACACAAAAGGAAGAACACATGCTGGCAAATTATAGTGCTGGGTATTTGAACCTAAGGCATATAACTCCAGAGTTCTGATATCCTTACCTACAAAATTTAGAGCTGTGAAGAGTCATACTTATTCTTCAGTTACTTGGAATTGAAGTAATGGTACCCGCCCACCACAATATTAGTTGGATTTTGTATAGACCTATAGCTGGAGTTTTTATTTATGCAAGGACAATGGGTTTCATTTCCCAGGATAACAGGATAACAGAAATGCTAATCAATTCCTGCTTCAAGATTGGTCCAAACAATGAACTTCAGTCCAATCCTTCCAGCCTTTCCTAAGTGTTCCCACTCTGCTCCATATGCAGAATTAAAGGCATGTCTTCCTTGATATAAGCAATATTTTGTATGTACCTTTATCAAAGCATTTCCTACATTGCATTGAACTGAAGTATATGTACAATTCCGCAAGAAATGAGCTCCTAGGTGTCAAGTACTGGGGTTCTTTTGACTTGGGGTTCCAAGTTTTAATATAACATTCAGGACATAGTTGATGCTCTACACATCTTGGTGAATGGATGAAAGAATGAATGACTGATATAACAAATTTCTCATGGTAGAAATCTATGTTCTTATATCATTCAGCCACTGTGAAAAGACATTCAGATAATGTCACTAAAAGAAATACAAATATCTAATAAAATTTGCATTACATTTATTTATGATTTATGCATTATATATTATTAAATTCTATTACACCTTTAGGGAAAAATGATCAAATTTATTGACAAAGAAGATTATAAAAATCATTGATATCAAAATATGCCATGACATTGTTTTAAAATCTCTGTGAAAAACATAGCTGTTTCATTAAAAAAAATTTTTTTAAGTGTTACTTCCTCCTTCCCCTGTCCCTGCCTTTCCCATTCCCTACCCCATAACATCACGCAGCACTAAGATGCCACTTCATTTAGTTAGATTCCATTTTAGTGGATTAGTCATTTACCTAATGGAGCTGGTCTCTCTCGTACAGAAAGCAAACATATTGAAAAGTAAATACAACTGAACAGATCAAATAACTATGTCCGGTGGCTGCACCTGCCATTCAGACCACTTTCCATGGGCAATTTGAAAAATATCTGGCAAATTTCTGTATTTACCTTCTGAAGGTGAAGTAGAAAGAGTGCTGGAACAAGAGTTAGGAAATCTGGGTCACAGCCAGAGCCTTGATCTTAAGAACAGTGTGACTGTTGGTTGGTCACTTTCCTCTCTGGGTCTCATCTTCCTGGTCTTTAAATGGAGGGTTGAACCAAATTCCCTCTGAAAATCTTTCCCATCTTAAAATTCTACATTCATTCATTTAATAAATATTCGCTCAAGACCCACTCTGAGTAAGACACTCTGTAGGGCATTGCTGGAGATAAGGAGTTGCAAGACCACATGGCTTCTGCTGTGTCTCAGGGCTTGAAACTAACAGGAGCACAGATAAAATAGGATTGAAAACAAGCTTGATGAAATAAGTCAATCAGAGAAAGACAATTATCATATGATCTCTCAGATATGAGGAATTTGAAAGGCAGGGCAGGGGTTCATGGGGGAAGGAAGGGGAAAATGAAGTAAGATGGGACTGGGGAGGGAGACAAACCATAAGAGACTTTTAATCTCAGGAAACAAACTGAGGGTTGCTGGAGTGGAGGGGGCTGGGAGGTATATAGGGTGGCTGCGTGACAGACATTGGAGAGGGTATGTACTATGGTGAGTGCTGTGAATTGTGGAAGACTGATGATTCACAGACCTGTACCCTTGAAACAAATAATACCTTATATGTTAAAAAAAAAAAAAGCAAGCTTGAAATTTGAGTTGAATTCATTTGTTTTAAGGCTATCTATTAGTCTATGTTATAAATTTTCAAAGCATGGTCTTCCTTATTAATCCTACGGGTTTATACTTATTCACTCATTTAATTAAACATTTGCTGAATCCTAATTAATCTAGAAAGTTCCTCTAAGGACAATTGAAAATGAAAGCTGTAAGTGAGAGAACACTTTGCCATGATGGATGCATCTTTTTCTCTTTCTTCTCTTTCATTTGGCTCATGGCATTTAACTATTATTTCAAGTCTTAGAACATGAATCACAGATTCTCTAACTTCTTTCCTCCAATAAACCAACAAAGGAACTAATTGTTAACCTTCTCTTCCTGAGCTTTCCAAAGTCAGCACTGGAACCTGGCTCTGAGACCCACCTGCTCTGACATGGGAAAATGTGAGGACCCTGGAGATTGGATTTGTGTTTCACCTAAATTTATTTTCTTCCATTTGCAGTATGAAGCATTTCTCCAGACTTAACTTTGGTCTTAATTCTTAAAACAGTAACTCTTGTATCAATAGCTAAGTTGTGTTTTCTACACCAATATAACCATGGCAATAACTTTTTTATAGTATTAGTTTGTATAAAAAAGTTCATCCTGTGATATATTATTTTTAATATATTGCCATACTTTAGTCTGTCTAAAAAAAATGTTGTTTATGACAGTTTCCAAATTACTTCTCCTTACTGCTAAAAAAATCTTAAAAGGTCACTAAACACCAAAATTCTAATTTCCGAGAAGTCTTTTTATCCCACTAACCATCTGCAATAAAGTAAGTATCAGATGTGTACCGAAAAGATATTGCCACCCTAACATTTGGAAAGAAATATATGGCAATCAATTTCAGTTAAGTGATTAAACACCATTTTCAAGAAATAAAAAGAAATATTTCAGTAGCTACTAGGGGAAAAATATAAGAAAATCCACATGTATACAAAAACTATGTTTGTGATGATTCATTCTCCAAAAAGATTCAAAATAAAATTATATTGAATATTAAATTTTCCTGATACATTGAAAGGAAGTTTATTAATATAGATTTTACCTAAATCTAATTTTAGTGGCACTTACCTATTATGGTAATTATGATCTTCAGTATTATTATATTATAATACTCTTATTTTACTACTTGTCATTTACTGTCATTTAATCATAATTAACTCGTTGGATTTCTGTGGGAAATCACTGAGTGTCTGAATGGTAAGGAAAACCCTCCTATATAATGTATTTGAAATCATAATGGGAAAACAAAATTTTGAAAAAGGCAAGTAGTTGGCAAATGTCCCCATGCTGTACATGTTGCAATCTCTGCAAAAATGTTCACAATAACCTTTTTATAGTCATTAAAATAATTTCAATTAAATATTCAAGAAATAATGCTTTGTTTTATTCAGTGTCCTACCATTTGCATTTTTAAAATCTGCCTGAAAGGCATATTAATATTATAATTATACACTTAATGATCTATCATGCCCTTACAAGTAGAAAATGTTTCTTTTTATTAGCAAAACTTTATCCACAATAAGCTTAACAATGTACTGACAATTATTTTTAGTTACTAGATTTAATTCTATGAAAATGCTTAGGTTTGTCCCTTTTTCCCAGCTGTAAAGAACAAAGTAAAGTTACTTATGTTTTGTTAGAAAAATGATTGTTATTTATGGCAATGTCAGAAGAGAAAGAACATAAAATGAATGTTTTACATCAGCAGGAAAGATGTACTTGAGGACACTGGTTTTCAATATTAGTTGCACATTAGAATTACCTGAGAAGCTTCTAAAAATCTTGTTCCAGAGGCTACACTCATTCTAAATAAATCAGAATCTCTGGGAGGTGTGGCCCCAGCACCAGTATCTGATAAAGCTCTCAAAATGAATTCAAATGTGCAACTTAGTTGAGAACTTGGGGTTATAAGGCACACAAGAAGAAGAAAGAATCTGACCTCTGAATGCCTTCGTATATCTCATATCCAGTAGATCACATTTCTGAGGTGACCAAATAAAACATTCAGCCACCTGAACTTCCCTGGAAGGATTCTTCCAGGGAAGAGCTATGCCCTCTGAGAAGATGGAGACCAGCTCCTCCAAGTCCCTCCACCAGCTGAATGGCTTCCCCTCTGAGGTCATCTGCTTCGCATGGCTTCGTCCATGCGTAGCTTGGCTTATGCATGGATGTTTAGACAAGGGTAGTGATGGTGTCACTCCCTGTACTACAGGAGTCTTCCCATGTGTTCATTCTTAGCTCCTGAAGACCTGTTCCAACAATTGCCTATCAATTTCAAGTTTATCTCTTCCCCTAAGCAATGCCCGACGTTCATGAAGAAGAAAACAGAGGTGAAAAATACTTGAGTTAATATCAAGATAGAATTCTAACCAAAAATGGCACTGTAGACATACCATACTATACTGTAAATACCATACTATACTGTAAATAAATAACTACACCAAAATGTCCTTTCTTGTCTTGACTCCAAGGCCACATATATAGCTTATTTTTTACTTAGACACAATGTACTTTTCACTTTCTTTTCCCACTTCACTCTCAACCCCTATTGATGTCATTAATATTCTCCATTTAATCTAGAGATGTATCCAGTGTGTCAAGATACACTATCTTCAAACTAATATTCCTGCTAAATAACCAATGATAATTCCCAAATACATAAACATCTTTTTGTAAAAGGTCTTTATCTGAGCTGATTTCAAAAGCAAGTCTTATTTCATCTCTTCAAAGAACATATTTAACGGTACGCAGTAAACAGAAGCAAAGAGAAAAAGGAAAAAGACTATTATTTGTATTATCCTATATCCACCAAGTATCAGAGAAAATGTAATTAATAACTGTCTGAAATGAATAGAATTTAGGTAATCCCAGAGGATTGATATAAAGAATGTATTTTTCAAAACTTGAACTCCACCCCAACAGTATAAAAAGCATCTAACGCTATTACCTTGAGATAAGAAAAATTCATTGGAAACAGACATTAGAAAACCCACCTAGTGAAGAAATTACAAGTGGTTATTTGCTATAGAACCTTAGACAAAATTATTAAGCTCCCTGAGCTCCAGTGTTTTTACCTGTATGGTTCTGGTAATTCTTGAGGGACATAATTGCTTCACAGAAGAGCATGGCTATGGAGTCAAAAAGACGTGTCATTGAATCCACTTCTGTTAAACATTGGCTAAGCAATTACAGACAAGTTAATTAACCTTTCTGAGCTTTACATTTTTCATGTGAAAAGAGTGAAATAATCCCTTAATGTAGACAGTTATTCAAGAGATTAATAACATGTATAAAGTGTCTGTTTAAATGCCGTGAGTACTCGAAGCACTTCATAATTGATATTGATTATTATTTCTCCTAAAGTTGGAAGCTACTGCAAAGATTAGCAATTGTAAGAGCCAAAAGCTGAACAAAAATTCTTAATTTGTTCCATAAATATATATTAAGCCTTGATGCATGGAAGTCACTACAGAGAGATTAAAAAAACAAATGTATACAATATTCCTTTGTCCTCAATTAGTAATAATTTAGAACAGACATATAATGCTTAAACAAATAACTATTGGATCAAGCAGTATGTTGGCAACTAAGTACCAGCACCTGGCCAGACCAAGTGCCTTAAGACAATAGAAAACGAGATGTTTCCAGCAAGAGCAATTTAGATTCTAAAGGGAAGAAGGGGCCTTTCAATTGGACCCTGAAGCAGTTGGATGGGCCAAAAGGACATCCAGGAAGGACAAATGTGAATTAGCCAATAAATCAGCCAAAAGAATGGATAACGTTTACTTAATTTGGTCATATTTTTGACAGAACAGAAGTGATCAGCAGTAATTCAATTGCTAACCAATTATTATAAGTCATCCTAAAATTGTCAACTTAATTCCAGGTTACAGATTCTGTCAAAGTAAATCCAAAATAAATTAATATTTTAAAAGTCAAAACATGGAAGCATTCTATATAACTCTAAGAAAAGTCATTTTAGAACATTGTGGCAGAAAGATGCCATGTGACTAAGGATATCAACTCGTGTGGCAGAAAGATGCCATGTGACTAAGGATATCAACTCGCCCCGTACTAAATGAAATTGGATCATCAGTTTCTTTTGAGAGAACACAACTGGAAACTGAAGTGACTTTTACTAAAGGAAGTTTCATTGGATAAACATTTGCCATACATTAATTTACCTCTTTAGCAATTAATTCTATTTTAAGAAGGCAGGATTTAAAGGATTTGGAAGAATACCAGAATATATTCAAATGATCTTATGCCATATGACTCTGTACCATATGCGATCAAACTTAATTAAACTGATTTTTTTTAAAAAAAGATGTCATTGTTTGCCTACAGTGTGGATATAACCCTTGGAACCTAAACATTCCAAATATTGGAAATGAAGTCATAAAAGTAGTTCAACCGTGCAAAGATTTAATATCTTTTTAAAGACTTAGACCTGAGAGAAAGGGATTATCCATTCATATGGTCAGAGTAAACAACCCACTTTTGGGCCCAACAGATGGAGGCTTTGAATCTGGGAAGGAGAAAGCAGAGAAGAATAAAAATGCAGAGCTTAAACAACCATTTAAAGTATGTTTTACAAAACCTTCTTCCCTACTCAGTGTGAGCCTCCAGGCTCATCCTTACAGGTATAAGGAAACACAAAAATCCTCTAGGTCTGAAATTTCTGAGTCTATGGTATTTATTCATCAGTAGGAAGGCTTGATTTTAATATGCATAGTTAATTTTATAAAAACTACATTAAGTAAAGTTATCATATTTTGTTTTCTCTACTTGCAATAATTTATTTCAGTTCCTTTAATATTTATCTTGATAATACTATGCTTTGCAAGACACAAAATTTTTATGATCTTAACCAATTGTAAAAATAAGTATTTGATAAGAAATTTCAAGCCTGGAAATTCTTAACTTGGTCAAATGAAGGTCTCTTTCTCACTGGAACAACACCATTTTCTCAATAACAAAAACAAACAAACAGACAAAAACTATTATCAGTAGTCTCATCATGTTAATATTTTGAGTTAACATTTAATCAACTGATACTGAGAAAATGTACTAGAAATGCACATGTAACACATAAAACACAAGCTAAGATAGCTAAGTAAGTGCCTTGAGGTTTCTGCAGTTTTGCTTGAAAATTTCAATAGAGCAAAAACAAAGATTTCATTTTTTCCCTGACACCGTAAAATAATTTTGTTCCTGTCTACAATGCTATTCATTTTATGTTTCATTTTCATATTATGAAATATTTTAAAAAGATTTATTTGTTTGTTTGTTTGTTTGAGAGGCATGTGTGGGGTGGGGGGGTGGGGCAGAAGGAGAGAATCTTGACTGCTCCCTATGCAGGGAGCCTCTACAAGGGCTTGATCCCCCAACCCTGAAATCATGACCTGAGCCAAAACCAAGAGTTGGACACTTAATCGATTAAGCCACCCAGGTGCCCCTCAAAGAAATTTTATGTTATAGGCATATCATTTGTGAAGTCAGTATTTCTTACACAATTCCAAAAAGTAGCTATTCATTATTCCATTTGGGATAAAGTGTTGAAATGCTGTGAGGTTGAAACGAGAAAGCAGAAGTAATGTTCTCACCCTCCAGTTCCCATGACTACCCCCAGGCCAGTTTGCATTCCCTACACAGACCCCAATTCTTTCCTCTTTTCTCATGAGTTCTCCACACTTTAAGATTAACCTAACCCAACAATTTTCTCTCTGGGGCTCTGCGTGATAGCCCCTAGTCCAGATGGGTAAGCTTCTTGACTACTCTGTATTTACCTCTAGTGGTTGGATTTAGCTATACAGATTGGAAACGTAAAATTTATATTAAAATGATCATTTAGCCATAATGAGCTACTTAAGACCAGTTATAAAAGGAAAAAAATCGCTAATAGTTCTTAAGTGTTCCTTGTGTGCCAGGCTCGGCTCCGTCCTATTGTATGGATTATCATTCCAAACTCCTAACTGGTATACACTATTGTTATTCCCATCTTACAGATGAGAACACTGATGCTTGAGAGAAGCAATCTACCCTAAGGTCATGCTGCAAGTCATTCGCAGTGAGAGAGCCCCTCAACCCAAGTCTTCCTGACTTCATCTGTCTTCTTAATCACTGTGGTGTACTACCTTTCCTTAGGATTTTATTCTAAGCTCAAGACCTAATACTCCTTGGAGATGTAAATTCAAAATTTATAAGAAGCATTTATGAAAAGAAAGCAACTTCATTGTCTTTTTAAAACAATTAATTGGTTTTTCCTATCAAATATTTAGCCATTTTATAATGGATTTTTAGCATACACTACCCTTACTCATTTACATCTATGGATATCAACATGATGATGTTTAACATTCACAAGTCAACATCATGACCTGACATTACAGTAAGTCAACAATAAAGTACTTGAAATAGTTTGACTTATTTTTTTAATTTAAATTCAATTAATGAACTTATAGTACATCATTAGTTTCAGATGCAGTGTTTAATAATTTATCAGATGTGTTGCTGGAGGGGAGGTGGATGGGGGCATGGGGTAATTGGTTGATGAGCATTAAGGAGGACATGTGATGTGATGAGCATTGGGTGTTATGCACAACTAATAGTTTGATTTAAACTATCTGTCACAGTTTTCATAGCTAAATGATAATTCAAGTAAAGGCAAGACAATTATTCATTTAAGAATTCCTTGTAAACAAAACAGTTTTTTGTTTTTTGTGTTTTTTTAAAACATTTTATTTATTTATTTGAGAGAGAGAATGAGAGAGAGCATGAGAGGGGAGAAGGTCAGAGGGAGAGGCAGACTCCCCATGGAGCTGGGAGCTGATGCGGGACTCAATCCCGGGATTCTGGCATCATGACCTGAGCTGAAGGCAGTCACTCAACCAACTGAGCCACCCAGGCATCCCAACAAAGCAGTTTTAATTTGAAAATTAAGTTGTCTTTCTTCCAAACTTTTTTTAAGAAAGGTATTTGTATATACATATAGGTATATATATATATGCTTCTGTAATATATATATATATGCATAATACATATTACATATTATACAAAAAAGATTTTCTCATTCCTTTGAGAAACATAAAAAGGTAAGAGTAACCTTGATAATCCCAAAGATTAAGGAATTCATAAGGACTTGGTTTTTCTATTGTCTTGAGGCATTGTCTTGAGGCAATCTCTTTGGAGACAAATAGAAATGGAATGAGATTCTGGTCTGGTGCCCTCTAGCTGTGGGCCCTTACACAAATCACATGATTCCTTTGTCTCTTCTCCATCTGAAAAACTGGTTGATTGAAAGAATTAAATGTAATTATGTATGTGAAAGTTCCTTAACAATGTTTGGTACTTGTCAACTTTTAAAAATAATTAATTCCTTTTCTCTTTCTTTTAACATTTTACATACATTTATCGAACCCCTGATAGTGTTCTACTCATGGTTCATTCCTGGGAATACAAACATTGAAGGCAGAATGAAACCTCCAAAAGAGCCTGCGGTTTAATAAGAATGATCTGAAGACCAAGAAACAACACAACACAACACAACACAACACAACACAACCCGTGCTGCACAGAGGTGTGCACAGACTGGGGTGAGGACCCAGGTCAGAGTGAGGGCTTTCTGAAAGGATGGGTCTGAAGAGGGTGGTCCAAGCTTGGGAACAGTCCCAGAGACTAAGAGGGACATTTCTCACTTCGTTTCTTCACTTCACTTCTCACAACAAACCTGCAAGTTACTTATAACCCTTCCCACTTTCCAGATGATGAAATAGCAGGGCCTGGAGAATGCTTTCCAATGTTCACATGTATAAATACCAGAGAATAAATGGGGATGGCAATGCTAGACTACAATGATTCAAAGACATGGCAAAAGAGGGCAGTTGACTAAAACTAAGTAACTGGGCCAGAATGTCACTGTAAGTGAAGCAAGAGACAAAAGTCAACTCCCTTGCAGGCTGGAGTGAGTAGAGTTCTAAAGACACCAAAAGCCTTATCAGAAGTCTTTGGAGTGGTGAAAGGACAGGGAATGTCTGCAGTAGCTAAGAAAACCTCCTCACATTATCCCACATCTCTCTTTTTCCTGGTCCAACTCAATCCAGGAGAGAAGGCGGACACTCACAAGAGGCCACTGAATAAACAGAGACTAACTAGTTTCAGTACAGCTCCTATTAAATAAGAGAACAAACTCAAACACACAGGGTGGACAATACTAAGTGATGCAAATCAGTCAGCTTTATGTTATCATACTGAAAGACTAATATTACCCATTCGTTAGGAAACAAAAGCCAGAGTGAGTGAACAAACCAGTCAACCCTTAGATTTTCTTGCCTTCCAGGAAAGAGTTACATAGGTCAACATTGACTCAGCAGGGCTGGTTGCTATTTAGAAAGAGAGCCACATTACACCCACAAGGTTTTTGTTCAATTTATGACAATGTTCCCTACAGAACATCAGTCTCTGCACAGTTAAAGTCATGATCTGGTTTGAGGTAAACAAAAATTTTTTTTCCCATTTTTACAAAAATTAAATATTTCTATGTGTGTGTGTGTTTAATTTTATAAAGGACTCTAATACATTTTATTTCTAAAATGTCAGTTAAGACACTGAGATAAAAATGCAAAGAAGTTTATCAGTTCCTACAATAGAGATAGGGCTTGCCTTAAACATGGTGTGACTGGCAGTTCCAGTGATGTCACCAGGCCCTGGTTTTCCTGTCTGTTATATCTTCCGTCTTCCATGTTGGCTCCCTTCCCCTCTCATTGTTGCAAGATGGCTTAAGCGGTCCCAAACCTCATACCTCTCACCCTCACTTTCAGGAGGAAAGGCAAGTCTTTCCCTCAATACACCAGAAAATGTTCGGAGATACAACCCAGTTGGTATAGCTTTGCACTCTGCCCACCCCAGAAGAAAACAATTATTATGGACACAGGAATGCAATATGCTGATAATCCAGGGAAAGAAGAGGTGAACAATGAATACACAGTGTTCACTAAATAGAGTTCAAGTGTTCTTCAAAGGAGAAAAGGAAGAGAATAAAAGCAAATCAAACTGGTCTTCAAGAGGATATTAGGTGAAAGGGAAAACCACCATCCCTGTAGAGGCTGACTTATAGCCGACTTCAATAGCAAGCTTAATTTTAAAATGATGGGTCTTTTTTTTTTTTTTTTTCCCCACAAATGTCACTTTTTCTAATCACTTCCATCTCAGAATCCTTTACCAGATACTTCTTCTTTGCCATTCCCTTGAGTATGAGTGCACTTTCAAGACATGCCCTGGGGATTTTTTTTATCATTGTGTATATATCCTTGCATAAACCCATACACTCCCATGGCTTCAAGCACTGTTCAAATCCATATATCAAATTCGGATCCCCTCTTTGGTGCTCCCAAAGGACACCCTTTTCTGGGGCTCTTAAATTGCACTCAACTAATATTAAACACCTGCAATATGCCATTCACTACTTGATATGTTACGGTAACAGCAAAGCAAAAGCAGGATGTGGCTCCTGACCTCAAAGAGTACTCATTCTGACATGGAAGGTAGGCACTGAGTACTTGCAAATGTAATTATTGCTGTGACAAGAGAACAGGAGGGACTGGTGCTCTCTAGATCCACACAGTGAAAATGCTTGTTGGATGCCTCCACTCGGCATTCTCCAATGTCTTCATAACTGCAAATATGAATTCACATCTTCTCCCCAAATTCATGTTCTGTATTTGGTGTCACATTTAATGAAACCACCAACCACATAATCTCTCAGATTGCAAGCCTCAACTCCTGCCCTTCTCTTCTCTCACAGTTCACTAAATCTTACTAATTTTTATTTCTCTCTGTATGCTAACTCTAGTTTCAGTGAACTTGACTCCTTGAATTTGATATACTCTTTCACATGCTTCTCCTAACCCCTGGAGTCATCTTCACAATTCATTCTTCCCTTCTCACTTTCTATCTCCAAGACCTGTTGCTTGAACCCCTTAACTCACTTTACTAGAAATAGGACATTAAACTGTACAATATCATGGATAATAGTTTTCTCTATTTCCTGGCCATAAAAAAAAGAGCATTGAGAATGTGTCAGATTATTTTTTAATACAAAATCAATAAATGAATGAGTAGTAAAAGATGTCTTCCTACCATTTCCTCCACTGGATTAAAATAGTATTATTGGTAAGCACTTCACATCAGGTAAGGCCCCATCTCCACTATGAACTATGGTGATTTTATGTTTCATCAGCTTGGCGAAGCTGGAATTCCACTTCTCTGACTCTCCTTTCTATATAGTCCTGGAGAAGAGTTGGTTAAAAAGAAACTTCTGGGAGGTTTAGAAGGCAGAAGTGAGGCAGTAGCCACGACACTCTTAAAGGTCATTGTGGCTAGAGGTGGCAAAATTCAGTCGCATGGGTATCAGCAAATTCCAGTTTGTTCCCACTGCTTGATTTGCAGACCAAAAGCAAACCTAAGCCTGTCAGAAGGAACTTGGTTTCGAACTCACAGAACAGTGTTCACAGAGGCAAAAGACTTCTACACCAACCCCTTTCACACCCTTACTCCGGAAGCTGAGAGTACCGAGCTTCCAGTTTTCTTCAAGTTCCAAATAGTCCATTGGTACCTGTGTCTCATGATGAGTGATGGGTACCTCTTCTCTGGTCCTCCACTTCCCCTTTAATCCCCAGCTCTTTCCATGTTGTATAGAGTCCATGCCTGTAACACATTCCTTAATCCATAATTCATAGAGTGTTCTCTATTTTTTTAACAGATGTAAAGTATTTATTTCAACAGGTGTAAAGTATTTATTGAATATTTGCTACCAAATCCTATTAAGCACATTATTTGGCAGTAAATTGCATTCAAGTTAAAACTTCAGGCATAAACACTAATATTTACAATTCATTTAAGGAATGCTATATAGTGACACATCAGGGCATAAATTCTTTTGACTTATAGTTCTTAAAAAATGATACTAGCAAAAGTGATGTAAAATCCTCAGTGTGAGATTATTATTAAGCTACATTTTACAAAATTAAGATGTAAGATGGCAATAATCCCATAATATCCTGGATTTGATCCCTTCAAGAGAGACTGGTTATTTAGACAGTCAAACATGAAAATTTACAAGTAAAGCAGGTCAGTACTCAACCGAGAAGTGCATCTCTTAACATGTTCAACTAAGAGGCCACAGTTGGGAAGATCTGAAGTATTGAGTCAGTTTGATGAATGAGTCAGCTGGCAGTTACAAACATATTTATTGCCTTGCCATCTTTAAAAGCGGTTTTCAGAGTGTCCATGAAACTTCTGGGTTACTTTACAAATTTTTTCTTTTGGTGTTCAACTGCCCTGGAGTTCTGGTACTGATATTTCTTGAAGACATTATTCACTATATCAAGTTCTTTTATTGTGCTAATTTTATCCTTGATCATCTTCAGAAACCTTGCACTGTCAATGATCTCATGTGAGTTCTTACTAAGAATCTGTTTAGGAGCTCATGCCTTTTCATTTGGTCTTGGAATGCTGGCTTTGGGAGTCCCGTCAAATATTCTTCTATGTCATCAACTGCCATTCAAAGAAGGGACTTTGTGAATTAATGTCTACATTTTTTCCTTTAACATTTTCATAATGATGTCTTGTATGAAACCTGCATTTTCTTCCCTGATTTTTTTTTTTTTTTTTAGATTTTATTTATTTGTCAGAGAGAGAGTGCACACAGGCAGGGGAAACGGCAGGCAGAGGAAGAACCAAGCTGCCCACTGAGCAAGGAACCCGATGCTGGGATCATGACCTGGACCAAAAGCAGACACTTAACCAATTGAGCAACCCAGGTGTCCCTTCTTCCCTGTTCTGATACATGTAGTCCTTGTGCTGAGCCTGTACCCAAGGAATTTTCTTTAGTTTGCTTTATGTATATCCTACTCTAAAGAAGGCTTCTCAAAGAAATAGGAACTTGACCATGTACTGTCATTATCTCAACGAATTTTGAACATGGCCTGCACAGTATAACATCTACTAGGACTTGAGTATGAGCACTGATAATGAGAATACTTTACATTTACAGTTTGTCAGAGTCTTTTCAATGTTTTCCCATGTATCAGTTTATCTTCACAATTGCCACTAATATGTGTGCATTGCTCCCTACTGTGTACATAGCACAATACCAGACTCTCAATACTCACAATACTCAGTCTCTCTGATCTTCACAGTGTAATGAAATCAAATTTTCATATATGATGAAATAAAAAATACATTTTCTTTTTTCAAAGATACTATTTGTTTGAGAAAGAGAGAGACTGAGGGCACAAGAGAATGAGCACAAGGAGGGGGGAAGGGCAGAAGGAGAGGGAGAAGAAGCTTCCCCACTGAGCAGGAAACCCTGTGTGGAGCTCAATCGCAGGACGCCAGGATCATGACCTGAGCCAAAGGCAGATGCTTAATGAACTGAGTCACCCAGCCACCTCCCAAAATATACAGTTTCTTAATGGTAGCCATCAAAATGTTTTTTAGGACAAAAACTCTATGATTGGGGGGAGATATCTTGATAAACAGCTTGGAATAGAAGTTGGAATCCTGAAGGAGTGGATGTTAGCAGGAACCCAAGGAAAATTAAAATGGTCAAGAAAATGGGAGAAAAAGAGCATGATGGGGTAGAGCTTACATGCAGAAAGGTGGTCCAGCAAAACCTCAGTGATGTGACCATGAGAGATAAGCACTCTAAGGGACTCTCAGAAAGCTAGGAGAGGATCCTGACATTTTTATGCTTGAGCTCATTTTATTTGTATCGCAAGGAACAAAGAATTCCTACCTACCACATTATTTACATACAGATAGGGAAATTGAGGATAAAAGGAGGAGGAGCTTAAGCTCATAAAGCTGGACACAAGTTTGTCTGACTTGAGCTTCTACAATGGGTCTGAGGTCATAGGCGTATACTCCATCCCAGACATACTTGATTCCACATCCCCTCTTTGGGCTAAACCACTTGTGATCCCTTACAATGGGGAGAATGAATCTGAACCAAGGAAGAGTTAGCAAACCTGCTCCTAGTGTCAAAGAAGAGCCAAGAGCAAAGATGTCCCTGCGCATTCCACAGGGGAGCTTCCTCTGAAGTAGTGTAAGGGGTTGACAACAACGTCTGACCTTCTCTTTCCTGTTCCAAAGCTAAAGAATGGTGTGAGCTTCCCAAATGTCAGGGAACAGGAAGGAAGGTGTCTACATGTCTTAAAAATATTTCCAGAAGATAAGAAATGTAAAGGTCCTAGAGACTCTTAGAAAGAAATAGGTCATGAGCCCAGTGCCTTTTCCAGACAAATGAATGCCTAGAGAGGAGACACAGAGAAACCTCAGCCTATAGGAATAAATGAAGTATTATGTTCCCAAAGGGAGCTGCCTCTGGCTATATTTATTGCTGAGAAATCCCTTGGGAGACCCAAGGGAACCCTCTTTGGCTTGTGAACACAGCTCAGCAAGTGTCTTGCATGTCCACCATCCCTGGTTGTATAAACTTAGATGCTTGAGGAAGTAAAATACCCATAATGAGCAACAGAAGTTATCTGTGCTGGGTGCTTACTACATACCAGGCACTGTCCTGAGAACTATCAAGCCTTATCTCATTTAATTCTCACGATCCACCTATGAGGTAGGTTAACATTATCATACTGATTCTACAAATGAATACATAGAGCATGAAAAGAGTATAAAATAACTTACAGACTGTATCACCATGCCCCTGGTCATACAGAGCATGGCAAGGTGCACTAGAATGAGTTGACTTTCCCTCTCACTGAGAAGAGAGGATAATGATATCCCAGGGCTGACCTGATAGAGCGGGACATACAGGGATAAATAAGCAATGCACAACTTCCCACTGGGAAATGTGATGGGGATGGAGGGTGAGAAACATGAGGAAGAGGTCTAGGCAATGCAGGTATATGGTGGAGCTTGGGTTTCTAATTAAGGATGGCAGCATAGCCAAGTTCTACTCTCCAGGTAGCTGCTTTGGATGTGGGACCTGCATCTTCAATGAGAAGGGCATTGAAAAGATTCGTCTTTTGGCCAGTGGAATTGGCCAGACTGCCTACGTGCCAACCTTGGCTCTGCCACTTAGTAGCCTTGTGACCTTGAGCAACTTGGAAGAGGGGATCATAATAGCATCCCTTTTACAATATTGTGGAGATTAAATAAACTGTATTTGTGTTAGCAAGTATCCATTCAAGCCTGGCAGCTTGACACCAACATCCTGTCACCTGCCGCAGGCTGATTGCTCTCCGCCTCCACCCTCCCTGTCCCTCCACCGCAGACCTAACGGTCGCCAGACTCATGTATGAAAAATGATCGAAAGGTACTACCTCTGAGACTGTGTTCAATGCAATTACAATTACTCTCTCTATTCCCTGGCTGGCTCCACCACACTTTAAGACCAGCTTTAGACAAAAAGGAAGGTATGTCCAGAATCAAGACCAGAGTGAAGAAAGTGAGATGCGTAGAGCTCAACAGTGAAGGAGGTACTCACGCTCAGGACCATGCAAGTACCTATGGCATGGCTTTAAAGAGAAAACTGAATGGCTGGGATTTCAATACCTGAATTCCTGGTGGGTGTACAGTTTATATAGGAGTTATTCATTTTTTAGGTAAGTTGTATTCCTTGAAAGTTGTTAAAAGGAAAAAAAATAGCTTAAATACAGTAAGTGATCTTGCTAGTTAAAGGAATTAACTTGTGAATGCATTTGTAGAACCAAGAATCCATTTGCAAGTAATGTATTGTTTACCAGCAACTGTATTTTCCTTTGTCATGTTTAGTTACACTCTCCTTTTTAAAAGTCGCCATGTGTTATGCATGGGATATTTGTTGTCCTGATAGCAGAAGAGGTAAATTCATGTAAGGATTTCCTTGTATTTTCTTACACGCAAGAAATGCAGCCTTGAGGAAAGTAAAGTACCAAAGGGTCTCAAAGAAGTGCCATGAATTTTTCTACATTGTTGCAAATGAACTAGGTTCCAAAAAAAAAAAAAAAATCATTAAAAGATTCAACACAGTTTTGTGAACTCTACACGAATGAATCCTGCTAGAATTTTGGCTAATTGATAATTCTCAAGGAACCATTTTTTATCTTTTTAAAATTTCTTTTTTTTCTGTTTTATTAGTGTTTTCCTCAAAATACTGGGGTCTTTTTCTCCTTGAGTTTATTCTGTGGTTTTGCTTTTGTTTTTGTTTTTGTTTTTTTTAACTTCTTGAGTGGCATACTTAACTCATTAATTATTTATCTTTCTTTTGGGCATATACATTTAAGACTACAGCTTTAGTTGTATCCCTTAAGTTTTGCAGTAAGTATTTTCGTTCTCAAATTCTAAATATTTTAAACTTTCATTATATTCCATCTTTGTTTCATAGCATATTATGGGTGTTTTTAAAATTTCCAAACGTGGATTTGGAAAGAGGGATAATCTTCCTGTCCAATTATTTTTGTTTTGTGGTTGAAGAATGTGGCCTGTGAAATATTATTCCTGATATTTATTTTTCATTTGTGAACTTCTATAGATTTGTATTTTATAAATTTCCATATATCTTTAAAAAACATATTCTACAATTGTTTAGTGAAGGATTCTCTCTGTATATTCATTAGATCAGTTTAGATCATCATAGTGAGCATGGGATTGATATGCTAAAATTGTCTCTGTAAATCACAGATTTGACAGTTTCTTTCAGTTTTTGCTCTATACAGTTTTAAGGATTATTTTCTTAGGGAAATACAGATTCATGATTTATATATTCCTGGTAAATTGTTTTCTATGTAATGATACTTTTTTTTAACTAATAATTCTTTTTATCTTAAGGTCTACTTAATTTAAATTAATATTGTTATTCCAGTTATATTTTGATTTATAAATGCATGGTGTATCTTTTTCTATCCCTTTATATTAAAATTTTCTGCAAAACTAGGTCACAGGTACACCTCTTATTAAAAAATAATTGAATGGTTATTTAAAAAAATAATTGAATGTGTTACTATATTTGTAGTTTTTGCTTTTAAAGCCCAATCTAGAGATTTGGAAAAGGTAGTGACAGTGGCAATGTAGTTTTTGATCTTGTTTGAATCCCCTCCACACACACATCAAAGCAGTCCCAGCAATTAAATGGCAAAACCAAAGATCCATGTACAAAATTACAAAAGAATTAGGCAACAATGTATCCCCTAATACAAGCAAATGGAGACAAACCACCAACAACCACAAGACACATGTGGTATTAGCATCTCTGCAGGACAAAGTACAGGGAAGCAAATAGGGTTGTGTCTAATGTTAACCAGAACCCCAAAAAAACTGATAGTTATTTACTAGGAAGCACAGTGGGTCAATTTGAAACCACCAGATGAAACCAAGAATGAATTTTTCTCTCTCTAAAACCAAGTGACTGAAAGGGTTGGAGCAGCTTAACCCTTATGAACTCTCAATCCTGAAATGGGCTTCTTTTCAATAAAGAAACCATGCTGTGGAGAAACCACTAGAAGTAGAATAAAATTGAGCAATTTAAGGGAAATTAAGATTAAAAAAGAGAGGATTCAGATCCAAGTGGAAGGAAGACAGTCAGAAAATCTTAGGGAGCAAGAAGCCATATTTTTTAACGTTACATAAAAATAACAGAAGAGGGAGCTTTGTGACATAGAAAAGCTTTCCTGAATCCTGCCTCAGTCTGAAAGGTCAGGAAAACTAGTTTCATGTGAAAATGAGCAAAAGAGAAGTATCAAGGTCAAATCCCATATAAAGTCATAAGAAATGAGGCAATAAGGGGCATAACATTTCTAGAGATGATGAAAGCCAGAAAAGTATGTCCACAAACAAATCAACATGGAATTTACCGTTTCAAAATAAGTTAAAAGACATTAAGAAAATTATATAGGATATGAAAAAAATAACATGAATCAGAATTTTTCAAGCTGAGACCTAAACTAACAGAACTCAGGAAAGAATTAAAAATAAAAGAAAATATGGTTTAAGAAATTAAGAATAAAATAGAAGGAATACTGGTGGAAAAAACACACAGCAAATGAATGAATTAAAGGAAATAGAAAATGAAAAGGTGTTTTTTTTTAATCAGTAAAAATAAAGATACTAAAAAGGCTTCGTGAGAAAGTGACAAATACAAAGATGGACAAAGAAGATCTAACATACAGATACTAGGAGTCCCTGAAGAATAAAACCAGAGCAAAAGAATATAAAAAGTAGAAACATTTTTAATTTTTATAAAAAACCCTCCTCTGAAATTTTTTTAAAAAGTTTGAAACCCCATATTGAAACATCATACTGCCTACCTGACATTATTGATGTAAAATGACCAATAGCAAAGAAAAATCCTAGCAAAACCAATAAACTTTAAAGAAGAAGGGAAAAAAATCCTTTGAGCATCTAGTGAAAATGACCATGTGACTTATAAAGGAAATCTATTACATTTATACCAGACTTTTAACAGCAATATTTTATTCTAAAAGAAAATCGATAGCATCATTAAGATAGATATTTAAGGGACAGAAATATGACCAACAGTTTTCATATTCGTTGAAAATGACTTTAAAGAATACCAGACGCAGAGCAGTTGTTACCAACATGAGAGAACTAATGGAATACTCTTCCAAAAGGCCTTTCCTGGGGAATTTAGTACAGAGTAAATTTCAAACAACCTAAATGAGTGGAGACCTAAGACTAAATAAGAGCCTGAGGGAGAGACTATGGTATGGATGCTCTGACAAAGTAGATATCATAGTGCAGATCAAAATGTGATCAGAATGGCAAGAAATATGTCACATACCAAAAACCTGGAGCAAATGGATGTTTCATGATAAAACATTCAATTTGAAGTCATCAACAAGTTGGAGACGCCCCATCACCACTTCTAATTAACATCATACCAGGGCTCAAACCTGTACAAAAGTTTAAAGGCAAAAAAATATACAAATAAATAGTATTAAAAAATGTTATCATTCAGACATGATGGTCCAAGAGACAAGAAACACTATTAGAACTTATAAGGATTTTTAAAGTTCTGGATATAAGATTGATGTACAAAAAATTTATGTTTCCATATATCAACAAAAATAATCAGGGAGCTTTGTGACAATAGAAAAGCTTTTCTGAATCCTGCCTCATTCTGAAAGGTCAGATAGGTACCTTTGATAATAGCATCAAAACCTATGTGATACCTATAGATATCATAAGTCAATATGTGCAAAATTTTATTGGAAAAAATTATAAAACTTCATTTAAAGACACAGAAATTTCTTAAAATAAAAGGAAAGACACTATATTCATGGGTGGAAAGATTTAGCATTATAAATATATCAAGCTTCCTCAAATTAATCTGTTAATTTAACATAATTTTAACTCAAACCCTTCAAATTGATCCTAAAATTTGCATGAGAGATCAAACAGCCAGACAATTTCAAAAGACAAGAGGGTTGTGTTGAAGTGTCAAATCGCTATATTGTACACCTGAAAGTAATATTCTACTGAAGGTTAACCATACTGGAATCTAAATGTTTTAAAAACTTAAGAAAAAGAGACAAGATGGTGTCCTCACCCTACCAGACACCAAGATTAATTAGAAAGTTGTAATGATTAAAGTAAACCTATCAGCCCGCTGAATAGGTTAAAGGATCCAGAAACAGAAAGACATAAATGAAAATTGTAACCCTGACTCCTAATTGTTTTCGTTGATTCTCTTTTAGAGTCTGTAATCCAGTATTTTTTCAGGTCTCAGATTTCACTATTAATATAAAGACCCTGAACTGGAATCAGACAATAACAAAATGGGTTCTCCCTCCATTTGTTTTCTTATCTTGTTAGATATAAAATAATTTTATATTTTGAGATGTTCAGTTTTCATACATGGTTTGGGTTTTTTTTAGACTATCCACAAAGGTAGAGTAGAAGACTTTGGCATGGAAGGTCAGAAAATTTAATTACAATGTAGCCTTTTATCAAAGATTCATTGTGAATGACTTCACCCTTTTCTCATTTGCTGATAAAATGCAATAGTATTCACAAACATGCTTTAAAAATTCTCAGGTATTCTTCTGTCTCACAGCCAAAATTAGTAACAGTAGTAGCTGTTGGAGCCTTTATCATGATCCAGACACTGTACTGAACACTTCATATGAACTATAGGAGTTAATCCTGAACGCAACCTTGTGAGGGAAGTGCAATTATCATCCTCAATTTATGGTTGGCACATTGAGGTTAGGAGGAATTAGGTAACTTTCCCAAGGTCAAAGTCAACTGCATATTAAGTAATGGAATGGGATTATACCTGTGTCTGTTGAACAGCAGCACCTGGTCTCTTACTTACTACTCTGCAGTCTCTCCATAAAATATTGCCATTGTTCTATTCGAAATCGAACTGGTACATTTTCACCTTAACATCAGAGGAAAGGAAAATTTATATAATCTGAATAAATTAAAACCAACCAGTTACCTCTCCCAAAAAAATCTTGGTAGAACTACATCAACTTTGTTTTTTAATAAAAATTTGTAGTCGGCTGCCAAGAAATGCACAGGTGACCAGCAGGCACTTCCAAAACAAACAAAAATAAAAAATAAAACAAACAAATTTTAAAAGTGTGAGAAACTTGGAGAGTGTGCTGTGTCCTGAAACATGAGTAAACCCCTAATGCCCCATTTATGGAGTAGGTCTTGCATTGACACATGAAGAAGCTCTTTTAATTAACTGGATAGGAATTTAATATCTTCACATATGCAAGGCAAGTCGACTCGCCCAGGCAACCAGATACACCAAGCTTTGTGTATTAGTTCTGCTCTTTTGGCTTCTGAGTGAACCTTCTAAGTCATGGGCATTAAGGTTGTCTGAAGTAAATGATTATCTATTCAACTGTTCCTTGGGAAAATTAGGATATGCTAACCAGTGGCAAAGAGTACAAGGTGACCCAGCAAATTAAAAATTAATAATAATAATAATAATAATAAACCACAAGAGCCCAAACAAAAATAGCAAGGAGATTAATTTACTGACTATCAGGTGGTCCTCACTAAATGTGGGCAAAGTGATCTTCAGAGCTTTGCCAAAATATGACAAACACAATTCGGATGCCATGCAAACGTGTATCTGTTTTTGCATGGCTTTTTCAGAAACCATTTCCAAGAAGCTGAGGTGAGTTTTTCCACCTTAATATAGTGGTGGATTTGAAGGCATATCTTAAGTCTCAGCAATAGGGCCAAACTCAGCTAGTTTTCATGTCCATGTTAATAGTCTGCTGAATTCTCACCTTAACAAACTTGAGGATAGTTTTCCTAAATATAGTATATTATTTCTTCTGATATTTTCCTTCAGAAAATTTAGGAGTGTCACACTTAGGATAAACATAATACTTGCTACAAAATTTCTTAATTATATCATTTACCTCCTTAGCATTTCATTACCTCTTTATTTGATGTATCTTACCAGGGTCCATGAACTCTGTCTCTGATTATGAGAGCATATTACTCTAAGAGTAATTGTCATAATTCCTATTTATTTGTAAATTATTTCCCCATCAAAATTCATATAAGATTCCTTTATTAGGATTTTTCAAAATGTATTTATCAGAGAGAGAGTGAGCACACAGCAAGGGGAGTGGCAGGCAGAGGAAGAAGCGGGCTACTTGTCATGCAGGACTCAAGCCCAGGACCCTGGGATCATGACCTGAGCCAAAGGCAAATGCTTAACCAACTGAGCTAGCCAGGCATCCTCATATATGATTCTTCATGCAAAAATTCTGCAAAGCTTTTCTGTTTATATGTATATAAAGGAAATTAGTCTTTGAATGGAAATAAATTTAAGTACTTTTTAAGAAGGTATAACTGTACTAAATTCTGTAATTTTCAGTTTTCCCCTTATTTAACAACTATTTATTGGTTCCTTACTGTGTCAAGTTTTGAAAAGGTTAAATTGCCTACAGTCTAATTTCAGTTCAGTAAAATGAAATTGGGTGTGTGAGGTAGTACATTCTAGTCTGAAAAAAGTAGACCCGGGTGCCTGGGTGGCTCAGTGGGTTAAGCCTCTGCCTTTGGCTCATTTCGTGGTCTCAGGATCCTCGGATCAAGCCCAGCATCGGGCTCTCTGCTCAGCTTCCTCCTCTCTCTCTGCCTGCTGCTCTGCCTACTTGTGATCTCTCTCTCTCTCTCTCTGTCAAATAAATAAATAAAATCTTTTTTAAAAAGTCTTAAAAAAAGAAAGTAAACCAAACTTATAAGTGTGATTATAACCACACTGATGGGTTTGGTCTGTTTTGTTTTGTTTTTTGTTTGTTTGTTTGTTTGTTTTATTTTAAAGATTTTTATTTATTTATTTGACAGACAGAGATCACAAGCAGGCAGAGAGGCAGGCAGAGAGATAAAGAGGGGAAGCAGGCTCCCTGCTGGGCAGAGAGCCCAACGAGGGGTTTGATCCCAGGACCCTGGGATCATGACCTGAGCTGAAGGCAGAGGCTTTAACCCACTGAGCCACCCAGGCGCCCATGATCTGTTTTTTAGTAATAGAATTATCCATGGTTTCACTTTTCTTCTTATATTTTTTCTGCATATCCAATTTTATAAAACAAACACATATGCATGTATAAAAGGGGAGCGAAAAGGAATATTATCTTGAGAATACCTTCTATTCAAGGTGCACTAAGCAGGTGGCCAAGCTGAACAGCCACCCACAAGAAAAAAAATTTATTTAATTTATAATAGCTCTCTATTTTAAACTTTTTAATGGTCTCTTCACTGCTGGCCTGCCATGATGTCATCTTTTCTATCTGGACAGGGAGACACACCCAGAGCCATAAATGCTCCAAGAAGATATTGACCTTTGACAGCCTGGTCATGTGTTCCCCGCGAGGCTCTGTGTTCCTCCTGCTCCACACACTTTCAGCCTTCTCACCCGGCTTGCATCTGAGACCATAAGGCTAACACTGACGTGCCCTTGCATACTTATTGATGACCCCAGGACCTCCCATGTCGTCTGACTCTCACCCTTATACATCTCTGTACATCCCCTAATCTGATTCAATCTTCTTCATGACTCCAGACCCTTCCCCTGCAGCCTGGGAAAGACTGGTCAGCCGCCAAATGCCCCATATTGGCAACTTCTTCTCTGAACATCCTCCTCATTTTTGCTCTTTAACTGAAACCTGACTGTCCCCTGGAGCCATTCCTTATTAGGAATTAGGAATAGGGGCTATTTTTCATCCTCTACACCAGGCTTGGGGATGCGTTACCTGTCCTCTATGTTTCTCACTGTGGCTTGTGAAACACCGTCTGCCCAACCCCCCACCCCTTCCCCCAAAAAACTGAGTTCTGGTGGAGTTCATGCCATCAGCACATACCTTGCCTTGGAATATATTTACTTAATGCTCTGCATTGTTAGCTTCAAACCTGAGAGAGTGACGATACTTGTAGAACCCATTCCTGGAGTAAACACGCACTTGAAGCTTCGCCTGGTTTTAGGTCATAGAGACGGGGCAGAGGTGAAACAGTAGAATGAATTTTGTCACTGTACCACTGATCTAAAATGAAATAAATCATTGTCACAGATACTGCTGAGATGGTTAGAAGAGGAAGGGGTTTAATTCAGAGTGGACTACCCCATTGACTGCCCTGTCCCAGAGGAGTAAGAAAGGAAATGAACTATCACCATCTAATAAGCACAAGCCCCAATGAGACAAAGAGAGGCCCCTATGGACCCTGGCACCCGCAGTCCCCAGCACAGTCCTAGCACACAGTAGACCCTCTACACATTCTTATTAGCTCACTGAATAGTGGGTTTCAGTGCCACTCTACATAATTTGAACTAGTTTAAGCCTATAAATTCCTGAAGTCTGACATATCCCATCCAACAATCCACAACTTTGCAGGTTATTCTATCTTTTTCTTCCAGTAGTTTACTTAAAGACTGGAATTTGTAGGACCTGTCCCAAAAAAGAATAGAAAACAGATGGACTAAAAAATGATTGTTTATTTATAAATTAAAATTAAAATTAAAGTCTAAAGCTGGAGCCATAGCACACTCTGATCATATGCTGCTTTCATTTGATGAAATGATTATTTTCATCTCTGATGGTTTCTCCTCCTCTCTTTTATTGACCTGGCTACCTAGGCAAATGGGCCTAAGCAACATCACTGCTCGTTCTGTGCAAAACTTGCTTTCCTTCAGCAGATACTTATCCAGGGACTTCTATGGGGTCAGGGGCTATGCCAGGTATCAGGGATGCCACAACAAACAAGACTGATTATGTCCCTGACCTGTTTGCATTTTACCAAAGTGGCAGACAAGTGCTTTCCATATTTTGAAACTAAAATGGTAAATATTGTTTTAATAGTAATTTAAAATTAACAAAGAGACTGAGGTTTTACATCCAGTATCCTTTTGATGCTCAAAAAAGCCCCATGGGGTCAGACAGGGGACTGGTTTTACTGATGTCATTTTACAGATGACAAAGTCAAGGCATTGAACATAAGGACAGTAGGGTACGCAGAAACTGAGATACACTTTGGGTAGAAGACATGGCCAATGGGAAAGGGAAAAGACAAGAGTTAGCATCTCTTGGAGAAAATACAGTCCATGCACACTGTCCACTAACACCCTTTGAAATTTCTTGGACAGGTTTGTGTGTTGGTGGGTTGTTTTGACTTTCACAGAACACATGCCACTGTTACAATTCTATCTACCTCCATGCCTGAACATCTTGTCTTGGAAGATCTGTTGACCAAGGCTACTTTTGATCATCTTAGACAGATATCCTCTCACTGACATTTAGTGGGAAGACTCCTCTTGGGATGTCACCTATCAGCCTTACAAGCTGAGGACATGATGTTTGTCCAGACAAATTAGCCAACATCATCTGTGGTGGAGTTTGCACTCTTAGAGGACAGGCACTGTGTCTTCCTTCGATTACCTCCCACAAAAAGCTCCTAAAGGCACCAGACAAGTGTATTATTGAAGAGATTTTTTTAAGATCAAATCACCATAATTCAATACAAAAGTATATTTTTATTTGGAAATGATACCAAAGCTCTGAAAACTAGATATCCAAAATAGAAAGAAGAAATCTCATAAAACAAAATCCGCAGGATGGGATGTATTTATGTCTACATCCTTTATGTTATAAGGCAAATGGCCTAGCCCTGGCCAATCCAGCTGACTGCTATTACTGAGGGGAACGTGCACGTACTGTTTTACCAGAGAAGTCCGGGATGGGAGGTTTCTATTAGATTAGCTAGTCTGAGCAGCCCCTTTTGCAAAGTTCTTTTTCTCTATTGTTAAAGTAGCTGTGTTTGTGTTCCTCTATGGTCTTTAAATTCTAAGGAAAATTTTTAAATTATAAAAAGCAAATCAAGGGAATGTCAGCTTGGTCAAGATAAGCATGCACAAAAGTGGGGGCTATGTCTTCCATTTCTTTATAGATTTGGGGTGTAAAAAACATTAGTCAGATGGAACCCAGGTTAGTCTCGAATGTTTCTTGCTTAATTTGACTGTTCAAACTTTTTAATTTCATTCTTTTCCGTTCTACATCTTTTAAAAAAAAAGTAGAGTATTTTTAGATTAAAGAAATAACATATTTTGTGAGCAGGTGGGGAGCTAGAAAATTCCAGTCACCAGGTGTCACACTATCAAACAGCACACCAGGTGTAAAAAGTGGAAAAATAACCTTCTAGTGTATCTGGGGAAAATTCCAAGAAAGGCCACACAGTAATTATCCTAACCCCTGGCAGCCATTTTACTTTGCAACTTAACTACAAAGAAAATATGACTATTAAAAAGGTATATGCTAATTAGGAATGCTTTCTAATCCAAATCCAAGGAGAAGCATACAAAGAACAGAGTAGAAGAAGCACAGGGTGCCTGTTCTCAGTGTTACCAGCTTTTTCTCACGCTATTACCAGTGGCAGTGTCCACCCATCATTCACTCACCTGTGGAAATCCTGTATATCCTTCCTGTCTCAGATAGGATGCCGTCACTCTGGAAACTTCCTCTGGTTCCAGTCAATTCAGCAACACTGTTCCAGGTAGTGAGGAGCCAGCAGCAATGAAAATAGACATTGGCCTCATATTGCTGAGCATCTAATGGAAAGAGAGACGCCCTACAGTCAACAAGCATGCATTGAGCACCTACAGTGGACCTGGCACTATTCCAGTAACACATATTAACGTGGTAGATATCAGAGCCTAGGACTGAGAGGGAAAAAAAAGTAGCTGTAGTGCGTGTGTGTGTGTGTGTGTGTGTATGTTTGTCTCTATGTGTGTGAGAGAGTTTATGAAAGTTATAAGCAATGTCACAATTATTCATAAATGGGAGTAACACCATTAAAAATAATAAATAACCTTTTAGTCATAATTTTCAGTTTATAAAGCACTTTCACATCAGGATCGGATTTGATGCTCAAGCAAGCCCCTCTGGATGGGAAGGACAGCTAGCCTCAGTGGCTTCTTTTTATAGGTGACAAAGCAAAGAGTAAGTCAGTGGCATATACTTACAAACACATGAACTGGGAGGGTACAGCAAATTCAGCAAGGAGCTGCCCCCAGAGAGAGGGAGGAAAGACCAGTTCTGGGGTGGGAAAAAGGAACCAAGGTGACTTCAAGTTTGTGAGCAACATTCTATTTCTTTTATTTAAATAAGATTTAAGTGGAGGGGGCAAAAAGTGAACATCAGTTAATTCCCTGTGATGAGTAAGCATTTCCTCCATGTGACACAGTCCTTCTACATTTTGAAAAACATCTTTCCAAAATATCAAAGAAATAAAAAGCTATGACCGAAAAGGAATTAATAGCATTTTAAAAATGCTTATACTTGCCTCCGTGTTTTCACCATATATTGAAAACATTAAATGTCCTCCAGAAGTGGAGGTCCTAGCCTGCAATTAGTACCAGCAATTAACATCTAAGAAGCTGTCCTTTCTTTTTTTTTTCCTTTTCCATTGCCTTTCCTTTGCTCTTGTCCTCTTTTCTTTTCCCCTACCTTCAGCAATTACATGATTCTGATTTTATATAACCATTAGAATAAGTTGTTTACAGGTCTTTGTCTATTCACCTAGGGGAACTTCCTGAGGGCAAAACCCCATCTCAGGCACCCTCCTATATGCAGGGCCTGGCACCATGCCTCCTTAATAGGAGTGTAATAAATGTTTGTCGCAAAATACACACAACACAAATGGGAACTTAATTCTAAATGGTATTAACAAAGCCTGTTTCATTTTTTTTTTTTCCTCTTAGTGGCCTGCTCTTTCATTAGGATTCAGGAATAAAAAAGGGGAAGAGTGATTAAAACACACACACCATCACCATCACCACCACCACCACCACCACCACTCAGGATCAAGGTCACCATGTCTTTTAAGTGTGGCTGTCTGATTTACAAGTCCTCCTAAACTTGTAAGCAAGATTTGGTTGCATTATACTTGGAGAAAAATGAAGACTTAGTATTGATTTTCCCCCCCATATCCAAAGAGAGTGCAGGTGTTTAAGCATTTATGAAATTGATTGACTCCCCTCCAGCAACCAATTGATAATAAGTTTAAGCTTCAGAGTGAGGTTGTAAAAGGTTTGATTATATTAACAATACTAATAGTCATGGGTTCATAAATCTTAAGAGAAAGGATGCATATGTCACATAAAATGCATGAAAAAGTTGTTCTTTTATCATGGATAACTCACTATTGTGTGGAGACCTAGTTGATCAGCTATTCCATTATTTGAATAAGTATCTGATGTCTTGTTTTCTTTCAAGAAGGCAGGTGCAGGATGAAGCAGGAAGCCTGCCAAGAAAGATGATAAATTACCATTTGGTGCCTGCGACCAGAGCCCTATGATTGCAGGCTGCCAGGAATTAAGAGGGAAAGTAACCAGAAACTAGGAGGGAAATGACTTCTGACTACAACTTCAGAGGTGTTTACTTTTTGTCTTCATTATCTTTGTGGTATTTCAAGGGTCACTGTTAGTTTTGTAACCTGCAAAATGAAGTACTGTTTTAAAACAATTATGCACTACCTCAAAATATGATGTTATACACCTGCCAAAGTCAAATAAAAAATCAGAGTTGAGTAAGAACTGGTCAGTGAAAGCAAATAAATGTCCAGAGTAGACAAATGACAAGGTAAAGCAAAGGTGAAGTGTGGCTGGAGCTTCATTTGAGAGGAAACACCTGGGCTGAACTCTGGGGAAGCACTCTGGTCTGGCTGCCCAAGCCAACCGCATTGAATAGGGCCATACTCATTTTGTGTTTCATTCTCCAAAACTCAGAAGAAAAGAATAGCAATAGTAGCAATCGTAGTCATGGTTTTGTGAATCAGTCTGTTATTTAACATCTGTCTGCCCACAGGTTATCCTATGCCAAGTTTATACATCAGCTTTTATTATTCATGCAATGACTATTGGAATCACCACTGGCCATGGATGTTGTTAATTTATTAAATTCAACAAGAATTGATGGAGCACCCAAAAAGTGCCTGGCACTCAGCTGGGTGTTGGAGAAAGACAGAAGACCCAGACTGTCCCCTGAATACTTAGTCTGGTGGGGGAAAGAAAAATTCAATGCAGAATGCTTAGCATGGTGGTAATAGTACAAGGAGTGCTCTGGGAGAGCATGGAAGTTGTACCTTGGGAGCCAGGTGGGCTCAGGAAGGGTTCCTAAGAATGGTGACGTTCAGATATCTCCTGGCCAAGGGTGGAGGAAGGGAAGTCCTCTACGCACAAAGGAAAGAATGGGCCAGATATATAAATATGAATAGCATAACCCTTTTTGGCATCTCGGCTTTATGTCTGGATCTCAGGATGAAAGTGCGGATGGTCAGATATGAATGAGAGGTTCTCAGGGTTTAACAGCAAAGGATTCTGGATTTCAGTGTGAGGATTTTGGGAACTGATGCTGAAATTAATGAGAAGTCCCTAAAGGATCTGATTAGAGGAACCATGTGATCCATAAATATTTGGCAACAAATATTTATAATACAACATGGCAGGCACTCTGATAGAAACATGATTTAGGGTACTATGAAGATACAGAAAAGCAGCTCTTACTAGGGGATGGAGAGAAGGAAGTGAAAAAGTCACACTTACGATGGGTTTCAGAATATCCATAGGAGTACACCAGACACAAGGAATGGAAAGCATTTCTACTAGATTGGGCAGGGCAGGGTGGAGGGAGGGGAGAGACACTGAGAGAGAGGACAGAGGGAAGGAAGGAAGGGAGAAGGGAAGGAAGGAGAAAAGAAAAAAGTTCTACAGAGCTATGAAAAACTAAAGAAACCTCAGATTGGATTTTAATTATTTGTTTCCTGTTTTCAATTTTACATTTAGATCAGAAACATGAAAAGAAAATCGCAATCATGTCAGATTGATACATAAAAGGAGTGAAAAACTGACACCTCTTGCTATTCTTTAATTACAGCAATAGCTAAGTGAGATAATTTTGACAGTTTCCTAGAGTAGGGTAGGAAAGAATGATGAAATAAAGGACAAAAGCAAGAACCTGGAAATGTGAATTGTGTTCTTTTCTCTGATAGGGACAAAGCAGTAATTCTGGAACTGTTTGGGTTTTTTTTGTTTTTTTTTTTTGTTTGTTTGTTTGTTTTGTTTTGTTTTTTCTCAGCTCTAAAATAGCCAAAGGGCACCGTGCTGTGTGTCACAAAGAGCTGTGCAATTTTTGCAAGCCACTGTGGCCTCCTCTGTAGACAGGGACAGGGGCTTGAAGGTGTCCTGTTTACACTCTAAGTTGGAAATCACTTGTTACCAGATTGAGTACAAGAGCTTAACCACAACAACTAGACAAGCCACTTCGAAATAGTTGTGCTTGGGAAGATACAATGTTCAGATGCGATTTTCAGAGAGAGGTGAGATTAAATCCACTCTGCATGCCTGTCTGTGACTGTGTCAAACAGTGGCTCTAGAGAGGGGCTTTGAGTCAGAGGGAGAGCAGGAAGGTGCGTCGCAGAGGAGCAAAACTCCATTTGCTGTGATCCTGGGTCTGCCTCCGTGCCACTCGTGTGAATCAGCAAGACACTCTTTTTGAGCCTTAGTTTACTTATCTGTAAAATGGAGACAATGAGGCCTTTTTTTTTTTTTTTTAATGGAAAGATAAACAAGACAGTATACAGCGAATGCTCAGAACTATGACTAGCGCTTCAAGACTGTGGGGTAAATGCAAACTCGGGGTGGGTGACAGGAAGCCTGGATTGTTAAAACCGGAATGAGTAAGAACAGGGACACCAGCCATTGGAGGAGTCAATCATCATGTTGAGAGCCTTGGGTCATTATTTCAAAAACAAACACAAACCCTAATGTGGCCACATTGCTATGACTAACGGCCCCCTCACAACAGAAGTTTGGCTCCATCACCAGCTCTGTAATGCTGGGCACATCCCTGAACTCTCCCAGCATATTTTCTCATCTATGAAATGAAAAGTACGGATTCTCTAATTTCATGAGTGTACATCTGTCAAGTTTATTAATACACAAGACCCAAGTGATGAAAGACCCAAGAGGTGAGATTAGAGAGGTGGTGTAAATGAGCATGACTAAATGAAGCATGACGTTAGATGGCGTCATGGAAGAACCTCGAGTGGGCAGAGGAACACACTGTCCTAAGCCATCATGATGACCGTGACTATGTTATTTCTAGTTCTTTAGCATTGACTCAACAGTGTTGACCTTAAAGAGACAGTTAGGCAATCTGCTGAGTTGATAAGAGAATGACAAAAACACTGAGTGCCTACTGTGTGCCAAGCACTGTATGAAATCACTGCACACTCACCACGAAATGATGGGCCGAGGATGATGGCAATTTCACACCTTGATCAAGGGCACACAGCTCAGCAGTGATGGCACCAGGATCTCCTCCAAGGCCTAGGCCCCCAGTCATTAAGTCAAAATACCCTTCATGGGAAACTGGTTTGAAAACTGGATTTAATTTCCTACTTTTCCAATAAAGAGCACCCTTGATTTCTAACCTATGACCTCCGACACCTGCCACAGGGATGGCAGTGGTTTCTTTTTCCTGCAGAATGTAAGCTTTATAGAAAGTAATGTAAGATCAAAACAAGATAGAGCTGTAGACTTTAAATCATTGAAAGTCTCTTTAGAGAGAATTTAGAGACTGGTCCATCAGAACCCTTCCTCTCACCCAGGAGAAAACAGGCCCGGGTAGGTGGGCCATACTGCTGGCTAGAGGCCACGGCAGGACCTCTCGGGCCTCCTGACTCGTGTGTGACCTACTTTTCTCTGTCTCTTGACTGTCATCCAAGCATGCTTTCTGCTCAGTACTTGGTCAGGCTCTCTGCTTCCAATAAATCGTAAGTTCATTATCTTCGCACATGAAGTCTAGTTTGCTCATTTGTTCCAGCTTATTTTTATATTACCTTTTAAGCAAGTGTGTACCCTGTTAGACACTAATAGAGGAGTATTTTTAATACAGGTTGTTTTCCTCCTTAAATCTCAACACCTGCTGATGTTTCGCTGTCAGGATATTAGTCACTCTTTCTGTGCTGGTGTGACTCAGTATCAGACCATCTGGATGCTCAAACTCACGTTTCCAGCCTGGATCCACCAGCGACCCATGAGGTGAAGGCTTTGGCCAGGGTTCAGCTTGATAAGGAAAAGAGCATGGCCTTCTTTTTCCACTAGGGTCACTAAGGTTAAAAAAAAAAAAAAAAAGTTAATAACGAAAGAATGTGTTGCATGTACATAATTAATTTCTAATTGAAATGATACATAACATGTTGGTGGCCATAATGATTTTTTTTAATAATTATTTTAAAAATGAACACATCATTAAATAGTGTCCTTCCCCCACTGCTGTAAAGGCAAGCAGGCCACTCTTACTGCAAGAGGACACTCCCTGGCTCCGTCATTTTAGCTCCGCCTCCTCCGTCACCTTGAGCACCTCATTGAACTCTCCTGGCACATTTTCTCATTGAGGAAATGAAAGGTCTGGGCCATTTAATTCCTAATCCCATGCTGAAAATCTGTCAAGTTTATTAAAATGCAGGATGCAATGTCTAAAAGTCGAAGGAGTAATAAGGAGATGGTATGGGAATAGGACAAGCAATCTAAGAAATCAGAAAAGGCGAAAGGAAAAAGAGGAGAACGGGGAGGAGGGAAAGGCAGGAGGGAGGGGCAGGAAGGGGAAGAGGAGAACCCCCAGCCTCTTGCCAGATTACTGAATAGGTCTGAGGCAGCATTGACATATTTGCAGTTTCAAAATAACACACTTACGGAATGTCTCCAGATACTGGCTCTTTTAACTAGGAAGTTCAAGTCCAAGAAGGGAAAACAGAATTGTAGGTATTCAATGTGCTGTCCAGGGTCCAGAAAAGTGCTCCCAAGAGCGTTCCTATGCCCACCCCTGCTTCCACATTTTCTCTCCTTTCTGGGTTCACAAGAGGGTATTAAGAAGGACATAGTCAGGGACAGAAATCATTCTCCATGCTTTACTATGCATTCATTTAAGCCTCGCAAGAACCCAAGGATGTAGGTACTGTTTAATAATTCTGTTTTACAGATTGGGAATTTGAGACACAGAAAGGTTAAGTAGTATATCCAAGGCCACACAGCTGTCAGGTGCAAAGCAGAATTCAAGCTCAGTTCAGCTGCAATGTCTGTGCTCCAAATGTCTCCTTGGCTGTCTGGAGTCAGATATTCCTATGTCTCCACGTATGAGATGGCTGACCTTGGGTACATCTTTAAAACAACCAAGCCATTGGGAATGTACTAAATGACACTGAATTATACACTTTACAAATGGTAAAAATAATAAATTTCATACTGTATGTATTTATCACAATAAAAAAGGTGTTAATTCTCTTTCAAAAAAATGAAAAAAAGTAAATAAACCAAGCCTCATCTTTAATTTGAGAACCATAAAACCCGTTTCTCTGGGTTACTGTGGTTATTAAGTATGTATGATACTCAGTATAAATGAAAGGCTTAATTTTTTTTCTCTTTCCCTTGGAAGTCTCAAGTTAGGTCTCTCCATTTTGCAGCCTACAGAGCTGTAACGCTTCTTATGGGTAATCCCTTGTTCATTCTCCTTTTTCATTGTGGCTGATTTGGGAACCTGATTTATCATACATTGATTCATCTGGGCATAGAAATAGGTACTTATTTTTCCTGGGGTTTGTGAGTGTGTGTGTGTGTGTGTGTGTGTTTGTGCCTGCACGTACACACTGTGGGAAACCATATTTTCATATGTACTGAATAAATGGATTCTTCTCAAATTTTAGCATTTGCTGCCTGAAAAAAAAAAAAAACCCAGAAATACTGTTTTTTCAAATTTAATAAGCAGAAGTTTCCAGCTGTTATTCTTTCAATCTAGCCAAATACTCCACTCAATTTGGAATTAGCTTCCTTTAGTTTCCAGAGTCCTGACTGATATGCCAGAATTGAACTCTCTTTCTTCCTGATATCTTAACTACTTGGTGCTATCCACATTTAGAACATTTTAGAGTTTTCTTTTGCGACAATAGAGATAAATTTTGGAGGAAAAAAATCATTCTTTTTCATCATCTATGGTTTATTTAGAAGACTTAAAGTAAATGCCTTACCTAAGTTCAGTTGAATTTTAATCCTTAAACACCAACTCTGTATTTTTTTTAAAGATTTTATTTACTTATTTGATAGACAGAGATCACAAGGAGGCAGAGAGGAAGGCAGAGAGAGAGAAGGGGAAAGTAGGCTCCCTGCAGAGCAGAAAGCCCAATGTAGGGCTCGATCCCAGGACCCTGGGATCACGACCCGAGCCAAAGGCAGAGGCTTTAACCCATTGAGCCACCCAGGTGCCCCCCAACTCTGTATTTTTATTGGCATATCCTATATCTCCATTTTCCTATGGCTGACCCCTTGAAAAGAAAAACCTTATTTCTGGGGATAATTCATCTACAAGCATTAGGGATAATAATTTTATTGAAAATAATTTTTTGTGAAAATTGAAAATAATTTAATTAACAAAGAAAAAAATTGATAGAATTAGGAAAAAAGGATATAATAGTTACCTTTCATGCCATAAATGAATATTGTGAATAACCATACATCAATAATTTTTAAACCTATATTAAACACATCAGCTTTTGGGAAAAAATGTAAAAAAGCCAATATTGACACAAGAAGAAACAGAAACCTTGAATGAACCATCTATTAAAAACAATGAAATTATATGCAGAAGGTCTTTTCTCTTCCTTCCAAAATAAAGCCCTAGCTCAGATAACTTTATGCCAAACTTTATTTTTTTATTGAAGTATAGTTGACACACAATATTATATTAGTTTTAGGTGTACAACATATAATTTGATTATTATATACATTACAAAATGCTTATTATGGTAAGTGTAGTCACCATCTGTCACCAGACAACATTATTACAATATTATCGATTATATTCCTTGTGCTGTACTTTTCATCCCTGTGACTTATTTATTTTATAACTGGAAGTTTATACCTCTCATTTCCCTCTTAAACTTTAAAAGAACCAGTAATCTTGATCTCAGATAAATTCTTCTAGAGCACAGGAAAATAAGGAAAGCAGCCCAATTCATTTTATGAGGCTATGAGTTATACCAAAACACAGTAAGGATATATAAGGGAAAAAAAAAAAAAACTTACAAAGTCAGTTCATAGAATGGACCCCAAAATCCCAAATAATATATTGGCTAGATAAGCCCAATCCAATATTTTAAAACGTATCATAGTCAAGTAGCACATTTTTTCCCAAAAAGCAAAATGGATCTTTTTTTTTTTTAAGATTTTTAAATTTTATTTATTTGACAGACAGAGATCACAAGTAGGCAGAGAGGCAGGCAGAGAGAGAGGAGGAAGCAGGCTCCCTGCCGAGCAGAGAGCCCAATGCAGGGCTCAATCCCAGGACCCTGGGATCATGACCTGAGCCAAAGACAGAGGCTTTAACCCACTGAGCCCCCCAGGCACCCCAAAATAGATATTTTTTAAATACCGTTTAATTCATGTTAATGAACTGAAGGGGAAATTACATGTTCACCTCAACAGATACTGGAAAAACTTTAATGACTATCAATATCAACATCAATTTTTTTTAAAAAATTAAAACAACAAATAGGAAAGAACTTCTGTAGCCTGGAAAGAAGCTACTTACCTACCAAAGACATAAAGCAAGAATTACACGTAATTTAAAAAAATGTTTTTCACTCCTTTCCTTTAATGTTAGAAAAAGAAAGTATGACTTCTCTTTTCATTGTTATTACTCATAGCATTTGTGGAAGATCATAATACCCTTTCTAATTATTCCCTGTCTTCTCTACCAGGCTCATTTCTAGTGAGCTGTATCCTGGGATCCCTCCCTTAGCAGAGTGGACTTCCTACTCCATTGTCACCAAGTTTGGCCAGGCCACATCCAACAAGAAGCTTGAAGAGTTACTTCAGCCATTGCTCCTTTCCTTTTTCCAGTAGAAGTCTCTTCCTTTCTCTCTCTCTCTCTCTCTCTCTTTCTCTTTTTTAAAGATTTTATTTACCTAATTGAGAGAGAAAGAGCACGAACAGGGCAGAGGCAGAAGGAGAAGCAGACTCCCTGTCGAGCAGGGAGCCTGATGTGGGGCTTGATCCCAGGACCTCAAGATCATGACCTGAGCCAAAGGCAGATGCTTAACTGAGTCACCCAGGAGCCCCTAGAAGGCTATTTCTGATAGGAGCTGCTTCTTCCACTTGAGTCACTAAAGAAGGGAGACAGTTGCAGCCAACTACAACCAACTTGCTACTGATGGGTAAATATGATCAAGAAATCAAACTTGGGATGCCTGGGTGGCTCAGTGGGTTAAAGCCTCTGCCTTTGGCTCAGGTCATGATCCCAGGATCCTGGGATCGAGCCCCTCATCCGGCTCTCTGCTCAGCAGGGACCCTGCTTCCCCCTCTCTCTCTGCCTGCCTCTCTGCCTACTTGTGATCTCTGTCTGTCAAATAAATAAATAAAATCTTAAATAAATAAATAAATAAGAAATCAATCTTGATTTTATAAATCTCAAGATATGGGAATGTTTCTTATCATATCATAACTTAATTAAAGCTGACCAATACAGTCCTAAAGGAGTGTTTCAACATGAAACATCTTCTAAATTAGATATAAGGAGTGAAAGAGAAAAGACAAAATTTTCATAACGATTTACAATAAAACCCAAGAAATGCAAAAAAACTATTAGAATAATAACGTTCAAGGAGGTTCCTGAATACAAAATTCAGCCAAAGCATCAATAACTTAAATCAGCAAAAACTTGCAAACAATACTCATCTCTCAAAGCAATGGACCCTAATTCCTTATCTCTTATGTTTGGGCTGCCCATAGTGACTTCCTTCCAAAGAGGACCATAAAAAGGGAATAAAAAGAATGACTTTACAGGAGAGGAACCCAACAACTACCACCTCAGCTGAGTGATCAAGGTTAACATCAAGACTAAGTCATGTTGGGACTTCTATTATCTTCTTCATAAAACCCACAACCCCAGCCTAATCATAAGGCAAACATCAGTCAAATCCTAATTGAGGGAAGTTCTGTGAATTGCCTAACCAGTTTGTCAAAGTCATCAAAAATAAAGAGAGTCTAATAAGTTGTCACAGCCAACAGGAACCCTAAGGAGGAATCACAACTAAATGTAGTTGGTATCCTGGAGAGAATCCTGGAAGAGAAAAATGGCTCTGGGTAAAAATTAAGGGGATCTGGATAAATGCAGACTTTAGCTAATAATGATACATTAATTTCAGTGTATTAGTTGTATGAAATACACCAGACTAATGTAAGATGCCAATGATAGGAAAAACTGGGTGTTCTGTACTATCTTCTTAACTTTTCTGGAAATCCATAACTATTCTAAAACAAAAAGTTTATTTTTTAAATGCTAATAGCAATAACCAACTAGCAAATGTAATAGGAAATAAAATACCACTTGCAACAGCAACAAACTGTAATCTGAGACAGACGTTTTCCAATTTTTAAATTTTAGGACCCATTTACACACTGGGAAGTTACTGCAGACCCTAACACTAACAATGATAAATTTAAATTAAATATTAAGAATTATAATAAAGTTATTACATATAACATGAGTAATATTATTAAATGAAAAATAGCTGTGTTTCCAAAAAATTAGTAAGAATGGCATTGGAATTTTTGGAAATCTCTAACATTTGGCTAATTGTCAAATCTGCTTCTGTCTATTATATCACATGTCATTTAGCTTCTGGAAAATGAGACTAAAAAATAAATAACTTCTTAATATAATTCTGAAAATTATTTTGATCTTGCAGGCTCCTTGAGAGGGTATCAGGGATCCCTAGGAGCTTCTGGACCACACTTGAGTACCACTGATAAATAAACACATCTGACCCTGAACAGGACAATTTTTAACTCTATTAAGGGATACAACAAAGACCTGAATAAATTGGAAAATAAATTTTTATGGATAGGTTGACAACATTTTTTAAAGTAAATTTCTTTCTCAAAATTGCTCAATGTACCAAAAAAAAATTGCAATCAAAATTCCAGCAAGATTTTTTTTTCTTGGGCAGAGGTGGTGAGAGAATTTAACAAATCATTCAAAAATTAAAATGTTAAAATATAAATAACAGTTTTTTTCAGGAGAGCAAAAATATCTTATAGGACCACTTAGTTTTATGAAAAACTATTAATTTGTATGTTAAAGTGCTCTGTTCTCATCTTCAGAATATAGTTCTAAGGAGTCGTGAATCTAAGGGTAAATTACAAAAACATTGGCTGAAGTGTTGCTATAGAAAAAATGCATTAAATTGCAGTGTCAGTACCACTAGCCTTCGTCTCCAAAGGCAGAAAATTGTACATTGGGAGCTAGAATTCTCTAGGGCAATACCAGTGGGATGGGTAATATAAAATGGTTTTCCAGTTTAGACATTTTTTTCTTTGAAAATGTCATCTAATATTAGAGAAAGGACATCAGGACATGACTCTAATTTCCTCGTACTTCTGACTCAAACAAAGCTGTAAAGCCTAGTCACATCCCTCAGTTGAGGGCTTGGCTCTAACCAGTAGAGCCTGGAGAGGCCCGCACAGCTTAACCAAGCATCACATCAACTGCAACCAATAAAGGGGGGATTCTCATCAGAATTCTAGAAGGCTTGCACTGGATCTGGAACAGTTAACTGGCAAGGCCCTTCTTTAGCTGTGCCATGGATCCTTCCAAAGTGTGCCCACCCTCTGCACACATGGGAAAAACGGTCTTTCAGGAAGTTTGTTTTATTCTTCTTCTGATTTGGTATCAGCAAATGAGGAAATGGCTTTCCTCCCGACCACCAGAGCCAGCTCCCACTTTGGAGACTCCCTCCGACTTTGATGAACATCACCACTTGCCCAAGATTTGACTTGAATTCAGTGTTACCTTTCACCAGGAGTCTTAAAATGTATCAACATCATATCAACTCATTTATGTAACATACTAAAGGTTGTATTTGTTGAAAAACCAAATATATTTCTATGCAAGATCCTTTTTCAAGAGCAAGCCATTACTTTTAATTACACTAGTAAAGCTCATAACCATAATTGTTGTCTTTTATATTTACTAGGAAAGAAAAAGTTAGGCCAAACCATTTTCATTTTACTTTTCGTTTTCATAGATTTGAATTTGAAAGCCATCTGGTCAGGTGCTGAATATCACATATCACCCAGACATTCATGTGGGCCATCTGTGCTACTTCTTGATTCTATGTGCTATTACTTGGTTCTATTCACATTTAAGGAGAAAGGTAATGTTTTCTTTCCATACCAGTCTGTTTCAGGTGCCTATCACCTTCCTTGACATGTAGTAGCTGCTCAATAAATGTTTTGTGAATGACAGAATGAATGAACAAGCTTGTAAATAGTTTGTCTTCTTTCAGTTCCAGAAAACCAAGATGGAGAGAGAATAAGTAACTTGCAAGTATTTTCAAATGCAATAAATATTTTGTTAAAAGTCCATTCTAATTAGGAGAGAGGGGAAAAAAAAGTTAGCCTGAAAACTTTGTGCTAGCTTCATCTAAGATACCATTAAGTAAATTTGGGGATGAGGAGAGCTTTTGAGCTGCAGAGTATCATCAAAGACTTGTGGCAGAATTTATGAAATTCTCCTGAGTCTTGACACCTGAGTGTTCCTAATCAAAGCTGTCCCCCAAGAACATTAAGTGACATGACAAGAGCTTCTCACATTTACAAAATTTCAATACTACAATAGATATAAGGAATTATTTGTAATTCTTATTTTTTTATTCTACTGTGCCTGCTTGGAAACAGAAGTGTTTGTTCACAAGTATCATCCCTTGACCATGACCTTACATTGGCCCGAGACAAATATTAAAAAAAAAAAAAAAAGGTAGAGTGAACTAGACATGAAAAATAGAGCATTCATTCAGTAGTCCACTGGCTTTCTGGAGATCCACCTGACACCTAGAAGTACAAGGAGGAGTGACTAATGCTCTCTGACCACATGTGGCTCAGGGCCTGATGGGAACACCACAAAGCCACTAACAGTCTGTGATTTGGGTCTGATGCATGAGCTCTTTCGATCTGTTTCCTCGCCTGCAAAATTGAGGGAAGTGAGAGTACCTTCCTCTTAGAATTGCTGTAAGATTAAATAAGGTATAGAAGGCTTAGCACTGCCTGGCACGTAATCATTTATATCAGTTGGAATGCTTTTGCTTACAAGAGGCAGAAAACCTGACTTAAATCATATAAATATTTGCTATTCTGTTGACAAGAAGTCTGGAGGTGGGTTTTCCATTCACTGTTTAGTAATCACAGGGATATTATCCAGCATCTCTAGAACTCTCTTGACCTGCCTTCCCAGTGTAGAAATGGCTGCTGCTGCTCTGAACTGGTACTTCTCATGTGCCTCTCCATTAACAATAATGAGTAGGTCTTTCCTGAGAAGCCCAACAGATTTTTTGATACTTCAGTGGCCAGAGGTATGTATAAAATGCTTTAGCATAGACTAGCACATACTAAGTAATCAATGCACTTTAGCTATCATCATCAGTTTTATTTTTTTAAGATTTATTTATTTGGGACACCTGGGTGGCTCAGTTGGTTAAGTGTCTGCCTTCAGCTCAAGTCATGATCTCAAGGTCCTAGGATTGAGCCCCATATTGGGCTCCCTGCTCAGTGGGGAGTCTGCTTCTTTCTCTCTCCCATTGCCCTTCCCACACTCAATCTCTCTCTCTCTCTATCTCAGATAAATAAATAAAATAAAAGATTTATTTATTTATCCAAGAGAAAGAGAGTGGGGTAAGGATAGAGGAAGAAGCAGACTCCCCACTGAGTATGAAGTCCAACTCAGGGCTCAATCCCAGGACCCTGAGATCATGACCTGAACTGAAACAAGAGTCAAACACTTAACTGACTGAGCTACCAAAGTGGCCCCATCATCATCAATATTACCATTTCTATGACTTTGCAAATAAAGAGGCAAAACATATGTAGTTTCTTCTTATAATTAAGACATCTCTCAGCTTCTAGCTCTGTTTGTCCCTCTTTTCTAAGGTCTGATATAAAAAGAAAAAAGAATGGATCACAGAGTACGGGAGTGAATTGGAGTAAGTTAAGGCATTCTACGGGATAATGAAAAGGAAGGACAATATTGAAAGCAGGTAAACCAAGATGTCATAGGTACAGTTGAGGGAATTTGGCAAAGTTGGAAAAAGCATAGAATCATAGACCATCAGCTCTGAAAGTTCTTCTCATTATCCAAATAAGAAAACCAGGGCCCAGAGAAGTGAAATAATTTATTTAGGGTAATACGGAATTTAAATTAGAAATCAGGCCTCCCAAAGCTTACGTTTAAAAAAAAAAAATTGTTACAAAAATGCACTTCAAGGGTAAGAGAGAAAAAAAATACCTAAAACAGACTCAGATTATCTGTGGAATGGATTGCTGTCAATCTGACATACTTTTATCCCTCCATCCTGGCATAGAAGAGTTACTAAATAAAAGTATTCTGATTGTTGACAACACAGAATTCCAAAGTTTCTTTGGTTAGTTGAATGGCACAAAAGTCTGATAGACATAACTTGCTTGCAAGACTTCCAAATCTATCATGTATGTTTGGTCACAAGCCAAACTTTTGATTCCTTGCCCCTAGTAACAAAGGGGAATCTCTAATTTAATACTTAGTAGGCAATCTGGGTTCAAATCATGACTTGTTTTCCCTTTAAAAAATCCAATTTCTTTGTCCCTCTGGAAATAGAAATAGCCACGCAGATCATGTCATTGACTGATGAAGGGATAAAGAAGAGGTGATACACACACACACACACACACACACACACACACACACAATGGAATATTACTCAGCCATCTCAAAGAATGAAACATTGCCACTTGCAATGACATGGATGGCACTAGAGGGTATTATGCTAAGCAAAATATGTCAATCAGAGAAAGACAAATATCTTATGATTTCACTCACATATGGAATTTAAGATACAAAACAGAAGAACATAGGGGAAGTGAAGGAAAAATAAAATAAGATGAAAACAGAGAGGGAGACAAACCATAAGAGACTCTTAACTCCAGGAAACAAACTGAGGGTTGCTGGAAGGGAGGGAGGTGGGGGGATGGGGGAACTGGATGATGAGCATTAAGGAGGGCATGTGATGTAATGAGCACTGAGTGTTTTTGCAACAGATGAGTTACTGAATTCTACCTCCGAAAAAAACTAATAAAACACTATATGTTAATTGATTTTGAATCTTAAAAAATCATAATCCAACTATGCCTAATAGTTCATATTTGACTTTGTGATTCAGCAGTTTGTCCATGGACTGGGCACATACACAATAGACGAGAAGTGATGATGAAGTAAATGCTAGCTCAATGTAAATAACGTAAAGACCTGATCATCTTTTGGAGTCTAAAAAGACGAGATAAACTTGAATATCGAGAGAGACAAAACACAGTGGCATATCAGAGATAATGGCCACCCGTGCTAAATCCTTAGCAATAATAATAATAGCTAATACACAATTAGTACCTTCCACGTGTCAGATATTCTGCTAAGACTTAGACACACATTATCTGTTGCATTGAACCCTCATGATGACCGTCTGAGGTAGGGACAGCTATTGCCAACCCCACCTGGTAGATGAAGGAAACTGAGGTCCAGAGAGCATCAGCCAAGTGCAAAATGATAGGCTGGGATTTGAACACATTCAATTGTATATGATAGACACCAGACCTCAGTGGCTTAACCAAATGAGTTTAATCTTTCTTACATAAGATGAAATCCAGAGAATTCAGGGCTCATCCCTCAGCTCAGTTTCCTTCTAGCTCCCAGCTGTACCATCCTCTGCCTATGGCTGTTGTCCTCAGGGTCAGGAGATGGCTGCTCCCTCTCTGGGTATTGCATTTGTCATGAAGCAGGAAGGAGAAAAGTAAGGGACAAAGGACATGCCAACTGTGTGTGTTCCTTGTATCAGGAAAATGGCAGCTTTTTCAGCAGAATTCTGTTTATAACTTGTCGACCAGAACAGGTTAACACAATGACTCTAGCTACCAGGAAGTATGGAGATAAGAGTATTTTGAACCTAGCATATTGTTGCCCTAAACAAAACCAGGGTTCTGTTACTAAGAAGCAAAGAATGAGTATTGGGTAGACAATTAGCAGTGCCTGTCACAAATCCAGATGGCTATTGGATACTAAAGCTTAATAAATAAATGTGTACATAACCTCTATGCCAGCACGAAAATCAGATATTCTGTCCCCACTCCAAAAAAGTTTGGGCCAACTTGTCACTCGAGTGAGAGTTTTCATTACACTGCCTCTTCTGAAAACCCAGCCCCCGGGGCACAGAGGGAGGAGGCCCAAACAGTGTCCGGGCCCTATAATCACCACTTGCCTCCCTTACCCTTTGTCAATGCAGTAAATGACCATCAAGCCTTCTGCTCCCTGATGACCAAACACCGAAAATAATTTTCTTTGAGAAGACTTTGTTCAACCTAATTTGTGAGTAAAATTTCCTAAGGGCAGCAGTGAAAGGCCTGATAATGAGGAAGTCTTCAAACTCAGGGGAACGGATGAGACCTGTTCTCAGAGTTACCATACACCATTAATCAATTGTTACTAGGCAGAGTCACGGAGCCCAGATAGAGGTCAGCAGATCACGTGACCCATGGCCTGCCAAACGGCCAGTGTCCTGCTGCTTCAACTATAGCAGAAATGACTTTGTAACTCTTCCCACTTAGCAGAATTCACAACCTATGCCGATTTCTTATATCCACTGTTAAATTCAGACTGTAGCGAGCCACAGTGTAAGACAAAATAGAAAGCTAGAGGTGGGGCCAATGGGTGGAGACTGGGGAGTCACCAAGTAAGAAGAGTAAATTGGTCTTACAGTTTACAAGAAAAACAAATTAGAAATAAAAATTACATGTAGCATACTACACAATTTAATTTAATGTGTCCTTATTTGAAAATTCTAAGTAATTTTTCTCATTATTTTCAATAAATATTTACGTTTAATCTTGTCTCTTTTTTTCCAGTCCAAACCACAGATGCCATACTTCATCGTTTTCCACAGAGCGCAGTATTTTGATTTTTCAGGCATTTTCTAAACCAGATGCCGTTATGTCAGACTTGTAACAGATCTCGCTCTTCATTGACTTCCGTTCAACACTGCTTGTAGGGAAGCACTTTATTTGTAAGTATGTTTAACTGGTTTTGAAAGTAGATACATAAACATCTCAACATCTCTCTATTTCTTTCTTTATTTTTTAAGATTTTATTTATTTATTTGACAGACAGAGATCACAGGTACACAGGCAGGCAGAGAGAAAGAGAGAGAGAGGAGGAAGCAGGCTCCCTGCTGAGCAGAGAGCCCAATGTGGGGCTCGATCCCAGGACCCTGAGATCATGACCCGAGCCGAAGGCAGGCACCCCAACATCTATTTCCAATGTTAACAATACTTCAAGTCCAAATTCCTTGTAGGTTCATTTGTCCACCAATTCTAAAATTTTCTTAACACAAAAAAATATGAAAAAATAAAATAAAAATAAAAAATATGAATTAAAACAAAAAGTAAAATTACTTATTATAGGGAACAGGTAATTTTTATTTTATTTTATTATTTTATTTTATTTTATTTTATTTTATTTATTGATGATTCCCTTCTATCGTGGTTCAGCCTGTTCTTAGTCATACTTGGGACAAGGTACTAGGCAATGACGACAATTAATGAAAATACACAAAAGGACAGCCAGAGAAACAAATAGGACAATGTTAAGTTTCTGTTTCCATATCAGTTTAGATATGAGAAAATTAGTGTTATTTCATTATATACATGGAAGCTCTTAGTTTTAGTTCCTAAAATAAGAGAAGTCCTCTATTTTGTCAAACAAAAACTTTCCCCTGTTATATCAAGGCAGAAAAATCTGTGTAGCTTTAATTCACCATGATAAAAACGTGAAGAGGCATAATGATTAATTCAGGATCCTTGGTGTCTATTTTTGTTTAGGCTAACTCTTTTGTAACATCACCTTTGTTTTTAAGTTCTGGAAGTCAGAGAGCATGTCAGATGAATACTTAGGAGTCTTTCTGGACAGGGGCAAAAGATAATCAAAAGCTAAATCTTGCATGCATTTTCACCAGCAATTCTACTCTTAGGAATTTTCATTATAAAAATAATCAGAAAAGTACATTTAAGAATATACAAGATATATTCATCATATTAATCACAAAAAATATCCACAATAGTGAAACTTGGAAGTACCAAAAATGCTCTAACACAATGAATTGGTTAACTAAATTATGATGGTACAAAAAAATTCTATGTAGACATTTAACATGGCATGATATAAACTATTTGTTAATTTGACAAAGATATGCACATTCATTGTGATAGGGAAAAAAATCAGTGTAAAGAACAGCATGTTCAGTGTGGCTCATTTTTCCCAAGAAAGTGCAAAATATAATATGCAAAGAAAAATGTATGAAAGGATATGCTCCAAAATGTAAACAATGGTTGTCATTGGGTTATTAGGTCATAGATAATTTCCACTTTTTCCACAATAGACAAGTCATGTCAAGGTCTTAGCATAAGATCTGACACAAGAAGGGTCTCAATATGTTTTAGGTATTATTATTATTAGGGTTTTAGCTCTGCTGGCCATTGCGTCTGATGTGTCACTGTGTTTTGTCCTTTTCTAAGTAATTTCTTTTTCTTTTCTTTATTTTTTTAAACAATAATGCAAAAACTATGTGAGAAGCGATTTCCATTTTGAGAAAAAAAAAAAGTGGGGGGAGGTTTGGGGAAATGTTCCTGCACCAGTGCCTGCCTTCCCGTCTGGGTTAGTGACATGTGTGCAAAGGGCCTCAAGACTGAAGAGGAGGGAAAGCGAGAAGGAAGGCTTCACCACATTAAATGAAAAGCAAACAATATGCATATCAGCATCCTAAGATGTACCACTCTGCTGGGAAAAACCAAGACAAAAGAATTATCGGACACAACAGTTCAAAGCATATTGCACCTGTCAAAACGTCTGTCATCTTCTATAGAAAGGCACCATTCTAAGAGAGAAAAGGGAAACTTAAGCAAAGTCACTCAGGAACAACAGCTTACTTTGTCTCCTTCCTCTGGCCAACTCCTCCATCTGAAAGCCATTTAGCTCTGTGCTAAAGATTGCCTGGAAGGACCAGACAATAGGAAGGTCTCTTTCATTGTCAAGGACAGTTACACTTTGAAGATGACGCTCAAAAGAGGTTAAAATGGGTCAACAAGCAATTGTTGGGCTTATGCAAGGACATGTGAAGAGAATATTGTTAAAGTCGCACACAAAAAAAATCGCGATCTCAAAGAATTCAACTTTAACCTAGAGGAGGTGTGGGAAGGAAGGAACTAACACGCAATACTGACTTCATCCCAAAGAAAAATTGGCGGGGGGTGGGGGGATGCGTTAATACTGCCATTTCGAACCTCTTGCCACGTTGCCTATTAGAAACATAAGTCATTTGGGGCAAAGTGGGGAAAAGGTAATTATTTGTTTTTAAAATGATGTAAAATGTGCAAGCGGTGCTAATTCCCTGCAGGCTATAACGTTTGTAAAAATGTTATCTTCTGGATGCACTTTAGGAGACGAGTGTAGCATTTAGTCAGATGACAGGTAAATGGTAGAGGGTGAATGTATTTAAAGGGCAGTATTACTTTTGTACAATTTCTTAGACGTCCTGAAAAGGAGAGCCTAGAAACCCTTCTGAGAGGAGCTGGTCTAGAGAGAAGAACGACGTTTGTGGCCTGGCTTCGCCTTGCGCAAGTCACGTGACTTGGGACAAGCGCTCTAACCTTGCAACTCTGTTTCCACCTGTGGGAAAGGAAACCACAGTAAACCATGGGAGTACAGGAGGACTAATGCTGAGACTGCCTCCAGGAGGAATGAAAACATATGCCTACCCCAAAACTCCCAAACAACTGTTTACAGCAGCATCATCCAGGATAACAAGAAGTGGGAATAACCCCAATGTCCATCAACTGATGAACGCAGAAACAAAGTATGGTCTAGGCACACGATGAAATATTGTTTGGTCATGAGCAGGAATGAATGCGACACTTGCTACCACATGGATGAATCTTGACAAATTACATAAAATGGAAAAAGCCAGCCACAAAATGCCACATATTATATAATCCTATTCATATTGAATTCCATGAATAGAGAACTGTGTAGGAGCATAAAGGAGATTAGTGATCATTTAGAGCCAGGAGGGGAGAAGATAATAGTTAAGGATATAGAGTTTCTATGTGAGCTGATAGAAATGCAAAACTATTTGTGAAGATGGTTGCACAGATCTGTGAAAATACTAAAAAGAAAAAAAAAAACAGCAAAGGGTACACTGTAAAGAGGACTTGTAGGATATGTGAATTATACCTTATTAAACCTATTAAAAATAAATAAAAGAAGCCAAGCAAGAATGACAGTCAGAGCTTCAGGGCAAAAACAAAATGAAAGATACAAAAAAGAAAGGAGGGTGAGGATACACTGTGGCAAAGAAATCAGAGCAGTACTTGGCCCATAATAAGTACTCATAAAACATTAACTATCAGTATTATTTTTATGAATAAATAGAAATCAATGTGCATAATTTTAGAAAAGAGTATTGCTAGGGAATCTAATTGAAATTTCCATTTTAATTTGAATTATTCATCTCTACAGATTTTTTTAAATTCAAGTGTATCCCCTGAAATCTAAAGGCAGTCTATGACTAGCCTATTTAAAAAGAAAATTTTAAATTAAATATGGCTTCTTCTCTCCTTTAGAGAGTTTGCCACTTAAGTATATAAAATTATTTATGATTGTCAAGTCTTATCACTTTAGAAGTTGACTAGCTACGGAATCGAACGTGAGAAAATTAAGAAAGGCCATTCATTCTGAAATACAATCATAATTGGATTCATTCTTAAAAAAAACTCTTTGAACCATTTTTCAAAGGTCATACATATTATGCCTAGATTTAAAAAAAAAAGACTGTTTGTTGTGTTGTGGTTATCAATATTCAAAATCTCAAACAATTCATAAAGATGAAAACAAATTCACTCATTTCTCCTGCAAGAACTCAAGTCTTTTCTCCTCCAATTACCAACATACATATTTATTCATAAATCTACAGATATATTTCACTTTGTAAAATAAATGATCTATGTTTTTGGCCTTGCTCAAAGATGGATTTACTAAAAAAATAAATATAACTTAAGCTTCTGAGCTTTTCATCTGCAAAGGTCTTTCCCAGCTCATCTAACAATATCCATAATTTTGCATTATTTTCCTTAAAAAGATCCCCTCAAAATGTATAACCTTCAGGCCCCATAAAAGTGTATATGTTCCTTATTTAACAACAAGGAACTTCCAATCATTTCCATCATTCCCATCATTACTTTCCATCACATTCACTACCTTGTTCTTTCAAATCCTCCATTCTTCAAAATCAAGTCCAAATCTTGCCACAGGGAGCCTGTGACAGCTCCAACTTGGACTGACTTCTCCCTTCTATAAGGTCTCACTGTATTTATTTGTTAGAGAACTTCAAAATCCTTTTTCCAAAACCCCCCAGGTTGAGTTTGAGAATTTAAATGTTTTTGTATATGATAGTGCATAAATTATGTATTATGTAATGGTGCAAAAATTATGTTTCATGTAACACTATCCATTAGGGTCCAAGGTAACACCCTTGGACATAATTAAATATATTAATGTATCTTTATCAAAATACATGACTGTTCACACTGAGACAAAGCTATAAATTGCCTTACTCCAGTCCGGGTCATAGCCAATGCCAAATGAGTTATAAAAGAATTTTCAATCTTCTGAGATTTGGGATTTCTGAACTATGATTAAAGGACTATAGACCTTAACATCGTGTCATTATTTCATGTCTCGCTCCTTAGGTTTTACTTCACCAAAATGGCTTTCACCACTATGTTATAAAGAATATCATGAGTATTCAATAAATTTGATAGAATGAATGAATGAAAGAACTGAGTCTTAGACCAGGTAGAACTTGTCAAGGAAAAGAATTCTGTACTTTTTAGTCAATATCCCCAACACCAAGGCCAGTGCCTGGCACCTGGGGAATGCCTAATAAATGCAGTTGAGTGAAGTCACACTTCTCAAATAGGACTACCTAGGACAGTAAGCACCCAATAAACACTTTACAATTACCCCAGTATCACTGACTTAAAAATCAGATTGATTCCCGTAGAAGTAGGAAAACACAGGGTGATGAGTTTGGAGGAAGTGGTAGGAGAAAAAGCCCAGACATAGGGACAGGCTTGTACTGAAGTCCTGATGTAGGGGCTTGCATTTCATAATGACCTTGGCCTGTGGGGAAATGATGCCACCCACCTTCTGGACACTGGAGAATCTTTCTTAATGTCAAGTCTTTTCGAACAACCAGCTCTTTCCTGGGTCCCTGTTTGACTTCAAATCCTTAACATCTCATCTCTAGTTCACAAAAACTTTGCCTTATTCCACATCTTATCTGGGTAGTTTGAGACTTTTATAGAAAGTTGGACCAAAAGATGGCATGTGATGATAGAGAATGCTGACTGGCATTCTGTGCTCTCAACTGAACTTTTCTAAATTGGAGATTCTAAATGGAATGATTTGTTAATTTCTCAGCTACGTACATTTTTTTTTAAAGATTTTATTTATTTATTTGACAGACAGAGATCAGAAGTAGGCAGAGAGGCAGGCAGAGAGAGAAGAAAGCAAGCAGGCTCCCTGCTGAGCAGAGAGCCCAATGCGGGCCTCCATCCCAGGACCCTGAGTCAAAGGCAGAGCCTTTAACCCACTGAGCCACCCAAGCGCCCCAATGTACATTGTTTTTTAAATGTGGAATGTTTGCAAGCATCTGTGCTGGAGCCATCATTGCAACAAATTGCTTTGTTTCTGTGTTTCGGTTTCCTCATCTGTAAATGAGATACCACGACTTACCCCACAGTGCTGTGATGAAGGTAAAGAACTAGCATATAAAAGCTTCTCAGAGGGGCACCTGGGTGGCTCAGTGGGTTAAGCCTCTGCCTTCGGCTCAGGTCATGATCTCAGGGTTCTGGGATCGAGCTCCACATCGGGCTCTCTGCTCGGCAGGGAGCCTGCTTCCTCCTCTCTCTCTGCCTGCCTCTCTGCCTACTTGTGATCTATATCTGTCAAATAAATAAATAAAATCTAAAAAAAAAAAAAAAAGCTTCTCAGAGAGGGACGTGATAGATTGCATGGTCACCAGAAGGAATACTTATGTCAGTGTGAGCAGCCGTTGGTTAAGTCCTTAAAGTAGCCCTGCATAACCAAGAATAATGTTTATGGCAGTTATTGTTGATATTAGTCACACAAGAATTACTTGCATTTGCATGTTCTCTTTTCAAAATGCTTTAATTCCCAAATTCACCTTTGCAGTGAACAAAAGATGTCATCACAATTTCACAGTGATGAAACTCCAGCCAAATGATGGAGGGACACTGTGTTCAGGTCACATTTACTAGAATGAATTCTTGGTTCTTTGTATCTAGATGGACCCCAGCACCTTCCTTAGCTCCCCACTTTCTGACATCCCATCCCTTGCACAAAGTCTGATGTCAGCGAACTCCGGCGCTGCCTTGAGAAAGTGATGTCATCTTTAATGGACCTCAAACCCATCCACTCTTCCCTTATTTTCTGAACCTTCATTCACAGAGATGATGGGTCAGACAAAACTATTTGATAAGTCTCTGACCCAACTTAGCTCTTCAAAGAGTTTCAACATATTAAGTGACGTCAACCCACAGTTAGCAGCTCCCACTCTGCACCTTGTTGTCAGGGGGAAAGGGACATAAATAGAGTTTCTATAGCTCCCTCACTTAGGGACCAATAGCATGTTATATATTATAGATGTATAGATGCTATCTGTATAAGTGGAATACACACACATAGATATATGTACATATGTCAGCTTTAGTAATACAGTATGTAATAAGATAGCTTTATATATGAAATAAAATTGTAGGACATATAATAATAAAGTTTTAAAAGTTTATATGTATTTGTGTCTATATACATACACACATACATATGTGTCTTATAACTGCTAAAGTAAAGCTTCCTCCATCGGTGAAATAGACAGTAGTAATAGTACTAAAAAAAAAGCCACCATGTCACTAAATGAATTCATATTTACTAAATGCTTAGAACAGTCCCTAATACATAATATACACTCAATAAATGTTATCTGTCATTATAATTATTTATTTTATATATTATAAAAGGATTCCTCATTTGTAAATATCACTTTCTGGAGTGTGTTAAGCCCTTAGCTTCTTTAACACACCAATTTAAAAAAATGATCAATATCTATTTTCCAATGAGACTTTCAGAAAAACATTTTTTTGCAAACTGGCATATTATCTTCTTTAGAAGACACTGACAATATGTGTAATAAATGTACCGTAAGTCGAATCAGACACCCCTGAAGAAATACAGGCAAGCTATAAATCAGAATCTTAGTAACAATTATTTTATACCATAGGACCTTATTTTATTCCTCAGTGACAGTACTATAAGTAAATACATATAATTTGTATCCTAAAATTGATTCGTCCTCAATTATGGCTGTTTAATTCAGCATTGGTTTCAGAAATAATTGCATTGGAAAAGATTAACTACATTTATATTGGTGTGTTTGTGTATAAATTCTAATACAAAAGTAGTTGTCATTCAGAAGAACATGAATGCTCATAGCCCATAACTCTAATAGTCACAATGGAAATGCTCCTCATCTATCACTATCAAAACATGATCATGGCTGGATTGACTAACCTTCTCCCAATCATGTGCACCCAAAATGAGAAAAAATAACCATAACAGCTAGTTACATTCCTCCAAAGAATAATGGGGCCCTGGAGGTATTTAATAAGGGTTGCTTTCTTTAGCTCTGATTCTTTCTTCACTACCTTTGAAAAGAAATCCTTACTTTGAACCCTACCTGTTTATATGAATTCTGGTATATTTAGAATAGAGTTGAAGCAAAGTTTTCTCATATGTGTTCCACAGGACACTAGTATTGCAAGATATTGACAGGTGCTATTTTTTAATATAGATAGATGATAGGTGATAGATAGATAGATAGATAGATAGATAGATAGATACACATGGAACACACTTTGGGAAACTGCTTTAAAATATAGTATATCAGGGTGCCTGGGTGGGTTAAGCATCTGACTTTTGATTTCAGCTCAGGTCATGATCTCAAGGCCCATGTTGGGCTCCACACTGTGCTGGAGACTGCTTAAGATTCTCTATCCCTCTGTCCCTGCCCATCCCTCACCCCTGCTCTCTCTTACCAAAAAATGAATTTTTAAAAAGATAAAATATGATATATTATATATTTCACATCTTTTGCTTGTATCCCCTTTCTCAATTATGAATAGAATTGTTTCTTCTCTATTGTATTTTTAGTAAATTCACTATTTTGTACTTCCACAGATGAAAGAATATATTTACTGTATTAAAAACACTTCCTACTGCTACAATTGACCATGACAGATTTCTGGTTAGTTGTTTTAGAATCGCTTCAAGCAAAGCAATAGTTTCTTTATCTGAAAAAATATCAGTTGTCCTAAACTCATAATTATATAACAAATTAAAATATCCCAGAATCAAAATTTCACATAAAGCCATGAGTTTATCCACACATTTCTTTCCAACCAAATGGCATGAAGTTGAATTTAGGATTGTCATCTGCATTCCAGTGAGCAGATGCCACTATCCCCTCAAGGAACTATAGCAACCATCACTGATAACCTGTTTGCTCTCTTACAATAAAATCATGTTAATAAATAACTAATAAAAAATAACATATTTATTATAAATCATTGTCTGGAACAAGGAATGCTCTAAAGCTTTGGTATCTTTTTTTTTTTTTTTTTAATACATTACCCCCTAGAGAATGCTAAGAAATCAAATCATCTTCAAAGGACTAAACAGAGTTCTAAATATTAAGCAGTTACTAACTGTAACATTTCATTCCTATTAAAACTTTGAGACTTAAATTTGGACTTGTAAACTTGATAAGTCTTGAATATGGGAATATTCTATACATTAATTTGAACAGCAGAAAATGCAGTAGGAATTATAAACTCCACTTGTGAGACTCTCTGAATTCAAGCCTGGGGAAAAAAAATGCAAGGAACTTGAGTGTAAAACTACACATGGATGTATTGGTCTCATTAATTTGTGATTCTCTTTCAATGCTGAAAAAAAGAATACTACATTAAAAAAACATAAACTCATGTGATAAAGTTAGTCTCTGCATTAAATCATGGAAAAGGCTGCCGTTGAAACTATGTTTACTGAAGTAAAAAATATTGCCCAAAATGACCAATTTGATAGAATATTGCCTAAGGCTCTCCAGTGGTGTTTGTTGTTGTTTTTCCAAAAGAGAAAACTCAGTATCTCTTTTTGCATTAAACTGGGTTCCAAGTGTTTAGGACCTCAAAGGAGGATCCAGCTTCAGGTTTCTGACATAAAAACTTTAATACAGTCTGAAGAATTCCCCTAGGCACATCAGGAGTAATCAAATTTCATGTTAACTATTAAATTACAGACATTCAATTATGTTTTCCAAACCTCTGTTTAGAGACTCAAAAGGCCCTTAGAAAACATCCTTAAACCAAAGCTCAAGTTGGCAAATGAAACCGTTTACCTGTGAGAGCAAAACAAAGAGGGGTCCAATCCCTGCGGGCACATTGCAAAGTGGCACGCGATGTACCCCATCCCCATTGTGAGGCACAAATTCTTTGTGACACTGGGAGACACCGCAGAACAAAAATACTATTAGAAATGCTTCAAAAGGAACATTTTTGGCAGCGATAGAGACTTTTGACATTATTTATTAGGTTCAAAACTGCTTCACAAAAGCCTAACAATGGTTCTGTGGAAACCAGTACATCTGAGGCCTTTTCTGTTGTTCTGGGCAGGCATTGATTTGAAGATGGGCAGCATCCGCGGACAATTCCCTCGCAGCGGTCAATGTAAGTGAGCATTCACCGCCCCCCCCACCCCCACCCCCGGCCTAGGAGGGGTCTGTGAACAAACCGTATGGAAACGCTGGGGTGGGCGGGCAGAGGGAGAAGAGCGAACCTTGATTAACTTCTTTGAGGGGAGATGGGTGGGAGCACCGGCCCGCAGAGGAAGGGGAGCTCCTGCCAGATTGCCGTGGAGAGAGGCGTCCGCCCTGGGCCCCCTTTTCTCCGGGGGATGAGGATGCTTGGGGAGCATCTCTGATGCCATGGCAACTGCGCCTCCTCCAGCCGGACTTAGGTGCGCGCCCCGGGGCCGGCTTTGGCGATGGGGGTCCGCCTGAGCTCCTACTGGGGCTGCCTTCCTGTCCTCCATCTCCAGCTCCGAGGAACTCTGGGAAACACCCGACGAAGCCGAGGGGGTCTGGCTTTTCCTGCAGAGGCCGATGGCGGTGGAAGGCCTCGCAGCGGGACCTGGAAGACAGACAAGGGAGGAGTGGCCCTGAAGTGTGCGGAATTCACCCGCCCTGCCGCCCTGCCGCGACTTTCAGAAAATCTCTGCTGATAACTGGATGTTGGAGAAATCAACATTTGCAACGTGCTGAGAGAAAGAGAGAGAGAGGCCCCAAACATTCTCTTTGCATGCTTTCCCGGCATTGCCTTAAGCAAATAAAATGATATCTATTCCTTTCCTGTTGTTTAAAAGCACCCCCTCCAAAAAAAAAAAAAAAATCATTTTTACAGACTCCTCATAACACTTTTTATTTCAAGGAAAGCTGTTCAAAACAGCTCAAGAGAGGAGGGAAACAGAATTGGTGACAAAAATAGGACCACAAATTCTAAATGAGGGAAAAGTTTGAGTGGAAAATTTAGTGGAATTAGAAAGCGGGCAAAGCAAACAGATCCACAGCCCATGTAGACTTCCAACTGATAATTTAAACACCCAAGAGGCAATACTCTGTAAGTTTTATTAGAAGTTTCAACCAGCTGAAAATTAAAACAATCAGGGAGTTAATATGGTCCAGACCTATACAACACATACATACACACTAATACTAATAACTAATTTGACCTTTTTCTTTAATTGCCCAGTTGAATAATTTTTATGTCAAAGCTGAGGATTTTTACCATACAGTCAATACTGTTAAAGAATATATATATAGTACCTGTGTGTATATATATATGTACATATATATATAATTTCCTTATACATAGATTTTCCCCGAGAAATTCTACCCATTGACCTACATAAATTCTAATTCTTCTGTAGTAAATTAAGACAATGTATGTGCTTTAAACCACTTTGCACAAGTTTTAAAGGGCTTTGAACAGCATGTAAATATATAGGCTATTTGGAGCAACCTACAGGAGCATTCACCTTTAAAAATATATGCATGAAATTAAAAATGCATGGTACCTGTGTCAAACAGCCAGTCTATATCTAGGCAATTCAATTAGCTCATTACATACTGTGCCTGATATGTATCAGGCATCTCTCACTACATACTCATCATACGCAAATCAAACACTGGAAAACTTTTAGTGACTTTGATTTTTCAGTATAAGAATTATTTCCTGGAAATAAAAGTGGAATGGCATTTCAATATCTCCATTAAGTAAGAGCTTCCAGAATGCCAGACACACTACTTTCTGAAAACTAGATGCTTGATAGATATTTGCTGATTTGGATTTGCAGCCATGACAGATGACCAATTCATTGCTATCAATAATCAGTGCAAGGGAATTCCATAAGAGAACATGGATGTGGTTCTGGAATTTGGAGCAACAGAATAAAACCTAGACAGGTTAAGACAGGTCAGGTTTCTGTCGTAAACAAAGAATAGGAATTCCTTCCCTGAATGCAATTCGGTAATGATGCATTTTGTAACTCTCTTAGGGAGTGTGATGTAATGGAATCAACAAGGCTTTGGTGTCAGACCATCGTAGATTCAAATCCTGGCACATCACCTGGCCTAAGCCTCTTTGTCCTTACCTGAACCATGAGGATTGTATTACCCACTTCACAAGGTCACTAATAGGATTAAGTTTGTTCGTTCATTTATTCATTCATTAAAATTTGTCTGTTATATATCTGCCAGTATTCTAGACACTGGAAATCCAGAGCAGCATAAAACAGGCAATATCCTTGCACTTACAAGAGCTTACATTCTTGTTTTGGGGAAAGGGGTTGGGGATGGGAAAGTGGATGACTAAAGAAGCAAATGAAGAACGGAGGGAGTGTCAACTGGTAATAAATCCAAAGTAGAAAAATAATGCACACATAAGTAACAATTTCAATAAAGACTTGAAGGGAGTGAAAAAGCAAACTAGTTAAGTGTCTGAGAGAGGACCATGCTAAAAGTAGAACATCTAGTAAATAGTAAGTTCTCAATACCCAAGAGCTATTATCGTCATGTTTGAAATCAGTATCAGTATACTCTGACCTGGAGTCAAAATAGAGGGCTTGAATCCTGGCTCTAGCCCTAAAGTTACAGAATCTCCCTGACCTTCAGATTCTGCAACTAAAGCATGAGAAAATAGCAATTCCTGTCTTAGAGGATGGCCATATGGATCAAAACTGAAGATGTATGTCCAGATTTTCGCACATTGCATTACACATAGTAAGACCAAAAAAAAAAAAAAAAAAAAAAGTTGATGAACCAGCGCCCTCAGCATCCCATCCTCAAGCCCAGCTTCCTAAAATGAAGTGATCTCTGAATGAGCGTCTTTCTGAATGAGGGTCTACCAGACCCTCCTTTGCCCCTTCTAGTCCAAACAGGACATTATCCTCTAGTTCAAAGAAAATTCGCTTTTGTATTGAGTAAAAATCTGTCTCTTTCTTCTGTTGGTCCATTCCAACAAACTTCATAAACCTATGCAGTGAAATCTACCCAAAAACGTTTCCAAAAAAAAAAAGTTATGTAAAATTAATCTCATCCTTCTACATGACAGTTCTAGATCATCTGGAATATCTACTGTTCCTTCACATTTTCTTACCTCCAGTCTGAACAACAGCACCATAAATACCACCACCATCACCCCATTCCTGTTTGGTCCCTGCTGTGTTCAATGAAGTTCACGTACATCAATTCTCTAATTACCTCATCCCTTCAAAGCAGTAATTGTTGTTAGTTTGCAGATGAAAATATTGAGCTCAAAAAAAAATGTACAAGACTGATCATGGCTACAGAACAGAAACGGGAGAAGGTAGATTTGAGCCTAGGTGTCCTTGGTTTCAAAGCTCATTCCTTCTGGTCCAATTCCTTATTTTTACTCATTCTTCCTATGAGCAATTTTGAGACACTTTGTCATCATATACGTTATCCTGTGCTATGAATTCACAGTTTTCTTACCTGTAAAATAGGGATAATGACATGACCTGCCTAAAGGTATTATGGGAGGGTTTCAGGAAATAATGTGAAATGCTCAGCACAGTGTATGGCCCATGGTGAGAGCTAATTAAATGAGGGCTGGACTGATATGTGAGCAATAACTGTCATTATCATTATTTTCTGGTGCAATACCTGAATCATCACATTACTTGTCATCAAATCACACTTGTTCTCTTCTCCAATACAGTAACTTGGCAACAAGTAGACTTCCATTCGAGAATGACTGATACAGCTCTTATAGAACCTTCTAGAACAGGATCTGCCATTGAGTCAATAATTTTACTGTTTACATGAAGCTAAAAACAAAGTGTGACCAACTGAAGAGAGAAACAAAGAATTAAGAACCACAAAGTCAGGGCACCTGGGTAGTTGGTTAAGCATCTGACTCTTGGTTTCAGCTCGGGTCACATCGGGCTCTGCGCTCAGTGTGGAGTCTACTTGAGATTCTCTCTCTCTGCTCCTCCCACTTGTGCTATTTCTGCATCTCTCTAAAATAAGCTAATTAATTTAAAAAAAAGAAAAAGCAAGGACCACAAAGTAATCCTTACCCAGTGGGGCAGAATCTCCCCTGGAATTATAGGAGGGCCGGTTCTGAAGTCTCGCATGCCTACTGATGTGCGTGCCTGCAGCCTCCAGGTCCAAAGGAGTGACTGAGTGGGATCTAATAGGCTTTTTTGTCATGTTCTTTGCCAAAACTGGACTCTTCCAGGCCTTTTTAGGTGCTGCTCTGGCTCTCTTAATTTCTCGTCTGATGGTGAAGATCAGTAGGGCCTCATCACATTCACTGGATGGTGTCTGGGAGGAACTGGCTTCTGCATGGCTCTCTTCTTCCAAAGAAGCTGCACTCGAAACTGGAGACCTCGGGACGGTGTGCGGGTGGGCACAAAGCAGGCTTTTACATGCTCCTGGAGTCTGAATCTTTCCTGGAGACACGGAAAAAGGCAAACGTATTAGTTTAAAAGAATGCACTTCAATATTACCTTCGAAACTAATGGTAAAAAGAATGAAATCAGGCAATATATAGGTTATTTGTTTCATATTTCTATACTGAGAAAACAGAAGTGACAAGCCAAGAACCTGGGTACCAAAGTGGGAGAAGGTGAGGAGGGTAGAGACATAGTAAGGGAGGTAAGAGGCTGAACATGCTTCTGTTGGAAGCACTGTGTGAAGGGCTAGACAGGTTGATCAATCAGTCCTCACATAAACTATAACTAACAGATGCTATCATTTACTCCATTTCATAGGTCAGAAAGCTGGTTTGAAGCTAATGGGTTGAATTGTGTCCCCCAAGAAGATATGTTGAAGCCCCAATCCTCTGTACCTGTGAATGTGACCTTATTTGGAAATAGGGTCTTTGCAGGTGTAATCAAGTTGAGGTTGTTAGAGTGAGGCCATAATCCAATATGATGAGCATCCTTATCAGAAGGAGAAACAGACAGGGGTGCACAGGAAGAAAGGAAGAACACCACATGATGACAGAAGTGGGGATGGCAGTGTGGGATTTCCAAGCCAAGCTATGCCAAGGATTACAGCAATAACCAGCAGCTCAAAAAAGGGCATGAAAGGAATTCTCCATCAGAACCTCCAGAAGGCGCCAATCCTTGACACCTGGATTTCTGACTTCTGGCTGCCAGAACTGGGAGAAAACAATTTGGTTTTAAGCCATCCCATTTGTGATTCTTTATTATAGCAGTGCTAGGAAACAGGTATCCACAATAGTTCCAATTTTCCCAGAGCAGTTATTAACAGCAGCCCTTTTCATACTGGGGAAAAAAAGAAAAAGAAAAAGATGTTCGGATTTGGGGAGTAGAAAGTAGAAAAAAGGAAAAACCAGGAGGTGGGAAGTGTGGAATGGGAAGGGGAAGGGAGGCTATTGCATGAGTTCTACTGTGTGGCAGAAATGGTGCCAGGGCACAACAAGTCTTAGCAAGTTGTGGGCATGGGGCAAAGAGGATGCTGGCCATGTTGGGTACCAGGACACATTCCTCCTAAACCACAGCCTTGTTTGCAAAAGGAGGAATCAAAGCAAATGCCTCGGGGGAGGGGGGTTGCGGATAGCAGAAATGAGAGAAAAGGCCAAGGAGGGGTACCCTGGGAGTCTATGTCTTGTCAACTGGGGCCAGCCACTTCTCAGACCATGCCTTATGTTGCCATGAGGGCAGGTGGTCCCAGTGTAGACAGATTTTTCTGGCTTTTCAGGAGAAACAGAAATATATTTTTTATATATGTAAAAACTTATAATTTTTCAATGCTGGTAACTCATTCAATTTTTTAAAAAAACACAGCGTGGGCTCCACAAAACACATCTGCTCTCTGAATCACCACAGGCCATCAATTTGCATCTTTGGCTTATGGCCAGCCCTGTAAAAGTCACAGTATCATTTGCTTCCCTTCATACCATCTTCATCTCAGAATCTGATTTTATAAATATTCAGCTGGGCACCATGGGGATGCATGTGCAAGCTTTGTGCATAAGCAAATTTTAGAGTTCCAGAAGTCTTGTCTACATCCAACACTTTAGGAAGACTGAACTTTTATTTATATTTAATTGATTGCCTCATTTCATCTTAAAGCCCAGAATTCGAACGGCACACAAATACATGAGGCTTTCCTAAATGCAAAGCAATATCTGGAATCTTTCAAAAAAGTAGCTCTGGGACTCTTACTCCCAAAGGAAATTTTATAGCACTAGAACCAGCGGCATTTGATCTGCCCTTGTTTTATTGTCAAACGTCAAGAGCAGGATGGAAGTTTCGAAGACACTTTACACACCTTCATATCCTAAAAGTTGGGAGTTGAAAGAGATCTTATAGATCACCTGAGGCTGAACCCCACCACCCTCACCATCCACCTCTGCTTAGATACTTCTAGGAATCTATGGGGTGCTTGGGTGGCTCAGTCAGTTAAACGTCTGCCTTCAGCTCAGGTCATGATCCTGGGGTCCTGGGACTGAGTCCTGCATCCGGCTTCCTGCTCTGTAGGGAGTCTGCTTCTCCCTCTCCCACTGCCCCCTTCCTGTTCATACTCTCTCTCTTTCTCTCAAATAAATAATATCTTTTTTTAAAAAATGCCTCTAGGAACCTGAATCTCACTACCTCTGCAACAGAGATTTCCTTGCTTATTAGAAGAGCAAATAAGTAACATTGTATTTGCAATATAATAAACATATTATACACATGGATATATGTAATATGGGAAATAATTATTAAAGCCTCCTTGTATGGTGTTGGGACAGGTGGTGACTATACTTATTTAATTATTCAACCAATATTTACTGAGCTCCTATCAGATACTAGGTACTACTCTAGTGACAAAATGTTACTCAGGTCAACAGAATGGATCATTTTGAGACTAAATTGACCAGCTGATTTATAGCAAAATGGACTTCAGCATAGCAATGCGGAACCTCTCGTGGACACCAGAGTGAATTTCAAGTTTCCTCTCTGATACAATTTCCAGGTTGTCTGAATTGAATAGAACAACCAGTTGTTTTAACATTAAACAAACAAACAAACAAACAAAAAAGACTGTGGCAAATGGAAGGACATTTTGCAATCTCCAATGGCTTCCAGTCTTCTTCTTTTTTTAAGTTTTCAAATTTCCCCACCAAAATAGTAACAGAACTTGAGCCAAAATCCACTGCTCATGATTTCAAGTCAAGTACTCTGTCAGGTCAGCCATCCCTTGAATCTAATGCAGTATTTTTCAATCCTGTCTGTGCATTAGTCAATAACCGGCATGCTTTGAAAAATACAGATATGTGGTCCTAGGACCCCAGGACCTGTGCTTCGTAAGCCCCATGGGGATTATAACTAGGGAGCAGGGAAACTTTCATGTGTCTAATTCACTCACTAGAAATTTCAGGTACTGTTATAACTATGAGTTAGTCCAAGCAATCATGAACATGCTGAAGCATGAAGTCAAAGGTGTCTTTCTCCTCAGAGTATTATCTCTCTGTGGACAAGTCTTCATTTCGGAAAATGGCATTCTGTATCACTTTACAGCTTGTACACTCCTTTACATCTTATTTCTTTTCCCATCAGTAATCTCCCTTGAGACTGACTATAGTCCTTTGGCATCCTCATTTTTCTGAAGAGAAAACTGAAGTCAGCAAGTAAGCACCTTCTCCACCCCACTCACCAAGCATCACAGAAGCTGGGATGGGGACCTACATCTTATTTTGAGGGGGTTTTGTTTTTCTACTGCACAATGAATTCCAGCATTGCCAGAGCAAACTATGGGCACTGGGTTTGATGAAGAGTGGGACAGAAGTGTGCACAATAACAACTAACAAGCAGTGACACCTGGTCACAGATCTGACATTGTCGTAGGGTCCATGCTTTGGGCCATAGTCAATGCTATCAGCTGGGCTTCTGATGTGCGGAAGAAGAAAGGGCACCTGCCTATGGCCCCATAACTGGAATTCGCTCCCATGAAAGCCCACATTGTCAAGGCTTCCCCAGCCACCCCTCCAACTTTTCTCACTAGTTGAGGCCCTTGTTTTGTGGTGTGTTGTTTGCTAAAAAATTCTTCCCATTATCCCAGTTTTGCAAGTTCTTTTCATGTGTAGGCGACTCCGCCTGTCATCTTGCCGCTCAGGTCTTCCATCTGCTGCTAATTTCATTGGAAGTAATATTGTGGCAGACAGGAGATTTCAAGGTACAATAAAATAAGCCTCAGTGCTGAATGTCTTCCACAGAAGCAATTTATCTTTCTCTTGAGCAACAAAATAGTTCATGATAAGTCATGACAGATTCTGATTTATTCATTTTATTCATTTTCTAGTCATTTAGCTCCTGCACTTTCAGCCTCTCTACAATATCAGCAGGCACAGCACCACAGGCCTTTGCATCCATGCCCAGCAACTTTCCTTAATATATAACTCCTATGTGTGTGTATCCCCATCCTCTTTTTGCTTTCTTGGGCTTCTAGCTAGCGTGTTCATGTTATGGGAGGACCAGAGGCAACTATCCTAGAAGGGGAATAAAATCCAGAGATGATTAATTTCCCAAAGCTCATTTTGTCCTTGACTGTTGGCACAAATAGGAGCTAAAACTAACTGATGTCATCTCCTTCATAGAAAGTAAAATACAACCCTTAAATAGGTCTTTAATTAATGCTGAAAACTCCAACAATATACTCTTTAAAAAGATTCTTAAACCACACCATGGAGTTAAATGGAATCTGCCCCTTCACACCATTTCTCCTAGCTGTGGAGTGAGAGTCAACTGAAAGCAAATGGGGTTGAGTTTACAGAGGAGGCTGTGATGCATTAAGCCTTGAGCAGTGGTAGAGCTTTAAGACCAAGTGTACAAGTTCTGCACCCAGACTCCTTGGACCAAATCTCTCTTACTCCCTTCCTGGTTGTGTTACTAGGACCAAGTCATTCAACTGCTCTCTGTCTTAGTTTTCTCATTCATAAAGTGGCAATAATCATAATACCTACAAGATGAGGTTCAAATGCAGTTCCTTTGTGCCACACTGTGTGGCACACTTCCTGTGTGCCAGAGTACTTCCTGGCACACAGGAAGTACTCAGCAAGGCTTCGCTGTTACTATTGCTGTTGTTGTTATTGAAAATGTTCCTTCTGGGGTGCCTGGGTGGCTCAATTGTTAAGCGTCTGCCTTCAGCTCAGGTCATGATCCCAGGGTCCTGGGATCGAGCCCGCATCAGGCTCCCTGCTCCTTGCAGGAAGCCTGCTTCTCCCTCTCCCAGTCCCCCTGCTTGTGCTTCCTCTCTCATTGTTTCTCTCTCTGTCAAATAAGTAAAAATCTTTAAAAAAGAAAAGAAAATGTTCCTTCCAGTCTCCCCCCATAGCTCCTAAATGACTTCTTTCAGCAATAAGGACTCAGGTGGAAAATAATATCTTTTCCATCCATCTGGGGTTTGCCTCATTTTATTTATTCAAAAATATTTCTCGAATGCCTACTAACGTGTTTTGCCCTGCATTTAGCTCTGGGGGCCAGTAGACTAAGTCAAATGTGACCCCTGCCTTCATGGAGCTTGCAAGCTCCTGGGGAAGATGCCAAAAATAGGTCACAACTAAGCAGTTACAAACTGTGGTGAGTGAAGTCGGTGAAAATTCAAGGGGCTGAGACAGAGAAATATAGGTAGAGACCCATGAAGGTAACATTGACTCTGAGACTGACCCAAAGACTGAAAAGGACTTTGTTGTTCAGGAGTAGGGAAAAGAGCATTTCAGCATGACAAGTACTGAGTTGTGTTCCCAAGAGTGCTAACCTCAGTGGCTGAATGGAAGTGAGCTGAAGCAAAGGGGCAGGAGGGGTCGGGGGACTGCAGAAGGTGCAATGGAAAGCTACTGAAGGTTTCACATAGATGAGTGATGACAGTAGCACATACCTTTGTAAAACTCTCTAAGGAAAAGTGGGCAGATGGGGACAAGAATGGAAGCCAGTCAGAAGGCAGTTGGCAGTCAGACAAGTGAGTGGTAATGTAACTTGGATGTGCCTGGTAGTTTTATATAGCAGTTATGAGCTAGAGAGTCTGTGTTGGATCTGTCTCATCTGTAAAATGGGGACAATGGTAACAAAAATGGAGGAAAATATAAGAAATGGACTTCCAGTTTCAGCTCCAACATGGAAACAGCTTGGAAATTGACATTCCTATCCTTGCAACAAGATGGAGCTAAACAAGCTAAAAATCAACAACTTTACTTGGACCCTTCTGAGAACTGAGTTCACAGGACAAACTGGCACCCAACAATCTGGAGACAGGTGAATCCAAAGATTCAAATCAAGGTCTGTTTACCTAGAGTAGAAGCCTCTGAAGTCATAAACTGGTAGGATCATTTAAATGGTAATTTTGATGAATTGTTGGAGGCTAAGTGTAGAGTAGCTTGAAAGTGAGAACCTCCTGATGGCGCAGTTTTAGGGGGTCTCTACAGTTCAGTGGGTTTTGCCTTAGAAGAATCCCACTCACAGCACCCCACCCCAGAAGAACCACCTCAAGCTGAGGACCTGAGAAAGATTCTTTTACAATTCTGATGCATAAAAGGGAAGAATAGTCATTGCAAAATATGCCCAGAGCATTCTCCATAGCAAAGACATACCAGAGACTTATCTCAGCCCAGAGAAGGGCATTTATCCCACTACAGCCCCATTTAGCCATCTTGTCTCACATAAGGGAGATAAAAGACAAGAAATATGTGTGAATGTCACAGCCCAGAAACACAGACTTCCTGAAAGACTGAGGTTTAATAATAAGATCATAAAATGCTTCTCCCCACCCACACCTTATCATCATACCACCAGGTCTCTAGTATATTATAGCTGAAAGAGCTGAAGACAAAGACTCACTCTGAGGAAGAATAGTGAGGGAACATGGAGGAAATATGAAGCTTCTGACACCAACAGCTACAACAAACATTAAACACAACCCAACACCTAGCCAGATTCATATCAATACCCCCTACCACCAAGGATCTGTTTATCTCAGTTCCTATATTTTTATATATCCAGTTTGGTCTTCAACAAAACATTATGAGACATACCAAAAGGCAAGAAGAAACACAGTGAAGAGACAAAGCAAAGCCTAAGAACCAGACTCAGATCTGACACTGATGTTGGAATTATCAGAGAAGGAATTTAAAATAACTATGATTAATATGCTAAGGGCTCTAATAGAGAAAGTACATAAGAAAGAGTACATAAGTAAGGTAAGCAGAGAGATGGAAACTAAAAGAAACAAAAAGAAATGCTACTTGATTTCACTTATCTGTGGAATCCAACAAAGTTGAACACATAGAGGCAGAGAGCAGAACACAAGTTACCAGGAGCAGGGAGGTGGGGGAAATGGGAGGCTAGTCAAAGGGAGCAAACTTGTGGTTATATAGGACGGATAAATCTAGAGATCTAATGTGCGGCATAGTAACTATAGTTAATAATACTGTACCAAATCCTGGAAATCTGCTAAAAGAGTATATTTCTGGTGCTCTCATCACACACACACAAAAATGGTAACCATGTGAGGAGATGACATTTTAATTAGCTTTATAGTAGTAATCATTTCACTATATATGTGTGTGTGTATCAAATCATCATATTGTATACTTTAAATATATACAGCTTTTATTTAAAAATGAAATACAATAAAAATACAATAAAAATGCTATAAATACAATATACTGAAACAGAAATGAATAATGTCTTCAATGGGCGCATCAGTAAACTGAACATGGTCAAGGAAAGAATCAGTGAGCATGAAGATAGGTCAGGAAGGACTTCTGAACTAAAATGAAAAGAGAAAAGAATGGGGGAAAATTCAAATTAAAAAATTTAAAAAACAGAGCAGAACATACAAGTACTGTGGGACAATTTTATAAGATGCAACATACACATCCTTCTTGGAAGAAGAAAAGAGAGAGAATGAGGCAGAAGAAATATTTGAAGTAATGATGGTTGAGAACTTTCCAAAATTAATGGCAGACACAAACAATAGATCCAGGCTGCTCAAAGAACATTAAGCAAGATGAACACCAAAAAGAAAAAAAAAAAAAATTACGCTAGACATATCATGTTCAAATTGCAGAAATCCAAACACAAAGAGAAGAACTTGAAAGAATCAGGGGTGGGGAAAGGCAGGGATCCCCTTTTAGAAGAATAAGGATAAGAATTAAAGTGGTTTTCTTATTCAAAACTGCAAACAAGAGGAGAGTAGAATGACATATTTACAAAGTACCAGAAGAAAAAAAACAAAAACACCAACCTAGAGTTCTATATCCAGCAAAATTATATTTCAACACTTAAGAAGAAATACTTCCTCAAATAATAATAAAGAAGTGGAGAGGGGGCACCTGGGTAGCTCAGTCAATTAAGCATCTGCCTCCACCTCAGGTCATGATCCAAGGGTCCTGGAATCAAGCCCTGAGTTGAGCTCCCTGCTCAGCGAGGAGTCTGCTTCTCCCTGCTTCTCACCTCCCACCACTCATTCTCTCTTTCTCTCTCAAATAAATAAATAAAATATTTTTTTAAAAAGTGAATAAAATTTATTATTTACAGACCTATTTACAAGAAATGTTAAAACAACTTCTCAAGGAGTAGGAAAATAATAGAGGTCATAAATTCAGATCTACATAAAGAAAAGAACTCCAAGACAAATAAGTAAAATCTTTAAATTTTTTTTATTTTTAATCTAAAAGGTAACTGCTTCTCAAAGAAGCTTACTCTTCCATTTCATTTCCAAATGGCCTCCTGACCCCATCATGCTTCTGTACTCTGCTTTATTTTTATTCAATATATTACAATAATATTTTATATAAGTAATTGTTTACAAGTTTATGCCAATCTTTCTGGCTAGAATGTAAGCTCTGTGAGGGCAAGTACCATCTCTGAATCATTCTCCACAGTTTCTCAAACACTAGGCAGGAAGTTCATACTCAGAAACTTCTCTTGGAAAAAAACAATTGAATGGACCTCTCACCCCTCTGATAGATGCTCTTCAGTGTTACATTATTCTTCTCCATTGTGCACATCAACCTCCATCCTCCCCTTCTGCAGACTTGTCTGAGAGTAATGACTTCCCTTCTCTCTCCTTTGGGATTAGTCCACATTGCTCAGTTGATCACAATCACAATCCCAGCTCTAGTGCATTGTCCCTTATAAAAAAAGGGCAAACAAGCTTCATCTCAAAACACCAGAAGCCCAAATTGGAGGTGGAACCAATTTTTAAAGAGTTCCACGGCTGTGTCTTTGTTCATGGGGAAGTTGCTGATGTCTACCATGGGTGGGGCAGGCATCTGTCATAGCTCAGGTATTTTGCTAATTGTGACCGTGCCTGTCCCTGCCTTCTGCAAGGGGGGTGTTTCTTCTTCTGATATCACTCTAGTAAAAGGACACACACAGAGTCAGCCTCTCATTACATATCAGAACATCAGAACTGAAGAGCATTCAAACATACCTCACCATCCTCCCATGACACCACCTGTTCCCCATGATACATCAACCTTTCTGTTTTAAGTACACAGAATCACAAAAACTTTCCAGCCTAGGGACATAGAAGTGGATTGGATAGGCTACAGATTCTTTCAAACACAGGGTATAATTTGGGAACCAACGCACTCAGTTTCTCATGGATTCACTGAATGAAAGTTTCTAGACCCTGGTTTCCTCATCTATAGATGAAATAACATGATCTATTAGTTATTCTCCAGCCTTATTCTCCAGGCCTCCAGTCCTGTGAGTCTCTGAATATTTCTTAACTACACTGAACATGTTTTTCCTTTCTTTATTTTTAGGACATTATGTTAACATATGAAATTGCTATTTTGTAGGACAAAAATGGTCAAATATAGGCAATTTCATATTTTACAACTTAATATGCCTACAAGACTATGCAAGACATAGATGCAGAGTTAAAAAAAAAATCCACAGACCAACCTAGCTTCATTATATAAATATCCACTACTTAGTCATCCATTTTCTTATTGATGGGTGTGTGGGTGAAGTCCAGTTTTTTAATATTACAAACAAGGCTGATGTGAACATTTTTGCACACAACTCCTGCTTCAGGTACACTAGTTTCTCTAGAAGTGGAATAGCTAAGCCACAGAGTATGCACATCTTCCACCTTATTGTACAGAGCCCACTGTTTTCCAGAGTGTTTTTTTACATTCCTACCAGCATTACATTCCTACCAGCAGTGTACAAGGCTTCTTACTGTCCCTCAGCCTTGCCAACACTTGCTATTATTACCTGACTATGTTTTTCAATCTTCGCCATTCGGGCAAGTATAAAATAGTATTGCTACTACGTTTTTAATCTGTGTATTTTCCTGAAATTAATGAGCCTGAGTATCTCTCTTCCCACCAAATCTTTCATCTGAATTGCTTACAAAGTTTATAAGCATGTGTTGAGTTTTAACCCCTTTCCTTCTCCTGCTCTTCATAGTCTAACCAGCTGGTGAATAGTGACATTAGCCCTGGAGGACACCATGGGGAGCTTGGATAATCCACCCAGTTGATAACCTGCTTCTAAATAAATAACCAGGAGTTGACCCTCGGGGATTGTACTCATACCATTCAACTGGCATGACCCAGTGTAATATTTCATGTCTTGCTGAAACTGTGGCCCAGCACTATTTTGCATGAAATAAGGACTTGGACAATTCTTTTATTTGAGTGATTAGCTTATTTCAGCCACAGCTTACTTGAGACACAAAGGCTTGTGCTACCTGCCTGTGGTATCACTCCAGATGGCACCTTAGATTTCTTGCATGAAATGTTGTTCATATCTCTCACCCTTCCCCTGGAGGATGTGCAGTTTCCCAATGACCCTTTTAAAATATGATACTAAGACTGGAAAACAATTTAAATCACACCATTCAGTAGTACATGTTCAGGAAAGTAACTCTTCATGATAGGTATTCTATTAAAAAAAAAAAAAAAGAAAAGAAAAAGTGTTTTCCCCTCAAGCTAGAGAATGCAACAGAAATGAGACTATTTCTTCAATGATTCTGTGAATAAGGGATTCTGATTCTGACAAATAAAATGAGGGAGAAGGGTGGAAAGAAAAATCACACATAGAATTAGGAGCAATTGAAAAAGGAATCCAGGCTACCCCCAATCTCGGCCTTTGTTGAAAGGATCACCAGAGATCTATGTAGATATTATTTTGAAATTTAGAGCTTCAACTTGTATGAACATGAATGCCCATGCTGAGTTTCTGCATGCCTCTGTGAAACAGCAAAAAGAACCCGACAGACCCTTTCTTGCATTAAAGAAACACACTGTGGAAAGCCTGAAAATAAACCATCTATGCTTGATTAATTAGGTTTGTAAGTATTGTTTCAGAACCAAACAATATTTCTAAAGATTTCTATAGTTCAAAGATTGCCCTATGGCCGTCTGGCCAATACATCTTCCAACACACACGGTTTACAAGCATTTTTCTTCCCAATATGTTGTCTTTGGTTGGTGCGACATTGTTTGAGCACAGGGCTATTTGGGTCATAGTGGTTTTCTCCCCTGCACAGCAGTGGTGTGAGCACAGCACTTTGACCATACATCTTCCATGTCATTTCCATCAAAGGCACATGATACTTCCTGGTGACCAATCAGGAGTGGTCCAGCATCCTAACAGAGGGCATATTGGCAAACCAAGCTTTCTTAATGACAGCCATTGTTTGGGGCCAACAAAAGGGAGGTCCTGAATATTAACATGTGACCTTGTGTAAAGGTCACCAGTATGGCACATCCATCATATTTCACAACCGAGAAAGAGAACTTTCTAAGTTCTGTCAGAACCTACTGTTGTCCAAATAAATGTATTAGCCTGATGGCTGACACCAACGAGGCAAATGATCTTGAGTGATGAGCTCTTCTTTTAAGAAATATCCTTTCACTACTTTGAATCAGCAGCAGACATTATGGTAAGAGATCATCTTGAAGGAATATACCTCAAGGCCATAGGGGGTTAGAATAACCAGGCAATCCAATTAAAATATTAATTTAATACCATGTAATCATTAGACCAAATGGCATCTCCTCTTGACAGGAATAGCCTTCCACACTGAAAAGAGAAATTACTTATTTTAACATCTCAGAGTCTTGAATGGTCTTCTTAATAGTAAAGACAAACAAGTCCATGAAATTTCTATCAGTGAGATCTAATACAGTTGGTACAAAAGAACTCAAGATCTGGGTCTGTTGACAACAATGAGTCTTGGGTAAAGGCTATTCAAAGTGAAGTGTGATGGCAGAATTGAACAAATTGTGTCACATGCATTTATTACTAAACCCAAGAGCAGATGGCAAGCTTCCCTGTTTGACAATCTTGGTCAGAACAGGTCTATGTTCGATATTAGAACTATGGAGTTCTGGTTATTAAGCACCATCTTGAAAAAGAGTTGGAATTTATTTCAACTTAAGAAATCTGAAAAGAAAATAAGCCAGAGAAAGAGTAGTGAATATGCATGTATCTTTCAGCTGGGTCACTCTGATCTTAGTCATAGTCATGGTGTGGGTCAGGAGGAAGAGACAGGAAATGGAAAGAGAAAGAAGAGAGAAAGTTCTTTTTAGTTCCTTGGATACATCATACTTTCAATACTATATCCTAACATTCAGACATTTTCTTTCTTTGTGGCATCTCTTTCACAGACCCTGCTCCTCTCACCAATTTCTACTCCTCTCCTTTTCTTGCTCTTTTCCCTAACTTCTGAATGGCTTATCTCATTCTGCTGCATGTTCTCATCATTCCTTGGACTTGCTTTATCATAACAATTAACACTTGAAATTGCTTATCAAATTATCCTGCCTTCAAAATTGTTCCAAGCTCCAGGAGGACAGCGACAGGATATGTCAATTTCATCATTGTAGGTACTCCATAAATTTTTGTACATAAATAGTAACTTTCAATAATAAAACAGGATCGAAGTCTCAATTTATCACCTCTTGACCTATAGTAAGTTTCTGTTAAATAAAAGAAATTCTCATGCACATTGAGGGATTTAGCATTGGGACAATTAACTTTTTTTGTACTATAGACAAGGCATCAACTAACTATGATACAGCCTCACAAATTCATATTCTATTATTTCAGAACAAGGCATAACCAAATAAGGGATAAAAGGAAGCCAAATTTTGAACTATCTTTGAAAAAGGCATTTTCTAGGCAAAATAATTACGTACATAATATCTCAGGAAAGTGTTTCAAAACACTCAGCCACTTGCCTTGGCTCTGAGTCTTCTTTCCAACCCTGTACATTGACTCCACTTAGAATATCCTCCAAAGGAATGTTGTCTACCTGTCTACCTCCTATTAGTCCTCAAGGCCCAGGGTAAGTACCAGTCTTTTTATGAAGCCTTCCCCTGCTGCCTATGTTCACAGTACTTTCCCAACACTCAGGGTAAGTGGTACTAATTCTTCCTGTATTCTCACTAGACCCTAACCTCATTATAATTCAAAGTCTTAGGTGAGAGAGCACCTGGGTGGCTCTGTTAGTTAAGCATTTGACTTTTGATTTCAGCTCAGGTTATGATCTCTGGGTTATGAGATCAAGCCCTAGGTCAGGCCCCATACTAGGTATGGAGCCTGCTTAAGATTCTCTCCCTCTGCTCCTCCCCCACTCTCCCTCTCAAAAAATCTAAATAAATAATTTTAAAAAATTTTAAAGTCTTAGGTGAGTATGTCCTTTTTATTTTTAACAAGTTGTAAATTAATCGAGGAAAGAATCTGCATTTTTATACTTTTCTGAATCCAGCCCAAGGCCTAGCATGTTGCACTCTGAGAGAGCTGAGGCAATGTTTTCTAAATAAATTCATTAACAAACAAAAGTAACCATTCTAATTATTTAAGCAAATTCTAAAAAAAAGAATTTCTTTTATCAATGCTTTATTAAACTTTAGTAATCATGTTTTATTCTGTCTACACACACACACACACACACACGCACACACACTCTTTCTTTGGGACAAAGATCCTATGACTCAAAGTGGTTTAAAGGGGAGTTTCCATATTATTATATTATTATATTCTTCCTCTCAGTTACAATGGGAATCATTTAAGATGATACCACACTCCCTTACACAGTTTTGTGCAACTGACTCAAGCTTGAACAATCAGATTCTCTCAATATATTTTCATTTTTAGAACCCACACAACCACATGCCTATTCCTTTCCAGAAAGAGATGCTCTGGAATATGAGCTGTGAGTTATCAGAGACCATGTTTTCTGTCCTCGTTGAAGATGCTGCTCTGAAGAAAAAAGTGACATGCAGGAAGAATGAGAAGCATGAGATGGAAGGTCCTAGAAGCTCTCATAAGTCCTGGTTCAGATCATCCTTGAGGCTTCAGCCCAAATTGCATTTACTTTAGATAAATAAGATCAATATAATTCAGACTGATATCCATGATGTCAGCTTTAATAAAACTAGTCAATTTGTTTTAAAGATTTTGTTTATTTATTTGAAAGGGAGAGAGAGAGCTGGAGCAAGGGGAGGGTCAGAGGGAGAGGGAGAAGTAGACTCCCCGCTGAGTGGGGAGCCTGACACAAGGCTCAATCCCAGGACCCCAGGACTTGAGGGACCTCTGAGCCAAAGGGAGACACTTAACAGACTGAACCACCCAGGTCCCCCCAAACTAGTCGAGTATTGTATTATGTTAACTGTAACTGCACTTTTTTTAAGTTTGAATTGGTCTCCACCACAAGTGTCTAAATTCATTAAACTGCTCTTAGGCTTATCTGATATTTCTCTTAAATAAGTGGAGTGCTTATAACAAAGTTACTTAGATAAGTAGTGAAGACTTTTCATCCTCATAAATATGGTAGAATTTATTATCTCTTAATAAATTCAAAAGACAAGTATGAAAATGACAAGACACCAAGTAACAATATGCATAATTTCACATTTGTCATTGGAAATATTACAATTATGCATTATAAAAAGATAGAATATTGCTCAGTTCCACTTGATCGGTTTCACTCTGGGATGATAAAGAAATAGGTTTAGAGAATCTAGGAGACTTGTCCAAGGTCGTCCAACTCTTTGATAAAAGAACCTTCTAGGCTTGATTTAAAGTGCTGAGAGCCATGTCTAGCACTGCATTTGTGCACCTACCCATTAGTTCTTCTCCATGTCTTTTTTCCCAGAAATTCTGGCCTTTCTCTACCACTTCACTCCTACTGTATGGGTTCCTGAGGCTAAATTCTGCAACTTCCCTTTCTGACTTAGGGCAACCCCTAATCCTCTCTGATTCTGTTTCTCATCAGAAGGAAAGAAATAGTTACTATGTTCATCCAACAAAAAGGAAATTAATGATTGATTAGATGCCTGTTCAACACACTGAGGATGAAAACCAGTCTTCATGGTGAATTATTGAATTAGGGGGCCAACGTACAGTGAGGCTGTGTCTACACAAAGCCAAACATCCAGTCAATTCAGCCCAAAAAAAAAAAAAAAAAAAAAAACCAACAGTTTAGCAGCAGGAAAAATGAAATTAGTTGACCAGGACTGTACAGACAAAGTAAAATGAGAACCAAATGACACTACAATGGCATGGTAAACGTTCTGGCAGAATTTACAAACTTAAAGAGGAAAGAAAAGTAAGAATGAGACTTCTGTTGTCAGAAAAACAAAAAGGTCATACCGAAAAGAAAAAAAAAAAAAAGATTCCTTCATTTTGTTATTACGTTCCCATTTCCTTCTATCTCATTTTGTGCATTCAAATTTCAGATGGAAATCATGAAAAAACAAAGCCAGTATCCAAAGATTTGAGTTACACCCTAGCACAGGATATTAAAAAAGAATGCTTTCCTACGGTAAGGCCGGCATAGGACATATTATGATGCAAGCACTCAGCATGACTTAGTTTCATATTTGGTGAATTAAATCTTCCCTTCATTCTCTGCAGGGCAAAAAGAATACTGAGACACATATTATCTATGGAGAATTCTAAATAACAAAACTCATTTGATGTTCACACTGATTTTCCCAAGTCATTTTTAATACCATGGCAAAAATCAGAAAATCCTTGGTAAAATGTGTGATTTTTGTTGGTTGACTCTTTAGATAGTAACTGTGGGCTAGCATTAACAGTGTATTGAGCTGTGCTTTTATGAGATGCCCTTTGAATGTCCAGGGTCGTTTTGTTTTTAGAATAATGTTTCCATTATGAGCACTGTGTTGTTACTACGCTCTAATATGTAGATCTCCTAAGCTCTAAAGAGGCTCTAAAACTCCATGAAGTTTTCATAACTCTTTCATAACTATTGATTATTAAGTAAGGGAGGAGGAGAGATCATTTATGAGTAATTTATCCCTTCATTAAGAATGAAATACAATTAATTAAAATTGTCGGTCTTAATTAATAACTTACTCATTTAACTCTCCCCCAAACCCTAAGAGAATTAGCCCCAGGAGCTAGACAAAGAAAGCATTCTTCAAGACAAATTGGAGAGTACAGTTTTGTGAACTGAGTCCTGAACCCCAGGAATGAACACTTGCAGCTGCGCCGTGAACTGTTTTCTGTTACCTTAAATACGGCTGGGCCATATGGAGCATTTCTGAGGACCTTCTATTTTAAAACGTTCTGTTCATATTTTATGCTTTTCCATATGTCTCATCCTTACTTCAGAGTTTCTATTCATTTCCATAAAAATAAGATCTTTGTTTTACAAGAGTTCATTTTTCTCTCTCCCTTCCTCCCTATTATGGCCACAAACCCCTACTTGGGTTATTACAGCCACTCTAGGACCAGCTGATTGTGGCAAGATGAATAGCGAATTATTTGAAAGAAAAACAGCGGTAGCAGATGATCCGCGGGGTTGCCGAGCTCCTGTTTTCTTTGCTCATTCCAACCTACCCAGGATGGAGGAGAATAAACCTGACGCTGTTGTCGAACTGCTTCAGAATGAATAAAATGTTTACAGAAATCATCACTGAAACCCTGAAGGAAGAGCTGAAGGAAGATATCATTTGGTTCACCGAAAATTAACCAAAATGTGCTTTCTGAAAAAAGGAGCTCCCTGTAGTTTGGGGTTGACTTCAAGCAATTATCCAAACAAAACAGTTGGCGCCTGTGTTGGCGACAAAATAGTGTTTGCATAAAGTGGAGGGAGAAGACAAATATGCATGAAAATTAAATTTAGGCCTCTGGGACTCCCCTTTTGCGGCCATAGAAGAGCTGATTACATGTTCACAGCTGGAATTGGTGTTGGCAGGCAGACCTCATTCACGGGCAGAGGGAGGGACTCCCTCTTTGAGCGACTGCTCCCGTGGCAAAGCAAGAAAGGCAGCATTAAAAGCATCTGATGTTTACAGACCTCAAGGCCTGTGGTCCCGAGCCGTTCAGATCTGGCATCAAACCCCAGTGTTCTCCACTGAGGACTCAGTACACAGCCCGAGGAGCACATGGCTGCTGGAACATAGGTTCTCCCTCCCATCCCCCATCCCACTCTCGTGCACGCAGACCGTTGTTGGCAGTGTTTCCATTTAGAAAGCAGTGAATATGGCCAAGAGAAGAGCCAGCATTCTGGACAACAGAAAAGTGGAGTCTCGCAACACCAAGGTAGAAGGTCACAACAGGATGCCAAAACTGTCTTGAGACAGGGTCCTTTGGGTACTGAGATGACTGAAAGAGTGTGTTATGGCAACATTCGCCAGTAATTCTCTTGGTTTCTCTGGTTGTAGATCGCAGAAATGGCCCTAATTCTCCACCCTTTCTCCTGGAGTGTGACTTTGCCCCATTTCAAGATAGAGTGTGTTTTCCCATCCCTTAATCTGGGCTCGTCTTGTGACTTGTTTTGCCTAAGAGGTTGTGATGAAAGTGGTAAGAAAGGCTTCCTGTGACAGTTCAAAGTAGGAAGGACAAGCAGACATTAGCCCAATGGAAGAGGAAAATGGACAATAGTGTCCTAAGGCAAGAAAGAGGATATTGTGCTTAATAATAATAGAATCTAACATTTACTGGATGCTCGTGATGGGCCAGGAACCGTTCAAAACATTCTACTTACATAAACTGATTTAATTCCCCACAACAGCTTGATGAGGTAGGTATAATTATGAACCTCATCTTATTCAAATTAAGAAGACAAGGCCCAGGGTAGTTAAGAATTTGGGCCAACACCCCATACATAGATAGTAATTGACAGAACTGGAATTCAAACCCAAGGCCGTTTGGCTACAAAGCCCATGTTCTTTCACCATCATGATGTGGTGCTCTTGGGAACACTGGGAAAAGATCACCAAAACAAGAAATGGTCTTCAAAGGCAGGAACCAAAACTTTGTTACTGGCCTCACAACTAGGGTCTAGTGTTCAATCTCATGCTTTTCAGTTCATTCTCAACAGAGCCACCAGGAGGATCCCCGTAAAAGTGAAATCAGATCCTGTTAATTTCCTCACTCAAACCCTTCCGACCACTTCCCATTGCACTTACAAAAAAATAAAAATGTCTTATCACGGTCACAAGGCCTTCCACAATCTGAGCCCCTCTTAACCTCTCTGCCTACCTACCTTCCAACCCTCCATCTTTCTAACTCTACTCCAGCTTCTTGACCACTCCAAGCTTGTTCCACCCAGGCTCCATGCCTTTCCTGGTGCCTCTACTTTAGAGTATTATTTCTCTTGCCTTCTCCAGGCTCTGTGCAAATCCCCCTTCCTCTGTGAGGCCTTCCTCTGTCCCCTTCTCTAAAAAGACATCTCTTAATCTCATTGGTCTCTCCTTACCCTGATTTACATTTCCTCATAGGACTCACCAGTGCTTGAAATTATGTTATGACATATTTGTTTGTTTACTTGTTTACAGTCTGGCTGTCCCACCAGAATGTATATTCCATAAGGCAGAACTCTTAATGTTTATTGCCTAGACCGATGTCTGCCATATTAAAAAAAAAAAAAACCACTCAATTCATTTTATGAAATACCCCAGAGCCTCAATGTTGCTTAACTGCAGAAGTTTCAAAAATTTGGAACACTAACCAACCAAAGTATGCCCAAAGTAGGACATGTAGGAGTGTATGAAATGGTTAAAGAAGTGGTTCTCAAACTCCAGTGAACAACTATGTACCTTTAGTGTCAGGACCTCTAAAGTGGGGAGCTCCTAGGTGACTCTAACTCAAACGATGTGTGGAAAAGGTTGTCAGATTAAGCAAATAACCTATAGGATGCCTCGGTAAGCCTGAATTTCAAAGAAACATTATATTGTATGGGCCATGGTTATACTAAAAAATATTCTGAAGGGTAAACTGAGTGTCTTATAGTCTATCTGAAAACACTATGGATCACACTCAAAGAAAAACCCTATATTATAGGGAGAGATGATATTCAGTCTGGAGAAAATCAGTTTGATTGAGAAAGAGACATGATTCACAGAGACCCTCAAATATCTAAAGAGAAAAGACCTCTAGTTTCTGTGACTCTAGAGGACAGAACTAAGACCAGACATTGACACCATCTTTTCAATCAGTATAGGAGGGGAATGGTGGTAAGCGTTGCTGTCCAACAGCAGGGGTTTTCCACCTCCAGGAGGATGCAAGTCACACTGTGGGAAGAACTGAATGTTGATGAAAGGAGTCTATTCTGGGTGAGAGTGGATCAGTTCCAAAGACGGGTCCAAAACTAGGAATTCAGTTCCACAGATGGAGTGAGAACAGACAGACCTTCTCTGTATTAAATGGGACTCCATTCATAGAAAGTAACCAAAATCCAACACAAATGGGCTTAAGCAAAAAAATGAGTTTATTATTTTGCACTGAAAAATCCAGAAGGATCTTGATTCAGGAATGACTGAATTCAGATATGAAGAAATGATGTCATCAAGATTTGGATCCAAGTCTCACCACTATTTTTTCATGCACTGGCTTCATTCTTGACAGTCTCCTCTTTCATGGTGATAAAATGATCACCTGTGTTCCAGGCCAACATCTTAACAGGTTAGCAGTCTCTTCGGGAAAAAAGGATTCTTTTTCTCAATAGTTTCAGCAAACCTGCAAGGACAGCATTTTATGGCCTGCTTTGGGTCAGATACCAACACTCAAATCAATATTACAATGCCCAAGAGAATCAAATGCTCTGGTGAGACTCATTTGGTCATATATGCTCATGAAACTAGGAGTAGGGTCAGCCCCACCTAAGTTATAGAGACTGAGAATTGGGGAGGAGGGTGATGTTACTAGAAAAAAGAGACATTGGATGCTGAGCAGATAAAAGTACCAGAAAGTCCTATATTCCAAATTCAGTCTATGCAGTGATATTAATAGTATCGCTCAAGCTAACATACTTTTATTTCAGTCATCCTCCTCCAGCTATGCCTCCACAATTTCAACAAGTCTTTCCTTCACACTAGCAAGATGCATCTCCCCAGCTTCCCAAAACTCTATCCCTTGCCCACTGTTAGATTCCACTGAGTGAAAACTTTTTTTTTTTAATTAACATATAATGTATTATTTGTTGTAGGGGTACAGGTCTCTGATTCACCAGTCTAACACAACTCACAGTGCTTACCATAGCACATACCCTCCCCAATGCCCATCCCCCAGCAACTCCATTCCTCCCACCTCTCTCCCTTCCAGCAACCCTCCATTTGGTTCCTGAGATTAACAGTCTGTTATGTTTTATCTCCCTCTCCGATTTTGTCTTGTTTCATTTTTCCCTCCCTTCCCCTATGATCCTCTGTCTTATTTCTCAAATTCCTCATATCAGTGTGAGCATATGATAATTGTCATTCTTTCATTGACTTATTTTGCTTAGCATAATACCCTCTAGTTCCATCCACATTGTTGCAAATGGCAAGATTTCACAGGTTTTGATGGCTGCATATTATTCCATTGTATGTATGTTTGTGCATGTATATCACATCTTCTTTATCCATTCATCTGTTGATGAACTTCTAGGCTTTTTCCATAGTTTGGCTATTGTAGATATTCCTGCTATGAATATTGGGGTTCACGTGCCCCTTCAGATCACTACACTTGTATCTTTGGAGTATATACCCAATAGTGCAATGGCTGGGTTGTAAGGTAGGTCTATGTTCAATTTTTTTGAGGAAACTTCATACTGTTGGAGTGAAAACATTCTTGGACAGAACACATCTTAATTCTTTAGAAAGACAAGCTTTCATATATATATATATAGGCAACGGTGGAAAGGATTGCCTCTCGAGCAGTGGTTTTCATGCAAGTCATGGGGTTGAAAAAATGGAATGAACTCTGAGGAGTCAGACTTTTCTAGGTGGGGTGGATCAATTCCACAGAGTGTTCCAACACTAGTAAATTCAGTACCTCAGCAGGAGAGAGTGAGATGGACCACCTTTGTATTTCTAGGATGTTTCTGAATTGAAATCAATTATTAAGCACCTAGTATGTTCCAAGGACTGTGCCTCCAAAACTAGGAATACAAAGATAACTAAAGCATGGTTAGTGCACTTTGGAATATCTAGACCTAGTGAAGGAGAAAGAAAGAAGAGCAGAGGAGATTATCAAATGATGTGATGAGGGTAGCGAGGCAGATAGGCATTCAGGGCTATGGTAACACAGGAGGTGGTACTTAACACAATGGCGACACATGGAGGGCTCTTATCTCTATGCTTTTCAAGTGTAAGAGCTGTATGTTTGTGTGTAAAGATTTCTAACATCTTTCAGTTTGTCACCTTGCTGTTTCAATGGTTAGTAAGATAGTCCAAAAGAGAAAAAATGAGGAGCCATTACTTTTTATAAAACATAAAGGCTTTTCATTTGCTGATAAAAGCATACATATTTGTTGTACAAAATTTGGCAAATAAAGAAAAGACATGGAAACAAGGAAAAAATACATAACTACTCATAGCACTTTTATGCTATTTTTATCCAGTCTTCCTCCTTTCTTTGTCTAAAAATGGATTATTGTAATATACATGTATTGATCTGATATATATAAAATGTATAATGTATATGTATATCCATGAAGATATATATGACACCTATAGTAATATAGATGATTTTATATTTTATTTTTAACTTAACCCTCTGTCATTAGACATTTGCCATGCCAATATCCCCTCAAGACTTTTTTACGACTCTATAATAAGGCTGTGTGATAATATCACCATTCCTTCTGGACAGTTTTTGACAGAAGCAATAAAAAGAAATTGTCAAGTGAAATGACTCATTTTGGCAGGTCAAGATGTCAAACTTCAAAACAGATGAGATTTACAATTCCAAAAATTTAAGAAAATTGAAGTGCCATAAACTTTAAGGGAGATAAAAATGTTGTTTGCACTTCCTTGGGGTGCCGGTGGCTCAATCGGTTAAGCATCAGACTCTTGATCTCCGCTCATGTCTTGATCCCAAGGTTGTGAGTTCAAGCCCTGCTTTGGGCACTCTGAGCATGGAGCCTACTTTAAAATAAAAATGTTGTTGGACTGCCTTTGCTCATTTACCTTTCTCCAAGTATAGAAGCAGTTAGAATTAACAAATAACTCTCATGTGATTTTATAATATCTTCCTTCCTGTTCAGACCAGCATCAAAGCATTTTTATTACATTTATAGTGGTGGGTTGGGAGGAATCTCAGTTATTTTTCATACTCCATTGAAAAGAATTTAATGAGTCAATCTTATTCCAGATGGACCTATATATAAAGGTGTGGCTCTTGACTTCACAAGCATGCATCTGTGTTAAATACCAATAATGATTTTCAGATTATCTTATCTTATTTTGTAAATTCAAAAATGAGGTAGTTCCATTGGAGGTAAAGGAATTGCTCCCAGGAGTGCACAGGGAGTTCTAATAGGATTAGACCCATTAGTCTCAATAAATCCCTTGGTGTCAAAGTCTGGATAATCTGTAACTATTAACTTTAAACTGATGTGGTTGGCTGCTCAGGCCCACAACATAGAAGCACCATTTGGATCTGAATTTATTGTAGATGGTTGGCCAAGACAAACATGACTCTGTGGGAAAGGATGAAGGCCATTTGTCCACTGTCACTGCTGTTTCTAAATCCTCACCTTCTGCTTCCCAGTTGTATGACTTTTTGTTATCTTTTCCTGCTCTAACTCCCCTGAAGGCTTTATCTCACCACCTGTGTCATTTTGAATTACCATCATCTGTGTCCTTACCTGACTCCTCTTCTTTTAAGGACTATTTATGTCTTCCTCACCTATTTTGTTTCCACGCATCTAAATTTAAGCTTAGGAGGAACTCAACATCAAGGTTTCACCAGTACTCTCTCTTACCCTTCACCTTACTCCCTTCCTCAGGCCAGGACTAGACAGATTATCAGCTCCAGGATCACTGCACCCCAAAGTGGGAAAAAGAATCTATGCCTTCTGTCACACTGCTATTTTCTTATAAGCCTGCTCTTATGCAGGGCTGGTTCACTAGGTGCCTCCATTGCCCATGTTGTAAGCACACCAGGAAAACTGCCACATTCTCCCACCCAGCTTTACCATTCATTGAGGCATTGATGCTATTCTGCCTCCTTGTGTTTATTGTCAATTGGATGGTGAAGTATTAGTGACTGCCTCCCTCCAAACCTCCATCACTCCCATTCTTTGGATGTGCACATGGCTTGGTGTGCTTCAGTGAGAGTGCAATCAGCTGCCTGTCCCAGACACGCACACCACTTCCTAGAAAGGCCTTTTCTCCATGCATCATTCTCTTTCAAAGAGGTCTTACAACTTTCAAAGTTCACCTAACAAGTCATTGTTACCATCTACTACATGCAAGGCATTGTGCTAAACATTGGTCATAGAGCAATAAATTAATGAAGCCCAATCTCTACCCCCTAGATGCTCCAGCCTAGAGACAGTAAGACAACTAAATAATCACCACATAGTGTGATAAAGGCTGTCATGGAACCCTGCACCAATGGGATAGGAACCTCCCGCAGTAGTTCTGGGATATAGAGTCAGCAAACATTAATATTCCCATTTTACAGATGAGATAACTGAGGCCCAGAAACACTAAGTTCCCCAAAGTTAAATGGCACAAGGTAGTTAGACAGAGCTAGAGAAATCTCTGGTCCATTGCATTTACACTACAGCATGGCACCACTGTGGAATCATAGGACCTCATCTATCTTAGAAGGGAAGGGAAGCTAAAATGTTTAAGGAAGACATACATTGCCTTAGGTTTACACCAGATTGCTCTAGCTCATGTATATATTATCGTTCTCTAAACCACTCTTCTAGACCCTACTGCTGATAGGAAATCACCTAGCATTTGATTTAAAGTCAGGTTATGCCACAATAACGAACAAGTCTCAGTGATTAATAGAAAAAAAGAATTGTTCTCAATAGTTCACAATTCATGTTTATTAGCAAGTTAGCTTCAGCTCTGCTCAATGTCAACTTCATTCTGAGCCTCGTGTAGAAGGAGCGGTCTCTATGTGGGATACTGCTCATATCATAGCAGGGGAAAAAGAAGCCAAGAAATGAAACACTTCTGTTTGTCCTTCACTGGCCTGAACGATCACATAGCCAACCCTATGTCAATGAGGCAGAGAAGCATTAACTACCCACAAGTCAGGGCAGCAAATGTTTTGAACAACAACCCACTATCTCTTTTAATGACTGTCAGGGTGCAAATAAACACAGAGACAGAAAACCTGGAGATAAATACTAACCCATTCATGACAGGAGAACTGAAATAAAACTCTCTGAACCTCAGTAATATCACCCATAAAACAAAGATAACTCTTGCCATTTATCTTGGGAATTTGATGTGAGAAGCAAATTCAATGTGTAAGGAAGTTTCTGGTAAACCATGGAACACTTTGCTTTTGTTCTTACATATTGCTTCTTGTTCAAATATCTTGTTCCTACCTAAAGACAATGAGTTACAAATTCAAATATCTATGGGCCAAGCAAATAACACAAACAGAAACAAGTCAGTTACTTGGTCTGCAAGCAAAAACTAAAAAAGCTCAATACCCACCTAGTGTTGTTTCTTTTCTTTTTCTTCCTTTTCTTTCTCTCTCTTCTTTCTTTCCTTCCTTCCCTCCTTCCTTCTCTTCTTTTCTTTCTTCCTTCCTTCCTTCCTTCCTTCCTTCCTTCCTTTCTTTCTTTTCTATCTTTCATTGTTTTACAAGGAACACCAAGCATATCCAACAGCTAGATTGGGCCTGCAGAACAACTATCATCAACTGTACATTTCTTACAGTAAGAGAACCAGTCTAATATATCCAATAATTCTTCAACTACAGTTCTAACCCTCAGAAAATCCCTGATGAAGTTCATGAAGTTCAAGTCTATTACCAAATAAATAATACATTTATCTTAAAAAAGTATGGACAACAGCCAAACATAAAGTACCTAGAATGATACATAAGACTCATATCTGCTAACTGGTATATCATTCTTAATAAAACAAACATAAAAGTTATAATAGTTCATGGTTAACCCTAATGAAAGTACTAAATACTTCCAACTGCAAGGAAGAGTCCACTCATTCCTTCATAAAACGTTTGAGGCTGTTTCTCGTTTATGTCTGGTCCAAATACTGCAATTTTCAGACAATATAGAAAATATGATGATAAGGTAAACCCAGGGAGCTAAAGGGAAACATAGGAAGAACATGGGGCCCGCTCACTGATGTAAAGGGGTAGAAGCAGTCGCATACAGAGAGAACTGCATTGTGAATGATGGGAGAGATATGGTAGGATTGGAAAAGCAGGATAGTGAGGGGAGCCCAACATCGGAATTCACCACAAAGAACAAGGATGCTGGGGAAGTGAGCAGGGTTAAATCAAATGTATGACTAGCTTAGAAAGGTAGAGTTAAATAAATGAGGTGAATGTAGACATAGTTCTTGCCCACAAGGGGAGGTAGGTTAAGATACAACGTGGCAGTACAGGCTATGAGGCATGAAGTCCTATGGAGAGTCAGAATAGGGAAGGGTTCTAACCTCTCCACACTCCACAGTGGGGAGTATGGGAAAAGATGTTCGGCATTCCAGATGGGCTCTGGAAAATGGAGAGGATTTCAATTAAAAGAAATTGGGAGGAAGGAATTCTAGGAGAGATCTAGAGATAAAGAAATTAGGAGAGCAACAATAAAAGCAATTTGTGCAAAAAGAGGTATAAAGGAGAGGTAAAAGAAGGAAATGAAAAATCACACACCATGGAGCAATTGTTTATCAAGGACCTGAGTGCTGGGTCCTGGCCTTGACACCGTGTGTAAACTGGCTCATTTAATTTTCATAATAATGGCATTTCACTGATAACAGTACTAAAGCTTTCTACCAAAGTTGCTTTCTTAAAGGTCATAAAGTAAGTGGTGACTTCTCTGGTTCACTCACCAAACCTAAAATTTACTACAGAGGAAATAAGTCAGAGCAGTGAAATCAGTGTTTTGGGCAAATTCCTTAAGCAACGAAGTGTAAGGTGATTCAAAATGTGAAACTAAGGACAGCACAGGGAAGTGGCTCACATTTAAGGGTCCTTAATTATCAAAAATCTCCTAATAACAACAACAAAAAGCCCAGGACCAGATAGCTTTATTGGTGAACTCTTCCAAACATTTAAAGAAGAATTAATACTAATCCTCCAATTTTTCAAAAAAAATTGAAGAGGAGGAACACTTCAAAACTCTTTTTATAAGTCCAACATACCCCAATACCAAAACTAGACAAGGATACAATAAGAAAATGAAATCACAGGTCAATATCCCTGACCAAAATAGATGCAAGACCATCAACAAAGTACTAGCAAACTAAAAAGATCAGAAGGCACAAGAAACAAGAGCAAAAATAAACAAACAGGACTACATCAAACTAAAATTTCCTGCACAACAGAGGAAACAATCAACAAAATCAAAATGCAACCTATGGAATGATAGAGAATATTTGCAAACCATGTATCTGATAAGGAGTTAATAATTAAAGTATATATGGGAGTCCATATAACTCAATACCATAAAACCAAACTGATTTAAAAATGAGCACAGGACCTGAATAAACACTTTTCCAAAGAAGACATATGAATAACCAATAGGTATATGAAAAGGTGTTCAGTATTATCAATCACTAGGGAAACGCAAATTAAAACCACAGTGAGATATCATCTCACACCTGTTAGTATGTCTATTATCAAAAAGTCATATGATAACAAATGTTGGCAAGGATATAGAGATGAGGGAACCCTTATACACTGTTGGTGGGAATATAAATTGGTACACTTACTATGGAAAACAATATAGAGGTTCTCCAAAAACTTAAAAGTAAGGGGGCACCTGGGTGGCTCAATGGGTTAAGTGACAGTCTTCAGCTCTGGTAATAGTCCTAGGGTCCCAGAATCGAGTCCCGCATCGGGCTCCCTGCTGAGTGGAGAGTCTCCTTCTCCCTCTGACCTTTCCCCTCTGCACTCTCTCTCTCTCTCACTCTCTCTCAAATAAACAAAATCTTAAAAAAAAAAAACAAACTTAAAAATAAGATACTATGTGATCCAGCAATCCCACTTCTAGTATATTTCCAAAGAAAATGAAGATGAGATGAAGATGTCTCAGAAAGATACCTGCATTCCCACACTTATCACAGCATTGTTCACTGTAGCTAAGATATGGAAAAAACCTAGAGTGTTCATCCGCAGATGAATGGATAATGAACATGTGGTATCTATGGATAATAGAATATAATTCTGCCTTAAAAAAAAAGGAAATGTGTCATTTGCAACAACATGGATGAAGCTGGAGTCATGGAGAACATTGTGCTGGGTGAAATAAGCCAGACATGGAAAGGCAAATACCAATGATCTCACTTATATATAGAATCTCAAAAGCTGAACTCATAGAAACAGAGAATAGAAAAGTGGTTACCAGGGGCTGAGTGGTGGGGGAAATGGGGAGACCTTGTTCCAAGGGGATCAACTTTCAGTTCTGGAGACCTCATGTACAGCATGGTGACTACAGTTAATAACATTACATTGTATCCTTGAAATTTCCTAAAAGATTAGGTTTTAAGGGTGCTCACCACACACAGAGTAACTATGTGAAATGATCGATGTGTTGATTAGCTTGGTTTTGGTAATCATTTCACAATATTTCAAAACACTATCTTAGACACCTTAAATAGATACAATTTTTGTCAATAAATCTGGAGGAAACCAAGGAGGCCTTCAACAATTTCACCAGCGAAAAAAGCTACTTGAGTTTTTATTTCGGTACCTTGTTTGATTTCTAAACAGCACTCATCCCTATCTGAAAATATTTTATGTGCTTTTCCTTCTATTCCATAGAGGCTCCTTAAAGGCAAGACTGTGTAGCTGGTCTGCCACTGTATCCTCAGGAATGCCTGTCGGAGGCTAAATTGTGTCCCCAGAAAGCAGGTGCTAAAGTCCTAACTGTTGGCACCTGAGAATGTGACCTTATTTGAAGAGTCTTTAGAGGTGAAATTAAGATGTAAGTTAAGATGAGCTCATACTGAAGTAAGGAGGGCTCTTAATTTACAATGACTAGTGTCCTTCTAAGACAGGGAGAAGAGGTCCAGACACACACAGAGAGAAGGTCAGTTGGTAACGGAAGCAGAGGTTAGAACCACACAGCTGCAAGTGGAGAAACACCAAGAGCTGCTGGCAAGCACCAGAAGCTAAGAAGTGGCCTGCGAACCCTCCCCTAGAGCCTGCTGAGAGCATCGCCATGTGACACCTCGATTTTAAGCTTCCAGCCTCCAGAGCTGCGAGGGAATGAACTTGTGTGGGGGAAGCCACTTGCTTTGAGCTATTTCTTAGGGCAACCCCAGGTAACTCATACAGCACTTGAAAAATATCCTCTGAATGAATGAACTGCATGGTGACACAAGTTGGAAGGAGGGAGAGTTCCATCAGGAATAGATGGAAAAAACAGGAAGCGGATGCATGGGAAGCACTAACAGGACTTTTTAGGAAGGACCCAGTCTCAGTTTCCATCTTGCTGCTGAAAAGTCATTCTTGAAAGGATTCACTCCAATTTGGGAAGATTCTGGTTGTGGATACTCAAATTCCAGAGTTCTAGATCTACATAGACACTATACCCAAATGATTAAGAGTAAGGCACTTAATGACACAGGCTTAAGAAAAATCTGGGCTTGGTTCCTTATTGGAGGGGTGGCCTTGGAGAGTTGTTGGGCATCTCTGAGTGGGCTCTGCTGTCTACCCAGTGCTCCCTCTCTGAAAAGAAGACTCTGTTTCAGGAGGTCTGGGGAAAAGTCTGTGATTATGTATCTCCAACAAGCTCCTGAGTGGTGACCCCCATGAGGCTGGTCCTCAGATGGCACTTTTAGCAGGGGGGGGCAGAGCTAGAGAGTATTAATTTTTAAGGGACTCTGAAGGATGGTTTCAGCAGGACCAAGAGAAGCTGAAATGAAAAATGACCTGGCTGGAGAAATGTTAATACTTGAGCAAACTACAACACTTCCACAGCAACACTGCATAAATCCACAGTCTATAACCCAGGGACCAAATATGTCCCACCAATGTCTTACAAATCCTAAACTACTTACTACCCTGACCTTTACAGAAAAACTTTGCTGACCCTGAATTAACCAGTCTGTCTCTCTGTTTTGAGAATCAAACAAATATTTAGGAAGCCACTCCAAACTGCATAACTTGTAATCTGAAGGCATGATACACAAAGAGGGGAATTTCAGATGGCAAGAAATGAAAATATAAAAGGCTGATCATGCTTGCCTCATAGGACCACAAAGGAAAACTACATAAATTTGAGAACAGAGTCATGGCCTTCTGCCTAAAACTTAGCCAAAGTTAAAAATAAATTTCAGGTGCACCGGGGTGGCTCATTCAGTTAAGGGACCATCTCTTGGTTTTGGCTCAGGTTGTGATTTCAGGGTCCTGAGATCCAGCCCTGGGTAGGGCTCCTCTCTCAGCAGGGAGTCTGCTTGGGGTTCTCTCTTTCCTTCTGCCTCTGCCCCTGCCCTTCTCTTGCTCTCTCCCTCTCTTTCTCTCTCCCAACATCCCAAGACAAACAAATATATCCTTTAAAAAAAAAGTTAAAAATAAATTTCAGAAACAAGAAAGAAACATAAAGAAGAACAAAACCCATTTTTCCTTTTTCGGCTCTAGTAGGGAAACCGTGCTCTGGCTATAAAAACTCAAAACATCAACTTCCCAGATGAGCTAAAAAACTCCACTGTCCTCTTTCAATACCATCTTGTATTAGCACCAAACTTTGAATGGTAGAAATTTGAAATGTAAAAAGTCAAAAGAAAAAAAAAAAAAGACCTATAATTCTTCAATTTCAAATCACCAAGTGATTTTGCTTTCAGAAACTCACAAAATGTGAACGACTGCATGTGGCATTCAGAATGCCTCTCTGTGAGGAGTCAGCTTGGGAAGTCAATCTCCAGAATTAAGACCAAGAACAATGCCTCGTATTTAGTAGGAGTACCAGGGCTATAATTGAAAAAGTAAGAACAGAAGCATAAATACCTTCCCAGGACTATAACTTTGGTACCCTAACTGCAAGGGCTTCTTAATTAAAATTTAAGTTGCTGAGTGAACAATTTTCGCTTAAGCCGTTTTTATGCATATAAATGCCCAGTTAATCAGTAATTGGCAATATCTTCTCCTTCTCCTCTTTTGTTTCTTTAGGACAATGTAAAATCCAGAAAGCACCCAAGTTGTGCCTGCACAATGTCCCCATTACTCTTGGCTTTCCTGCATTGGATCCTCAGGAGAGGAAAAAAATAAAAGAGCCCACACTAACTCATTTCAGGAGGTTTGAGTATCCTGAATCTAAACCAGCTCTTATCTTAACTTGCTTATGTGAGATTTACAAACGGGAAGAGAACAAATAAAGAGTAATTTAAATTTTAATTTAAAAAACCCTCTATTTTCTTATCCCTTATCAAACTGCCAGCATTTTTCCTGCTGACAATGAGCAAGTGTCATTGGCATAGGCCAGACCCTACCCACAACCAAGGAATCTCTTTCATCTAAAACCCTGATCCCTTTAATAAACAAAATACGAAAAGGCAGTCAAAATTACGCTGTGGCTTTATAAAAAGAAGGCAGGGAAGTTCTCCGAGTACAATCACCTACTTGTTATTTTCACATGCCATGTGACTCCAAGTCATTCTGAAGGATAAAGAGACAGGGGCTGCCACCAGATCCCAGCCATGATTTCCCCTCCGTTCCCAGCCCTGGCCCATCTGTTCTCCAGAGGCCACATGAATGGCATATGTCAAGAGAGTCAGAGCTGTGCAAACTGCCCAAAGAAATCGCTCGGCCAACTTCTCTTTGCTTCCACGGCTTCAGCAATTGTTGCTGAGCCAACCACCATATGGCGAATAATTAGTTTTTCGACCCCACTCAAGAAAAATGTCCGCTTCATTGCCAAGCATTAGCAATATGTGTGTTAATGAACAGTGGGGATTGAATGCCTATACATTAACAAAAGTTGTGTGTGTGTGTGTGTGTGTGTGTGTGTGTGTGTGTGTGTGCATGTGTGTTTTCTTTTCCAGCTTCAAGCTCTGTCCCGTTTGCTTTTGCTTCCTTTCAAATAGGTGACAGTCTGGAGTCTATAGCATTTAGGAGCAAACTGTAATTTTGTGGGGTTTTGTTTGTTGTGTTTTGTTTTTTTTTTTTCATGAGAGGCTACAGCCCAATGGGCGATGACCAGATTTCACAACCAAATATCTTTCTTTTAATAAAATGGCTTCAATCTTCTTCTTCTTCTTCTTTTTTTTTTTTTTCAAAATGATGAATTCAGTCCACATAAAGATTGGCATGTCAAAGCTGAGCACCAGGATGCTTTTTTGCCCTTGATGCGTAAGAGGTAGGCATAAATTTATGTTGAATGCCATTACTACTGTCTCAAGCAGGATGATGCACTTTTGGGCCTCTTTAACTGTTAAACACTCACCTCCTTACTCCAACAGAAAATGCACTTGATGTTCTTAGCATGATTTAGGAACCCAGTTAAGATTTCAAGTTCACTATCCCAAGAATAAAAGCCTTAATAGGCAATTTTCTCCCAAGAGAAAAAGATCTTCGTACAGTCAGAAAATAAACATGCATTTACTATACATGCTGCAAGACAAAAGTACCTAAGTTTGCACCCATCTTTTTATTTTCTAGGGTGAGGCAACACTGATTTACTCCTGATAAGTTTTTTTTAGATTTTTTTTTTTTTTTGAAGTCTGACTACTTTTTGACCTTGGCCTTCATGCGAATGCTGCATGCAAACATAGAAACCCTGAGAAAAAGAGGCAGGCAATTGTCATGTTCTCTAATGTAATTCTCAGAGTCTGGCTATAGGTCAGTGGTTCTCAAATATCTTCAGTTTGCAGACCATCGTACCATGTCAGAAGTTCCTAAAGATCCTCCCTCTTATTTGTGGGTAAAAAAGAAATGCTTTGTTAGAATAAATCACCAGAGGGGTGCTGATTTAATGAGACAGTTGAGAGGAATCTCACAAGCGAAACGCAAATCAGGACCAGAAGCTATGAATGACGACTGTCATTTTCTCTTTACATTCGTGATCAGTTAGAATAACACTGGCATCACCTTCTAGACTATTAAACTCACTAAAGACATGGACTGCTTCTTTTTTGCTCACTGCTGTATTCTTGGTAGCAGCTAGATGCTTGGGACTACAATGGATAAATTTTCAATAAGCAATTATTGAGTGAATAGTTTCAATACTATAAATAATCTTGAATATGGTGCAAGACCAGTCTAGAAACCATGAGTATTTTCTAGATCACAGCTGGAGAATCTCTGCTAGAGGGCACTGTAAGTGGATATTAGACATTATATCCTTTTAATGGCATTGTCCTTCTGACTACCACTGGCCTTTAATTATACTCATAAATAAATAAAAAATAAATACACAAATATTTTAAAATTTTAGGAAACTTAAAAAATTATAGTTTTTATGTATTTCCACTCTAAAATCTGAAGTGTAGGGAAAACACGCTCTATTTTGGGTCAAAGAGCAGTTGACAAAGTGTTTTCCATACACCTTTAGCCAGAAAATGTAGGGGCAACAGCATAGTTTGAAAGTCATCTACATCATACTTCCCTCCACACTTCACCGTTAGTACCTCCCTCTTGATTCCTCCAAGTTTGTTTCCTTACCTGTTGATAAAATGTAGTAGGAAAGGAATAAAATACTTCTGTTGTGGTATTTCGTGGATTAAAAAATAAGTCATGCAAACTCCCTCAGATGGTGCGGAACACCAAGCAGATGTCAAAGCTTGGCTATTTTTGAGTTCACAATCAATGAATTCATTCTCAAAACATCAATCCTGCTTAATCCCAGGGTTTCTGATTTGAAGGAACCATTAACAAACGCTAACTTGGAACGTGAGAGGAGTTTCTTATGGATCTACTCTCTTACTTCGAAGCAAGCCTTTTTATTTTCCCCATACGTATCAACTCATAAAACCCTAACAATGCATCACTGGGGAAGACAAAATAAAAGAGCTTGAAGTGGCTTCTTCCTGGCTCATATAGGGCACTAGAAACAAGCCCCCTTCTGCTTCCATCCTAAGGAGAATTAGCAATAACTTGGTCAAACAAACCATTCTCAAGTCTCTGGCATCCTACTTTCATCCTGTCGGTGGACATCAAATCTAGTTCAAAGTTTAGCCTCTTGAGGGAAGGTTGGGGATGCTTCACCAAGGAACCTGCTCTTAAAGGAAGTACTTCTGCTGCATAATCAAAAATATTTTAATGGAAAGTTACAGTTAAGTGAGTTGGAGACATGAAAGCAGAGTTGTTCTGATTGGTCTATGGCCCAGAAAGATATCCAAGGAGAAGCCAAAGCAAAAAGTGTCAAGTCCAGCATCACCGAGGAAGGAACTGCCTGCAGCATTAGTCTGTCCCAGTGTTACCTTTCCCTTTGTGCACAGCTGAAAAGTTTGCTCATATTCAGCAGCCTAGGAGTCCCTGATGTAGGTCTGGGACAAGGGTCTGGTGCTGTGAGGAGGAGCATACTGGAAACCTGGAGGGACAGGGAATTTTAATATAGGATATGGCTTCTCACGTGGACTGTGTCCCTCTAGCTGTGTCTCCTATAGCAAGCCACATGCACCATGGCACTCTGCCACCTGTCCAAGCCCATACTCTCCTTTTCCTAACCTCCCTAATCAATGGTTAAATGGCTGCTTTGTAAAAATGATTCTCTGAATAGTCCCCTGCAAAAAACTGCCTAGCTTCAAATGAACTGGTTGGGTAAATAGGAGGTGACAGTCAAGGTTAATTCTAGGGAGGGTGGAGCAGGCCCCTACTCACATGAGGCCAGCTGACATGTGCTATCAAGTCTCCTTGCCTTGCCCAATGTATGTCTACTTGGGCTTATTAGGTTACCCTTAAATTCTTTTTCTTTACAGGGAGTCATGATCTGGGGTTAAGATACTGCCTCTAGAAGGTCTCCATTAGAAAGCCAACATTTAATTTGTTTTGTTTTGGTTTTCTTTAAGATTTTATTTAAGTATTTGAGAGACAGAGTGAGCAAGTGAGAGAGAGAGAAAGAGAGAGCATAGGAGCAGGGACAAAAGGAGAAGGAGAAGCAGACTCCCAGCTGAGCAGGGAGCCTGAGGCAGAGCTCAATCCCAGGATTCTGGGATCATGATTCAAGCTGAAGGCAGATGCCTAACCAACTGAGCCACTCACACCCCCAGAAAACCAACATTTATTTTGGAAGGAGATACTGCATGAGTTCCTTTGCATTCATGACTTCATCTCTGTGGCCTTGCCATGGTGGCCATACAAACCTCCTTGTGCTCCTCAAGCCCAGAACCTCATTTTGACCCTAATACCATTGAGAAGATGAAGCCTTCTACCAGGAACCCCTTCATGGACTGCCTGTCTGTCCCCTCGCATCTACTCTTCATCCTCTTTCCTTCCTTGGGACACAGGTAAACCTCTACCTGGCCTCCTCCTTTCATCCTCTGCCCCTTCTTGCATCACATTGTGTTGACTGTCCCTGTTTTTGTTGGAAATTTCCATCTCTTCTTCTGTACCTGTAAATAACTCAGATGATTTAGCTCCGATATCTGATATTTAGCTATCTTATCTTACTCTTTTCTTGTACAACCAATTTTTTCGGGAAAGGGGCCCACTCTGAATGCCTCCATTTTCTCACTCTTAATTTATTCCTTAATCCTATTTGAATTCTGCCTCCACTACTGAAACTGCTCTCCAGACGGTCATCACTGCACACAGAGACCCCACCCAACTTCTATGTCCTCTTCCTTCTTGTCCACTAAGCAGCATTTCACTAAATTTTTTTGCAGCATTTTGCTATTTTGTGTGCTCCTTACATCCATACTTTCCCAGTCTCTTTACACATTGTCCTCTCTGCTTTTCCCTTTACATTTCTGATTTTATCATTTTCTGCCTACTGGTTTTCCTTTCATCTCTGTCTAACCATCCAGCTTTCTAAAATGTAAGCTTCCCCTAAAGCAGCAAGGTACAAGAACTTTCCACACAGATGAAAGTGTTCTATATCTATGCAGTCCAATACAGCAGCCACTAGTCAGATCTGGCTAACAAATATAAGAAATGTGGCTAGCACAACTGAAGAACTCAATTTTCATTTTATTTTATTTTAATTAAGTTACATTTAAATTGCTAGATGTGGCTAGTGGTTAGTATATTAAGCAGCACAACCATGGAGTTCTGTCTCATCTTTTGTGTGTCCTTAGAAACTTTACCCTCTCTTCTTGCTGGCCCTATCTCCTCTCTGCAGAGGACAATCAAAAATTTCTAGTAGGACAAGAAACAGACCCACATTTCCAGGTTCCTTTTGAACATCTATAACAACTCTCTCACCAACACCTGGAACTCAAAATTTCAGATTCTGTGTTTTACTCCTATGCTTATGCCCTTGAAACTGATGTCATCCTGGCAAAGTTCAGAATAGCATCTGACTTCTGCACAGCAAGTTCTTCTAACAAGGACCGAAGAAGTGTTTCCTGGTCACCTGGAATTGCTCTTTTGCATTTACCATTACAATCTTCTCCTTCCAGATTGTATTTCTTTAGAAAGCCCTTTCTCAAGGTAAGAACTTCCTAAAGTGTTTCTACATACCCCTTTTAGTTTTCAGGCCACGGATTTACCTTGTTGCCTATAGTTCTTGGGTCCCTGAAGCATGTCTAATAACAGAGGTGCTCTGTGGATTCTCTGGCTGATTCTCAGTTCACAAAGGCTGGTGTTGCATACATTTGCAGAAAGAGTTAGAATGGGAAACAGTGCAACAGGAGTGGGAGCAGTAGAAGAGGAAGATGACAGGAGACATTTTGACTGATTTCAGCACTTTTACCAAATCTTTAGCTGAATCCAATCCCCTTAAGACACAGCCACCTATGCTCAGTGCACAAGCTCATCTTTCTTTTGTGGTAAAGATTAAAAAAACTAATGATATACTATATGGTGACTAACATGACATAATAAGGAGGAAAAAAAGGATTCATAGAAAAGCACATTTTTATAAAAGCAATCTGGAATATTCATTCACATTAAGCATAAATATGTCCATGTTTCATCATTTTACTGATTTTTTAAACTACAAACAGATTACATTTAGAGGACTTTTCTTAACTTCCACAATAAGAACAATTTAAGACATAAATATTATTTGCATTTTGGGTCCCTAAGGCAGGGTGACATATTGAGATACACATTTTATTGAGTAAATTCAAATACACATTTGAATTTATATTTCATCTGTGTACTATTCTAGCAAGGACATTTATTTCAGAACTTCAAGTAATATTCAAACGATCATCTGTACTCATATTATTCAATCAGAATTTCAATAAAATAAACTATTGTCACATTACAAAAATGTCTTTAACAGTATGTCTTGGAAAGCTGGAAAGACTTAATAAAAAGCTGTTAGAAAAAAATTAACATAAATCAGAAAGCACAAGGACTCGAGGTGAGGCTGAAACTGAGGTAATCACTGAAACTGTCCAGTTCACCACCTTCAAAGAGTCCCTGAGCTGTGCCAAAGGACAGTTTGTACTATATGGTGACTAACATGACATAATAAGGAGGAAAAAAAGGATTCATAGAAAAGCACATTTTTATAAAAGCAATCTGGAATATTCAGAAACCTTGGCAAAAAATTTAAACAGCCAATTCACCTAAGAAGATATGTGAATAACAATGAGCCTGTGACAAGATTCTCACTATCAGTCATTAATATGCTAATGAAAGCCATTGCACACCTGTTTGAATGGGAATCAAAACCAGTGTACTGTTGGAGAGATTGTGAAGCAACAGGAACTCCCAACACTGCTGATGTGACTTTGCCCAGACCAACAGGGAAGAAAAAAGTTCAACTACCAGATGATCCAACCACTTCCCTCCTAGGTATTTATCCAAAAGAAATGAAAACATATGTCTGTATGAAGTCTTATACACAAACATTTGCATTAACTTTGTCATAGTTCCAAACTGGAAACAACCCAATGCCTCTCAACAGGTGAATGAATAAACAAATTGCACTACACCTTACAATGCAACACTACTGGACAGTGATAAATACCAGTATTGCATATACAGGTATATGCAATAACGTGGGTGAATCTCAAAATAATTACAGTGACAGAAGACAGGCCTCCTCTCCCCCAGCCAAAAAGAGGACATACTGCCTGATGCCACTTTCGTAAAATTCTAGGAAATGCAAACTACCTTAGAGTGACAGAAAGCAGACCAGTCAGTGAGTGGATGGCCCAGGGAACGGAGGCATGGAGGGACCAGAAGGAGGGATTACAAGGTAAAGGAGTAAGCTTTGGGGGCATGATGGGTATGTTCACGGTCATGAACGTGTTGAAGGTTTCAGAGGTGTCTATGTATGTCAAAATTTATTACATTTGTGTACCTTAAATATGTGTCATTTATTTTATGCCAACTAGGCCCTGATTAAAAGGTCACCTAGCTTAAGTCCATTTACATTTTAAAAAGAAAGAGAGAAAGAAAGTTTCCCTTAACTGGAGGGAATACACTTTGGTGTTACAGGAACATCATCCCTCAGTTTCCTCCTGTTCTAGGATAGCCGTTACCTACCATGTACCCATTAGATACGTAGCATAACCAAAATTTCAAATGTGTAAGTAGGTGAATGATAATGATGATTACGATAAAGAAGAAGAGGAGGAGGAAAAAGAAGAAAAAGCAAGGTAGATAAAGATGGATGAATGGATGAGATTGATGGATAAAATATCTACATCAAGCTGATCAATTCACTGGCATGTATGCATTTCTATGGATCTCCCGGGTGGACAGGTACTGGGTTAGATACATGTGGCACATGAGGAACCTCAAAATTCAGCAGATACTCAAAAGATTCATGGGCCTTCTCAACCTTTTACTTTTAACAGAAGAACCAACTTTCTAAGACTGAAAATGTTATAAAGATATCAAGTGTCCATATCAGACTTCCTCTCTCATCCCATTTAGTCTGGGATATGTTATTTTATTCTGAGATCTAGACAAGGAATGATGTCTTATTGGATCCCACTAAAAATGATGCTCAAATAAAGAGAGGTGATGGAGAATAACGAATATGTATTGAGAACCTATTGTGCTGAGCATTGTACTAAGTGTTCTATATACACAAACTCTAGTCTTCAAATCTGGCTGAGTTATATCGTATTATTACTTCATAATACATAGTCCTGAAGAAGCTTAAGCAGAGTTAATCAGAAAGCTTGCAAATTAGAAAACATCTTAACTCTTTCAGGTTAAAAAAATACAAAGGCAAATTCAAAGATTAAATATGCATTTTCCTCTTTCTATAAAAACAAGCCTACTCTTGAATAAAACTCCACAATAGAAGCCACAGAATGCAGAGACAGCTGGACTGAATTACATTACAGAGATGACGTCTTTTTCTGAGGGTCAGCATTGATAGGAAAACCTCATTGTCCTGTCACCGGGTCTCTGCCACCCTTCCAGACGCCAGAAAGAAAAAAACCAGACAAGTACCAGGGACAGAGTCAAGAACAGTGTTTGAGAATCCTTTGCCCGCTCCCCTGTTTACAACTCATACCCCACATCCAGTGAGCAGAGAGTTTAAAAAACCCAGTAGAGATGTTGTAACGTTGAAAACAATTAAAGGAAAATAGGCTGTCAAAATTTTAGTACAAATCCAAATGGAGTGATCCACTTTCAAAATACACATTGCTGCCAATGTGATTTAACGAAATGAAATTCTAACGTTCATGAATGAAAGCACAACTCTTCTATACCCCAGCACGCACAAAATGATTTCCCCAACTGCCTTCTCATAAAAAATGGAGGTATTTAATATCGTCTTTCAATATGTTTCTATGTAGGCATTTGAAACACAAAATCAATTCAATTTGACTTCTTTTTACCCCGAGGGGGGAAAGCAATTCAGTGCAGCAAAATTAAAACACGGCTTTAAAAAGGGAAACATGCTGAAATCAAAGATTTTTCTCAAATTAGACTATGGACAAAGTTCTCCATTTCAAAAAGAATATTTATAAAAGTCATTATGTAGTTGAACAATCTTAAGAGAATCAATTAGGCCAGCTAAGGAATGCTTCCTGACATGCTTTTTTATGGCACTTCAGAAGCCAGAATTTTAGTAATGCTTGAATAGAATCATGGGGAGAAAGTTCAACATTTTTCTCCAGGGTCGCTAGCATTAATGATACAAATTCATTGAATTGGCACCATAATCATCACTACCAATTAGTGTATCCATGCTCCCTGAAGTACATATCCAGAAGGAAAGATTTTTATCTCTTTCATCTTTAAATCTGGACAAGGAGTAGTAGCTAGGTTCGGGCATGTTACCAGTTGTCAGCTGATGTGATCAAAACAGGGCAAGGCAGTTTATCTGAGGTCCCTCCTGCATTTGTATAAAGTTAAGTTGTTTTCAGCCATTTTCATCTTTGTGATACAAATAAAGAGGGAAGATGGGGCAGCTGGGTCTTGGATCAAAATAAAGAAATTCTCCTGACCTCATCCACAAAGATGAAAATTAATCTAATTCAAACTTTCCCAAGCTGTGTTCTCATAGCACAGAGGCCACTGCTGAAATGTTCATGATGATACCAGAGTGTAGCCAATGGACACTGAAGTCTTCCATGAAGAACTATATACGAGAACTCCATGGGCTGATCAATGAAAGCACCAGTAGGTGGCAAAGACCACACAGTCTCTTCCCTCTACCAGGAAAGCTCTGGGTTTTGCCTATCTGGTTTCAATCAACAATAAATATGCCAACCCGTACTTTGTTGCCCATATCTCCTTCTGAAAGAGAACCACCACAGAAATCTTAATCAGCACTACAATAACAAGGAATTTTTAACCTCTCTGTGTATGTCTCCTCTTCCATAAAATAAAAATTATAATGGCATCTTACTCATAAGGTTGTTGTGAAAGTCAAATGAGTTTATATACTTAAAGCATTTAGAAGAGCACTCAGCATAAAGTGCTCCATAAATTGTAGATGCCATTCTTTTTTTTTTTTTAAGATTTTATTTATTTATTTATTTATTTGACAGACAGAGATCACAAAGGCAGAGAGGCAGGCATAGAGAGCGAGAGAGGAAGCAGGCTCCCTGCAGAGCAGAGAGCCCTATGTGGGGCTCAATCCCAGGACCCTGGGATCATGACCCGAGCCGAAGACAGAGGCTTTAACCCACTGAGCCACCCAGGCGCCCCTGTAGATGCCATTCTTATCACTACTATCATTGTTGATATTGTTGTTCTCATTCCTATGATTACTACTGCTATTATTATTGTAATCCCAGCCCCTTGCTGAACCCAGCAGTGTTTTTAACATCACCACATTTGCAGATTAAGCTAGTCAATCAGCAAATGATGGAATTATATTTGCCTCTGTTCAGAACTTCCTAAATCTTGGATGCTTCATTGGGACTATTCTTACTGACACTCCTATTAATAGTTGATGTTAATGTGGTTCTTGAATTCTATCAAGGCAAACATTTCAAAGTTATTCACAAAAGGAAAAAAATGAGTAAAAGCAACCTGTATGTCCCATAAGGGAGAAATGATAATATTATAATATTAATGATAATATTAATTCATTGATAATAGGTCAGCTGGGTAAATTGTTGAGTCACTGAAAGAAAATGTAAAAATGCTTGTTGAACTGAACTATGAGGCATTATAGAAAAATGATATGATGGTAAGTTAAAGCAGAATATACAGTCATACATTTTCTATGATTGAAACCCTATGATAAAATCTATGCATATGGGACAATCTAAATAAGTCTTTGAAACAATGATACGTTTTGTCAAGTTAGGAGGATCTGAGAATTCTCACTCCTTTGACACACTTTCTGCGATGAATTTTTCATAGTAGAAATACTTGCATTGTACACTATTAATTAGATTCCTCCAATGTTAAGTGACAAAGTCATTGAAAATAAATCCTGTTGTTTTCAAATACAGAAGAAGCATAGGATAATCCTCCACAGTTTTGACAGTAATCACTTTCCTTAATCATAGTCCATCAAATATTAAATTAAAATCTGTCAAATTTTTTGTCAAAGGTAACTCAATAATGGGCAATAAGGAGGTCACACATGATGTGATCAGCACTGGGTGCTATATGCATCTAATGAATCACTGGAAATTTTATCAAAAACTAAATATGTATTATGCCTTGGCTAATTGAATTTAAGTTAAAAAATTAAATAAAAAATAAAAATAAATAAAATGATGTTTAAACATCAAAAAAATTGTCAAAGTTTAAATCTTTAAATAAATAATATGTTATTGCTGGTTTAACTATGGGTTAACCTACCTTAATTCATTACAGCATATAACTGTGGTGCATGAGTGGATAAATACTATAAACACTAGCACTTAACTGTATACAGTTGGCTGCTAAACAGCATGGGGACTAAGAACACCAATCCTTGTCCAGTCAAAAATCTGTGTGTAATTTATAACTCTCCAAAAACTTGACTACTAATAGCCTACTTTTGACCGGAAGACTTGCCAATACCATAAACAGTCAATTAGCACATATTTTGTATGTTATACGTATTATATACTGTATTTCTACAATAAAATAAGCTAGCATAAAGAAAATGTTATGAAGGAAATCATAAGGAAGAGAAAATACATTTACAGTACTGTACCACATTTTTTTTAATTGCATAGGAGTGGACCAATGTGGTTTAAAACTGTATTGTTCAAGGTCAACTGGTTAACAGAGCTTTCTTTTCATAAATCATCTCTACACCATGCTAGGGAATGTTGAAATCAAATGAGCCTCTACTAGATGTAGTTAGCAAAGAAGTGACTTAGAAAGAGTGATTTCAGGAGGCAGTCCTACACAAATGAATCTATTTCCAGTGGTGGGGCCATCCTGGGCAGAAGTCCTTAGCAACTAACATGGTTTCACTATATAGGCCTCTTATATCCAGATGCTCTATGACATTGGACCTGGGAATTTCTTTATCTAGTCTGATACCACCTTGACGAAGTCACAGGTAGAGGCAAAGACTAGTTCACAAGGTATTTATGAGTGAAGACAAGTTTCAAATGACATAATATCAAAAACTCATTCTTGCTTATCTGTGTAGTCTTATTCTTTAACATTAATGGGGAGAGAAAGGGGCAATAAACTCAGTGTTAAAAAATGAAGTGATGTACCAAGTGATTAGAAGTATGAGAAAAGCTGTTGTCAGCCCATCCCAGCTGATATCACAGCGCCACGGACTATTTGTGCCATCTCTTGGAATTGCCACTTGTATGGATGCTATGAAATGTAAATGAGATTACATGGAAAAAAATCCATGATCCCCACACAACCAAGTAAAAATCCATTATTGGAAGAATCATGTGAACTTTCAGCCATCATTCCCAGGTACAGCATCTCCTCACATTTTACTAATTCTAAGCCTGTGAGACACTCCATGATGGATTCTGAGGGGCATTTTTATGAAGAATGACATAGAAAGAGAACTTCCAATGCAATATCCATACTTTAGAAGATTAACAAAATAGCCCCAGCTGATGGGAAAATAGGAGGGAGATGCTTTGCCTCCATCCAGTTGTCCACTTCCCCAGCACAGCCCAGGGTCTGTGGCCAAAATAAAAAGAAAACAACAATAAAGCATAGTCACCTCTATGTATTGTGCCCAGCGATTTTAGAGGTAGGCTATGTATTTTTCCAGTCCCTGCCCTAACATGGTGCTTGGATGTGTGAGAGATAGAAGACAGTGGCCAAAAGATGTAGACCTTACATGTCAAGTGTTAGGTCGGAGAAGAGCTTCATGGTAACAATGTTTCCTGGAGTTGTCATCTATCTTATAACCCATGAGTATCAGAGAATCAGGTAGTGGGCGGGAGGTCCCAGCTTCTCAAGGGAAAGCACTGCTAGGTCAAGGTGGGTTTAGGGTTATAATGGAAGCTAAACCTGGGAACAGGTCTGGCCATGTACCATCACCTTACTGTTCAGCAGTAGACCTGAAAAAGATTCTAACAACTTCCAAGTGGATAGTGAACAGAAGCAAATGATATTTGTACATCATGTCTTCTAGAAAGCACCAAGGACCAGAAAGACTCCTGTTCACTCAAAGATGAAAAAAATTTGAATTCATATAATGCTATATAAAATGGAAATGCAGTTACATACAGCAAAATGAAGGAGAGAATGCATCATCCCAAAGGCTCACAAAAAACCTCCTGCAATCAATCTCTTTGGGAATTTTCAAAAACAGAGCTCAACAACATCGACACAGACTGGTTTTCCTGGCCAGCAAGAGGCAGAGTCCTCCAACCAGTCTATCCTTTTAAGAACAGGAATGTGTGATCAGGAGCCACTGAAAGATCTTGAGTAAGAGAGAGATGATGTGAAGGGTTTCGGAAGAATGTAAGGACAGCTGCACAGAAACAGACTTTCAGGGCTGGTTAGAAGACTCGTGTATTTTATCCACTTCTATGATGAAAGACAAGATGGTAGATCCAGTTGCCAAGATGCTTGGATGGTCTGGGGCTCAGGGTAGGGAATGAAAAGGAAGGGAGGCACCCTTGCTCTGGACAGTAGAAGAGATTTTTGGAGAGAGGAGCTTAGAATATAGAAGGAAAGTAAAAGTGGCTGATGGAGAAAGATGAAATGATTTTTGTGTAAGGAACAAGCAAACAAACAAAACAGAGCTTGGCATCCTTAATGGAAAGAAGATATAGCCTTACAGAACAGGAACATAAACCAGCAAAAGAACAGGATGAGATGAAAACAACAGGATGACTGGCAAAGACCAGTAAGCAGAGAGAAGACAGAGCAGGGTAAGATGAGGAACAATCCCAAGTAAATTAAATGTCTGATAGAAAAATCGAGATCTTCTTTGGATGACTAAATGGAATAACCAACATTACGAAAAAAACAAATCACGAGTAAAGAAGATGCAGCAGGCACTATTGGTGCAGTAGAAACTGTATTCTCTACAAAGAGAGGTCACCTTTCATTCAGGTATCCACGCCTCGAAGAAGTAGCCCTCTTCCCACCTCAGGGGAAAATCCCTATTAATGGTAATCTCATTCCATCCAGTGTAATTGGTCAAGTGGAAGACACATGACTTAGTTAAACATAATGAGACCTATAGGCAAGTCTTCTGGGGGGCTTCTGAGAAGAGTTTGCTAATGAAGATGTCCACACACGGGAAGACTGCTTTTCTTCTGGAAGGTGAGGCTGTCTTATTAGCATGGGGGGACTAATTCAAGATTAGGGCCCCCCCACACTAGACTTGGTAGGCTTTTTCTGGCTGGATTTAAAAGAATACTGATGTGCAGGACAAACGAGAAGTTTACCCTTTCTGAAATACAAAAGAGCAAACCAAGTAAACGTGCTCCTTTAAAATTTTCCTTCAGGGGCGCCTGGGTGGCTCAGTCGTTAAGCATTTGCCTTTAGCTCAGGTCATCTGCCATCAGCTCGGGTCATGATCCTAGGGTCCTCAATCGAGCCTGGCATCAGGTTCCCTGCTCAGCGTGAAGCTTGCTTCTCTCTCCCATTCCCCCTGCTTGTATGTCCTCTCTCGCTCTCGGTCAAATAAATGAAATCCTTTTAAAAAATAAAATACAATTGTACTTAAAATGTCCCTAATAAGCTGAAAAATTAATCAAGAGTAAGAATTAAAACTGAAAGAGCAGAAAGCTGAGGGTGAATATAGAAAAAAAATGTAAGCATATAGACTGGTTTTAAAGAATTGTGGTAAATAATATGATTCAGATATAAGAGGATATATAATTAAATTAAAATCAATGTATTAATAATTAATTAAATCAAATATTTACTAAAAATAGTATTCCACGTTCTATAACTAAAGACCAGGAAGTTAAGAGGTACTGGGAGTAAGCATAGTTTGCTAAATTCCTTATTTATGAAGGAAAAGTCACCTTTTGTATAAATTTTTCATCACAGAACTACAGATGGGATAGTATTTTATAAAATATTAAAGGTAGCTCCTAAAATAAGACCATATTATTATCTGCATGTTACAGTGGGAGGAAAAGGTACACAGAGATTAAAATCTTCCCTCAGAAGAAAAGATAAATACGTCATTCCTTTCGAGATAGACAAGACTCCTCTCTGCATATGGTCCCTTTAACTTACTTTCTGTGAAACCCTTTCAACTGTGTCAAATATTTCTTGCTATGTCCTGCTGATACAACCAGTTATCACTTTTTCCCTGCCCCTAAAACATTAAATCTTCACTTTTTAAAATGTATACCAGGGATTTAAGGGTAACAGAATACACTCATTTTATGTTCAGTTTTCAGAAGTTTAATTTGGATACGTCTTAATGTGGATTTTTTTTTTTAAATCCACTTGGGATTCTCTCAGCTTCTTAAGTGTGTGGGTTTGTGTTTTTCACCAAATTTAGGATGTTTCCAGCCTTTATTCCTCCAAATACTTCTTCATTCTCACTCTTCCTCTTCACCTTCTGGGCCTCCAACAATAAAAGTGTTAGCAATTTGGTCATTGTCCCACATGTCCACTAGAATGTTCTTTTCTTTCTTTTGTTCATATTGGTAAATTCTATTGCTCTTTCTCAAGATTCTGATTTTTTAAAAAAATAGAGATGTGAAGAAACCTAATTAAAAATATATTTCCAAGACATTTCCCCTAAAAATTCATAGCGTACTTTTCTTCCCAGAGCTCTTCATGTAACTAGGTCCTTCTTATTTTTCAGATCCAGATTTAACTGTCACTTTTACAGGGAATTGCTCCAAGTTTACTTCTACTATGATTTTTTTTTTTTGCACAATCTGTAATTATGTTGTTTATATATTTTAGTGGCTTATTTTCTAAAAGCCAGTTCTAAATGCCAAGAACCACGTCTTGTTTGGTACTGGTTTGCACAGAGCAGGCACTCAGAAAATACTATTTTGAATAAAAAGTGAAGAGATAAAATAGCTACACTGTGTATGTGCAAAGAGAAACAACTGTCATGGCTCACATATTCTAGCGAAGGGGCTCAAGTTAGACCAAAAAAAAAAAAAAAAAAAAAAAAGATGATGCATGTGCCCACAACCTGGAGATTTTAAGATGGGTAATCCCTAAGGAGGGGGATCCCATATGTGGCCCCTTTTTGCCTAGATGTGCCTAGATAAAAAAAATTTAATGGGTGTCTAAAGATTTTTGAAAATCAATTTCAGTCTAGTTCAGAGATACTAAGAAAGTCTAGATGCATAAGGCACAACAAATTCCTTGAAAGCCTCTTTCCCCCATTCTTCCTTGTTTTCTCCCTCTCCCCCTCTCATTCTGTTCCTTCCTTGCCCTTCTTCTCCCCTCATTCTCTCTCCTGTATAAATAGCAGCGGTCCCCATATCCCCCCACCATGCTGCCCCACTCCCAAACCCCCAAAGTCCCCCCTTCACACCAGCTGGCACCACAGGTTCCCTGTCCTTTCCTCTTGGCTCCCCTTCACACTATCATTTTTCTTCTTCTCTTGTCCTTGCTACTTTCCTGTTTCTTCATTCACCATTACCCTGGCCTGATATTAAAAGCCAAGGAGCTAATTGATGAGGGCAGAATTCTTCTTTGCTGATAAATTTGAAGAAGAGATCAAGTGGACTGAGGAAAAAGAAAGAATTCTCCCTCTGAGGGAAGGTAAGGGAAGAGGGGGCTGTACAGGAGATAGACCCTGAAGAGTAAAACCAAGCCCCTGCACCACATCATAATGGCACTCAAGCATAAGCACAAGGTGCCAAATCCATGCCCATCCATTCCAAGACATTGCTTTTTCTCACATTACTATCTGCTACCTATTCTCCATCCATTTTTCCCTCTGTTGCTTTTCCCTATGAGGTTTCATCAGGGTTTTCCCCCTAATGAATGATAAGTGTGAGCTGGAGGGTGAAATAGAAAATTGTCTGCCATGTTATCATTTTGAAAAAGGCAAAGTTCATGAAGAAATGTTCAAACATAGCCTAGAAATCTATCTACTGGATGAAGACAGCATTGACCTAGGTTGAAAGGAACTGGCTTTAGGCAAGGAGGTTCAATGGTTAGGATCACAACTTGAGAGAATGCTGGATTGCCTTGTCTCAGTTCTACCACTTAGCAGTGGTATGACCTTGAGTCAGACAGTGGACATCTCTGGTCCCAGTTATTGTTTCAGAAAATAGAAATGATACTATGATGTCTCCTAAGGTCTCTGTAAGGATTAAGTGAATATGGAGTGGTAAAATGATGCCTGGCACCGTAATCACATTCGTCAAGTTTAGCTGCTCTTGAATTAGACATAGGCTGGCTGATCTTATCCCAGAAGACAGGGAGGCTTGGGTTCATGGAAGCGAAACAGGCTGAAGAGAGTTGAGACCAACATATACATCCGTAACCAAGCCCTTAACTAATATCCTCTACCAAGTACTAAACACCTTTAATGTAGTCTTTGCTTGTGTTTACATGTAAATAATTGCAGTGTGCTATTTCCACTCACAACAAACCCTGCAAAGTGTGGGGTTCAAAAGACACCCTGAGTTCTCCCCAAAAGACACCCTGAGTTCTCCCCAAAGCACAGAGGTTGCTATACAGGCTCAGAGAAGAGGTCTGCACACTGAAAAATTCAGAGAGCCATCCTTCCAGGCGGGTTCAACCAATGAACCAATGGCCAGGATACTCGCAGAAAATGCTTTTTCCCCCCTGAGAGTTCCATAGAATTTTAAAAAGAAGGGGGTTGGGGGAAGGCAAGTACAAAAGCTAGGAGACACCAGTGAGGGGAGGCAATTGTGTTTTATTAATCCATGTGATTAATCCAGCATGCTAAGGAAGACTTCCTACAGAATCAACATTTGTGTGGTTTTGATCCACACAGGTTAGAAAACACTATTGCATTCACTTGCCAGTGCCTCCTCTGCTTGGTGCTTGAGTTGTATTCTTGAGTCTGGTAGGAACGAAGGAGAAAGAGCATTTATATGAGGACCAGCAGCACAGGCACTTTGATAAATGTCCTTCTCCCCCTCCCTTTCTGCAAGATGCTTCATAAATTTCCCAAGAAAAGCCTTGGGTTTATATTTGCACTATTTCCCCTCAAAAGCCAAACAACTGGAAATTGCCCCAAATGCAGATTTCTGTCAACCCATGGAAAGTGTTTTCACCAAGGGATGGGTGAATGGCAAATCCCACTCCGAGCTCTTGCAAGAAAGTGGTGAGAAAGGTACAGACCATTTAAGGTTCCAGTGAGAGCCAGCATTTCTTCACCGGGGTAAGTGAAAGAGTCCTGTCAGAATCCAAGAGTTTTCTCACAAGTTTTAGTAGAAGAGGAATGAGAGCCTTTGGCTATGGCAAAGAAAGATCAAGAGAGTTTCAGGAAAACAAAGAGGAGGCTGTCCCTGCAAGACCCAGTCAGTTTCATCCACCTGGGATCAGCTATGATGTGATTCTGCAAACTGGCAGGAGATATGTTTGGAAAAACTAAGACATTTTGAGGCCATTTCCTCTCTCCATATTCTACCTGGGAAGAGGAGAAATGAGTCTTCTCCAGGAAGCCCTTGTGGTCTGTAATATAGGAGTCTCCAATATTGGTGAGACTTTTCCAGACAATGCATTGTGTTGAGGCTGATATTAGCACAAACAGAAGGGTAGTATGGGGTAGTAATCACAGAAACCTTCCCAAAGCACACCTAGGGACATGGGAAGTGCTTGACTCTCAGTTCTGAAAAGAACATTTCCCCCAGTTCAGAGCTTTATTCTAAGTCACAAAGGAAACATCTATAAATAAGCCCATTTGAATATCTGTGTCTGTTCAGGTTCATTAGACAGAACTATAGCCTTTGCTCACTTCTGCTCAGCTGATAAGAAAATGGGTTTAGCTTCCTTTTTCTCTTCTCTTCACACCACTTGGATTTGGTTCATGTAAAGCAAAACAAGCACTCTTACTTCTTTCTTGTTATTTAAGTAAATGTGTTTGTTGCTTTTATTTTTTTTATTCTGTTCAGTTAGCCAGCATATTGTACATCATAAATGTTTGTTTAGTGTTTAATGATTCATTAGTTGCATATAACACCAGTGTTCATCCCAGCACATGTCCTTCTTAATATCCATCACCTGGTTACCCCATCCCCCTCACTTCTGTAACCCTCAATTTGTTTCCTGGAGTCCAGAGTCTCTCGTGGTTTGTCTCCCTCTCTGATTTCTTCCCATCCAGTTTTCCCTCCCTTCCCCTGTGGTCCTCAGTGTGGTCCACCTGTCTGCTGAAGGAAGGTCCCAGGACCTCAGGCCAATCAGGACTCCAAAAGACCCTTCTTTGGCCATTACCATCATCCTGGGTCTGGACCTGACCTCATGATCACACCTAGGAGAGAAAAATTAAAGTTCCACTCATAATGTTAACTGGGGTGACAACCTCAAGTTTCTCATCATCCAGTAAGATAGTCTTAACTCATTCATGGAATGACAGAAGAGTTTCCTGCAGTGAGAGAGGCAAGCCTCAATATGCAAACACTTTCCAATTTTCTATTCATGCCATATTTTTTAAGGTCCCATTGGCCAAAACAAGTCACATGGTCAACTACAGATTCAAAGCGTAGAGAAATGAATTCTACCTCTTCATCGGAGGATTGAAAAAAACACATTTCAAAGAGACATTTGGGGGTGAAATGAATTATTGTGGTCCTTTTGTAATTTTGTGAATTTTCCTTAGTCATGTCATAAGAAGAGAAACTTGAAAAATCCCAGGCATGTGAGATTACTGGAGTTATTCAAGAAGCAGTGGGTTGAGAGGCAGCATGGAGAAGCCATTTCAAGGGTGAAAGTGATTGCTGTAGACTGATCAAGACTGCAATCTCCAACATTTTCTACTCCTTACTTTTCTCCCTAAAACAGGTCCTCACTCAGTAATTCTCCAACCCAGAAGTGACAGTACCATTGTCGAGTTGGTTCAAGCCAAAGAAATGAGAATCATTCTGGATTCCTACCTGTCCCTTATTCCCATTTCCTAACCATCCACAGTCTTATTCGTTTTATCTGTCTACAATTTATTTCCAACATCCACCTATTCCCATCCTCACTGCCATGATGGCTATCTGCTTCCCCTTCATCTTTCACTTGGGACTTTTACTGTGGTCTCCTAATTGGTCTCCCTGGTTCCTCACTTGTCCTCTTTATAATTATTGTCCAAACAACCACATTGGGATCATTTTAAAAAATGTACCAGAAGATGGTTCATCACCACTTAAAATCTTCTATGGCTTCCCACTGTATTTAGAATAAAATCCAAAACTCCTCATTGTGACCTAAAATGCTCTTTACAATATGGACCCTGTTTGTGTCTAATCTCAATTTATACAGCTCTCTTGTTTGTTAACTATATTCTAGCCACACTGATCTCTTTTTTTTCTTTTCTGAACACATGAAATATACAAATCTTAGTAAAAACACAAATATAGGTAAAATCAAATTACATTACTCCCTTGCTTAAAAATAAGTAAGTAAATAAGTAATCATTTCCCATTCCCAAGCAACCAAACCAAACTAGCTCGACAATCCTCTGCTCCTAGGTGTCTAACCCTAATTGTTCTCCATACTATTTATAGGGTTCTGTCCTTGTCTAGATATGGCTCCCAGAGCCAAGATGCTGCTGCTCATGCGTCCTGCCTACAGCCAGGTGAGACCCTCATCTCTGGAAGAGTCTCTTGCTCTCTTCATATCCCCATTCCTTGGTTCCCCCTCAATTCTAGCATGCTTAAAGACTTCATGTCCCCACATTTAAGATGAATATCAACACGGCAAGGAATTTAGAGCTATCAGAGCAAGCCATGTAGTTGTTTTAACCATGACACTTCTCAAAGTTATACCCATTCTCTCAACCATCAGATCCTAGTATACTGACTCTTGAAGCCACACATTTTTGCGATACTGATAGTATAGGTATGCGATACTGATAGACTAGGGTCTATCAAAGAAAACCAGCTAAAGTATATTCATAAAATATGTTACTCTGAAGTTGCAAGAAAAATGGAAGAGGAAACTCTCAGTGTACCACTGTGTATAGAGCCCCAAGTTAACGTGTTCAGTAAGACAGCAAAGTCCAGAATGTTGCTACTAATTCACATACTTCTATTTGCTCACAGACACACTTTTATTTGCTTAGAGAAAATGTGGGTGGATTGCCAAGAAACCAGAAAAAGCAGCTTCCTATGGGGGAGGGGGAATGAGGCAGATTGGAGCAAGGGTGGGAACAAGACTTTTCACTATAAACCTCTTCAAATTTTGGGTTTTGAGCCATGTGAATGAATTCCACTACCACCACCACCACCAGCCCACCAACACACACATGGTTTCCTAACTTCTGTTAAAAAAAAAAAAAAGATGAAGAAGAAGAAAAAGAAGAAGAATTCGGGTGGAGATCACAGGGTGACAGGATCCCATTAAAATCACATTACTCCAGAGCTTTGGAAATACAAAATCAACAAAACCTTTCAAACAGTCCTAATATCTATATATGCAACAAACTTGATTGATATATAAATATAAGTAAATAAATAAATACATTCTAAAATAAGACATTGTCCAAATGAGAGTGTAGCAGTTATCTGCTTTATCAATCATCTTAAAAACTTTTTTTCTCTTAGGTAAGACATATAAATTCATTTATCTTTTCAAGTTAGTGAAATGGTCCAAAATTGTCATAATAGTTTATTGTGACAGCACTGTATAGAATGTAATTAATGCAACCACTTATTATTTTGGTTTGACACAAAATAATACTTTTTGCTTGTCCTGTATCAATTTATTTTGGGAAACTATGCTTCCCGTTCTCCTTCCCCCTACCCCTCACACACACACACACACACACACACACACATGATTTTGTGTAATTTAAATATAGCTGTCAGAGTTAAATGCTGGGGTAGCAAAATTTGACTGCTGTGCTCTATTCTCCCACACGCCCTTATTGTTCCAGGAATGAACATGAGACTCAGATCTGACCAAGCAGAGTCAATGGATAGGAGGTGGGGACTGTTAAAGATGATGAGCAAAAGAGGATTTCTCTATTTTTGAACTTACAAGTTCTAAGAATCATATAAACCTGTAGCTGACAAGACCCATTACTGCTATCCATTAACATTCTCAAAATAAGAATTATATCAATATGGAGATTTTTTTAAAAAAAGAAAAAGAAAATCATGATAATATCAGTGAACAGTGGATCCAGCCATGCTCTGAGCCAGTCTGTCCCATGGATTTACCAACTTCACAAGCCAATGAAATTTTTACTGTCGCTAGTTTGTAACATATTTCAAGTGTTCTTTGATAAAGTCTTTATGCTTTTACCTGTACATATTTTAGAGTTTCTTTAGAAACTCTGGTCTTTCTTGACATTATTTCTGAATTTACCTGGAAAATGTAGAAAACATAAACTTCTAAGTTTAAGAGATTTAGAGAAATTCTTCATGTGATCAGTGAATCTGGAGCAAGGTAAGGCAGCTCTTTCATGAGGAGGGCTGGGCTATAAGGTAAAGGAAAAAATACACAAAATAAAATTAGGTCTATGGTTCCAAAAATAATCCATGCCACCTGTCATGCTTACTTCCATAAATGAAAGATTATTTTAAAATCTTCTTTATTTTTTAAATAAGATAATCCTGATAGTAACTGCAATTGACTCCAGGTACCTACATATGCACATCCTTCCCATATATTTCATTAAAGGGGCTAATTAACTTATTTATCTGTTCATTCAACAAATTTTTTATTGAGTTACACTATATGCTGGATGTTGTTCCAGAAACTGGGGATATAATAGATGAAGTCTCTGTCCTCATGAAATTGACATGCTAAGTGGAGGTGACATGAAAATAAATAAATACATCTATAATATATCAGGTGGCAATTTTTTTACTGATAAAAAGAAAAATAAGACAAGATAAGGGGAATGGAAAATGTTGAGGATAATGTACCAATTTATACACATAAATAAGAGATGCCTTCTTGGACTGGATAACTTTAAAGCAAAGATTTGAAAGCAGCGACATCATAGCCATGGGATGTCCTGATGAGGGTAATTCTGAGTACAGTCGGTGGAGACATAGGGCATAGAGAAGGATGACAGAAGATTGAAGCAGGGGAACCTTTGAAGTTGAGCTTTGTCTCCTTGAAATAATAAATAAGAAATAAAAGGGGAAAATAAAGAGAAGAAAGATGCAAAGATTTTGGATAATTAATAGGAGTAAGGTCATAAATTAGGATGGCCTGATTCAATTTGAAATTAAACAATTCAGCAAATATGTAATCAGCACCAACTGCCCACTAGCTTTTGTGCATAATGCTGATTGTTTGGATATGATTGGATATTACTGTTTGAATCAATATGTGTTTAAGGTGGTGTTAGCCCACTGGGTCTGTAAGACCAAACAACCCTTGCATGAGGAATAGGATCTTACCTGAAGGCTGAGGTTTTCATCCCACAGCCACACTCCCCCAGCCCCAGCCATTCCCTATGGAAAAGGCTTGTCTCTCAAGCCAGAAAATATAAGCAGGTGGGGGGGGGTGTCTTAAGAGGGAACAGAGGAGGAACTCTTCCTTGGCCATGACTACAGACCAAGGAGGCAGGACAGACCTGCTGGGATGAAACTTAAGAGGACATATAACCTGTTAAAAGGTGGAAAGAGAGCCAGGAACCCAGTGCCCCAGGCCAGCTGCACCAGCAACAGGGTGTGGGAGATAAACTGAGTCAAGATCAGACACCTGTACTTGTAAGTCTCCACAGCTGCCAGCATTTGCTTTATCTCTAGAAGTATTTGTTCCATCTTAAGTAAACTCTTTTTGAAAATCATCTCAGATGAGCGAAGAGAAGTGAAAGGGAGGGGCTTGCTATACTTTAAAGGGAGGTGGCGGCTCAGAGGTAACAGTAAGAGACCTTGAGAGAACGTGAAGTGAGAGAAAACTTTGGGTGGCTAAATGAGTGCCGCTAACTACCCCAGCCCATCTGTCCTTGAAGAAACCTTGGAGCTAAAGGTTCAGAGCAGGGACTATCCAACAAGGAAGGCCATATGTGGAAAGCCCACCCCCACTCCTCTCCGCACATAAGAGCTGGACAATTTACCCTTTACTCCTCAGTTTCTACCTCTGCAAAATGGGGCTACTATTACCTCATAAAAACCATTATCCATGTTTTGTTGATAAAAAATTAACGTACCAAGGCTGTGTAAATAAGTCAGCGTTGAAGACGGGACTCAGATCAACTCTTCCCCACTCCCGACCCTGTGTTCTTAACCCCACACCATCCTGCTTCCCCATCTTATGGGCACAACCAGCAATCCAGACATCCAAGCCAGAACCTGGAAAGTCACCCTGGCCTCCTCCTACCTTCTTCACCCCCAGATCCACTCATAACCAAATCCCGTTAGCCCCACCATCTCAATGTCCTTCAGACCCATCCCACTGCTATAGTTCCCACCACTCACCTCAGTGGAATTCCCTATTCACCTTCTTTTCCTAAAATCCAATATAATAAATATAATAATAAAATAAATCTAAATATACTTAATATAAAAATAAAATATAAATAATATATAAATAATTAATATAAATAAAATAAATATAATAGGAGACATAACACTCACCTTCTTAACTGTTCAACTAACTGATGGCTCTCAAACTTTATTGTGCATAAAAATCACCTGGGGAACATGTTAAAATGCAGATTTTTGACTCAGAAAGTTGAGAGGGGGGCGCAGGAATGTGCACAGTTCATAAGCATCATACACGTGAGTGATACAAGTAATATGTAGATGTTTCTTACTCAAAGTAAATCCATAGACCACCACTGGGGAGTTGGTTAGAAATGGAGATTCTGTGGCCTGCCCTTAGTCCTACTCAATCAGAATCTAAATTTTAACAGAGTTCCCAGCTGATTTGAATGCATGTTAAAGATGTAGATGACACTTTGATCTGAAGAATAAAATATCAAATCGTTTTCCATGGTATAGGAGGCTGGTCATGACCAGAATTCTTGCTGTGATCTAAGCTTGACAAACTGGGGAAACTGAGGCACAAAAAAGCAACTGTCTTCTCCATCTTGGTCTCCCCAGTGCCTAGCACACTCTCTGCTACATAAGGCATGCTGCTTTATTGATATATGCTAAGTCAAAGTGAACAACCTCAGTGTATATTTTAAAACACATTTTGTACAGCATGACATTCATACAGTATCTTCATCAAGGTATGATTTAACTGAAGTGAAAAAGAATGGATGGAGAAAAGATGGTCAGTGTCATGAGCAGATATATTTTACTCCTTAATACACTGAACATGTTATCATTGGGCAGGGGAGGGGGGGGACTTAGTCCTGTATGTGCAGTCCTCACTGTTCGCAGTTGATTTACTGCCTGAAGTCAAATCCACGCTCTATATATTAAAGCACAACCCCCACCATTTTTTGTTTTGTTTTGTTTAAGAAGAGCAAACTTTCACCACAAAGATACAAGAACAGTCAATATTGATCTTCTTGACGGATGGTGCACCTCACGCCACAGGCCACTCAAGCATCTGCTCATTACCACCCAGCCCTCCCTTTTGTGGGGAAATAATGCCAAGTGGCCTCCTATGTGATCGGCTGCAGATTGCAAATATTTAAAAGAAATAAATTTCTCTGAATGAAAAGCACCTTTCTTTGTTCTCCAACCCCCTCTCCTCCCAAGTCATGTTGATTTTAGGGCTGTGCATACGACCAGCACCTGTACGTTTCAATTGTTTGCTTGCCAACATCACCGTGGTTTTCTTGCTTGGGTTTAGGAACCATTCTAAGTACAGTAGCCAAGGACGGTGTATTTTCTTTCTCTCTTGGCAATCTGCAGGGGAAGAACCAGCTTCAGGATACCTAGCAGCAATTGTAATTAGAGGACATAAGAAGAGAAGGACAGAAATTGGAGCTTCTGTGACTGAACACTGTCCCCATGGGATACTGAAAATAGATCACCTCTGCAGTCCAGAAAGAACAGTTTGGATTTCCTCACGAAACTTATTCCTTGACAGAGAGTTCTTCAATTTGACTTGGGGAAATCCAGAATCATTCTTTAACCAACGCCAAAGACCCGCAACAAGAAATAAGGGTAGGATTTCAGCAACAGGAAATTCAAATTGTGATTGAAGGTAGCCACTTAGAATATCACCCCCAGGGTCTGAACATAAATATGGAATAAAACGATCATTTCTTCTACATGAAGCTTTACCCACCATTTGGTGAAGTAGGATCATGCCCTGTGAGATCTTGATCTTTGCTCTTAATCTCTTCCCACTGAACATTAGTGTGAAAAGAACTGCAGCCAGGCATGATGACCAGCCAGTGCAGGTGGCAAATGAGTGCAGGGACAAAAATGGTCTACATGTAAAGCTTCAGTCCTTTCTCTAACCCAAAGCAGACGTCTCCTCCAAAAAGAGGGTCACAGCCTCTATTACCACCACCACTGGGGAAGGTATTTGTGCCTTTTCAGTCCCTACATTCTTTTATTCTACTTCCAGGAGCAAGTATTTAGGCATCCATGTGACTCCAAATCATGATGCCTTTGGTTTACATGTGTGTCTCCCCCCAGACTTCAGGGATAAAGCAAATGCCCACATCTGAGCACAACAGTGCATTACATTCTGTTGGCTATAGGGATTGAAATTCAGAACCAGTGGGATACCATAAGATTTTTGTTGAGACTTCTAGGTTCAAGGTTTGACGGTGAGAGCACAGAGTCTGGGGTTGCCGCAGTCACCTCATCGACGTGGCACCTTACCAACGTGGCAAGCACAAGTTGGCTTTGAATTGCTTTTTGGATAAAACGGCTTGAGTTGGGTGAGCTAAACCCTCTTCCTGCTCTGTCTGGTGCCCAGAGACATGTATTAGTGACATGAGGATTTAAAATGCAATCTGCGGTCATGGAATGGTTTCTTTCACTCTGGGTTAAACTGATTAATTCTGATAAAGATGGCCCTGATACTGAAAAAGATGATGCCCACTTTGCCTTAGTTGGCATCATTCTCCAATTAGCTGAGTCTGAAAATCCTAGGTACTTTCCTTATCCTCAAAATGAAAAATATGATACTTGCTACAAACACAACTAAAAGAAAGAGGTATTTTGCTTTTGTTAACATATGTAGTGAGCCACAGAGTAAGGAGCTAAAACCAGCCTCCCTATTTGCACTGAGTTAGGACGATCTTCCTGAAATTGCATAACAAATGTTTTGAATTATATGAAAATCATTAAGCCACCTTCAGTTTCTTGTAAGACCTCCACAAGTGACAGAAATGTCAGAGGAAACATGGAAATACTGTTGTATAAATTTAAGTTTAAAATTAAATTCAGATTTACACAAAACAAATGTGTATGAAGAGTTAAATATTTTTTTAAATATTGTCTGCAAAAATCTTCAACTCTAGATGTACTAAAATTTACATTTCAAAACAATTTATCATAAATGTATCCCAATGTTGTCACTGTCTACAAAAATACTCAACAGCTTGAGAAACATTTGCATCAGCAGAAAGATTCTTCTGAAAATTAAAAATTATAAAAAATTATTTGCAATCTTGGCTACCCATTGATATTTAATAATAAGGCACTAAAATGTAGCCTGCAAACTGGGTTCCCTAGAGCAAGGTTTGATGACTACTGGGCTTCACTGTAGCATCAGGCAGTGAGCCTGCCTTTCCCATGACAGATCCCTCAGTGTCAGAATGTGAAGGGCTTTTCTCTGCCTTCTCTACAGAAGCATGCTCCAAATACGAGCCCAGGAAATATTTATCTGGCTGGTCAAATTCTGGGAATAGAACAGGGAAAAGCATCTGAAGTTCCCACAAGACCACCACCTAAAATTTCAAGAAACCCCTGTTTGGAGATTCAACATCTTCTCTGAGCCCAGTGTCCCTGTGTTGAGAGCCTCTCTAGATTAATTTTGCCAGAGAATAAATCCTTGTCTTGACTCTACAGGATGAGCCAAGGAAAAATGGAGCTCTGGAACCAAACTATTGCTGGCCCTTCATTTTAGGCCCTGGGCCTGTTTCCTGCTTTAGAAGTTATGTAAAACCTTCAAGTTCCAGGTTTCTTGGGAGTAGAATGAATTGATTCACTTCTTGTAGCATCCCAGTGTAGACTTGTGTTGGGAATCACTCCATTCTGTTAGGTCAGCGACCACATTTTAACCAATTTGACAGCTTTCAAAAGAATTGTTGAAATTGCTCACTCAATGTTATCTCCTCTCATTTTTTTTTTTTTTACCTTGTGGGTGAATGCATTTGGTTTTAAAGCAGTGCTTCCCAATCATTTTCAAAATCACATGAGACAAAAATATATAACATTTGTAGGGAGCAATGAGGTTAATGGATAAGACTATTCAAGGCCAAGGCCAACTGGTCTGACTTTACCTGCTATCCTAGCCTTCACAACACTACCTAGAGGACTAAGTTGATTAATATCTCAGCCTACCTGTGACCCATTTGCAACATACCATTTGGGAGGCTTTGTTCTGTTGTTGAATCTGAAGGGTCTGGGGAAAGGGAGAGGAGAGAAACAGATGTCATCAGTCTACCAAGTTTAACCAGCCACCCCTCACTGTTCACTCTTCTATATTGTCTAGGTTAGATGATGTTTTACCCCCTGTGGTCATCCATTTCTTGGTCCCAGAGTATCCTTCCAGCTGATCTAAATGGTATCTTTCTGATACTTCTTGCCAGGAACACCAGAGGCTCTAAAGGCTTCTCTATGATTGCTATCCCTGGAAGTAGTAAAGACCCTGCTTTTTACCCCAATATCTCCACAAGTACCTAGCTCCATGATGACTCTCAAGTCACAGGAACCTGAACTCTAGACACATCCAACTAGGTCCTTGGACACTGGAGAAAGAGGCCCATCTATCCCAGCCAATGAAACAGAAGTGCAAAGAAGATAAAGGAAATAAACTAAAAGAAGCTAACATACATTTTGATGGGACAGTCTAACCAGTACTCAAGATCGTGGGATTTGGAATTGATAATACCTGCACTGAAAGCATGCCTCCACCACTTACTAGATACATGATCCTAGGAAAATTATTCTAGCTCTCTAAGTTTCAATATCCTCATCTGGAAAACTGAAGAGTAATTCCCGTTGCCCTGAATGTTTAAGTGAGAAAGCAGTTGCAAAGTGCCTAGCACAGAGAAAATATTAATGAGGGTTGAAAGGAAAAAGATAATATTCACAAAGAAGAAAAGATAGGGTCTTAGAAAAAATACCATTAAACAAAGAATAAAAGGAATTAGGGCCACAGTTTACAAACACACCGATACTTAGGCCCCCACCATCTGCATAGAAGCAACATAAAGTATAAAGATATACTATTTATAAAATAGGACATATGTATAAATAGACTTGTTTAATGTGTACATGTATATACGTCTATTTGTCAATAGCATCTGAGGTCCTTACATGCAATTGCAGTTCTAGGAATTAGCTTCTTGATGTTGTTTTCCAGGAAAAGAACAAAGTTATCATCTCCACTTAGTTACTAATTAGCCCTTCAAATGGGGTCAGGCATCCTTGCCTACTGTTAGCCTTCTTTTAAAAAGTGCATAAACAAAAATACAGCTGATGTTTCATTTTATCATCTGTTTTGCTCAGAAGCTAGTCCATGCACAATTCTATGTAGCAAAGAGAGCCCAATGTGAATATTTAAAATTAATACATTGAGGGATGTGTACATGTGCAGGTCCAGACCATCACACACTTATAACTATGGACCAAATTTGTAAAAAGGAAAAAAAATTACTAAAGTGAAAGAGAATAAATAAAAAGGTCAACACCTCCTTGACAGCTGTGGGTACATATATTATTAAATGTAAAGGTGTTACTTCTAAAGAAAACATAAACCGAAGTTCCTTTCAGGTTCTCCTTAGTGTTGGGGTTCAGATTGTACTTGGACAAAGGAATCATAATTCAATTATCCAAAGATTTATTACAAAACACTTTGCCCACACTGGATATTTTGATGTGTAAACATCAGAGTATTACACTCCCTCTATCCCAGGCTTCACATTTCAGATTTCATTAGCCAATAAAGCCAGGTTTATTTATAATAAAGTTAAGCCCTTCAAACCACTGACCATGGAAACCAGATTTTGAAATAATTCAGATTTGTGTTTCTGTTCTTTCTAATTAAGGGTAATATCGGGAAGCACAGACAGTGGGTAGCATTGTTCGAGCACCATGGATTTAAGCAAGAAAATCTGATTATCAGCTCATGTCAGAAGCCAAGCGATAATGCAGCTTAGCATTCGTTTGGGCTTTTTCTTTGGCCAAAAGATAATTACCGTTCGTGAGGCCTTACGTAAGTGTATCTAATATCTAAGGCCCTAAAATTTATGAATAGCAAAGACACACAATAGGCAAAGAAGAATTACTGTATTTATTATTTCTATGGCTTGTTCCACCATGATAATTTCATTATCTAGCAAAGTCAAACCTCTAAAATCAAAGTATAATTTCTTAAAGGACAAGAAGTTAAATATGCTGGCAAGGTTTTCTGCCCAATTTCCTCTGGTGAAAGTTATTTCTAACAAATAAGAAGTAGACCAGCCAGAATTCTAATAGGAAATTTATCAAAGGGGAATCAGAGTTACCTATTGAGGTCATTGCACAAACAGATGCTAAGCTTCTACAATGAGGTATTTTTTCTTTCATAAAGTATTATTTCTTAATCCTGTGCTGTTGAAAATAAATGCAATGCTTCCCACCAAACAATATCGAAAATCTGAAGATTGAAAAGCACTTCTTGGCAAAGATAATGGTGTCAGAGTGAGCACTGCTGTACTAATGCAAACAAGCAACTTGAGTATATATCATGCAGAATAAATTTTGGGAATTCAGAGGGCAAAAGTTATTTTGAACTAGGGGTTAGAAGTTTGATATATAAAAGCAGATCTGATTAGAAGGATGAAAAGAAAATGAAGTTGTGATATTTCTAAAATGAGAGTGTTTAGATCCTCCAAAAAAAACATAGAGAAGCACCTGCTTTTAGAAGGGAAAGATGGCATGGTTGTCCTTAACTCTAGATTTTTTATCTTTTTATGAATAACTTTTATTATTAATCTGCTATTCATTATATAGCAGTAACAACAAACTCTTTATTGAGTACCTTGTATAGACCAGGCATTGTTATAAACACTTCAGACCTGTGAATTCATCAAATGGTAACCCAATAAAATCAGTACTTTCCTCTCCCCATTTTACAGAGGAGGAAAATGAGTCACACAGAAATTCAAATAACTGTCCAAATGACTCTCCCTACCCCAAACTTAAATATATGTAAGATTATCAATTTTATTCATCTTCATAACTTGATTTGGTTTTAGATCTCAAACTTCTAATCTTTAGTTCAAATCATTTTCCCCTGGCATGTCCAGAATTTATTCTATGAAGTCTATACTCAGGCTACTTATATTACAACAGTGCTTACTCTGACATCATCCTGAAGCAAAAGATTCATTAAGACTGGTCAGCATAGGGGTTCTTGGGTGGCTCAGTGGGTTAAGCCTCTGCCTTGGGCTCAGGTGATGGTCTCAGGGTCCTGGGATTGAGCCCCACATCGGGCTCTCTGCTCAGCGGGGAACCTGCTTCCCTTCCTCTCTCTCTCTGCCTGCCTCTCTGCCTACTTGTGATCTCTGTCTGTCAAATAAATAAATAAAATTTAAAAAAAAAAAAAAAAGACTGGTCAGCATAGCTCCACTGCTGTCTCAGGCACTAACAATGAGCTCTCCAAACTTGGGTACATTGCCGAGCTCTCAGTTCAGGAGAAGTCAAACGCAACTAACGAATTATTGAACACTACATCAAAAACTAATGATGTACTGTATGTTGGCTAATTGAACATTAAAGAGAAGAGAGAGAGAAGTCAAATGGGAACAGCAGAAGTAGGAGAAATGGTAACACGGAACTTGATGGAAGAAGATGAAGATCAGAGCCTGGGCGTGGCAGCCCTACACACTCCTGCTTGCAGCTTCACTGATGCACCAGTGAGGAGGAACTGGTGCTTCAGGCCACGTCTATCCTGTGTCTCTCTATCTTCTACATTTGCTTTGATGACTTTTTGACTGATTCCCCATGCCTTAACTTTCCTCTTGCATTTTTCTTATGTTTTATTCTTGCCTTACATTCTGGAATATGTTCAACTTCTTCTTGCAGTAATCTGTTAAACTATTTACTTTTAACAAGCATATATTTGAGTCCATGAACACTTTCTGTTTGTTGAGGGCTTCTTTTTCAAGGACACAGCTGTTCTTATTTCATGGATTTTCTCAGAATTCCCTAGAAGGCACTAATTAGATATCATCTTCTGGCTTCTGAATTATATCTGTTTTTTCCAATTCCAATTTCTTTATTGGGTCTTCTTGGTTCTTTTTGTGCAATTGGTTTCCCTTAAATATTGGCAGTCCTTGGTATAGGTATACATCTTTTTATAGCATTTTCTTTATTATGCTTCACAGATATTGCATTTTTTACAAATTGAAATTTCCTGACAACCCTGCATAGAGCAAATCTATCAGCACCTTTTTCCCAACAGCATTTGCTCACTTGGTGCATCTGTGTCACATTTTGATAATTCTTACAATATTTCAAACTTTTTCATTATTCTTATATTTGTTATGGTGATCTGTGATTGATGATTACAACTTGCTAAAAGCTCAGATGATGGTTAGCATTTTTTAACAATAAAGTATAGTTTAATTAATATAATTATATAATGTGTTGGGTTTTTAAGACATGATGTTATTGCACACTTAATATAGTATAGTGTAAACAACTTTTATAAGCACCGAAAAACAATACAAATTTATTTGACTGACTCTATTGTGGTTTTCACTTTATTGCAATGGTCTAGGACCAAATCCACAATATCTACAAGGTATGCCTATATTATGAATAAAAGCCTAGTTGATGAGTTTCCTTTCTGTTTGTGCAGATGTGCTTCTCTTATTGGAGAATTCAAGGCTTTTTCCCATGACCATGAGCTTGGTAGAGGTGGTCAAGGCATTTGAACTGACTGGCTTCACTTCTGGGTGGGTGAGCTGGCTGGGGCTCCTCCAAACACCAGAATGAGAAGGCTTCATTCTAAGGAACCAATTCCCACATGAGGAGTGTAGGTCCTCACCCATTTAAACCTCTCACTTTTTTTAGAAAAACATATGTTCCAGTTTTGTCCTGGAGAGAAGACCCTGCCTGCAAATCACACCTGCCTTCTCATCAATTCCTGGAGATTTTTACTTAATTAGGGAATTTGGAGAAAAGAGCTGAGCATGCTTACCTCAATGCACTCTCCTTTGTCTTTGGGGGTCTCAAAAAGCAGGTGATTCCAGTCTGCTTTTAGTCATGAGGTAAGCCTATCAGGAAGAGTCTGTTGTTTCCCACCCTTGGGGAGTTCTGCCTTTTCCAAGTTTTACCATGGTAGTTCAGGCAAGGCTGCCATTTTGCAGGTCCGAACAGAAAGCCCATGTTGCCCAAACACCTAAATCACATTCCTAACCTATCTGGTATTTCAACATCTATCGGCCAGCTTCTCTATCTTCTCACTGGTTCAAAATTCATTCAAAGAAGAGAGGAGTTTTATGTATTGATCCCTTAGACCTCAGGATAAACATTTGTCTGGCTTTTTCGTTTGTTTTGTTTTCTGATCTATTCAGCATCAAACCAATTCTTTGCTATGTGAGGAGGCAGTACCCAGTAGAAAATGAAGAGAGAGACCCCCCACTGCCTCCCCAATTTTAGGCAAATATCTTTGTTTCTTAATCTATGGAAACATCTTAGATTTTCCAAATTCAGCTGTCTCGATTCACATAGATGCTATGAACCCCTGTGGCCCTTTCTGCAATTTGAAAATAGAAATGCCCTCCTGATACACTCCCTAGAGCCATTGTGAGGAATTAAATCCTTAGCGATTTGGCTAGATCTTCCCTTTGGTCTCTGCACTATTGGTCTTCCAATAAAAATTGATGTAGTTGTTTAAACTTCAAGAGGCAAGAAACATACTGTTGCTTGGGACAACTCCTTCACTTAATATTCCTATTCTGTTTATGAGAAATATAAACAGTACCACTAAAATAAATCTATTTTTAAATTTTTAAAAGTAATAAATGCCCACTCTAAAAATCTTAAACAGTATAGAAGAGTATCCCAACGTCACCACTCTCAAGAGGTAATTAACACTACAAAAATGTTCTTGGTTGCTTTCAGAAAGTTTTGATGCATGTATAGTATGATTGTACACATACACTCTTTTTATGCAAACGAGAGCATGATGTAAGCCAAATAAATCTGTTCCTTCATGGCTCATCCACTTCAGTATGAGTGCCACATTCAAAAGAAAGCAAGCTTAATCCCTACATCCAAAAACTAGTTGGAAAGCAAGTAAAATCTTTCCATCAGTAATTTTTTAAGAAATAATAAAAGAAGTATTGCGTTACATGGCAAACAGTAATGTGTTCTGAAATTGTGTCTGTTATCTTCCCCTCTCTCCTCAAAGTCCTGTTCTTCACAGCATGGTAGCTTCCTCTCTCTCTCTCTCTCTCTCTCTCGCTCCTCCCCCTGCTTCCTTCCCTCTGCCTTTCCCCCACTACACACACACACAACTTTGTCCTCCCCACCCCACCAATAAATCTCCTCAAAATTCAATCCATGCTAGTTTTAGTTTTCCCCTTTCCTCCTGCCTCTTCTAAATATAATTTTATTCCTTAGGAGCTTTATTTCATTCCAAAATCACTAGCCTTCCTAGGATTCTCTCAGTTCTTCTCTATAACCATTACTGGATTAACCCAGTAAAAGGTCTGACATGGCTGGTGGGCCCAAACAACAAAGACATTTTTCTCTTCCAAGGCCAGTGGAGAGGTCAAGGATTTTGAACGTACACATGCACCTTGTCTTTGTCACCCTTCTCACAATATGATACTTAATTGCCTACAATTTGCTTCTTCTGTTTATTGATTCATCAGGGGCATGTCTTCTCATCAGCACATAGCATCCTGCCTCATTCTTTTAAAGGCTATAGTATTATATAGTGTTAAGAATACATTTAACCAGTCCCTGTTGATAAATATTTTCTGAGTTTTGGCTACCTCAGCGAATGCTGCAATGAATAAACTTGGTTCTCATATTTCTTTATACGTGAGAAAATGTAGATGCATGCTCTTGGCCACCATTTGACTTGTGTTTCTCTGGCTCAGCTTCACATAATATAATAATAAGTAATGCATGTTATTTAAATGAATTCTTTAAATTCATTCTTTAAATGAACAAGGTGGCAAATTACTGGGAGTGTGAAAATAAACCACAACCAAGGTAATGTAGTAGTTGGACTTGTGCTATGGGATTTAATCTCTACTTAACTTTTTTTTTTTTTTTTAAAGAGAGAGAGGGCACAAACAGGAGCAGGTGGAGGGGCAGAAGGAAAGGGAGACAAGCAGACTTCCCAGTAAGTGAGGGGCCCGATGTGGGGCTGGATCCCGGGACCCTGAGATCATGACCCGAGCTCAAACCAAGAATCAGACGCTTAACACACTGACCCGCTTATGTACCCCTCTACTTAGCCATTCTTGAATTCAACTTTCCCCACCTAAAAAATGGGAACATATTTTTAAAAACCATTGAACGATAAGATGAGGTAACATCAAAAAGTTGCTTAGCCCGGGGAAATGTAAGCTGTTTTGAACTGAAATCATACATCCACGTAAATCATTTAATTAAGTGAGGTCTGGGTGCTGTGACCCTTTCATGGATTGGGAAAATTACCAGAAGTGCTTGGAAGTCACAATGCAGACAGAGCTGCCTCAAATCAAGAGGGCATATTCATGCCTCCAGGATTTTGAAGAATATTCACAGCTCTATTATGCTCATTGTTATCTCCTTCGATCTTCTGATGATAATTTTAAAAATTAATTTTTTATGTATCTAGTTTCTTATTCTTCAAAGATTTATATAATGACAGCTATGTGAGCATTCTAAGTCTTAGGGAATTTATGTGCCATTATAAGCAAAAGTTTTTATGAAAACATTGCTTATATGCTAGGTAGTATTTAAAGCCAGTATGTTTCTAACCCTAGGGGATACAAAAAAGGTAACTGAATATAGTGGAAAGATCTTTAGAGCCATATAGACCTGAGTTTAAAGTCCAGCATGCACGGATGCATTCATTCATTCAACAAAATTGAAGTGGTTTGGATGCCAGACACTATCTTAACTGTGGGTGAACAAATTTCCTGCACTGTCACTTAAAAGATATTTAAACCTCATCAAATAATTTAGCTTTTCTTTTTTTAGGGTGCAATGCCAGCTCATAAGTTTTTCATAAAGGCACCTATAAAGTGCATAGCAGTGTTCAGTAAATGTTGGTTTCTTCCCAATTTAAAACTGGAAATTTTCTTTCCCAGTTTAGCTCCTTCCCAATTAAGGGCTAAAATTTTAAGATAAGCCACAAACATATTAACACACTCACAGAACTTAATGAAGGAAACATTAGCCCATAGAAGAATAAAGAGCAGAATAGTGACATCAAAACCAAGTTTAAGAATTTAGAGATCCTAGAGCCTAGAACAGGCACATAGCCAATACTCAAAAGTGTCTATTGAGTCAAGAATTCAAATAGAGTCTCACATTTGATGAGAGGTAACATAGCATGCTAGGAAAAGTTCTGTAACAACAATTAATGGGCTCAGGTTTGAGTGTACAAAGAGTGTGGTCCACCAGCCCTGTTTCCTTGGGCAAATCAAGACCTCCTCCAGCCTCCGTTTTCTCACGTAGAAAGTGAGAAGTTTGAGCCACATCCGTCCCAAGGTACCATTAATTCCAGGTAGAAAATATGTGTCAAAACTTCAGACTACCACTCTGAAGTTTATTTGCACAGTCTGAAGTTGAAATGTACATGTGTCTTCCACTTCCCATCACCTTCCAGAGATGATTGTAAGGGCCCAGAGAGGTGGGTTTTATCAATATAGCTCTGTTTTATTTTTTACGCTAAAGTTTAAAGTATAGACCAGCAAGTTGAGAAACAAGTGTCACTGCACACACACCAAAAAATCCATTTTAAAATCTAAAGACTAAAAATTAACCAGTCACGTCATGTTTTTAGCAAACACACTTATCATTGTGTAGAGTTTTATTGTCCCCTTGGTGAATAGAAGTCTTTAAAAATGTATATGCCTAGAACTGAATACCATGTCAAATCTACGGGCACTGCATGTTTAAACACCTGCATCTCATCATTAGCCCTTCATAATATTGTTAAACAATAATTATACTTATGATGAGTAATGAATCCAAATATATCTTTCCTTGAGATGCACTCATTCTTGTGTTATATAAGTAACCCATTAACAGAATATGAAAACTACTCAGGAAAAGCAGATTCATAACTATATCCAGATAATACTCAATAAAGTTTTTTTTAAGATTTTATTTATTTATTTGACACAGAGAGAGGGATCACAAGTAGGCAGAGAGGCAGGCAGAGAGAGAGGAGGAAGCAGGCTCCCTGCTGAGCAGAGAACCCGATGCGGGGCTTGATCCCAGGACCCTGAGATCATGACCTGAGCTGAAGGCAGAGGCTTAACCCACTGAGCCACCCAGGCGCCCCTCAGTAAAGTTTTTAAATGATTATAATGAATTGTAATGATGTCACCTTCTATATGAGTGAATCCTTGCCTTATTTTTTCTGAGGATAATCAATTTCATCATTTCTGTTTACCAGGGTTCTAAATTTTACCGGTCTAGTCAGAATTAAATAAACCAAAAAAAGTTTTCCCTTGAAATTTCACAAGTTTAGTTTGATTTTTCTCATATTTGAAAGGAAAGTGAAAATCTGAGGTAAAAGATAAGTATAATCACATATGCACATAAGTATAATCATACAATAATTTTAAGCTTGACTTTGTTAAACCAGCAATATTGGCTGATGGATGTACAGAGGCCTCCACAGGAAATAATCCACCTACTTCCCAAAACAGAGGACAGCATGCCCAATCACTGCGATCAAAATAGACCAGCCTCAAAACACCTTCAACGTCTTAGTCTATAAGATTCAATACCAGTTAACTTCCAAAAGTCAAAAGCAAACAAACAATAGGACAACAGTTTCCTTCTTTTTTGAAAAAAATGGAGTGGTCTCATGAGAAAGAGGGGCATAAACAGTGCCTTAGTCAGAAGGAATAGTAGTAAAAGCTAACATGCGTGACAGATTTTCCACGTGTGCCAGCACTGCTCTAGGCAATGTACATTAAACCCACAACAGCCTTATGAGATAGGTGCTATCATTATCCCATGTTACAGATGAGGAAGCGAAAGCAGGGGAAGACAAGGCATGGGAAGATGAGGAAGTTAAGGTATCTCATAGGGTGGAAAGCAGCAAAGCCAGAATTGAACTCAGGCCATCGGACCCCAGGTTTGCTTGTATCATCTCCATCTTTCACCATTCATTCCATTTGCCACCCATTCAAACAATAGCCACCTGAAAGCAGGTGCCAGCACCCTCAACATCACATTGCTAAGGAACCTGGAATATAGTCAAGGGCTTGACGGTAATTCCAAACTCGACTCTGGAACTGAACCACTGTTTTGGAAATCCATCCTGTCCTGCCCCTCAGGTTTTCTCTGGCTTCTTTCATCCTTTCTCAACACTCTAAAACCCTGAAGCTCATTGAACGACATCACCTCTACCATGAGTGAAGGAGGCTGTCTAAGCGCTCAGAGTCCTCTGCCACTCACAGTCTTCCCGAAATAGTTATTAATGTCAGGCCTTGATGCTCAGGCACAAAGTATGTATCACAGAAGGAAGGTGATTCGAGTTCTAGCAACCAGTCCTGCAGTGTGGGATTGCTTATAAGACACAGAGCAGACTGCAGTCGCCCTCCCTCTTTCATGAAGCAAGGCAGCTTTGAAGTGGGTTGAACACCCTCAGGTACCCTGAAGTTTTGCCTGAGGCTCCAGGTGTTAGACCTGGGGGGAGATCTTGAGAATCAGGCCAGCTGCCTGGGCACTCTTCCTGCAAGAGCCCCATCTCCTGAGAGAAATCCACGCCTGCAAACTTGTTTGCAACCTCCAAGAAGCCCGCTGAACAGTCCTGTTAAACCAAAGTCATATCCTGCCACTCACAGCCCTCCAGGGGTTCCTCATCTTACTCAGAGTACAATCTCCATTGGTTTCTTCCTGAACCAAACAGGACTGGAACCCGCATAGATACAAACAGACAGACAGGCCAAACAGGATCTGGCATCTACACAATGGTATTGGCCAATTCAATACTTTTTTTAGCATAACAAGGGAACTTACTGACAATTATCCTGAAACGACAGGTATAAACCTGGACTGTCCAGGCAACAAGGAAGTCCTCTTATCTCTCATTTCATCTAGTACTCTCCACTTGTGACTTTGCTATTCCCTCAATATCCTATCCTACCTTATTGTTTCAGGACCTTTGCACTCACCGTTCTTTCTGCCTGGAATATACTTCCTCTATATGTCATGATTTTCTTAACTTGATAGCCCAAGGACATGTTTACCAGTTCCATCCTTTCTATTTCAATGAATGAAAAATACAGAACTTCCCTTGAGTTCCCCTCTTCTTTCTACCCGATGTTTGCATATTCATTCAGCAAGCCATTGATTAGTTTCTGACGCTGGAGCCACAGACTGCACATAAGTATAATCATACAATAATTTTCCCTTAGCGTAATGTTTCCAAGGCTCGTCCACATTGTAGCATGTATCAAAGCTTCATTCCTTTTTATGGTTCAGTCCATTGAATGTATATACCACAGTATGCTTATTCTTTCATCTATTGAGGACCCTGGGTTGTTTCTAACTTTTGGCTATGGTGAAGAGAGCTGCTACGAACATTGGCATACTCATATCTGTTTGAGTCTTTTTTTTTAATTCATTTGGGTATATACCCATAGTGGTTATACCATTTTACATTCTTACCAGCAATGCACAGAGGGTTCCAATTTTTCCATATTCTTTTTATTTTTAAGATTTTACTTATTTATTTGACAGAGAGAGAGACAGCGAGAGAGGGAACACAAGCACGAGGAGTGGGAGAGGGAAACACAGGCGCACCACGGAGCAGGGAGCCCAATGCAGGGTTTGATCCCGGGGTCCTGGGATCATGACCTGAGCTGAAGGCAGATGCCTAATGACTGAGCCACCCAGGCACCCCTAATTTTTCCATATTCTTACCAACATTTGGTAGTTTCTGTTTTTCTAATAATGGTCATCTAGTGGGTGTAAAGTAGTTTCTTACTGTGTTTTTTTTTTTATTTCACTAATGACTAATGGTGTTGGTCTCCTTTCATATGCTGATTAGCCATTTATATATGTTCTTCACAGAAATGTCTATTCAAGCCCTTTGGCCATTTTTAAATCATATTATTTGGTTTTTGTTGTTGAGTTGTAGGAGCTCTTTATTTATTCTGCATATTAACCTCTTATCAGATATAATTTGCAAATATGTTCTCCCATCCTGTGGGTTGTCTTTTCATTCTCCTAATAGTGTCCTTTGATGTACAAAGGTGTTTAATTCTGTTGAAATCCAGCTCATTTTTTCTTTTGTTGCCTATGCTTTGGTATCATCTTTAAGAAATCATTGCTATACTAATGGCAATGAATGAGAATTTTTCCCTGTTTTCCTCTAGGATTTTAACCATTTTAACTCCTATTTAGGTCTTTGATCCACTCTAAGTTAATTTGCATATCTTGTGTAAGGTCCAGCTGCATTTTTTTTCATGTGAATATCCAGCTCTCCTAGTACAATTTCTTGAAAAGACTGTCCTTTTCCCCATTGAATGGTATTAACATGCTTGTCAAAAATCAATTGACCATATGTGTGAGGGTTTATTTCTGGGCTGTCAGTTCTATTCCATTGGTCTATATGTTTAACCTTATGAATGTACCACACAGTTGAGATTACTATAGCTTTGTAGTAAGTTTTGAAATCAAGAAGTATGAGCTCTCCAAATTTGTATTTTTTCAACATTGCTTTGGCTATTTGGGGTCCCTTAAGATTCCATAGATTTTAGGATGAATTTTTCTATTTCTTAAAAGGAAAAGTTGGGATATTGATCAGATTGCATTAAATTTGTAGATCACTTTGGACAATATTATCATACTAGTAATGCCAAACCTTCTAATCTATGAATGCAGGATGCCTGCCCATTTATTTGGGTGGTCTTTAATTTCTTTCAGCATTTATTATAGTATCCAACATATAAATCCTAATCTTCTTTGGTCAAATTTATTCCTAGATACATAAATGGAATAAATATGTAAATAGAACTGTTTTAATTTCCTTTTCACTCTTCTTTGCTAGCATCCAGAAACACAACTGGTTTTTGCATGTTGATTTTGCCTACTGAAGCTTTGCTGAAGTTGTTTATTAGCCCTAACTTGTTGAATCTTAAAATAAATCTGAGAAAGGGACACTGTCAAGGTCCAGGCACTGACATCAGCAGCCAGACTCATGAATTAGTAACATGGGAGGTAAGGGCAGGAAGTTCTTTCTCTTTCTGCTGCAAGTTCAAGCGTCCCACAGAAATGTCAGCAGTGCAAACTGTGGCATCTCATTCTCAGTGGTGGAGGTGATGTAGGTGGCCGCCAGTATCGATCAGCTGTACCATGTTCTTTGAGTCACTCTTCCAGGAAGCCTATCCCCAGATCTGGTTCCATGGCCCTCCCACAGATCCTGTGAACCACCCAATTTTATTTTGCTCAATCATTTCTCTGACGAATCAACCAGAGTCAGCTTCTGTTGAGTGCAAATAACAATCCTTTTTGGTACACTCAACAATGGCACATGCCCCCATTCTGTGATCCTACCTTTTCTCTACAGTACTTACCAGTATCTGACCTCTCAGTGTATTGTCTGACTCTCACACTAGAATGGAATCTCCATGAAGTCAAGGTCATTTATTTTGTTCACTGCTAGAAGCCTGAAACTGTGCCTGGTATATATTGCACTTAATACAGTTTGTTGAATGAATGAAACACCTAACCCTAATTAACTCATTTTATGCTGACAACAACCCAGATCTGTTAAAAGGCAAAGCATGAGGTATTCATTCATAGTTCTGTGCCTATGATTTCACCTCTGCAATGCACCACTTTCCAGCTCTGTGTCCTCTGATTCTGGGCAGAGCACATTACTGGGCACCAGCAGATCTCTAAGAGGACCTCCCCCAGGTATGCAGATATGCCACCTTTGTGTCATTTCTGTAGGACACTGACTCTCCAGTTATCCTCTGGGCCAGTTTTTATCAGTTTTCGGTCAAAGTGAATGGGCATTCTTCTCCTTTTCTCTCAGATATTCATAGTGGATATTGGAAAAGGCAAACATTTCTAAAATTACTTAGAGGCCACACTTAAAAGTCTGCCGAAGCACTTTAGTTGAACATAAAATGTATGCCCAGATCATCTGAGCCACAGCTGGATTCATTTCCTGCTGAAATCACAGAGGAGATAGAGAATCAGCTTGCTACCGAGGCATGCTGAGATGAAGACACACCACTTCTCAAATAACTCATTCATGAAAGATCTAAAAATGCCTTCCCTGTGCAAATCTAACTCACACACACCTGCTGAGGAACTGATGCTCTTTTCTAGGTCATAACTATCATGACCCGCCCTACATTTACCTTACTTTCCACAGTCCTCAGCTCACCCATGACTAGCTACCTCCTGGTTCATTCCTTCAAATGTCTGTTTTACCACTTGCTGTGGAAATGATCCATTGCAAGGTTACTAACTTGTTTTATGACTGACTCTACTACATCTTTCTCCACTCGAATCCATGATAGCTTATATACAAGCCTTGAATAGCTCATGACTTTAAAATATGTGTTTAGTGTACAATCACTGATGTGGCTCTGTGATTAAAATGGGGAACCACCTAAAGCCATCCTTTCCAGAAAGCAGTATGTATTCTACTATGTTCTATCAGCCTATTCTTTTTTTTTTTTCTTAAATATTTTATTTATTTGAGAGAGAGAGAGCACAAGCAGGCAAAGGAGCAGAGGAGGAAAGAGAGGAACGGGGAAAGAATGTCAAGCAGACTCCGTACTGAGTGCAGAGTCCATCACAGGGCTCGATCTCATGATCCCGAGATCATGACCTGAGCCAAAACCAAGAGTTGGACGCTTAACCCACAGAACAACCCAGGTGCCCAAATCAGCCATTTCTTGAGCTCACTGTCTTATTATGGCTTTATAAAAATGTTGATATCTGGTCAGAAAGTTTCCACATTTTATTCTTCATAACTCCCTCATTTACTCTTAGTCTTTTATCTTTCATGCAATTTGTAGGACCCACCCTAACTTTAGGAAAATTCCATGATAATCTTCTCACTCATTAGCATAGCATCTCTTCCTTTATTCAGACCCTCCTTTACATATACTTAAGTAATGCTTTATAATTTTATCCATATATGCCTTACAAATATTTTGTTATATCTATTCCAAAGTAAATTATAATTTTGGTTTTAATAATTTATAAGTTTTAATATTATGAAATAATTTTAGATTTTGAAGGTTATATAATCAATATTATCTTTTTTCCCCAAAAAACCTTTTTTTATATCTTTTTTTTTCTTATATTTCATTGCTTTGGTCCCCCAGGACATTTTTTAATAGAAGCAATAATAGTAAACATTCTTATTTTCCCTTACTTTAATAGAAATGCTTCCAAAGGCTCCCTATTAAGTCTAATTATTTTTTCTGTAGATTTTTATAGATTTTTTTCAAGTTAAGGAAGTTCCCTTCTATTCCCACTTTTCTAGAAGAGTTTTTTTTTTCCCATAAATTAATGTTGACATATCCACTGGGATGGTTATATGATTTTACTCTGTAAGTCTCTTGCTATATATCTCATGAATTGATTTTTTCATAAGAAACTATTCTTGTATCCCTGGAATAAATTCTACTTGATTATGATATATTTTATTGTATACATTATTGAATTTGATTTTGCTAGTATTTAATATAATATTCTTCATAAATGAGATTAATCCATAGTATTCCATTTTATTTTAGAAGTTTTGCTAACTTCAAAAAAATAACTTAGAAGAGGCTTCTCCTCTTCCTCCATATAAGGATTACCTGACATTTGAAATTTTAATAACTCAGCTCCAAAACTCTTGGCCTGCTATTTTTGAGAAAATTTAAGAAAATGAAAATTTCTGAATATTGATTCAATAGTGTGTTTTTAATTGTTCACATAAGTTATTTATAGTATTGACTCCAGGTTTTATAAGTTTCCCTTGTGTCAGTACTTATGTTTCTCTTTTCATCCATAATATTGTTTCTCCTCTTTTTTTTTTCCTTGATCCATCTTGGTTGGTTTATCTATTTTATATACTCCTTCCAATAACAAGTTTTTGATTTTGTTAATTATCTCTAACTGTATTTTTTGGTTTCTATTTTGGTGACTTTTTCCTCTTACTTTTTTATCTCCTTTTTCCTGCTTCCTTGGAATTCATTTTGTTGTTTGAGTAACTCCTCCTTAAGTTGAATGCCTCATTAATGTTCAACCTTCATTTTTCTCTATGATGACATTTAAAGTATAAGTCTACCCCTAAGAACCACTTCAGCTGCACTATCACTTTTAAAATTATTATCATTCCATTCTGAGTATTCTCATTTTCATCATTATTTCTTCTTTGGCCCATGAATCATGGGCCAGAGTAATTGTTTTTGGAAACCATATTTTGGGTCATATTGTTATTATTTCTGTGGCAGATACTCTTAGGCACCTACCCCCACATCCATTCTCCTCTCATCCTCTGTGATGGAACCCTACTTTGAGGTTGATGTGCCCAGTAAGTGGACATTTCCCTGCCTCTCTTGCAGCAAGGTCTGACCATGAGACTAAGTTCTAACTACAGAGATACTAAGTACTAAGCATCTCAAGCTTAGCATTCTTCAAATGCAACCACTGATGGTCTCCCTCAAAAACCTCTTCTCAAGATTCTCACCACCTCCACCACTATCCATCCCAGTTTTTAGGCCAAAAGTCCAAAACTCTTCCTTGATTTTTCTTCACACCCCATATTTAATTCATTATGATAGCCTATCAGCTCCATCTCCAAAATATTTCTGAAGTCTGACTACCTCCTCCAACTCATTCAGCTGCTACAAACCTAGTCCTAGTCACTGTCTACCCTCTCTGATATAATCCAAGATTTCTTAACGGGACTCAAGGTCTCTTATTTCCCAAAAATTCATCCTGCATATAGTACCTACTGAACCTATTCAAGAATAAACCAGATCATTTCACCTCCTGCTATAAAATAAACTCTCATTACAGGTTCTGTCTTGCATGTAGAAGACAAAGTCCTTCCACTGGCCATGAGGCTCTCTGTGCCCTGGCCCCTGCCACTGCTCCATCCACTCCTTCAGTCTCCACTCCAGTGCGGTCACATTCTGTCCACTCTTTAGTGTTCTAAGCCTGATCTGTCTCAGTCTGTCCTTTCTGCTTGGAATAGTTTGCCTCCAAGAACTTTCTGTGAACCAGAATGTTACGGGTGTCCCCTTCTCACAGCTCTGGACTAGATTCAAATATCACCTTTTTACAGAGGACTTCCCAGACCACTATACCCTAACTAAAGCCATATACTCCTGTCACCCACATCATCTTTGACCTGATAACCCCTATTTATCTTCTTCACAGCATTGCAGTTTTCACTACCTGCAATTACTGTTTTGTTTTGTTTTTTTAATTCTCCATTATTTACATTCCTCATTATATGACAGGCTCCTGGAAGGCAAAGAGTTTTTCTTTACTGTTGCTTTCAGAAGAGCCTTCTGACCAACATAGGTGGTCAGTAAATCTAATATACAATGTATGGAATTAAAATATATACACATACAAATATAGATCATTTGATATATAATATATGGCAATATATTAGGATATCTAATGTTATATGAGATATGTTATATATAGCATATGATGTACAAGATATAATATACAACTTATAATATATAATATGCAATAAAGTGTATAGTAGTCAGCATAATAAAACAATGACAAATAACACAGAAGTCTTTAGAAGATATACATCTCAAAATCTCTTAGTCCTCTTCTAGAATTCCTCCAAAGTCACACAAATGCAGAAAGAGAAGGAGAAGGAAAAGATACAGAGAAAGAAAAAAAAGGGGACAAAACAATTTGAAAGAGGATCCAGTTATGTCAACCTCTTGATCTCATGTAGGCCTGCACTTGTTTCCTGGTGCTTACTTAAGCTGTAGGAGGAAGAGAGTGCTAGGCACCCAGGTGGCACCTGTCTATAAGCTTGAGAAGCATTCTATCTCTATAGTATAAGCTAAATAGCAATCTCCAATCCTCCCTATGACGTGTGTCACTCCTTATCAAGTGAATGGGCCTGTGATCCCCTTCCACGAAGCTTTGCCTTCTTAGAGCCTTAAAGTACTAGTGGTCAAATACAGGGACTTCACTGGGGTCTGTTTCCTCCTGAATACAGTCCATGTGGGGAGTCATGGAATCCTCTGGTTAATTGTTAAGAGGTTCTTGAAGCCCAAATGGAAAAATGACCAGTAGAAGAGCATATTTCAGACACCTTATTTAGATACATTCTGTGCTTTAGTGGTATATAAGAACAGTTAGAAAACCAGGTCACATTTTTCAACTAGGTCATGTTTCTCCTCTTCCCACAGTTGGCCTTCTTCTTTACTCTTAGAATATGATTTTTCACGTCTCTTGATTTCTTCTCTTGAATATTTGCAGTTTTCATATGCTACTTCTCCACAAGTAGTAATTTGGAGCAACCCTGCTCCCAGATTTTGGAAAGCAGAGACTCTGGAAGACATAATTAGCATGGCCCTCTCCACACATGCTTGGGACTTTCTGATTTCCTCAGTGTCATTGAGCTGTGTGGTCCTCTCCAAAGGGCTTTGCCATTCTGGTGTGGTAAATAGGAAGGAAATGAAGGCAATTAGAGCCCTTTGGATGTAAATTTAAGTGTTGGCTGAAAGGTTTTTTTCTTTCCAGATCCTACTTTTGTCCACAGAACTCTGGTGGGAGGGAACCTGGGAAGTTCCCACAGCGCCATGACAACTGGACAGGCCAGCCATGGCGACCATCTCCATGTGCACATTGCAGTCATTTATAGACATGCATTTGCACGCTGTAGCAACAAACACTCACTGTGGCTCTCACCAACAGGACATCATTAGCAACCAGTGGGTAGAATATGGGATGGGGGGAGAACATGTCAGTCTTTCTGACTAACTGACTAACATGTCAGTCTTTCACTTGATGAACTCAGTCGTTTATTGTTATTGATTATATTAGATGGCATTATTGTCCTAGTTTCTGTATGTTGTGCCACACACAAGCACTCCACACACACCTAATGTGCGGTGAATTCTACTATTGCTTATCCAATGAATAAGTTATTTTCTCAGTTACATAATCCATGTAGAAAAGATAAAAATGTACTGTAAATCTCAGACAGAGATACAAAATTCCATAGGATATGTCTTTTAATGTTCTCCTTATTTTGAAATTTAAAAGAAAATATTTCCCAGTTATAAGGTAAAAACAAAATACAAATTTTCTTATGCATCCAGCAACTGAAACCAAAACAATTCCACTATGGACACCATTCTGCATAGCACCACTCTACTTACTCACATTTGCATGGGATATGTTCCTCTCCCATAGGGTTGCAGGTCTCACAATGGAAATGTAGCAAGAGGATTTCTGAAAGGTTTGAAACAAGGCCCTTAGTATCACACCAGTAATTCTCACAAAGATATATTTCCATTCCTGCGATAATTTTTAGGAAGACTAGGAGCTAATTCACTTGAACAATGGTTCTTCATTCACTGAGTACCTGATATCATCCAGAACACGGTGCTAGGTGTTGGCAGAACAACAGTGAGCCCTGACAGACACGATTCCTACCTTCAAGGTCCAGAAGAAAACACAGGCAGTAGCTAAAGAATCATACCAAAAAATGCAAAATCTCAACTGGAACAAATGTTTTGAATGAGAGAAACGAAGTATTTTGAGAACCTTGTAATATAGTAGGATGAAATAGATTTAAACATTTACATCCTTTGCCATGTGGCTTTGAAGTCCTCCACACCTGAGTAAATGAAGTATGTTTCCTTGTCCCATTGATGTTGAGCTAAGCCCCATGACTTGCTTTAGCCAGTGACATGTTCACACATGACAGGAGCAGAAGCTTTAAGTGTACACACAGGGTTTGCCTTGGCCTCTTATGTTTCTCTCTTAGCTAGGGGAAAACAAACAAACAAACAAACAAACAAAAACATGCCCCAAGTAGTCACTGGTCCCAGAACAAGGAGACAAAATCTAATAGACTAGACCCATAGCCTTAAGCCAGTCCCTGCTGAGCATAGCAGAGCCATGGCCAACAAGCAGACCAGAGAACATAAATAAGAAACAAATGCTTCTTGTTGAAAACTACTGATTTTGGAGTTGTTTGCTGTGCAGAATTATCATAGCAGAAACCTGACTGATACAAATATACAATACCTACAATAGGTCCATTTGGGGGTCACCCCAAGGATGTGCCAATGGTTTGGAATCCTGGAACTTTGATACTAAAATATCAAACCTCAGTAAGATAATATCAGGATTTATTTTTGTACTTCTGCTTTTCAATTTGATACTTTCTATTTGTTTATTTAGTCACAACCTTCAGGTCCTTGAACTTTTATTGTTTAATACTTGTTAAAATCATGCCTCAGCCTTTCATTGACCTGCAAAGCTTGTTGTCATGAAGACAATATCCTAACAGATCTATGCCCAGGCTACAAGCATATGTCCAGACACCAGGAAAACAATTAGTCTACCACATGATTTCCCTGAGGAAGTTAGAGTCTAAGGCAGAATTAGTACTCAGAGAATCACACAAATCAAGGCGAAAGTTCAGTGACCCTAAATGTTATGAGGGACAGACACATGGAGTACAGACATAGGTGCAGCCAAGGACTATAAATGATGCAGACTCAGCTGATGGAAACAGAACCCCAAAAAGAGACAAAACTGGAAGAGACAGGGATGTCTCTGAGATCAAAATACCAAAACAAAAGGACTGTGACAAGAGAAGTAGAAGTTTCCAGATGGAAGAATAAGGAAAAAAGATCCAAAGAAGAGTGGGGAGCATAACAAGATTTCAGAGTGCTGACACTGAGCGACTGTAAGTATACCACAGTGGTACTACCTGACATGTGCATGGGGGCATTGAATCACCCTTGTTTGTCTTCCTACAATACCAGGAAATGTGTGTTTAATACAATATCCCTGACATCAAATCCATGCCAAGCACATGGTAAGCATCCAATCAATAGTTTTAAAGAATGCAGGTGGACTGACTCATGATACCAAAAAAGAGTCACAGAGCATAAGAACTGGAAGGAATACTACATCACCAACATTCCTATTAGATACTGCTCAGTCCACACCAGCATGTAACAACCAGCCAGTGACCAAATTTTAGCACCGGGGTTCTGTGCTCAAGCCCATACATAATCCTCTGTTCTGTTGTCAGCACACAAATGGCCCTCAAAACCCAGCTGTCAAGTTTGATTTGGAAAGCAACTCCACATCTGTGGGAAAGGGAAGGGGTCTCACTTACAAAACAAGAATTGCCGGGTGGAGGGTAAAGCCCGTCTCCATGATGTGGACCTCAGTTCTCCTCCTCAATGGACCTTCTGCCATGCACTCCAACCATGTATCTTCACATATCTGATTGTCTTCTGGTAAGTAATTCTTGTCTAGGGCAATTAGTACCAAGCACTGAATGCTTTCCCAAGTCACACTGCTGTGACACATTTCTTATTTCAACACAGATTTCTCAGTGTTACTGCCTGAGTTATTCAGGTTGTAGATAACACATTCCCCATGATTTAGAGTGCAAAGCAAACAATACCTCCTCAAGTTGTTCAGTGCACCACCTGAACACCTGTACACAAAAATCCTGAGACTTTCGCTGTCCAAACAATAAGGCTTTATGATAGTCAATAGTCCAAGGGAATCATGTTTATTCTGACTGTTCCATTTTATAGGAGATTCTTTCTGAAGGGTAAAGACATAGGTAAGCAGAAAGAATCAGGGGCTGGGGTTTTCTGATTTCTTAGAAAAGCTTTATCTTGAACTTTAAAGCAAGCCTATACTGCAGGTAGAATTTCTTTGTAAACAAAAACAAAAACAAAAACAAAAAACTATTGTAATCAACAAGCCAAAAAAAATGTCTTGGAAGAATAAAGGAGCTGGGATATTCATTGCCAGTCATTAACCTGATTTTCTAATGAATATGGCATTAGGCGTTCATTAACAATCATTTGTGTTTATGTTGAACAGTGGATGTATAATGAAGGTTGGTAAATGAAAGCAAAATTAAACCAGGGAATTTTGGACACTTATAAAGCAATTAACTTGTTTGGCAGTAATTACACATTGAAAGCTAAATCAAGTGCATTTAGAAAGCCACAAGAGTCGCCACATAAACCAGAGGTGCTTTGCTCTAAAATAATAGGAAAACCTTTCTTTCTTTCAAAATGAAAGAGAAAGGCAAAAGTATGGTATAAATGACAAACGAGGCCCAGTTCTAATGAAAAGAAATACGGTTACAGCCTATATGTTAGGGAAGAGGCAAGTTACTGAAAAATAGGACAGCTCAGCTAATTAAAAGAAAGAAAGAAAGAAAGAAAGAAAGAAAGAAAGAAAGAAAGAAAGAAAGAAAGAAAGAAAACTCTTTTGTGACAAAAATAATGTGAAAACAGGTGGTATGTGCTGGAGAGTTCAAGTTTTCTGTTTGTGCACACAGGCATGAACATACATGCATGCACACACCACACACACACACACACACACTCTCGACATATTTGAACTACCTCTTAGATGTGTGAAGAGTAAAACCTGAATCGACAATCAGGTTTTTGGATAGCACTGCATCTCGGGAGTTATGGAGGCTCTGCCACTGACAATTTTGCAATTTGATTCCTCCTAGTATTTGACTATAGTCCTTTATTCAATTTAACACTTGGCATTAAAGACCAGTCATTAAAGGCAACCAGGGGAAAGAGCAGAATAAGGTGTGATGAAAGAAATCCCCAGGGAAGAATCAGGACTGAACTATGAGGAAGCAAATGAAGTGAACTTGAGATTCCATGTGGCTACAATACTCATAACCAGAAACTTTGCTCCAAAAATATTAAAAAATCCAAGAAACCCTTCAAGATGAATTTTCTTAAGAGTTTCCAGCCTACCAGAGTGAGCCAAGACACACTACAGAGGTATTGTTTGGTTTTTTGCATATTTTTGTCTTTCCTTGGCTGGAGAAGCCAGTCTTCAGATGAGCCCAAAGGTCCTGGCCAAAGGACAGAGCTTTCCAAACTGGAGGTTAAGCACTTTCCTCCAAAAATCTGAAGATTCATGGACCCTTCCCATATGACAAATATCTTCGCAAATAGGGTTTGTGGGTGCTTAAGGGTTAGTAACCAGAAGAAAGGTTCCCAGGGGGATCTATAAAGGGCAGCTGGCTTTGGGGAAACATTTGCAAAGTGCTCGGGGATCAACTATGCTAAAAGCAAATACTTGCTTTTCCTTGGGATTGGAAGAGAAAACGGAAACCAAGAGAGAGCTCTGAAATCCTCACTTAGGTCATTTAACTGCTACCAAAAAAAAATTATGTTTGTCATGATGGGGTGTGTGCATTTCTTTATAGAAATAGGGCCCTTCTTTAAAAAGATAAACATTTTTATTTTCAAGCAGAGGATCACGACAGTAAGCTGAAAAACCCATCTCTCACTTATTTGAAACCATTTTGAATATTTAGATTGTCTGCCTTGTTCTAATCAAATATGGAGTGTTTTATTTGAGGATCTTTTTTTCCTTTTTTTTAATTTTTATTCTTTTATTTTAGTCACCTATTTGATATTTTTCTTGATCACAAAATTACTTCCTGGTTTTGACCGGGAACTCTGGAACAATCCTAATACCTTTTCCTGTATCTTCATAGACAAACACATTTATATAAAGGAAATTCAAGGAATACACTATTCTTGAAGATACCTGCTATGAATCCAGGACTTCTTAAATTTTATTGCACCTTCAAATCATTTGGGGGAGCTAGTTAAAATGCAGATCCTGATTCATGGAGTCTAGCCTGGAGCCTCAGACTCTGTATATAACAAGCTCCCAGGAAATGTTGATTTCCATTCAACAAGGTACTCATCTACTCAGCTTTGTGGCAGATAGCTGGTTTTAAAAAGTTCCTAAGATCAGGACCAGAGGTTACTGAAGCCTTGGAAATAGATCAGTTCCTCTCTAAGAAGAAACCTTGAAAAGCATCATGGACCAGAAATTAAGCAATAGAGGAATGAATAATTTTTAGAAATGAAATATGCAAGGAATATGTTTCATTCCCCACTACACCTTAATGCATGCTTCCCAGCCACCCTAGCTGTTTTTTAACATTTCTCCAGTCATTGAAATCTGGACAATTGATTTTACCGAATAATTATCAAAATGCCACGCACTAGGTTAAGCACTGAGGATGTAACCATAAATGAGGCATAATCCCCATAATTCTCCCCCCGTGTGATTACAATACAGCAAAAAAAGATGCTTAATGTACCAGAGGAGCACCTCAACCAGAGCTAAGGAGAAGAATATTTAGTCAAGTTAAAAAATATCAGGGGCACCTGGATGGCTCAGTTGATTAAATAAGGACTCTTGATTTCAGCATAGGTCATGATCTTAGGGTCCTGGAATCAAAGCACAGGTCAGACTCCACACCCAGCAGGAAGTCTGCTTAAGATTCTCTCTCTCCCTCTACCTCCTTCCCCTGCTTACACACCCTCTCTCTTTCTCTCTCTCAAATAAATAAACAAATCTTTAAAAATATCTATCAGGAGACACTTCTTGGAAAAGATGTTGAATCTCGAAGCTTGAGCAAAAACATACCTAGTTGAAGAAGAGGAAGTAAGAGTATTGTTAGCAGATGATCAGTGTGGGGAAATGTCTAGATTGTGAGAACATTCTGACTCCAGGCAAGATAGGAGGTGTGTCCCTACAACAGCTCCCCTAATCCTCCACCAGAGGACTATTGAGAAGTGACTATTCTTACCACTATTTTGTAGGTGAGAAATCTGAAGCTCCAAGAGTTTATGACAGCCCAAGGTGATATCACTAAGTGGTGGCACTGAGATGCCAGCATGGGTCTACCTGGTCCTCCAGCCTGTGCTTTCTGCCTGTATTTCAGCACCTCGGCTGTGGAATGGAAGGCAGGACTGATCTGATAAGGAATCAAAATTGCATTTTCCATGAGGATCCCAGCCCTGATTTTTCCTTCCTCAACTAGTATTTTGCTCAAAAAACAGAAAAATAACCCATCCTAGTCCCATTGTGATTTAAGATTTTAACAGCTTTGGGCAGACTTCAGTTTACAAAGAATTTTGTACCCATAAAAAATTAATGATTTCACTCTTGATTACATGCTTATTTGTTGCCTTTTTAAAGATCTAGATTTTGAAGAATAAGATCAAGATTGGGCCAAAGGCCTTTATTGACAAAGGCACAGCTAGTACTGTGGAGCCTTCAGGAAAATTTCAAAACACAAAATGTTGCCCTCTCTTCACCGATACATCCCCATGACAGGGTTTGGTGGAACCGCAAATGCACCTGGATTTCAGCCTCCACTTATCCTCTTGGCTTAGAACCCTTGCGGAGGGTACATGCTTCCAACCTAACATGGTGGCCCCAAAGTTGGAGGCTTCAGCTGGGGTACATAGTACCCCGCATGGGTGCACCTAGAGACTAGACTCCAGAGAGATAGTGACATGGAAAGAAAAACTGTGGATGTAGCACGCACTACTTTTAGCAGTTCAACCGTGAGTATTAAACAAGAGATGAGACAGAAGCCAGACAGGTCAGCAGGGTCAAGTGTTGACTTTCCCCCACCCTCTAAATAATTAGAGAGACCTGAGAAAGCTCAAATAGTGGAAGGGGGTATGAGTCGAGGAAGTAGGCTTAGGGCATACAATAGTCAACTTTAAATTCAAAAACATCAGTTCCTCATTCTAATCCTCTCTTCAAGGAAAACAAAATCATGTGGGATTAAAAGATTTTTTGCATCTAAGACACAAACCTGATTCCTCTCAAAATGAGCACTAAGACTCAAACTTGAACAAAATAACCCACTCTTTCTCTAGGTCTTGATTATAAAATTGATTCTTCAGTTCCTCTGATTTCAGAACCCTAAGAATAACAAATAACTACCCAGTAATTATCAAAATGGACTTTCCCATTATCAAAATGGGAAAATGGATTTTTAACCCACATATTTATATGGTTATTGCTTTTTATTAAAGTGTAACTTGTAGATGAGCTTCCTATCAGCAATTAATATGCATGACAAATTGTTCATAACCAAAAACTGTATATTCTTTCTGTCAGCACCTCTTGTTAATGGTTTCCTAACAGAAAGTACTAGATATACAACTGCCGGCAGTTCTTCTCTTCTTCTGGTAGCTGGAGAATCCAAGAGACAGACCAGTTATATTTTTTGTGGCCAAATATTAGCAACTTCATCATAAATCTAAGGTCCGCATTTTTATTTGAGTACAAATAAACATAGTGAAGTCTTAAAAACATTAACCTCCACCATAATTATCAAGCATAAGAAGAGTTAGAGTTTTAGCTAGCCGTATGCTTTATCTTTTATTGTGGGTCTCATTTCAGAAGACTCATTGAATTTTTAGGAACCCGCCAGTCTAGTCAAAGAAATCACAAATCCTTAACTAACATATGCTAACTTTTCTTTGAGGAACAAAAGAAGCATCTTTGTTTGTTCCTCACCAGCAAACACCAAGCCATTTAAAAGGAGTCTTTTCAGTGGCAATGTTAGCAGGGAAATTCAATTGTATTTAATTAAGTTCTTCCCCAAAAACTGCGCACAGAAACACCAAAGAGGTTATCAGAGGTCAGATGCCTGTCATGACTTTCTGACCCTCCCAAAATGCAAAATAAAAGATAGTGGTATCCCTGCTGGTAAGAAGGGCTTCCACATTTGTGCCTCTCTCTTTCTGCTTTAATTTAATAGCAATCAGCACAATATGGCTGCTTTTTTCTGAACAATAGGACAGGCAGAAGTTGGATTTACAGCGCTGCAAGGGGAAGGTGGGAGACAAGAGAGGCTCACTATGGCTTTTAAGGTTCAATAAGAACATCACTATGTTACCCATAATAAAAAACTTGAAAATCTACTTAATATTCATTGTTGTCAGAAATGGACAGATGTGCACTTCTGATATGTCATGAATTATCTTCAATTGCCAACTTTCTTATAGAGCCTATCTAAAAATGATATTTAGATGAATAAGATTTCTTCACTACCAAGAAGAAAATTATCTCTCTCATGCATTTAGGAGATCCTTGATTTTAAAAAAGTAGAAGTATTTATGTGGCAATCCTTATTTTCCAAATTTCACCATTTTCACAAGTCTGCTAACGACCTTTCAATGAGCAAACACACTGACATAGTCAGAAGTACTAGCTGTGCTTCACGAAACCAGAGAAAAGCTAATTAACCCAAATTTTATTTAGAGTCTTGCATGTGCAATTACAAATGAGCTCCAGACATGGAACTTACTTCCTGAGACTTTTCATGTTTAGGAAATTGCATTCCTCAGTGACAGTGTTGGGAGAATATTAGAATCTGGAGCCCAGAAGACATCCTCAAAACCATTTAACCCAACATCCTAGCTGACATCTGAATCCCCCCAGTACTATTGCCATCTTGTTATCCAGCATGTAGTTGGACAATTCCACAAAGACCTCCAAACGCACTGTTTTCTGCAACCAGTATTTGCAAGGAGGCAACCCTTTCATAAGCAGAGTGAAAACTTAGAAAAAAGGAGCCTTAATTTTGAGATCAAGAGCCCCCAGTTTTAATCCTGGTTCTGTAGCCAACTTGGGATTTCAAGTAACTCATTTAATTTCTCTGTACTTGTGTAATTAAAAGGTAGAAATATTTGTGTGCCTATCGCTGCGTGTCCATCATTGTGTTCAAATGTGTGTGCTATACATTTTTTTCCTGTAGAGCTGTTGGGTCAGAAGAGTGAATCCTCTCCAACTAGAACATCAACTCAGATCAATTGGTATTGGCTGCCTGGAATGCTATCAGGACATTGAGTTTTTCCAGGTTTCTTGAGAAAGAGCACCATGACTGATTGCATGATTCTCAACAGCACAGCCAAGTCCCATGTGGATGAGGAATGTATGCCCTTATTTACCATCTTCGTTCTAGGTAATGCCTAGAGAAGAGCTGTAAGAACATCATTTGGGGCTGTAACATTGTCCAGCAAGTACAGCTGGGAGACTGGCACCACTGACAATTACTTCCAGAAAGGATCTCACCTTAGGGACCAGAGCAACCTTTGTCTGGCAAATCTGGTTAAAAGTAGAAGACTCTCTAAGCTCACATCCATTCACTGTCTTAGAAGTTAAGCACTAGGTTAAGGAAAAAGAGGGATCAGCACTTACTGAGTACATCTCAACAACCCTACAGAGTAGGTATTATGCTCTCTCTTCAGATGAGAGTACTGACTGAGAGATTGGCTGACTGTCCCAAGGATACTCAGCTACTAAATAAGAGGGATTTGCACTAAAATCTCTCCTCAAAATACCTCTAAATACACCCCAGGAGCTTTCACTAATATCTTAATTCCCTTCAAGATGGAAGTACAACAAAAGACCATGCTGTGGTTCCCAACCTCTCTTGTCCGTTCTATTGAACATTAGATTGGACACCAGCAGATTCATTTACCAGTCTTATCCATGATACAAGCTCATATGCAACTAATTAACTCTCTGTGTACCTAAAAAAATCATCACTCTTTTATAGCAATAACACTATTCTAAGAGGGATATATGTTTAACCCTATTAATCTTTCTCAATAAGCAAACATTTTAAAAGAAGGAATGATCAAGGAGGACTTACTGTCAATTTGATTACACAAAACTACAGCAATATATTCATCAGAGAACCCTCTATTCTGTTCTTCCATTTGATAGTATCATCAGGTACCATAAAATACAGGAATTATCCAAAAGTAAAATTACAGAAAATAAATTTGCGATGTGGGCAATTAGAAAGTGATAAAGATAAGGGGAGAGAGAGAGAAACTGACATAAAACTGATCGTTTGAGGGGCACCTGGGTGGCTCAGTTGGTTAAGCATCAGATCTTGGTCATGATCTCATGGGTTGTGGGGTCGAGCCCCAAGTCAGACTCCATGCTCAGTGGGGAGTCTGCTTGTTTCTCTTCCTTCCCGTTCTTCCCCTCCCCTCAAATAAATGAGTAAATAAAATCTTAAAAAAAAAAAAAACCCTGATCATTTGAATTCCATCCACTACTCCTACTCATATAAATATAGGCCATAACGGAGCCCAGTATTGTTTCTCCTGCTAATGGGTTGAGTGATCAGGGCAATGAGCCCTCACAACTAACTAGGGTGCTCTGAGTTTGTAGAGCATAATCAAGTAAGATGACACATAAACACAGGTGCCACAACTGGACTTGTTACCAAGGCAGCAAACACCATCTGATACCCCAGCCTTATAAAGCACATGTTCTGGAACTCTTTCTGTTCACTAACATTTTAACTAAGTCCAAATTTTTAACCTTTGAATGAGCACAAGCAAAATGTCTTATTTCAAAATCAAAATGAGAAATTCATTGAACACCAAGCCCTTTTTTATTAACAACCTTTCAATTAAACACTAAGATTATTTTACCTCAACTATACAGTAATAACCAAATAAATATCATTGTGATACAAACACACTCTGTGGTGTTTATCAGATAAACTGGAACAAAATTTGAGAGATACCAATCTCTCATATCAAAAGAGCGAACTTGGCTTTTCTTTTCACAGGGGAGGCTGAGTCGTATGTGAGGCGGGTAAAACATGGGCTCTGGAGCCTGACATGTTTCATTTGTCTCTTCCTTCCTTTCTAGCTCTGTGACCTCCAATGACTAATAACAAAAGCAATCATTTATCAAACACCTACACCATGCCAGGCATCCACATGCATTAGCTCTTTGACTCACAAGTTAAAGTTGTATTTGAGAAAGAAACTTTTTTTAACAATCTGAGAAAATGCCAGTCTTCACCAAATAGGAGAGCCAAATATACAAGGACAATGGAGACATCTGAATGTCAGATCACATGGGTCTGTAAGAGGTAATGGATTTGAGTGAAGGATCACTTCATGATTTCAACCCCAGCAGCCCAGCAGACCTGTATATACTTGGTTTCAACTGAAGGAGAGCTGCACGGCCAGCAATGAGAGTAGCCTAGGGCACCACGATGTTCATGGTGATAAAGATGGCCACGAACAAGCCTACTCTGGCGAGGTAGGCAGCCCTGTGAACTCCCCTGAATGGGGTACAGGCTTTCTCTGGGGGGGGGGATATTTTATGGAAACCAAAAGAAACAATAAAAAATATATATTTAGAAGGGTGTAATTGTTTATATTATAAATCCAAGCATGCCTGTCGAAAACTCCTGGGCATCAGAGACCCCTTTCTTTTCTTGTGGATTCTGGTCAAGTCAATGAAATTAATACATTTTGTAACAATATATTCACATTGTCTCATGTGTCCTTTAAACCACTTAACCCTGCTACTGGGAGGAAGCCACAGTCTGAGACACCAGAGCCATTAGGTGACTTCTTCTTAACAGCCTCTCTTTCTCCCAGCACTGTCTGGGGAATGTAGGGCCAGCCCAGGGGAGGCTCAGCCAAACTATCTCTTGCCAGCATTTTCTAGACAGTGAAGCAGGCCTCCCATCAGGAGAGCTCTCCTCTCTGGTAAAAGGTGATGTTGTGGGTTCTAATCCCAGACCCCTGAATGTAAAGCTTTGCCTCTCCCGCAGCACTCCCCTAATGCTGGCCCATGAATCAGTTAATATAGGCTCTGGCACATAAGCAGAGAGTAGATGTAGCTCTTTGCTTTTTTATTTTTAAGACAGCTGCTGAATAATCTTCTGCAAAATATCATGACAGTCTGTGACTCATACTTTACAGTAACATATGCTTTCAGAGTTTAATTTGGTTTTGAACAGGATTAAATGTGCTGAAAATCAGACCACAAGATTTTCATAATGAGGGACAGAACACAATAGTCACCTTACGTGAAGAGCAATTATTTAACATGAATTCACGAATTGCTTGATGGTGTTTTCTTGTGGAGACAGGCACAGCTGTTACACTGAGAAAGTGCCAAATTTTATTCAATCCCCCCGACCGCCCCCGTTTCCAGGAAGAGAAAACCCCTCTGCCTTCTGCAAGTGTCCTCATTCTCCGATGGGTCCCGAGGATTTAGCAGTGATTCCTAAGGTCCTTTGTCTTCATTTCAAAATGTTTGTTCCTGGCCTTTTTGCAACTGAGTGCGTATGCATGTGTGTGGTGGGATATCATTTTGGCTGCTGGTTTTTTTAATAATAAAAATGTGTGTTATTCCACGAAGACATGTGCATTTTATACATAATACAGAAGTTGACATAAAAACAGTGTAGAAAAAGAGTTTGACTCCCAGAATTTTTCAGTTGATCTGAAATGTTGGGCAAGCCCTCAAGATCTGAGCGATCATTCTATGAACTGAAGGTTTAGTGCATTTCAGGGACAACATGCAGCCAACCCTGGGCTGAGCTCAACATATTAGGACAATTTTCTTGAGAGACTGAAAATCCAGTGGAAAGTCAGAGAAGCCAGAGAACATTTCTGCAATGAGGTTTGAGGTTGGTTATCTTCAACGGGGCTATGCAGGGATAATAAATTCATGAGGAAAAGACATTTTCTTAACATTGAAGAAAGCATTGCAGTGGCCCACTACCAAATAAGGAGCAAGTTTATTCATATATGTGCTGTGTTTACTGATGTATGCAGGGAGTTGAAACAATTTGTCTTCCAAGACAGTGAAGACATTTTTTCTCTGAAGTAACTTTACAAGCATTCTATCGCTCTATAAAAAGAATCTACTGTTCCATACTTTGCATGATTCCAATTTTGTTTTCTTTCATACTGGTGACCTTGAGAATTGATCCAAAATTCTTCACCTCTGTTTTAGCCTTCCATACCCAGAGCACTGTGTTTCAAAGTTACATCACTAATGAGTCAAATATTTGTTTTCACAGTAGTTACACAAGAGATATTACAACTAGTGTGTGCAAGGACAAAAGGTTGGTTTCTAAGGTTGATGTTATTTTACTAAGAGAAAGGGCCTCTCCTTCCCCCACTCTCCAGCTCGTGCTTGGTAACTATATCTTCCTCCTAAGCAAAAGCCACCTGAATGCTTAGCTCAGGAACAGTTCTTTTGAATAAACAAATCACTCTCCTAAATATCTAGGAGAAAGTCAACATTAAATGTTAGCCAAAAAGAATAACATAACCATAACTTCTCTCTTCTATCCTGACATGTGACCATACCTGAGGAGGTTGAATGGGAAAATCCCCTAACTTAATTGTGGCCCAGTCCATGTGTTGTAAGTGACCCAGATCAGAGCCAACCTAATTATCTTGAAGCACTAACAGTCTCTCTGCCTCTTATCTCTCGCTTATCCTCTTATCCCCTCTTCCAATCCATCTCTTTAGGAATCCATCAATCCTTTAGGAAGGATTGATCTCCCTAAAGACTAGTTAACCTTCACATTATTTTCCCCTGTAAGAAAACACCAAAGTTTCTCCACACTCTTTTGTTTGGCACTGAAGAACCTCTGTCCCTTTATCCAAGCTACGGTTCCAGCCAGAGTCACCATTTTCCCCTGCACACAACCCCAGATCCCCCTTCCACCCACTTCACTGTTCCCAGCATACTTCACACTTTCCAGTGCACAGCAACATTCATAGTCTCTCCTCTGCCTTGACACTCTTCTCCCCTTAAGTCTATCCAGGCCCCCGCTGTGGTGATCTAAGAGTCCACAAGTGACCTTTAGCGCTTTGAGAAGAGAAGCTATTTTGCTTGTTTTTTAATCCCCTCTGCAACTAAGAATGTCTCATTCTGGGTAGATGCTTACAAAAGATTTACTGGGTGGTAAATGGACTGATGCAGAGATGGATAGAAGGAAAGATGGCGGACTGATGGGTAGGTGGGAGGGTGAGGAATGAATAGGTAAATGGATGAATGGATGATCGGTGATCAGATGAATGAGCTAATGAAAGTGTATCTAATACAGGAGATCGAAGTAAGAGAAACAACATCTAATAAAGTCACTAGACACTAATTTTCTGGAAAAGAACATCAACTGAACCCTGATTCTGGTATAATGCAACTTTGTCGTCAATGACATTTCTAAAAGATAACTTTGCTACCCTGTCTTACAGCCTAGAGCTGTCTGGAATAGTCATTAATTTCTATGCTTAGCATGGGAGTGGTATTTAAATTAATCTCAGCCCAGATCTATTTCTAAAGTACTACCTAGCCAAATCCTCCTTTCACTGACTGGGAAAATATTTTGTTTTCTCAATACAACAATCTTCCATCTGAAAATTTCTAGAATAATCAACATGGGTCTCTGAGATTCCAAAATAATGATGGTAAAAGCCTGATATCAGCAGGCATGTACTTTTCTTAGATAAGGGTGCACAGCCTTCATTTAAACCTAGAGACCGTTAGACAACACACAGTACTACCAGGATCATTTGATCTCCATCAAGCAGCAGATGACAAGCAGCTACTTGGATACAGCAGGAGGATCTGGCATAAACCAGTTATTTACAGCAGACAAAACTCATGATTTATAGCCAACTGCCAAGCGGGGTGCAGGAACACTTTTTAAAACCTTTAAGAAGTTTTAAGTTTTAAGAACTTTTAAGAAGATTTTTTTTCTTTTTTTTTCTTTTATTTATTTATTTGACAGAGAGAAAGAGACCACAAGCCGGGGCGGGGGTCGGGGGGGAGCACAGTAGGCAGAGGGAGAGGGAGAAGCAGACTCCCCACTGAGCAGAGAGCCTGCTGTGGAGCTCAATCCTAGGACCCTGGGATCATGACCCGAGCTGAAAGTAGACATTGAACAGACTGAGCCACCTAGGAGCCCCAAGAAGCTCGTTTTCTGTATGCCACATTTCATTAAGTTTTTTGTTGGATTTTTAGGTTTGGGTTTTGGGGGTTTTCTGGTAGCCATGTTTATAAGCCATAAATGGCTTATTTATATTATCTCTACTGTTAACAAACACCCAGCATTCTCTACCCATGTGCTTCTGGTTTTCTGAACCCATCAGTGAAAGAGAAAATCCACTAGACATGTCCCACACAGCTGCTATACTAGAGGAGAGTTGTTTTCTTGGTCCAGGGAAACCAGAAAGTGCAGGAAGTCTTCCTAAAGGAAGCTCCATCCTAATTCATTCCTAAATGAAGCTCAGACTGGGGGATGAGTGGGAAGGCAGCATATACAATGACAGAAAGATGATGGCATATGCAGAGAAAAAAAATAGTTCAGAGAAATGGCAGAAGTGAGAAGAAAGTGAGTTTAGTGGCAGAAAAAACCTGGAGAGGAAGCAGGGTTTACCATGGCAAAGGACCTTACAAATTTGTAAAGAAGTTTGGAATTTATCCTGGAGCCAGTGGGAGTTTATCCTGGAGCCAGTGGGAGGGCAGTAGAAGTTTGAAGCCAAGGTTCAACTTTTAAAGCAAAGATACATTTTAGAAAGACCACCTAGGCCCCAAATGTGGAGGGGTTATGGGATGCAATAGACAAGAGGCCGAGTAAGTCACAGGAGACTACACCATTGATGATTATAAGGATCTCAGTGACCCCCAGCTCTCAGAACGGCCCCAGCCCAGAGTTCTGCAGGCTGGGCTCCCAAGTTCTCCGAGTTGGCTCTGTGCCCATGCCAGTCCTCCAGATGTTTATGTCCACTCTTTTAACTGAACTTGACTTCTCCAGCCTGACCTTTGCATTTTCAGAGAACCTTACTTGAGAGTGATTCACATTCCTGGTGTCCTCTGGGGATACATTGCCATAGCTCTGCCTCCTAGAGCCCAAACCTGGTATCACATCCCTCCAGTGAGCAGGGATCTTGCCTGAGCAGGGATTTTAACAGAAGGGATTTTACACAAAAGGTTTTCCGGCACAAAACTGAAGCTGTGGGGACTTTTCTGCAACAGAAGTTTCCATAATTATTATTAGCTGTACAAAATTATACAAAGGTATATACTGCATTCAAAATAGCATTTTTTAAAAACCAAAGGGAATGTGAGCAAGGGAAAAAGGTGTGCGGCCCTTCCTATACAACCATTTTACATAGTCGTTATCGCCATAACCAAAAACATAGAAATCCAGAGATTAATAGAAAATGAGAACAAGAGAGAAGGAGGGAAAGACTATAGAGAGAAGGAAAGAGGCCACAAGAAGAGGAAGACCAAATCCATGTAAACTTGAAAATACTTTAGAAAACAAAATGTACTGATAATCAATATAGCAATCAGAAATAGCAAAAGAACTAAGTAAATACAACTTAATGAAAGAAATATCCCCATCCATTCGAATGGTCTCAGAGCTGTTCTGAGGAAAACTGCTCCAGTATATACCACAGGACTGGGATTCCCTGTCAGTACAGTCAGAGTGATCACAAGTGCCTCTATAAAATGTACAGATCAATTGTTGAAATTGTCAAGATAACAGCATTCCAGAAGGAATGACTAGTCACAAAAAGCTTCAGAGTCCTTATTCTCGGGCCCTATACACCTCGTACGACGCACCTTCCAAAAAAGGAAATACAAGATGGTCAGAAATGATGCCATTTGTATCTGAAATATATTCACTGGAGCCAGCAGGATAAATGTATGTATAATGAAGTACTGAATTTGACTGGATTTGGTATTGAATTATTAAATCAATTTTTAAAGAAAATTATTAAATTATTAAATCAAATTTTTAAAGAAAAAAAGAGATGTCAGTCTGAGGGGCGAGAATGGAATAAATCTGGGGGTAAAGAAAAACCTCTATTTTTGAATCATCCCTTGTTCTATTCAAATCTCTTCAAATTGACCGAAATGAATTTGAGTCCTGTGAAGGTCATGACTGAAAAAAGAAACCCAAAAATTGATTTAAAGAGGCTCATCAAGGAGAGATCTGCAATACTTTCACGAAAGAGCCGCCTGAAATGGAAGAGAATGGCCAACAATTCCATTTTCCTCAGCATCCCGTTAATAGAACAGCCAATTATTGTTCAGCAGAAGCAATATCCCAATTCATTCTTTTTCACAAGGTAACAACTCTGGTCTGTGAGTTGAGACTATGAAATGGTGGACCGGACACACGCCACAGAGGAAAAGCGTGGGGTAGGATTTGGGGCTTTTTACTGGCTGCAGTTCATTTCATTAGAGGTTCCGAGTCTCCCGCTGGGCTCTTATTTCTAAGCCTTTTGTGTGGGATTTTCCTTTTAAAATGATACCTCAATGCCAGCGTCCACATCAGTGTAAGAAAACACTTAGCACACGTCTAAGAAACCTGTAGAATGGTCATAGAAAGCACAGAAATATTTTAAAGCAAAAATAAGGGAATAAAATGGAATATTTTAGGCCGCCCTAGCAGGTGGTTATTTGGTGGTTGAAAATCTGCACGCACAAGAGCAGGACTGTAACTGTAACAAGTAGATAAGACACTTGTGTTCCAATCATCCTAGCAAAACTAAATTGCAGACCTGGGAATATTGAAAGAAAGAAAGAAAGAAAGAAAGAAAGAAAGAAAGAAAGAAAGAAAGAAAGAAAGAAGTAAAGAAAAAAGGAAGAAAAAAAAACACAACACGCTTCAAAAGAAAAATAAAACAATGCTCCCAAAATAGGCCCGATTATGTGGGTCACTGCATACTGTGTATTTCCCCTGTAGCATTTTATCGTGGTTACTGTTGCCAGGGGACACTTGATGCTCTCATTATATATGTTTGTCTTTCACATCAGAGCCAGTCTTTTCCCTTGGATGCTCCCAGAACTGTAACAGAAATAAAAATAAGGAATGGACCCCATTATTACACAAATACCTACAAAGCAGAGGGAGTGACCCCCGTGGGTCACCGTGTTGTCCCTGGAAGCATTGATGCCCTTGCCCCGGGGGCCCCCAGCCTTTTGTCACAGGGTCAAAGCCAGGACCTCGGCTGAGTATCCTCTGTGAAGAATTAACAAGTGTGACAATTTGTGGGCCCTCCCCCCTCGGCCCCTGGTCCGGCCTGCCTGAATGCTGTAAATAGAGACATCTGGATAGGGCCCTTTCACTGCAGTAATTGAAAATGAACACGGATCAAGTTCTGGCCTGCTGTATTCATAAATCTTGAGGCTTAATTACATTAAAGGGAAATCTAGAGCCCAGCACTATGGAAACTGCAGATTCTATCAGGAGTTTGAATCATGAATCTTTAAGATAAGTGGGTTTTCTCTCCCCACCCCAGCCCCCAAGTCTTTAGTACGGTTGAATGAAAAATTTCCAAACTGAGCCTTCCAGTTTTAAGGCACCGGGAAACTTCTGGGAAGATTTTGTGTCCCTCTAATGTACATGTGCATCCCCTGCGTGTTCTCTGGTTGACATGTTGGCATTCCTCTGAGCAGATGAACATTTCGAGGCTTACAATTAGGTACATTTCTATGAGCAATGATGACAGACTTGACAGATATTTAAAATATGTTTTCCCCCAAGTTGAGCAAAAAGTGTGTGCATCTAGTTAAAATTTAATGAGTTTCAAAAAAAGAATTATGGCAAATGAACGTTCCAAAGGAAGTCAAAGCTCTTGGCATCCCCTTTTAAGATAACAAGTTGAATATTATTTCTGAGTAATTTGTAATTCTATTGAAATATATAAACAAAATGTCTTTTTATTTGCTTAATATAAAAATTCACTCAGCTCTATCAACCAAAGATGGATTTTTTTTTTTTTTTAAGTACAGGACACTGGTGGTTTGTGCATTTCATACTTTTGTTATAATTGCATGTACTGGGTGACACTTGGCCTACTTTGGCAAATGGATGGATGGGAAGCATTGGTACCTACTTGTTAGAAACACATCAATACCAATCACCATGCAGAAGTGAAGCCCTTCAAGGACACGCTCCACCTGTGATCCTGCTTGCCCTGCAGACAATGCCTCTCCCAGTTTCTCAAACAGCATGGGCATGAAATAAATGGTGTGGGGATGAGCTAATAAATGAATTTACAGACTAGATCTGTATCTCTGGGGTTAGCTGTAATAATGCAACCTGCCACTACTACCCCTTTGTCTCCATTCCTTGAGGGTAACTACCTAGCATCAAATTAGAAAAAAACTCACTGAATATGAAAGTATGCAAGGGACTGTGAGGGGTCTGGCATAATAGTTACCATTGATCTAGAATCTATGCTTTCGGACATTGTGCTAGAGTCTCCATAGACTCTAATGCTTTCTCAAATGCTCACAAAATTTCATCAAGTTACACATCATTATTTCCATTTTCTTGATTGAAAAACTGTGACTAATAGGAATTAGGAGCCCAAGACAACAGAGCTGGGGGTGATGAAGTCAAAAGGTAAATAGAGGCCATTATGACTCTAGAGTCCATGCTATTTCCGCCAAACAAATATCTAACCTTTTATGGAGGTCTACCATTTATAAAACATTTGGCTAAATATCATAGGCAGCATAATATTGTGGCAAAACCATAAACACTGGATTCAAATTCTACATCCTACACTTAGCTCTTATGTAATAACCTCTTTTTCCCCTCAAGTTCCTCATCCTTAAAAATGGGAATGATAATGACCGTAATAAAAGTCAAAGTTGAGGGTCATTTTGAAGGTGAAATCAGGTAATAACATGACCCATAATAAGTGCTCAAGAAACAATAGCTGGACCAGAGGAAGCAAGATGGAGGAGGAATAGGAGACTGGAATATCATCAGGTCCCAGGAGTTCAGCTAGATAGTTATCAAACCATTTCAAACACCTACAAACTCAACAGGAGTTGGAAGAGAAGAAGAGCAGCAATTCTAGGAACAGACAATCGACCACTTTCTAGAAGGCAGGACATGCAGATAAGTGAATCTGAAGTGAAAGGAAGATAGACAGCAGTGGGAGAGGTCAGCTCCTGGCAAGCAGTGGAGCACAAAGTCAGAACTTTCAGAAGTCTGCTCCATGAGGGACATGGTTCCAAAGGCTAAGCGGGGGGTGGAACCCTCAGAGAGACAGTGTGGTCTCAGGACCTGCAGGGTCACAGAAAGACACTGGTGTGACAGAGCTGCCAGGTATCAGCCTGGAGAAGCCGGCTACAGAAATGGAGGTGAGGAGTGAGCTCTCAGCTCAGAGTTACCTTAAACCATGATCCAAGACACAGTCAGACCACTACTCTTTGAGCAAGGACCCCACAAGTGGCAGATCCGGGGAGACTCACCTTCCTCCTCTGGAAGGAGCAGTGCAGGAGCACATTGCAGGAATCAGCTGGGTTTGGAGACTCCAAACAGGACCATGCACCAGAGATAGAAACACTCGGTCACAGGCCAGGTGAGCTCAGAGTGCAGTGGGAAACCAGGGAGGTGGGAGGAATTGACTGCTTTTCTCTGAGGGTGCACTGAGGAGTGGGGCCCCGAGCTCTCAGTTCCTACAGGGGCGGAGATTGGGAGGCGGCTATTTTCATTCCCGTCCTCCAAAGCTCTACGGAAAGGGTTCAGGGAACAAAAGCTACTGAGGGCAAACCCGAGCAGATTACTTAGCCTGGCCCCTGGCAAGGGCAGTGCAATTTCACCTCGGGCAAAGACATTTGAGAATCACTGCAACAGGCCCCTCCCCCAGAAGATCAGCAAGAACATTCAGCCAAGACCAAGTTCACTGATCAATGGGAACTGCAGAACTCCAGAGCTAGGGGAAAGCAACAGATAGAATTCATGGCTTTTTTCCCATGATCCTTTAGTCTTGCAAAGTTAAATTTAAAATTGATTTTTTCTATTCTATTTTTTAAATTTTTCTTTTCTATTTTAACATTTTTAACTATTTTATCTTATCAATACCTTTTTAAAAAATCTTTTTAAATTTTCATTGTTATAGTCATATTTCATCTCTTCATTGTATTTAACCTTATTTTTTGCTACATGTAGGTTTTTTTTCTTTAAAATTTTGGGATATAATTTCTTCTAATAGATCAAAATACACCCTAAATCTGGCATATGACTTTGTTCTACTCTCCAACCTGATGACATTTTCTCCTTTTTCTTTTCTTCTCTTTTTTCAACCAACTTTTTAACTCATCAATACCTTTTTTAGAATCTTTTTTAATTTTCATCTTTACAGTCATATTCCAACTCTTCGTCATGTTTACCCTTATTTTTGTATATATGTGTTTTTCTTTCTTTAAAATTTTGGGAGGTAGTTTCTTCTAAGAGACCAGAATACACCCAAAATCAAGTGTGTGGCTCTGTTCTATTCACCAGTCTAATATATATATTTTTTATTTTATTTTTTATTATTTTTCTCCCTTACTTCTCCCCCCAGTTTTGGATCTCTTCTGATTTGGTTAACATATATTTTTCTGGGGTCCTCACCACCCTTTTATTGTTTTGTTGTCTCATTCATCTGTTCTTATCTGGATAAAATGACAAGGTGGAGAAACTCCCCACAAAAAAAAAAAAAAAAAAAAAAAAAGAACAAGAGGCAGTATCGACAGCTAGGGACCTAATCAATATGGATATTGGTAACACGTCAGAACTAGAGGTGAGAATGACAATTACCAAGGTTCTAGTTGGGCTCAAAAAAAGCATGGAAGATATTAGAAAATCCCTTTCTGGAGAAATAAAATCCCTTTCTGGAGAAATAAAAGAACTAAAATCTAACCAAGTTGAAATCAAAAAAGCTATTAATGAGGTGCAATCAAATGAGGCAGAAGAGAGAATTAGTAATATAGAAGATCAAATGACAAAGAAAAAAGAAACTGAGGATAAGAGACACAACCAACCTACTGGAACACAAAGGGACAATTCAAGAGATAAGTGATAACATAAGACAAAACAATACTAGAATAATTGAGATCCCAGAAGAAGAAGAAGAAAGAGAGAGAGAGAGACAGAAGGTATATTGGAGTAAATTATAGTACAGAATTTTCCTAATATGGCAAAGGGAACAAGCATTAAAATCCAGGAGGCACAGAGAACCCCCCTCAAAATCAATAACAATAGGTCCATACCCCATCATCTAATAGTAAAACTTTCAACTCTTAGTGACAGAGAGAAAATCCTGAAAGCAGGGAGAAGAGGTCTGTAACGTACAACAATGGAAATATTAGATTGGCAGCAGGCTTATCCACAGAGACCTGGCAGGTCACAAAGGACTGGCATGATATAGTCAGAGCACTAAACCAGAAAAATATGCAGCCAAGAATACCAAATACAGCTAGGCTGTCATTGAAAATAGAAGGAGAGATTTAAAAAAAAAAAAAAATATTCCAGGACAAACAAAGCTAAAAGAATTCACAAACACCAAACCAGCCAGACAGGAAATATCAAAAGGGGTCCTCTAAGCAAACAGAGAGCCTAAAAGTAACAAACCAGAAGGGAACAGAGACAGTATACAGTAACAGTCACCTTACAGGCAATACAATGGCACTAAATTCATACCTTTCAATAGTCACCCTGAATGTAAATTCATAACTTTCAATAGTTACCCCAAATGTAAATGGGCTAAATGTCCCAACTAAAAGACACAGGGTATCAGAATGGATTTAAAAAAAAAAAAAATCAATATGCTGTCTACTAGAAACTCATTTTATTTTTTTTAAGATTTTATTTATTTACTTATTTGACAGATAGAGATCACAAGTGGGCAGAGAGGCAGGGAGGGCGGGGGGAAGCAGGCTCCTTGCTGAGCAGAGAGCCTGTTGCAGGACTTGAGATCATGACCAGAGCCGAAGGCAGAGGTTTAACCAACTGAGTCACCCAGGAGCCCCAAGAAACTCATTTTAGACCCAAAGACACGTCCAGATTTAAAGTGAAGAGGTAGAAAACAATTTACTATGTTAATGGACATCAAAAGAAAGCTGGGATGGCAACCCTTATATCAGTCAAATTAGATTACAAGCCAAAGACTATAATAAGAGATGAAGAAGGACACTATATCATACTTAAAGGATCTGTCCAACAAGAAAATCTAACAATTTTAAATATCTATGTCCCTAACATGGAAGCAGTCAATTATATAAACCAATTAATAATGAAATCAAAGAAACACATCAACAATAATATAAGAATAGTAGGGGACTTTTACACCTCCATCACTGAAATGGACAGATCATCTAAGCAAAAGATCAACTAGGAAATAAAGGTTTTAAATCACACACTAGACCATATGGACATCACAGTTATATTCAGAACATTTCATCCCAAAGCAACAGAATACACATTCTTCTCCAGTGCCCATGGAACATTCTCCAGAATAGATCACATCCTGAGTCACTAATCGGGTCTCAACTGGTACCAAAAGATTGGGATCACTGTGACCCATTTTCAGACCACAATGCTTTGAAAATAGAACTCAATCACAAGACAAAAGTTGGAAAGAATTCAAATATATGGAGGCTAAAGAGCATCCTACTAAAGAACGAATGGGTCAACCAGGAATTTAAAGAAGAATTGAAAAAATTCATGGAAACAAATGAAAAAACAACTATTCAAAACCTTTGGGATAGAGCAAAGGTTGTCCTGAGAGGAAAGTATATAGACAATAAAGGTCTCAAGTACACAACCTAACCCTATACCTAAATAAGCTGGAGAAAGAACAACAAAGAAGGCCTAAACCCAGTAGGAGAAGAGAAATAATAAAGATCAGAGCAGAAATCAATGAAATAAAAACCAAAAGAACAGTAGAACAAATCAACAAAAGTAGGAGCTGGTTCTTTGAAAGAATTAATAAGATTGATAAGCCCTGGCCAGACTTATCCAAAAGAAAGGAGAAAGGACCCAACTTAATAAAATCATGAATAAAAGGGGAGCGATCACAGCCAACACCAAAGAAATACAAATAATTATAAGAACATATTATGAGCAAATTGGATATGCCAGCAAATTTGACAATCTGGAAGACATGGATGAATTCCTAGAGAAATACAAACTACTAAAACTGAACCAGGAAGAAATAGAAAACCTGAACAGACCCATAACAAATAAGGAGATTGAAGCAGTCATCAAAAAATCTCCCAAGTTTTTCTTGAACAAGAGCCCAGGTCCAGGCAGCTTCCCAGGGGAATTCTACCGAACATTTAAAGAAGAATTAATACCTATTCTCCTGAACTGTTCCAAAAAACAGAAATGGAAGGAAAACTCCAAACTCATTTTATGAGGCCAGCATTACCTTGATCCCAAACCTAGACAAAAGCCCCATCAAAAAGGAAAATTACAGACCAATATCCTTGATGAACACAGATGCAAAAATTCTCACCAAAATACTAGACAGTAGGATCCAACAGTACATGAAAAAGATTACTCACCACATCCAAGTGGGATTTATTCCTGGGCTGCAAGGTTGGTTCGACATCCACAAATCAATCAATGTGATAAAAGAACATTAATAAAAGAACAATATGATACTCTCAACAGATGCTGAAAAAGCATTTGACAAAGTACAGCATCCCTTTCTTCATCAAAACTCTTCAAAGTGTAGGGATAGAAGGTATATACCTCAATATCATCAAAGTCATCTATGAAAAACCCACAGCGAATATCATTCTCAATGGGGAAGTACAGAGAGCTTTTCCCCTAAGGTCAGGAACATGGCAGGGATGTCCACTAGTGCCACTGCTATGCAACATAGTACTAGAAGTCTTAGACTCAGCAATCAGACAACAAAAAGAAATTAAAGGCATCTGAATCAGCAAAGAAGAAGTGAAACTCTCACTCTTTGCAGATGATATGATACTTTATGTGGAAAACCCAAAAGACTCCACTCCAAAACTGCTAGAACTCATACAGGAATTCAGGAAAGTGTCAGGATATAAAATCAATGCACAGAAATCAATTGCATTTCTATATACCAACAGCAAGACAGAAGAAAGAGAAATTAAGGAATCAATCCCATTTACAATTGCACCCAAAACCATAAGATACTTAGGAATAAACCTAACCAAAGAGGCAAAGAATCTGTACTCAGAAAACTACAAAGTACTCATGAAAGAAACTGAAGAAGACACACAAAAAAAAGGGAAAATGTTACATGCTCATGGATTGGGAGAACAAATATTGTGAAAATGTCTATGCTACCTAAAGCAATCTACACATTTAATGCAATCTCTATCAAAATACCACCAAGTTTTTTCAAAGAAATGGAACAAATAATCCTAAAATTTATATGGAACCAGAAAAGACCCCAAATAGCCAGAGGAATGTTGAAAAAGAAAATCAAAGTTGGTGGCATCACAATTCAGGACTTCAATCCCTACTACAAGGCTGTAATCATCAAGACAGTATGGTACTGGTATAAAAACAGACACATAGATCAATGGAACAGAATCAAGAGCCCGGAAATGGACCCTCAACTCTGTGGTCAACTAATCTTCAACAAGGCAGGAAAGAATGTCCAATGGGAAAAAGGCAGTCTCTTCAACACATAGTGTTGGGAAAATTGGACAGTCACATGCAGAATGAAATTGGACCATTTCCTTACATCACACAGAAAAATAGACTCCAAACGGATGAAAGACCTCAATGTGAGACAGGGATCCATCAAAATCCTTGAGGAGAACACAAGTAGCAACCTCTTTGACCTCAGCCACAACAACTTCTTCCCACAAACATTGCCAAAGGCAAGGGAATCAAGGGCAAAAATGAACTATCAGGACATCATCAAGATCAAAAGCTTTTGCACAGCAAAGGAAACAGTCAACAAAACCGAAAGACAACCAATAGAATGGGAACGGATATTTGCAAAGGACATATCAGACAAAGGGCTGGCATCCAAAATCTATATAGAACTTATCAAACTCAACACCCAAAGAACAAACAATCCAATCAAGAAATGGGCAGAATACATGAAAAGACATTTCTGCAAATAAGACATCAATGGCCAACAGACACATGAAATATGCTCCACATCACTCGGCATCAGGGAAATATAAATCAAAACCCCAATGAGATACCACCTCACACCAGTCAGAATGGCTAAAATTAACAAGTCAGGAAATTGACAGATGCTGGCGAGGATGCAGAGAAAGGGAAACCCTCCTACACTGTTGCAAGCTGGTGCAACCACTCTGGAAAACAGTATGGAGGTTCCTCAAAAAGTTGAAAATAGAGCTACCCTATGACCCAGCAATTGCACTACTGGGTATTACCCTAAAGATACAAATATAGTGATCCGAAGAGGCACATGCACCCCAATGTTTATAGCAGCAATGTCCACAATAGCCAAACTATGGAAAGAATCTAGATGTCCATCAACAGATGAATGGATAAAGAAGAGGTGATATATATATGATATATATCATATATATCTATATAAAGAAGAGGTGATGTCTATATAGATATAGATACATGATATACCATATATCTATATCTATCTATCTAGATAGATATAAAAATTGTACCAGTGTCTAACTGAACATCTAGATCCAACTACCTGTCTACAAAAATACAGGGGATAGAAGAACAAGTTAACAGACACATCCATTAAGCAATCAGCAAAATCCAGGATATGGGACATTTTGCAAAAAAATAACCCACTTTTTCTTACAAAAGAGTGGTATGGGTTGGAAGGAAAAGGACAAGGAGAGAGTTACAAATAAAAGTGAACTCAAAAGATATAACAACATACACAGTACGTGCAATTGCCTTGATACTTCATCTAATCCTATCAAACGGAAAAATGACACTTTGAGACAATATGGTTAAAAGAAATGTGGACTAACATTACATTATGTTGATGAACTATTGATAATTTTCTCAGGAATAATAATAGCATGGTAAGTATGTGGAAATACAGAGAGATGTAAATTTTGGTATAAAATATTAATGATACATACTGAAGAACTGGTGGATAAAATATCATGATGTTTGAGAGTTTCCAAAACAAGTTTAAAATTAACTTGATTCTCATAAATGTGCTATGTAAAAGAGCACAGATGTTGTTGTAGTTATTTTTGATATGACATTGATGATGATGATGATGGTGTTTTTAAGGTGAAGGCATCAGGAACCCAATTCTTTTAGTTAAGAGGTTTATTGAGATTAGTCAGAAAGTAGCAGAACCTGCTTCTTCTAAATCCTAGTCCCATGCATATGGGTATTTCACTATAGACCCCTACTCCAAAATTTGGATAAATTTTAAATTAACATTTATTCTTATTCAGTAGCTTTGCTGAGTGTTTTATGTGCATTACCTCATTTGATGTTCTCAAAAAACCATGGAGTATGTGCTATTGGACCCATTTTGCAGATAAACCAGAGTTCAAAGAGGTTTTATGATTTGCCCAAAGTGGCACAGGAATCAACCTAGACCTGTCTGACTTCATATCAAAAGAGGATTTCAGATCCTTGCCCTGGGGCCAAATCAGTGTGGCAATCTTTGCACACTATAGCTTCCTTCCTGATGAGTTGCAGCAAACTTTGGCTTCATCAAAATTCCAAAACTTTGACCATGGAATTTTTTTTTCTTTTTACATTTAACATCTATTAACTTCCCATTTGCCCATAGAGCACACCTTGAAAAATGTGCCATTGCTCTGTGCTTGCAGTGGGTGGAATCTTACTCTATCCCCATCATTTTTGATTTAGGAATGTTAATGCATACCATTAAATGGGAAAGGAATAAATCCACTTATAGAGCAAGCAAACAATTGGTTATATGTGACCAACATCATTTGTCATTGACAAGCAATTACTTTTACTCTCTGAAAAGCAATATTATTTCCTTCCAAGTATTTAGACTCCTAAGTATTGTACTTTCCAAAAGGTCATGAGATTTTAGACACCCCTTGGCCAACCCAAGTTTATTGGAAATTTCATTAACTCAAAAGTGGACAGAAAAAGGGGGAGGAAATTTATATTTTGCAAGACAGTCTTATACTTTTATGCTGCTGTTAATGTTAATACAAGCCCAAGGCTTTGGGCCCGGTTTTACAGAAATGAAAAAAAAAAATTTTTTTTTCTCCAGATGTAAAAGCCTTTGAACTGAAACTTGATTATTAAAAGAAAAAGAGAAAGTGGAGCAATAATGTCAAACCAGGCTATTTCAAGAAACACTTTCTACACATACCCAAAAACTTGTCACCTCTTCTTCTGTCTCCATATGTCTCTATTTTTCATATATTTCTGAACTCAGACAACTCTGTGGATCTGCCACCCAAGAGCAACCGTCTCTGAGGTCCAGAGCAGCACCCAGCACAGCTCTGATCAGACGAGAACCCTTACAGTTCAGCACAGAAGAGTCCTCAGCTGCCAGGACAATGAACTGTGCTAAGGGGCTGTGCAAAGAAGACCCCGCCGTCAGGATGTTCTCCACAGTCTCTTTCGTGTTTCAGGTCCCGTGCAATTTTCAGATGGGCAATTGTGAAATCAGGGAATGTGTTCTCAAACGACAAAAAGAAAAACAGAACCTTCTGTTGGGAAAGGGAGCAATGTCATTCCACTGGAAAGGAAATGCAATTGTTCAAAACATTCTTCTCTCTTAAAAATCAAGAACCTGTATCATAACCTTTACAACTTCCGCTAAAATTTTCACAACATGCTCGTTTTCCTCCGCATTCACACCTTTACCCTACTCTATATTCCATCTTGTGAAATCTGGTATACGTACATTTCCCTGATTCTTACAAGATCACGCCAGCCAGTAACCATAACGCATGTGCACACTCACTGCCATTTCTTCGCAAAAGTAAGGAGAGAAGTAACTGATGATCTCCTATCTGCTTTCCGGGCCACAATCACACGGGTATGACAGCTCTGGGACCAACGACATCTGCAAGTACTGAACCTTACTGATGTGCAAACCCAGCAGATTGCCCAAGATCTTCAGCAGGTGGAAAACAAGGTAGTTCTCCCTGGAAAACCCTGTGGTGGGTGTTCCAGTCTGGTAAATGGAGCGCTAGATTATTTCATCGTGGCTTCTTCCTGCTGAAATCAAATCAGCCCTCCATTCAGCCCGTTCCTTGTAGGTCCTGGTACAACCTTTCTATGCATGTCTTGATAATCACTGAATTTTTATTTTTTATGCTTACCTTTTTAAAAGATTTTCTTTATTCATTTGAGAGAGAGACAGGGAGAGAGAGAGAGAGAGCACACACAGGATAAGGGCAGAGGGAGCAGACTCCCTGCTGAGCAGGAAGCCCAATGCCGGCCTCCATCCTGGGACTCCTGGATCATGACCTGAGCTGAAGGCAGACACTTAACCAACTGAGCTACCCAGGCGCCTCTTATTTTTTATATTTTAACAAATCAACAAATCACACTGCTTTGTGATTACAATAGTGGAGATCAATTTGTTGAATGAGCAAACAAATTCCTTCTATGTGCCAGACACTGTCCTATATGCTTTCCTTCTGTTGCAAATGATTTTTTAAAAGAAAACGAAAGAATAAATAAACGAAGAAATAACAGATCCATTAAGGAGTAAAGAAACAATTTTTCATATTATTTGAAAGGAAAATTGCCTTGGAAATTATACATACACTGTTTCTGTCTCATAATATATTTATATTTTATAATTATATGTTTAGTTTTATATTTATATTATGTAACATAATATAAATATATTAATTATGTATTTTATATTTAACTATAGATAATTATAGATAATATATAATTCTGTATGTAATAATCTCTTAAAATCAGTCACTTAGCAAATATGTATGAGTTGCCTATTAGGTGCCAAGATTTGCTCAACATGCTGAGAATGGTGGATTAAGGGGGGCTACGTAAGCCCTCCTTGTAGGTAACAAGGAGCTTACAGTCTAATAAAGAGAGCTGACAGGTGAAGATAGGATAGGGGAGGCCATGAAAAGAAACAGGTCTTGAGTTCGCAAGCTAGTGAGAAGGTGCATGGCTAGCAACCAGCAGAGGTCTTAATCATTAGATTAAACCCAAATCAAACAGCATGTGGATCATTGTACAAATAACCAAGCAGAGGATATGACTTACTACAGAATGTTCTGTCAAATAATTGTGTTGCACATCTTGTTTCTATGACTAAATAACAGCTGGCAGTGCAGAACAACAACAAAGGGTAGAGAGGTAACTGCTAGATGATGTTTCCATGTTCTGTATCTTAGTTAACACCCATGAACCTGAACCATCACTTTATAAGCCAAATATTTCCTCCACCCTGCAAATTTGGAAAACTGACACACTCAGAGTAGGGTAACTTTCTCAAAACAACCCTGCTGGTGGGTGGCAGAAGTGGTACTAAAATTTAGGCCCCCTCACTCCACAGGGGATGCAGGAAGTAGAAAAACACAGGCCCTAACTCCAATTTTGCTGTGACAGAAATCTAGATTTTTTTAAGGGGGTGGGGGGATAAGCAGAGGAAGAATCTCAAGCAGACTCCCCACTGAGCACAGAGCCTGATGCAGGGCTTAATCCCAGGAACCTGAGATCATGATCAGAGCCGAAATCAAGAGTCAGACCCTTAACTGACTGAGCCAACCAGATGCCCCAGAAACCTAGATTTTTAAGTAAGATCTCTGGATTTCTTTAAAAAAAAAAAAAAAAACTGGTAATAATTCAGAAATAATTTGTAAATGCTATGCAGGCCAAACAAAACGCATCTGTAATCAAATGCTGACAGTCCATTAGAAACATTGCCAACAGCTTGTTCAGCAGAAATTACCCAAATGCACTGGGGAGACACGGACCATAAACACTACCAGAGGTGTCGTATGAACTCATGTTAAGTTAGCATCAGTCTTCAGTTTATTTTCTAAAGGGCCTTAGACTGTGAAAGACAGAGACTACTATACACTTAAATTCACATCCAGTGTGCATGGCTAAATCCTTGAAATGTTATTACCTATTTCTAGATTTAATGTTGTACTCCTTCATTTTAATGTTTCTAAAATCTGTTTGTGTCTTACCAATTTGACACATTTATTTGAATCAAATAAAAATTCTTCCATTCTTTCTCTTTTTTCTTTATTATATATGCCAAATATTTATTTTACTGTTTTTTTGAAACCATTCAACTTTTGATTTTATGGGTCAACTTTACTAGCTTTTTTTCCCATTTCAATAATTTTATATTCAGTAACTATAATGATCGGGGTGGATGTTGTTACTCATTTAGAAGCTTCTTAAGTTGAAAGCTTGATTCGTTCTTTTTTTCTTACTGTTTTTTGTTTATAATTAAATGCCACCAAAAGCTAGATATTTTTCCCTGGCCCCTGTATGGCTGATCTCTGGTTGGTGTTGATATGAAGGGCTTCCATTTATTACCCTTTACTTCTTAATTTTACACTTTCAAATTAAAAATTTAGAGTAAAATGAAAGCATTTTCTAAGTTTTTATTGCGTGATTGTCCTCAATGTCATTTCTATGATAGCAGATTTTGAAATTCATTGAGTGTTCCTATGTACTTAATGTGTAAATACATAATTGATTTTTATAAGTTGTCCAAATGTATTTTAAAATTATGCTTACTATCTATTTGGATTTAATTGTTAATTATGTTGGGGGGCACCTGGGTGGCTCAGTGGGTTAAAGCCTCTGCCTTTGGCTCAGGTCATGATCTCAGGGTCCTGGGATCCAGTGCCACATCAGGCTCTCTGCTCAGCAGGGAGCCTGCTTCCTCCTCTCTCTCTGCCTGCCTCTCTGCCTACTTGTGATCTCTGTCTGTCAAATAAATAAATAAAATCTTGAAAAAAATAATAACTGCTAATTATGTTACTTATATTTTCCATAGGCATAATAATTTTTGACTACTTGACTCATTTATTTCTATCTAAAGACTCACCCACATTTAGTTTCTACTTATGCGTGTTTCAATTATACAAATAAACATGTTCTTTTCTCTTCTATCAGGAGGTATATACATATACATACACATATGTATTGTTTACTGCCATTACTGTCATTTTAAAATATCAGAATTGTATAAAATCAAATATCAGAAATTGTATAAAATCAAGTATTAGAAATTGTACAAATATCAGAATTTCCCCCTCTTCCTTTTAAATATCTTTGCATTGAAATTAATGTTAGTGTAAATGCTTTCTTTGTCATGTTACTTCCTAAATTATTTCACTTAAATATATTATTTTTATAATTTTAAATATATTTGGTATATATAAAAGAATATATATAGTAAAGTGGTTATTGAGACTTGTTTGTATATCCTGGGTATTAATGCTTTCTGGATCATGTGTATTGTAAATATCTTCTCCCCTTTTTCAACTTACTATTTCATTTTCTTTGTGGTGTCTAGATGAACGAACTAATTTTTAATATATTGTCCTTATCAAGACTTTTATGATTAATATTTTTATATATTGTTCTCAAAAATCTTCCCTAGCTAGAGATCATGAGAATGTTCTTCTGTATTGTCTTTTTTTTTTATTTTTTTAATTTTGTTTTTAAGATTTTATTTATTTATTTGACAGAGAGAAATCACAAGTAGGCAGAAAGGCAGGCAGAGAGAGAGGGGGAAGCAGATTCCCTGCTGAGGAGAGAGCCTGATGCAGGACTTGATCCCAAGACCCTGAGATCATGACCTGAGCTGAAGGCAGAGGCTTAACCCACTGAGCCACCCAGGCACTCCTATATTGTCTTTTAAATGTTTATAGCTTTGTCTTTTATATTTAAGTCTCTAATCTATCTTGAATTGATTCTTATATAAAGTATGAGTTAAGAGTTAAACTTCTTTTTTTTTCCTAAGGATAATCTAGATATATCTAGGAGTAAGCTATTGCCCAAGCACCATTTGTTGAAGAGTTCCTTGTTTCATCACCAATCTGCAACAACAATAATAACAACAACAACAACAATAACAATCCCATCTGCTTGTCTTCTTGCTGGAATTCTCCTGGCAGTTAGAACAACACTTATATATAACTGTTATTTTATATATATACATATACAAATATATATACATATATACATAACTGTCACTGACAATCATAATAGTGTTATACCAAGGAACATGCAAGTCTTTTTTCTACTACATTATCAGCTCTCAGAGAGAAAAACTGTCTTTCTCATCTTTTTATCTTTCAGATAACATAGCAAAGAGACTAGGAAGAAAAACCATGTAAAAGGAAGCCAGGAGACTTCTATTTCAAAATGATGAACTGAGTACACACATAGCAGTCTCTCACACCTACAAATGTTTCTTGGATTAAATTCATCTGAATTACTCATATAAAAAATTGCTCTTATACTATGGTTCTGGAGTGATATAATTTTCAAAGAAGAGTGGAATAAGTAGAAATGTCCATCATAAATCTCCCCTGGGTTCAAAGCAATGTTTATTAAAAATTTTTTATAAGTTTTTATTTAAATTCTAGTTTGTTAATTAACAAACAGTGTAATATTCATTTCAGGTGTGCAATTTAGTGATTGAACTCTTCCATACATCACCGGATGCTCATCAGAGTGCCCTCCTTAATCCCCATCACCAATTTAACCCATTCCCCCACCCACTGCCTCTCTGGTAACCATCAGTTTGTTCTGTATAGTTAAGAGTTTGTTTCTTGGTTTTCCTCTTCCCCCGCCCCCATGATCTTTTGTTCCTTAAATTTCACACCAGTGAAATCATATGGTATTTGTCTTTCTCTGATTTATTTCACTTAGCATAACACTGTCTAGTTCCATCCACGTTGTTGAAAATGGCAGGATTTCATTCTTTTTATGGTTGAGTAATATTCCATTGTATTTTATCTTTGCTTATACAGTCTTTTGTTCTTCTTCCTCAAATAAACTCTCATCTGCACCATACAGATCTCCCACTATTCAGGTCTCCTTCCACCATCCTGGATGGCCCTTTCTTCTCTGTTCCTCTTGACACTGTCTGAAAGTTCTCCTTTCTCCCTCATGTTCCCTAAGATGTGAGGTTCTTCTTTCTACCCTCACTGATTTTTCTCTTAAGGATAAGCCCATGGATCTTTTCATCCTATTATCTCCTAAGAAAGAGGGAAAAGAAAGATGTGAATCTGCATGTTACTTTTTAACCTGTCAAGCTTAGAGTAAGTATTTATGAGTTTAATAAGAGATATTTAAAATTATCTACTTGTTTTCTATTAAAAACATCTACTTGTACAATATTCCTTTTTATTTATCCAGGATAAACTTCACTAAGAATCCCAGACTTATGTGTTCTTCTTTGTCTACTAGATGTTGCTGTCGCTGATGACTCTAGAACACAGCCCCTTTGAATAAGATGGCTTTTGACATTTATGGGACATTTTCTGGAAACAACAGGGATTTTTCAAATCTTGTCAAAGATCAGTACAAAGACATTTCATTCCTGCCTCAGTTCACTAATGTTTGGGTTCAAAAGTCCAAAGTTTGAGAGCTGCCATTTTCACTATACCAGGAAAAACAGACTTTTAACTCCATATCGACCATTTTCATCAGGCAAACAGTAAAACAGAGCACACATGAGAAAAGAACCAAGCAAAACATAAAGTGTTTGGAAATTGAACCGGATATTTCTTCTAACACTTGCCCAGTTACATGGTACTGCATAACATTTCTCTACAAATCAATTCTTGCTTAAAGACTGAGGTTGTTCAATAGACCTTGGAAATCGAGGTATAGTTTTCCCCTTAAGTCTGAATTTATCCATTTCTCTTTCCTTTTAGAAATTCCTCACAGGGGCACCTGGGTGGCTCAAACAGTTAAGTGCCCGAGCCTTGATTTCAGCTCAGTCACTGTCTCAGGGTGGCGAGATCGAGCCCCACATCAGCCTCCACCCTGGGCATGCAGGCTTAGATTATCTCTCTCCCTCTGCCTCTCCCCGACTCTTCCTGCTCTCACTCTCTCCCTCTCTCTCTCTCAAGAGTCTCTCTCTCAAGTAAATAAAAAAAGAAACAGAAATTCCTTGCAGATTTAAGTGTGTTTCTTATGTGTGACTTTACGCAATAAGTTAATAAGCTAGTAAAATCCTTCATCCAGTCACTTGTGATTTCTGTCTTCTTGGTCTGAGTTTTAAAGTAATATAATCTGCTTTGAAAAATTCACAAGGATGATGAAAAGACTTCTCAAACAAAGATTATCTGACTAATTACCATCTTAAAAATGCAATTCCTAAGAAGCCTAAATGGTCCACTCATGACACAGAGGGAAGGATGCATGATCCTGAGGCTTCCTCTTCCTTTTGTAATCTTTCCTCAGCTACTATGTTCACCAGTATGGCTGAAGAACTGTGTTCATAGAACTTGGACCCTGTTGTTTGTTGTCACTGGAGACTGTTATTTGTTTACTTTGTACTTTGAACCTCTGCATAAGATGCAACAGAGAGAATTCTGGGAGTTTGCAATTCCAAATGAACATGCAGGGAAGTCTGAATTTCTGTATCATAGTCTTCCCAGAAAGTGACATTTAGCATAGTTAGCCACAGAAGGTACTGCCAAGATGCATACTGTGTTTCTCTGAGGAAGTTCACTTTTCTCCTTTCCATGCTTGTGCCCCATGAGAAAGTCAGCTGGCTCCTTCATCTGTGACTGAAAGGTACAGAGAAGATGAAGCGAATAGCACCCTTGTACTGGTGTAGCGGGAGGGGGAGGGGCGGCAGCCTGTAAGCTCCGCCCAGCTGACCATCTCTGGGAAAACAGAGAGAAAATGGCCGCCTTGGTGCCCAAGCAAGCTCTCCTGACTGGAGCTGTTGTTTATGAGCCACGTTCCTTTGTGCAGTCTCTCCGCTTGTCACAACAATGTCGTACTGCTGTGTCAGCCAGGTCAGCTGAATGAGGATCTACAAGGGTCTGTTTTTAAATATTTTTAGTTCCCATACTTTCAAAAACATCTAGTTAAGTTGCCTAAAAAACCTGATCTTTCAAGCTTTTAAATCAGTTGCCATAGTAACAGATGTTCAAAGACAGGGGCCTACACTACAGTTTTGTGTTAAACTGTTTGCCCCGACTTCCCACAAACTTTACGTCTATATGCTCTGTCTTGGTGGGGTGGGGTAAAGGCACAAGTAAAATTTTCAATCTTTGTTATCTTCCTGTATGACTTTTTTTTTTAAATAAAATAAAATTTCACATTGCTAAAAAATTGGCCATAGTGTAGTGCTATTTCATATCAGTCTTGGTGTTTAATAAGACCTGAATATATTGAGATAATAATCATAGCAACTAGGAAGGAGAAGGGGGAAAAAGCAGCGGACTCAGTTGCCTGTCCTCCAACTGCACTTCAGATAAAATGAAAACCACACAACTCCATTGACTGGTCATCTTGAAACAAAGAACAAAAGCTTAATCACATATCTAGACAGGGCAATTAAAGTCAAGAGCACAGAAATCTAATTCTCCAAGCACATCCATGCATAATAACCACTTTTGGAAATGTGGTCTATACTGAAAAGCTTCTGTGTCTGTATAGAATCTGTACTTTTTAATTATGAGACATTTCACATAAAGAAGACATGGGGGGCAGGGGTGAATCCAACAACCATGGGAGGAGGCATTTCCTTCTCCACAGACTCTGAAACCAGTAGGTTTCTAGCATCAACTTGTAGGAAAGAAAACAGACAGTGCTTTTCCAAGATTTCACAGCAAAACTGCTCTCTGAAAAGGCATGTGGCAAATTAGAAAGAGTACAACAGGTAGTGGAACCGAGATCTGGGTTCAAATACCAGCTCTGCCTCTTACCAGATTGTGATATTTCTTACAGTGTCTGAGCATCGTCCTTTCTTTGGGATGAAAATACTACCCGAAATGGATTTCCATTTAATAATCCAATGAGATCCCTGTGGAAAACATCCAGCTGAGCAAGGTCTTAGTCTATGTTCCTCCTTTTCTATTGTCCCCATCTCCATCAGGGATCTCTGGACCTAAAAGCAAAAATTATCTTTCCTAATGACTCTGGTCCTGTTTCTTGAGTGGACCACAGGGGTCTCTGCCCAAGATGCCATCTATAGCTCAAGGGCCAAGTCATGCTCTGCAATGGAGTCACACCTGGTCAGGTAACTAGATGAGACAACCAAGGCTCCCTCACATTTTAAGAGAATTGGTCCCTTTTTACACCTCCAAAGAGATTAGAATGATTTTTGTGTTGGTTCAGATCTTCCAAGAAGAAGATGCCACAACAGATTAAACAACGAAGAAAAGTATTAGGAGAAATGTCTGTGGAAAAAAATGGGGAGAAACAAGTCTGACCCCTGCAGGCAAGGAGAAAGGAAAAGAGCAGAGGCTGGGTGGAAACTTCCTATCCTGCCACACAATCTATGGAAAATACATCTAGAAGGCCTGGGAGTCCTCAAGCCAAAGTCAGCCATCAGAAGAGTCTCTTGCCTCCCAGGATGGGCCTCAGTATCCCCATCATGCTTGGCCTCCTAACAGACCAGAGAGGGGAATTCTTATGGTGACCACAGCTTCCTAATTAGGTTTCACATTTTATCCAGAAGTAGACACAATCTTAAATTAAAATTTAGATGTTTCAAAAAAGATTGTGTGTGTGTGTGTGTGTGTGTGTGTGTGTGTAGCACCAATCTCTCAATTAAGAAATATTACATGAAGCAAGCAATGCACAGAGCTGCTGAAGACATTGCCTTTGCTCTACCTGGAACTGTTGCCACAGCTAGAGGACGCTCTTTCACCCACTTTTGAGGACCCTGATACCCTTGTCCTTCTCCATACCTCTGCTGCAAGAACCCTTCCTCCTCAGCTACCTTGAGAGCTTCCTGTACCCTAAGCCATCCCATCTTCCTGAAAAGCTCAGACCAAAGTGACTTAACTCTGTGGGCACAGGATTCATAAAAAAATATTTGTTAACACTCACTGCTGTGAGACATAAATCCCGAAAGTTCAACTGCTTCACACAACTGAAATTTATTTTTTGCATATCCGACAATCCCTGAAGATATGTAACAGTCAACCTTCCACACAATCATTCAGGAACCTCTACTGGATGAACCCCTTGAGACTTGGGGACCTTCTCTTTCAGCCAGTGAACAGAAAAGAATATAGGAAATCCTGGGAGACTTTTCTGGACCAAGCCTGGGCGTGGAATCCATTGCTTCCACACTCACATTTTGTTGACCAGCACAAATTCCAAGGCCACATCTACCTGCAAGGGAGGCTGGAAATTGTGGTCCCACTGTGTGCTCCGGAGCAGGAGTAGATTTGATTAGCACCTAGCCAACTCGGTGTAAAAGGACCCAGTACTGGAGCCTGGGGCACTGGGACCTGGGGACTGGGATCTGAGACTTACTGAAATTACTATCTGTGCCATGGGAGCTGCAGTGTTGTTGAGTCCCCCAATAATGGGTCCATGGTCAAAGGAGTGAGACTGATACAAAGCAAAGGTCAAGCAAAGCTTTATTTCATGCCAAGCATCAAGAATCAAACCAACCATCAAACAGACCTTACAGAGAGGGCGACCCCTCCCTGCCTCACAGACTAACTTTTATAGAGCAAAGGCCATGTGGTTGGGCCTGGCCACACACAGGTGGCGAATGAGATTGTAACACACAGAGAAAGCTGCACAGTCAGGCTAGGTCACACATAAGTGACCAATTGAATTACAATTTACCGTATAGTAGACATTTGAACTAGCCTATCACCTTGGTCAGAATTGGCGCCCAAAAGGCGGGGCCCACACTCCTTGGTAGCTGGGGAGACCGTATGCGGGCTCTACTGATTGGATGTCTCCACCTGACCAGACTCTTCCCTGCATTCAGGCTGTTACCTCCACCTGACCTGACCCGCCCTTGTATTGGGGCTTTGTTACCTGGGACTGGTTTCCCCCACTTGCTTTTAAGTAAGTTCCCCTGCGGGGGGCGGGGTCAATTTAAGTTTTACTGCATAAACAACAAAATGGCTGTTCAACCGGGGTGGGGCCGCTCTGGCTAAATAGGCCCTTACTACAGTGTTGTTTTCAAAGGCTTTTGAGGTTGTGGCTTCAGAGCCTACCCACAGGACTGAGCTCAGCTTTGAACACTTAGTACATGTTTCCAGGTGGAAAGTAAACAACCTATTTATAAGCAGACTTTAGTAAGAAAGTCCTACCTGTAAATTAGAGGAGCTAAATATATACGTGGGAGTGAATGCACATATGTTAAATGTGAATTTGGAGATCAGGTAATTGACAATTGGTTCCCAGCCTCTAACAAACTTAAATTCTTATCATTGGCCTGAGTAGATCCAAGGTCTGTTAGGAAGTGACACTTGTGATCATTTAGGTATTTCCTTGGTGCAATATCCTGTCTGTTGAAAACACCATTAAATGGATCTTTACTTCCATGATCCTTGTAACAGGTCGACTAAAATTACTGTCTTCCACTAACCTCCAATGAAGCAATCTGTCTTATAAGAATACAATTTTAGGACCACATTCATTGCATTATGATGCAATTTCATTTTATATTCTCACACTTAAATGCAAATATGCCATTTCGAACATATGCTTAGAAAGAATGCAAAGACTGCCGGCAATCCAGCCACTAGCTCAGACAATTAGTAATAGTATCTTTTTTTCAAGCCACATCAGAGCTTCCCCTTACTTTGAAGATGACAAATAGCTCTTCATAATCCCCTAACAACATAATCCTGCATTGCATGTCCATGGAGAGGACAGACAATATCATGGGCTTACAAATTAAAGTCTGGAAATTTTAGGTCTATGAGGAAGTTGGACAATACATTCCTGATTAGAGACATATGCAAAGACTGCCTTCCAGAGGCACTTTGCATTTATAAAACATTTCCCTAACACTTATAGACATGTGGACATAAATGATACCATATCTGCCATGTCTGCACTTATGTTCATGAAATTAGATTAGTGATAGCAGATTGTGATAAGAAGAAGAGACTTTAATTCTTAATTCAACTCTGCCTTTACTAGCTGTGTGACCCTGAACAAGCCACCTGACTTCTCTGGGCTTTTGTTCCCTCCTTTGTAAAGCAAAGATTTAGATTAAATGACTTTGCCACATCCAGGAGTGCCTGGGTGGCTTAGCGGGTTAAGTAAGCATCTGCCTTCAGGTCAGGTCATGATCCCGGGGTCCTGGGATCAAGCCTCACAGGGAGCCTGCTTCTCCCTCTCCTTCACTCCCTCTCTTTCTCTGTCAAATAAATGAATGAGTAAATTTTTAAAATACATACATACATACATAACTTTCCCACATCCAGGACTCTATATGATATATTTAACCTTTGGGGTCTCCATTTCCACAAACAGAAAACTGGTTATAAAACTATCAACGCTTGGGGATGCCTGGGTGGCTCAGTCAGTTAAGCATCTGCCTTCTGCTTTGGTCAGGGTCCTGGGATGGAGTCCCGAGTCCCACATCAGGGCTCCTTGATCAGTGGGGAGCCTGCCTCTCCTTCTGCCTGCCACTCTCCCTGCTTGTGTGCATTCTCTCTCCCTCCCTCTCTCTCTCTCTCTGACAAATAAATAAAATCTTAAAAAAAAAAAAAAAACTATCCACCCCTTTTTAATCTTAAAATACTCTTAAGGATTAAAAAAAGAAGTATATGGAAACGAGCTTTGGAAATTGCAAAGTGTTATGCAAATGTAAGATTTTTAAAGAGAAGTAGTCACATTCATACTGTCCAACTCTTTTGCATGCTTGCTTAGTCTGGAACCCGAGTAGATACAGTGGAGTTTAAGACTTAGCTCTGCTGATCCATCTACACATCATCTAGAAAGCTGGGCGTTATTTCCATTTTTGACAAGGTATGGAAGATGGCCTGAAGTCCAGACAAAGAAACATTGTTTACAGCCAGAAACCAAAGCACCCTCCTAATACCACAACACACAATAGGGTGCTACTGTAGGCTGCCTTCTTTAGCAACTTCAACTGGAATGTCCCCTAAAAGCCACACACAGAGCATGTCTATCAGACTAAAATACAGGAAAGCAAACTCGTTGGGTAAAGACAAAGCATTGCTGCCATTAGGAAGGGCATTACCTACTATGAGGCAACCACGCTGGTAAACTCTGGCATGGAAGGCATGGAACTCCAATGGACCCGACTTGATTTGAAGAATACCAGGGGTGTCTGCACATCCAAGAAAGCACTGTCGGTGTGATGGCTAAGTATTATCAAAGATGTCATAGGGTCATTGATCGCATTACTCACAAAAGCCCATCAGTGGAGAATGTCCTAAAAACCAATGAATGAAACTTTTGTTTCTCACCTCCCCCTGGTCCAGGCCGTGTCCTGAGCAAGAAGGTGGTAATCGTGAAGAGCCAGCCTTTGGAGCTGCCGCTGGCGGGTTTGAATCCTGGGTGTGTCACTTGCCTGCTCTGTGGAATCAGGCAAAGTGCTTAAGTTCTTTGTGCCTCAGTTTCCCCCCATATTAAGGAAACTGCTCCTCAATTTCCAAATGTAATAGAACGATATATAATAAGGTCTGTATAGATTATATACAGATATATACCTATATAGAATGCTCAGCACCGTGCCTGACAGGGAGTAAGTATACCATTATCATCAGCCAGGATTATCAAGACTCACTGAGATCTGCCTTCTGTTCTGACCCTATCTTCTAATTCTCCCTGACTCTCCTAAATATTTTATAACTGCTAATTATGACCTCTTGGCATATCACAGGGTCAGTTTAGTGGGATATGATCACCAATTATTTAGAGAAAATGGAATGGAGTACAATGCAAAGGGATGGAACATGAAAGAGTAAGAGAGGTACAGTAGAAAAGGAAATACATCACATGTAATGAGATTAATATTGTTATGTGCAGCTTGTGGGGGGCAGGGGTGTGCATGTGCATGTGTGTGTGTGTGTGATACTGAGATAAGGATGAAAAATATATTTTCTAACGTGGGACACCATCAAAAATGTTTCAAAGCTACTACCCTAAGTCCTTTCTTTGTGCCCTCTGGAATCCCTAGTCCATGGTGTACAAAATTCCTTATATTCTCAGACTCTTTTCTGAATGGTCCTCTTGACCTCTTACTGTAACTCAGTGTTACTCAGACTTGAAGTACATCAGGGTCTCCTGGAGAACTTTGTAGTAGACAGCCATTAAAATAGTCCCTAATGATCCCTCATTCCTAGTATTCATACATTGTGTAATACCTTCCAATGTAAGCTGAAGTCACAACCCACCTCTTACGAATAGAACACAGAAGTCATTTTTTATCCCTTCTAAGACTACATCAGTTTCAAGATGACTGCAGACCAACCAACAGCTTGACCACAGCCCCATGACAGACCTTGAACCAGAGGCACTCAGCTAATGTTCCCGGATTCCAGACCCTCAAACAATGAAAGATAATATCCATTGTTTTCAGCTTCTGAGGTTTGCATAATTTGTTACACACCAATACCTAACCAATAAAGGATTGTTAAAATATAAGTTGCTGAGTCCATCCCAGAAGTCCTGATTCAGTATGTCTGGGGTGGGGTCCAAAGATTTGGAATTCTGTCAAGTTCCCAACTGATGATGCTGATCTAGAAGAACACATTAAGAAGACTATTCTATCTGAACCCAGATTCTTACTGAGGATCCCACTTCCCCTACAGCCCTCTCAAATGAGAGCTGTTTCATTATGCTTCCTCTCTCTCTCTCTCTCTCTCTCTCTGTCTGTCTCACAGCCCATCATCTTCTGGGCATTCCCTTCCATATCTCATCAGCCCTCCCCTTCCCCCTCTCCTTAGCTCAGAAAGTCATTCCATCTCTCCTCTATCTGGAAGAAAGCTGCCAGATAATCTTTTCCAGGATCCAATCTACTCTGTAATGATAAAGCTCTGGTCACTTTGCCAACCTTATTGCTAGGAAAGCCTTTGGAATTCAAAAGGCTCTTTTCTCTCTCAGACACCTGACTCTCAAAATTGAAAGCTGGCTTCCAAGGCCATTGTTTCTGAAATGCCATGTTAAAATTCTAACTTAGTCTCAAGGGGTGGAATGGGTAGAAAAACAAGAACTCTCAAAAATGCAAAACAAATCATATAACATTTCAAATGTTATCCCACGTGGCAGACTGCTTTATCAGGTCCCCGTATCCATGTTCACCTTTCCCTGTCTCCATGCCCCTTTGCCATGTAACTTCGTAGTAGCTGCCACTCAAAACTAGATCCAGCCATGTGACTTGCTTTGGCCAATGGGAGGGTAGCAGATGCAAACGCAAGCATAGGCTCAAGGAGTTGCACTATTGGAATTGTTCACTCTTGCTCCCTGTCTTTACCTGAGCATGTGTCCTGGTTAGCCTGCTGGAGGCTGAAAGACATATAGGGCAGAGCCAAGTCACCACGGTCAATGCCATTCTAGATCAGCCACAGCCCAATCCCAGAGCCAAAACGAGCAGAGCTGCCCAACAGACAGACTCACAGCTGAGCACAGGTGTGTGAGGGAGCCATGCTGAGATCAACCAGGTCCAGACCATATCAGCTAAAGCCCTCAAACACCTGAGCAACATAGTCACTATTATCAGTTGTCTGTTACAGATTTGATAAAATGATATGAGAAAGCATTTCGTTCTAAATGTAGATCACTGATGAGATCCTATATATTTACCATAATTTTGCTTATAAAAATTTGGTAGAATTTATTGTTTATTAGAATTATAAAATATACACTTATAGCCCTAATCATCATGTGACCGCCGTACACTAACTTAAAGTATCCATCACTGCATTCATGGGGAGTGGGGGAGGGGTGGGCAGGGAGGTATTTGCTCCATTTGAGGGAATTTCTGCTAAATAATTGATGGATACGCATCTCTGCACACAATGTACAAAGACTGCTCCCCATCTCAATTAAAGGATGGTAGTGACCACATCCCAGGTAAAGCAGCTGAGATCATCATGAAAGGTTCCTCTCTCTCTCTTTCTCCCAAGATACTGGCTTGTCCTGCCTGAGAAGCAAGGCTGCTTTGCCCTAGTTCCCTCAGGAGTGACTTTGAACCCTCCAGCAGCAAGGGCAGATGCAGGGCTGAGAAAACACCTTCCAGCACAGGTGCTCTTGTCTGCAACCAGGGACCATGAACCTGCAGACCTCCAGTGGTAAGAGATGCACTCTGTTTCCCTTGGGCCACTTGACCTTCGATGGAGAGTGTCTACTTGAAGAGCCCAGATGTCAAAAAGTCTTAACCTCATCTGCCTTATTTGAGCAGGAGGGGACTTAAATATTTTGAAACTCAAATCATTAGCAAGATCACAGGGCCCTCTGCTATGTGCCATTCAAAATAATATGTGTTTTTTAATGACACAAAACTTTCGTTTATGCTGGGATCTAGCTGTTCTGACTGCAAGCTTTCTGACATACTACAGAAAGCCAAACCTCTCTATTTTGATGGATTTTTGTTTGTTCATTTGAGGGGAAATGAGAGGTTGTTTTTCTGTCGATTTTGCTGGTTTTTAAAGGTTTTTAAAAGATTTTGCTAGTTTTAAACGCTTCTGGTCAATAAATCTATCTATCTGCATATTAGAAAAGATTGCAGGAAAGCTACAGTTTTTTCTACCTGGGCCTGGTAGATGGACCTGATGAGGGGCATCCATTTTAAAATGGAAACAATGTATACCAACAGCAAACGTTCATTGATAAATACAAGATAGGTGAAGTTTCATACAATGTGCTTTAGAAAATAACTTATTTCTTTTTTTTAAGATTTTATTTATTTATTTGACAGAGAGGGATCACAAGTAGGCAGAGAGGCAGGCAGAGAGAGAGGGGGAAGCAGGCTCCCTGCTGAGCAGAGAACCCCATGCAGGGCTTGATCTCAGCACTCTAGATCATGAGGTGGGCTGAAGGCAGAGGCTTACCCCATTGAGCCACCCAAGTGCCCCCAAAATAACTTATGTCTGAACGTGATTGCATTTACAGAATAAAACTTTAATTGGTAACAGAAGTTCAGCCTATAAATGCTTATTTTGAATACTATTTTTTATTTCATAACCTGCTAACCACCCTTCTGATTTTTTTTTTTTAAGCCGGCTTTTACTTCTTAATGAAATGTAATGTTCAGAAAAGCCTAAAATTTTAGCTAGCATTCAGAGAGGAGTTGATGTGCAAAGTATGGTCTTCCTCCTCGTAAATGGGGCCTACCTTTCTGAATCCCAGACTTACCCTCTACACAGCTTAAGACTCCCTGGGTGAAGAAAGGTGTTTATTCTCCAAAGAACTGTAAATGTAATGCATGCGATAGTTATTCATAGAATGGCTAAGTAATTTTATCAACCAGAGAGCAAACTTCTAGAATGTAAACCGTGGGGGTTTTCCTAATCAGACTTTTACGGGTAAAATTCTCACTGATCTTAACTCAGACCTCTCTCACTCTAGACGAAGAGGCAATCTCCTCGTTCTTGGTGTGTAACAGAAGGCAACAACTTTGGAATTCTTCCCCCATTTCGAGTGCCCACAGAACTGCTCCTGTCTTTTACAAGCGTCTAGAAGCCTGGCTGCAAAAACAAACCCTATGGGGGGAGAAAGAGGGGGAGGGTGAATTCACCCAAAGTGCAAATTATGAGAATCAGGCTCCCCTTTTCTGTAGAACTAACAAGTGAATCTTATAGTGCAGACAAAAAAAAAAAAAAAAAAAAAAAAAACCACTGAAGTGAGCGTTTGAGAGACATTTGTGCTGGTGAGGACAGCATTTTCATGGTAATTTGTTAATGTTCTTGCAGAGCAGGGTAATTTACTGCAGTAAAATCTAGCTAATAGTTGCAGAGATTTGAGGCTTCCTTCAGAGAGACCACATGCATGCCCACAGGCTATATGGTGCCTGCAAGTCTCCCACAGCCACTCACAGATGCCCTGCTAAACTTTTTTCCCCATTGGACCTGCTGGACACCCCTGCCCTGGCCCCCTTCCCCCACCTTACAACCTCAGAGCCAGTGCCCAGGGAGGGAAGCCCAGCTGGGTGGGAAAGGGAGCAAGGAGTTTGGGGAGGGTTCAGGCAGAAGGCTTAGTGTTCAGAAGACTCAAATTCTGAGAGGTCTTAACCTGACAGCTCTCTTTTAGGGCACTCTGTCAAGAACAAGACAAAAAAGAAAAAAAAAGATACGTAAAAGACATCTATCGATACTACTCATTTTCTTTTCTGATTATGAAGAAAGGGGACAAAATCACCAATAATTCTATCTAGACATCTTGATTCCATTCCTTCCAGTCTTTTTTTTTAAAGACTTTATTTATTTATTCATTTGAGAGAGAAAGAGGGAGCGTGTGCATGCAAAAGAGAGAGAGAGAGAGAGAGAGTGCACATCAAGGCGAGTGGCAGAGGGGGAGGAGGAAGCAGACTCTGGCTGAGCAGGGAGCCTGATGCCTGGCTCCAAATGTCAGCCAAAGGCAGACACTTAACCTACTGAGCCATCCAGGTACCCTCTTCCAGTCTTTTTCTGTCCAGATTTTTTTTTTAAGATTTTATTTATTTATTTATTTGACAGACAGAGATCACAAGTAGGCAGAGAGGCAGGCAGAGAGAGAGGAGGAAGCAGGCTCCCCGTAGAGCAGAGAGCCCCATGCGGGGCTCCATCCCAGGACTTTGGGATCACGACCTGAGCTGAAGGCAGAGGCTTTAACCCACTGAGCCACCCAGATGCCCCTCTGTCCAGAATTTAATTACTGTATGCAACTTTATTGTGAATAAATCCTTTTTTTTAAAATAAGATTCTTATAGCCACCTAATATCATTGTCTGTATGCACTGTAAGTCACAGAATCTTCCTGTTAGGGGACCACAGCGGTGGCTCCCATTATTACATAACTATAAATACATTGTAGGGACCATCCTTGTACAGAAATCTTGGTCTCACACTATTTTATTAAGATGGATTCTCAGAAGAGATGAATGGTATCAATAGATATGGACATGTCAACATACTTGGTACATAAAATTGAGTCAAATTGCTTTCCAGAAAAGCTGCAGCCATTAGACAGAACAGGAGTCCCATATTAATGCCCTTCAGCCACATTCAGTTTTTAATCTGTGCTCATTTGACAGGCAAAATTACAGACGGAAAGTCACTTTTTCAGATTATAGATAGAAAATGCATTATGTATAGCTTGGTTTGCTCATAAAATTAACATATCTGGCCCATTTGGGAAGGGATGAAATCAGTCACTGAGAACTGAAAGTGACCTCACAGAGCACATGACCCACCAGGTGAAGTGGTTTGTCCAGGGTCATGCAAACATTTAGTGATGAACTTGGAACTAAAACCAAGAATTGCTCTATTCCCTTCCCATTGTTGCAAAGCAGAGATGGCGATATAGAGGAGAGTTTTAATGCTCATTTGATAAACTTCCTCCCCATCCTTTGTCCACATCTTTACAGCAGTGCACAAGACAGCTACTCCTGCACCCAGCAGTTCACCATCACCTTCCACATCTCCCAGAGGGTCCTTTTGGAGAAGAGGGGTCCCAAAATTCAAATTTGTTTCTGAGTTAACTAGGGCCAACTGTCAGGAGGAAACTCAGTCCATTCTGAAAATATCTCAAGTGACGATCTAAAATCAAATATGAATGACACTTTCTTGCCTCTTTGTCTTTCATCCTGAGTTGCCTCCCTTTTATGGCAAGAACATGAAAGTCATGGACCTGACTGAAGACTCTCTGTGATACCACCTTTCCCATCTAAAACCACCTTTTAATTTCTGCATTCAAACGTCTTCTCCATCTGACCCTGTCATGGCTTGAGAACAGAGTCACAAATTCTTCCTGATGCTAGGTGGTTCTGTGGCCCCTCGCCTTGAATCTACACAAGCTTGTGACTGCTTTGACTAAAGAACACAGGAGAAGTGTGCCACATGATGCTCAAGGCCTAGTGACAGAAGGCAATAAAGCCTCCTCCTTACCCACTAAGAATACCTGTGCTGGAAGCCATGAGCCACCATGTAAGAAGTCTGACCACTCTGAGGCCATCATACGATGAAGAAATTCACACCATATGGGGAAGCTACAAGTAGATGTGCTGAATGACTGTTCTAGCTAAACCTAGCCTTCAAGTCATTCAGCCCAGATGCCAGACAGAGAAGTGAAGAAGTCTCCAGACCATTCCAGCACCCAGCCATTTGAGTCAACCTTGGCTTTCATGTCTTCCCAGCTAATGCCCAAGGCATCATGGAACTAAAACAAGCCATCCCCCTGTGCTTTGGCTGAATTCCTGGCTCACACAATTAATGAGCATAATAGAATGATTGCTGTTTTATGACACTATGTTTGTTTGAAACATTTGTCGCACACCACTAAGTAGCTGAAATAGCCCCATCTTATTTCATTAATGCTATGACTGAATATTTGTGACTTCCCCCCACACCCCCAAATTCATATGTTGAAATCCTAATGCCTAATGTGATGGTTTTAGGAGATGGGACCCTTGTGAGGTGGTTAAGTCATGAGGAGTGTTATGAATGGAATTAGTGCCCTTAATAAAAGAGGCCCCAGAGAAGTCCCCTCACACCACAAGAGGACACAGGAAGAAGTCAGCAGTCCATAACCTAGAAGAGGTTCCTCACCAGAACTCGACCATGCCAGCACCCTGATCGTGGACTTCAACCTCTAGAACTGAGAAAAGTAAATTTCTGTTGCTTACAATCCACCAGTCTGTGGTATTTTGTTATAACAGCCCTGATGGACTAAGACAACTATTCTCCACCTCTTCCTTTTCCTCACCAGGCCATGAACTACCATTTCCCCTACCTTACTTCCAAAAATCTCTGAGAATTGGATTGGGGACATTTGTAACAATATATAGTATGAATATTGTTGATGGTTGCATTGAAAAAGAGACTTAAAAGTCACCCAGAACACGAAGGACCTAGAAATGGATTTTCCAGATGACATTAAAATGTCAAATGTTTTCTCTGTTCTTTTTTGTTTGCTTGCAATCAATTTCCCACTTCCTGATGCCTATCCACATCTTGAATGTACAAAATTTCCAGAAACTTTCCACATTCAATCAAGTAATAATTAGCAGAGGTCAATTTAAAAATTTTTTTAAAGCTACCATTTATTTGAATGCTATGCTAAACACTTTCCCCCATTACCTTAGCATCTTGTTTGCATGAGTTAAGTATTCTTAACCCATTTTACTGAAGAGGGAACTGTGGTTCAGTGAGGCAAAGTAACATAGCTTCAAAATGTAGAGTCAAGATTTGAACCAGGAACCACAGGACCCCAGACTCAGGTGTTAACCACTATCAGTACTTTTCAGGTCTCTTGGTCACATCCCATAGTTAAAAATTCATCTTCCACCATGATCAATGAACATGACCACACACAGAATATTGCAATAAAAGTGCCAAGAAACAATGAATACCTTCAAGTACACAGCACCTTAACCCCTATTCTTTTCTGTTTATTTTCCATTTTTTAAAATGTAGGTAGTAATGTATCAAATCAATTGCATAACCTGTTTCTAATTGTTGAAAACACAGACACTACAAAATCATTGCACCTTCTCTAATTGGACTTAAAATCTGGGAAGTCATTACCCCAAGACCATTTTCTTATTTAGCCACAGGTTAAAAACCAAAGTTTTCATTTAATTTCTTTTTCCAGTTAGAAACAATCCTTAAAAGTTCTATCCCTCAAGGAAATACAAATCAAAACTTCACACCAGTCAGAATGGTTAAAATTAACAAGTCAGGAAACAACAAATGTCAGTGAGGATGCAGAGAAAGGGGAACCCTCTTACATTGTTGGTAGGAATGCAGACTGGTGCAGCCACTCTGGAAAAAAGTGTGGAGTTTCCTCAAAAGTTAAAAATAGAGCTACCTATGACCCTCCAGTTGCACCACTACGTATTTATCCAAAAGATATAAACACAGTTATTTGAAGGGCTGCATGCAACCCTAATGTTTCTGGTAGCAATGTCTACAATAGCCAAAATATGAAAAGAGCCAAGACCTCTATCAATAGATGAATGGATAAAAAGATATGGGTGTGTGTGTGTATGTGTGTGTGTGTGTGTGTGTGTGTGTGTGTGTGTGTGATGGAATATTACTCAGTCATCAAAAGGAATGCAGTTTTGCCATTTGCAATGGCATGGGTGGAACTAGAAGGTATTATGCTAAGCAAAATAAGTCAGTCAGAGAAAGAAAAATATCACATGATTTCATCATATGTGGAATTTAAGAAACAAAATAAATGAACATAGGGAAAGGGAAGGAAAAATATAATAAGATGAAAATTGAGAGGGAGGCAAACGTTAAGAGATGCTGAACTCTAGGAAACAAACTAAGGGTGTTGGAGGAGAAGTGGTGGGGGGTGGGGTAACAGGGTAATAGATGTTAAGGAGGGCACTTGATGTAATGAGAACTGGTTGTTATATGCAACTGTTGAATCACTAAATTCTACCTCTGAAACTAATAAAAGTTCTATCTGCCTCTTTCCTTTGTAATGTGAGACTCTTCAAAAAAAAGCTCTATTGGGTAAATTTAACAAACAATAAAATTGATGCTTCAGTTCACACCAGATCTAGTGCTGGACAGGAATAAGATGTAGGACAGATGTCCGTCTCAGGTTTGCCTTTTTTCCTTTCCTTCCAGAAAGGAACCAGCCACAGCCCCCAGGAGCATCAAGGGCACAGAACACTGCTGATCCCTCATTGCTCCTCGTTCAGACCCTCTGGTGACTAAAGAGCTGTGAGGTGAATTTGCATGAGAAAATATGCTGGACCAATGACATAAACTAGAATGAATACAACAGGGAAGTAACCCCAAGAATTGGGAGAAGATGCTAAAAGGCATCTTTTGAGGCATCACTGGAGCTGGAAGGGCCTTGGTGACAAAGAACAATGGTGAAAAAAACAAAGATGCCACTGAAAAGAAAGGATAATGGAGGGCTCATTTGGGGAAGCAGAGGACCTGTGCTCTGTCAAAGAGAAGCTGGTCCTTCGCATGGCAGCCTGTCCTGCTGGCATTCTGGGAATTGGCTTTCCAATTCCAGTGACACGTACACTCAAAATAAAGACCTATTGATCTTCCTGAAAATTTGAAATGCTTTCACTTCTTTATGATACAAAGATCCTTAATTAAGATGGATATCAAAAATATTCTCCCAGTGCTCACTTCGGCAGCACATATACTAAAATTGGAACGATATAGAGAAGATTAACATGGCCCCTGCGCAAGGATGACACGCAAATTTGTGAAGCGTTCCATATTTTTTATAAAAATATATTATATGTTTAAAAAAAATAAAATTTATTAATAAAAAAAAAATATTCTCCCAGTCAGAATTGAGTGTGGGACAGCCACAGAGTCACAGACAAGAGACAGGATGTCCTAGAGAACTATTCCCATGCTTTTGTTTTGGAAATATGAATGATATTAATGGCAATCCTTTTTATTTAAATGATAAAGGACTTTATAGTCCACAAAAAAAAAAAAAACTGATGACACATAATCATCTGTAAATTGGAGATAATAGTATTACCTTATTCATATTTTTATTGTGGAGATGAAATGAGTAAACACATGAAAAAATCCTTAGACTAGTACCTACCACATAGTAGGTCCCCAATGAATAGGACTTGACTTTATGATCATACTGGAACATGGGCAGACATTATGGAGTCATCTGATAGGTAAAGAAATGGGACACTTGGAGAGACCTACGGCCATGCTAAAGATTACACAGCTGATAACTGGTAATTATGGTCTTTGGGCTTTGTGTCAAGCATCTATTCATTCCACAGTTATTCATGGAGTCCCAGGATCAGTGTCAGGCTCACACACTACACAGTGAATGTGACAGATGCGATTTCTACATCCACAGTCAAGTGCTCTTTCCCCAAGGCTTATCATGTGTCTACAATACAGGTATCAACTAAATATTTGCTCTTTCTTTGTTTTATGCCCTGCAAAGGAGTTTAAATTAAGCTACAATACAAAGGCAAACAATTATACATGCACCTTCTTGTATCTTGAGAAATTAGAGTTGGTGTCTCCTCTGTGCCTGTCACAGCCTCCTGGGGTCACTCTACCATGGCACTGGATATGCTATTTTATAACTCTCTGAATAATGATCTGTCCCCATGCCTCAACCCAAGTCTGTCAGCTCCCTAAGGACAAGAACTATGCTTGGAGTAGCACAGAGTCAGAGGATTTTAATGCCATAAAAGAGTGCTTCTCATATCAGTGCAGCTGCCTTGGTTTTTCTTCATTCTCAGATTGATCCTAGTTTTTAGTGTCATGAAAATTTTTATTCCTCAGAGTTTTTTGAGTTGTGTTTTCCCCACATGGTGGGTTTTCTGTTGATGAGGTACATAAAACTCGGTGGAACCTGAAGTAAACAGCCAGGAATTAAAATGGCTTCCACTAAACCACCAGTAAAATTTCCATACAATATCCAACATCTGAGCTCTAGGGAAATGGAAGGCAGAAGAGAAAAGTAAACAAAAGTGTAGAGAAGAGAGAAAAGGAAGTGAAGATGGAGAGAGATGGTGGAATAGAGTTCACAGGCATTTGAGCATGACAAAGCAAAGTTAATTAAAGTACCAAAAGGAGGAATTTTAAAGAGCCACCTGTCCACACCTCTTTCCTACCAAATCCAGAAGAAGGTCTGGCTGATTAGATAGACAGGTAGGTAGGTAGGTAGAATATAGATATAATGTATATAGCAAAAATAATGATTACATGTTATTTATTTGCAATATATATTTTAATGTATTATATGTATTAGGGAGAGAAACACAGAAAAAGATCAAGAAATACTAATCAAAAATCAGTGTGGAACCCTTTGAACTCTTCTATTAGAAATAAACCTGATTCCAAAAACTCCTATAACTCTGCAAATATAAAATCAGCCATTTTCAAAACAAACAAACAAACAAAATCTATCAACCAGAAACACAGTTCTCACTTTTAAATAGATCCACTACACTACTTTCGGTTTATTCAAATTTGCACAGTAGACTTTTCTTCACCATTTACATATTTCACTCATATTAATTCCAAATAGAACAATTTCGAGATCAAAATAGCTTTCCAGCAAAGCCAGAGTCTACAAAGTCAACAGTGCTAAATGGGAATGGATTCCACACTCATCAATCAGAGGTGTGGGAAGGCGGCTGGATCATTTTGAAACTTCATAATAACTTCACAGACATCAAATATTGGGAGTTAACCGTGAAGCAGTGAAGGTTTAGAGACCCTCTAGATAAACTTTCCAAAGTTAGGCTGGTTCACCTCAGACAAAGGATTCTGGGGGGAATACAGTAAATTTGAACTTTTGTGTGGCCTTTTTATCTGTATGTGTGTATTTTAGCAAGCACCCTGGAATGGCAAATGCTTCCTCCTCGGTGGAACCATGTAGATTCAGAAAAAGCCATCTTCCATTGAGAAGACAATTGTTTTCTATAGAGACAAGAAACAAACGCCCGTGACCCGGGTCACCTCCTCCCAGCAGGCTTTTGCTGTGGCTTCCTCTGAGCAAACACAACAAAGTCCAGAGCAGTCAATCCTGCCACCCCACACTGGGCCCCTGCAGTTGTGCTCTGCTATTTACCCTTCCTATTAATCTGTCAATGTTCTAGTCAAACATGCAAAACAATATGGTGGGTGCATAGTTTGATTGGCCATTGCTAAGTAACTTGGACCAAAGATGAAGAAATGGAACTTCCACCCAACAAAATGCGAGGCCCAATTTGATTGTAAGAAAACTTTCAACAATACCAGTGCATGACAATTTTTCAGGGTGGCTGTGATTTAGCACCCCTTCACCAGAAAAGAGGGGTTCCAATAAATGACATTCAGTTCTAGAATCTAAAAATTCAGGTCATGTTGCTGCCCCCATCACTATGGGTTAGGGCTGTCTGGGAGTTTTGTAAAAGGTGTTTGTTAAAGAAGAGACTATTAAGGGATTTGGTCTGGTACACAGGTGAGCCCTTGACCAACAACTGAAACATTCTTTGAACTGAAAAATGAGCCTTTGTTTCACCACTCCCTGAAAAATGCATAGGCTACAATTTATAGCTCAATGGTTCCAAAAAATGTCATCCAAATTATCAAACATCATGAAGCATAGAGATAATGAGTAGCTTATTTCTTCCTCCACTTCCTCTTCTGCTAGCCCAGATGAAGTCTCAGAATCCTTCTCAACACAAAGGTCTAAGAAGCCACTCCCACTCCACTGGAATTAGTACAAAATATAGAACATATTTGTCATTCTAGCGAGTCCTTGAGCCTCAAGTGAACAAATGTATCAGAATATGAGATGTATAGAAGATTTTTTTTTTTAATGTCCCCTTCTAGTACTGCAGAGCATGAATTTTTCCTGCTGTGTGTTTTCGGAAACCAGGTAGAAGGGCAAGAGTAGCTATCTTTAACGAATCTGGGGTACCAGGACATAGTACAACAAAGGGAAAGAAAAGATGGATATTGCAGTTAGGCTGACTTAGGGTCAGAGTCCTTCATTTACTAGCTATTTACTAGCTACTTGAGCTCTGGTAATTATTTAACTGTTCTGAAATATGTTTGTTCATTGGTAAAACAGAAAAAATAAAAAATATATAATCTATAAGTGAGGACTTTTCAACTCTCATCTTTGTTCCATTTTCTCTGATGATTTACTTCTCCACAGACCACAGGCAGCTGTGGGCTCATATCCTTGGCAGTTTTTGACCCAAGAGAAAAAGGAAACCTCTCTTCCCAGCCTGAGTCCAAAAAATCATGGGAAGAATTCTGATAAGTTTGACAGAGGTTATATGTCAACCTCCAGACCCCCACTCTGATTGGCCCAGACAGGGTCACATGCCCATGCATAGCTGGGGTACTGTAATTGGGCTGTCTCTAAGACCACTCAGTGGAAGTGAGAAGTAGTTTCCCAAAAGAAGTGTTGAGTAGGGGGAAATAATTTTCTGGGGTAAACAACACAGTAAATGTGTACTCTGTGATGTCATGGAGTGAGAAGATTAAATAAAAGAATCCATGTAAAGGATTTAGTACCAGACATTTCCACAGAAGGAAATAAAGGTGATAGTAATTATTACTGTCATCATTACGATCAATCTCTAGTCTTAAAAGTTATACCCAATAATAGGAGCATTCACAGAAACGTAACATTGATGAACATCAAGTTCACACTTAACTGATGTTAATCTTAATCTGGTTACTTACACTATATACTCAAATAGCACTCTCAGTGAAATAGGTAAGTGCAATGGTCATACTTTCTGTACTTCAATTTGAATTCAACTGATAGTTTGAGTTATAGAGATTTCATTTTGGTCCAGCTCACTGAAGTAAAGGACGAAAGTAAGAAATTGATTCATTCATGCCTTTACTTGAGTTCTTATGTGCTGGGCGCTGGGTTAGACACTGGGTGGTACAGGGGAGCCAAAGTGATCAAGTCAGTTATATAGAAGGAGCTTACTTTCCAGAAAGGAAGCTGGAGAGTAGTGAGAAGCACTATGGAGAATAATGAAACATAGTAAGAGGTTGAAAATCACAGAATGGACTTCAGGTGGAGGCCAGACCTCTGAGGAAGGGACATCTGGGCAGAGATGTGAGCAAATTAAAGGGGACAGCTTTGAAGGGGACAGCATTCCACACCGAGGGAATACTGAGTACTGAGTCTGGAATGTGACAGTGTGGCCAGAGCAGAGTGAGCAGGTGAAGGGGATAGGAAGTGATGTTAAACAGCCCACCCATCCAATTCGCCCCTAGGATATCCATGTCTTAATCCCCAGAACCTGAGAAAATGTGACCTTACATGGTGAAAGGGACTCTGCAGATGTGATTAAGTTAAGAACCTTGTAATGGGACATTATCCTAGATTATCTACGTGGGCCCAGTGTAATCTCAAAGGTCCTTAAAAAGTTAGAAAATGAGGTAAAAGAAGAGGTTAGAGTGATATAAGGAAGACTGGACCTGATGTTACCGGATTTGAAGATGGAATAAAATGACATAAACCACAAAATGCAAGTAACCTCTAGAAGCTGGAAAAAGCCAGGAAATAGAATGTCTCCTAAAGTGTTCAGAAAGGAATGTAACCTTGCCAACACCTTGATTTTAATCTGGTAAGACCCATGCCAGACTTAGGACCTACAGAACTGTAAAATAATAAATTTATGGTTTTAAACCACTAAGTTTGTGATGATTTGTTACAGCAGTAATAGAAATCTGTGTAATACCATTCTTAACATTACCAGATGATTCTTGCTTTCTTTCTATGCCAGAAAGTTTCTGTCTTGAAAAGCTTTGACTCACGCAACTTGTCAAGAACAATATCAGTTACTTTAAAGTGAGTACACGTGCCCCACCCCAATGGTCTGGGGTCACCTTACAAGTACACAAAAGAAAGAATGGTAAATGAAACATGGGCTGTGTCTCCAGGTTTTCCTAGCTAAGGTATAATGTGTCCCTAGGGTGGCAAAAATACATATATTTTTTATGAGGGCATGTAAAATTATGCTATAATTCACAGTAATGTGGATAAATACGGAAACCAAGAGAACGTTCCAAAATACAACAAATGGCACTAAATTAAGAATCAAAATTATTGGCTGAAATGAAGCTAAAACATATAAAAGTGTATTATTTCTCATACACTACCTGCATCCTCGTTGTTAAGGGTCTTCTGATATGTAGTCAGCAGGAGTGTTTTTTCTCCCATTGCTCCATAGTATGTCACTTAGACATCCATCTGGTGAGTTCAACTCCCTATAAATGATCGATGGAGAAAGAAGAGCAGGTTTACAATGATGCAACGATGAGGAAATCAGACATTTTTTAAAATGTTGAGCCATCCTAACTATGAACATATTTCTTTCCAAAGATTGTCAATAAAATTTTATACCATTTTATATAAAGTTCATGACCACTGCTTGTAAGATACAATCCTAGGTATTGTTGGGTTTTTTTGTTTGGTTGGTTTTGGTTGTTTCGCAATATAAACAATAGCTTTCAAATTAAAAATTTTCTAGTGATTTGCAGAGTATAGAAATCGATTCAATGTTATACACTGGGGTTTTTTTTTTTAAGATTTTATTTATTTATTTAACAGATAGAGAGCATGGGAGGAGGGGCAGAGGGAGAAGCTCAGCAGGGAGTCAATTGTGGGTCTCAAATCCCAGGGTGCTGAGATCATGACCTGAGCCCAAGGCAGGCACTTAACCAAGTGACCCACGCAAATTCCCCCAGTTTTATACAGTTTTAAAACAGCAAGCTAGCTCAACTATCATTTTAATTCTGAGTTATACACCTGTCGATTATTTGGGGTTTTTCATGTGAACAATTGCACCACCTGCTAATAGTGACAGTTTTGTTTCTTCCTTTCACCTTTTTATACTTTAAATTTCTTATCTTATTTCACTAGTTTACATCTCTAAAATAGTGTTGAACAGCTGTTGTAATATTGGACATCTGTGTTTTTCCCACAGACACATTATTTACTAAAGCAAATAAAGGTTGCTTGCACCAGCCCCCGTGAGCTCTAAGAATCATTAGGATTTACAGAGTATTGTAGGTAGAGAGGGAAAGCCTAGTGAAATTGAGAAACACTTTCAATAAATTGCTATAAAAGATTTTAAAATGACAAAATTAAACATATTCTTACCATATAATCCAGCAATCATGCTTCTTGGTATTTACTCAAAGAGTTTAAAAACATGTCCATACAAAACCTGCACATGAATGTATGTTTATAGCAGCTTTGTTGTTAATGGCCAGAACTTGGAAGGAAACAAGATGTCCTTCAGTAGGCAAATGGTTTAACATACTAGGATATATCCAGAAAATGGAATATTATTCACCAATAAAAAGAATTAAACTATCAAGTCATGAAAAGACATGGAGGAAGCTTAAATGTGTGTTATTAAGGGAAAGAAGCCAACTTGAAAAGGCTAAATACTGAGATTTCAACTAAATGCACTACTCATGACATTCTGGAACAGGTGAAACTGTGAAGACAGTAAAAAGATAGTGGTTGCCAAGGACTGGTGGGGATAAATAGGCAGAGAATAGAGGATTTGGGGGACAGTGACAGTGTTCTATGTCATACCATAATGATGGATTCATGTCTTTATACATTTGTCCAAACCCATAGAACAACACCAAGAATGAACCCTAAATGGAAACTATGGACTTTGTGTGACAATTATGTGTCATTGTAGGATTATCGATTAAAAGAACGGTACAACTCGGGTGGAGGACGTTGACCATGGGGGAGGCCAGGCTTTTGTGTGGTCAGGTATATTGGATATCTCTGTACTCACTTTCCAGTTCTGCCATAGACCTAAAACTACCAAAGACTAAAAGAAGGTCTCAGAATGAAATAACCTAAATCTCTAAGTCTTAAATGTTTTGTGTGTTTTATTATCATATGCAGTTTATAATTATAAAAAATACATATTTTACATAATACATAAATATATGTATTATATATAAATATATGTATATAAAATATATGTATATATGTATATAAATATATGTATATAAAATATATGTATATAAAATATATAAACATATGTACATAAAATATGTACATAGGTACATATTTTAAATTATGGTATTGAGGCTTGAACTATGAAGTATTTCAATCAAAAGGAAGTTAAGACAGGAAATTGCATTGCAAAGGTGCTGGAAAAGAAAGGTGCTTGGAGTTGCAAAAAATAGAGGAGGTAATATTCACACATGACAAGTTGTTAACCCTCAGGGGATAGAGCTTCCAAAACAACATAAGCTTCAGCCTTTACAAAAGCTATATATGACTCCTTGGGCCTGATGTAAACAGGTATCTATACATTTCTCCCAACAAATACAATGTTTGGTGTATTTATTTATTTATTTATTTATTCTTTGTAGATTGCTTTATCAGCTTAAATAAATTCCCTTCTATTTCCAGTTTGCAAAGCCTTTGGGGTTGGGGGTGAGTTGTTTGCTTTTTAATTAGAAAGAAATGATAAATTTTATTGAATGTCTTTTCTACAGTTGGTAAGATGATCATTTTTTTCCTTTTAACTTGTTAAAGTGATGTCACATTAATCAAATTTCTAATATTAAACCAACTGGACCTTCATGGAATAAAAACAACTTGGTCATAATGTATTTTTTTTAACATATGGCTGGATTTTGTCTGTTAATATTTTGTTTTATTTAGTTTTATTTCTTTAATGATCATTTTGAAATTGACTTTTTTCTCCCTCATAATATCCTTGCCTTGTTTTGTTATCAAGTTACGTAAGCCTTATACAATGACTTGGAGAATATTCTCTTTTTTTGATTGTTGATAGAGTTTGCATAGGATTGAAACACCTGCCCCTTAAATATTTGGATGACTATATTAGTAAAACCAGCTTCTGATGTTTTAAGTGTGGGGAAAATTTTTAACTACTCATTTAATCTATTTAATGATTATAAGGCTATTTATGTTTTCTATTTCTTTTGAGTCCATTTTGGTAAATTGTGTTTTTCTAAGAAATTTTTATTTTTTAAGTACATACTACAGTGTATGTAATACCCATTTGTGTTTTTAATCTATTCAGTATATGCTCTTTTTAAAATTCTTAATGTTATTTATACTGCATTTCTCTCTTTTTTCTTGATAAATCTTGCCAGAGGCTTATCAATTTTATTATCTTTATTATTTTATTATCTTCAAAGAGCCAATTTTTATTTTTATTGATCCTGTTTATATGTTTATTTTCTGATTGATTAATTTTTATTGTGTCTTTTAAATTATTGTCTTTCTTATATATTTTTGGAGTTTATTCCACTGTTCTTAACTCACTGATACTTGGTTTTTAAAATATTTTATCCAGCATATTTGGTTAGTCTAGATAATAATATGGTATAATTCATCTACAGTTTCCTTAGAAATAGAAAACCCTTATTATATATTTCAACTTATCTTTTTTTTTAAATATTTTATTTATTTGACTGAAATCACAAGTAGGCAGAGAGGCAAGCAGAGAGTGAGAGGGAAAGCAGGCTCCCCGCCAAACAGAGAGCCTGATGCGGGGCGTGATCTCAGGGCCCTGAGATCATGACCTGAGCTGAAGGCAAAGGCTTAACCCACTGAGCCACGCAGGCGCCCCTCAACTTATCTTTATTAATGTCTTTAACAATTAAATTTTATACTCTTATTTGGCATCAAATTAGTTAATTCAACATAATCTATAATGTGGAACTTCTAATTCTTTAAAACATTGTAAGAACTCATTTGTAAAACTATCTGGGCTCAGAGTCTTTTTTCAGAGTCAATTATTTGAAACCATTTTTATTTTTGTCATGACGGCTGTTCTAGCTAGGTTTTCCATTTCTCCTTGAGTTAATTTTAATTATTTTGCCTATTAATACAATATAATAATTTTTGAGGCTGTTGGATATATCAACACTAAATTCTACACAGTGTTTTCTTATATTTTAAATCTTTATGTTCACTATAGCAAGAGAAAACTGGTTTATCCATTCTATTTCCTGGAATTATAGGTATAGTAGCTTCTATTCCACTTCTCTAGAGAAAATTTAGAAACAAACACCCCTCCTCTCAAGAAAAAATTGGGCCAAATTTACCAGTAGTTACACAATTTAAAAAGTAATAAGGGTATATCTCTCACTCTGTGTCTTTATCTTGCTGCTGCTGCTGCTGCTTCTTTAGATTTTATTTGTTTATTTGTCACAGAGAGAAAGCACAAGCAGGGGAAGCAACACGCAGAGGGAGCTCAGCTCCCTGCTGAGCAAGGAGCTCAATGTGGGACTTGATCCCGGGACACTGGGATCATGACCCAGGCCAAAGGCAGATGGCTAACCAGTTGAGACACTCAGGCTTCCCTTTGGTTCCTCTTTTGCTTTCTTGTGTGGTTTCTGGCAAGCTCCTGATTTCCATATGGCAAGCGGAATTCACACACCATGGCCAATAGGCCTGCCAGTCACTATTTCATCTACTCAGCTTCTCCACTGTGACTTGTGAGTTATCTTCAGTCAACTCAGATTGGAGAGAGTAGGAAACCCATGCTAGCTTAAAAGTTAAGCCTCAATCCCCAATTCATTTTTACCAGGAAGCTCTTTACTGTGAGTCTCCTCTGGCCTACATTACCAGAGCTGAGAAGTTGATGCAAAACAGATGTTTATTCTATGAAGCAGGACCCTGAAGGAGGGAAAGGAATTACTGACTTCCCAAACATAACCCCTAACATATTAGAGACCTCTTTCCATTCCCAATTTTACGTGCTTGTGGTTTGTCCTTTTTTCTTAAATCACCTTTCCAGCAATTTGCATGTCATTGTTGTTTCACAGTCTAAGAGAAGAGATTCAGCCTGGGTCAAAAGCAACTGTAAAGACGTCAAGTGCGTGGCTGTACAGATCTTCCCTCTAATGTTTCTCTAGTCACATATTACAGCTTCTTTTTTTTTTTAAGAATTTTTTTAAGATTTTATTTATTTGAGAGAGAGAGAGAGACCAAGCAGGCAGAGAGGGAGAGGGAGAGGGAAAAACAGACTCACTGCTGAGCAGGGAGCCCTATGCGGGGCTCGATCTCAGAACCCTGGGATCATGACCTGAGCCAAAGGCAGAAGCTTAACGGACTGAGCCACCCAGGCGCCCCACATATTACAGCTTCTTAATATGAACTTTCTTCCCCCAGCCACCTTTTCTCTAACAAATTACGTCCTCCTCCTGGGCCAGGTTTCATAGCTTCTGTTTATTCATGTCAGCCATTTGACCATGATCCTTAATGGTTCTTCCTCCAGCTCATAACTTCTCAGCAACTCCACTGATGCTAACCGCCAGCTGTCTCAGGATATCCAGTTGGGATTTGGGAGCCCGCTCATGCCTTCACTCCAAGCCACATAACTGATCCTGAGAGGCCTAGGGAATGATGACAACGCAGGGCCAGTCAGGTGTCGGCTCCTAAGCCTACCATCTCTATGTGGCCTCCTCAGAATTAACAGGTTGAAACAGAATTCTTGATTCATACTCTTTTTCAGCCCTTAACGTCCATAATGTGACACTCCACCATCTGCCAAGTTTTTCAGACCTATGTGTTCTCCTTGGTTTCTCTTTCCCCCATCACCTCACCCACATACTCTAATTCATCACATCTTATCATTCTTTCTCTAAGGTAGGTCCCAAATCCATCCATTCTCTGAATTTCCAGTAGCATCTCACTAATCCAGGACACCATCATTTCCTATCTGGATTGTTACAAAAGCCTTCTAACATCTCCCTAACTAGCTTACACTTCCGATTCTTCCATCATTCTATCCATATTCCTCACAGCAGCAGTAATGATCGTCTTAAAACATATATTCAATTAAATAGCACCCTCATTTAAAATTCTTCAGCAGCTCCCTATCTCCCTTCGAATAAAATCCAGTCTTTTCTCATGCCTGACACAACTTCCCATGATCTGGTCCTGACTAATGTCTCCACCTGATCTCACGGCATTCTACTCCCACTCACAGTGTGCCAGACACACCAAACTTCTCTCAGTAACTCAGGACCCCTGAAGCTCTTTCCTGCTTTAGGGCCTCTGCACAGACCTCCACTTGCTTGCTCCTCCCTCTGTTCCTTCCCTTGTTTTAGACAAGCAATCTCTGAAGAGTCTTTCCTTGGTCACCCTGTCCAAAAGAAATTTCCCCTGACTTGTATGTAATTCTTTATGTCATTGCCTTGTGCTTTCATGTTCTGCCTGAACCCCTAAATTGGAGGGAAAGAAACTATGAAAAACAGAGAGAGAGCCAAATCCATGAGAAGCCATGAAAATAAAACTTCAAAAAATAGGAGAAGGGGGAGGAAGCAAGAAATTGAAAGGAAACGGACATAAAATTATCAAACTCCTTGGAGGAAAAAAGTTCATAAAATTATTAATAAACACAAATGTCGTCTACCCCTCAAGTGAGCATTCTGAACTCTTATTTCTAAGTCTGATGAAATGATTTCTAGCTTTTCTGTCTTCATGTAAGTCGATCTTCCTTGAATTCTGGCAACTACAATACTCTCCAGTTTGAGAACTTATCAAAATGAAAGTTCAAAATGAGTTACAAGCATTTGAAGAAGTCATTAGGAGCCACTAGAAGAGTCTAATGCTTCTTTTCTCATTGTGAGGTTGCGTAGCAAGCATCCAAGACAAGTTTTAAAATAAAACAACCATCCCTTAGGGCCATGGGTACATGAGGCATCATTTCCCCACAAAGCCTGACCCTCTCGCCTCCCTTTGTCCCCTGCAACGCCTCTTTGTAAATCACAGGTGTTTGCGGGCATAAAGCCCATCAGAAGGGAGTTTATTGTGAAGAGTTCTTTCTTTGCCACTTGTTCTAAACCTGTTCAGAGAGTGCTCCGTGCCTTAGACCAAATCTCCATAAAAATCAAGAAACAAGAAGTTTTCTGTACTCCTGCCCAGCAGCCTTACTATGACATTAGTTTCGACAGCTCTGTGACCTAGTATTATCCCAACTTTATTCACTAGTCTTTTTCTCTTTCTCTCTCTATTCCTTTTTTTAAAAGCCTATTGGCATTGTTTTATCTACTGTAAAATAAAAAGGAGGATTTTTTTTTTACGCACCCTATGTGACAGCTAGAAAAAGCTATCTACGGTTACTGTAGTAATAGCTTCAAAAAACACCTGCAAATCAAAGAAAGACACCATAGCAGTGTCTTCAGTGTTGTTTTTTGTGGTTTTTTTGTTTTTTTTTTTCCTTCCCTTAAAGTTCCTTCTTGGCCATTATAGGGTAGGCTCGGGAATGAATTTATGTGACAGCTATGAAGTTAGTATTAAAATTGTGAATAGTGCCTAGCAGTTTTCATGCCCTTACTATAAGATCGCCTCAATTTGCCACACAGCGGTGAATAGGGTAAAGAAGGGGTGGGGGATGTCCAATGAATGGGAGGAGGAGGGTATGTGAATGGGAGGGTTTCCCTAGAGGGAGCAGCACGGTAGTCACGGGGGAAGAGTGATTTATTTTTGAAATTCCAGGAAGAAAGGCCAAGAGAAGCTGCCTAAGAGATCCTGAAGCATGGGGTTGGGGGGGGGGGGGGGGGGAGCGGTGAGATAAATAATACGTCTGTACACATTTAGCAAGTGTCAGCGCCAACTCTAAGAAGCAGGGACTGGGCAAGGGCGAAGGGGGATGTGTGATGGTAAATCCATTCCTCTGGTCTTCCAAGATTGAATATTAAATGCCAGCAGGGAGCAGATGCGGGTAGGGGCTGCAGACTGGGGGTGAGGCCACGAAAGGAGGGGGTTAAGCGTTTATCTCAATGGAAATTAACCACTTGGGGAGAATTAGGAGAGAGCCGGAGCAGGCTGGGCGGGGGAAGAGTGTCTCTCGGTGAGTTGAAAGAGAGGAACTCTTCTGGGGCAGGGATTTAGGAACCGCGTTCACAAGTCCGAGGTGCGCGCCACACGGCAGAGAGCAAGGCGGGGGTGCCCTCCGCAGCCCTTGTGGCCCCGCCCCCGCGGCACCCCCCCCCCACCACCACCCGTATTAGCATGCGGGCCGCAGAGGATCGGCCGGGCGGGGGAGGGCGGCAGTGGGATCGCCGCGCGGGGCGCATTGTGGGCCGCGCTCGCCTCCGCGGGGGACCATCTGCTCGCTGTCAATGCATCACCTGCTCGTCTGGGCCGTCGCCGGGGCAACGTGGGGCGGGGGATTAAGGAGCGTGTGCGTCTCGGTCCGCGCCGCGGCGGCGGGGGCGGGGGCGGGGCGCTCCTGGGCCGCCCCCGGCCTGGGACTGTCCGCCTGGCGGAGGGGGCCGGTGACCACAGTGGCTGGCTCAGCAGTTCGCTGCTGCCCCTCCGGCTTGGCAAAGACAGCCGAGCCGCCTTCACTGGCAGAGGTGGCTGTTGTCCCGAGGAGGAGCAAACAGCAAAAGATCCAGCCCTTTGAACCCACCCAGAGGGCGAGAACTGCGACCCTCGCGTCTACCTGGAGCTTCTGGGGCCATGCCCCAGGACGGGCGTCTGCAGCCCCCTGCAGGGAAACTGACCTGCCCAACCGGGTCCCTGGAACCATTCTGAGCAACGCCCCCGCAACGCCGTTCTGAGCGCCCCGCAGTCTCTGGGCAACCACAATGGGGTGCGCATGGCGGGTAGACCCTTCCTGGCTCCTGTCACCTAAGTTACCGATAACTTCCACACCTCTCATCTGATATTTTGGTCTGCCGCCCAACGCCCAGACTGGCGTAGCCTTTGACATCAGAATAGGAGTGACGCTTGCTCTTTGGGGGAGGATGGGTCCAAGATTTACCAAAACGGGTTCATTTTCCATGGAAAAAGTAGTTCCGGGAAGGAAATTCTGATATCCCCTTTCCACCTACTCCTGTTCTCACTGGAAATAATTCTGAACACGGGAGTACAATGAGCGATGCAGCCAACAGCAGGGGGCAGAGCGAGGCTGTGGATGGAAACAGTCCGCTTTGGGTTTACGTTTGCTCCAAAGTCCACCAACAAAGGTCCTTCCTATCTGCCAAAGGATTCCATGCCCCTTAAACTCCCGTTCCTACCAAAGTTTTCCATGGACTCCACAGTAGCAAGGCGTTATTAAGCTCTAATCACAGCTGGTAATATATCGTGTTTTCTTTCTGGGCTGGCTAAGCATTGTTATTCCCCTGCAGAATAACAGGAAGCAGCAAAGAGTTGAGATTCACCAAATCCCAGGCTGGACCTTCCAGACCCATAACTAAAACATTTCCAGCCGGGTAAAATCCCAGCTTGTTTCTAAAGATCTTTGAGTCAAGAAAGTCCCAAACCTGCCTTGTTACATCTCATTCCAGAGGCTGACAACTTTTGAGAATCAACAGTCTTTCTTTGACTTAGTCACTCCAACCCTTTTCCTACAGTTCTGCTTTCTGAACAGAGAAATTGTCCTCTCTTCCAGCCAACCCTTTGCTTTGAAGAAATTATTAAATTGTGCATTAACCTTCTCAAATTTTCTCCTTTGACTCCAGCCATTCTTCTTTCTTTTAACCAAATCCTTATTTAAAGTTACACTAAATACAAGGTGATAATATCGATTCTATGTATTTTTCTCACTAAAATCTCAGAATCATCAAAAATGATTTCTCTCATCCTTTATGATTTCTATATATGAACATAAAACTAGACTATTTTCACAATTAAAATTATAGTATTAAAATTGACTGTAGCCACCATTTATTTGCTGTTCCTATCATTTATATGCAAGAGAAGAAAGTCAACTATACAAATACCCATGTGTTTTGACATAATAGAGGAAAGAAAAAAATGTGTAATGTATTAACTTGCTTAAAAGATAAAGAAAATTCTACCCATCCGAAACTGCTGTTAATTGTGATTTTTGTGGATTAAAGTTGAGAGTTCTGAGAAGGCAGTCTCTTCCATTCACAAGGTACAGTTGACCCTGGAACAACGTGGGGGTTAGGAGAACTGATATCCCACATAGTCAAAAATCCACGTAGAACATTTGACTCCCCCCCCAGATTAACTAGTAATAGCCTGCTGCTGACAAGAAGCCTTACCTATAACAAAAACAGCACATAGTTTGTATGTTATATGTATATAAACTGTATTCGTAGATAAGCTAGATAATAAAAAGTTATTAGCAAAATCATAAAGAAAAGAAAATATATTTATAAATCTGTAAAAATCTGCATATAAGTGGACCCATGGAGTTCAAATCTGTGTTTTTCAAGGGTCAGCTGCGCTTCCAAATACAGAGAATCATAGCATTATTCCTGTTTAAAAGAGGATGAGTTTGAGACCAACCATCCATTCTATCAGCAAAGTAACTGAAACAGAAGTACAAGTAACCAGCCCAAGACTGTTACAGACAGTAGCCACGGATGCCCAGGGCACTCTCAACACCACAAACCTCCCAAGGGAGCACTTTCCACACCAAGAACACCTCGAAATGTCTTTTATCCACTCTATTCCTACTCCGACAGCTGCTAGCTTCACAGCAGAGATGAGAACTCTTCATCAATGCAACAAATAATCATTGAACACCTGCCACATGTCAGGCAAGCTAGACAAAGATCCCACCCTTATGGCACTCACTGTTTAGCAGGGGTAAATAGATTTAAAAAAACAAAACAAAACAAAAAAGTCTTTTCTTTTCTCATTTACCCAATAAACCTTTCTTGAGCAACTAGTCAAGTACTATGATAAGAGGGAAAAAAATATATCCATAAATAAGATAGGGATATCTCTCTCACAAAAAGAAAAACACACAAAAAATTAGAGCATAATGTAGTTAATTAAAAAATACCAGTATGACAAAGTATCATGGAAGTAAAGAGGATGCATCAGATAAATTTGCCTGGATAGCACCTCAAAGATGTCATAAAGTGGGCCATGAAGAATTAGCAGGAATCCCCAACACCTAAAAAGTCACGGACATAGAAGATGCTCAATAATTAGTTGCTAAATGAATAAATGATGTAATTTTCAAGTAGACAAAGGGTAGAAAATCCAGGCAAAGATGTCATAGTATGAACAAAGGCTCCAGGAAATGCTATTAAAGGGATGATGAGTGAGCAATTCACTGTAAGCCAAACAATACAAGGAGAAGAAAGAGGTAGGTGGAATGCCAGTGTGGAGGCATGTGGAAGAGGGATTTGCATATCATGCAAGAAGGCAGACTTTTCTTCGGGACCAATAAATTCTCAACAGCAAAATGCTTGTTTTAAATAGAGTCCTGCAAATAACCCAAATATAATAAAATTGATCAAAACAGAGCTACCCTACTTGAAACAGAGGTAGGACCTGACACCCTGCCCTCTGGCCACAATCTTTCTAGACACTGCTGCGGAACCCAGCATGCCCCTTGGAACACTCTTTGAAAACCAGTGCCATGGTCTGTGGGTCATCACTGAAAATTATTGGACATGACAATGCAAGTTTGGATGGAAAGAAGCCAAGAACAGTTAGGATGCTATTGAAATTGTCCAAGCACAAAATAATGAGGATTTAAATTAGACCAGTGACAATAATACTGAAATGGAAGATAAAGAGATTTTGAAGATGGAATCCTTAATATGTATGGTCTTTTTACTTCAGGGAAAATAATTTCACCTCTGATACATCTGGATTTGGATATTTTAAAATGATAATATATGACAAAGTACCTCAGAGCTGTTGTTATGGTCAACACCTTCCCACGCTTGCAAAAGTTTGTGAAAAAAATACAAATTCCTTTGCAGTTAAAATATGGCTTGGATCTCGGAATATAGATTTTTGGATTCTAAGAGAAGCAAACGCAAGATTAAGAAAAACAGCAAAAAGGAGGGCACAGATGAGAGAGGTCCAGTACTCCCTTAATAAATAACCAGGAGAACCAATTTGCACACAGTAATCAAAGTGATGGTGAACAATGACTCTTGCCCACACTCCCTCAAATGTGAGAATTCGTGTTCTTAAAAGGCACATAATATTCACATATAATATTGCTCACTAATATTTAGGTACAATTGCTGATTAAAGGCCCCTCATGGGTAGAAAGCCTATGACTTAAGGGAACCACAAATTATGGACTGGGTAAAACAAAGATATATGCTCTTGCAAATAAACTAATGGAAGAGAGGCAGCAAAAGGGAGCTGGGAAGCCAACAAAATTCACATGATGAAGATAGCTGGCATTTAGCCAAAAGTGAAAACTATAAATATTAATCAGATGAGAATCAGTGTCACTTTACTGCAAGAATGTTCTGTAATTAAAAGGGTGGGTATTGTGTTGTGCATGTTAGCACAATTGCTGTCAATAATATCAGATGCCAGAAGCTCCTGAGTGCTGAAGAAAACACAGATTCCTAAAGATGTCACCTACCAGAAAGTTTACTACATACACACGAGCCATTTATGTCAAATTCAAATGATACTCCAAAATAAAGGGGGAAGAAATATCAGAGCTTCAAGATTGTACTTCTATCTTTAAAAGAAAACAAAAGATAAGGAAAGGAAATATTTGTTGGATGCCTTTTATTTGCCTGGCATTACTAGACATCTTCCATAGGTCATGTCATTTAATCCTTACCTCAACCCTGCAGTAAAGGTGTCTTCATAATCACATTTCAAAGACGCATCAGTTCCAAAATTGGCTCTGCTGTCCAGGTTGAGACTCTGGGTCTGTCTCAGGCAGAGCAGAGGTGAAATGTCCCTGACATTGGTGACGTGACCAGATCATGAGATAAAGGTGCTTGATGGATTATCCACACGAGCAGTGAGTCTTCCAGGGAGCCGATGACCCTTGGTGTGGATGGGAAGTCTTAGAGGAAGGTACTGAAGCCCTCATTTGGGGAAGTCAGCAGTAACTCTACTTAATGGTCAGGTGCATAAACAATGAATCCTAGGACCTGAAGAAATAAAAGAAAAGAAAAAGAAAAGAAACATACTGAATCCCAAAGGACAGGAGGTTATTGGAGATCAGAAGAGTAATGGTTGAAAGAGGCTAAGGGGGATGGAAGTATATTGTTCCTTTCTTTCCTTTGTGCCTGGACACAGATGAGCAAAGGTAAAGACATCCACTGCAGCAAAGTGCAAAAGCAGACATCTCTTCAAAGGAAAACAAGGTTTTACTTAAGTCAGAAGTGGAGGGCTCTTTGAAAGAAACGGCCAAGAATGTAGAGGTTACTTTCTTGTCTCTCCTTTGCCTACAGTCTAAAATCCAAATACTTAAAGGTCCTTGAAGCCCTTCATGAGATGATCTAGTCTAGTTTTACCCTGGTAAATGTTTAACAACCAGCTCCCTGAGAGGATAAAGCCCTGATTTGTAGTATCTGCCAATATCCCTGGTGTAAATACTCCCACCGTGATGGACTTCAGCTTCTGAGGTGACATTAGTGAGTGCAGAGTTTGCAAAATGGGTGCACAATCGACTCTGATGAGCCAGTGCAACTTGGCTCCAACATGCCATTGTCCTTCTCTGTTTCATGTTCTCCTGTCACTTCTTCCCACTCTGTATTCTTTTCAAAGGTAGGGTTGCTAACTTTGGCAACTATACAGGGCACAACTCTGCAGAACCATGTTCATCACAGTCATCACTATAATATAACAGCTTTCCTTCAGATGGCAGGTAAGTATAGAGAACAGGAGACTGTCCCCAATTTCATAGAGGCATCGCTAGGTTGTCATGCTGCTCAAAGACCACATAGTGGAAATCCATCCCACAGGCACCTTTTTCTTTAGCTCACACAGAGTTTAAAAATGTTTGTTTTTTAAAAACTAATTTGCCATTCCTCTATCGATGGACCCTTGTGCTGCTTCCATAATTTGGCTACTGTAAGTAATGCTGCAATAAACATGGGGGGGGGAGTGTATCCCTCTGAATTAGTGTTTCTGTATGGAATGGGTAAAGAAGATGTGGTATATTGTATAAACAGTGGAATATCATTTGGCCATAAAAAAAATGAAATCCTGATATTTGTAATGATATAGGTGGAGCTAGAGAGTATAATGGTAAATGAAATAAATTAGTCAGAGAAAGACAAATACCATATGATTTCACTCATATGTGGAACTTAAGAAACAAAACAAATGGCCAAAAGAAAAAAGAGAGAGGCAAACCAAGAAACAGACTCTTAAGTATAAAAAACAAAGTGATGTTTACCAGAGGGGAGGGGGGTTGGAGGATGGATGAAATAAGAGGTGGGGATTAAAGAGGGCACTCACTATGATGAGCACTGGCTGTTGTATGGAAGTGTTGAATCACTGTATTGTACACCTGAAACTAATATTACACTGTATGTTAACTAGGCTGGATTAGAATTAAATAAAAGACTTAATGAAAGATAAAAATAAAAACTAGCTTGCCAAAATTTAAAAATAAGAAAACAAAAACCCAAATTTCTGGATTTTCTTGGGAAAATCAGAGCAGGCTGCATTATGAGCAAATGAAAAATGCCTCTGCCTACAAAAGCTAGTCATTCAAAAGATGTCAGATCCTTCAGCCCACCCTGGCTGATATTTTATACTCAGCATTTTTATCCTGGTATCCCGGAGTTCATGTTATCTGTTCTCCATTTTCCTCTGAAACCACTCCTCTACTGTCCCTCGGTTTCTAGAACAATATTTCCACTTCAGGGCCCTCCACCTGCCATTCTTTTTCCTGAAATACTCCACTACACACCCCCTTCACTGGGCCAGCTCCCACTCTTTCTTCCATTCCAACCAGCTCTAAGCGAGACTTCCAAATAGCCTTCAGCCTGCTTTTACCCATACCACGCACCACAGAGCACACAGAGTAGTCTTTTTAAAATGCAAATAAATTCATGGCACAGGGTAATTCTAATGAGACACAAACTCCTTAAAATGGTCCTTAAAGGACTATGTTATCTGGACACTCTCCCTATTCTTTAGTCACACTGTTTCTCTTTCTCCTTCACACACACCACACACACTTGCCGCCTGGAATGTTCTTTTCCACATCCTCATAGATACCTTCGTCTCATTCAGGTCTCAGCATGAATCAGCTGTACGTCTTCAGACAGGGCTTCTCTGGACATCCACAGTGTAGCACAGCAGCTCTCATCTCTACCAGACTTCCTTCAACAACTCTCTAGCATATCCCTTTGTGACATATCTTAGATAATCCCCCAGACCTCCACATAAGAATTCCTGGTTGAGGGGGGGGCTGTCATACTATACTTTTATTAAGCTACCTCTGATGTGCTCCAATTTGGAAAGAGCCCATCCATGGTATAATGGAAAGAATGAGAATAGAACATTATGCATGTTAAGGAATGTTGTGGTCCATCTTTAGTGTGTTGCTCCTTCTGAGTTACTGTAGTTCAGCTCAGCCCTGATCAGACCATACCAAAAATCCAGCCTAATTTGTGGCAGTAAATTATCATCATTTCCTTGCCTGTTTTAGTGATACCCAAAAACCCCTATAAACAAAATTCTAGAGAACCTGTTAGAAACAAATCCAAAAGTCTCTCTAACCCCTTTGAAGAAGTGATGAAGTGAAGGATAATGACTAGTGGTGACCTCTGCAAACGAATAGGATGGGGGAAAGGCAGACATGTTAAAAAGAAAGCTGGAGATGCCGTGAGCACCTAAAAATCACTGGGACAATGTCTGATGTCATGAAGAATTATAAGATTAAAATCTTACTTGATGGTTATGAAAATACAAAGGCTAGAGGGAAAGAAATGGAACATGGTGGTAAGATCAGCCAAGTTCGGTAAATCCTGTGAGTGGCGGGATGGTTTTCTAGTCGGGTTGAATCAGGGAAGCATGGAGAAGTGATTTTGAGTTGGAGCAACATTGAAGCCACTGGGGATGTCATTTTTATGGTATCCTTCCAAAATTAACCCTTACATAGGAAAAAAAAAAAAAAAGTCCCAAGCCAGATTTGAAAACCCACAACCAATGACTGGAAATGCAATTCAGTTGCATCCCAATTAATGGAAATGCAATTCAGTGTTAGAATTGTTCAGAACAATGGTAGGAAGAGATATTGATGTTTTCTGAAACAGCCCTCATCTCTCTAGCTGGACAGAATCTCCCCTAGGACCTTCCCACTTTTTCTGTAAATTACAGTTACTTATAAGTATATGTACTTTCCCTCCTGCACTGTAAGTTCCTTTAGGGCAACATAATATCAAGGGTCAATAACCAAAGTACTGGAGGCAGAGATGCCTGAATTCAGGTCCTGGGGTGGCCACTTGCCAACTGTATGTTCTTCTGCAAATTATTGATCTCTCTAAGTGTTAGTTCCCTCATCTCTAAAATGGTAGTAATCATTTAAGAAATTTAATAATAGCTAACATTTATAAATGCTTCTGTGCCAGGTACATGCTAAGTATTGTAAGGGTTCTAGTTAGCCCCTGTAAGAACCCTCTGAGGTAGCTACAGTTACTATCCCCATTTTCTAGAGGAGGCAATCTGAGGTATGAGAATGTTAGGTAACTTGCTCAGAGTCACACAGCCAATAGGTGATGGAGGTGGCATTTAAACCCAATGCATTGAAAGTTAGAATGAAGTAATGTTTGTAAAGGGCTCAGAGCAGTAGCTGTATGCCTACAGTGAGCTTTTCCAGGGATTCCTCATGCCCCTTCCCATCTGTGCCATTTAGCAGTTAGCAACCCTAAACCACTTTATGCTCCAATCCTATAATGTTTGTTGCTGAAGAATGGTGTGGGGGAAGGGAAATACAAGAATAATCTATAAAGTAACTCACTGCTTCTGAAGTTAATCACCACCCAACTGAGAGCTTCAAGGAAGAACTGTTTTCCTGGAATATTTCCAAATCTGCCATCTTCAAAGGGAAAAAATAAATCTCATTCCCTGAGCCAAGCTTGAACACCTATAGTCAGGCTTGAAAGTGCAATTTAAAAAACAACTTAAAAAACCCCTTGTGTAAAATATAGATGATACCGCCAAAGAAAGAAAATGGGTTAAACAAAGCAGGTTTCAAAGCCTGAACCACCTACCATCATTTCTGAGCTAAGCAGGTACTGGATATTATGCATTGCTACACTGACCCCTGACCAAGTTGCATTTTTATTCTGAATTCCTGTATGGAGCAGTGCAACCCAGCTAGCTGTCAGAAGTTGTACCCAGATGTGGGATATAATAAATCCTACGAAAGAGACTTTTTCTTTTCTTCCCTAAACCCACCACAACAATTTCCACATCTCATTTCATCTTACACCTTTAGACTTTCTGAACCTAGGGAATTCTGACATGGAGACAAAATTTTCTTTAAATCCTTGGGAAGCAGTCATTTAATTTGTGATAATATTACAGTATCCTTCTCCTGCTTTGGGTTCCTTCCTTTTGTGCTGTAGGCTTCAGAGAGCCCAGATCGTAGATATTTGAAAGAAGGAAACATTTATGTGACATCAATAATCTCACATATTGTCCCTTCTTTAATGGCTGCAATTTGGTTCATGTTCCATCCTCCAAACTAACTGTACCCACCAAGATTCTCTTTTATATCCTGTCCATTGCAGGTCAGGTCTAGCCCTCCCCTCTCCCAGGAGCCTGCATGTTGCTAGGTGGTCCCAAGCTAGAAAATGAAAGACATTACCCAACCACTTGGAGAATCATCAAGGTTCCCTTTCATGAGGCCAGGGAACAGCCTTGCCCATCCTGACTCTCAAGAGGCTCTGGTGGGGGCACCTGGGTGGCTCCATCCCTTAAGCATCTGCCTTCCACTCAGGTAATGATCCTGGGGTCCTGGGATCAAGCCTCATGCCAGGCTCCCTGCTCAAATGGGGAGTGGGGAGACTGCATCTCCCTCTCCATCTGCCCCTGCCCCTGCTGGTATGCACTCTCTTTCACAAAGAAAGAAAGAAAGAAAGAAAGAAATCTTAAAAAAATAAAAGAGGCTCACTGGTAAAGCTGTCATCTTTAAAGCCACCTGAGAATAAATAGGAGGGACAAAAAAAATTTTTTGAGAAGAAAATAGAATTTCATTTACCCAAGATGTTAGTCTCATTATAACCTTCAGTTGAAGCCCAGGGATGTTTGGAAGGTCTAAGAAGTAAAAGAGAACTGAGAACTAAAACAAATGTTATGTATATTTAATAAAATTGTATTTGTAATTTATGTAAGTTATAACATAATACAATTTTATATAAATATATTATAAAATATATGTAATGAAATTTTATGATACACATGTATATATCACATGTGTGTGTGTGTATATATATATATATATATATATATAGTACCGAGATGTAACAAAGATTGTCACACTATAAAAATACCTTTTAACCCTCAGTTGGGGATGCAAGGTGTTCCAGGCTGGTTCACTCCATTGTTCCACCCCCCTTTTCCTTCTTTCTTCAACTTCTACTTACTTCTACTGCTATATGCTCTTTAGAGGCATAGATAAATGCATTTGATTACTCAAAAGAGCCACTGACAAGTTATTTTATCTTCAAAAGTTAGTACACCTGAAGGCATTGCCAGGGAAACACATGTTCCTTGGCCTCCAAGTTGACCAGTAATGTGACATTCCCTGGTACTGTGATGCTTTCATGCTTTTTCAAACTGTAATTCCTTAAATATTTAACATTTTCACACTCAGGTGCATTTACATTGTCTTTAAATATATAAATAGCCTTTTTTAAATATAGACCCTTTCTTCTTAAAGAACAGCCCTGGCTTCACTTGTATGTATTGGAAAGTCAAGTTCTTGCTTCAAATGTGCCCTCATCTACTCTGCAAAACAGAAGTCCTAAAGGTACCCAGACCCAGTCTCCTTAGACAGCAATCTGGGAAATGAGAGTGTTCATACTTGAGCCTGCTTCTGAGGAACCTTGACTCCTTCCCAAGTGAGTTGGCCATATTTTCCTTTTATCACTATCGTGACAAGTACTGATATATATTCCCTTTTCTACCTCTTGTTGCATTTTCACAGAGTTTAGTTTCCTTTACGGAATGTATAGCAAACAGCCCAGTGGGTCTGCCCTCCTTTGAGGCTCTGGGAATCTGTAGGATGGTTGTAGTTGGGAGTGGAAGGGAATCTGGTCTTAGTGCAGGAGACATTTGCTCTTCGTGTCCGCCCAGCAATCATTCCTGCTTCCTCCGTGAGAGTTTGCTGATATTCTTTTGGGGAAATGCTCATTCTCTGCTCTTTGTTCATATACCCCATGGGGCATGTGTCCCAGATCCAGCATAATAACAGGTTAAGAGAAGACCTAGTGGCCCCAGCCAGACCAGGGAGAGCCTGGATGTCTGCATGAACCTGAAGGATAAGGGAACTTGCTCTCCACAGGGTTTGCTAAACCGATAGAAGGGAACCCTGCTGCTACATTTGGCCATTTCTTGCTATTGAATGAAAAGAGTATGAAGCGGCAGGGAGGGGGGCAGAGCAAGACAGAGTTTCCTGAGGATGTGATTTCACAACTGAACCACCCATGCCTAAAGCCAGATGGGCTCCTGAATTTTCAGTTTCATGAGCAAATATCTTCCCCTCTTTGCTTAAGTTGGGTTTTCTGTCCTTTGCAATGGAAGAAATCCTGATTAACAAAGCAAGCTCTATGATCAGTCTCCCCCTCAATAAAATAACAACAATAACAAGACCTCATCAAGATTAGGAAATGGGCTCTTTCTCTGAGCACAGATCATAGTCCATCTCGGGATTGGGATTGAGATCGGGAGGACTATAATGTGGAAAGAAAATGAAGACAGAAGCAAAGTATTTGAACTCATTTTATTAACAGAAAGAGTATTTAATCCTTTACCAAATATTTATTAAGCACCAGATGCATTGCTGGACAAGTCAGTGCACAGGGCACCAGGACACAGCCCCTGAGCAAGAGGCAAGGTTGGACTTTTGCTCATACTTTAGTGGAGAAAAACAGAAAATGAACAAGGAAGTGCTACATCATGCGGTGGCCTGTGTTTTGAAGAAAAATAAAGTGGGAGAAGGAGGAGGGTAGGGAGTGGAGGATGGGCCAAGAAAGAGAGATCCCTCATCCAAGTCAAAAGCAGAAGCAAAAGGTAGCCATGCAGTTATCTGAGGGAGAGGACAGAGCTCCCTCTCTCCGGAAGAGAGCAAAAATCCCAAGGTAAAAAGGCTCGGGGCAGAGCCATGGAACAGCTAGAAAGGACCCAGAGTCAGAGTTAGAATGGAGGCCAGATCCCAAAGGACCCCCTAGACATTGTAAGGACTTTCCTTTGGCTCTGAGTGAGCTGGGAGAGTGTTTTGCAAAGAGGAGAGTTGTGACCTGTCATTTAAAGCATGGCTTTAGCTGCTGTGTGGAAAATAGGTAGTAACAGGGGTGGGGGGCGGGGGGGAGGGGTGGGAGGACAGAAGCCAGGAGATGCTGTCCTAATCCCACCCAAGCTCTCCGATGGAAAGAGCATAACACCTTTAAATCCAAACAGTCTGCCAGAAGATGAAGAACTGAGGATTAGAAAACTATTTTCAAATACCCTTGCAGAGAATGAGTTCATATAAATAATTATGATTTTAGTCCCTCATAGTTCCAGACCAGTGGTTCTCAATCAAGGACCCATTTATTCCTCCAGGATACATCTGGCAATGTCTGGAGACCTTGACGGTTGTCACAAATGGGGGGGGGGCATGCTCCAGGCGACTTGCGGGTGGAGGCCAGGGAGGCCAGTAAACTTCCACAATGCTCAACACAGCCCCACACAGCAATGAGCCGAGCTGTCCAGCCTTACATAGCAATAGTGCTGAGGTGGAGACACCCTCCTCTAAGGAGTGTAAAGATTTATTGTTCTTAGTTTTTGTGTTAGTGACTCTTAAACTTGCCCTAAATATGAAATCAGAAAAGCACAGACTGAGTTGGGTTGTTTCCCCCTTTGGCTAATCACTTGAAAGACAAAAGCTATCATCGCTGTTTTCCATTTAAGAACAGCTTATTGAAAAAGAAAATAATAAAGAGCGGCCTGGGCTCTCCCATAGATCCTTAGGAAAAGAAGGGATCTAAGAATATTCTTCAGTTTGTAACAGGAAGAAGACTTCATTTTTTTTTTTAATATAAAATGTCATTCCAGGGAAACAAAAGTACCTGGCACAGATTTCGCTTTGGGGAGGAAAATGCCTTTGAAAACCCAACTAGTTGTATAATTAAGTGATAATGAATGCAGAGCTGTACTTTGTATTCCATTCCAGCACATTGGAGTTGAATCTGAGCTTGAAAAGCTAAATCCCTCAGTGCACTGGTCCCTCATCAAGTGAAGTGCAAATCAGGGCCTTTAACTGCTACAGAAGGGGTCTTTCCAAAAAAAAAAAAAAAGTGTGAAATACAAATATTATGTTTTCAAACTGCTTGCTTTCTAATGATATGCTAAGTTGTAGATGCAAACCATGTTTAATAGAAAGAAATGTTTCCTTGGAACAGGAAAGCAAGCTACCATACGTAATGTTTTATGCAAAAATGGAACGATAATCTAATTTTTAAAAAGAAAGGAGGGCTATTAATTTCCAGTTTATAAGGGCAGTAGGAATGCTTTCTGGATTTTTAGCTCGCCGACAATTCCACTTAGAGGAAGGCTGAATAATATTTTTACTCGTGCTCTGGAGAACATCATGGGTAAGTAAGATGTAGGAGAATAGGTATGGGTGTCAGATTAAGCTTTTCGCTTTGTTATAAAGATTATTAGTCTTTGGAAAGTTTGTCTTAATAAGAGTTGAGGAAACTTTAAAAAAAATACAGCAACAAACAGAGGACCTGCAAACACAAGAAATTCCTAAGTTGACAAATTGTTTAAAATGTTATTATGATAATTAAAAGACATAATGTGACCAACCTGCGGACAGACCATCCTTCAAAGAAGCCACAAGCGTGTGATGGTTTTATCTTGACATTTAAAAAAAAAAACGAAAGTGAAAGAGATGGAAATGTGTTCGTTTGTTTTACCAATGGGTATTTTCTCAAAAAAGGACTAACACAAAAATTCCACATACAAAGAATTTAGGAGGTAAGCCCGACGGAAAGCCAAATAGCCCAATAGATGTTCAAGTTCAAGTAGCCTGTTGATGAATCGGTAGGCTTAAATGGCTAAAGAGAAAGAGGGCACTAGTATTGGAGGGTAAACGGATGACAAAAGCAGCGGGTATTCTACTTATCAATTAAACACCAACTTGTATCTACCCGATTTTATCAGAAGCACGGGTTCTCACCTAGCTCTGACCACAGACGTGTGCCATGGCACAACATCCCTTTTCAAGAGAACCTACCAGTATGGGGCTACACAGGGAACCACCATGGAAGCCCAGGAGAGCAGTCAGACAAGGCTGCCCTTCTGTCTCTTCCTGCCCAGTGATAACACGATCACAGAAGAAGTTGGGGCAAACCAGTCTAGTGACACAGTAAGACAGACCCAATACATGTTTCTCTTCTGTAGTTACACACGCATCCAAAGCTGTCTGCTTAAGAACTCTCTGGGTGAGATGGGCAAGTCGCTTCTTCTGCTGGCCCTGGTCAAACCAGTAGAATTAACTAACCATGGAGTTGCATGTCCACATTGCCCTGCCTTCACTGCAAGTTAGCAACCCCAGACCAGCAAAGCTATGGACTGGGAAGTTTGCAGCCTGCAGCCCAGGTGGCTCGCCTGTGAGTTTTTGGCAGAAGTAGTCAAGGCTACAGCAGTAAGGGCAGGGTGGGAAGGAGGTCTTTAGGATGCCTTTGCCAATGCAAACATGGAATGTAGTTAGCCTGCTTGAAGTTCAAAAATGACATGATCCACCTGATGGAGGACCCACAAATTAAATAGACCCTTTCAGGTAAATGATTGGCGAGTCAGATGAACTAAAACATTTTTTCTGATTTTTTTCTTATTAAAAGATACCTACAGGGGGCTCCTGGGTGGTTCAGTCTGTTAAGAATCTGAGTTTAGCTCAGGTCATGATCCCAGGGTCCTGGGATTGAGCCTCATGTGGGGCTCCCTTCTCAGCAGGGAGTCTGTTTCTCCCTCTCCCTCTGACCTTCCCTCTGCCCATGCTGTCTCTCTCAAATAAGTAAAATCCTAAAAAAAAAAAAAAAAAAAGACAGGAGAGCCCAGTAACACAAGAGAGGTTGGCCTGTGGGAACTGTATTACCTTGAGCTTTGAATTAGTGATTTTTTAATGGGAATGTCTATTCTTTCAAACTGAACTATATGCTTCCTATATTTCTTCATTATCAAACTCCCATCTCTGGCATTTAACATTGAAAGACAGCCTTTAGCAAAGGCCCTGCTTAGAGGAAAGAATAAAGGGTCATAGATGACATTTTTTTAAATTTTAAAGAAAATTCACTGCAAATAATTTTAAATAATTTCTTCTGAAAGGACATGTAAATTAATGACATTTGTGGATAATAATTCCGTAATTTTTTTCCTTTATTTTTTTTCTTACTTATCATCATGAATCAGAAAGCAAAAAAAAAAAAAATTTTTTTTTTTGAGTAATATTCTAAGGGCAATAGAAATACTTTAATGTCTTTGAAAACCGAGCAGAAATTAAAGCACTTCTGTCAGGATATAAGGGTTAAAGAAGTTGTGAATCAGGGGAATGATACACAGATGTTACTTTGAACCCCAAGCCATAAACTGGTTCATAGACCTGACACAGTCTAATGCTGAACCAGTCAGATTTCTTGGTGGCAAAGAAAAAATCTTTGACTGGTTTAAACATTTATATAAAGTTATTTATTATTTAAAAGTTTATTATTTAAAGTTGATCCCTCACACTGTTCCCCAAGTATCAAAGTACTAGATACTTAGTAACATGTCCTAAGCAGATAGCAATTTAATTTATTTCAACAGTAGTGCTTTTTTTTTTCCCCTAACAGTTACGTTTTTAATGCTTAGAAGGGAGCCTAGTTCAGCCACTTAAAAATTATGTGATGTTGGGCAAATTACTCAACCCTATGAGTCTGCTGCCTCCTCCACAAAACAGGCATGATGAGTTTCTCATAGAGTTGATGCAATGACATTTTGGGAAATGGGACACAAGCCTGGACTGGAATAGACACACGATAAATAAAAGATCCACACATGCATGAGCTTTGTGCTTTAATGGAATAAACAGTTACCTAGCCATGTGATCTCCAACATCCCAAGAAACCCTCCCACCCTTCAACCAAACCCTGCTACACACACACACACACACACACACACACACAGACACTCACACATCCCACATACACACATCTTCTCACTGATGACTGAAGTCAAGGAGATGCTGGGATCTAGCCATGAGAAATGAGTCTGACAAGACCATGGATTTGAGGAACGCACATTGAGACAGAAGTGGTATTTATGAGATCCCATTCGGAGAGCTACTGTATGGGAAGAGGAGTGGAAAGGCAAAGGACACTGCCTGTCTGGTGGTGGCAGGAGACAGACAACACAGAGGACTGCTGGAAGTAAGAGGTGACACAACTGCTGAAGGGGCCCAGATATTCCTCAATGTGACAACTGACAAGCTCCATTTAACCAATGTAGAGGGTGAGCCGTGAATAGAATTAACCTGTATTATAGGGATTCTAGGATGCGCATCACAGAAGACTGGAAAACCCTGATGTTCAGCCTCATCTTAGAAAGGGGCACAAAACACCCACAATTCCTGGACACGAGCAGTCCCAGGATGCAGGGGACACACATAGACCTCAGTCACAGAGGGCTGAATTCATTTCTGGCCAGTGAAAAACCCCTCCTACAGGTAATCCCTGGTGTGTGTGTGTGTGTGTATGTGTGTGTGTGTGTGTTTAAGATTTCATTTATTGGGGCGCCTGGGTGGCTCAGTGGGTTAAGCCGCTGCCTTCAGCTCAGGTCATGATCTCAGGGTCCTGGGATCGAGCCCCGCATCGGGCTCTCTGCTCAGCAGGGAGCCTGCTTCCTCCTCTCTCTCTCTGCCTGCCTCTCTGCCTGCTTTGTGATCTCTCTCTGTCAAATAAATAAATAAAATCTTTAAAAAAAAAAAAAGATTTCATTTATTTATTTGAGAGAGAGCACAAGCAGCGGGAGAGGAAGAGGGAGAAGGAAAGAAGTAGACTCCTGGTTCAGTGGGGAGCCCAACGCGGAGCCTGATCGCAGGACTCTGAGATCATGACCTGAGCCAAAGTCATGACCACTGAGCCACCAACTGAGACACCAACTGAGCTACCCTGGTTCCCCTGTAATCCCTGATTTCTAGTATCACTTTACGGTAATCATCCACCCAGAATAACTATTTTTTATGATCAAAGCAAAACAAATAAAAAGCCTAAGTGAAATAGTGGCCCGAGTCAGGAACCCTTGAGAGAAAGTAGACATGTGAGGACTTCGAGGGCAGGCCCATACCACACATGCCCTTTTGTCTCTCTGTGTCTTCCATGAATGCCCTTCATCCCTGTAACACCGTGGTGGGCTCCTCTTCATCCTTCAAGACCTCAGCCTGATTATTTAGTGTGTCTTCCCTGTAAAACCTTCCCCAGGGACTACAGAAGGAATTAGTCACTCCTTCCTTGTGCTTTGTCTCACTGCTTGGGGACCTGCTGTGTCCCACTTCCTGTTTTCTTGGCTCACTTTTCTGACCCAGCTCTTGCTGTGGCACCAGCTGTGCCCGAGAATTACCTGGCAATCTTGTACCTCTACCTCACCCCCATTTCTTCATCAGCCCCATCCAGCCATCTTGACATGTGTACAAACCGAGGCAGAAAAGAGAGTTAAGATCCTATGGAGTAACCTTTGACCATCAGAAGATGGGAGCTGGTGGAAAAAAATGCCCTCATCTTACATGCCTCAGGGGATAATTTTGAGGTACAGTCTACACACCTCTTAAAATGTCCCTGATGGCATTGCGTTCCAGTTGCCCTCAGCAGTAACCAGCTAATAATACACCATTCAAAGGGCTTTCCAGCCTTCCCAGTTTCACTCTGTCTAGCAAGCACCCCACACACACCTTGAAATCACTTCCCAAAATAAACTACCTGCAAACAAGCCCTCATCTCAGGCTCTGCTCAGATACAAGTTCACAATGGTTTTGATTATAAAGCACACAGAAAAATAGAACATCCACAAAGACTACTCTTCTATCCTCAGCAGATGAGCTTGGAAAGCGGTCCCCTTGTTATGAGAAGAGATGGTATCTAGCAAGCTCCTATGGCTAGATGAGCACAAAACTCTCACTCTCAGAGAGGAAAATAATCCCAACTTGGAAAGATTTTAGTCTGAAGGACCATTTTTGTGTGGCGAGACCATCTCCTCCATCCAACATGACTTACTATCAATACTAAGATAAATTAATCCTCTCTTCTAAAGATGGCCCACCCATAGTTAGAGCTCAGTATTTTCCACTGGTGGCTCCCAGGCCTGGAAGTCAGTGAGGCTGTTGCGAGAACACATGATAATGTGTCTGAGCACTGTGCCTTGTATGCAGAGAGAATAAATGGCTCATCTTTCATGTATGTATGTAGATGAGCTGTGATTACTTAGAGAAATATTCATTTAAGAATGTTACTGATTTGAGGCTTCTGGGTGGCTCAGTTGGTTAAGTGCCCAACTCTTGATTTCAGCTCAGATCATGACCTCAGGATTGTGAGATCGAACCCCACATTGAGCTCTGCCCTGGGGGTGGAGCCTGCTTAAGATTCTCTCTCTCCCTTTCCCTCTGCACCTCTCCCTTTCTCTCTAAACTCATTAATTAATTAAAGTGTTACTGATCTCATCCAGGATGTATAATCTCCTTCAGGGATGCATACCTTAACATGGGGGCATCTGCAAACTACTTCCTAATTACAAAGGGGCACCCATATTCCAAAAGTTCGACAACTCCTGTTTTAAGTGATAGTAATAGAAAACAATAGTTGCTTAATAATAAACTCTATGTCCCAAGTGCCTACATGTATTATCTTAACCCTCTCCACAATCCTGCAAGGAAGTATTATGAGTTTTATTTTAAAGGTAAGAAAACAGATTCGGAATGTGTAAGAGATTTTCCTGAGGCCACAGGGATACTAAGTGATGAACTGAAGATCAAAATCCAGGCCCATGAGACCTTATCATCACTATCATTCACTCATTCATTCATTCACTCACTGGATAGGCACCTCTGGGGACACGGCACGTGCTATAAACTTTGGGAACACATAGCCATTAGCCAAGCCCTGCTCCTCAAAAGATCTTTCTTCTGCCAATTTAATTCAATTATTCTTTCTGCTCAGCTTAAGCAGGTTTAGAGTAACAGAACCTGACCTTGTCTTTTCGCTTCTTTTTGCAGCCACTAAGACCGATGCTGCCTATCCTTTTTCAAGGGTTCCTTGTTCTTTTATCACCTGTTTGTTCTCTGGCCTTTAACTCACCTGCAAAGAAAGGTGAAAGAGGAGACAAACCCAGTGACTTGCATCTTTTCCGCCAGCCAAATCCCTTCCTTTTGCCAGGGAGGAGAGGTTAGGTGTGTAGAAAGGAATCAAAACGTTGGCAAGAACGGGGCCCCATCGTGTCCAGCCATGCTTCCTGAGTCACAGAGTGGGGGCAAGAGAGACGTGTGGTCATGTTTTCCAAATGTGCCCTTTCTGTTCCAAAATCAGGGAGATGTGCTTTCCTGGTCTCCACGTGCACATCCTCCCCCAGTCACACCAAGTAACAGCGAGAACCGAGGGCGAGACCTCCCTTTAAAATGCCACCCATGGGGTGCCTGGGTGGCTCAGTGGGTTAAACCTCTGCCTTCGGCTCAGGTCATGATCTCAGGGTCCTGGAATCGAGCCCCACATCGGGTTCTCTGCTCAGCAGGGAGCCTGCTTCCTCCTCTCTGCCTGCCTCTCTGCCTACTTGTGATCTCTGTCAAATAAATAAGATCTTTAAAAAAAAATAAGAAAATTAAAAAAAAAATAAAATGCCACCTGTGAACAAACCTAGCAAAGTCAGGCAGCCATCAACCCTGCCTCTTATTAGAATGACTCTCAGCCCAGTGACACAGTGAGGCCGGACCTAATCAGCTTTGATTTATTTGAAATGTGTGATTCACGAAGTCCATGTATCTGTCACCATGGCGCGGCCTGTTCCCTGACAGGGTATCTCCAACGTATGACTGCCGAGAAGTCCTGTTCCCAGATCCATCAACAGATAGCATGTGGGCAAACATAAGCGCCAACACAATCACGGGACACCTCTGGGAAATATTGCCAGGGACACCTATGATGCTATAGTGACAAAGGAAGCCCAGCATGCACAATACCTACATCTGGTGTCAGGCAGGGTTGCCTCCTCCTGAGTGCAAGGGACACCGGTCACAAAACACGCCTGGCCCCACTGCTAAATGAGATCTATGAGTCTTAAAGAAGCAGTATGGCAAATGCTCTTTGAACCAAAAACTGAGCTCCTCTAGAAATTCTTCTTAACTCACACCGAGATTTGGCTATAGAGCTGCCCATCATTGTGATGGTGATGGTGATGATGACAGTGACGGTGATGGTGACGAAGAGGGGGGCAGGGGGAGGGGTGATACCTGGCACTGGTCTATGCACTTCGCATGTATTAATTCAGTTTGTCTTCATAACAACCCTAACAAGTAAGCACAATTACGGCTACCAAAGGAGGACGCCTGAGGTAGTTACAGAACTCTCCATATGACACAGCCAGTAAGAGGCAGCGCCAGGTCTGGGGTGGCATTGTCTCCTGAGATGCCTCTCGGAAGCAATGGCACTGGTTTCTGAGAAACCGACCACGGTAGTGTGCTGCATCTTCCAACGGTGCAGAACTTCCAGTTTTATACCTTTGGATCCTCAACAAAAAATGACAGAGAAACCATCATAATAATCTTAACAGCAAAATTAAGATACTACTTTTCAAAGAAATAACATACTCCTCAGTCAGAATAAAACATAGTTGGGGGGGGCGCCTGGGTGGCTCAGTGGGTTAAAGCCTCTGCCTTCGGCTCAGTTCATGGTCCCAGGGTCCTAGGATCGAGCCCCGCATCAGGTTCTCTGCTCAGCGGGGAGCCTGCTTTCTCCTCTCTCTCTCTGCCTGCCTCTCTGCCTGCTTGTGATCTCTCTCTCTGTCAAATAAATAAATAAAATCTTTAAAAAACAAAACAAAAAAAGAAAAAACAAAAAAACATAGCTGGGTTTTTTTAAAGCATATGTAAGCTACGCTGGCTTGCAAGAACCATATTCTTTCTCTGTCTCTTTCTCTGTGTCGGGTAAAATCATCTCTCTTGTGTGTCTTTTTATAAGGACACTAATCCCATCGATGAGGGCTTCACCCTCATGACCTAATCACCTCCCAAATACCTGACATCTAAATATTATTACATCTGAGGTTAGGTCTTCATTATATTAATTATAGAGGGACACAACATTCATTCCGTAGCACCAAGACTCCAAGAAGTTAAGATTCAAAGTCACACACAGCCAGAAAGTGGTAGAGCCAAAGTTCAAATTTTCTGACCCAAAACTCAATATTTTTTCTACCAAGTAATGTTTCCAAAGGACTATGTGCTTAGACCCTTAAAAAAATCACTGACTCCAACTGGATTTAATATTTTGTCCCATGATCTTATGAGAACCAATAAATGCTTCTCTTCTAAGTACCTGAGAGCTTCCATGAAAGACATAACCTCAAAACAGAGGTGATCCCTGCCCCCTACATCGAACCCGTCTCAAATAATCCCAATGCAAGTAGTTCAAACCCCCACCTGTGTGTTCACTTATTTCACTGTTCTCTTTACCACTGTCAACAACCACAAACATTAAGCTCTATGGATCCCTTACAATTTGTTCTGGAGAAACAGGGATGTAACTCCAAGGCAGATTCCTTCAGGATGCAACCCCTGAAATGTTAGTGTCGTTGATTTATCCATAGTGCTGTGGTGGCTCAGGTCAGAGCCCCTCTCCACCAACGGCTGTCAGAGCTAGTGGACTATTTCAGCTGTGTCTCAGCTGATTCTCCATCTTCAGGGTATCCGCTGCCAGGTAAATGCCCCAATAGGAACAATACGGCCGCATCAAGAGCCTTGTGCTGAGTTAGCACAATAATCCACAGGACTAGGCTAGTAGCAGGAGATAGTCAGGGTTGGGCGGATTTGCGAAATGGGAGCTCTATGGACTGCTGGATTTCCCCAGAGAACTGAAGGGTATGTGTTCTGTTCTTCAGAACGCTGGTGGCTCTAACAGATGCATTCCCACCTATCGTTTCAGCCTATAATTTGCAGAAATCTGATTTCTCTTTTGACGTGTGGCATGTCAACGGGACAGAAAGACCAGTCTTCTGCTTCTGCTGCCCCTTGAAAAGCTAGCTCCCAAACTTCCCTCTGCGGTCGCACTCTCTCCTACCTCATCAGATAGCGCTACCCCTCTGACACTGTCAGGATGCTCCCCAGAGACACATCTTAGGACTGAATGCCTTACAGTCATCCTGTCCTAGTTTGGCTACAATCAATACGCTTTGAGGCAGGAGTTATTAAATGCGTGTCACTGACTTGACTTTAGGTTTAAGAAGTGCAAGGACATGTTCTCTTTATACCAGCAGCGCTTGCTGAGATGCTGAAAATAACAAAGGCCTGGATGGGAACATTTCACCTAAACCCTTTCACAGAGACTCCTCTGAGAAGGGAAGGTGACCGGTTCCAGGAGATCAAAAGCATCAGGAAGTGTTTGCAGAGTTTTGCTGGAAGCCGTCCTCCTCTGGAATCCGAACTGTCACCAGCACATGGGGCCAGGCTGAGTTATGAAGAGTGGGCCGCACGCTCGTTTGGTATTCTAGAAAGGCAGTGGCGTGTGTTGGGGGGCCGAGGCGTGCTGGCGACTCTGGGGTCTGCCAGGCTTTCACTCTCTCCAGCTTGCCCCCGTCTCCCAGCAGGAGCTGACCCGGGCTTGGAAGAGGTTAACTAGCACAAACAGCCATCATTTGTGACGAGTGGGAAAGCCCCATGTGTTGCCCCTGCTTCTCTTTATGAGGCATGAGGGGAGGTTTCTCTCTGTTGTTCAGACGGTTGGCACAAGGTAAGTACCCAGCATGCTTCTGCTGTAAGAACTGGAAGGGGCCTGTCTCCAGGCAAGTGTTCAGGAGGCAAATAAAAAAAGGAAGCCATCGGAAACCGTCCTGTTTCTCAACCGGGGGCGGAGAGGGCTGAAGGGGGTAGGGAGAGAAGTTGGGGTAGGGTGGGGGTAGGAGCAGAATGGCGCTTCAGTGTGCACTGAATAAATCCGTTCACCTCGACCTAATCGGTTCAAATGCTCTATTTTCAGATCCCATCTGCTTATCTCAAGGAAAGTTTGGGGAACAGCTCCCGTCCCATTGTGAGCCCATCATTTTGCAAATCTATTCCCGTCAGAGCTCTCATTATAACAGATGTCAGCGGAGGAATCTGAGCTGTCGGGAACCGCCAACCATGAAAAGGAGGGGCAGAGGCAGCTAGTTGCAAACAAAACAGTCGCCCCCACCACAAACGTAAACAGCCATGTTTGTCACAATATTTTCCCACATTGCCTGACAATTCCAGGGGACTTATTTCAAAAAGAAAAGGAGGGAGGGGGGATCACTGTAACAATGAGGAGGCCGTATCCAGCAAGTTCATCTCCTCCAAGTTGAAGGATTTGTAATCTGTTCCTGAAATCATCTTTCTCTGCAGCAAAAATTAATGTGCGTCTCTTCCCTCCAAAAGACTTTCTTGCTAACGTTAAAAATGGTGCACTAGCTTTCAGTCTGGGCAGCAATGGGAAGGGTTTAAATTGTGGGATTCCCCCCCCCTTTTTTTTTACTTTTACCTTTTTTTTTTCTTTTTTAATAAACCCTGCTTCACCCTGGGTTGTGATCAATGAATGCACAACCAAAAAATCTTGCACATTGTAAGAAGGAGAGAATAATTTCTTGCCAGCCCTACCCTCTTGTCAGATAATCCATGTGAGATAATCCTCTGGGAGGTCTATAGCAGTAAGGACTCGGTCAAGGGCTGCTTACCCCAGGGAGCATTTTTTCTAAACTGGGTTTTCTGTTGTCTTAAGAAAGCAAAGGATTGCTTTTGGGACTGGAAATACTGAGGACCCTGGGTTTTCTCTCAGTTCATGATTTTGGTGGTATGAAAGGCAAATCCTTTTTACTACATTTTTAGGAAGAGAATTTGAACCTGGGAACTCTTAAAAGCTAGCATTCATCAAAACATATTAATTCCTGGAACCTCAGAGACTTCCCTGAATTCCCCCTGAATATCAAAGCCCATCAGCGACATGGTTTGAAGACGAAAGCCCTCATCAAATCCTCACACAGGAACTTGAGTTAGTCACTCTGGGTTAGCTCTTTGTTGAAGAGACAACAGATCCCTAAAAGAGCGTCCTCATTCTTTAAAAAGTTTATTTTAACTGAAACTTTAAAACTGCATAATGAGACATGGTGGGGTTAAAGTTTTATTGTAACTTGGGTGGTGATGTTTGGTTGGTTCATATTTGTTTTTTTTTTTTAAGATTCTTTTATTTATTTACTTGACAGACAAACATCACAAGTAGACAGAGAGGCAGGCAGAGAGAGAGGAGGAAGCAGGCTGCCTGCTGAGCAGAGAGCCCGATGTGGGACTCGATCCCAGGACCCTGGGATCATGACCTGAGCCGAAGGCAGAGGTTTTAACCCACTGAGCCACCCAGGCGCCCCATATTTCTGTTTTTAAGACCAAAGGATTAAGGCTGATTCTGGTGTGGTGGCCTGCCCAAGTGCCCCATGAAGACACCTTTAAACAAGAATCCCTGGGGGTGCCTGGGTGGCTCAGTCAGTTAAGTATCTGCCTTTGGCTCAGGTCGTGATCCCGGGGTTCTGGGATCAAGTCCTGTGTCAGGCTCCCTGCTCAGTGGGGAGCCTGCTTCTCCCTCTCCTCCTGCTGCTCCCCCTGCTTGTGTGCTCATATTCTTTCTCTCTCTCTCTCTCTCTCTCTGTCAAATTAACAAAAGCTTTTTAAAAAGCGACAAAAACAAAACAAGAATCCCATACTAGCATATGCTGTTTCATGCTTCATGGAAGCTCCCTTAACTTTCATGCCAAAAAGGCAGCCAAGCCAATGTCAGTAGTCCCATTTTATAGTTGAGGAAACTGAGACCCTTAAAGAGCTAAGGTTGAGAGCTCTATGTTCCAACCCTAATGCTTTTCCTCTACAACCTATGTATGAAAAGTCCCATCGATGTACACAGCCATCTGCATCATGGGATACCAAAGAGCCACAAAAGAACAGGGAAGAGAAGAATATTCATCAAGATGAGAAAACGGTTACGACATATTAAGCAGGGGGAAAAAGCCTGATGCCAAAAGTATGTGTGCTACATATAATTTGTTTTATCAATGGGTTAGAAATATATATACAAATACTAATCGTGGTTATCACCGAATGGTGAGGATTTGACTGTCTTTTCTATACTCTGCATTTAAAACCTTTGACATGATAAACTTATAAAATTGCATTTTGTCCATCAGAAGAAAAGTCATGTATTTGATTGGTAGTACTTCATCACAAATGATGTTCTGAATGAAAGAAAACTAAATAAGAGAGGAAAATCGCTCAATTTTGTTGAATTCTCTGCGAACTCCTGACACACTGACACAGAAACCTCATGACTTTCAGATCTACGACCTCCATGGCAAAATCAAACATTGTCATCTGCCATTGAAATGATATGCTTATTAAATTATCATTAGTATGTGTGACCCGCTATGTGATAGAATGCAGAGAAATGAGGACGGCCGCCGTAACCGTTCTAGTAGCATCTAGGCTTGCCAGCCTCATCTAACAAGGGGGTGAGATGCCCCATTGAGCCTTCAAAGAGGTCACATCAAACCGCTCTTGCCCCACAGGCAAGGTGAAGCACGGATCACACGGACAACGGGGAATTGTGTGTCTGCTGGCATGAATGGAACCAATGCCAATCAAACAAAAGTTCAGCCTTCCGTTCAGTCCTTGACAGGCTGTGATTCCTTTCAGACGGAGTCGGCTAACAGACTGAGCTACTGAATATTTTCTGGCTGCATTTCATAACACTAATGATGTAAATGAATATTTAGCCTCGAATATTAACTTGGAGCAACAATGCTGGTTATGTCCTCGAACTCAGTAATGACTCTACTTATTGAATACTATGGTGATTTGTCATTGCTGGAAACAGCAAAATTGTCCCCTCAGATTTCCAGGCAGGAATTCATTCTGACAATATAAAGCTTAATATTTGTAACCCCCTGGAGGCCTCTCAGAGGATGGGAGGCTCACGAGTTGGGCGCCTTCAGTCCCTGCTATAGTTTACATGGTTGTTCTTTTCCGCTGTGCTTTTGGTCACATGGGTCTCAGTTAAGAAACATCCTCTCCTTGGTCCCCTTTTTCCATGATAAGGTCCCCTGGGTGACTCGGGGACTAGGTAAATAGTAAAACTGTGGTGACAAGTCTGGTTTGGGGACCCAAAGCACACACTGCCCTCGGGGTATTTAAAGTTTCTGAAGCTGCCTTTCGAAAACAACATTTCCTGAGGTCATGTTTATGGCAGAAGTTTGAGGTTGAACCATATGAGGCTGACATTTTTGTAGGGCAAAAAGGGTTAAAGATCAGCAATTTGGTTTCATTCAAGCACACAAAACTTGTCAAGCTACAAATTTTCAGATCATAAAATCAGAGAAGGATCCACCGAAAATGCCTAACACAGGTTACTATTCTGCCACCTTCCTTCTCAATAAATGATAATCCTCCATCACTGACATTTTATGGGCATAGAGATGCTTTGTGTAGAGTCATTGCCTGGGTCTGAACTCCAGCCCAGCACTTGCTTAAAGCACTGTAGTGGACAAGCCTGACTTTCTCTAGGCCTCAGTTCCCTTGTCCAAAATGGGGCTATTCTAGTACCTACCTCATAAGATCTGCGTGCAGATTAATGAATTATATTAAGTGCTTAGCCCCACCCCTAGGCATATAATGAGTGGTCCATAAATTTACTTCTTTGATTCAACCAATAATATTATCTATCATCTATTATTATTTCCCAAAATGCCCTCACACAGCATTCATTCTGATGGATTTTTTTTAAGTTTTTTTTTTAATTTATTTAACATACAGAGATCACAAGTAGGCAGAGAGGCAGGCAGAGAGAGAAGGGGAAGCAGGCTCCCTGCTGAGCAGAGAGCCTGATGAGGGGCTCGATCCCAGGACCCTGAGATGATGACCTGAGCCGAAGGCAGAGATTCAACCCTCTGAGCCACCAAGCACCCTGGATATTATTGTTTTATCAAAATTCTTTGATGGGTATTTAAAGGTTCTTCTTTTATCAGAAATATTTACCATTCACCAGCCTAGAGACAGAATTAAGATTCAAGCAAATATCACAGCAATTATTCTGAGACTCCATACATCCAGCTAGCATGCTCTGGAAGAGGGGAAAGGAGAAGGATGTTGAGATATCTCATAATTGCATTCATCTTCCTACACCTGCAGTCACACTCCCAAATACTTGTCCAAGCATGACCCAGAGCATCCATGACCAAGTAGGAGAACCCCCAACACTCCTTCCCAGGTACCGCTCTAACCTTGAACATGGAGTATCCATCCTAACTTTCTGTCACAACTAAAACAGTGGCCATTCATTCATTCATTCATTTGCTCATTCATTCCACAAATATTTACTTCACATTTACTATGCACCAAACACCATCTTAGGGATAAAGGAATGGAAAGATAACATAACCCATCCAAAAGAAACTTACGGTGCAGTTAGAGAAAATGTCAAATGAACAAGCAATTACAGTTAGCTGTAATAAGTGATATGAGACAATTCTTCAGGCATCTCTCAAATCCCTACATAAAAGGGCAGAAACACTAACTGCCCTTTTGCTCACACTGTCTCTTCAAGGATGTTTGCATTGTAAACAGCCTTGGAAGATACAGTATTTTCTCCAGAGTAAAGGGAAGATTTTTGGTTTGGGTTTTTTTTTACTGTCTAGTATAATAAAAATAATATCTCTCCTTGAAGTAAATTTGGGGCAAATTTGCTTTGCACAATAAAAAATCCATGTTCTCTAAGCTCTGGGTTTCTCTCCTGTGATCCAATCCACACATGTACAGAGGTCACTGGGCCCTCTGTACCTCACTCTATGGAAATTGAACTCAGTAAACCAGAACAAGAAAATGATGCTTCTCTGGCAACTGCAATTTCTGTGAGTAACCTGCCTTCGTGTCACTCTGCCAGAACTTAGGAGACTATGGAAGGCTAATATTTTAGAGTAGTCTTCCCGGACACAGGGATTAAGAAGCCAAATCCTGAAGGCTCAATAGAGTTCACTTATCAAAGGGGAAGGAAGTTGCCTCAGATGGAGGGGAAAATGACATGAATATTCTGTTTCCCTGAAAGCTAGAAATGATTTTCCTGACGTTGACCCAACCCCATAGTTTTGGGAGCTTCTAATTCCCTATAACATAGACCTCACTGCTTGAAGTATCTACAATGGATTCTCTTTTCTTGTCCCAACCTTACAGATACTAAGAGATGGGAGAAGCAAGAGGGAGCATTACAGTTTATGGAACGAGGACACAGAAGTTATGGAGATGAGGAAGGGATTCAAAGTTTTAGTGAAGGAGAAGGACTTAAAGAGGTAAAGGAATCTTTTCCTAATTCTCTCAGAAGAGAAGGAAGCAAAAATGAGCATGAGAAAATTAAAGTGAAACAGAAGGCAGGACATCAAAGTTCTTTTCTCTCTCCGAAACAATAACAATTCCTAACATTTACTGATGCCCTGGTACATGTTCCAAGGACTTTGAATGTATTAGTTCATTTCATGTTTATGATGTAGTAAGTACAATTATTATTATCTCCATATTACAAAAGAGGGAACTAAGGCACAGGAGATTGAGTGCAGAGCCAGAATTTAACTTGGGCAGTCCATTGTCAGCTAGATCTAGATATAAGTAGAGATACAGATATAGATACTCAGTTACAGAATCGGAATTGGATTAATATCCTTGATTCTTGCTCATTTTTTTTTAAGATTTTATTTATTTATTTGAGAGAGACAGCATGAGCAGGAGGAGCAACAGAGGGAGAGGGAAAAGCAGACTCCCCACTGAGCAGGGAGCCCAACATGAAGTTCAATCCCAGGACCCTGGGATCATGACCGGAGCCGAAAGCAGACATTTAACCAACTGAGACACCCAGACACCCCATGAAACAATTTTTTTGTTTCACACTTTATTAAACATGATGAGATTATATATATTGCTTGCATTTTCTAATTCATTCATATTATTAATACTTTTATCTACTTGACCTATCAATTACTGTGAAAATTATACTAAAATCTTCCTAGTATAATATTGGATTTGTTTATTTTTTCCTCGTGGCTAATTTTGGTTTTATGCATTCTGAGGGTACATTGCTAGGCAAATACACATTTAGAATTTTTATATTTTTCTCATGATGTGAATCCTTTCTCATTATATAGTAACTTTCATTATTTTTCATAGCATTCTTTGCCTTAAGGTCTAAAGTTATTAATATTGCTTGCTTTCTTATGACTAGCCTGCTACATCACTTTTTATACTTCTAGTTTTTCTGTATCCTGATGTTTTAAATTTGCTTCTTTTTTAAAAAAATCCAGTCTGACAATCTTTGTCTTTTAACTGCAATATATACAATTTTATTTTTTGCAATGACAAATATGTTCGGGCTTACTACTACCAATTTATTTTGTATTTTCTATTTGTCTCACTTTTTGTGTTTCTTTCCTCTTTTCTTGCCTTCTTTTGGATTGAATTTCTTTCTTATTCCATAGACTCTTAGCAATTTGGAATTTATAGTTACTATTTCTATTATTTCATATTCCCATATAGATTATAGCATGCTTATTTAAGTTAATAAAGTCCAAAATAAATCATACATTTATCCTCATCCCATGAAATGCAAAGCTTTAAAATGCTTTCATTCAATCAGCCATTTCTAATTTGCATGCTACTGTTGTTCTGTTTATTTGGTTTCTCACTGTAAATGTTTTATATAATTGATGTTTGTTTCAGATATAGAGATATAGAGATACACATATACAGCTTTTTCACTAATCATATCTTCCTGGATCTATGAACCTTCCATCTAGGAAAACCTTAGGTTGTTCAAGTCCATCCTTTCTGAATTCTCTGTCATAAAAGTCTGTTGGTCGCAAACTCCTTTTTTGTTCTTCTCTGAAGTGTCTTTATTACACCTTGACTAGTAAATTTGAGCTGCAGAATTCCATTCTCTCTACCCACGGTCTCTACTTGCTTTCATTCCTGCTGTTCAGAAGTCAATCCCATTCAATTGCCATTCTTCTGTAAATAGTCTCTTTCTCTATATATATGCTTTTAAGATACTCTCTTTCTTTAGGAATTCTAAAGTTTGCCTGTGATTATTTCTAGCTGTGTATTTCTTTCCCTTCTCTGTGACTGGGATGGATTAGATTCCTAAATATGAAGATTAGTGCTTTTCATCAGTTCTGGAAAATACCACTCTCTCTTTGAGCATTTCCTCTCCCCATATATCTCCTCTCTTCTTCTGAAACTCCAGATATCAGACCACTTCACTCTATCCTTGTGTCTCCTAATCTTTCTTAACTATTTTTCACCTCTTAATATCTTTGTGCTTCATTCTGGATACTTTCTTCAGATCTAGGTTTCAGTTCATCAATTCTCTTTTTCACTGTGTCTACTCTACTATTAAAATTCATCTATTGATTGTTTTTCTCTCTTCATCCAGTACATTTCAAAGCAGACCATTTTCCTTGCTGTTCCCTCCTGAGGGGTTGGCAATTTATTTTTAGTTTCCTCTTACATTCTCAGGGCTTGAGGGGTAGCAGCCATATTTGGGGTCTCTTATTCTTCTCATTTTCAGTGGAATTTAGTTTTTGTCCTTTTTCTCATTGCAATCAACACTAATCAACACTAAACTTCACTGGGGTTTCAGCAGATGTCGATGTCCTCAGAGTGGAACTGTCATTAGAAATCTGTACTCCTCTTTGATTTCCTTTCCTCCTAACAGCTCATTAGCGAATTTTAGGATATTTGAAAATTGTATTCTGCATTTGAAGATTTCACTGAGTAATTCAGCGGAAGGTAATTCAGAGTATGCTATTATTGTTCTTACAATAATAGAAAACTGGTTTGTTTTAAATTGGGATAAGAACAGACTCCAAATCCAGCACAACATATCTCAAGTTTTTTATGAGTGATTCAAACAGATGTTGTATATCTATGACATATGAAAAACAAGTTGCAAATAAATGTATACAGTACAACTCAACTTAGGTAAAAATAAATATTAAAAAAAGCTTGAAATACACATTTGTTTGTACATGGATATGAGCATAGAGAAAGATGTAAAGGACTACATACAAAATGGTTTGGGTTATTTCAGAATGGCTAAGACAGGCTGTGAGAAATAGGGGGAAATACTATGAAAAGAGAGAAAATATACAAGTTCATGAAATGCACAACAAAATATTCTTCTGAATATGTACAAGCTTAATAAGTCTATGGACAAGGACTGAAAGGTAATATGGACAAATGTCTCAATGGTTAAGATATTACCTTGTCCAACTATAAAGGGGTTGACAAGATTGTCCTGTGCAATCCTTTAAATTTCCATTTGGGTAGCCCTAAATTACAATGAATATACAGCGATCTTTTCTCTTTCCCTGTTACAGTCCTAAACAACTTCCTCTGTCTTATTCTATACTTACATTGCAGCCCATCCTTGTGGTACTCACTTTGGCCTACTTGTGACCTTGGAATTTTTCCATCTGTTTATAATTTTGCTTTGATTCTTAAACCCGAAGCTCAATATTGGTGAACTTCAATATGGCTCATATTCTCCATCTGGATAATGTACCTCTAGTGCAGGAATAATGTGCCTCTAGTGTGTAACAAGCATATATGTCAGGCACTAAATGGGTGCTTACCAAGCATTATTTTATTTGTCTTTATACCAATACTATGAGTAGAGGCCCAAACTTTGAGAGAAAGCATCCTAGGGAAATCTGATTAGCAAGGGAAACCAGGACACTCATTATGAGGAGGTGATGATGAAGTCATCTCTTGTAGAATGGGTGGGAGCTAAGCAGGTGACTGCATATCCAAGGAACTGAATCCAGAAAACACATCATGTAATGACTCAATACTAACCTTTTCATTGGCAAAGGAAGCTATATGGATATATTTTTTGAAAGATCAGATTACACATTTGCCCTTAAAGAGGAGCCAAAATTTGGAGTTCTGTTGAGTTTGGAGCTGCAGCCAAATGGTCCTGTCACTGCTCCCTCTGGAAGAATCCAGGACACGTCTTCCTTAAGAGATTGATGGAATCAACTCTTTATTTCAATTAGCATTATATTCCTGGTTGGTTTTAGATTTTTTGTACTTTTTGTTGTTTAGGTGATGAACTGAACCAAATAAGCACTTAGAAGAAAGAATATTTCTTGAGATTTTAAGGGATATGGGTGAATGGGAGAAAATTGGACAGTCATTTGATGGTATGGGTACAAAATGGTGAGGTGCTTTGAAGGAGGTGTCATTGTAAGAGAAAGGAAAAGTGTTGAAGTTTGAAGCTACTACAACTTAGTAATTTACCATCTAGATCTTCAATGCTGTCCATGTAACCACTAAACACATGATTATTTAAACTTTAACTAAGTAAAGTTAAAGTTTAAATTCCTCAATCTCACTAGCCATATTACAAGTGCTCAATAGATATTTGTGGCAAGCAGCCAATGCATCAGACAGCTCAAAGAGAGAATACTTCAATTATCGCAGAAAGTTCTATTGGACTGAACTGAGAAGCAGAGCTTCTCCCTCACATCCTACTACACATTTACAGATACAATTTTCAACACAGGACGCTGTTGTCCAAAATCAAATGTCTTACATGGAAATTCTGTCCACCTCAGTATTTATTAACCACCTTCTAGATGCAAGACATTGAACCACCCACTGGGGGAGACAGAGAAACTAATAAATTAGATATGTCCACTGCCCCAACCTGCTTCAGGGACTGGAAGAACTCAAGGAACTTTTCTTTAAGCACAATTTTTTCCAAGGCTGGAAATATGGAAGGTACCACATCACAAAGTCTGTAATCTTAACATCGAAGTAAAGGTATCTGGAACTTTGGGGACGATGGAATAAGATTTGTACACTGGGACAACATAGGTCTCCAGGAGAGAATCCAAGACTAGGATTTTTTAAAAGCTTTCTCCCCTGCTGCATTTTCAGGGTAGAATAAAAATTGTCACCTTCCTCCAAAGAAGGAATATAAATGAGATTGTCATGGCCTATTTCCTCTTTTGTACAATGAGTAAGTTGGATTGCAAAATAATTTACAGTCACAAAAATAGCATGTTCGAGTGACATTATTTTATCTGAAAATATAAGGGGAAAAAAATGAGGTTTTACTCCTCTGGACTGACTCCAGCCCTCACCTGGGGGCTGTCAGAAGGTCAGCAGTGGTCTCTTAAGGTACATAAGAAAGTCTGAGGGAGGAGCAAGAGCTCCACAGCATGGGGGTGTCATGGTCTGTGCCTTGAATGTATCCTCACTGTATAGCAGGGGACCCAGGGAGTAGATGTGTGTTATGTGACTTACTGAGATCATCAATTCCTCCAAAATGGGCAGTTAAAAAAAATCTGCTAAAGCGTGCACCTGGGTGGCTCAGTTGGTTAAGCAACTGCCTTCAGCTCAGGTCGTGATCCTGGAGTCCTGGAATCAAGTCCCAAGTCGGGCTCTCTGCTCAGCAGGGAGTCTGCTTCTCCCTCTGACCCTCCCCTTCTTGTGATTTCTCTCTCTCTCTCTCAAATAAATAAATAAAATCTTAAAAAAAAAATTCTGCCAAAGAAAATGCATGCTGGAGGTAATACAGAGAGTGCATCTAAAGGTAACCCACATGATATTCCAATACTTGTTCAGTTTTTAACCTAAGAAAAATAACAACTTAGTATGGTTCAAACTAATACTTGGAAACAGGAAGAAAATGGCTCTATTCCCAGTGCCAGCCAATCAGCCACATTATAAGGCAGAAACAATGACCATCTAATAAGATTTGATAAGGAGTGAGCCCCTAACATGTGAAACCATCAACATCATTTGCAATATGGGCATATATGCACTCTCCTTAACTGTGAGCTTCACTGTAAGTACAAATACACTCTGCCAGCTAATGATAGAATGAATGAAGCCAGGGAATTGATTTATCTACTTCATCTTTACATCATTTCCTAACTCTGTCTGTTGGTGTATGTCATCATGTAAGTAATGTCAGGAGAGCAGTGCCAGTCCTGGTCCCCAGTCAAAAACAGGAGGCTAGGACTCCAAATCACCGACCACAGGACCTCTGCAGGACCTTCCATCTGGATGGCTTATGTTCTGCTGCCATCTCGTGGTGAGCGTCCTGGGAACAAGTCCTTGGGAACCGGGAAGAACCAACTTGGACGGAGTTCACCGACCATTGTGCAGAGCCTAGAGACCAAAGATATAGCTCTTATTCAGATTTTACCAGTTTTACTTGCACTGCTTTGTGTGCTGGGGTGGGGGGGGACATTTTTATTAATTTCTCATTATAGATTATCCAGCTCCTAGTACAGTGCCTGGCAGACAAATGACTTTCCTTAGAGGTTGAGGAAGGAAGACCTAGAGAAAGAGAGGATGAAGGTAGTAGGGAGGGGAAGGGACTCGTGGCAATTAATAAAACAAATCCACCAATAAATTGAAAGTAGTACTTTAGTGGATTTTTTTTTCTGAGATAACAGGCTAGATCAATGTTAAACCACAGCTTATCACTCAGAGTTACTTTCTGGTTTTTGTTACTCAGTAGATCATTCAATATGCCAGTTCTCAAGACACCCATACAAACAACATCGCTACACATTATAGAATCACTTGGGTTTTCAGTTGCTGTTCAGGTGGCCATTGAGACCTTGACATGCACCTTTTCTTTGTATCTTTGTTGTTTTAAGGCTATCTTTAAAGTGCTGCTGAATGCCTGTTTCACCTGGGGCAGCGGCTCACTCTCTAGGTCTTTGATTTTCCATCTAAAAAATGGCAAGTGTCCTTCTCAGAAATGATATTCTAGTAATTCTACGGCTCTACGATATCAGAACTTTCGTTTTAAAACTACTTTTGTGGGGAGCCTGGGTGGCTCAGTGGGTTAAGCCTCTGTCTACGGCTCAGGTCCTGATCTCAGGGTCCTGGGATTGAGCCCCACATCAGACTCTCTGCTCAGCGGGGAGCCAGCTTCCCCTTCTCTCTCTGCCTACTTGTGATCGCTCTCTCTGTCAAGTAAAAAATAAAATCTTTAAAAAATAAAAATTAAAAATTATAAAATAAAACGAAACTACTCTTGTATTACATATAAATGTAATAAATATTTGCGTGTTACAAAAATGCCCCCCCAAAATGTATTGAAAAAGAAAACTCATATCATCTATAATCTCATCCACTGATGATACAGAATTAAAATTTTGAAGGATTTACTTTTATTTCAGTTCTTTCTACACCTGTTCATTTGTTTATATGTATGCATTATACCTTTGCTAAAATAATTATTATTTTTGAAACTTTGTCTAAAATTTTATAGTTGGAAAATTATATCTCTTTGTTTTTATTTATATTTTTTATTTTTATTTTATATTTTTAACTTTTTTTAATATTTCTTGGGAATGTAGGAATCAGTCTCTTGATTGTTTCTGCCATTTTTGGACTAGAACTACACCACTAGGTTTCCTAGGTTTCCAGCTGCCAGAGATGGTGGGACTTCTCAGCCTCCATAATCAATGAGCCAATCCTTCATCCTAACTCTCTTTCTGTATGTCTATAAAGATCCTATGAGTCCTTTGTTTCCAGAAAACCTGACTAATAAAGGAGAGAAGACAAATGAACAATTGCCACAGGTTGATCAATTGTTGCAGGAGAAAGGTGAGAAGGAGCTGTCTCTCTGGAAATCCAGTGAGGTCTAGGAAGACTTCATGGAAGACACAGTGCTAGAGGTAGGAATACTGCACATTCAGTACAAATCCTAAGTCCACTCACACTGTCAAAAATGTTGATGAGCACACAGGTCTAATCCAGGGTTTCTCAACCTCAGGGCTATTGGTATGCAGGCCTCGATAATTCTGTTGTAGGTGCTGTGCTGTGCATCGTAGGGTGTCCAGCAGCATCCTTGGCCTGCACCTACTAGATGCTGGGGAGCACAAATCACCCATGGTGGAAAACCACTAGTCTAATCCTATCTCCTCCCTTTCTGAATGCAAAAAAATAAACATTTGGAGAATATAAGAAAATAGTAGGACTCACACTTCAGTTGGTTATCCATCCTTCCCTGGATATGGTATAAATAGTACTGTAGTCCTTAAAACAAAGAAGTTTCTCAAGCAACACAGCCTACAAGGAAATGTTGTAACCTCAAGGAAATTTCCCATACTTCTTCTGAAAGAGTCAAAGAGACAGCCATAATACCAGCTCCTTGGCCAGCAACACAGCATGAATAAAAATATTTATGCACAAAATGTGTATATCCCTAAAAGAAATCCAGTTCACTAGTGTTATTTATAGCCACATGGCACTTTAGCACCAAAAGTTCATCAGCGATGATTTAGGTCAATGGTTCCTAGACTCTCAGGCTGCTTGGCAAATGAACAGATTCTCGGGCCTCACCCTAGCCCCATTTGCTCAGTATAGTCAAAAGTGGAACCTGGAAATCTGTTTTTAGTAAGTTCTCAGGTGGTTCTTTTGATTTGGTGAGTTTGCCCAACTCCCATCCAGGGTGGCCCTTCATCTTATCAGAGGAGACACTGAGCTCTAGGAAGTGACTGTCTCATCATCCCCCAGGTGGAAAGTGACAACCCAGGACTCAGGCCAGGAGGCTCCTGAGTCCTAGTCCAGTGTTCTTTCCTTTACACCAACCTGAGGCTGGCAGGCCCAGCAAAGCTCTCAGGAAGAAAGCCCAGAAAATGGCTCTCCCAAGTTGGGTGACAGGAGGGTTGAGAAGTGGGATATGTAGATCAGAGGTCAACAAACTTTCTGTAAAGGACAAGAGAGGAAAGAGTTTTTACTTTGTAGGCCATATGATCTCCGTGATGTAGCTCCAAAGTAGCTATGGACAATACATAACCAGCTCGGCATGGCTGGTTTCCAAAACACATGGTATTTACACCAGTAGGGTAACATGATCCGCCCATCTCTGATATAAATGACATTAGACCAAAATAAACAAGTGTAACCTTGAAAGGAAACGGGGATGGAAGTGGGGTGGGGGGGTGGGGCTGAGGATGCTGAAGACCAGCCTGTGGCCCAAGAGTTGAAAATACAAGTTTTGTGCTACTCAGCTAAACGCATCTTACACGGAGCTTCATCACAATATAAGATCAATAATTAAGCAAACAACATAGAGTGTTACCCTAGTTTGAGCTCTCCAGAAGGCAGCCCTGAGACCAGGATTCAAGTACAAATCATTCATTTAGGATGCGATGAGAAATACCCTGTAGGAATCAGGAAGTAAGTAAGATTCAGAAGGCAAGTGAGGAAATGCTGGATACTTTTCAAGGTCACTACCACTGTGGACTTAACAACTGCAGACAATGGAAAAACAGTGAGGAGCAGGACTTCTTAAACTTGCAGGGCAGAAGAAATACCTGGGACCTGAGTCCCACACCCCAGAGATTCTAACTCAGTAGGTCTGGGGTGGGTCCCAGGAATTGGCGTTTTTAGCAACTTCCCAGGACTTGCCAGTGCTGCTAGCAGGAGGACCACACTTGGAATAGCTCTGATGGAAAGGAGACTAGCCACACCGGCATTGCCAGGACCTGGTTGTAAACATCAAGTCTCAGGTCCCACCTCAAAACTACTGAGTCAGAATCAGATTTTGAACAAAACTGTAAGTGTTTGTATGTACAAGAAAGCTTTAAAACCCCTGGTACAGAACATGAATCTTAGATTTATACCTCCAAAGAACTAGGGTGTTCATATACCAAGTCTTATTAGCCACTGGTTGAAATCCACTAGATATAAATACACAACCTGGAGTCCTACAGCCCTGGGTTGAAAACCTGACTGTGTCCCATATCAAGTTCCTGATAGGAGAGATCTCCTCTTTCAGCCTCTCAAAAATTCAGGTTTCATCTAAAAATGGAGATATTTAACCTTCCTTGATTCCTTGTAGTCAGGAACATTCTAAGCACTCAAAAACAACACCTACTATCATTATTTTGTTATCACTGCCAAGCTATGACCCTCTTATGACTGAAATCTCATAAATTGAAGTTAAGGGCTGAGACATAATGAATATCAGGGTAAGAGCTTAGACAACCCTGTACATGAGTCAGGGCTCTCCAGGGAAACAGAACCAATATGACACAGAGAGGTACAGGGAAAGAAATTTATTAAGAGAGACTAGCTCAAGTGATTATGGAGATTGAGAAGTCCCAACATCTATAAGCTGCAGCCCCAGAAAAGACATTTGCGTATTTCCAGCCCAAACCTGAAGGCCTGATGGAAAAGGAAAGCCAATGGTGTTAGTCTGAGTCTAAAGACCCAAGAGCCAGCAGCAAAGGTGTGAGAAGAAAGCTGTTCCCGCTCAAGGAGAGACCATATTCACCCTTCCTTCGCCTTTTTATTCTATTCAGGTCCTCAATGGATTGGATGATATCTACCCACTTTGGTAAGAAAGATCTCTATTCAGTCTACTGATTCAAAGGTTTACCTCCTCCAGAAACAGCCTCACAGATACACCCAATACTAATGTTTCACCAACCATTGGAACACCCCTTGGTCCAGTTGCATTAACACATAAAACTAACCATCACACCATCCCCACAAGAGGTTAGTCCTGAGTTACTTTATCAGAGGCTTCTTCTTCTGTTTGGAAAATGCTCACCTATATTTAGAGCAATAGTCCTGAGTAGAGTAGCAGCAGCTTAGCAGAATTAACCTGGTTGAGGAACCCTCATGCAAGCTAATCCTGAAAATATGCATTAGCTACATTTATTTGAAAACTTTTGGCCCATGCAAAGGTCAGAAGATTTAAACTAATGAAAAGACCTTCATAGGGTGTGTAGTGGGTTGAGCGGCAGTCCACGTTCTCATCCCCAGAACCGATGAATGTCACCTTTCTCAAACAGTTTTTGTAGATGTAATTAAGTTAAAGATCTGGAGATGAAGTCACCCCCAGATTATCCAGACACACCCTTTATCCAACAACAAGTGTCCTTCTAAGAGGCACAGAGAGGAGAGACAGAGGAAGAAGAGAAGAAGGCCATCACAGGACAGATGAGACATTGGAGTTACACAGGTACAAACAGAGGAAGACCTTGAAAAACAAGGAAAAATGCCCCTGGAGCCTTTCAAGGGAGCGTGCCAACACCTGGATTTCAGACTTTTGGCTTCCAGAACTGTGAGAGGACAGATTTGTGTATGATGATCTGTCACGACAGTCCTAGGAAACCAATACACATCCAAGAGCAAAAGAAGAAAATATTCAAATCCAAGAAACCACTTGAGTTCACCCAGAGGCATGCAAGTTTAAAAAAAAAAAAAAAAAAAAAGCAAATGACAGGAAGAGACCTGGGGCCCAGTGAAGGACACAAAGTTTAGAAATCACATAAAATATGTCCATAAGATCTTAGCTGGAAAAAAAAAAAAAAAACTTTAAGTGTCTTAACTCAAAAAAAAAATCTCAAAATTAAAACTGGTCTATACTCACTCATGCAATTATCTAATCCTTTGAAAGAAAGCCACAATGCATTCAGTTTATAGAGTATTTCAGCAGTTGGTAATGTCACTTCCTCTATGTAGCGAAAGTTGTCCACACCATGGGCTTTACCATTCTGGTACAATTCGGCCCAGCCACCAAGTGCCAACACTTGCATCTCTTTGCCTGTGAGTTTCCTCTGGCCACCAGAGCCTGGTCTGCCTAGGACACATGGGAAGGTGGAGGGCTGGGAAACGAGACTCCCCAGAGGTATACAGCAAGCAGTGCCTGATGGGAGTTGAGGAGTATGTGCCCCGATCCCTAGCTGGGATTCTCTGACCAGTGACTCCCCAGCAGGACTAACCCGTGACTGTCCAAAGCACTAAGCTGTTCCATGATGGATGCTTCCCTTCCTGTCCTTTTCTATCTCCCTACCAATGTTGTGATCACCTCCCAAATAAACCACTTCCTCTGGAGTCCTTGTCTGAGAGTCTGCTTCTTGAGGAACTCAAACTAAAATACAAATTGCAAGAGTACCAAGCTAGAAGCAATTCAGAACCAAAAAGCATAACATGAAGCCTTTGTCTTCTTTAGGGATTCTTTATTAACTGCCTACCAATTTCACTGCAGTATTAGAAAATGATCGAACGAATTAAGCTGGCCTTGCCTGACTTCAACATCTACTACATTCACTCCAAGGAGACACACACTAAGTTATAGAGCTCTCCTTTTTCTCAACCCCAAACCACCCTCCACCATAGGTGAATTCTTTTTTCATTTTTTTAAACATTTTATTTATTTAATTGAGAGAAAGAGAGAGCATGAGCATGGGGAGAAGCAGAGAGGGAGGGAGAAGCAGACTCATGGCTGAGCAGAGAACCAGATGCAGGGCTCAATCCCCAGACCCTGGGATCATGACCCCAGTCAAAGGCAGACACCCAACTAACTGAGCCCCCCAGGAACCCCAAGAGGCTAGTTCTTTTTATTTTTTTAAGATTATTTATTGATTTGACAGACAGAAATCACAAGTAGGCAGAGAGGCAGACAGAGAGAGAGGAGGAAGCAGGCTCCCTGCCAAGCAGAGAGCCCAATGCAGGACTCGATCCCAGGACCCTGGGATCATGACCTGAGCCAAAGGCAGAGGCTCAACCCCCTGAGGCACCCAGGCGCCCCAAGAGGCTAGTTCTGACTCCAAAGCACACCTTATATCAGTCCGTACTCTCCATGGCCACTGCTACTCCCCTGATCCCCCTTCACCATCTGCCACAAGACTGTCACAGTGTCTGATGGGTCTGTCCACACTTCCCCTCTTGAGCCTTCCAATCTACTCTTCAAATGGCAACTAAGGAAATTATTCAAAAACATAAATCAGTCCATGTGACTCCCTTCAGGATATCTTTGCTAGCTGCACACGGAATGAAATCCTAACTCCCTCTCCTAGCCCACAAGACTTCTCCAGCCTTCACTTTAAGCCACTGTCCTCTTCATTCTCAATGCTCTGGGAAACTTAGTTCCTGTTGGTTCCAAGAATGGACCCAGTGTCTCCCAGGCTCCAGACCCTTGTGTTTGCTTTTCCCTCTTCCTCCAGTACTCTGCCCAGATGCTTTCTATGTATGCTTCCTCCTTATCTTTCAGAACTCTTTCTCTGAAAGTGTTCTCCTTCATTACCTCATCTAAAATCATCCACCCACGTGCCTCACTAATCATTGTCTCGCACTGCTCCCTGTTCATTTCCTTCGTAGAACCTATAACAGGTGTGTTTCCATTTTTTGTTTATTTGTTCATTCAAAAAAATGTTTACTCAGCTTCTATATGTACCAGGCCCAGTCCCCCTACTGGTGTGGGAGGTATCAAGCAATCAAAAACAAACATGGCCCCACCTTCACTAGTGAAAGAGTCCAAGAAACAGACAGTTGTTAAATAGATAATACATACAATCTTAAGGCTAGAACTGTGGAAAGTGTTTTGTCCAGGGAGCCTCCAGAGCTCAAACTAGACAAATTTGGGCTAGTTAAGGAAGGTTTCTGCAAAGAGGTAAAAAATGAGCTGAGGGGGCGCCTGGGTGGCTCAGAGGGTTAAGGCCTCTGCCTTCGGCTCGGATTATGGTCCCAGGGTCCTGGGATCAGGCCCCACATTGGGCTCTTTCCTTGGTGGGGAGCCTGCTTCCTCTTCTCTCTATCTGCCTCCCTCTCTGCCTACTTGTGATCTCTCTCTGTCCAATGAATGAATGGAATCTTAAAAAAAAAAATGAGCTGAGGGTCTGTGCAGGAAAGGGTTAACTTAGGAGACCTGCATTGTTCAAACCCTGCACCTTCCAAAGGACTGGACCTGGAAGATGAGCGCTGAGCCCTTGGAGTTGCTCTACATGACAAGAGTGTTTTTATATGCCTGAAGCTTTGAATCACACAGCACCAGTTTATGCTAACAATGTGATTTATGGTAAATGTCAGGTTTTTCTCTGGGGGGTTGGAGTCTGAGTAACTGAGGTCAGTCACACAAAGACTATATGCCTATATACTGACCTGCAAACAAACCTCTGAATACTCAACTTGGGTGAACTTCCCCACTTGGCAACGCTCTATCCAATACATTGTTGCTGGGAGGCTGAAGTATCCGTGGAACTCCATGAGGAAAGAACAACTGGAAACCTGTGCCTCATTTCTTCTACATTCTGCTGCAAGTGCCTTTTTCACTTGTCTGAGTTTCATCTGTTTCCTTCCACTGTAACAAACTGTAATCATGAGTATAACAGCTTTTCTAAGTCCTGTGAATTCATCTAGCAAATCATTCAACCCAAGGGTGGTCTTGGGGCCTCCTGACAGATGGCCAATGAGAACAAGACAGAGGGAACAGTAGTTTCAAAAGTCCTATGGTTAGTTAATGTCATTGTTCCCACAAGTCATCCAAGACAGAAATCGGGGTGGGGGGTCTCATTGTGACTTCCCCTCCTTCCTCACCCACAGCATTCTATCAACAACAAATATGACTGATTTTTAACCTGAAATACTTCTCTATATTCAGTCACCTTGTTCTCAAGCCAGCCTTCATTTCTCTAATTCAGGCCCTACCCCTATTTTGTCTTTCAGTGGATCTCCATGCTTTCTCACCATTGAATCCTTTCTCTACCAGGGTGATCCATAGGCACTAAAATACTAATGTGACTTAAGACCCATAGACCCTGGCCTAAAGCAAAAGTCTTCACACTGTGCTTCAGGGGGTCCCTTGGGTATGTATGGAATGGTGAGGGGCTCCTGCTATTCTCACTTGAACAAAAGCAATGCAAACTTTGTAGATTTTATATATTGAGCTTCCTTCCAGTTTAAAGAAATGACTGAACGCACATGGGTGCCTAGCTGGCTCAGTAAGAGCATGTGACTCTTGATCTAAGAGTTGTAAGTTCAAACCCCATGTTGGGTATAGAGATTACTTAAATAAAATTTTAAAACAAACAAACAAAAAGAAAATAAAACACACAGACAAATAACCACACCCACACACTCTTTTGAAAAATGGAATGTAGGGTCCTTGGCACTATTAAACCATAGTCTCTGGCTGCCTCTTTGCCTTTCTCCCTATTTCTGCTTCATTCCTCTCTGCTTATAGCATTGATCTAAATGATCTAGACCTATACCTTTCAAACTTTTTAGTCTCAGGACCTCTTTACACTTTTAAAAAGTATGGATCCTCCATATTAGTATTTTCTCACTACTGAAACAAATCACCACAAATGTAGGCTTTTTAAATACCACAGATTTGTTATCTTACAGTTTTGGCCATCAGAAGTCCAAAATGAGTCCTCGGGATTATATTCCTTCTAGAAGCTCTAAAGCAAATAATTATTATATATTCTGCTGCAGGAGATCTCTGAGTCAGGCTTTGCAAAAATCAGTTTATAATACTAAAAGTCCACGAAGCTGTAAGTACTTCATTTTAGTTTTCACCTTTTCAGTCAATCTAGGTGTCTTACACCATTTCCCTCGATTGCTGATGCCAGGATATCTGTTCCAGGCAAAGTAGTTACATTTTCTTCCTTTCTCACTCCAGCAGTTGGATTAACAAAAACCTTACACCTCAGAACTGTTGCTAAAGTCATTTGATTGGAAATGGTTCCCACTTATCAAGCATTTCCTGCAAACCTGGCATTGTGTTAGCACATCCCATGCTTTATCACCTTCAGTCTCCACAACAACACTTCCCCAAAGGAACTATCACGATCCTCATTGTACCAGTGAAGGGGGGACATTCAGAGAAGTCACATAACTTCCCAGCCCACATGGTGGAAATGCGGGTTTGACCAAAAGTGTCCACCACAACACAGCTGACTATCTCCGGCAGCATGACTCAGCCCTTCCACACTTGTTATCGGCACAACTTTACTATTTCAGAAATTTCTAGTCCCGGAAGATGAAGATCCAAACAACTTAGCTGTTTGTTCCAGGAACTTTCTGAAATTCCATTTATCCAAACAATAGACTATTTAACGAGCAGTAGGCCCTTTCTCGGAACTCTTAACTGGGGTCATCAAACCACTGCTTACTCTTAAAAGCTCACTTCTGAACCTCACCCTGCTCTGTGCAACAATCCTAAACCGGTGCCCACTCTCCATCAGATCCCTGCTTTGAAAGACCAACAGGTCAGACCTCAAAAGCACTATAAGTCTCCTGCCTTGATGCAGGGCCTCCCCATCTCTGATGTTATTAAGACTGTCAGTGTCATAGTATCCTTTACTACAATGAGCAATTTGGATTTGTTTGATCAATAGGTTATTCTGGCATCTCTTCTAAGACTTGGCAGTCAATTCATAGCTTCTCCTATATTGACTGTGCTCCTGATCAGTGTCCATATTCTCTTCAGGTTCCTTGAACAAGTAAACCTTCACAGGTACCTATGTCCAACAGAACAGTGAATTGCCAATAAGTACCTCTCTGGAGCCCCAGGCTCAAGGTCAATCTGGCTTTGGTCCAGTACCAGGAGTGTAAATCCTGGACTAATCCCAGATATTCTCTTGTTCCCTTGTCAGTTAACATAGTATGCTAGAACCAATTATAGTTCATCCTAGAAAAGATCTAGAATAGCATTGGAGGCCTAGTTGCACTAAGAACATGCCTGGCATTTAAGGGCTGTGACAGAAGTCAAATTCCCTGAGTCCATGTGGTAAGTTTTCACTACATAACCAATAACCACAAAACCTCATTGTCATACAACAACAGGCATTTACTGCTAACACCTTTGAGTTCATCTGGGATTTGGCCTTGGGGTTCTGCTATCTCCTCTCAGATCATTCATGTGTCTGGGAGTCAGCTACCTGTCAGCTGACCTAGGCTGGTTTCAGCTGCGGTTCTTGGGATGACTCACCTCTGTTCCACTTGTCCCTCATCCTCCAGTAAGCCATTCCTGGCACAATTCTCATGGTTATGGCAAAAAATCAGGAGATCAAGTCCCAGTGCTTTAGACAATTTCAAGTCTCTACTTGCATCACATCTGCTATCATCCCATTAGCAACAGCAAAACATAGGACAGAGGTCAAGGTCAAGCAGGGAGGGTTCTACAAAGTTACACTGCAAAAATCATGGATAAAAGCAGAGATAAAGAACAGGAACCAGGCAATTTTCTCTCCTCCAGACTTCTACCCCATAACACATGGCCTGTACAGCCCCTCATATAAAGTCCATCCCATGAGGAACAATCTCTGGGTTTCAATTTTATAAGCGTTTTGCTTAACAAATCAATACAAGAAAGCAGACTCTCTTGCATATCTCAAGATCTCTTACTCCTGTCAGAGAGGTACCATATTCTATAGATTGTTTTTATCCCTGACACTTCTGTCTGTCCTTTCTCCAAGAACCACAAGAAATGAAAACACAAAGGGACACTGCCCAGGGAAGATGTGTTGGTACTGGAAATCTCTGGTGCATTCGATGTCACTTTCTCCTCCTAAGTGACTCCCTTGGATGACACCTCTCTCTCTGATTTTCGCCCATGGCTCCCTAGCCTCTTTCTCTTTTAATATCTGTTGCATGTGAGGGAAAGTGCAGGTTTTGAATCAAACAGTTTTCGGTTGGCCTCTTAGCTTATTCATTTAAAGGCCACACTCCCCTAACTGAGCCTCAACTTTCTTGTCTGCAAAGCAAGAATAGGATCTCTCTGCGGGGACAGTTGGGAATGTTGAGTGAGACAATGTGCAGTGAATGCACAGCAGGGTCCAGAGACATTAGGTCCCTTCTCATTTCCTCTGCTCTTCACTAGAAGAGGCTGCAAAAGAAGGTCTTAAAATAACAGGTGTAGATTCATAAGAACAATTTGATTTGCAAAAGGTAGAGAATATGACTCAAAGCCATTTAGGAAAAAGATATTATTTGTAGGCTCAATTAACTGAAAATCCAGGGGTAGATCTTGTTAAGGACCTGATGGGTAAAGTCCAATATAATTAGGGCTCATTCTCTCCTCTTAATCTCGTAACTCTGCTCTCCCCACATTGGCTTCTCTCAGGGTGCATTTACTTCCAAGTGGCCTCTGGGACTGCGAGGTCACCCCTCACAGCACAGCTGCCAGTGAAAATCCTGTCACCCAAAGCACATAGACTCAGAATGGGAAAGGCCTGGTTCCCCAGAGGTAGGGTCACCAGATAAAATATAAGACTTCTGATTAAATTTAAATTTCAAGCAAACAACAAATTGTTTTTTAATATACGTACATCCTATGCAGTATTAAAATTTTCCTTCTCGTTGGGGTAGCCATGTCTAGCAAATAAAAATACAGGACACCCAGTTACACCCAGTTAAATTTAAATTTCAGACAAACAACAAATCATGTTTAAGTTTAGTTTAGTTTAAGTATGCATAGGGCATACTTAAACTAAAAAATGATTTGGGGGTGCCTGCATGGCACATTTGGTGAAGTGTCCAGCTCTTGGTTTTAGCTCAGGTCACGATCTCCGCGTCACGAGATGGAGCCTTGTGTTGAGCCCTGAATTGGGCTCCATGCACAGCAGGGAGTCTGCTTGAGATTCTCTCTCCCTCTCCCTCCTGTTCACTCTATTTCAAATAAATACATAAAATCTTTTAAAAATGGTTATAATCTTTTTTAAAAGATTTTATTTATTTATTCAACAGAGAGAGAGAGATCACAGGCAGAGAGGCAGGCAGAGAGAGAGAGGGAAGCAGGCTCCCCTGAGCAGAGAGCCTGATATGGGGCTTAATCACAGGACCCTGGGATCATGACCTGAGCCGAAGGCAGAGGCTTTAACCCACATGCCCCCAAAATGATTATATTCTTAAGAGAAGGAAAAAGTCACACAGATACAAAAGAAACAGGCCCATTACAGAAGGAAACTGACTTGACTTCTGTCTTGCATTCCTACTTCAACCCCAAGACTCATGGCCAGTCTCAATCCACAAATCTTACTAGGCATAAGAAGATAGACTTTATTTTCCTCTCTCATTACGATTTCTCCATAGCAATATTTAAAACAATTAAGAATTTTTCCAAGGTCATTTATATGTAGCCATTACATTTACAAAGGGAATTTGAAAGTAGTCCCTGTCTACCCCATTATTTAACAGATAAGGGTGCTAGGATCCAAACAGCTGAAAAAAGCAATTCAAGGTTACCTAGTGTTTTGGGACCAGACTGCCTCGAAAACTCAGATTTTCTGAAACCTAATCATTATCATTTCCACTATTTCTCTGATAATCTTCGCTCCCGCATCCAGAAAGAAGTCATTTGAGACTTTGTACAACTTTGAGTTGAGAGAAATAAGAGAAACCTCTCCTTCCACAGAGCACCAAATGCGGCCCCCACGAGGAAGAGGTGATGCATCCGCAAAGCCAGTGGCTTACACCGAGGCCAGGAACGTCCTCAAAGCAGGTGCATGACCCAGTAGAACCTTTCGTTGAAAAATCCAGGAGAAGCTGAGCTCCCACACTGTGACTCAGTATCCATGTTCCGCAGAGTCCACTTCCGGCAGCAGCCATCGCCAGGCGGACTACCCTGCAGCCCTTCAGAGTTTCCTTTTGTTGACAGCGATTGTACCAGCTGAGCGACTCTTTTGAGCCACACAACAAAAAGGCACTAAAAGAGGCAGCTTTCAAGATCTAATCTATGGGTTAAGACCACCCCTTCCAGGCAAGCAGGGTGGCTGTCAGCTGTCAGCTTCCACGGTGGAAGAGCAGCGTGTGTCCTCTGCCTAACGCAGCCACCCCGCCACCCTGCCACTCCTACACCCCACCACCGGGCTCAGTCTGATAAAGGCCGGCCCGGCCCACAGACTACATTCCTCCGCAGAGCAGCTGCACTTACGTCTGCACACGTCCCATTGTACTGTTGATTGAATGAGGCCTCTTGGGGACTGTGTTTGTAAATGACAATCATAGTAATGCCAAAGCACCGGGGGACACAACCATCTTGGGTTCTGCCATCAGAGACGTCTGTACCACTACGATAATTTTTTTTTTCATTAAAAAATAAAATACAATCACAGTAAAATCCACATTCTCGTCTGGTGGATTTTGTGACTTCTCCTCTAGACAGAGCAAGTCCTTAGCGCAAAGCAATTTAGAGCATAAGCTTTAGAGGCATGAACAAGTCCCAAGTCCACTCTTGCTTGAGGGGACAGGTCATGGAACCACTTGGAGCTCTAAGTTTCTCAGCTAGGAAATGGATATAGAAACCCATTTTATGTACAAAATTGTACCCCCAAAGGGCTATGGGGAGCTGAGTGGGATAAGGCATGAACAGCACCTCACCTGACATCTGGCACCTTCTAGAGCCCAGGAAATATGAGATATTCTTTATTTTACCAAATATATGTAAGACTAAAAACAATAGCCAAAAACAAGTGTGTGTGTACATATATATATATACATATATATATATATATATATGTATATATATATATCCTAGTTCCTAGATCTTCTCTTCACCAGGTTCAATCCCTTTCTCTAATCAGAGAAAAGGAGTTACTATTTGAAAAGTGATTCCAAGCACTGAAGGACACAGTAAGTGCCATATAATTGCCAGCTGTTGTTGATAGCATTGTCATTGTTATGATTATTACTGATTGAGAGGCTACAGACCTTTTGGAAGCAGATCTCAATTGATTTGATCCATAGATTAGCTACTGGCTTTCTTTTCTCTGCAATTCTGGGAGGAAAGGAAGATGAAATCTCCTGAAGAATGGAGGTGAAGTGTGATTAGAATTAGGTTAGAATAGGGATCAATAACTGAGAACCCACAGGGCAAAATCCAAAGCCCACTGTCTGCTCTGGTAAATAAAGTTTTATTTGAAACCCAATAAACCCCACTCACAGCATACATGTTGTCTATGGCTGCTTTTGCATTACAGTGGCAGAGTTGAATAGTTATCAAATAGACCTTAGGACCTACAAAGCCTGAAATAATTTATTCCCTGGCCCTTCATGAAGAAAGTCTTCTGGAGGGATGCCTAGGTGGCTCAGTTAAGCATCTGCCTTGGGCTCAGGTCACGATCCCAGGGTCCTGGGATCAAGCCCAGAATGGCACCAAGCTCCCTTCTGAGCCTGCTTTTCCCACTCCTTCTGCCTGCTGCTCTTATTTGTGCTCTCCCCCACCACCACTTCCTCCCTCCCTGCTCAGTCTCTGTCAACTAAATAGATAAAATCTTTTAAAAAAAAAAAAAAGAAAGAAAGAAAGAAAGTTTGCTGGTGCTCCTAGCTGGCTCAGTAAGTGGAGCATGTGACTGTTGATCTTGGGGTTGTGAGTTCAAGTCCCACATTGGGTGCAGAGATTACTTAAAAATAAAATCTTGAAAACAAAAAGAAAATTTGCTGACCCTGGCCAGAGGGAAAAGAATGAACCCAGAACAGCATCTGGCACATAGTAGGTCATCAGTAAATATATATTGAAAAAAATGAACGAATTGAATACATGAATAGTTAAGAAGCAGCTGATTTATTGTTGATCCTGACCTATCAAGTTCTTCATGAAGTCACAACCACTTCATATTGATGTGTCAGCTCTATTATTGTCCTGGAGAATTGCTTGAGCCATTGTTGGGAATGAATAAGGCATAAATATCACTTGTAAATCAGATACAATGGTACTGGGTTCCTGCCAGTTGGCTCCAAGTGTCCCATCCTCTGTCCTATTCAAGCAGTAGAAGGAGAGAGGAAGCTGGTGATGGTGGAAGATTCATTGAATTTACATTGAGATAAGATAAAGAATAGAGAACAAAGGGGGGCAGACTAAAATGGTGCATTTGCCTCTAGTTATATCAAAGGAAAAGCATGCATCTGATTCCCAGATAAGAAATGTAGACCTCAATAAGAGGATAAGAAATGTAGACCTCAACATTCAGAGAGATCAATGAACATAGTCATTTTGGCAACAAAAACTAAATAAAACCTGAGTTTGGCTTTGAGATTTGACAAAGGCTTTGGCTGAATCAGATTATAAGAACACAATCTCCAGCTAAAGCTTCCATCAAAATTCTTAGCTTAAATGTGAATGCCTGGACTTTCCCCCAAGAGAATGCCAGCTCTGTGAAGGTCCAGGCTCATCTTTGATTTCTGTTTCTGCCTACAGAGCTTAGCAGTTATTCTGTGCTGAGAAGTCTTACATAGGGATCCTGAGTAAGACCTGATGTCTGAGGAACTGAAGAAGGGCCTCAAACAAGTGGTAGACCAGCTGTCCCAGAAGGCACCTTGTGGTATTCTTGGTTAAGAGATCTGGTATTGGTCTCCTGGTTCTAGTTTGCCCTGATCGTTTGTTATTGGCCCAACATCTCCATCACCTTCTAGTACTAATGACTGAATTTCCTCCAAGAAGACACTTCTTCCCTATTCTCACCTATGTGATCTATCTAGGAACCCCTTTCCTCATCCCAGGGATGGATCCTAATTAGTTTACATATAGTCCATCCCTCTAGCCATACTGGCAAACTATTTTATAAAACAAAACAAAAACAACAACAACAACAAATGAAAAACAAAACACTAAAATCTCCATGGCTTTAATATAATAGGGGTTTATTTCTTGTTCACGTGAATAGAGTCTTAATTGGTGGTATTGATTTTCCTCTATGCAATGATTCAGGGACTCAGGCTCCTTTTATTTGGTTGATCCACCCATCTCAAACACATGTATCCAAAGTCATTCTAGGGGTAATCTCCATTCCTGTCAGCCAGAAAGGAAAGAATGCCTCAAGATCATCTCACTGTTATTCAAATTTCTTGGCCAGAATTCTGTTACATGGCCACATCTAACTATAATAGAGGTTGAGAAATGTAGCCTAGATGTTTACACAGAAGAAAGAGATGCTGGATTTAGTAAACAGTGAGTCTGTCTCTGTCACAGATGGGAATTTACTTTAATTGGAGACAATGATGCATAAGTTACTTCTGCTGGGAATTCTGGGGAAAAGATACCCCATTGATTGGGTTTAGAGAGGAAGTGTGTCTGAAATTCTGGCATCAATAAGCAGTCTGAGAATGATGCCAACCCACAAAACCCAGAGCTAAGACATGGATACTGGGGACATCACTTAAATTCTGGATTAAGCCATGCCTGAAGCCAGACGTATCTCTGGACTTTCCATCTGTGTGAGCCAATAAATCCCCTTTTGGTGTAAATCATTTTGACTTGGGTTTTCTTTTGCTTATTACTAAATTTGTCTAAGGTACATCGTTATTGTTGGCTGCCAATAAACTCCATTCTCCTGTCCTCCCAATTCTGTTGATGGCAAAGAGGCAATAAAAGGAGAGGCTAAGTGTTCAGAATCTGCAGCCAAACTGCCTGGATTTGAACCTCAAGAGTTGCCAATTTCCTTGAGCACATTACATTTTTGTTTTCCTCACTGATAAATAAAGAACAAAAATAGTACCTACCTCATAAGATTGTTGAAGATTTGTGGAGTGATTTATGTAAATGTTGAGAATAATGCATAATATATGCATAATAATGCATAATACTTAAGAAGACTATACATTATGCATAATATATGCATAATATATGCATAATGCTTAGAAGACTATACAGATACTTATGATTGTTACTATTGATACTTATGATAGTTATTATTGTTACTGTTGTTGATGTGTTAGACCTACATTGTACCCTTTGCCCTCACCTCAAAGAAAGTATCAGCTGCCCGATGCTTTCCGTAGCTTCTCCCCACTCTCTCTTTTCATACACAGCACTCTCTCCTCCATACACACCTCTCCTCCTATCTTAATTGACATGAGATTGTGGGGAAAAAAATAATTTATTTTACTACCCATATCAGATCCATTAGCTCACCATGGAGGAAATGGACTTTTTGAACCCTGGAAGCTTCATGTATTAGCAACCAGAGATACACACAAAACAAAAGTAGCAAAGATCCAAAGCTCCATTTTCCATTTATTGCGAGTGCAAATCCTCTCTTGTAAGGTGGCAGGAGGGAACCAAGTACAAAGTCCAAAACGCCCTTTCGCTTAACTAAAATATCACCAGCATGAACTTCTCCACAAACCAGAAGCAACTGTTTATTTTCTCAAAACACCTCTCAAGGCCCCATGAACCTTATTTTATGTGGAATCTATTGTCTCTTTCTATAGGATTCTACCCCATCCCATCTCCTGGTGGTCCACAAACCTCAGGGGAATGTACAGTCCAAAAGGGAAGGCCAAAAGGCAGATTAGTAAGACTCCCACATACAGGCTAGGAGAAAAATTGGTCTTGGGTACTGTCATTGCAGCTTGTCGCCACACGGGGTCACTGTTAAAGACAGATGCTGCAGGTGCCAGAGGCCAGGTGCTGGCCGGTCCCAGTTGTTGCTCCAGGTGTCCTGTCCTGGCTCCCTAAGGAAGTCCATCTAGTGCCAAAGTGAATCTAGTGTGCTCCCAAGGTTGCCTCTCTCAGGGACTGGCTCTTCCAATTCACATGCCACCTTTCACAACATTCAGCCAACCCCAGGCTCACGGAATCAGGCAGAATTCATTCTATAATTTACCTCCTCACCGCCATCATAACCGTCCCGCTTTTCCTCTTCAATGTGACCATTTTTAAAAACTGTCGCATTACATCCTCCTTCCCCTCTATGGGAGACCCTCCTCAGTGGCTTCCAGACACGGTGCCTTTAGAAAGGAAATTGCCCTCATGATTCCAGAAGGCACCTCTCTCATGATAGAAAACACGTTTAAGGTCAGGCAGCGCACCCTGCTACCACCTAAAATCAGTCTCCGGCTAACTCCTCCCCAGCAAGAAGGAACTTGAGGTAGGTGCAGCTCACCCTCTGCCCTGCCCCGGACCCCACACACACTCCGTGGGCCGATTGAAGAGACTGCTTGCCCTGTGTCTTAGTTGTCTCATGTTTTTTACCCTCTTGGTCCTTCAGGTTTTTGCCGCCTTGACCGTTAGCCATATTCAACTGAAAAGTTTTAATCAACATATTTATTGAATAAAATATAATGGTCCCTGTTCTTTAAGAAACAGGTTCAGTACAACTTTCTCTACATCAAGGACACAAATATACCAAATTATGAAAATGTAAGTACTAAAATTCTTTTTTAAAAAATCATTAGGGTGGCTCGGTCAATTAAGTAAATGCCCAACTCTTGATTTTGGCTCAAGTCATGATCTCAGGGTTGTGAGATTTAAGCCCTCTGTCAGGCTAGCCCTGGGTGTAGACTCTGCTTAAGATTCTCTTTCTCCCTCACCTTCTGCCCCTCCCTACTCCCTCTCTTTAAAAGAAATAATTAGGGAAAAGTTTTGTAACGTTGATTTGGCAATGATTTGTTGGATGTAACACAAAAAGCACAGGCAACAAAAGAAAAAAATAGATGAATTGGACCTCCTCAAAATTTGAAAATGTTTGTGCATCAAGGGACACTATCAACAGAGTGAAACGGTAAGTCATGGAGAAAATGTTTGCAGATCATATATCAACAGAGTGAAAAGGTAAGTCATGGGAGAAAATGTTTGCAGATCATATATCTGAGAAGAGATTAATACCCAGAATATGTAAAGAGCTCTTACAATTCAACAACGACAACAACACCAAAAAAAAAAAAAAAAAACCCAATTTTAAAATGGGCAAAGGAGTTGAATGGACATTTCTTTAAAGAAGATCTACAAATGCCCAATGAGTACCTAAAAAGATGCCCTACATCATTAATCATCAGGTAAATGTGAATGAAAATCACACTGTGATACCACTTCACATCCATTAGGATGTTTACTATAAAAAAAAATAAAAATAACAAGATGTTGGTGAGCTGTGGAGAAATTGAAACCACCATGCACTGCTGATAGAAATGGACACTGATAGAACCTCTGTGGAAAACAGGATAGCAGGTCCTCAGAAATTACACAAAAAATTATAACCTCACAAACCATACAGCTAAGCTTCTCCCAAATTCATGACCCACTGGCACAATCTGGTTCATCCTCAAAACAAACAAATAAGGGATCCTGAATGGCTCAGTCAGTTGAGCATCTGACTCTTGGTTATGGCTCAGGACATGATATTGAGATCATAAGATCCAGCCCCACCTTGGGTTCTGTGCTGAGTGTGGAGTCTGCTTAAGATTCTCTGTCTTGGGGTGCCTGGGTGGCTCAGTGGGTTGAGCCTCTGTCTTTGGCTCGGGTCGTGGTCTCAGGGTCCTGGGATCGAGCCCCGTGTGGGGCTTTCTGCTCAGCAGGGAACCTGCTTCCCCCGTCTCTCTGCCTGCTGCTCTGCCTACTTGTCATCTCTCTCTCTCTGTCAAATAAATAAATAAAATCTTTAAAAATTTAAAAAAAAAAAGATTCTCTGTCTCCCTCTCTCTCTCTGTCCCCCTGCTCTCCTGGTGCTTACTTGCTCACTCTCTCTCTCTCTCTCTCAAAAATAAATAAATAAAAATAAATAAACAAATAAATAGAATTAGCAGATGATACAACATTCCACTTGAGGGTATATATACACAAGAATTGAAAACAGAGACTCAAATAGATATTTGTGCACGCACGTTCCTGGCAACATTATTCACAATTGCCTAAAGGTGGAAACAGCTCCAGTGTTCTTCGGAGATGAGTGGGTAAAAAAGTATGACAGATTGAAACAGTGGAATCTTATTCAGCCTTAAAAAGGAAGGAAATTCTGACAAATGCTTCAACATCGGTGAACCTTGAATACATTCTGCTAAGTGAAGAGAGCAAGACACAAAAGGACAGATATTGTGTAATTCACTTATATGAAACACCCCCAAGTAGTCAGAGTCATAGAGACACTAAGTAGAGTGGTGGCTGCCCGCAGCTGAGGGCGGGGGCAAGAGCAGCAGCCGTCTGGGTATGGGAGTGTCAGTTTGGGAAAGACGGGTATTCGGTTCGAGAAGATGAGTAACGATGCATCTTCTGCATCACATATGTGTCGTACTGCATATTGATGAACGTACATCATGCTATGAACTATACACTTAAAAATGGCTAACATGGTAAATTTTCTGTTACATACATTTTACCGCCATGAAAAAAAAAAAGGAGAGAAAATGAATTGCCTTTTTAACTTATGTACCCTTGAATTGTATTTTTCTTAGGTTAGTAGTCCTCAACCAAAGAGAAAGAAAAACAAAAGTAAAATGAAAACAGAAATTTTCTGCTTCAGATCTCCAGGAAGACTTAGTGAAGCTAGATTGATTTAAAAAAAAAAAAAAAGTCAAAACACAAAGGTATCTAGTTGAAAAGCCCAAGAACCTTGACGGTTATGTGGCTTGTCAAAGGTTATATAATCCATGAACCGGAGAAGGTGTGATAGTTTCATGATTTTTTACATCTTGGGATAAGACATTGAGAATGATCAATTCCAAAGGCTTCTTTGAGTGTTGTCTGAAAGTTTGTGACAGCACCACATCTCCCTGCATCTCTAAGGAAGGCATTCACTCCCACAGAGCCCCACAGGGTAAGAAGTCCAGGGGGGACCTTATAGGCCACTCAAGCCAGTGAAGACTCTTTCTCTCAGGAACCAATGGGGGCTGGGACTCCAGGAGGGAACATGGCAGATGGGAATGTTAGAGGGAGAACATAGGTGGTATTGGGGCATAAGTCACCGATTTCCAGTTACCAGACTGCCTGCAGTACACTTTAAATCACTTAGGATAAATAACACGGCACATGTATGAGTGACCACATATTAGTTTTTGACCTTCATCATGGAACCTGGTTAAAATTTATCTCCCTTCCATCTGGAGTACAAACATGAGGAAAGGCTGGTTGACATTTGAAAACTTCCAAACAAGAAAAGAAGAGAAGAGATAGGAGAGGGGAGGGGACGGGGGAAAGATAGCTTCCAAACAAAAGCCTACAGACCAGAAATAACCACCACTTCAGTAACTAAACATCCCATCAACACCAGGTGGTGAATTATAGTATGACATAGATAAGGAAAGTTTTTCAGTATTGACATTGTGATTATCATCAGTTTTTCCTTATCTTTTGGAATGTTTCCTCCAGTATATAAAAATGCTGTTATTTCTGTCATCTTCCAAACATCTTTCTTGACTCATTTGTACCCACCACCCTTGCCAGTTAATGCCTTATTTCTTTGCTTTTCATTTACTACAGAACACAGTGAGAGATCTACTCTGTCTCCATTTTCTCTCCTCCCATTTCTTACTCCATTCAGGCATTCTTCCCTACCTCTCCACTGAAATTGCTCGTCAAGTTCACCAAAAGCCACCATGTTGCTGAGTCCAAAAGAAAAGCATTCATCCTCACCATATATCACCTGCCACCACCACTCAACACAAGTGAGCATTCCTCCTCCTTGACCCAGTTCTCCTTCACCTGTTACTGTCAGAGCTCAGGCTCAGTCTGCTCTCTATACTCTCTCCTTTGGGGATACTCCCTGTCCCAAGGCTTTAAATATGACCCACAATGCTAATGATCCTCAAGTGTGGATATCCTGCCCTGGCCTGGAACACTGGACTCATTTATTCAACTATCCCTTGACAACTCCACTTGGATACCTAATAAACTATTCAAACTTATCATATCCAAGATCGAATTCCTAAATATCCCCCCCAACACCTACAAAACCCTGCTTTGCTCCCACCTCCCTTCTCAATGGTCGGCAACTTCATTCTTAGAATTACTCAGGCCAAATATGCGGGAGTCCTCCTTGACTCCTCTCTTTCTGACTCACCCACATCCAAATTACTAGTAATTTTTTTGGCCCTCAGTGAGAAATATACCAAGAAGCTAACTCCTTCCCATTATCTCCTCAGCTCCAACTGTTGCTCAGGCCACCATTTTGTCTCACCTGGCCTGTCCAACCGCCTGCTCGGAGGTGACCCTTGCTCCTCCCAGGTCTATTCTCCACACAGCAGCTGGGATGATGGCTTCCTACAGAAGCCAGATTATGTCTTTCCTCTACTCAACTTCTCCAATATCATCCTCACTTAGGACCTTTACCTCCCGGCTCCCATTTCCACCCCCACATGAGGGCTTTTATATCTCTGTTCCCACTGTGTGGAGTGCTCCTCTTGGATAACCACTTAGCAAACCCCCATCTCTGGGAAGTCCTTCTCACATTTCACCTTTACACCGTGGCTTACTTTCTGCAATGTTCCACTGCTCTATTTAATTTTCCTATCTCTCCAGAACCCCTTTCATCTATACAACTGCCTCTGTCTTAAAATTTTTAATTTTTTTTAATTTAAATTCAATTAACCAACCCATAATACATCATTAGTTTCAGATGTAGTGTTCAACAATTCATCAGTTGTGTATAACACTCAATACTCATCACATCACACGCCCTCCTTAATGCCTTAATTCTTAAGTGTTCTTTTAACAGGTGACCCTGCATTTGCATTTCACACAGGACCCCACAGGTTATGTAGCCACCCTTACTTAAAGATCTCTACTTGCCTCCATTTTCTGATTTGTAAAATACAGACAATAACAGTACCTTCCTCTTGGGAATTTTGAGAGGATTAAATAATATAGTAAGTGTTAAGTGCCAGGCATGTAATACTTACATATTCATTCACAACAATTTGATTGTCTATGATGCATTGGGCAGTGTTCTAGCCACTGCAGAAATGCCTATGAACAGTTGTTGTCATGGACCTTACTTTCCAGTGAGGGAACCACAGTTGCTATCACATGGAACAAGTACTATGCGGAGAACAAAACAGAGTAATGTGACAGAGTGGTTGGATGACCACATTAGCTTGGGTAGTCGGGGGTGGCTTCCCTGTGAGGCAACATTTAAATGAAAACTGAAGACAAGGGGGAAAAAATGAACCATGCTAAAAGCAGGGGGAAGAGTATTCCAAGCAAAGGGAGTAGCTCCCCAAAATGCCAAGGATGGGAATTCACTTGGGGTGTCAGAGGCACAGAGTAAAGGCGGGGTGGGTGTTGCCGCAGAGAGCATCACAGAATGTTCCAGGATGAGGCCAGAGAGAAGACTGGAGCCCAGACCCAGTAGAACCCAAAGCCACAGCAGCAGGTTGATGCTGGTTAGTGCTGGTCATTCAGGAGTTGTAAGCTAGAAAGGCTTGATCTTACATGCACATTTAAAAGATGATTCTGACCGCTATTGGGAGAATGGGCTGGGGGAGCCAAAGGTGGAAGGAAGTGTGTCAGGTAGGTTGCAGCTCTACCACCATCATTATGGAAGCAAGAGATGAGGACGGCTTAAAGCAGGACCATCGTGGTAGAGGTGAAAAGTGGTCAGATCCACCATCAGATCTGACCCATTGCAGGTGGAATCAGTAGGAATTGCTGATCTCACCAGTGAGGAAAAGAGAAGAAACAAATATGATTCAGGCCAGTTGAGCAGATTAGTGTTCACGATGATCACGTAAATACCAAATATGATGATATAAATACCAAATGATTCATATCAATTAATTAAGTAATTAACCAGAAATCCTCATGAAGAATCAGGATATTCTCCTGGGCTAACATCCCAACCAGAAAGGCACCTGGTTGAGGGCTGGTGCCGGTAGTGTCAGGGAATGTCAGTGGACAGACTGCCTGACTATGGGAGAGGAAGAACACTGAATGGGAAGTAGAGGAGGAAGCTCAAGGGGAACTTTGCCTACTTTACAGTTTTGCCGAAAGCAGGACCTGCTGACTGGTCTCTACAAAAAGGAAAAACAAAATTTAAAAAAAAAAAAAAAGTCTGCCTCATGGAAAGATTTAAACTAACAAAGGAAGAGGAAAGGGCCAGGAGGATGGGGATATATGTGTTTGGACACATCCCCCTCTTGGGAAAGCTGACTCCTGAAAAGGCCAGTATCTGATGAGTGTGCAGGAAGCCCTTTTGCCCTGTCAGTTCCTAATAACAACCGGTGGTTCTATTTACCCTCTCAAATCCCAGGGCAGAGGAACCAGGAGGGGTGTTTGGGGCCAGGTAAAGGCATGGGCATTCATCCATCTGTTTGTTCAGCCCTTTCTGTAGGATGGAAAGCATTACGGGGAGGGAATGCCTGGGTCCCAATGTATCTGCTACCTGAAGACAAAACATTTCTACCAAAACTGATAGCCATAGCCCCTTGAGCCCCAATACAATGATGTCCTTCTTGGAAAATTCAGTCCTTAAGGAATGACAATGTACTAAGGGTGCTTCTCTAGGAAGATTAAAAATTTAATGTAGAACACTAAACACATATATAAGTTAGGGCATGCTATGTGAAGTTGCTGGTATTAGTCTTTTTTTTTTTTTAACCTAAAATAGTGACTATTGCATATGGTTCAACCTGATATCTGCCTTGGTAGGCTAATGAAATCATGTGGGCAAAATTCAGCCATGGCAATAAATCTTATCTTAAATATATTCCACTATCCTTTCTTCAAAATCCTAGAATGCTTCTGTTTCCTTTGAGAAAGTAATTTTGAGGGACTGGAGCAATTTGGATTACTTGCAGGAGAAAACGATTTAGCCATATTCCTCCAGGATGCACCCAGCTTTCAAGTCAACCACCAAAATGTTCAAAGCTTAAAGAAGTTTGCAGGGGGGGGCGGTGCCTGGGGTGGCTCAGTGTGTTAAAGCCTCTACCTTTGGCTCAAGTCATAATCTCAGGGTCCTGGAATCGAGCCCCGCATCGGGCTCTCTGCTCAGCAGGGAGCCTGCTTCCCTTCCTCTCTCTCTGCCTGCCTCTCTGACTCCTTGTGATCTCTCTCTCTGGAAAATAAATAAATAAAATCTTAAAAAGAAGAAGAAGAAGTAGTAGTAGTAGTAGTAGTTTGGAAGTGGAAAAAATCCCCTTGGACTGAGAAGTGTGAAAAGAAATATTCCCAGTCCTGTAAATGTAGAGGAGGAGAGGGAGTATCACATCTTCCCATTCCATTACTTTATCACGGAGGCGGTATGTTTGCTCAAGGACAGGGTCAGTGGTTTGGGGCAGGGCTGGAGCCAGACCCTTGTATGTCAAACCAGCTCTCTTTTCTGAACCAAATGTGTGATATATAGAAAGTTAGAATTTATGGAAGAAAATCACTTTGCTCATAAAAAAATAGAAAAATATTTAACATACTTGCAAGAATTTGATTTTGTAGATATCAAAATAGTAATCTAATAATAATAATAATCCAACAGAATAAAATGTGGAACACAAACCAAGGGTATTTCAGATGATTCATTTAGAGGAATGTGCTATGACAGAGCAAAGTGGCACAAAGAGCTGGGAAAACTGATTCCATAAGTGGCTTAGAGAATTTAAAGAAAAAAAGGAGAATATGTTTTATAGTGAAAAGAAGGGTCATCTGTACCCCAATGTTTATAGCAGCAATGGCCACAGTCACCAAACTGTGGAAAGAGCCAAGATGCCCTTCAACAGATGAATGGATAAAGTATGGTCAATATATACAGTGGAGTATTATGCCTCCATCAGAAAGGATGAATACCCAACTTTTGTAGCAACACAGACGGGACTGGAAGAGATTCTGCTGAGTGAAATAAGTCAAGCAGAGAGAGTCAATTATCATATGGTTTCACTTATTTGTGGAGCATAAGGAATAACACAGAGGACATGGAGAGATGGAGAGGAGAAGTGAGTTGGGGGAAATCGGAAAGGGAGATGAACCGTGAGAGACTGTGGACTCTGAGAAACAAACTCTGAGGATTTTGGAGGGGATGGGGGCAGGGGGTTTGGTGAGCTTGGGGGTGGGGGTTTGCGTGATCTTGGTGGTGGGTATTAGGGAGGGCACGTACTACATGGAGCACTGGGTGTATTGCATAAACAATGAATTCTGGAACACTGGAAAGAAATTTTTAAAAAAATTTTTAAATATTCTGACGATGGCAGTATTTTAGTTGAATTATCTAAACTGCTTGTCTATACAGTGCTTGTCTATACAGTTGAGAAAATTTCACTTCCATAAGTTACTCCGTCAATCATTAGTATCCGCCAAGCACTCTTCCAAATATTTGGGAATCCCTGTCCTTAAGGAGCATATATTCTAATTAGAGAGACAGAGAACTAACCATATGTACAGCAAATAAGCAAATTGCAGGGTGACTTAGAAACTGATACATGCAAGGAAAAAGAAAAAGATCAGGATAAGAAGAAGTGGGAGTAGCAGGGTGGGAGGGATACGTGTTGCAGTTTTCAATAGAGTAATCTACACAGGTCTTATAGAGAGAGAGGGTTTGAACAAGGACTTGAAGGAAATGAAGAAGTTAGCAAATGGTCTCTTTAGGGAAGATCGTTCCAGACCTAGACAAGCCACTAAGGTAGAGGCAGGACTGGCAAGTGAGTGCTTCACCACATGCTCCATAGTGCTGGTGTGGTGCCTGATCCTAGCACGTGGCTAAGATCTTTCATATGGAATAGGGAGCCTTGATCCATCCAGTTTAGCCAAAATGTACTATGCCATGTACAACAAGACCAGTCGACCATGCATATGCTCTGTTGGGAATTGTTGACCCAACCCTCAGTTCTGGTCCAAGTATGCCTGTGGTTAATCTCAACCATATTCTTTATACTTTCTCTTCAAGACTTCTGCAACCAGAGCTTTCTTTCAGTGTGACAGTAAATAGCACCCAATTCAGTTCAGCACTTTAATGACTGACTTAGGTGAACCACAGATAATCCACCTATGACCTTAGGCATCAGATATCAGAATGGCAATATACCCTAACAGGCAGATAGAGTGAGATTACCTGGCGTCTGTTACTACTTCATACTATGTCATTGACCCTGACTAAATCACTCAACCCCTTCATGCCTCCACTTTCACATCTACGAAATCAAAATTTGTATTCTTTGCCAAACCTATTTTGAAATAAGGTTTAGGTGAGGTAATAAGTGCAAAAGTATGATGGGGGCAATAATGCACGATGCAACGTGGCTTATCCACTTCTATGTCCCCAGCCCAGCATAGTGTCTGACGTTCCATAAATCTTTGTTGAATAAATGAATAGGTAAGTGAAATTTATAGAGTGATAACAATCAAGGGAAAAAATCATCTTGTTAGATAAGGCTCATGCCTACACAATCAAAGTAAAGGTGGGTATTTGGGATAGCTATCTCTATATAAACCAAGCCAAATAAAATATTTAGACTTTCACTTGAAGATTTTTTAAACAGAAGTTATTTCAAAACATGATTAAAAAATTATAGACTACTCCCAGTTTAACTGAAGTCTTTTGATCCATAAAAACACAGATATTCTTCCCTAAGGCAGGGAAAGGAGAAGGACAAAGGAAAAAAGAATTCATTATTGCTCAGCAGATCAGTACAAGAGAGAGATTTTTTTTTAATGAAGACAAATGTGAATTCCTTTTTAATCATTTATATATTTGGAATATAAATAGCTGTTGAATTGTTTCAATGTTACAATAAGATGTAAAGGAGAGAAGAAAGTATTTTGTATGCTGGCCAAGATGCTGTGGGTGCCAAAAATTCTGCCCAATGAGTACATAGACACACCCACACAAAAAACATCCAGGTGAATGTAACCCCAAATTATTTGTTTAATAAAACTAGAGTCTGTTGAAAATGCTTACTCTACATGAAAACCGCATGCTCAGGCAGAGAAATCCATCTCTCCTACCGAGACATTATCTTTAATGGTAAAACTGAGATTTAATACTGTGAACCAAGACTTTGAAAGCCTGTTTTGTTAGTCTTATTTGCTCTATGTTGGTCAATATCCAAATTTATCAAGGACCACACTAGACAGAGAGGACTCAGTTGGGATAGGAAGCATTTCCAAAGAGTTCTCACTGATTTCTCCTACTGGAAGTTTTCAGGGACATATGATTATTCTTCTGTTTTCTAAATCTTTACTTCCCAAAGTGAAAATTCAGAAAGGGGAAAAATTCTAGGAGCTGTTCGATTTGTGAAAGTATGTGAAGCAACAGTTTCAATTTTCTAGACTGATACTCAAGAAAGATCAAAACCCAGCTGCCACCCTGAGATCATTTTCTTCTTCCATCTAGCAAAAACTGCTGAGAGAATGAAACCTGAATTCTAACCAGAAAATCAACCTTAAATCCCCTATTTCTGCCCTTTTTTCTAGCAAAGCAAAAAATACAATTGATCCCCATATAAACTGCTAGGTTTGTCCTATTTCAGAAGCATTAACTTTTGCCCCGTTGGCCACCTCACAAGGTCCGTAAGGATCTTGCTCAAGATTCAAGGACAAAAGTATGTCACGTGAATGCCTCAGCATCAGCCTCTGACTCCATACTACCTGGATTCAAATCCCTGTTCCGCCACTTACTAGCCTTGTGACCTTAGACAAGTTACTCAACTTCTCTCTGCCTCAGTCTCCTCATCGGTAAAGTGGGGGTGGTGAAAAGATAATGATAATATGGATGTCATAGACTTGTGGGGAAGATTAAGTAAATTGAGTTAAATATTTTTCAAAATACCTGGCACATATAAAAGTTCTGCTTGGGTTTATGATGCGGAGGAGGAGGATGGTGATGACAGTGACAATGATGGTGAAGGTAATGACCCGCTTCTTGGCATGCAGACATGAAATGCTTTATTACTCAAAGTGACCAAGGACTGAAATCTCAGTAGCAAGCATGATGTAGAGAAAGGAGCTGTTAAACACTAACAACCCAGAATCCTGGGGCCAAATCCTGGGGCCACAGAGGACACTGTCACCCAGGAAGGGTCTCAGCTCATCTTCTGCATTTCCCAATATGGGAAAACTCTGCAGATTCCAATCCAGGCATGAATCTTCTCACTCAAGAGGCAACCAGCCCCTCTCGAGGAACCACAATAAGAACAGATGACAGGAACAAAGGACACATGTGCTAATCCAGGAGGACCAAGCAGGAAGCTGTGAGAATGCAGAAGGGAAGTGCTGCATGAAGAAAAGCCACTCCCGCATCTAGAGCAAGTGACAGCAGCACGGCAGGGGATACTGGAAGAGAGCAAAAGTTGCTGATTAAAAAAAACCCTTGTCTCAAAGCGATTCTGAATGGTTAGAGACTGAGATTACAACGATCTGCCAAAAAGGGAATATGGATGGCAGTTGAGAACGTGACACTCCCCACTAAGGGGGAACACACAGCTTAACAGAACTGGGGTGACTCAGGACAGAGGAAATCCAGACCCAATTCGGAACTGCACTGGGAGAAGGGTGGAGATCTGTGTAGCTACTGTCTATGACACTGGCATATTTTAATAATATAATAATGATGGTTAAGAGTAATGGAACACCCACTATGTGTTGGCACCATTCTGAGCACTTTGCTTGTTAGTTGCAGGGACAGGTGGTGGTAGGGGTTTGAAATAATTTGAAGAACCTCTGTTTGTAGCAATCAAATGAGCTTAACAGAAACAAAATTAATTAATAAAACTATTCAGACAATTTCTAAACAAAGCTGGATAAGTTATATGTATTTTTTTACATTTAAACTTTTTTTTAATTTTATTTTTTATAAACATATAATATATTTTTCTCCCCAGGGGTACAGGTCTGTGAATCGCCAGGTTTACATACTTGACAGCACTCACCATAGCACATACCCTCCCCAATGTCAATAATAACCCTAAGTTATATGTATTTTTTAATGCAACTAATTAATGAAGCATAGGGATTTTAGGAAATGCGAGTATGGGTTCATTTTATTATTTCCCCAGGGACCTAACCCATTCCAAGCCCCAGATATTTATTTATGTCCTTCAGAGAGAAAAGAATCAGAAAGAAGTTTCTGACCTCTTTCCCTGGTGTAAGGGAAAATGAAGGGAACACCCCTTCTATGACATAAATCTCAAGATTTCATTGGCTTCATCAATAATTGTTCAATTTTCCTCAAGCAATAGTCCCAAGCAAGCAGCTTCACCCAGAAGATTTGAAAACTATTTGTTCTGAGCCCCACACCCGGAAGTTCTGATTTGATTGTTCTGGACAAGGGTCTGACATTGGGGAATTTCTTCTAAACTCCTCCAAGTTCCTAAACCAGGATTGAAATGCCCCGAACCAAGGGACTATAAGAACTTCTCCATCTGGCATCTTCCATTGAGACCTCTGGGTTAGATTCTGAAGAGCCTGTCTGTATTGGAAGTTTGTTGGATTACTGACCCACATAATGTAACACTGTTTCCAAAATTCAAAGAGAGAAAGACTGCAGGGGGAGAAGAATCATTCAACCAAAACTAGTGTCTGTAACACATGAGTCTCTCTGTTAAGTTGGTGTCATAAGACACACCCTCATCTCCTATCTTGTTGATAAGCCCAGACTTTATCCTTTCTGGTTCTGAGCCTGACACTTTTCCATCATGTCAGTGAAACTGGAGCACCACCTCCCACTTGTTTTTGCATTAAATAGTCATTATTTTAGGCAATAGAGGGTAGTGGTTAACAGTACTGCCTCTACAGTCACACAGTTAGAAAACTGGATGCCCACCTACTAGCTGTGTGACCTTAGAAAAGTTGCCAAACCTCTCTGACTTCATTTCCTTATCTATAAAGTGGGGGAAATAATCCTGTTTCACCAAGAGCTATGAGGATTAAAAGGAGTAATCCATGGAGAAGTCTAGCATAGTGACTAGCATATAGTAAGTTTCCAACAAATGTTGACTGTTACTATTTGTTTTTATTATTTTCCAAATGCAGGTCTCTGCCCTAGGCTCTCAGATGTATAGAGAAGATGAAGACTTGCCCCCGTCCTCAAAGAATTCACAACTGGGCATGGGATATAGACATACAGACACATGGGCTGTGACAGATTTGACTGGGCTTTTGTAGTATTATGTGCAAAATGCCAGGAGAGTTTCCAAGGTGGTATTGAGGGGCAGGACAGGAAGGCTTCCTATAAGAGGTGGCATTTGAGCTGGGCCTTGAAAGGGAAGATGAGACCTACAGGCTCAGTCATTTGTCAGGACATGACATGGAAGAGGGGAAAGGATGAGTTGAAACCCCAACTGTTGGCAACTGCAAAGAGACATGTTTTTGCAGTAAAGCTTGCCAGCCATGCCAAGTGAGGCCACCACTCTCTCACAAGTCAAGGCCCTGAGTTTCTGCAACATTCCCTCTGTGGGATCATTCCCACTTAGGTGCACTCCCACAAATACTGCCTGGCAGCAAGCTTGGGACTTAGGATTCTGGGACAGAGGCCTTCAGTTTTCCATGGTGTGTTCGTATACATGTTGGTGGGGCTGTGGGTCCAGGAGGAGGCAGGACCAGAACTGGGATAGGCAGAGCAGAAGGAGGCAGGAGCTTGTTCTTGGGAGTTTCATAAGGCACAAAAATTCCAGAACGTGTCTCCGCCTCAGCCTCTTCAGGATATCCTGTCATTCAACCAAGACATATATAGAGTTGAGAGTGACCGATTTCATCACGACCCCTGGATTTGCCACTTTTCCTGTCTTGAGGCAGTTCTAACATATCATCGGCTTCAATTCAGGAAAAAGGGGGGAAAGAGTTTAAAAGCAAAGACTGAAATGAAAGAGAATTCACTGGGAGTTCATCAGACTACAAGAGAATAGCTGAGTACTTCTGACAAGTGCCTGACATCAGAAGGAGCAAACAGGCTCTCACCATGCTACAAAATCTCGTACTTTTTCTTCTTGGATTGGTTGTACACAATTCCTGCTCCCCGCCTGAAACTACAGACCAGGTAAGATGACACTTGTAAGTTTGTTATTTTTCAGGTTCCTAGTGTGTTCCAAGTTTTTTGCTTCCCTCTGTTGCCATGGGTAAAGAGCACTTTCTGGACTTCATACAATAAAGTGAAAGCCAGTGGAGAATCTGATCCTGATGGTGGCACGCAATCCCTCTGAAGGTGTGCTCACTCAGTTGATTCTATTCTTAAACCACACTTGCTAGGAGCTCTGATTTAATGCTAACGTTCCTCTTGCCTCTGCTGATGTTGGTATCCTGGGGGTGGGGGGAGGAGTTGTTGGTTTGTTTTCCTTTGTTTTGATAGTCTTATCGCTGTGTCATTTTGAATATAGGAAATAACAGTGGTTGAAGAGAGATGAATAGAGAGGTGTTCTGGGGAATTCCAGGTGGAGTGATGTCTGCTTGAGAAACACAGTATTCCAGAATGCCTCGGGAACTCATCCCTTCTATTTTCCACAAGTTGTACTAGAAGTACCCAGGGCAGTCATGCCGGCAGCTCCCGTGAAGGACACTGACACGCCAGTGTCTCGAGCAGGCTCACGTGTGCTAATAGAGCATGTCGGGTATCAGAGGTACAGCGAGGTCACCCTCATCAGGGGTATGAGCAAGGCAGTCTGTTGATTCTAAGATGCAGTGCACAAATCATGATTTCTTCTCTATCCATCATAAAACTTAAACATGACGTTACATGTGTACCAGGCGAATTTTTATCAGTGCTGACTTGATGCCAGTTGGCAGTGCTCGGATGATGCTTTTCACGGAAACACTAGAAGATAGCATCACCGTTCAGTGTTCCAGCTCAGAGGTTTGAGAGCGGCAATCTGGAACAGTGGCCCTCGTTTGTTTAACAAATATTTCTGAGGACCAGTCACCGTGCTCCACAGCCAACTAGATGTTCCAGCTTGAGCAAAATAGACAGTCTCTCTCAAAACTTCACTTTCTCCCCCAGTGGTGCTCCACAGCCAGAATAATCATCCTCCTCATCACCACCACCATCAGCTTCAACGAGTGCCTGCTTTAGTGTGGAAATCAGGCCTCGACTGGTGTTTAAAGCGGAGTTTACTTTTCAGAGGAGACAATAGGAGAGATAAAATGACCCATTTCATTTGAACAAGACAAGTTGAAAGCAAGAGATTTCTTGAAAAGAGACACTTAAATCTGGCCTTTTAAGCAAGAAAAGAAAAAGTAATGTCTTTCCATACACTTATCTAAATGGGAAAACCTAATATAAAGAAAATCCTGCTTTAAAAAATCTGAAGGTTCTATGAACCATTAAAGGGAGTTGATTCAAACTCTAGCTAAGGGTGGCTTTTATTATTATTCCATAAAGAAAATTCCAGAGATATTTTGGTTCATAAAGATCACCAAATGAAAGCTGCCCATACAAACAGATTTTTTTTTCTATATGCTTCTGTAGAGCGTGCAAGGAGGAGAAATAGCTAATCAGGGAATCCGAAAACCAGTAACCTACAGTGTGACCTTGGCAGGGTCACTGAACCTCCTCTTCCTTTGGTTTTCTCCCCCCTAGAACAGGCATGATGAAACCTGCCCTCCTTATCTTCAGCATGGTCAAGATCAAATAAGGTGATGCCCTTGGAAGTATGTACAAACGTAAATTTCTCTATAAAAATAAGATTTCTTCTTATGCAGCCTTTATCCATTTCAGTAAACTCGGAAGTAATTATAATGTTCTAACCATCCCTACCTAGTGCTGAGCTTGTGCTGTTTGGGGATAAGAATAAGTAAGAAGGAGTTTGGGGATAAGAGTAAGTAAGAAGGAAGAGACATGGTCCCCTCCCACAAGGGGTTTTTAAACGGAAAGCAAAGACAACAATAGGTTTTCCACTGGCCAAACACATGAAGAGTAGAAGTTGAGAAAAGGAAGAGAGGGGCGTATGGTTTTGTGGAAGTGGCATTGTTCCACAGGGCCTTGAAGGATGAAGTCAGGATGATAGCACATTCCTATCAGGAAAAGCAATAAACAAAACACAGAGGTGGGGATGGAGAAGCATCACAAGAACTAGCATTTACTGCCTATGACCTTCCAGATCCTGGGCCAGGCAATTTGCATGTGTTATTTCATTTAAAGGTCTCAGGAACCTGGAGAGTGGTGACCAACACCTCCCCATTGCAGAGGATGGCAAAGGTTAGGGAATTCATTTAAGACTGTACACTTAGCAAGATACAGTGCTTGATTCCAAGCTTAGGTCTTTTAACTCCCAAACTGAGTCTCTCTTCATTGTATGAAGCTGCTTCTTAAACTTGATGGAAAAATGAGGGATACTGGAAAGAGGGGACCAAATCCATTCGGGAGGACCAGCATCAACCTCACAGACAATGAGGGATCCTGAAAACAGGACCAAAGTGGGTCTGCATCCTTCATTTTAGCCTCTGATTCTCTACTGCCTAATGTTGCTAAGCAACAGTTTCTAGGGAGTCTTTTGAATTTCCTACAACTCATTCATTCAATCAACGAATATTTACTAAGCACTACTATGTGTCAGACACTGTTCTAGGTGCTTAGGGTATACTCAAGGACAAAACAGAAAAGGATCACTGCCTCCTGGAGCCCAAATTCTAGCTGAACTATAATCAAAAGATTGCAAACATCTTGGGAGCAGAAATTATATGCTTCATGGCATTTAGTACCCAGGCTAGACTATTTCCAGAGAACCAGTGCTGAAAGAATATTCTTGAGCCCTGTTGATCTACAACGAATGCACCCTAAATAACCACTTTAAAATTATACTCTATAATATATTTCAGGTTTCCCATTTGCGTATGTGTGTGTAATGATGTTACCTTGCTTTGCTGAATGTAATGATGTTACCTTGCCTATCAAGGTGTTGCCTATCAAGGTGTTGCCTATCAAGATGTTACCTTACCTAACAAGGGTAGCAAACAGGTACAAGCAGCCTCCTTCCTACCCACAGCCATGTTAAACATTGCTTGTTGATCCCAACACTCTTTCTAAATGAGGTTGAAAGTAACTAGTTTGTCATTACCAATCAACGTTGTTGCCATCCCTGTCATTCCACTGACTTGAGCCGATGGGGAAGAATGACCAACCAAGGCTCTGCTAATGGGACTTGATTTTTTTTATGTTTTTATGGTTTTGCAGGCAAAAAGATGTGATAAGAAATCTCTGCTTACAATTAGAACTGAGTGCCAGTCTTGCTCACTGAACTTGGGAGTTCAATGCCCAGATGGTTCCACCAAGGTTACCAACGGCTCCGTGGGTGTGCGAGATTGCAGGTATTCACGGGAAAATAAATGTGCTCCGGTCGTGAAATTTAAGGGATTGTGAATCCAGATCGAAACTTCCCATCTCAAAAGCTACAAAGCATTTCCATAATTTTCCCTTATTCTAAGACTACATTCAGTCTACTCACAATTTACAATCTTGAATCTAAAAAAATATATTATTAATTCACATTTTAACACAAAGTTGACTATATTGTCTTGTATATAAACATTCTCCCCTCATCTTGCCCATCTTTATTTTGAAAATATGGGTTTTGTTTCATTTGGAGAGGGTTCTCATCAGAACATGGACTAAAATGCCATAGGTCTGAAAGGCATCTTACCAACTAGCTATGGATCCCGAAACCGATTAGAACCTGAAGAGAGAAGACAAAGGAATTACAGCTTTGTGCATTTTGTGGGAACATTGAGTTCCTGAAATCCTCTTATGATTCAAAACTTTGATAATTCAAGGCTAAGCCTCGCAAAGGATGACGAGCATTTTCACTTTCTTGCTAATGGAAGCAACTATAAACTCAAATGTAAACCATGTTTTATTACTCAGTCTACTAATTTAGACATTAGACATCTCTCAATCAGTTCATTCTTAATTCAGGAATGAGAAATTAGTATTATTTTTTATTTTGTACAAAATAAAAACTAAACACTATTTCAAATTCATGTTTGCTTAATGTGATCATGATATATTCTAAAACCAAAGTCATCAGTTTTAAGAAAAGGTTCCAAATACTAACTGACGTGGAATTAGCAAGCATATGTGACAGTTGACCATTTGGTACCAAACCGGGCACACATCTGTGACCAGATTCTCTTAAAAAATATATAGAAAGATGTAGGATTCAAGGTTAAAATTATGTGGTGACTTTATTGAGGACTTTCTTATACTGGTTACTTTTTTCATAGCAGGTGGACACTTGGTTATATCCTTCCCACCTTATCATCCCCTTCCAACACACATACACACACACACACACACACACACACACACACGATAAGATTATTGCACTCATGCTCTCTGTTTTAGAATTGAAGACTTGGATCTGTCATTCATTTATGCTGAAATAAATCCAAGGTTGTTTCCTTTTTTTTTTTAAGATTTTATTTATTCATTTGACAGAGATCACAAGTAGTCAGAGAGGCAGGCAGAGAGAGAGGAAGGGAAGCAGGCTCCCTGCTGAGCAGAGAACCCGATGTGGGGCTCGATCCCAGGACCCTGAGACCATGACCTAAGCCGAAGGCAGAGGCTTTAACCCACTGAGCCATGCAGGCGCCCCACCAAGGTTGGTTCTTAAGGGGAAGTTTGGTTCTACCCTTGGCTCCCCTTTTTCCCATCTTTGTGAAGAGATGCCCCTGCCAGTATTCTCAAGCTTCCAGAGGAATTGTCACCTCTGTCTTCAGCTTGACTGTCCATAAAGCCAGTAGCTCAGGGACTAGATTAGAAGTACAACCTTGATTTTTTTAAAAATAATTAATTAATTAATTAATTAAAATAAATAAAAATAATAAAAAATTTAAAAATAAAAAAGAAGTACAACCTTGAACTCACCATTACACTATTCTTAACAGTCTAGTTGAAAGAAATGATATTCTGGAGGATTGTCTCTAGATATACTAAAGCCAAAACCAGGAATAAGTCACCCATGTGGAGATTCCCAATGGTATTTAGCCTCCACAGAATTGCTGCTCCAGATGGTATACAAACTGTTTTAAGAAATTCATTACTAGGGGCGCCTGGGTGGCTCAGTGGGTTAAGCCTCTGCCTTCTGCTCAGGTCATGATCTCAGGGTCCTGGGATTGAGCCCCGCAAGGGACTCTGCTCAGCAGGGAGCCTGCTTCCCCCCCTCTCTCTCTGCCTGCCTCTCTGCCTTGCCTACTTGTGATCTCTCGATCTCTCTCTCTCTGTCAAATAAATAAATAAAATATTTTAAAAAAAGAAAAAAGAAATTCATCACTACATCTCCCTTGAGGACATGGTGGCAAATATTGTCCATTATATTACACCACCTCTCACAAGTCTACATCTACAGTAACTGAAAAAAAAAAAAAAATGCTAAACCTAAGCAGTTGGTTCATTTTAAATCCAGAGATCCTGTGCATCACAGAACTCATGATCTTTTCCTTCTCACATTGGTGGCAACAAGTGTGAGGTGCACCTCTAGCATATGCCTAGAACCTAACACTATTTCCCATCTACTAACCTCACTTCTGATGTCACTGTAGATATTCTACCTTCATTTGCATTGTGTTCTGATTTTTTCCTCCATTTTGTACAATTAAAGGTAAATCATGATTAAGTTTTGTTCTCCCTAAATAAAAAAATGAATTCAATCTTTGTTTGTTTGTTTGTTTTAATATAGGCAAGTCTAAAGAAAGACCTAAGTAAAAATCCGGGCTAATCCCACTGCCCAGAGTTAACTGCATTGTTCTGATAACAGGTTTACGTCTTCTCCTTCCCCTCCAAGGTACATCTTCGAGATCAGGAAGTACTCGCTGTCTCTTCCTGGATGCCGCCACATCTGTAGAAAGGACTATGTCCAGCCTCAGTGCTGTCCAGGCCACTGGGGCCCAGACTGCATGGGTAAGTGGCACAGCGCTTTTCTTGGACTTTGATACTTGCTTCTCAATGTCCCATTTCACAGAATATCGAAAGGAAGGAAGTCCGATAAAAGGAGAGTGTCAGCACCTTTTTCTAGAAAGTTCCATCTCAGTCTATATGTAGAAAAGTCTTTCTTGCTCTGTCAGCTTTTGTAAACAAATCTGCTTTCCTCCAATTGGAGGTCTCTCTTTAAGAGAATTTCCTTACAAGTCAAAAAAAGGGACAATTGAAAGGATATCCATTTTTATAAAAAAGATAAGGGACCCTAGAGAGGATGTAAGAATGTTGGGATACCACAACCCCGAAAACAATTTTCTTTAAGAAGAAATTTTATTATAGCATCTCAAAGACCTTAGTTACTGTTTGGCAACACAGATAATCATTAAATCTACTAAAACTCTTGTCTTTAGAATGGAATACCAAATTCTATGATGACCAGTTCCACTGTAAGAAAGACAAAGATGTTATAGTTAAATTTCTGTGGTCGAGCACAGCATTTGTCAGCTAAAACTGAACCTCTATCGTGATTAAAGATTAAACATTCGAATAGTGGCTGAGTCCTTACTATGATATGCAAATTATGTGAGATCACTTTTTTTCCTTGGAGAGTAAAGAAGTCAGGCATTTTAATTCATGCATTGTCCACTTGTTTCCTATTTTCTAGATATAATGAAACATATCCTTAATAATCCACTTAAAGGGACACCTAGTGGCTCAGTGGGTTAAAGCCTTTGCCTTCAGCTCAGGGCATGGTCCCGGGGTCCTGGGATCGGGCCCTGCATTGGGCTCTCTGCTCCGAGCCTGCTTCCTCTTGTTTCTCTGCCTACTTGTGATCTCTGTCTGTCAAATAAATAAATAAAATCTTAAAAAAAAAAAAAAAAAAAAAGGAGGGGCGCCCAGGTGGATCAGTAGGTTGAGCATCTGACTTAGTTTCAGCTCAGGGTGGTGAGATCGAGCCCTGTGTCAGGCTGCTCGCTCAGTCTGCTTAAGATTCTCTCTCCCTTTGCACCCCTGTCCCAGAATCTCTGTCTCTCTCAAACAAATAAGGAAAAGTTGTTTTGTTTTGTTTTGTTTTGTTTTCTAAAGAATCCACTTAAAGGGAGAGATAGTTCTCTTTTGCTTTTTTTTTTTTTAATTAAAATAACACAGGCAAAGGGTACACAGCCTGTAAAGTTTAGAAAGACATAAAGACAGAAAAAACAGTGACTTCTTTCAGTCAGACATAGGAAATCCTAAATTGTTTGGCTTATTTCCCTGATCTTTTTTTTTTTTTCAAATGGCTTCTAAGCAGTCGAAACTTTGTTGTACATACAATGTTGAAACCTGCTGTTGTGTGTTTTTTGAACTAATGATTAAATAAATAATAACTTCCATTTATTCAACATTGCTAACATGCAGTACCAAAGAGATACTTGGCCTATATTATCTGATTCAATTCTTAAAACAAATCTTTGAGCTAGACGTTTTTATCTCCATTTTGCCTATGAGGGGTCAGATATTTAAAGATGATCCCTTACCAATTTCTTTTGGCTTGATAAGTAATAAAGTAAGTTCAAGTTCAGGGATGCCTGTCACAAACTCTGCTGTCTTTCTACTCTGTCCCACTGGCAGAGCAGAGCTTATAGAAGAAGAAAGATGCAGCCCCTGGGTGGTTCATTCAGTTGTGCATCTTACTTTCGATTTCAGCTCAGGACAGGATCTCAAGGTCGTGAGCTTGAGCCCCGTGTCAGGCTATGCACTCAGCATGGAGTCTGCTTGAGTTACTCTCCCTCTGCAACCCCCCTGCTTGTGTGAACTCTCTCTCTCTCTCTCAAATAGATAATTAAATTAAATCGAAAAAAAGAAAGGAAGAAAGAGAAAAAGAAAGAAATGGGAAATCCTCCAAATGTGTTTCTAACTTCTCTTTTGATTGGCAAGTCCCTTTACCCCTCCTGGTCAATGCCCAGGTTATGCTCCTTGCACTGGAAAGGTCAAGGTTTGGGTTCATGAAATCCTGACCTTCTCTCTATTGACCTCTCTGTCCTCAGCTTCACCCCAGCATGTGGACACTGTGTGATTCTGAGTTTGTTACAATTGATTCAAGAGATTAACTCACCCTTCCATATTTCAAAAACTTTTTTAGCACCAAATGTGGTCACGTTTACAACCAGTTCTTGTAGACATGCTGATATAATTCAAAAACTTTTAGATTTGCTTTTCTCTTTTTAACCCATGGTAACTAACCCAGTGCTGTTAATGATCAGAAGCCTGTAGAGAAGAAAAGGCTTTGTCCAAGATACAGCAACAAAAGTCAGTGCATGCAACGTCAGGGATAACAGACCACAGCTCAGAGAGAGAAAGGAGCTAGTCCTGTTCCCATATTTGGGCTTGACTCTAGTCCCAACATTGGGCAAGTTACTTCCTGCCATGCCTCAGCTTCCTTAGATGAGGGTCAGATGGGGGTCCAAAGTCCTACTTTACAAGACCATAGCCTAGATTTTAAAACATTCATGTAGATGAAAAATACTTGACACAGTGACACCAAGAAAGCACTTTAATAATGTTTTAGCAGTGGGCGTCTGGGTGGCTCAGTGGGTTAAGGCCTCTGCCTTCAGCTGAGGTCATGATCCCGGGGTCCTGGGATCAAGTCCCGCATCGGGCTCTCTGCTCGGTGGGGAGCCTGCTTCTCGGTCTCTCTCTGCCTGCCTCTCTGCCTACTTGTGATCTCCATTTGTCAAGTAAATAAATAAATAAAATCTTTTAAAAAAATGTTTTAGCAATAAATGAATGAGGGAATAACAGTCAAAACAGACCTCTGGCAGTGAAAGCCAAATAAAGCGACATTCTCTCTTTGAACCCTTCTTAAATATGGGTAACTCCTAAAACATGAGAAGGCAAATAGGATTCAAAACCTTCAGTGGGCTTCATGACATCTCAATGTGCTATGCACGAATGGGGCAAGGCTCCTGTCTGCGATCCAGTGTGCATGATTCCTTGAAGGGTCAAACATTTCCTTCTGCTAGGTCTGGAGGCCAGAGAAACAAAGTATGTGGAAAGCAGGGGCTGGACAGTCTTTCTGCTGTCCTCTTGTTAGAGCAAAAGGACATGTCCCTTTATCTTCATCTTCCAAACATACTAAATGTCTCCAAAGGCTTCCTTCCTTTAGCTCAGGAAGGAGATAAAGGTTCTATTTAGCCGTATATTTCACCTCTCACATTTTGTAGTGATGACAAGTGAGGTCTTGCCTATCACTTTACATTTCCGGAAGGATAAGGCCATTTTGGAGCTGCTGACATGTGTCCATACATCTTTTTGAGGAAGTACAAGCTTTGGAATGGCCTTCTTCCCAAGGCCATTGTGGTATCCAATTCCTTTCCAGTGCATCAAGAAATATATTCATACTTAATACCCCTGTGTTACTTTTAAAATTGTTTTAATAATGCCTCATTCCAATTAGAAAATAACTCTGATCAATCCCCCCACACACAACAAACATCAGAAAACACCCAAATAGCACAATGAGAAAAAAAATTGCTCATCATCTTCTAAAATTAAGAATAAGGCATGGATCCTCACTTGGGGAAAAAAAATATGTCATCCTGACATAAGAAAGGTCTTTCTACCCAGATTTAACTTGTTTCTCCCTCATTAAAACTCATAGTGCTTTGTCAGATCAGCACACAGCAGTCTTTGCTAATTAGCACACAAACATATTTTTTAACATTGAAATGATCACATTTGAACAACCAGTATCCTACGTGAGGGGAAATTGATTTTTTTTTTTTAATTTGGACATGCCAGTTCTCTTGATTTCACCATGAACATTAACTGATTTGTGCAAACAACTCAAAGTAATGGAAAAAGAATGTGGGCAAAGGGGTTATACAGCACCGGGATTGCCACCAAAACAATCTGATTATTTCAAAGGGAAATGATCTAGATTCTTCTTTTTGAGGTCGATGTCATCAAATTCTGCCCATTTTTTTTCTTTTTTTTTTAATTTTTTATTTCTTTTCAGCATAACAGTATTCATTGTTTTTGCACCACACCCAGTGCTCCATGCAATCTGTGCCCTCTCTAATACCCACCATCTGGTTCCCCCAACCTCCCACCCCCCGCCACTTCAAAACCCTCAGATTGTTTTTCAGAGTCCATAGTCTCTCATGGTTCACCTCCCCTTCCAATTTCCCTCAACTCCCTTCTCCTCTCCATCTCCCCTTGTCCACCCATTTTTTTTGATAATGTATTACTTATGTTTCCACATCTCTTTCTTTCCTGTTGTACATTTCTTGCTGGTCACTGCACAGGTTGCAAATAACAGACTTCTGTGGGCTTGAAATTGGTTTTGTAGGCATGTTCCTTTTGGCTTTGACTGAGAAATAAAGCTGAGTTCACCTGAGGAACCTAATTCACATCAGCTTCCCAGGGCAACAATTTCAGCCAGAGCTATAAGTGGAATACCAGGATATGGTCTCTGCCTAGCACGGTGAGCCAAGCTTTTCAACAATGGTCGTAGCATGAAGTAGGCACTTCTAGAGTTCATTGGGAGATAAAGTAACAGGGAGGTCTTTGGCCCCTTGCTGCCGGGGATGTTGATTACCTTTCTTTAAAGAAACAGAACAGCTGATGATTTGCTGACAGCTTATAATGGGTAAGCCTCCTGTGTGAGCAAAGTCACAATGCAGGAGACCACCAGGGTAGCAGTAACTAAAGGGAAATGGGATAATGACCTGAAATCGTTTTATCAGCTACTTGAGCCTCACAATGTGTCAGAAATGTGCCCTGATAGCAAATTCTGTAATATCCTTTCGAGCATGGTTGCTGAGAACGTCAATTTTACCGTCTTTCTACTTAATGGGGGCCTGAGGTGATAGAAAATTATTTGAGAAGCAAGACTAAAACTCCCACTTTTGCCTTAAAAGTTTTACTTAAAAACCGAGCACCTTGTTTCATAGATTTTAAACTTAAACCATTCAATCTAGGACATAAAATGAGGAGTCTTTGTGCCCCCACATCCCTGCTATCTTTTTCTCAAAGTTCCTTCCAGTGTTGGCCAACTCCTAAAAAAAAACAAGCATTTATGAAGCACCGACTGTATGCTGCTCATAATCACATATCTGATAAGCCCAGTGCCTACCCCCAAGGGGCTCACAGATTAATATAAGAAAGAGACACAAAAGCAGATGAGGAAAAATAATCGTACCTGAGAGCCTAGTGGAGGACCTGAGGACTTTTGGGGAGTTTTGCAGCTTGCCCAAAGGCAGCCAGACTAGGAAAGAAGCCTGTCTTGCTGCAGAGTCCCGGCTCTAACCTGCTACTCTCCCCTGCTTCTCCAAATAACAGCTGGTTTTGCCAAGTCAACTGCTGGCAAGGCGGCCTGCCTCTCTCTAGCCTACTTCTAGAAAGCTTGCTTCCACCATTAGCCAGATGCCTGTCACTGCCTAGAGTTGATTCCATGACACGTGAGCTCCCCTTGGTTCTACCCTTTAACTAAGAGGCCATGGGGTTTTGCAGTAAGATGGCACACAGACTCTGAAGCCCTATTGGCCTCCTGTCCCAGCATTTACCACGCTCTGGTTCTGGGACCCACTCTGTAGAGCTATCAGATTCAGCAATTACAGGGCACCCAGTTAAATTAATTGCAAATAAACAACAAATATGCACACAGTATTTAGGGCATGCTTTTTCTAAAAAACTATTCATTGTTCTATCTGCAATTGAAATTTAACTGGCATCCTACATTCTATCTGGTAAACCTGTCCTTCGGCCTCAGTTTTCTCATCTACAAAATGGAAATAATGATGCTAATAGGCCTACCTCCAAAGATTGTGCTGAGGATTAAGTGAGCTCATACCTACAAAGTACTTAGGATGTTCCTGAAGGGTGGCAGGTCTTCAGAATATGCCGGTTACCATTTCTGTCTTTTGTGGTCTAGGGGGTTTGCCTAGGTCTGATTTTATATTCTAAGGTACAGATCTTGTATGCTCTGGTTTAGTGGTTAAGGACTCAAAATCTTGACCCAAGCCTGATTGCAATGCCCGTTCTAACACTTGCCAACCTCGTGATCTTGGGCAAGTTACTTACCTCTCTGGCCCTCAGTTTTCTTATCTATAACCTGGGACCAATAATAATGATGATGATGATGACAACGATGATGATGATGTCAACAACATTCATGCTTTCCTCAGTTGATGGGAGAGTAAGACCACACATATAAAGTGCTTAGTAATAGTAAATGCTCAACAAGTTCTATCCATCTATCATAGAACTGGTAACTAAGTCACAGTGCTGGCTGCCAGAGGAAGACTTTACTGTATACCTCATTGTTTATGTAGCTCATGGCCCCTTAGGTCTACAATTTTTCTTCCCACGATTGTCTACCCTTCTGTGGACCCTATGGGTCACTTGGATCCGTCTAAGCAAAAGCCTGCCCTTCCGGGATATGGGAAAGATAAACCATCAGTCTGCTTGGGCTTCTATGACCAAATACCATAACAACAGACATTTGGTTCTCCCAGATGTGGGGGCTAGGAAGTCCAAGATTAAGATGCCACAGATTTGGTTCCTGTTGAGGCTCTTCTCCCTGGCACACAGATGGCCACCTTCCCACTGTGTCCCCATATGGGAGAGAGAGATTCTAGTCCCTCTTTCTCCTCTTAGAAGGGCATTAATCCCATCATCTGTCCCCATCCTTATGATCTCATCTAAACCTAATGAACTCCCCAAAGCCCCACCGCCAAATGCCAACCTGTTGGGGTTTAGGACTTTCACATATGAATTCGGGGAGGCACAGACATTCAGTTCATTAATAGTAAGTATTCACCTTGGCTTTCAGCCCACTAGGTCATAAGCCACTGGAGAGAAGTCTGAGCCAGGACTAAGCACCTGTTAAGAGAAAACCTTCCCTCCCTTGCTGAATGTGTGCTCTTGAGACTCGGGAAGACTCCCAGAAGACAGCAAAGAATACCCAACCAGTAGATGCCTTGACCCTTAGCACAGCCACAGGCAGACACCCAGTGACCTCTGAATAAAGCAGACCGCACGTTTCAATAAGAAGTATGTGTTGGGCACCTCTTCAGAAATAAGTCTAAAGCACTGAAGCTCAACTCACCAGCCCCTTCCTGCCTATAGCAAGAGGAACAAAGGCCCGTTTTCTGTTTAGGCTAAATCTCATTTCACATTCTTGTGTAAATACAAAGAGAAAACAACATCTTTGAAAATAATTGTAGGCATTCAATAAATCTTGAATTAATTACTTAATTAAATGAATGTCTCGTAAAAACATTTAAACCATGTAAAATAATTTGAAGCTATCAATACAGAGAAGCACAATTCTGAGCCTTTAAAGTCAGATACAGCAGGGTGGAAATCCTTGTCTCCCTGCCTGACGGCCGTGTAACTTTATCAGTGATCCTCTTTCTGCCTCAGTGTCCTCTTAGGTAAAATGGGGATTGTAACACTTCATAGAGTAAAGAGTAATAGTTCCTAGTTGTGAAGATAACACATGTAATGTCCTTGGCATTCCACTCAAGGTTTAGACCAATAAGAAGAAGAACAAGAACAGCAAAAAAAGGAAACAAAAATAAGTCAAGTTGGTCTTTTTAAGGCCAACATCTGGCTCATGGTGTTCAGTAACAGTTTACCAAATGGTGACCCTGAAGAAATGCTTCCTAAACATTGGTGTTCTGGAACTACACTAAAGTACTTGAATGAAAAGTTTCAGAGACTGAAGGTTAGAAACTGAAAGAATTACCACGTGTTTAAAAATAGCCCTTCCTGATTAGAATCTTTTCCAGTGTTTTCTTTTCCAGTCAGCATAATTATAGAAAAGGACATCTCTGAGGTCTAAAATAAAGTTGGGTTTCGTTAATTACTGACAAGGACACTGACCACTTTTCCCAAACCTATCAATAGGGCACATTCTCAGCTAATAAATTGTTCTCATTTATTCTTAACTTATAATTTTCATAGAGTGAAACTCAACATTATCAGTGCGCAGCTGTACGAGTTCTGACAAGCTTTGTGTAACCATCACCACCATTAACTTAGAGAAGATTTATTTCATCTCCCTCAAATTCCCTTTGCTATCATGTCCCCCCTCCCATTTCTGAAGCCCTGGCAATTACTGATCTGTTTTCTGCACCTATAATTTTACCTTCATGTCACATGATTGGAATGACACAGTGTGTGGCTTTTTGAGACTGGTTTCTTCCAATTAACATAATGCTTGAAGATATGTCTGTGTTGCTATATGTGTCCATAGTTCATTCTTTTCTAATGCTTCATAGCCTGCCATGATGCAGCGGCAGCCAGTCAGTTCATTTGCCAGCTGGAAGATGTTTGGGTTTGTTTCCAGTTTGGTACAACTAAGAATAAAGTCATTATGGACATTCATGCACAGGTTTTTGTGTGTACCTAAATTTGATTTCTTTTTTTTTTTTAAGATTTTATTTATTTATTTGATGGAGAGAGAGATCACAAGTAGGCAGTGAGGCAGGCAGAGAGAGGGGGGGAAGCAGCCTCCCTGCTGAGCAGAGAGTCTGACGCAGGGCTTGATCCCAGGACCCTGAGATCATGACCTGAGCCAAAGGCAGAGGCTTAACCCACAGAGCCACCCAGGTGCCCCTAATTTTTATTTTTTCATGTGCATATTTGCTCTTCATGTATCTTTCAAGTTGTTGTTTCTGGAGCATTGAGAGTTCTTTAAATGTTTGATGTACAAGTCCTTTATATGATACATGATTTGTAAATATTTCTTTGTGGTCTGTGGCTTGTCTTTTCATTCTTTTAACACTAACTTCAGACAAGCGAATGTTATAAATTTTGGTGAGGTCAAATATATCAATTTTTCTTTCATAGATAGTGTTTTTTGTATCCTATCTAGAAATCTTTCCCTACCCTAATATCACAAAGATTTTCTTTTATTTTTTCTTCTAGAAGCTTTATAATTTTAGGTATTGTGTTCAAGTCCATCATCCCCTGCAAGTTAATTTTTGTATATGATTTGAGGTATGGATCAAGGTTCATTTTTTATATGTAGATACCTAGTGATTCCAGCATCATTTCTTGAAAAGACTATCCTCTCCCCATTGGGTTGTGTTTGGACTGTTGTAGAAAATCAATTAACCATCTCTGTGTGGGTTTATTCCCAGACTCCCTATTCTGTTCCAGTAATCTGTATGTATATCCCTTTACCATCAGGATTTCTGTAGCTTCACACTAATTCTTAAAATCTGGCAGCATACATTCTCCAGTTTGGTTGTTTTCAAAATTATCTTGTTTATTCTAGTTTCTTTGTTTTTCCATGTAAAATTTAGAATCATTTTGCCAATATCTACCAAAAAGTCCTGCTAGAATTTTAATGGAATTATATTGAATCTATAAGTCAGTTTAGAGAAAACTAACATCTTAAAGTACTAAATCTTTTAACCCATAACCACACTAAATTTCCCCATTTAAGACTTCTTTTATTTTGTTTGTCAGTGTTTTATCAATTTTAACTTACAAATTTTGCACAATTTTCATTATGTTCACACCTAAGTGTTTCATGGGTTTTGGTACCGTTTTTAATGGTATATTTTCATTTCAATTACTATTTCTTTCTTATGAGTTTGTACAAAAAAATAGAAATACAATTGACTTTTTAAATATTGCTCTTGTATCCTGAGAACTTATTAAATACATGTATTAGGTCTACTAACTTTGGGGGGACTTTTTTGAATTTTCTGTAGGCAATCATGTTGTCTAAGATTAGAGACCATTTTCATTTTTCCTTTCCAATATGAATGTATTTTATATCCTTTTTTCTTACTTTGTTTCACTTCTCATGATGTATTATTTGTTTCATATATGGTTGGATTCAGTTCGCTACAAATTTGTTTTAGAATTTTCTAATTTATGCATTAGATTTTTAAAATCTTTTTTTATTAACATATAATGTATTATTTTTTTCAGGGGTACAGGTATCTGAATCATCACCTTACACAATTATCAGCACCCACCATAACACATACCATCCCCAATGTCCGTACCCAGACACTTTATTCCTCCTCCTCCCCAGCAACCCTAAGTTTGTTTCCTGAGATGAAAAGTCTCTTATGGTTTCTCTTCCTCCCTGATCCCATCTTGTTTCATTTTCCCTCCCTTTTCCCCACAACTTCCCACCCCACCTCTCGAATTTCTCATATCAGAGAAATCATATGATAATTGTCTTTCTCTCACTGACTTATTTTGTTTAGCATAATACCATCTAGTTCCATCCATGTCATTGCAAATAGCAATATTTCATTTTTTAGATGGCTGCATACTATTCCTTTGTGTGTGTATCTGTGTGTGTATGTGTGTATACACATATATATGTGTACACATATATACACACACATATATATACATATATATATGTGTGTGTATATATATCCTCTTCTTTATCCTTTCATCTGTTGATGGACACCTACGTTCTTTCCATAGTTTGGCTATTGTGGACATTGCTGCTATAAACATTTGGGTACATGTGCCCCTTCAGATCACTACATTTGTATCTTTAAGATTAATACCCAGTAGTGCGATTGTGGGGTCATAGGGTAACCCTATTTTCAACTTTTTGAGGAACCTCCATACTGTTTTCCAGAGTGGCTGCACCAGCTTACATTCTCAACAGTGTAGGAGGGTTCCCCTTTCTCTGCATCCTCACCAACATCTGTCATTTGCTGACTTGTTCATTTTAGCCATTCTGACTGGTGTGAGGTGGGATCTCATTGTGGTTTTGATTTGTATTTCCCTGATGCCAAGTGATGTTGAGCACATTTTCATGTATCTGTTGGCCACTTGGATGTATTCTTTTCAGAAATTTCTGTTAATGTCTTCTGCCCATTTCTTGACTGGATTATTTGTTCTTTGGGTGTTGAGTTTGATAAGTTCTTTGTAGATTTTGCATACTAGCCCTTTATCTGATAGGTCATTTGCAACTATCTTCTCCCATTGTGTTAGTTGTCTTTTGGTTTTGCTGACTGTTTCCTTTGCTGTGCAAAAGCTTTTGATCTTAATGATGTCCCAATAGTTCATTTTTGCCCTTGCTTCCCTTGCCTTTGGTGATGTTCCTAGGAAGAAGTTGCAGCGGCTGCCGTCAAAGAAGTTGCTGCCTGTGTTCTCCTCAAGGATTTTGATGCACTCCTCTCTCACATTAAGGTCATTCATCCATTTGGAGTCAATTTTTGTGTGTAGTATAAGGAAATGGTCCAGTTTCATTCTACTGTTTGTGGCTGTCCAATTTTCCCAACACCATTTGTTGAAGAAACTGTCTTTTTTCCATTAGACATTCTTTCCTGCTTTGTTGAAGATTAGTTGACCATAGAGTTGAGGGTCCATATCTGGGCTCTCAATTCTGTTCCATTGATCTATGTGTCTGTTTTTGTGCCAGTACCATACTGTCTTGTTGATGACAGCTTTGTAATAGAGCTTGAAGTCTGGAATTGTGATGTTACCAACTTTGGTTTTCTTTTTCAACATTCTTCTGGATAATCGTGGTCTTTTCTGGTTCCATATAAATTTTAAGATTATTTGTTCCATTTCTCTGAAAAAAGTTGATGGTATTTTGATAGAGATTGTATTAAATGTGTAGATTGCTCAAGGTAACATAGACATTTTCACAATAATTGTTCTTCCAATCCATGAGCATGGAACTTTTTTTCCATTTCTTTGTGTCTTCCTCAATTTCTTTCATGAGTGTGCTATAGTTTTCTGAGTACAGATTCTTTGCCTATTTGTTTAGGTTTATTCTTAGGTATCTTGTGGTTTTGGGTGCAGTTGTAAATGGGATCAACTCCTTAATTTCTCTTTCTTCTGCCTTGCTGTTGGTGTATAGAAATGCAACTAATTTCTGTGCATTGATTTTATATCCTGACACTTCCCTGAATTCCTGGATGAGTTCTAGCAATTTTGGAGTGGTGTCTTCTGAGTTTTCCACATGAAGTATCATACCACCTGCAAAGAGTGAGAGTTTGACTTCTTCTTTGCTGATTCAGATGCCTTTTATTTCTTTTTGTTCTCTGATTGCTGAGGCTAGGACTTCTAGTACTATGTTGAATAGCAGTGGTGATAGTGGACATCCGTGCCATGTTCCTGACCTTAGGGGAAAAGCTCTCTGTACTTCACCATTGAGAATGATATTCACTGTGGGGTTTTCATAGATGGCTTTTACCATATTGAAACATGTTCCCTCTATCCCTACACTGTGAAGGGTTTTGATCAAGAAAGGATGCCGTACTTTGTCAAATGCTTTTTCAGCATCTATTGAGAGTATCCTATGGTTCTTGTTCTTTCTTTTAGTAATGTATTGTATCACATTGATTGATTGTGGATATTGAAACAACCTTGCAGCCCAGGAATAAATCCCACTAGGTCATGGTAAATAATCCTTTTCATGTACTGTTGGATCCTATTGGCTAGTGTTTTGGTGAGAATTTTTACATCCATATTCATGAAGGATATTGGTCTATAATTCTCCTTTTTGATGGGGTCTTTGTCTGGTTGGGGATAAAGGTAATGTGGGCCTCATAAAATGAGTTTGTAAGTTTTCCTTCCATTTCTATTTTTGGAACAGTTTCAGGAGACTAAGTATTAATTCTTCTTTAAATGTTTGGTAGAATTCCCCTGGGAAGCCATCTGGCCCTGGGCTCTTGTTTCTTGGGAGATTTTTGATGACTGCTTCAATCTCCTTACAGGTCATGGGTCTGTTCAGGCTTTCTATTTCTTCCTGGCTCAGTTTTGGTAGTTTATATGTCTCTAGGAATGCATCCATTTCTTCCAGATTATCAACTTTGCTGGCATATCAAAGTTACTCATAATATGTTCTTATAATCGTTTCTATTTCTTTGGTGTTGGTTGTGATCTCTCTTCTTTCTTTCATGATTTTATTAATTTGGGTCCTTTCCCCTTTCTTTTGGATAAGTCTGGCCAGGGTTAATCAATCTTATTAATTCTTTCAAAGAGCCATATCCTGGTTTTGTTGATCTCCTCTACTGTTCTTTTGGTCTCTATTTCATTGATTTCTGCTCTGATCTTTATTATTTCTCTTCTCCTGCTGGGTTTAGGCTTTCTTTGCTGTTCTTTCTCCAGCTCCTTTAGTGGTTGAGTTAGGTTGTGTATTTGAGGTCTTTCCTGTTTCATGAGAAAGGCTTGTATTGCTATATACTTTCTTCTCAGGACGGCCTTTGCTGCATCCCAAAGATTTTGAACAGTTGTGTTTTCTTTTTCATTTGTTTCCATGAATTCTTTAATCCTTCTTTAATTTCCTGGTTGACCCATTCATTTTTTAGTAGGATGCTCTTTAACCTCCATATATTTGAGTTCTTTCCAACTTTCCTCTTGTGATTGAGTTCAATTTTCAAAGCACTGTGGTCTGAAAATGGGTCACAATGATCCCAATTTTTGGTACTGGCTGAGAGCTGATTTGTGACTCAGGATGTGATCTATTCTGGAGAATGTTCCATGGGCACTAGCGAAGAATGTGTATTCTGTTGCTTTGGGATGGAAAGTTCTGAATATATCTGTGGGTCCATCTGGTCCACTGTGTCATTTAAAGCCTTTATTTCCTTGTTGATCTTTTGCTTAGATGATTTGCCCATTTCAATGAAGGGGGTTGTTAAAGTTCCCTACTATTCTTGTATTATTGTCGATGTGTTTCTTTGATTTTGTTATTAATTGGTCTTTATAGTTGGCTTCTCCCATGTTAGGGGCATAGATATTTAAAACTGTTAGATCTTCTTGTTGGACAAACATTTTACGTATGATATAGTGTCCTTCTTCATCTCTTATTATAGCCTTTGGCTTACAATCTAATTTGTCTGAGATAAGGTTTGCCACCCCAGCTTTGTTTTGATGTCCATTAGTATAGTAAATTGTTTTCTACCTGCTCGCTTTAAATCTGGAGGTGTCTTTGGATCTAAAATGAGTTTCTTGCAGGCATCATATCTATGGGCCTTGTTTTTTTATCCATCCTGATACCCTGTGTCTTTTGATTGGGTCATTTAGCCCATTTACATTCAGCATAACTACTGGAAGGTATGTAGTTAGTGCCATCATATTGCCTGTACGGTGACTGTTACTGTATATTGTCTCTGTTCCTTTCTGGTCTGTTACTTTTAGGCTTCTTTTTGCTGGTTTGTTGTTTGCCAAGTTCTTTTAGTTTTTGTTTGTCCTGGAAGATTTTTATCTCTACTTCTATTTTCAATGACAGTCTAGCTGGATATAGTATTCTTGGCTGCGTATTTTCTCATTTAGTGTTCTGACTATATCATGCCAGTCCTTTCTGGCCTGCGAGGTCTCTGTGGATAGGTCTGCTGCCAATCTAATATTTGTACCTTTGTAGGTTACAGATCTCTTGTCCTAAGCTGCTTTCAGGGTTCTCTCTTTGTCATTGAGACTTGTAGTTTTACTATTAGATGACAGGGTGTTGACCAATTTTTATTGATTTTGAGAGGGGGTCTCTGTGTCTCTTGGATTTTGATGCTTGTTCCCTTCCCCATATTAGGGGATTTCTCTGCTCTAATTTGCTCCAATATACCTTCTGCCCCTCTTTCTCTTTCTTATTCTTCTGGGATCCCAGTGATTCTAATATTGTTTCATCTTATGATATTACTTATCTCTCAAATTCTCTTCTCATGGTCCAGTAGTTATCTCTCCTTTTGTCAGCTTCTTTATTCTCCATCATTTGGTCTTCTATATCACTAATTCTCTCTTCTGCCTCATTTATCCTAACAGTAAGAGACTCCATTTTTTATTTCACCTTATTAATAGCTTTTTTTAATTTCAACTTGGTTAGATTTTAGTTCTTTTATTTCTTCAAAAAGGGAGTTTATTTCTCCAGAAAGGGATTCTCTAGTATCTTCTGTGCTTTTTTCAAAACTCCTAGCATCTTTATAATCATCCTTCTGAACTCTAGCTCTGATATCTAACCAATGTTGGTATTGATTAGGTCCCCAGCAGTCAGTACTGCCTCTTGTTCCTTTTTTCTTTTTTCTTTTTTCTTTTTTTTTTTTTGAGGTGAGTTTTCCACCTTGTCATTTTGTCCAGAGAAGAATAGATGAATGGAAGGACAAAATGCTAAAGGGTAGCAATGATCCCAGAAAAATATACAGTAACCAAATCAGAAAAGACCCAAAACCAGTGGGAGAAGAAACAAGGGAAAAAAAAAAAAAAAAAAAAAATATATATATATATATATATATATATATATATATATATATATATTAGACTGGTGAATAGAACAGAATCACACACTTGTTTTGCAGTGTATTTTGGTTTCTTAGAAGAAACAGCCTCCCAAAAATTTTAAGAAAGAAAAACTTTTTTATATATACAAACAAGGGTAAATGCAATGATGGGATAGAATATGACTGTAAAGATGAAAATTTAAAAAGATTTTAAGAAAGGAACTGAAAATGTTCCTGAAAGTTGAGGCGGAGAACTTTCACAGATTCTTCTCCATCCTCCTGCTGATATGTGGACTTCACGGCACCTAGGAAGTCATCTCGAACCACAGCCTGATGTTGTAAATGGTAGAACAATAAAATACAAGGATTCTGGGTCTAATAATTACAGAGTTACCAGATAAGCTCTGAAATGTTTATCTCTAGAGTTCATTTATATCTGAGAGCAATACATTTGAAGCTGCTGTTATATGAGCAATCTTTATCACTTGTAGCTGAAACTAGTCTTTTCTAACACCATGCCTAAACTCAGAGGATTGTTGAATGAGTAATCCCCCCAAGTATGAGGGAACAAGACTCTTATTTCAGTTGAAATTTAAGTCTCTGGTTTTCTATCTCTGGATCAACTCAACTCACACATAGAGAGAAAATTATCACTTTCATAAATAAAAAGATTTGAGTTCAAAAAAAAGGAATTAATAAGATAATAAGTTGGTCGAAAAAGAATTAAAAAAGAGGGAGTGAATGTCATCAGGCTGGAGACTAAAACAAATCCATATGCCAGATTTAGGGTATATTTTGATCTGTTAGAAGAAAGTGTATCCCAAAATTTTAAAGAAAGAAAAACTTATATGTATTCAAAAAATAAGGCTAAATACAATGAAGGGTTAGAATATGACTATAAAAATGCAAATTGAAAAAGATTTTTTAAAAGGTATTGATAAGATAAAATAGGTTAAAATGGGAAAGAGGAAATATTCAAAAAAAAACAGAAAAAGAAAAAATAAAGAACATTTTAAAAATTTAACTTTGAAAGACTAAAGATTCATGGGTAAAAAGCCACGAATTCTGTTTTGCTGCATTTCTCTAGCACTGGTGTTTTGCAATCCTTATTGATCAGTAAAGTTGGTCTTAGCTGGATGTTCTTGCTGATCTTCTGGGGGAAGCGCCTATTGCAGTGATTATCAAATATCTTTGCCAGAATTGCACCACCCTTGGCAAGGGCCAGGCTAAGCAATCTGCTCAGGTTTGCTCTCAATAGCTTTTGTTCCCTGAACGCTTCCCATACAGCTTTGGAGGAGGAGAATAAAGATGGCGGCCTCCCAATCTCTGAAATGGAGGAGCAGAGAGCTTGGGCAACGCCCTCTTTAGTGCATCCTTAGAGAAAAGCAGTCAATCACTCCTGTTTCCCACCCTGTATTGTATTCTCACTCCAGCCATGCTCCAAGCTCACCCGGCCTGTGACTGAGTGTTTCTATCTCTGGCACACGGCCCCATTTGAAGTCTCCAAACCCAGCAGATTCCTGCTGCGTGTTCCCACGCTGCTCCTCCTCTAGGAGGAAGGTGGGGGTCTCCCTGGATCTACCACTTGTGGGGTCCCTGCTCGAAGAATAGTGGCCCAACTCTGTCTCAGATCAGGGTTTAAGGTAAGCCAGAGCTGAGAGCTCACTCCTTGGCTCCATCTCTGTAGCCAGCTTCCCCTTCCAATACATGGGAGCTCTGCCACACTCAGATACCCCTGGTCTTTTTGGGACCCCTCAGGTCGTGAGACCACACTGTCCCCACGAGGGCTCTACCCCCTGCTTGGCCTATGGAGCCATATCCCTCAGTGAAGCAGACTTCTAAAAGTTTTGATTTTGTGCCCCACTGCTTTACCACTTGCCAGGGGCCTACTCCTCCCCCTGCGGTCTATCTTCCTGTATATATTACCTTGGAATCACTCCTCCACACATCCTACCTTCCAGAAAGTGGTTGCCTTTCTGTTCTTAGAATTGCTGCTATTCTTCTCTTTGATCTCCTGTTGAGTTTTCTTGCCTTAGATTTTTGTAAAGAACTTTTGTGTCTGTGTTGATTAGAGAAGCTGATCTGTAATTTCCTTTTAAGTATTTGTCAGGCTTGGGAATCAGAGTAAGAATGCTTTCCATATTGAAGGAGCTGTTCCATCTTCCTCAGTTTTTCAGAATTTTTCAGAATTTTCATATAATTTGCATGATTTCTTCCTTAAATATGACGTATATGCACTAGTGAAGTCACCTGGCATGGAGTTTTCTTTGTAGGAAGGATTTTAAGTTCAAATATAACTTCTCATATAAAAAAGATGCAGGTCTGACTCTTTTGAATAAGAGAGGGAACCAAGGGAGGTTAGATTGGAAAAGTCATAGACTACATGTAATTCTAAGAACATTGGGTAAAGCTGTTGGGGAGCACTCCAGCCAAAGTTACCGAACAGGGGAGTCCTCCATCTTGCAGGAAAGGGCCTGCTATAGTATCCACTCTGGTATCCCTGCCATGCTCAGGCACTGGCTAGAAGCAGATGTGGAAAGTGTGGCCTCATGAACAGGATGGTTTCCAACAGGGAAATTATGCACTCACAGTGCACATCTGAGAGGTGAGTTTTCATAACGACTCTACCTAGAGAGGAGGGCCTCATGAATCTACCTTTGTAACAATTCCTCCTCCCTCACCTCCTTCCCCAGGTGATTAGAAACAGCTGGTCCAATGAATCACCTTCACAGGAAAACCTGCTTAAATTTTTTAAAAAGAAGGGCCTGTTAGTTGCATCCTAAGGAAAAAGGAGGCCCAGACTTCCTGGACATAACATCATACTCTCAGGAACTAGAATGGAAGATACTCCCTAATTCTTCTGTGACCAGCCTTTGGCCTATAATTGTGTTCTCAGTAGATGGCTTTACCTTGTGTTCTGCTCTGTATATTATCAGAAGTCACGGGCCAAGTGGAAGGGACACCCAGAGGATGGAAGAGTCCTATCTGCCTTAGAGGAGGACCCGGGAGAACGTGTTTGAATGGGTGTAGGGGGAGGTACAGGCAAGGTGTGGAGGGAAGCATATGTCTGGGCAGTGGGATGGACAGAAGAAATGGGAGATGGGTGATGAGGTGGTCCAATGCAGGGAGGAAGCTAACGAACAGAATACGAGTGTGGGAACTGGGATCCTGGCGTCACTGTTTATAGAGTAAAAATGCCTAGGAAAACATTTCTACAAAGTGCACTGATTGCTGAGTCCCAGGGCTGGGAGGCCCTGTGTTCTTCTGAGCCAGCCCACAAGGTAAGCTACCAGTCACTCAGAGAGCATCTTGCATGCCTAGTTGTAGGGAGAGGCACAGGGACCAAGAGAGGGAAACTGTGGCAGAGCTGTCACCCCTCTATCTTCCTGGTCCTGCCCAGAGGTGGGCCTGGTCCTCAAAATATCATTTCAAACCAAGAAGGGCCTAACATCAAAAGGAAATAGAAGAAGGGTCACTGGATAGTCAAAAATCTATGGAAATGCTCTCATAGCACCCGTTGCTCTTGTGAACTCTTGTGAATGCAAGAGTTTCAGTTGGGCTTCAGGTGAACTTCAAAGTGTTTACCTGGTACCTGCTTGATTAGACCCTCTCCCCCATCTTCATCCCCACCTCCTGCTGCTCTTTTTAAGGTAAAGACCACAATCTTTAACAGGGCCCTTCTTTAACAATCTGGCTGTTGCCCCCAAATGAGACCAAATCTAAGTCAACAGGGCCATTGAGGATTAGGTTGTTTGGGGTCAATGTTGGTAGCTTCAGGTAACTGTATTGAAGAAAACTCTTCTCCCATTAGCCTCATCTCAGTTTGCAAACCAGTATTTATCTGATTGTCCATTCATCCATGACTTTCTCCCCACTAGACTGGTAAGACCATGGAAATAAGGGACCTGGCCTGTGTGCTCACCTTGCACACTCAGGACCTTACAGAGTCCTGATTCAAACAGATGCCTGATAATCTATTTCCTGAGTATGTTACCTATTATAGCACCAATCTGAAAGAACAGAAACTAGAGAGGATGAGGAATATCCACTCTAAATAATAACAGCCATTGGTTGAGCACCTAATATTTCCAGTCCTTACTGCAACCTGCCAGGAAGACACTTGAGCTGAATCTTAGTGTCATGCATTGATTTTTCCCAAAAGGGTACGGCTAGCAAAGACTTGCACTGGGACTCAAACCCAGAAGATGCTGACGGCAGAGTCTGGGCTTTTTTGTGACTCTTCTGTGTCTCACATAGCCACTGCTCCAGTTGGTGGGAGAGGGCCAAACCAACATATTGGTTTTCAAGGTGATTTATGAATATTAGCTACATGTCAGTGTGTCTTCTCCTTTGCGCCTCTCATAAACGTTTCTGTTATCTGCACTGTGACTCTGGGCTACACCAGGGCTTGATGAGTATATACCATAGCGATGAGCAGTGTAAGTGTGGTAGACTCGAGCACCTGCCAGAGTTCAAAACCTGGCTGCAACACAGTCATGGGAAGGAAGACCACAGACTCAAAATGTGTCATCTAGACTCTGTAGGTTACCAACATTCTGCGTGCAGGGAAGAGGGACGCCAGAGAGAACACCATCTATGGGTGTAGAACTCGACTCTCACCTCCCCATACCCACAAGTTATAAATGTTCTTTTCCAGAACTAGCCTGGTAACTCAAGCGAGCCGTCAGGGTCTCTTTGGCAGAACTGTTTCTTTCTGTGGTTAAAAGTCTCTTTTTACAAGAACTGTTTTTCATTTTCTATGGACGCTGGTTTCTTAGAAGAGGTATATATATGGCAGAGCAAGCTTGTGGCACAGGAGAGCTTTGTTGATGGGAGTAGGAGAGGAGGGAGGTCCAACAAGTGGACACTTGTGGTAGAGGAAGGGGGGACTCCCTCATTACCCCCTGGCCAGCTGGATGGCTTTGGGCAAGTCACTGTACTATCTGTGCCTCAGTTTCCTTATCTAGAAAATGGGGCTAAAAATAAGACTTCACTTCGGGGGTTTGCTTTGAGTAGTGTCTATGTGCATCCTTTATTATTATCTAGACCTCTATCATTGGCTATTTTGTAAAATGCATTTGTCTTCCTAACTTTAATTTGGGATAATATTTGATCCTACCTTGTTCACACAAACAAACTCCTACAAAGCCTTTAAAACCCCAGCTTGAATGACTCCTCAGGATGTGTTCCCAGTTGTCTCACCTCAATACCTTCCTTCTCGGGGCTCCCTCAGTCCCCGGTCTAGAGCACTGAGGGAGTAGCCCGGTTTTAGAGTCATGCTGAGAGCTGAACCAAAGTCCCAGCTTTGCAACTTACAAATTAGGAAATCTTGGCCAAGTTATGTGACCTCTCTGACCTCTCTAAACCCACATGACCTCTCTTCATCTGCTAACCAGTACCTTTAGCAACATCTCAGGGTTTCAGTGGGAATAACTTAATTAGAAAAATTTAAAGTATAAAAATTAAATGCTCAAGAAATGGTAGACAGTTCAAAGCCTTCTAGGAGAGCCCCTGATTATATTGTGATTCACTCGCCTTCCCTGCATAACCCTGGGTGACGTCATCAGGGTCTTTAATCGTTTCTTGTCCCTGATAACTAGCACACTACCTGACACATAGTTAATGCTCAGTACATCCTTGCAAAATGCTGTGTGCAGTCATGAATGAATGAATGTGAACTCTCTGATTCTCTAGAATGTCCGGGAGGTGCGAGCTCCCCCTGCAGCGGCAGGGGCCTTTGTGCAGAAGGCATGGAAGGAAATGGAACTTGTTCCTGCCAGGTAAGCTCACAGACATGTTCTCCTTCCCCCTCTCCTTCCCTGTTGTCACTCCTTAAACACATATACACTAGGTGGAGTCTCTAAGAAGTAACACTATAGTAAAATGAGTATACAATTTGCGACAAAATGATCTCTTAGGGGCTGGAGACCTTTGAGAGAGTCAGTTCTCTCCTCAGGCTTAAGCATATCCTTCTGTAAAATGGGTTTGATAAAAAAAAAATACCTACATCATTATATTTGTTGAAAAAGTGCAATGAGTTTGTATGTGTGAAAATATTTCATGAAACTCTACAGGGCTGTAGAAATTACTGGATCTGTCTGTCCCTGTTAAGAATCCTGTGGTCACTGGGTCTGCCAAGAAAGAATGTCTATTGTTACCCCAAAGAAGTGACTTTTTGTGAGCTTCAAACCTTTGATAATTTAAATACAAAGAAATACTTGTGAAAGGGATGGAGCTCAATGTCTTCAGAAATGCAAAACTGAAAGAGTATTCATTTCACTCTTGAGTGAAATTATATGTGGCAGTTAGCACTTGCCCTCTGTTTGTATCTTTGGACTGACAAACCAGCTTCCTTCTGAGGAGCTCCAGATGCTTGGTGAAAAATGATGCAGAATTAATGTATGCATTATAACACAAAACAGTCAAGTATAAAGGCAGAAATAGGAAGAAGGAGCTTCAGGAAAGGGCAGAAGGAAGATAGTCGAGAAAAACATGCTGACCAGATCATCAGTTAGAAATCCCAGGGCTTCCTGGAACATCGACTGCTTGGGTTTCATGCCATCTATCTGGTTTTCTACAGGACGGGTTTGGGGGAACGGCCTGCGAAACCTGTGCTGAAGACAACTTATTTGGCCCCAGCTGTTCAGCAGGTAAGTCTGATTTTTGTGTAATCAAATGCATTTGTAAGGGCTGAGAGTCAAACTTAGCTTAGGCAGCTGAAGCCCCCAGAAAAGCTATTCCTTGCAGGGGAAACTCCAAAGAATTATGTAGAATGAAGTCTACACAGGCAAAAAAAAGAATTGACAAGAAATGCAGTTTTTGAAAAGAGACTGTTTTCTGTGGTTTTCAGCACCGGCAGTCAGCTGCTCACCAGTAATGGTTTCTGGCAAACTTGGTAGCATATGGTTCCCTCTCTCCAGGTTCCAGGATCCCATATCCACCTGTTGTTTGCTCTTGAGGTCTTTCTGTGTCCTGGTCTCAGCATACACCTTCTTCCCAGGGACTTCTTTTTCCATGATAGGTCCCACCAGATTTTGTTCCTTCCTTTTGGGAGTTCTCAAACATCTGAGGGGATCAAGGATTGTTGGCTCCATTTTGCAGATTAAACAAGCAAACAAACAAATTGATACTGGCTTCTCCATTCTCTGGGGTCTCCCCAGAAGTAGACCCTGAGACAAGGATTTCAGTACAGGGAGCATACTTGACACATCCCAGAAACACCAAGAAAATGACATAGGGAATATAAAGGGTGTGTTATCAAGCCAGAGACCAGCATAGATGATTAGAGCTTAATGCCCTGGGGAATGGGGTGTTACTGTAGAACTGTAGAGCATTTCTCTTGGAGTCACCCTATCACAGGGGAGTGGGAACCACAGTGTGGTAGGCAAAATGAGGACCTCCCCCAAATGTCCACATCCTAGGTCCCAAGGGATTACCCTTGGACCTAGGAATATGTTACCTTACATGGCAAGAAGAATTCAGGTTGCAGATGGGATTCAGGTTAATAATCATCTGACCTTAAAATAAAGAGATTATGCTAGATGATCCAGATGGGCCTACTGTACCCCAAAGTCCTTAAATGTGGAGGAGGAATGCAAAAGATACTGTGTCAGAGTGATGAATGTGAGGAAGACTCTGCCAGCCTTTGCTGTCTTTGAAAATGAAAGGGGACCACAAGCCAAGCAATGTGGGTAGCCTCTAGAAGCCAGAGAAGACAACAGGCTGATTCCAGCCCCCAGTGAGCACTTGGGCAGAGCAGCCATCCTAGGAAGGGCTCACAGAACATCGGAAGTTGGCTGGAAGACAAGGAATTGGTAAGGCCTAGAGAATGTGGGCATGGTAGGGACAGTCCCTGCCAGTTTCAGTCTCCCAGAAAGGATATGTCAGGTGACCTTTCTCCAAGGCTTCCTTAGTTGTGGCTTTTATGGAAAAGTCAATTTTGGGGGATCCCGCTTTGATTCAAATATTTGATTCAAAAAATATTTGAATCAAAGCAGGGTCTGCCAAAACTAACTTTTCCATAAAACCTACGCCCATATATAGATATCTCACCCCCGTAAAACCTATGCCCATACATAGACATCTCACCCCCATAAATTTGCAGACTGTGTAATAACTTTGACCTGCAACATCAGCGACACTGTCTCCTAATCCACGTTTCCTTGAAAGCAGACACTGATTCGTCTTTCTCCCTAGTACCTCCCATGGTGCTATTGCATGTAAGACATGCACTACACTTCTGTTGGCTGGGTGAGTAAGTGGGTGAGTGCATGAATGAATGAATGAATGACCGAACTCACTCCAGCCATGTTGTCCTGACCCACAAGCTTGATTTTGAGAGGCAGCATGTACAGAGAATTAGAGCTTTGGCTTACACTCAGACTAGGCTTCAGCCCTAGGAAGCCTCAGTTAACCAAGGACATGCTGTCTTGTCTTCATCTGTAAAAATAGAAACAATATTGTCTCCTTTAGTGTTATTATGAGGATTTAGTGAGATCATCAGTACATGATAAATGTTAGCAATTGTTATTACTAATAACTAGTATTCCTTAGTGGCCCCCAAACTTGTGTTTTTGTTCATCCACCATTCCGTAGAAGATGATTTTATAAGGGTGTTAGCAAAAACAAAAAACAGATACTGATATTCATGGTGTTTTTAACATTGTGTGTTATATTAAAGTACATTTCTCCCCATTTGGTCCTTCCCTACCATAATCCTAAGATCTGAATCACATATTTTGAATAAATATTGAAATGGAAAGGGAAAAAGGACAGCATCCAACATTGTTTACTTACCAAGAAAGCCAAGTATGGCTGGGGGATGAAAATTTGGAAAAATGAATCCATGTTACCTCTAAGAAATTGGTGCTGGGTGCTGATAAGAAAAGATATACAAGAAGATTCTAAACATTTCTAAATAAACTACCCTCTCTTCACACTTGTTTGTACCATGGAGGAAGGGCAAGTGACAAGGGAGAAAGGTGGATTAGAAACCTAATTTTTTTTTCCTTTTTTTTTTTTGTAACCATAGCAGATACCCTCCCCAATGTCCATCACCCAGCCACCTGATCCCTCACACTCCCCTCCCCTCTAAAAACCCTCAGATGTTTCCTGAGATTAAGAGTCTCTTATGATTTGTCTCCCCCTCTTTTTTCATCTTGTTTCATTTTTCCCTCCCTTCCCCTATGATCTTCTGATTTGTTTTTCAAATTCCTCATATTGGTGAGGTCATATGATAATTATCTTTCTCTCATTGACTTTTTACACTTAACACAATTCACTCTAGTTCCATCCACATCATTGCAAATGACAAAATGTCAGTTTTTGATGGCTTCATAGTATTCCAGTGTGTGTGCGGGTGTGTATCACATCTTTATACATTTATCTGTTGGTAGACATCTAGGTTCTATCCATAGTTTGGCTACTGTGGACATTGCTGCCATAAACATTTGGGTGCACATGACCCTTTGGATCACTACATTTGTATCTTTAGGATTAATACCCAATAGTGCAATTGCTGGGTCATAGGGTCACTCTTTTTTCAACTTTTTGAGGAACCTCCATACTGTTTTCCAAAGTGGTTGCACCAACTTTCATTCCCAGCAACAGTGTAGGATAGTTCCCCTTTCTCAGCATCCTTGCCAACACCTGACTTGTTCATTTTAGCCATTCTGGCTGATGTGAGGTAGGATCTCACTATGGTTTTGATTTGTATTTCCCTGATGCCAAGTGACGTTGAGCATTTTCATGTGTCTGTTGGCCACTTGGATGTATTCTTTGCAGAAATTTCTGTTCATGTCTTCTACCCATTTATTGATTGGATTACTTATTCTTTGAGTATTGAGTTTGATAAGTTCTTTATAGATTTTAGATACTAGCCCTTTATCTGATAGGTCATTTGCAACTATCTTCTCCCATTCTGTCAGTTGTCTTTTGGTTTTGTTGACTGTTTCCTTTGCTGTGCAAAAGCTCTTGATCTTGATGAAGTCCCAATAGTTCATTTTTGCCCTTGCTTCCCTTGCCTTTGGCAATGTTTGTAGGAAGAAGTTGCTGTGTCAGAGGTCAAAGTGGTTGCTGCCTGTGTTCCCCTCAAGGATTTTGATGCATTCCTGTCTCACATTAAGGTCTTTCATCCATTTGCAGTCTATTTTTGTGTGTGGTATAAGGAAATGGTCCAGTTTCATTCTTCTGCATATAGCTGTCCAATTTTCCAAACACCATTTGTTGAAGCGACTGTTTTTTTGTTTTTTTGTTTTTTTCCATTGGACATTCTTTCCTGCTTTGTCAAAGATTAGTTGACCATAGAGTTGAGGGTCCTCAACTGGGCTCTCAATTCTGTTCTATTGATCTATGTGTCTGTTTTTGTGCCAGTACCATACTGTCTTGTTGATGACAGCTTTGTAATAGAGCTTGAAGTCTGGAATTGTGATGTTACCAACTTTGGTTTTCTTTTTCAACATTCTTCTGGATAACCAGGGACTTTCTGGTTCCATATAAATTTTAGGATTATTTGTTCCATTTCTCTGAAAAAAGTTGATGGTATTTTGATAGAGATTGTATTAAATGTGTAGATTGCTCAAGGTAACATAGACATTTTCACAATAATTGTTCTTCCAATCCATGAGCATGGAACGTTTTTCCATTTTTTGTGTCCTCCTCAATTTCTTTCATGAGTACACTATAGTTTTCTGGGTACAGATTCTTTGCCTATTTGTTTAGGTTTATTCTTAGGTATCTTGTGGTTTTGGGTGCAGTTGTAAATGGGACCAACTCCTTAATTTCTCTTTCTTCTGCCTTGCTGTTGGTATATAAAAATACAACTGATTTCTGTGCAATGATTTTATATCCTGACAAGTTCCTGAATTCCTGGATGAGTTCTAGCAGTTTTGGAGTAGTGTCTTCTGAGTTTTCCACATGAAGTATCATATCACCTGCAAAGAGTGAGAGTTTGACTTCTTCTTTGCTGATTCAGATGCCTTTTATTTCTTTTTGTTCTCTGATTGCTGAGGCTAGGACTTCTAGTACTATGTTGAATAGCAGTGGTGATAGTGGACATCTGTGCCATGTTCCTGACCTTTAGGGAACAGCTCTCTGTACTTCCCCATTGAGAATGATATTCACTGTGAGTTTTTCGTAGATGGCTTTTACAATATTGAAACATGTTCCCTCTATCCCTACACTGTGAAGGGTTTTGATCAAGAAAGGATGCCGTACTTTGTCAAATGCTTTTTTAGCATCTATTGAGAGTATCCTGTGGTTCTTGTTCTTTCCTTTAGTAATGTATTGTATCATATTGATTGATTTGTGGATGTTGAAACAACCTTGCAGCCCAGGAATAAATCCCACTAGGTCATGGTAAATAATCCTTTTCATGTACTGTTTGATCCTATTGGCTAGTGTTTTGGTGAGAAATTTTACATCCATATTCATGAAGGATATTGGTCTATAATTCTCCTTTTTGATGGGGTCTTTGTCTGGTTTGGGGATAAAGGTAATGTGGGCCTCATAAAATGAGTTTGTAAGTTTTCCTTCCATTTCTATCTTTTGGAACAGTTTCAGGAGAATAAGTATTAATTCTTCTTTAAATGTTTGGTAGAATTCCCCTGGGAAGCCATCTGGCCCTGGGCTCTTGTTTCTTGGGAGATTTTGATGACTGCTTCAATCTCCTTACAGGTCATGGGTCTGTTCAGGCTTTCTATTTCTTCCTGGCTCATTTTTGTAGTTTATATGTCTCTAGGAATGCATCCATTTCTTCCAGATTATCAACTTTGCTGGCATATCAAAGTTGCTCATAATATGTTCTTATAATCGTTTCTATTTCTTTGGTGTTGGTTGTGAACTCTCCTCTTTCTTTCATGATTTTATTAATTTGGATCCTATCTCCTTTCTTTTGGATAAGTCTGACCAGGGGTTTATCAATCTTTTATTAATTTTTTCAATGAGCCATATCCTGGTTTTGTTGATCTCCTCTATTATTCTTTTGGTCTCTATTTCATTGATTTCTGCTCTGATCTTTATTATTTCTCTTCTCCTGCTGGGTTTAGGCTTTCTTTGCTGTTCTTTCTCCAGCTCCTTTAGAGGTAGGTTTAGGTTGTGTATTTGAGGTCTTTCTAGTTTCTTGAGAAAGGCTTGTATTGCTATATACTTTCCTCTCAGGACCGCCTTTGCTGCATCTCAAAGACTTTGAATAGTTGTGTTTTCATTTTCATTTGTTTCCATGAATTTTTTAATTCTTCTTTAATTTTCTGGTTGACCCATTCATTCTTTAGTAGGATGCTCTTTAGCCTCTATGTATTTGAGTTCTTTCCAATCTTGTGATTAAGTTCTATTTTCAAAGCATTGTGGTCTGAAAATATGCAGGGAATGATCCCAATTTTTGGTACTGGCTGAGAGCTGATTTGTGACTCAGGATGTGAACTAATCTGGAGAATGTTCCATGGGCACTAGAGAAGAATATGTATTCTGTTGCTCTGGGATAGAATGTTCTGGATATATCTGTGAGGTCCATCTGGTCCAGTGTGTCATTTAAAGCCTTTATTTCCTTGTTATCTTTTGCTTTGATGATCTGTCCATTTCAATGAAGGGAGGTGTTAAATTCCCCTACTATTCTTGTATTATTATTGATGTGTTTCTTTGATTTTGTTATTAAATTGTCCATATAGCTGGCTTCTCCCATGTTAGGGGCATAGATATTTAAAACTGTTAGATCTTCTTGTTGGACAAACAATTTAAGTATGATATAGTGTCCTTCCTTATCTCTTATTATAGCCTTTGGCTTACAATCTAATTTTTCTGAGATAAAGCTTGCCACCCCTGCTCCCTTTTGATGTCCATTAGCATAGTAAATTGTTTTCTACCTGCTTGCTTTAAATCTGGAGGTGTCTTTGGATTAAAAATTAGTTTCTTGCAGGCAGCGTATTGATGCGTCTTGTTTTTTTTATCCATCCTGATACCCTGTATCTTTTAATTGGGTCATTTAGCCCATTTACATTCAGTGTCACTATTGAAAGGCATGTATTTAGTGTCATTGTATTGCCTGTAAGGTGACTATTAATGTATATTGTCTCTGTTCCTTTCTGGTCTGCTATTTTGGCTCTCCTTTGCTTAGAGGACCCCTTTCAATATTTCCTGTAGGGCTGGTTTGGTGTTTGCAAATTCTTTTAGTGTTTGTTTGTCCTGGAAGCCTTTTATCTCTCCTTCTATTTTTAATGACAGTCTAGCTTGATATAGTATTCTTGGCTGCATATTTTTCTTGTTTAGTGCTGAGTATATCATGCCAGTCTTTTCTGGCCTGCCAGGTTTCTGTGGCTAGGTCTGCTGCCAATCTAATATTTCTGCTGTTGTATATCTTTTGTCCTGAGCTGCTTTCAGGATTTTCTCTTTGTCTCTGAAACTTGTAAGTTTTACTATTAGATGATTGGGTATTGACCTATTTCTATTGATTTTGATGGGGGTTCTCCATGCCTCCTGGATTTTGATGTTTGCTTCCTTCCCCAAATTAGAGAAATTCTGTACTGCAATTTCCTCCAATATACCTCCTGCCCCTCTCTCTCTTTCTTCTTCTTCTGGAATCCCAATTATTCTAATTTTGTTTCATCTTATGGTATCACTTATCTCTCGAATTCTCCCCTTGTGATCAAGTAGTTGTTTATCATTCTTTTTCTCAGCTTCTTTATTATCCATCATTTGGTCTTCTGTATCACTAATTTTCTCTTCTACCTCATTTACACTAGCAGTAAGAGCCTCCACTTTTTTGTTTTATTTTATTTTTTCAGTGTTCTAAGATTTATTGTTTATGTACCACCCCCAGTGCACCATGCAATACATGCCCTCCTTAATACCCACCATGAGGCTCACCTATTACCCCACCCCTCTCCCTTCCAAAACCCTCAGTTTGTTTCTCAGAGTCCACTGTCTCTCATGGTTCATCTCCCCTCCAATTTCCCCTAATTCACTTTTACTTTCCATTTTTTACTGTACCTCATTAATAGCTTTTTTTACTCCAACTTGGTTAGATTATAGTTCTTTTATTTCTTCAGAAAGGGATTTTATTTCTCCAGAAAGGGATTCTCTAGTAACTTCTGTGATTTTTTTTCAAGCCAAGCTAGGATCTTTATAATCATCTTTCTGAACTCTAGTTCTGACATCTTACTGATGTCAGTAATGACTAGGTCCCCAGCAGTCAGTATGGCTTCTTGGTTTTTTTTTTTTTTTTTAAGATTTTTTTTTAAGATTTTATTTATTTATTTGACAGACAGAGATTACAAGTAGGCAGAGAGGCAGGCAGAGAGAGAGGAGGAAGCAGGCTCCTTGCTGAGCAGAGAGCCAGATGTGGGGCTCAATCCCAGGATTCTGAGATCATGACCTGAGCCAAAGGCAGAGGCTTTAACCCACTGAGCCACCCAGGCGCCCCCTCCCTTTTTTTTTTTTTTTTTTTTTTTTGAGGCAAGTTTTTCCACCTTGTCATTTTATCCAGAGAAGAATAGGTGGATGAAAGGACAAAATGCTAAAAGGGTAACAATGACCCCAGGAAAATATACACTAACCAAATCAGAAGAGACCCAAAACTGGGGAGAGAAGAAAGGAAAATAAATATATATATAAATATATATATATAAAATTAGGCTGGCAAATAGAACAGAGCCACACACTTGATTTGGGGTGTATATTTGTCAGTTAGAAGAAATTGCCTCCAAAATTTTAAAGAAAGAAAGAAATATATGTATGTATGTAAGTATGTACATACACACACACATACACACACACACACACATATATGCATATACACACATACATGATGAAGGGATGGAATATGGCTGTAAAGATGAAAATTTAAAAAGATTTTAAAAAAAGAATTGATAAGATAAGAAGTCAGTTAAAAAAAAGAAAAAGGAGAGAATGTGATCAGGCTGGAGAGTAAAACAAAGCCATACACTATATTAAGGTATATATTTTTGTCTGTTAGAAGAATCTCTATCCCAAAATTTTAAAGAAAGAAAAATATATATATAAAAAATAGGTTAAATACAATGAAGGGTTAGAATATGACTATAAAAATGAAAATTATAGGGGCGCCTGGGTGGCTCAGTTGGTTAAGTGACTGCCTTCGGCTCGGGTCATGATCCTGGAGTCCTGGGATTGAGTCCACATCGGGCTTCCTGCTCGGCGGGGAGTCTGCTTCTCCCTCTGACCTCTCCCCTCTCATGCTCTCTCTCTCTCTCTCTCAAATAAATAAATAAAATCTTTGAGAAAAAAAATGAAAATTGTAAAATATTTTTAAATGTTTTTAAATATTTTAAAAAGATTTTTAAATAGCTTAAAGGTATTGATAAGATAAAATAGGTTAAAACAGGAAAGAGGAAATACTCAAAAAATAGAAAAAGAAAAAATAATGAACATTTTAAAAATTTAACTTTGAAAGACCAAAGAATCATGGGGAAAATGCCATGAATTCTATTTGCATTCCTCTAGCACTGGTGTTTTGCAGTTCTCATTGATCAGTAAACTTGGTCTTGGCTGGATGTTCTTGCTGATCTTCTAGGGGAGAGACCTGTTGCAGTGATGCTCAAATGTCTTTGCCTGAGGCAGAATTGCACCACCCTTGCCAGAGGCCAGGCTAAGTAATCTGTTCGGGTTTGATCTTGGTCATTTTTGTTCCGTGAACACTTTCCATACAGCTTTCATTCTCCGTACGAGAATGAAAATGGGGCCTCCCAAACTCTGGCCCCACAGGAGCCAAGATCTCAGAGCCCTACTCCTCAGTGCACCCTCAGAGAAAAGCAGTCAATCATTCCTGTGTCCCTGGCTACCGGCTGCACTCCAAGCTCATCTGGCCTGTGCTGAGTGTTTCTGTCTCTGGCTCATGCCCCACTTGGAGTCTCCAAACCCAGCAGATTCCTGCAGCGCACTCCTGCACCCCTCCTCCCAGAGAAGGAAGGTTCATCTCCCCAGATCTGCCACTTGTGGGGTCCCTGCTCAAAGAGCAGTGGTCCGACTGTGCCTCAGATCATGGTTTAAGGTAACCCCAAACTGAAAGCCCCCTCCTCAGCTCTGTCTCTGCAGTCAGCCTCCCCACTCTGATACATGGGAGCTCAGTCACTCAGGCACCCCCCAGTGTTTCTGTGACCCTGTGGTCCTGAGACCACACTATCCCAACAAGGGCTCCACCCCCTGCTTAGCCTCTAGAGTGACATCCCTCAGTGGAGCAGACTTCTGAAAGTTCAGATTTTGTGCTCCACGTTCTACCGCTTGCCAAGATCTGGCCTCTGCCCCCGCAGTGTATTTTCCTATATATTTCTTCAGATTCACTGCACATCCTACCTTCCAGAAAGTAGTCACTTTTCTGTTCATAGAATTGCTGCTATTCTTCTCTTCAATCTCCTGTTGTGTTTGTAGGTATTCAGAGTGGCTTGATAACTATCTACCTGAATTCCTGGGACCAGACAAAATTTAGGTCTCCTATTCCTCTGCCATCTTGCTCCTCCTAGAAACCTAAATTTTTCAGTAAGAAACCTAAATTGAGACTCAGAAGAGAAAACTCCAAGCTCCAGTTTCCAATCAGTAGAACTTTGGGAGATGAGGGGATATCCTGACTCTGTACCATCCAAGGAGATGCCTAGTACTCGTGGCTGGACACCTGTGGCCACTGAGTACCTGAAATACAGATAGTGCGACTGAAGGACTGAACGTTAAGTCTCAGTTCATGTCACTTAATTTAAATTTAAATAGCCACATACAGCTGGTCTGCACCATATTGGAGAACAAGCTCTAGAATGTAATGGTTAGGAGAGCAGGATTTGAAGTCAGACTGGTCTGAGTATGTGACCAACTTCACTTGCTTGTGATTTGGGGCAATCTAGTCAGCCTCTCTAAACCCTCGCCATCTGTAAAATAGGAATAATAATACCTGCCTGTGGGACTGACAATGTAGCAAAGCTCTGAGCAGCAGGTCACAAGCACTCACTCAATGGAAGCATATAGTCAGCGAGGACAAAAACAGTCCAGTGGTAACCAAACCATGCATGGGTGGATGGATAGTTGGGTGAGTGGATGGATGGATGGTGGATAGATGGATGGATGGTGGATGGATGGTGGGTGGATGGTGGATGGTCAGTGGATGGTGGATAGATGGATGGATAGATGGACAGTGGATGGATGGATGGTGGATGGATGATGGATTGGATGATGGATGGTAGATGGATGGATGGATGGATGGTGAAAGGATGGGTGGTGGATGGGTAGATGGATGGTGGATGGATGGATGGATGATGGGTAGATGGTGGATGGATGGATGGATGGATGGACAGTGGATGGATGGATGGTGAATGGATGATGGGTGGATGAATGGTTGGATGGATGGATAGATGGGTGAGTGGATGGTGGTTGGATGGATGAATGGATGGTGGGTGGATGGTGGATGGATGGATGGGTGGGTGGATGGATTAATAGATGGTGGATGGATGGTGGATGGATGATGGATGGTGGATGGATGGATGGTGGATGGATGGATGGTTCAGTGATGGCTGATCTTTTCCATTAGCAAAGAAGAGGGAAACTTGCAATCTTTTTCAGCTAGGCCTCCACTGGGTGTCAGTGTGGTTTCATCCAGTAAGGCACTGGTCCCACAGAGGTGGCAATTCTGCCTGTAAGTAGGACAGCTCTATTAGTTTCAGTTTATTTTTAACACTGACTTTAACTTGCTGCTAGACATTCTCCTACTGTGCTGTTGATTAGTTTAGAAATAATTTAAAGTTGCATTGGCCAAGGGTTTTTATCTCTGCTGCCAATGCCCTCACCTCCTCAGTGCCTCATTCCTGGTTAGAGCAGAATGCAAAGCCCACTGTTTCTGACATGACTCTCAAATCAGTCCCACAATGTGTCTTGTTAATAACAGTAGCTTGCATTTGCTGAGCACCCGCTGTGCATCAGGCAGTGTGCAAAGTTTGACAGGCATGATCTCTTTGGATCCTCACAACTCTGCAAGCTGGGTCCCTCATGTTATGGATAAAGAAGCAGAGAGGTTTCTCAAGGTCAAGCAGCTATTTTGGGAATATAAGCAGAATTAGACTCCAATATCTTACTCCAAAGCCTGGGCACCTGAACACTGCACTCTTCTTGCCCCTGATGAACATCCACCATGCATTAGACCCCCAGACAAACAATAAGATGCTGAAGAGGAGACAGATTAGCTCCCCAAGGAGCTGAAATGCAGGTGACAATTATGATCCAGGGTACACAGCACACACAGGATGCTATGGGAACAGGAGAGGGAGCAGCTCCCTCTGCCAAGGGTCATAGCACTGGGGGCATTGGGCACTGTCCAGTACAGTGGCTGTACCAGAACACGGAACACTGTCCCCCTGACCCAAATGGCCATAGATTGGCCACCTTAAAGTCACACACCCCAAATATTTTTGTGTCTCTAGAGATTTGTTGACACCAGTTCAACAAAGGCCAAGTGCTCTTCAAAAGACATCTCAGAATCCCTCCACAACTCATTTCTCCTTCCCAAGGACACTTTCTTGGCAATGGCTGGTGACCCTGAAATAGGTATCAGGTGTTCCCAAAGGCTGTCCATGCCAGGCCAGTTAATCCGGTACAGTGGCTGTATCAGAACACAGAACACAGGGAGCCTGGAGGGAAGTTCAGTGGCAAGGACAACTCTTAGTTAACATCGAAGTTGGGAACCAGGGCTGGGGTACATTCACTTCCCTCTTCTGCCTCCTCATGCTTTTCCATCAGCTGCATGACCCTTAAGACCTTGAACCTCTGAGTCCAGCTCCCCACTACAGAATGAGTTCTTGAATGTAGGCATTGTGAACTACTCATATTCATATACCCAGTGCCTTCCACAGTGACTGTCACTAGGGAGGAACTGAGTAGATATTTTTGTAATTGAGTTGAATTGACCCCTCTCTACTGAAAGTTAGTATACCCCCTCCACACACTTCTTACCTCCATGACCAATCTGGCCTCTCTCTGGAGCTCCTGTTCCAACAGCTACAGCCATAGGTGAACATCAAAGTGCTTTGTTAAAATAGAAAGAATGGCAAGTCCATTTCTGAAGTGAGGATGACAATTACAAATCCAATTTAAGTTTTGATGTTATTTTTATGAATACATGAGTTGGATGTTTCCCACATTTCATACGTAACACGGGGTTCATGAGCTCTACCTCACAGAGAGCATTGAGCATCCCAGGAGACAATGTATGTAAAACATGTGGCAAAATGCCTGATGGATAGTAAGTGCTCAGTAAATGGAAATGCAGAGCCAAGGCTAGGGTGAGGTGAAGAAGAGACCTGCTTCATGTGCCAAATTTAAGGAGGCATCAAAAATTCAGTAATCAAGATAAGTAATTTCATTTCTTAGTCAAGACCCCTATAACAAAGGGCCACAAAGGGGTGGCTTCAAAAACAAGAATTTAGGGTCTCCGTTCTGGACACTAGGAATCCAAAAGCAGTATGCCAGTAGGGCCGTGCTCTTTCTGAGTGCTCTGGGAGAGGGTGCTTCCATCCCTCGAAGCTTCTGGTTGGGCAGGTGTCCTGGGGCTTGAGGGACACCGCTGCCACCTGTGCATGGGTGACTTGTCCTCGTGTCTGTGTCCTCTCCTCTTCTTAGAATGACCAGTCATATTGGGTGAAGGCCCCCATAGGACCTCATTGTAACCAATCACATCTGCAGTGCCTCTGTTTCCAAATAAGGTGACTCTGAGAGACAGAGCGTTAGCACTTCAATAGATCCTTCTGAGGTACCAAATTCAACCCATGACAATCATATTTTTAAATTCTTGAGCAAAACATCCAAATTTCAAAGAAAGGCAGGATCCAACTCTGCACTGGAGCCACCTCACCTCATTCTGTCCGCCCTCTGCCCTGCCTCCCCACAACTCTCCCTGTATCCTGCCTCCTCCTTCTCATCTTAATCCTGGCCCTGTAGGATGCTGTCTTGATTGATAATGTACCTGTGCTGTTGGGGGTGTTGTGATAAAGCAACAGAAGAGATGTTGTAGGGAAATACAGGGAGGAGGGAGGCCTCCCAAGGGATTCTGGTCTAATAGAGGAGAAAACTCTAGAGATGGAGAAAGAAAAAATACAGCCCTGCCTGCTGTTGGCCAGCAGCCAGGCTCACAGCTCCCAGCGAGGTAGTGATGCTGCCCTGCAGAGCAGACAATTTCACAGGGTATCACCATCGATGACTTGCTGTATCCATGCTGGAATAAGACGAAAACTAGGCCACTGCAGTATCATGTCTGGATAGAGAAATAAACGATGACAGTGGGCAACTGGAAAAATAGCGCAGCAGCTACCTCTTCTGGCCACCACAAGCAGCTGTGCCGCTCACCTTTCGAGGCCGCCCAAACCCCCACCTCTGTGCTGCCAGCTCGGAGGTCCCAGCACGGAAGTTGTTCCTCTGGGCTCCAGCAGCACCTTCTTTGTACCTCGCCCACTATCACCACCTACTGTAATGACCTATTTTGTCTATGCCTGAGAGTCTACTACCACCAGTGCTCAAACAGTCCGCAGCAAGGGTCAGCAGTCATGACAGAAGTAGCAGAGTCACTCATGGATTTCCATTGGTGTGCAGAAGGGAGCACAGGGTAGGCAAAGTCACAGAAGTGTGCAGTGCAGGAGGCATGTCTCTCCCAGGCCAGCCCCACCCAGCTATTCCTGACCAGCTCCCATCATCATTGATCTATCACGTCCTGGCATTCATCACACTGCATTGTGATGGGCTGCCTACTGCCATTAGACATAGAGAGCACAGACTTCATCCTGTTTCTCTTTAGGTCATTAATCCCAAGCACAGCACCCTGAGCATGAGAGATATCCAATATGTGTTTGGAAGGAAGGAAGGTAAACTAATGAGTCATCCCTTGTGCTTAGAACCTAAGATGTTTAAAGTGAAGCAATGGAAAATGAAAAGTAAAAAAGTTGGAATCACATTGGATGGAACCTTGTTTGCCAAGGAGAGGGATTTAAATTTCATTTGGTCAGCAATTCGTGGTCACTGAAGTATTGGGGGGAAGATCCCCTGCCATTACTGGCCAAACAAAATGGATAGAACAGAGAAGTGAGAACTTGGACACCAAGTCCAGATAAAATGCTACTGCAACAGTCCAGGCAAAACATGGCAAGCATCTGAAGAACAGTTCTGATAGATACAAAGATCAGGGGATCAAAGTGGGACATATAACAAAGATTTCAAAAGATTTGAAGTCTTACTAGATGTTTGGAATACTTCCTTAATCCTTGCTTTGCCAATATTTGGTTAGGTTTTTAAGCAACAAATCTTAATTATGTTTCACTTGAGTTAGTATTAAATTGGCTCACATGCACTGAACATATGTGGTGGGCAGAAGAATGTCCCTGAAAAGAAGTCCATACCCTCAGCCCTGGAACTTGTAAATATGTTAGGCTATATGACAGAGGAGAATTAAGGTAATTAAACTAAGATAATAAATCTGTATTGTTTTACATCACAATTAAGTCACAGTAATTTGTTACAGCAGGAGAAGGAAACCAATACAATATGTTGCACAAAGGGCTGTGCCAACGGTGCTGGTGACTGAGCCAGATTATAAATCTTGCTGCAAGTGAGCTGCAGACTGAGTGCTAAAGAATTGACCATTTATTTCAAATACCTTTCACTTGTCATTCCTGAAATGACCTCTCAGTGGGCTAAAAAGCTATCTATTTCAAGCTAAAAGATAAGGCATAGTTATTCTCTGCCTTTTCAAATTTCTCTTTTGTACATGAAGGTCTCCATCATTCAGGAAATAGGATTTATCCCAACAGACAGTAGATCCCCACCACCAACAGCAACTGAGTCAGTGGTAGCTTTTCTCTATAAAACATGACGAGTGTATAAAAAACATTAAGTTAATTCCCTTCTTGAGACATCCAATGATGAAGTAACTAGTTTAAAAGTAGAGAAAAGCACTCCAATGCACTCCAACATACCACTATATTATCTCATCCAGCTATAGAAATCCCAGGAGCAGGTATCACTATCCTCATGTTATACATAAATAAATTGGAGCTAATAGAAGGAAAATGAAGCCAAGATCCAAACCAGGGTCTCTAGGACTTCACGCCCTTGGCTCTTCCCATGTCCTTACACAAATGAAAACTCTCTCAAAGCATTACTCCTCCAGAATCTCCAGAAATCTATATCAGATAATGAAAAAAATATCCCCATTTTCTGTCTGCAGTGTGCAGCTGTGTGCACGGAGTGTGCAACAGTGGGATAGATGGTGACGGAAGCTGTGAATGCTACTCTGCGTACACTGGCCCCAACTGTGACAAGCGTAAGTCCTGCCAGCTTCCTTAATGCCCTGCCAGACCAGATAGGCACAGATGGATGCCTTTCAACTTTGTGTTCACATACCGGGGCTCTGCGTGGGTGAGGCACCACTGAATGTTTTCCTGGGAGAAAATCAAAAATTAAAAAGGGAGGAAAAGGAAAGGAAAAGATGGGAAGGAAGGAGAGGGGAGGGAAGCAGATGGAAGGGGAGGAAAGGGAAGGGTAGAGATGGTATAGAAGAAGAAGTTATGGGAGATTTGGGAGTGATGTACTGACATAGCTATGACTTAAGAAGGTCAAGCTGGCAGCAGTGCGAAGGACTGAATAAAGAAAGCTGGAAAACCTGCTGAGGCCATGGCAATAAGTCAGCCGTGCAATAAGGGAGACAACCATGTTCTCAAGTTCATGTCTCAAATACAGAACACACGCACAGGAAATGAAGGTTCACTAAGTCTAAGTGAGTCACCATAGGTCACAAAACTACCAAATAGAAGACTGGGACTCAAATCATTTGAAATTCTTTAAATGCTCTATCCCACAGGGCCCAAGCATGAGATAGGGACCACAGAGTGATTGAAACAAGGAAAGCTTAATAGAAAGAATTAGTAAGCTATGACAGGAGAGTGGCTATAAAAGCACAAAGTGAATTCTAGGGCTGCTGGAGTGTAACAGAGGAAATTTGGAAAGGGGTGGTTATCCCCCAGGCTGAGTTCAAACCTTGTTGGAGAAGGTATGGTGTCAGGCCACTGGGTAGAGGAGAATTTTGCTGGTTTGCCCAAGCCAGCATGGGACCACACTCATCTGGCGGGCAGGCAAAAAGGCTCCAGGACACAGATGAGCCCAGGCTGGTGAGCAAACACACAGAGGAAGCCAGAGTGCTGGGGTGCCAAACTCAGAGTGTGCGACGTCTGTGTGTGAAAAGGGCTGTGGGAAGGTGGCCACTGGGTCCCAGCTGAGGATGCAAGGTGACCAATAGACCATGCACTCTGAATGATGGCTGAAGCAGTGTCTTTACACACCCACACTACTGACAGACTATATGGCAGTGGCAAGCACACACAGCAGAAACAGAACCCTGACAAAGGAAGCAAAGAGAGGAGCCCCTTTTTCCTGCAGTGTCCGCTAGAATCCCCCTACCAGCCAAGCTTCGTATATCACTGTAAAGGAGAAATAGAATCCAGTCCATTATCAAAGAGCGGGTAATGAAGGGTGAATTTGGAGCCAGCCATTAAGAAACTGTGCATAAACAATGAATCTTGGAACACTGAAAAAATTAAATTTATTTTTTTTTAAAAAACTGGACATTCTTCCTGTGACACTAGCCTCACTCAACTTATCCTCTGGATTTTACTCTTCTGATCTGTAAAATGAAGGGACTGGACAAGATTCAGATGCAACAAATTCAAACTCATTTCATAGAAAGTCACTATGGGGCTATGCACAGTAAGGAAGATGAATAAATCACAGCCTTTGTCCTATGGAGGAGACAAACATGCAAGTGAGTGATTCAAATCAACAGCCAAATGAGACTCAGGGGGATAGAATAACCCCTTCTGGAGACTTCAGTCAGCCACCTTTCCTGGCCACTCCCATCATTGCCCAGGGGACTCATGAGCAAAGACCTTTTTAATAAGACAGTAAACCCAGCCCAGAAACCACCCTAGTGGAGAACACAGGTAAATTTGCCTCCTAATGACAAAATAATTCTGCTGAGTCAAGAGAGAAACAATAGACTGGTATGAAATACTTGCAACCCACATGGCAGGGAAATTGTCATAATAATATGAACCCAATTTTAAAATTTGCCAAAGAGCTGCTACTTCTCAGGAGGAGAAATGAAAACTAGGCAACAAGCATAGAAAAGGTGCATGACCCATGCAGAAATCCCAATGAATCACAGATAAATTTAAAACCATAACAAAGTGATATTTTAAGAGGTTTGGAGGTTTGGTTGTGGTTTGGTTTGGTTTGGTTTGGTTTGGGGTTTGTTTTTGCTCACTATGTTACACAGATTGCAAAGAAAGATAATATCTACCTGTGGGTAGGAGAAAAGTTACAGTACAGTCAATGGGGAGATGAAGTGCTACAACCTCTGAGGGAAATTTACCTATTAAATTTTTTGAAGTACACTTACAGTTTGTTGCCATAGCCCCAATTCTAGGAATTTACCTGGAGAAAAAGAGAGGCAGGCACTGGTAGGTAAAAATAAATGTACAAAGAAATCCATGTATTGTTTGTAAGAATAACACGAGCTAGAACAACTTGAATGTCCATCCACTGGAAATCGTTGCATGAACTGTGGTACCTCCTACTCTAGTTAGGATAACGCTAGCTGCTGCAAGAAGCAAATACAAAAATCCAATGGCTTAACACCATTGTACCAAGACATCCCAAGCTACCACATCAAACTCACAGGACTGTTATGGGATATTTTAAACTTTTGAGGAAGACAGTGATGCATCTAGCTTGAGTTAGCTTGAGTTGCTAGCTTGAGTTAGTTCACGATTTCAACATTAGGTAGCACTAGATCCCTTCTAATGATACCATCTTTACAAAACTGTATTTTCAGTGCTTGCTAAGATAAAAAGCAAGTATCATGCAAAAAATCTTTCAGAATGGAATGAGGGTGGTAGTCTCCAATCTGATTCCAAGGTTGGAGAAGTTGGGCCGTGTCCAAAAAACTCACATATTCCACTTATTAGTAAATGTGGTTATTTAAAAATGAAATAAAAATATTTCTCTTATTATTATTATTAATACTAACCACATTACTTTTTCAAATGGTTACTGAGGTCTCATGAGACACTTACTGAATTCTTCGGTTCTAACAACTGAATAAATGGACCTGGTCGATATTTCTTTTAGACTGGGATACCATGAAAACATTAAGACACTAAACCCATGACCCGAGAATTTGGGGAACCTCCAGCTTAATATAACAGAGTTGTAATTCTTACTCATGTATAGTCCTGTGTGGGTGTTTGTGGCTGACACCAGCTTCCCACCACATGGTGATTAGGGATCCAGATCTTTCTATTTTGTGCCTCTGCCATTCCATAGCAGCTCAGACTGTTGTTTTGAGTCATGGAAGGAAGAAGAGAGGTTGGAGAAGCCCCTGCTTATGAAATCCGGAATGACAATCCAACTTCCTCTCAATATCCCACCAATGAAAAGTAGTCATGTGACCCCACCTAGATGCAAAGATGGTTTGGAATGTAATCCTTGAAAGGGCAGCCACTTTCTGGAAAGAGTTGTGGGGGGATATTCTCTACAAATGTTTGGTTCAACTGGCCACTGTTGGGGAAAATTCTCCTTGAGTATCTCGTATTTGAACACCTCTTGAGGGCAGCTCACTGACTGCTCTTTGTTCCAACATCTTTTCAGGGATGTTTGTATTGCAAATAGCCTTGGAAGGCTTGGGAACAAAGTGTAGGCATGCATACTGCCTGCTCGAGGTATCAATGGATTACCTTTCAGCTCAAAATTCATCCTTTTTGTCTGCTCTGTGAAAAATGGAGGGGAATTTTTAAATACATCTCATTTGCCAGCCCAGGAGGTAAAAGATGATGCATAGAGGGTGCTGGAGGGACACTGAGGAAGGAAGGGTTTTCTCTTCCTGTTTCTGCTATCGCTCATTCATGAGGGCCCCCACAGAACTTGGGTTTTCTCCACTGTTCAGCCCTCCAGTTTTTCCAGTGCTAGGTCCCTGCAGGACTCGGCTTCCTCCAGTGTTTGTCTACCATGTACCTTGACTAATGCTTGAGTCAGGTGGCGGTGGCAGGGCCAGGAGCCCCGGACAGCACAGGCCTGTGCCCCACCACACAGAGGTGCGCTTGCTCTTTGGTATGCCTTCTCTTCAGGGCCATGTGTGCCAAGGGCCCTGCAAGGCTGACCATCTGGAGAGCCAGCCACATCCCCTCTCTCCCACATGGCCGGCCCCTGAAGCCGCCCTGGTCCCAGCCACATGCAGAAGTATGCTGCCTTTCCAAGGGAGTAGCTTCTCAGCTTCTGGCTCTGGCAGCACTCAGTGGCAAGCAGCTTCCCCAGGCACCAAATGAACCCTGAGGCTTGGCACCTGCTTGTGGATGACCTTCCTTGGAGCCCTAAGGGGAAGATTTCCAGCAAGTCTCACCAGCACGGCACCTCAGCGCTTTCTCCACCACTTAGTGACCAAGCCTTGCCCTTGTCCAGTGACACCTGGGTCTCAGTCCTGGAGAGGCTCTACCTTGGGTGCTTATTTCAACCCTGGTGGAATGGTTACTTTGTATATATCCACTATTGCTTCATTCTTTAGAACTCTTTCTAACTCTCTTGAATTTTCTGCTGGTAATTCTTTACATGAAAACATTCCCTACTCAAATAATTGTGTGGTATTGTCTCTTGCCTGGCCCTAAATAATATATTACCTATTATTTAAAAAAAAAAAAAAAAAAACTTAGGTTCCCTAAAATTGGGGCTCCTCCCCTGTAATGCAATCCAGTGCAGCCTCTCTCTGCATTGTCCCAGTGTACTTGGGGCTTGGAAGAACTGGTGCAAAAATGCCACCACTCTGGCTACTACTCTTGATGTGAGTAATAAATTGTCCTTCACCTCTGACCCAGGAGTCTCATAGCTTCTACCAGCATCCGTGGAACTGTATTAGCCTAACTTCTTAGCTTTGCACATTGGATAACATGTCAATTTCCTTGTTGTTGACAACCATCTGTGCCGCCCAGATGATGAAGTACTATGTAGTTATTAGAGATTAAAATGGATCTTTAAAAAACCTCCATAATATATTGTTAAATTAAAAATCAAGTTGCTAAATATCATCACAGGATTCTATTTTGGTTTAAAAAAATCACCTAAATAAATTTGTACATGAATGTAGTAGATTGGCTGTTGATATTGTTTACTTTGAGAGTGAAATGGAAGAATGAGAATGAGAAAACAGTTAATTTTTACTTTATAGATTCTGTGTTTTTCAAATTGTCACAGTGAGTCTTTTTTAATTATTTTTTTAATTACAAAGAACACTGCATTGGTTGAATTTTTTGGAATCAGTTATTCTACTAATGTGGGTATCTCAAAAATCTTCCTTTGCAGCCATCCCTGAATGTGCAGCCTTACTCTGCCCTGAAAATTCGAGATGCTCACCTTCCAGCCAAGATGAAAGGAAACTGGAATGCAAATGCCTTCCCAATTACCGAGGCGATGGCCACTACTGCGAGCGTGAGTCGAATTTAGATCCTGCTAGCTCATTAATTGAGATGTTTAAGTTACTCAACGGAAAAAAAAAAAAAAAAACAACCCTCACAACCTCTCTAATATTAACACAATGGCACTTCTATTTTTCTCTATGTTAAGTTGAATGAAATATATAACAAGTGCTGAGCACATGCTCATCCATGATAGCTTTTCAATAAATGGCAATCTCTCCTTTTATCATCAAAGCACATAAATAGATTTTTACACATAGTTTTATATCAACTGTACTGATGTTAGGACAAAATACAGTCTGTCTTTCTCTCCTTTCCTTTCCTTTCTTTTTTTTAACTTAAATTCCATTAACCAAGGAATAGCACATCATTAGTTTTTGACATAATGTTCAGTGATTCGTTGGTTGAATTAAAGAGGGCACGTGGTATGATGAGCACTGGCTTTTATATTTTCTTTCCTTTCCATGCTCATTTGCTTTGTGAGAGATTGTGTTGTGTATTGACGTGAACTCTGGAGGTAGACTGCCAGCATTCAAATCCCAGATCATCTTATTACTAAATATAAGACCTTGGACAAGTTCTTTAACTTGCTTGTGCCTCCATTTTCCTATCTATCAAATGGGGCTAATAACGGCTCCTACCTTACAGAGTTGTTGTAAGGATTAACTGAGTTAATATATGGCAAATGCTTAGACAAGGCCAGTACCTATTACAAATACCACAAGCATTAGTGCTTTCTTTCATGCTATTTTATATTTAAATCCACACAAATGTGTGGATTTATATCTATCAACATAATATTTATAGCTATAATCTCTGACAGCCATATATAAACCTGTTCAACAAGTGAGGGGCATCAGATGTGGTAAGATGAACTGTATCTTACTCTCTCTCTTAAAACTATCCAACTGCCTGTGCAACTTTGATGAGCTCATACCCTGTCATTCCCTTTCAAGCCATCAATCCATGTTTACAAGCAATCTGCCATCCCCATGCTCATTGCACGTACCTGGGACCAAATCGGCACAGTTGCACATGCCAAGAAGGCTACCACGGAGATGGCCAAGTGTGCTTACCAGTAGACCCCTGCCAGACTCACTATGGAAATTGCCCTACAGAGTCTACAGTGTGCATATATGACGGGCCCGGACAGGTGAGAACATGAGGCATGGGACTAGGGTGTCTAGAAGTAGGACAGCCCACCAAAGGTAAAACCATGCCATGGGTATCACTTGTCTGCTAGGTTCTCCCACTTTTCCCTTTCAATGCTCAGCTTGGGGTTCCTCTCCCATTAGACCTCCCTGTGCTCAGGGCTAACCTCAATGTGTCCCCTCCCCAGTCCATCCTCTGAACTCACACTTTCCCAGCACCCCCAGGGAAAACTAACTGTCCTACATTCTCTTATATCCTGCTCCTCAATGGCAATTGACAAAATATATACACAACTCAAATCAGATTAACAAATTAACTATTAAACACGTCTTGGGTGAATATGTCATCGACTTTCACCTACAATCCTCTATTCTCTCTCATATCCTTTCAAGGTGAGAGAGGACTCTTAGAACCAAAAATATTCTGTCCCAAAGAGAGGAGACCTGATAAAATGTCAGGCAGCCCTGACAGGTAGTAGGGAGCAGTGAGGCTATTCTGGGAGGAGACCCTGTCCCTCTAAATCACATCATGGCCTTGACTGGTGAAAAACAGCCAGGTCTAGAGATCTTTGCTGAAGAATCCAGTTGAAAGAGCCCTTTCACCAATACCTCATTCTTCCACCAACTATTTAGTGGGTGCCCACTGAGTCCATAACTGCACATTAAGCTCAGCAGAGGAAATATCTCTGTACAGTAGGATATTGCTGCCCTGGAAAGACGAAAGGCTACGGGGCCTGGCCCAACTAGCCATGTGTCCCCAGCAATCCAATCTCCCCATGGCAATGCTCCAGGAGTTCCCTGTAGAGAAATGACCCAATCTCATCTTCAGGGGAAAACGTATATTACATGCCATTTCTGCTCTCAATGTCTGAGGAAGGTTTGGAAAGAAATTCAAGGAGCTGAGCCTCCATCCTCAAAATGAGAGCCCTTATGGGAAAAGCCACATTATACTCTGAGCAAGGTCCCAGAACTTTGGGAGTGAGATTAAAAATAAACTTTATCTCTCAAAAATGGGGCCCAAGGCAGATTTTCAAGTCTTAGAAATCCCCGTTATTCACACAGCAGCAGGGCATTCATTATTCCCACTATTCCAGAGTAGGGTTCCTCAACTTTGACATCACCAGCATTTTGGACTAGATAATCCTTTGTTGTGAGAGTTGTCCATGCATTGTAGGATGGTTAGTAGCATCCTTGGCCTCTGGTGACCCTGCCCCCTGTCTCCTGTTGTGAGAATCAGAAATTTCTGGAGACATTGCCCAATGTCAGGTTGAGACTCCTAGTTGAAAACCACTCTTTTGGAGCATTTGAGCATCCTATCTCTCATCTGAGCCTCATCTCTACTCACCTGCAGATATTCTAAAGCCAGAAATTATGGATCTAGAAAGGCCCAGGGTTAGGAAACAAGAAATCTAAAAAGGTAAACTTTACCAACCAAGTGTCATTTCCCAATGGGTGAAATACATAGACATGACTCCCAATTCCAAATACTTTGACAAATTTTTAATTGAAGTCCACACCTTGGACTTACCCCAAGTTAGTTCTTATGGCAGAATACAGATAGACTAAAGAAGGATGTCAGCTTCTGTGACTAACGAGAACCCTTTGTTTTTCTCTCCCTATCTTCTGAAGTCTCACTGTGAGTGTAAAGAACATTACCACAATTATGTCCCTGGAGTGGGGTGCAGCATAATCAATGTCTGTGAGTCTAACAACCCCTGTCACAGGAATGCTAACTGCACTACCATCGCACCAGGCCAACCCAAGTAAGTCTGTTCAGTTCTACCACCTTCTTTCCAAGTAGTGGCTAGTCAATGATGTAAGCTCCTCAAAGGGCAGGAAATGTGTCTTGCTCAGTCTTGTACCCACCATACCCCCATCTAGCTGGATGTGAGATACCCAATACATCTTTCTTTAATCACTGAATCATTCAACAATTGTTTCCTTTGTAATGACCATTAGAATACGTTGAGATACTGACGTGGACTGATAACTGGGTAGTAAGTGGTCAGAGCGTGGGAGAAGGAAACCACTGTAGCTGGGAAAACAAAGGTCTGCTGTGATGACAGGCATTTGACCTCTAATGTATATACCTGTTTCCTCATTCATGAAATATTGCTTGCTAGTGGTGCCAAACAAGACTGGGGAAGGTGAATAAACACCAGTGGTGTTTCCTGGACTCCAGGTTTTAAGAGAAGGGACTTACCGAGAGTAAAAATATTTGTGTGAAAACTCCTGAGGCAAAGGCAGCTTGTGTGGTGGTATTTAGAGGTGAAGGACCTGGATCTGAGTCTCAGTACTGGTATCTACCAGCTGAATGACCTTGGCAAAATGACCCCATATCCCTGGTCTTAGTTTCTCCATGTATGAAATGAGCACAGTGATGTCCAGTCATTATGTTGTGAACATTCCATGAGAGAATGTTCTAGAAACTACTATACAGCTGTATTATGTTTTCATTAGTGGGTGAACTGAGGCTAGAACCCCAGTCTTTGACTCCCAGACCAAGGCTTCTACCCTCTGCATCACTTCCTGTTTTTATTGTCATCAGCATCTGTGAAGGACTCACTACCACTATGAGCTCAAAGCCATAGTAGACATTGAACCATGTAATAACTAACCAGTTTCTATGTTTGCAGAGCTCCTTTTCATCTGCTTCAAAGTTTATTTTTATAGTTGGGTCTCGAATGTGTGGATATGCCCCAATAGGTTTTAGGATTGTCATGTTTTATTGTTAAATAAGTAAATATGTATTCCCTGTGGGTAGTCAAGAGAGCTTGGACATCAGAACACCTGGGTTCAAGTCCCAGCTCTGCCATTTACCTTCACCTCTCTGAATTACATTTTCTCTGTCGTAAAAGGAGAGTTGTACCTCCCACCAGACTTGTGATGAGGAGTACATGAGTATGTACTCATCAGTCTCAGAGCAGAACCTGGCATATAGAAATCACTCCACACGTGTGCATGCACACACCAACACACCACAGTTGTGCATCTAGGCGCATCCGCACCCAACACACATGTGTGTACAGGTTACACACTTTTTGCCATCCTCTCAGAAAGTCTGAGTACAATTCTTTAAACACTTTCTCTCCTTTGTATTTGAGAAGATAAAATAAAAAATGAAATGGAGGAATATCAGAATCATGTAAGTGGTATTAAAGCTTGTGTTTAGAATATCAGTGGGGCTACCACTTGATCCCCTTAATCACCCTCCCCCAAAAATGGACTGTCTGGGAAGGCTGGAAAGAGGATGAAGTTAAAGCCTGGCTATGTTACACTGATGAAATGCGGGGCCATCACTAACTTAGTGCAGATAATTTAGTTTACCTTGGGTAAGATTTATTTTGTTTACACCTCTTCAATACAGCAAGGAGCTTATGCAGAATATTCAAAAGTCATATTATGTTAGTCCCAGAGGTCCACCCAATAAAGAAGAATGGGCTCAAACGTGGGTTCTCTCACTCACCACTGCAGTGACATTGGACAGGCCATGTAAGTTTTCCTTCACCCGACAAGTCCACCAGAGACCAATAGCATCTCCTTAGGAAGAAGAGCGTTGACCCTTATAAGCATCATTTTAAACTATCAGCTCCATGTTAATTATTACTAAGAAGAAAAAACAGCTTCCTGCCCTGCCCTGGACATTACACTTAGAGCATCCCATTCTGGCCCTCCATCATCTACACCAGGGCAAGCAGTCGGAGAAATAAGGGGACAGGCTCTCCCAGGGCCTGAGCCCCCCTCATAGACCATACTCATGTAGCTCTGCCTAAATGCCTCCAGACCAGCTTCCAGGACCTGTGCAAGCTCTTCCTGGTATGATTCTCCCCAGGGCATGGCCAAGAGTTGTTTGCAGAGGGTATGGACGAGCAACATGGTTTCCACCACTCTCATGACCATCCTCTTGGCTCTGGTTCCACCTTCCTACTCTTCTTGAAACATGTCATGACGTTCCCAGCTCTATACACTTGTTCATGCTATTCTCCCGCTTAGACATCACTCCCTCCTCACCTCCTCCAAGTCAGGCTAGCATACTGATCCTTCACTGTTCATTGCCTCTCAGCCTTTTGGCTAAGATCAAGTGATCTTTCACTGTTCCGGTCAAGTGTCCCCACCTCTAGGATCTCTTCCCTGTCCTCTCAGCCCAGTCAGCATCCCCCAGGCTCCCTTGAATGCTTCTGTATGTAGTACATGCGTAGTTCAGTGGTGATGAGCACAAACACTGTGACCTACAGGTTGGGTGGTCTTGAAAAATATACTTAATCTATCTGTCCCACTGTTTCCTCATCTAAAATGGGGCTAAAACCAGAAGCCACCTCACAGGATTGTAGTACTAAAAAAGATACCACAGTAAGGCCCCTACCAAGGTAACTGGAATAGCAGCTATTAATAGATATTAGCTATTAGTGTTACTGATCTCAATTCCCAATTAGAATGTAAGATTCTGGGGGTCCATGTCTTAGTCATCTTTATTGCAACAACTCCTGTCACCCATTACAACAATGACTTGAGTGACACTTTGGAGGAACAAATGAATCAATAAAGGACTGAAATGAACAAGTGAACAAGCGAAGGAAGCAACTGTAGTAAGTAACCCTATAATTTCACTAAATCTCATCCAGTGCTCTATGTAATTAATTCCATCCCATAACTTATAAAATGTGAATGGCTGAGGGGTGTTTTTAGAGCAGTAAGACAGCAGGAGACCTTCACTCCTAATAAAGAAGCAATTTACAAAAGGGGGCCCTGCTGTGAATGTGCCATGGCCAGGTGAAAGCCTTTAAGTCAAAAAACCGTCTCATGAGATCTCAGACTCCAGACCAAGATTTTAAACAACAATTAAAAGTATTTATATCCCACACATTCCATTCAGCAGTGTCACCATTAAAATGTGATTCTGCCATCCTGAGGCAAGATAAGTCAAGTCACTTTATACAAAACAGACTATTGGCCTCCTAACAACTTAGGGAAATTTTAGAAACATACTTAGCAGTTTGTACAGGTTACTTATTTTGCTATTATCAGCTGCCTACAAATGAAATGTACATAATTAAGATCAAGGACTGTAGTATCACTCTAAGAGTTACCAATCGTCCCTGGCCCGCACCCGGTGCTTCTCAAACTCACTGTCTTGGAGCACAAGTCTAGTGGAGGAAGTTGATGTTTGAGGAGGAAGCTGTTATTTGACTGTATCAAGTAGACTACTGATTCACTGTTCGATCTACCTGAGTGATTCCTCATAACAAGGTTTCTCAAGCTCAGCACTACTGACCTTTGGGGCTGGAGAACACTTTGCTGTGGAGGCTGTCCCCTGTATTGTAGGGTGTTCATCAACATCCTTGGCCCCCACCCACTAGTTGCCAGGGGGACCTTCACTTCTGTTCTTACAACCAAAAATATCTCCAGACATTCTCATATGTCCTCAGGGAACTCTGGTTGCTCTATGAAAAATTCCAAAACTTCAGTTAGTAAATGATCTGCCAATCATCCATCTGGCCGGGAAACTCATATGCATCCTAGAATTCTCTTCAGTGGTACTTTGTCTGAGAACCTGTCCCTTATTTCTCCAGGCACAATTAGTCACATCCTTCTCCATGCCCCAGAGCATCCTATTCAAGCCTCCATCATGGCTCTTTCCAGAACTTCAGCTGTGTGGTTATGGACTTTCTCTACTCTATCCCAGCTCCCCACACCCCCCCAGGACTGGCACTATTACCATCATCTCCACCATCACCATCACCATCACCATCATCATTGTCATCGTCATCATCATCATCATCATCTACCAAGAACCGAGCTTTTCCTATGTGTCTGTCACTGTGCCAGCCCTTGTGCATCATCTCTTCCACTGGCAACCCTAAAGGTATTAGTAAACCCATTTCATGGATGAGGAAGCTGAGACTTTAGGAGGTCAAGTGGCTTTATCATGTTGCTCAAAATTGTTTGATTTCAGGCCCATCTTCAGCATGTGAGACAATAAAAGGGCAAGATGTCCATTATCATCACCTTTATAGCCTTCCTCCTTGGCAAGCTTCCTAGAATTAAGTAGATACTTGGTAAATAATCAGTTCTACAATTAGGCATCATCCCAAGTGCTGGCATATAATGAGGAAGGAGTGGGAGGCAGGAGCTTTCCATCCAGCAGAGGAGACAACACCTTAGGAGCTCATTTTGGTGGAGAGGGTTGTGACGGATAAGGTACCCACAGGCTGTCAGGGCGAGTCAGGAGGCCAGGTAAGACTCCTTAGAGCAGGTCATGCTGAGCCAAGAGGTGAGGCCAGGAGACCATTCCTGGAAGGGCACATGGCCTGAGAAGGGCATCCCAGTCTCTAAAAAAAGAAGGCAATTTGGAATTGCTGGAATTTGCAGCATGCAGCAGAAAGGAGACATAAGCAAATTCCCCTTTTGGGGGTCTTCCAGGCCATGCTAAGCACTTTGAACTTCTTCTGTATGGAGTCCATGTCATTTTAAGCACAAAGGTGCCGGATTTCCCTTCTGGAGAGACCACTCAGAGGGTGGTGTGAAGGACCGATTTGAGGGGAAAGAAAGTAAGAGCAGAAAGGCCAATTAGGAAGTCACCACATCAGTGCAGGCAGAGGTAATAAAACTCTGAAATGTTTGTTCAGCAAACTTGTTGAAAATGTCTATTTGCCATGGGGCCATATTTGGAAACACAACTGGACTCATGAGTGTATAACTGGCCTTTGGAAGCCTCTCATCAACGTGAGTCATGTCTGTGGTATGAATGGCTGCAGCCTCCCTTCAGCTCTCATCTCTGCAGTGCCCCTCCCCTACCTGGTGTTTGGTTCTCCACTTATCCCAGGATCCTGTGCAGTGTTGCCTTCCCAGGCACCTTGCCAGCTTCAGCCGGCTGTCAGCTCACCTTTGCTAGGTAGCAGTGGTGTGCTACAGCCAGGGCTTCCCGAGTTGCAAAAGCTGATGGTTAAATTTTCAGGATTTCAGGATTCAGTCTCCCCCTCCAATTTCCCCCAACTCACTTCTCCTCTCCTTTAGTCTTTTATGAAACTATTGTATAAAATTTCTGTAAATTTCATTATCTATGTATTTATTCCAAATCAATTACCCCTTATCATTCAACTGTTAATTATATACCTGCTCTGAACCGAGCCCTGCGCTAGATCATGACATTAACACGGGGCATAAATAAGCACATGACCCTTGCCCTTACTCTGCTCTCAAGTGAGGGAGTTGGACTGTAGGATCTCAATGCTCAATGGCTCTAAGACCCTGAGAATGTGTTTCCACCCTCCCTGTAGATGCACTTGCCAGAAAGGTTATGTGGGTGATGGCTCAACATGTTATGGAAACATCATGGAGCGACTCAGAGAATTAAACACTGAACCTAGAGGAAAATGGCAAGGAAAGCTGACCTCTTTCATCTCACTCCTGGGTATGTAGCTATGGGTGCAGGTTTCTGCATAAAGGGCAACCATCTGTCAGGCAAGGCATCTGCAAGACACAATCATCCAGAAAGGGGTAGGCAGGGGAGGAATCTATTGGAATTGGCCTTCCTACGGAGACATCATGCAGGTGAAAAAGAAAGAACAGGCTGCTGTTTCCAAGGAGATAAGGAGTTAGTGCCAAGAGGTCCAGCAGTGCCACAGTTAGTAGGCAGAATGCTGACGACAGGGTCCTGGGCTCACTATAGATTACCAAGTAGAGAACAATGAGACAGAGTAGCTATTAATACGAAGATGGAGACCATCCTCTTTCCCTTGACCTTGTGGGTCCTCCAGGTGTGAAGCAAGGTTGGCAGATAATACTGGGAACAGAGAGTGACTAAAACCTGGGAGTGTATCCATGTTCCACAGTGCTATGAGTTTTGAGAATAGTTGGTGAGACCTTCTCACACACTGCTGGATGTTCAGCATTGTTGCCCTTCCCCCTCTCCAACCACTAACTCTCTGCATTGACACCTATTCTCCCAGCCTCTCAGTCAGGGTGACAATCTAAAATGCCCTCATCATTTCCAATTACCCTCTAGGGTCATTACTCAATACCCCCTTGACAATGAATTATTACAGCTGATTACAGCATTGGGCAAGACTTTCAATAAGATAAAAATTTGACCAATCAACAGAAAGTAAAACACAAATTTGACCAATCAACAGAAGCCTTAAAATATCAGTATCAAGAATTTGCCAGTCACCAAAAAATGATCTCGCAGAAAGAGCACTGATAGAGAATGGATCAATGCGACGTTGTTGGCATAAATATATAGTTAATGCATTAGGTTAACATTAGAATTAACATATGTTCTTAACATACAGTCTGCACAAATGACCTCTTTCCAAGGCAAGGCATCCTACAGGGAGTCATTTGTGGCATGCTTCTGGCTTCTTATAACTCTCCTCTAAGAACTCAGACTATCAAATAACAGACAGGGGTGACAGAGTGTCCTTTGCAGACTCTGCTCTCAAACATTTTCCTGGACAAAATCCCGTCGACCTTCCACACATTTATGAAATGCCGGTCCACATTGTCTGCTATGTGACAGCCCAGAGCCCTCCCTGATGTCTCAGGTTCTCCAGGAGAATGAAAACAGGACCAGCTACATAACTTGCAGGACACCATGCAAAATGACAATATGGAGTCCTTGGCTCAAAAATTAATGAACATTTCAAGGTGGCCACAGCAGAGTATTAAATCAACCATGAGGCTCTTCTGAGTTGGCCTTGGATAGAACAAAGCTGTGTCTTTGCTCACTGTGATGGCAAACAGCTCAGAAATTCAGGCACTGGGTCAGGGACATGCTGGGATTTACTGAGGATTTTGTCACATGACCCTCATAGAAGGTCTTATCCCAGGCTCTCCTTGAAGTCACACTGTGGCTGCAAGAAAAACCACACAGTTATGTAGATGCTTCTGGGGCCATGGCGTCATGGTGCCTTGCTTTCTTAGAGCTTCCCAGTTTCCCAAGGGCCACACATATTAATTAGAAGAGAAGAGCTCTTAAGTCAAAGGACCTAAATGGACCGCAAGGACCATTGCTTGATTTTACTCTTCACGTACCACTGATTCATTTGGTGTTTTCTTTGTTTATGTATTTCTATTCCTAAGACAAAGCCTATGCCTGGCCACTAAGTAAACTGGGACCATTCACTGTGCTTTTGCCCACAGATGAGGGACTGAAAGGATTCAATGTAAGTATTTAAAATAAAGTGGGAAGCCCCTATTAAAATTAAATCTACTGTGATTAGAATGGTGATTTAGAGGGGGGCAGCAAACTTTAAGTGAAATATCACACCCTTACAGAAAGTATACAGATTGTACGTGCACAATTCAATGCAGTGTCACAGAGTGAATGTACTTGTGTATCCAGCAAGACCATTACCAGCTCCCTAGAGGGCCCACCAATGCCTCCTTCCAATCATGACCCATTCAAGGGTAATGACTGAGGGAACTTAAAGGTAGTCATTTGATAAATAGGATTTGCATAATGCAAAACTGCTTAATTCCTGTGAGAAGAACTGACCTAATATATTAACTATATTTGCTTCTTTAAAATCATCATAAGTGATGGGGTGCCTGGCTGGCTCAGTCGATGAGGCATCTGACTCTTGATCTCAGCTCAGGTCTTGATCTTAGGGTCGTGAGTTCGAGCCCCATGTCGGGCTCAATGCTGGGTATGGAGCCTACTTTAAAAAAAAAAAAAAACATAAATGATAAAAGTGGTAGAGGAAAGTAGGAGAACACAGTAGTCTTCCCTGTGAGCAGCTGTTGTCTGAAGTGATATCATGCAGTGGGAATAAAACTCAGGGTGCCTGGTGGAGGCATCCTGTCATGACAGTGTTAATGAAATTGTTATATTTGGTTGAATGGAGATAATGGACATATTGATGTGTATTAAAGTGGTTTCTCTTAATCCAAGATATTTTGTGATAATAATTTTTGCTGCATTGAATAAAAACCCAGGAAGTTCCAGACCCCCCTCACCCTAATATGCTACCACCATTGGACAATCTGAGGTGAATCAACCATTAAATTTCAGATATAGCCTCACATCCTCCTACAGTGGGGGAGAACTCACAAATATTGAATGTCTCTGCATGAGGTACTTTGCATGAAGTCTCTCATTTACTATGTAGATTATTTAACACAAAGTTAATTAAAAGAATCTGTTGATTGGTTGCTGATGATGTATAATACTGACAAAATGTAGATTTGATCCAGTAGATTTCAAAAATCCTAATTTTCCTGTTCAAAAGCTCCATGGATCTAGTCTGCACTTTCTTTTCACATAACTTCTTGTTTCATCCACATCTGCTCCCTGGGTTCAAGTTGATTCCTGGATGCCTGCACCTTCCTCACTCTTGGTGGTTTGAGAGGACACTGAGCACCACCTCCTACCCTCTAGATTGTGCTCCCCGCCAAAGTCACCTGTGTCTGAAAGAGCCCAGCCCTGAGTTATGGTGCCTTTGCATTGATGTTTTTGATTGACTAATGCATCCCTCACAACCTCATTTTGTCCTTCAAACACCAGTGGAAATTGAAAGAACTGGCTCTCTTTCCTCAGATCAAAGAGCTCTTGATGGATAAGGAGGCTGCTCAGTACTTCGTGAAACTCCACATAATTGCTGGGCAGATGAACACCCAGCGTATGAATAACACAGACACTTTCTACACCTTGACTGGAAAGTCAGGAGAAATCTTCAATGGTGATAATGTAAGGCTTTCTCTGATTTTCACTTCCAGAACAAAAGTGTCCCCTGAGCTAGTGCCCATAGCCAACCCTATCCGTGGTTGGGTTCATGAAGGTTATGAAGAACTTCCTTCCTTATTCCTTGTTTGCCAAAGCACTTCCCTGTGAGGGAAGAAGCGGAGAGCCACACCGGAAGGATCGGGCAGGTGGGATCTGTTTTGGAAAGGGGGATATAAACTGTTGGATTTTGCTCTGGTCTGAATTCATCCCCAACAGAACATCATTCAGGTGCCAGCAAGAAGCAGCTTTGTAGTAAACGTCTTTCCTGGAAGCACCAGCACAAAGCCAGATCCGCATCCCCCTTGCGAAAGGAAATGGATTGTTTGTTTTAGGTTGCTGGGGTTTATCCATCCTCAGCACACCTAGCATTCCATCTCTCCTAATGCTGTTAGTTCTGTTCCGTTGTTTAAGTAAAAGTACCTTCCTCCCCTCTCACAAATAACCCTTTCTCTGACTTCACTGAGCCAGAGGGGACATGATCAATAGACAAAACATGATGTATGGTTTATGGCCTATATTGTTGCATTTCACCAAATGTCAGTAGTTGTTAGATTATTGAGTACTTACTCTATACGAAGGACTGAGATGAACTTTTATTTATGTTACATAAGACTTGTAAAATTCAGTAAAGATGATTTCTCAAGTGGGAAAACTGAGAGATCAAAAGTAAGGGCCAAAGCCAGGATTCAAATGCAGATCTCCTTGACTCCAAGACCTGAGTCATTAACCAGTATGTTGTACTGTGTGTGTGAGGATTAAAGAATGGATGGATGGGTGGTTGGATGGATAGGTGGACGGATGGATGTATGAATGGATGGACAATTGATAGATATCAGACAGATGGATGAAAATGTATCTTCTTTTCTCACAAAGACATTCTTTCACCAATTCATTCATTCATTCACTCATTCACTCACTCATTCGTTTACTCATTCAACATGTATTTATTATCTATAGCTTTTAAGAGCCACATGAAAGGAAGAGGGAATTAGCTTCAGTCATTTATACAACAAAAAATTTTTATTTTGTGCCTTGTCCACACAACACACTAAAGTAGGTGATAAGTTTACAGTAAATTGAATCACTTTGCCCTTTCTGACCTTGCAGTCTATTTGGGGAGACTTATGATTCCATTCACATTTAGCAATCCCTACTAGCCATCAGTGATTTCACACATTATCTCATTTGATCTTAATGAATGAAAGACCTATGAAGTCAAGCAAGCAAATGACACCTTTCCCATTTTAGGTTAAATGACTTATTGAAAATCATATAGCCAATAAATGACAGAACCCAAAGACTCAGTACTTCTAATCCAACATTTCTTCAAGGATACCTTGTTAATTTTATTTTTTTCTTGGTGATTTAGGACAATCAACTAAAGCTTAAACTCTATGGAGGCAAAAATAATGTAAAAATTATACAGGGGGACATAGTTGCTTCCAATGGGCTCCTGCACATCCTCGACAGAGCCATGGACAAGATGGCACCCACATTTGAGAGCAACACTGAGGTGAGCATTTCAGGTAAAAGTTAGGTCAACCCAAATCTATCTTTCTTTGTTCCCTGGAGAGTCATATCAAAGAAGAAAATGCATGTCCACACTATGTGCTTGTCCTTCATCTTTACTAGGACCCTAACCATGGAGAAAAAGGGATAATTTCTGTCTTCAATAGAATTCTGCCAACAGAAAGAAAAACATACGTTGCATTGGGTGTTGGAAAAGATCTCCATTTTATTACCTCTTTTATGGCCACATATGAAGATTCAGTCCAATGACCAGTTGTCATGAACAGTTACCCTTTATGGAGCATGGCAGTCCTCACTGTGATAAAATTTTATTTCTTTTTACTCATTTGATAATGCCCAAACATGCAGAACATGCAGATCTGAACCACTAATTCCATGATAATAGGAAACATTTCTATTTTGAGTTGCAGTTGACCAGGATCTTTCCTATCAACATTTATACATAAACTCTGTCATGAACCTTTTAATGTTGGAGTGTCTATATCCTAACCCACCTATTTCTTGTCATGATTTTTAGCAAACTATAATGACAATGCTACAGCCAAGATACAGCAAGTTCAGATCTTTATTAGAGGTATGTACTTTTCATGATTTCTGGAAAATGATTTTATGTCCATTCTTTTGTATAATGAGCAGAGATGTTATTTATAAATATTTGCTAAGGAATGACATCAAGTATTTGTCAGAGATAGGTTGCAGATATAAAATTTCATTCCTCAAATGCAGGAAACCAATGTGGGACATGCCTTAGATGAAGATGGGACTGGTGGACCATACACCATTTTTGTTCCAAGTAATGAAGCGTTAAACAATATGAAGGATGGCACTCTTGATTACCTCCTTTCTCCAGAGGTATGACACCCTACTTATTCTGATGACATCATGTCAGCCCATACAGACTTTTTCCAAACTAGCGATGTGCAACAAGTGACACATGAATCACCATCTATCCTCCTAGGCCCCAGCAAGACAGACATCATTAATCAATCACAGTCCTCAGGAGTACTTACTTACTTACTATGGATGTGGCTCCTATCTCCTAAGCAGAGATCCAAGTAGCCAGCCAGACTGAGCACAGGAAATGAAATCTATTTGCAACTCCAGGTTTAAATAATTGGTTTGATTTTTCCTGGCTCTTCTAATATTTCTCAGTAGCAAAATCAATATTTTGAGTTCCCTTCAATTTCTAAAACCACCTAGTAAATTAACTCTAAACTAGGCCATTCTAGGCCAGGTCTAGGCTAAATTTAAAAGGAATAAATGTCAGTTAAGTGTCTGACTCTTGATCTCAGTTCAGGTCTTAATCTTAGTGTCGTGAGTTCAAGCCCCATGTTGGGCTCCATGCTAGACATGGAGAATTCTTTTTTTTTTTTTAAGAAAAAGGAATAAATGTTATTTTTAGATGCCCCAGGCATTCCTTTCTATTGCTTTCATTTTTCTTCATAATAACCCTCTCCTTAAATACCATAAAGTCCTTCAGTTCTTTCACATTCTCTCTAGAAAAGAGATTTTTTTACTCCTTCACATAAGAGTATAAGTGACTGAAACCATTTAATGTTTCCTCTACCAGAAATAACAGGCTTAAACCAAAGGGAAGAGTACCTAATTATGGACTTTTACTCATTAGAATGTCAAATGATGGAATTATAGGAAGGGCCACAAGCTTTCCTCCAGTGCCCTGAAATCAAGCTGCCATTTTGGCAATGAGGCAAGACTATCCATGACGTCAGGTGGATTGGTTCATTATACAGAATGGAAGATCCAAATCTTTTAGGGTAGTGATTTCTAAACTTCAGTATACTTAGGAATCACCCTTAGAGTTTCTTAAGTAGGCAGCTTCACAATCCATTCCCCAAGCATTTTGATTTAGTGACACTTCCATGAGGTCTAGAATTAGACATTTGTGGAAGAACCAACTTTCTAACCCAGGCCACACTGTTTTGGATCCCTGAATCTTTTTGCATGTATGATTTAAAGAAGCACATGGATATACACCTTTCTAGAATACTTTCAGATATCTACAAGGATATCTTGCCTTTGAGTTAAAACTTTGAGTTAAAAATATATGGGTCAAAAAATATATGTAATATCTTACACTGAAAACAAATATTCACCATATTAAAGGATTTGCTACAGGTTTCTACTTAAAATGTAGATTTCCCAGTGTCTTCAAGGATGTTATTTTAAAAATACAATTCACGTACAAGCTTTCTGAAACCTAGCTATTGCAGAAAGTTGGTTATAGCTCTCTTTGGCACTCACCCTAATACTTAATTTTAAAAAGCTAAAAAGTAATGTGGCTCCCCTGGGAAATTATTAAAATCCTGAGATTATATGCCTTTGTTGAGTACAGAGCTTCTAATTTGATACCAGTTTTTAAAAATAATATTAAAGAAGTTCTCAGACACCTAACCAGCTACACTTAAAATTAAAACAAAACCCTTTAATTAGAAGAGAAAAATATCAACCTCCCTGCTTTCCTGTCAAGCACTTTTCTTCATAACTCCTAATTGTGGCTGGAGCTGGCTGGCTTGCTTGGACTTTCAAGAGTGGATTGTGTAGGGGTGCCTGGTTGGTTCAGTGGGTTAAAGCCTCTGCCTTCGGCTCAGGTCATGATCCCAGGGTGCTGGGATCAAGCCCTGCATCAGGCTCTCAGGGAGCCTGCTTCCCTTCCTCTCTCTGCTCTCTGCCTGCATCTCTGCCTACTTGTGATCTCTGTCAAATGAATAAATAAATAATTTTTTTTTTAAAGTGTGGATGGTGTACCTCTTCCCAGCTTCGTTCAGTGAAGATTGCCTTGTAACTCAAAATTAGCCTATGGTGGGAATATTTTTTTTCCTTTCCTCCTTAAACTTTATTTATTTTTTTATTATGTTATGTTGGTCACCATACAGCACATCATTAATTTTTGATGTAGTGTTCCAGGATTCTTTCTTTGTATATAACACCCAACCTCAAAAATTGGCCAACTCTGTAGATCTGGGCTCCTTTGTTTCCCCACAGATCTGATTTACCAGCACACCACTTCTCCTGGCTCTCTGTCTCTTTGCTCTCAGACACAGTATCTTTCTACCTGCAGAGGATATAAACACTTCAAGTCTCTTCATTCCGAGTCAAAACAGTTCTCCCGTTTAATTTCTAAACGAGGAATAGAATGATCATTTCTCAGCCCTAGAACCTGTTTAGTTAAAACTTCTCAACCTATAGGAACGTCCTTCTCTCCAAAAATTTTAATAACATCCTTCAGCTTTATTTCAGGGAAGAATCCCAGCTGGAGACAGAAAAGTCCCCAGTGGCTATGCCCAGGAGATGGAAAATAAACTGATTTCATTAGAGGAATGGCTTCTAATTCCGATTTTAGAGTGCCATGTTTCCTTTCCAGTGTATGTTTCTGCTGAAGCAAAACTTCAGTCTGGTAACAATCCTAGCCACACAGAGGCCACAGCTACTGAGGACGAGCCCCAGTTTATGACTTCCTCGCTGAACTCGGTGAAATGCAAGCACAGGGAACCAGAGAGACTGACCCTTGCCAATTCACAAATACCTTGCAAGTAACATGGGACAAAGGGAGGTGAAACTGCAGAGTTTGGGGTCATGTTAACAATTTGGTAGAAAAACTCTCTTTCTGCCCTGGCATCAAAGGGCTGGGTTTTTGTTATTTTTACTTAAAACAGCAGGGAGGAAGCAAATGTCTTCATAAGGGAAAGGATGCATTAACTACATGGAAAGGCTCTGCTACAAACAGCAGCACCTGGACATGCATCCTGTCGATTTGAGCCACATTAGACTCAATTCTAACTGAGCGATGGCCCTCATGGCTCCCAGCCAGACAAGGCGACAGGCACACACACAATGGCAGGAATGATACCAATCAATTCCCTTGTTGCTTTCATTCTCCTGCTTCTTGTAAAAAAGGATCGAACACCAATTAATTCTTAGACCTTTAGAAGTGAACAATCCAGTTGATAACGTCCTCCCTACACAATCAGAGGGATGAAAGGGGTCCACACCACTCTCTTTATTTTGCAGGCAAAACCGAGCCTAGAGGAGCTACGTGGCTTGCTCAAGGTCACATCAATCCTGATTGATTGCTTCAATCAGGATTAGAACTCAGGACACCAAGGTCCAGTTCAGTGCTCTTCCCAGGACCCCCTTCCCCCTTTTAACTTACTGGCACAAATGTTGATGCGGGGCCCACTGTGTGGCCTGGCGATTCTGATTAATAAGCCAGACAGACCTAGTCCCTGCCTTCCAGGAGCTTGCGATCCAGTTTGGGCTGACATTTCCCAGGGGACCCCAATTTCGCTCACCCCTTCCACCACTAAGCATCCAAATTTGGAATCGCATTGCTTCTGCCTGCAAGTCCTCACTTGTGGGTACCAGAAAGCAGCTGCAAGGAGAAGGTAAGAGCCAGAGTCTGAGGCTGAAGTCACAAAGTAACAGAGCCAAGGCTACAGAAACATTGATGCTGGGGCTGCTACCTGGGGTTCAACTCCAACATTTTTATGGGTAACCCTGACCTCCACATACTACTTTTGGCTTCTCGATAGGATGGTCATACAAGGTATCATCCACACCAGGATACTTGAGAGTGAATGGGGATGCCCACATGCAAGGTGGACAGTAGAGTTGTACCAGAAGAGCCAGGATAGGGGATCACTCTATTTACAGGAAACTCCCCCAGCCTCAGGACTTAGAACAAGTGCAGAGGGGAGTCTGGGCACATGGGACCAAGATTCAGCAGGGCTCTCTTTCAACCTGGGACTCCTCACTGTTAGGACATGTCCCTAGAATGTCAGCTTCTGAGAGGTGACTATGATCTGAATTTGTGATCCTCTCCTTGTCCAAGCCAGAGTGACCACGGCTGTGCCACTTATGAAGCAGAACTCAAGGGTTATGTAGCTTGTAACTCCCAGAACTGTAATCTCCCAGCGAGATTGCAGATTCCCACGGCTGCTGGTCCCCAGAGAGCGGTTCCCTGAGCTCCTCACCTCTATTCGCTCTCCCTAGCGCACCCTACGGGGATTGCTTACTCTGCTGATAGTCCCAAGACTCTTTTTTCTCCACCGCTCCAATGTTTCTGAAGCATGAGAAAGAGTGGAAAGGGTTTTGAAGGAGAAATGAACATGGACCATGGTGGCTCAGAAGGAGGGAGTGTCCTGCCCAGATAGTCCTAAGAAGGATTGTGTATTCCCAACTAACCAGCACGTGGCCTGACAAGCAGACATCTATTTACAGAGAAAATGAAACAGAATCATCAACTGAGGCTGTCTTAGACATTCCAGAATGTAGCTTTAGCCATTCAGAGAGGTAATGGAACAGAGTGACTGAGAACTTCTTAGTCTTATTATCCTAAGTTAGCTGTGTGACCTCTGTCATGTCTTTAAAACTCAGTGTTATCACACATAAAATGAGTCAATAGCGGTCCCTCCCTCACAAGGCTTTTACGAAAATTATATGAAATGTGCCTATAATGCTTTCAGAACAGGTCCTGCCACAAAGGAGGAATTTGGTGAATGTCAGCCCTTTGGAGATGGGGTTTTTCTCATCCTGCACTTCCCAGTGAAGAGATTATGGGGCATTGACTTTCCTTGATTATACATCTGAAGTCATTGGGGAAAATTCCCACAAAAGAGGGAAAGTTGTATTTTCTGCAATGACTAAAGAAGTATTTTAATTCTGTTGCAGGGATCTCGGAAGCTTCTGGAACTCGTCAGATACCACATTGTCCCATTTACTCAGGTTGGTTCCACTTTCCTGCCCTATTTTTTCCTGCTTTCCACATATCTGACCTTGACTTAAATTCCATTATTACAGCGCTGGAAAACACTGAAAACAGTTGTTCTTTATCTGTAGCTCTAGGCGTGCCTTTAGCAATGCATAATGAACCCCTTATCAAAGAAACCCTCAAAGCCACACAACTGATGACATTATTTACTTCCTAGAATTCCAGGCTATTTTTTCCAGTGAAAACTTTACAAAAGCAAGGCTCTATGCATTGCTCATAATGTCTGTGCTGTTCTCTTCTCTTTACAGCTTGAAGTGGCTACTCTCATTGTGACCCCACACATTAGGACCCTGGCCAACCAGATCATACATTTCAACACCACCAGCAACGTAGGTGAAAAAATTCAACCGCTGCTATCATGACTCACATGCATTTTTGCTCTGCTTATGATTGTTCACCAGGTTATCCCACCTCTACCCTAACTCCCAAGCTTATGATCTTGATTACTTCACTTGTTTGTTATTTCTTATATTTCATGATTTCCTTTATTTGCTGAGCAACTGCGGATGTGAGACTCTGAACTAGATGTCCATGATAACGCAATGAAGAAGACAAGCTTACGGTCTAGCAAGGAAAACCAACTTTGAGCAACTAATTAATGACCAGCTCATTAATTAATTACAATTATATTAAGTGCCGTTATAATTACAATGAGAGTTTACAGTAAGAGGAGGCTGTGTGTCTAGAACCCCTCAGTGAAGAAGCAATGCTTCAGCCAGGCTTCAAAGAATGAGTACAGAGAACTTGGGCAGGGAAGAGCAGATTAGAGTTCCAGGCAGAAGGGAGAACATGTGTAAAGGCCCTGTGATGGGAGAGAACATGCCTTATTTAAGAAACTCAGCGAAGGTAGCATTATTCAGCTAACTCTCTGGACTAATATCACCAAGAGTTCTGACAGCATACAGATTATGTCTCCTGTTGATTCATCGTTGGTGGTGATGATGATGATGATGCATTTTTTCTGTATCTATTGAGTGCCCGCTATGTGCCAGACACCATTCTGGGTCTTAAATGTAGACCAATGACCAAATAGAGAAGAGTTCCTGGTTTCATGGAAGTTTCAATCTAGTAAATAGGAAGATAAACAATAAATAAATTAAATAAGTAGAACATAGAATATATTAGAAGGTAGTAAGGGCTAAGGCAAACAAACGAAGGGGGACATAAAGCAAGCATGAGGCTGACATTTTAGGTAAAGTGCCCAGCAAATCCTCATGGAGAAGAGAACATCTGAGCAAAGGCTTAAAGGAAATGAAGAAATAAGCAAGCTGTGTGAATATCTGGGAGAAAGAACATTCCAGAGAAAGGAAGCAGAAAAAGGCACAAAGAAGGGAGCATATGCCTGACCTTGTTGAGGAAAAGCAAGGTCATCATGAGTGGAACAGAGGGGATGAAGGAAGAGAGATAGGAGAGATCAAAGCAGTGGGAGGGAGAAGGAGAAATGGGGTCAGTGACACATGGCCTAAGAATTCTTACTTTTTTAATTAATTTATTTATTTTTTTAGATTTTTTTTTTCAGCGTAATAGTATTCATTGTTTTTGCACCACACCCAGTGCTCCATGCAATCCATGCCCTCTCTAATACCCACCACCTGGTTCCCCCAACCTCCCACCCCCCGCCCCTTCAAAACCCTCAGATTGTTTTTCAGAGTCCATAGCCTCTCATGGTTCACCTCCCCTTCCAATTTCCCTCAACTCCCTTCTCCTCTCCATTTCCCCTTGTCCTCCATGCTATTTGTTATGCTCCACAAATAAGTGGAACCATATGATAATTGACTCTCTCTGCTTGACTTATTTCCCTCAGCATAATCTCTTCCAGTCCCGTCCATGTTGCTACAAAAGTTGGGTATTCATCCTTTCTGATGGAGGCATAATACTCCATAGTGTATATGGACCACTTCTTCCTTATCCATTCGTCCGTTGAAGGGCATCTTGGTTCTTTCCACAGTTTGGGACCATGGTCATTGCTGCTACAAACATTGGGGTACAGATGGCCCTTCTTTTCACTACATCTGTATCTTTGGGGTAAATACCCAGTAGTGCAACTGCAGGGTCATAGGGAAGCTCTATTTTTAATTTCTTGAGGAATCTCCACACTGTTTTCCAAAGTGGCTGCACCAACTTGCATTCCCACCAACAGTGTAAGAGAATTCTTACTTTAAATGAGATGAGGAGCCATACGGGATTTCGAGCAATGGAGTGACACGATCAGACATCTATTCGGGGAGGCTAGTTAGAAGCTGACTGCAATAACCCAGAGGAGAATGATGGTGACTCAGACCAGGGTGGTAGCGGGGCTGTGGGAAGAGGTGGTTGTATTCCGAAGGCATTTCAAAGGAAGCCCCAAGAGAATCTGCTGATGAATTAGAGGAAAAATTCTCCTGAGCTTCTGACTGGGGCCACAGGAAGTATGGAGTTGCCTTTAACACCACAGGTGGAGCAGTTCTGAGGGGAAGTGGAGGTCAGTATTCTTTGCCAACCTGTTCAATTTCTACTCCCTCCCCTGCAACATAAGTGGGGACTTGTCTGGATTTTTTACTGATACATATCCCCAGAGCTTAAAGCAGAGCATGATACAGGGTCCATAAATGTATCTGGAATGAATGGATCCCTGCTTCACCAACAAAGAGGTAAAATGGTTAACCCGAGGTCTCTTAGCAAATGTATCATAGGGCTAGAATAGTTACCCCCTTCCTGCCCTGCACCAGCAAGGACCATGTCTACAGAGACATCCTTGCCTGGTGTCAGTCAGGAGTTCATTTAAGATCCATCTTTCCCAGGATGTCTGGGTGGCTCAGTTGGTTAAGCGTCTGCCTTCAGTCCTGGTCATGATCTTGGGGTCCTGGGATGGAGTCCCTCATCAAGCTCCCTGCTCAGCAAGGAGCCTGCTTCCCCTTCTTCCATTCTCCCTGCTTGTGCTCTCTCTGTCTCTGTCTCTGTCTCTCTCTCTGTCTCTCTGTCTCTCTCTCTCTGTCAAATAAATAAGTAAATAAAATCATTAAAAAAACATCCATCTTTCCTGGGCACCTGGGTGGCTCAATCAGTTAAGCATCTCCCTTTGGCTAAAGTTAGATCCCAAGGTCCTGGGATTGAACCCTGCATTAAGTTCCCTGCTTAGTGGAGAGCCTGCTTCTCCCTCTCCCTCTGCTGCTCCCCCTGCTTGTGTTTGCTGTCTCTCTCTTTCTCTCAAGTAAGTAAATAAAATCTTTACAAAGAAAAATCCATCTTTCCCTGGGGCACCTGATTGGCTCAGTCAATTAAGCAACCAACTCTTGGTTTTGGCTCAGGCCATAATCTCAGGGTCTGGAGATCAAGCCCTAGGTGCTCCCCATGGAGCACGAAGCCTACTTGGGATTCTCTCTCTCCCTCTGCCCCCCCACACCCACTTGCTCACCATCTCCCCCTCTCTCTAAAATAAATAAATCAACATTTGTTTTAAAAAGACCCATCTTTCCCTGTCAGCCAGGCCCCTCTCATAGCAACCCTCTGAGAGGTCACCAGCACCCAGCTCTGCCTGGGGACAGCTGGTGTCCAGCAGGACAGAACGAAATATGTCACTGCTTCTTTCCAGGGACAGATTCTGGCAAATGATGTGGCCATCGAAGAGACAGAGGTCATTGCCAAAAACGGCCGAATCTACACCCTGACCGGCGTCCTCATTCCTCCCTCCATCATGCCAATTCTGCCCCACCGATGTGATGAAAGCAAGAGAGAGATGAAATTGGTAAGGAAGCTAGGAAAATAGTAAAGAGGAGCTCCCGAACAGCCCCACAGGGCAGACAGCGTCCTTCTCTCTCACACTTCTGAGGAAGCTGACAAGGAGGATCTCACCCCAGGAGCCTCATTCCACACAGGTTTCTGTCCCCACAAAAAGGGAGGTGGGCCTGAGGTCCTAGTTCATAAACTGTGAACCGAGGCTTCTTGTGGGAATGTTCCACCGTGACCAACGCCTCCCAGCTCTAGTGGCTCCTTAGAGCTGCCGTAACAAATGACCACAAATGAAGAAGCTCAGAACAACAGAAATGTATTCTCTCACCGTTCTGGAGGCCAGGGGTCTGAAATCGAGGTATTAGCAGGGCCGTGCTCCCTCAGAAGGCTCTGGGAGGGAGGATCCGTCCTCGTCTCTTCCAGCTTCTGATGCCTCCCGGTAATCCTTGGCGTTCCTCATCTTGTAGCTGCGTTATTCCAACCTCTGCCCCTGTGCGGGTCACTGTGTGTGTACTCCTCGCTTCTGTTGTGACACCAGTCATTAGATTCAGAACTTGCCCCCCAATCTAGTATGACCTCATCTTAACTAATTACATTTGCAAAGACTTAATCAAGGGAACACAAATTTGGTGAGGAACACTATTCAGCTGGCTACACCAGAAGTGGGATCAGTCCTTACCTGTGTCACCTGGGACCACCTTGCTCCAAGCCCATAGCTTTACTCCAAGAAATGTAAGAAAGAATTTCTTCTCAGATGAGTGCTCTGGACCTCGCCAATCAACCGTCTTTCTGTATTTCTTTTCCAATACCAAACTTTCTGTTTGCCTGTGAGCTTGTGTACCCTCTAGTGACTTTTCCCGTTTCCATGGCAACCAACTTGGGTGAGCTGGTTTTATTCAGAGCACCCCAAATGTCAACACTGCTATACATGGGATCTTTCAGTTCCCATGGAAACCATACCCCTGAAGTTGCCACAATAATAGGTCTGGGTCTTTCTTTTCAGAACACTGCAATAATACTTCAATGATTGTTCTCAAAATATCCTTGGAACATGGACGTTGAACGATGAATAATGGCCTCATTTTATAGGTTTTATTTACCGATCCCTCTTCTTATCATGAAGGCTGGAAATAGCTGTTTGGTCACCTGGTAGAGGATTGTGGCTGGTTCCCCTGATATGTTTTAGGATATTGTATGGGTACCCGTCCTCCACGCCAGTCATATACCAACTAGGGGATCTGATTCCATTCTGGGCATCCCTTTTTAAGAGAGGCAGAAACTCAGTCACTTTCCTAGCCAGTCCCTGCCAGTGACTAATATTTGGTTCATTCTTTGAAAAAAGTAGTTTTGGCAGATACATCTCCTGGCTTGGGCCAGGGTGAAGATGAGAACAGGCCAGATAAGAATAGTCTCATCTTTTATCCCACAGGCAAAAGATTTTGGAAAACAGGGCCTCTGCCGAAAAGATTCAGGAAGAGTCTAATTATTGACTTTAGAGCTTCCCCATCCCAAGCAGCTGCCATTCAAGTTCAAGGAAAAAAGTCTATGCAGGGATAAGGGTATCCCCAACTGCCTGCCTCGTGGCAACATTGCTCTGTTCTAGGTTGCTTAAAAGCTTGTTCTCCAAATTCCCAAAAGAAAGAATCTAGATGTGGGTTTGAGCCACAACCCAAAGGATCTGGGTTTAATAGAGAAAAAAGCTTCCCAATACCCCATATCTTAGGATAGAATCTTCTTTTACTATTTTCTCTGGGTTTAAAGTCAGATATATCTGCTCTACATGATTTAGGATGGTTTTGATTAGATCTGTTAAGAGTCCAAAGCTGGGACACCTGGATGGCTCAGTCGGTTAAATATCTGCCTTTGGCTCAGGTTATGATCTCAGGGTCCTGGGATCGAGCTCTGCGTTGGGCTCCCTGCTCATCCGGGAGCCTTTTTCTCCCTCTCCCCCTCCCCACCATTTGTGCTCTCCCTTGCTCTGTCTCACCCTCTCAAATAAATAAACAAATACATAAAATCTTTTTTAAAAAACTGCAAATGCATTTTCTGCAAAGTATTTGGGGTAAGCACAGGGTAGGAGCAGCTGGCACTCACTGTCTAGGAGTCTCAGTTTTCACCAGCCTGAGCCCATAGCTGGTTTTAGTCTTGTATGTTTGGATTTTAAAGGTTTAATTACTAATTCTCTGTACTAGTTAGGGTCCCTGCAGGAAACAGAAGTTACCCCAATGGTTCAAATGAAGAGACTTTAATGAAGATGCTACTAGAGGGGGGTGGGCAGGGCTAAGGAGACAAACCAGTTATGCAGGAACATCAAGGAGAAGCAATGGAAACCATTACCACCCCGAGAGGTGAGGAGGGGAGAGCTAGGAGGTACCTGAACCCAGTGAGAGCTGGAAGAGTGGAGGAAGGTGACATCAAGAAGGAGCTATAGTGAAGGTGCCCAAGCAGAGAGGTAGGGAAGAAATACCTCTATCTTGCCCTCCTCCTACCCACTAGCATCCTGCTGCCTCTCGCACTGGCCAAGACCATGAAAATGCTAGGCAGGGGAGGCAAGAGAACATTCTTTCAGGTCTACCTGCTGGAGCACAGAGCCCAAAGGAGAAGATCAGAAAATCAATTTGGAGAGATTTGGAGGCACTCATCCCTTTCCATCCTCCTGAATTCAAGTGAAGCAAGAAGCTCAGGGAGACCAAAAGGCAGAGATTCAATGCTCAGCTTCACTGCTGCTAATTGGAGTACAAGGCTATCATGTGTGACCAGCGCTAACGCTTCATCTCTGGCACAGGTGGACAACTGCAATGCTTCCTCAGGGACAGGTGCCTCTGCACAGTGGAGAGTCAATCAGAAACCTCAGGCTGGTGGACAGTCGATCAGATCTGACCGATCTGACCTTGAAAGAGGGAGAGGAGGAGGCTGCTCTGAGTGAGATCGTTTCCAGCTCCCAAACCCTCTGGCACAGGCACTGACTTCCCTCTTTCTCTCCAGGGAGGTGCCAGTAGGGAGTAGAGAGGGAGGCCAGGAATGGTCCCCTGGAAGAAGGAAGCATGAGGTCAGGTAGGGTGGTCCCCTGCTCCCTCTTACAGGGATGCATATACTGATCCTTGTCTTTCCTTCCAGGGCACCTGTGTGAGCTGCTCTCTGGTGTATTGGAGCAAATGTCCTGCTAATTCTGAGCCCACGGTGAGTGTGACAGCTTTGAGAAACCACACATCACCCAAACAACCCTACTGGTGTTGCTTCTCATCTTTCTACCTTTCTTCTAAAAGATATAAATACCAACTGGGGTAACCTCAGATTGGCTCTCAGCCTAACAAAGGGGAGAGGGTAGAAAGCCCACTGTATGGGGGAGGGTAGACAGAACTGCATTTGAATCCTTGCTCATTAACACTGGGTGCATTGTTGAACCTTCTTAAACTAAGTTTTTTTTTTTCTGTAAGTAATAATAATAATAACAAGGGAATTAGCAGAGATAAAAACCCACGTACAATACCTAAATCAAGTGGCTATTCAGTAAAGGTTCATTCCTTCTCTACTTCACCCTCTTAAGTCTGTGTGGGGGAGTCAAAGCTTTGCCTTCACCATCTTGAGTTATCCGGCTGGGCCTGAGAATTTGATTAACAAGAGAAAAGTTCACAGATTTTATGTGTACATGGGAGTGCCCATAAGAAAGCAAAGACCCAAAGAAATGGCAAAACTCAAATGTTTATGTGGATGTGGTAGATCAAATCAAGGGAGGAAATTGTGGGAAAGTCACTGAAATGTACAGGGAGGCTAGAGGAAATTTGGAGTTATTTTAACAAGGTCCATTTGTGCAGCTTTTTCCTTGCATCAGCTTCTTGTCTCTGTGACAAGAGGTCTCTTTTGTCCTGGCACAAGGAGGACATCTTCTACAGGGGAGCTTTATCTCCTGTTCTCTGAAAGGAAAGGCGGGGGAATCAGAGTGTCCCTTTTCTATCTGCGGTTTTTCAAGTATGCCTTGAGCTCAAAACGATCCTTATGCCAAAGAGGCCAATTTGGGCTGGCATAGTCCGCCACACATTACTCCTGTTTGCTCTTCCCAAACATTTTTCCGGATAGAAACACAAGGACTATCAAGAGAATGACATTAGGACCATCAAGCCCTTTTCAAGTTTGACTGAATTCTGCATACGTCTATTGAGAGCTGATTCCCAGGGCATAAAGATGAATGAGATGTAGTTTTGCTTTGTTTTTGTTTTTGTGTTGAAAAGATGTAGTCTAACAAGGAAAACCAGAGAGGTAATCCAGAATTCATATGCCAAGTGCTCTACTGGTGACAAAAGCGAAATGCTCCAAGGTAAAAATTGATGATCGAAATCTCTGCCTATAATTTTGTCCTGAAAAAGAGCATCCCAGTGAGAAGTATCATTCAACACTAGACTAGGTCACTAAGGAAGGAGATGAACTCTTTAACACAATCCTACTGAGAAGCATTTAATAAAGCAAAACATGAACATTAAATGGCACAGGTGTGCCTATAGTTATTTTTCTCAGTCAAGCCATCACCCCTAAGTCCAACAGGATGCTGTCAACCGGGGAAAATGGAGAGGGAGGAGAAGAGAGGAAATCATGTTGACTAACATGAGAGTGACTGCTGTGTGCCAGGCATTGTTCTAAATGCTTTATATAGCAAACGTCCAAGGTAGGTATATTATCATCATAGCCCTCGTGTGATCTGGGAATGAGCATAAGGAAACATAAAACACTTTGTACAAGGTCACACAGTTAGTACATGGCCAAACCATGATCCTACATCACCACAGCCCAAGTAAGGAAGAGAAGGAGAGAAAGAAGGTAGAATTAGATACACGGGTTAGAACCAAAAAAGCCCCAAATCTTCCCTTCCCAGCCTCCCATGATCTATACTTACTTAATTATCCTGAGAGCCTACAAGAGGACTGAATAGTCTTTCCTCAATGATCTCAGAATTCCTTTACATAGCTCAGATTTTAGGATTTTACAGCCCATGAAGTTCTCAACACTACCTTCTTGAGCTGGAGCCTAAGAAGACAGGGTGTCTCCACATCATTTACCTAACATAAAACTTGAACCAGAGACAGAATGCTTAGGATAAAACCTGAGATCAACATTATCGTCCCATTCCCCAGATGAGGCATCCAAGGCCGACAGAGACTACATGACTTGCCTGTGATATCCTAAAGTAAGGTCGCAGTAAGACCCATTCTCTGGACCTGCCCCTTACTAATGGGGCTCTTTAGCAAAAATATTTACCTGTCGGGGCCTCAGTTCCCTCATCTGCAAAAGAGGGATGAAAAACAGCCACAAGGAGTTGAAGATTGATGATCTTATATGTACAGTGTCTCTGCCCCTAGTGGGTTCTTGATAAACGGCAGCTCTAGATAATTACAATCAGGCACCAGGTGTTAGAGAATGGAAGTTGCATTTAAGACTTTCCCACATACACCTACGCATCACTCCTAAGAGAAAAACTCAGACCATCCCTATTTCCTTTAGTGGATTTTTCTACAAATTAGAGAGGGACTCTCTACTGGCTCCACAATTTCTATGTAGAAGGAGCTTGGGGATGGCTGTTGATTGGAAGAGTGTGGCTGAGACCCACTCAGGATGAACAGCAAAGTGTTCTCGGCTCAACTGGCAATGTCTGCCCTGGTGGGAGGGAGGGTCAAGATAAATGTGCCCAGATTTATGCCAGTCCTGGCCTGTGTTCTACCAACAAGGAAACAGAGGCCTCAAGAAGGGGACTAAGCTCTGGCGGGGAAACATGAGCTGGAGAGCTCTGGTGATCTTGCCTGATGTCGAGGGGAAACGGAAGCAGGCTGTCAGGGTATGAAGCCAAGCGATGCCCAGAGGACCTCAAAATGCAGACTCAGTGCTTTTTTCCCCATTGGCTTTCTTCCAGACACTCTTCACACACAGATGTGTCTACACTGGCAGAGTAAGGAGCCTGAAGAGTGGCTGTGCCCGGTACTGCAATGCCACAGTGCAGGTGAGGCCTTCAGGGCCACATTCCTGGGCCTCAGCATCTGTGAGGCAACATGGTGCCCATGGCCTTGGCAATGTCTTCCCGCAGGGGAACGGTAGGGGGGACTCTCTCCACGGGGTCCAGGTCACCCCCTTCCCTGCACCCATCCCTCCTGTGCTTCCCTCTCGCTCTTAACAAAGAGCCCACACTCTTGAAACTCCCCCCATGGACCGGCCACTGCCTCATGTCTGACCTGTCTCTGATCTTCCTTCCGACCCCAGAGTGTGCACACTTGCCACTCCCTCCCTCAGAGTATTTTCCAGATTTTCCTGGGACTGATTCATTGTTCAAGGGTTTAACTCTCACTCCCTCTGTCACCACCTGATCCATAGTGGCCTCCCCAGGCTCCCCCCACCTTTTCCCCCACCTGCCACCACTTCGTTACAGTATTTTGTCTTCCCAGCACATACAGGTCTCTTTTTTAAAATTGATGGTCTCTTCCTGATGATATAGAGGATGGGCTCCATGAGCACAAGCCTTCACATCTTGTTTTCACGGTGCCAGAGCCGGCTTGGCACTCAAGGTCAGCCCTCAGTACACGTGTGGTGAGCACATGGTTGAACACCAGCCATGCCATCATCTGCAGAAGAAGTGGAGCTAATGTTGTTTATTACAATAATGGAAATTAAAATGTATTTCCTTTGAGGAACTGGCACTCTGCTTGCGCTTTTAAAAGGCAACATGTGTTTTGTTTCTCAGATACCAAAGTGCTGCAAAGGTTTCTACGGGCCTGACTGCAACCAGTGTCCTGGAGGCTTCTCAAATCCATGCTTGGGCAATGGCCAGGTGAAATAAACTGTTTCATGGGTGCTGAGCTTGACCTGAGCTAAGTCAAGTGGAAGAGTAATTTTTAAAACCACTAGACCGAGAAGTGCTACAGTGCCAATCACTGTTCGCAGAAAGTAAAAGATACAGATCAGTTGCTCAAAGAACAGAAGGTATCTGTAGCAGAAGAAATTTGGGCCAGGGATGGATGGTGGCAGGGGTAGAGAGTGGGAAGTCTGGAAGTGTTCCAATCTCTGCGGTCCTGCTGCTGAGCACTTGACCTTGGATAACTCAATGAGGCTCCCTCTAACCCACTTTCCTCTTATGGAAAGAGAGCACAGTCTCCTGCATTGATCTCCAAGATTTCTTTCAGGATGAAAATTCTGTGATACTTAAAAAAAAAAAAAGAAGAAGAAGAAGAAGACACTGACCAGTGATTGCTTTTTATTAACCCACCTCCAAAATCTAGTAAAATATAAAGGCCCAAACTTATCTCCTCTAGCTTAGAGACCAGAGCTAAACAAACAAAAGTAAAAGTAGCTGTGGTTCACATGGGAAATTACAAATCTGTGCATTTAAGAAACCACATCTAAAATATGCCCCCATCCAGGGGAAGGAATAACTGCAACCATGGGTTGAGGTGAGGCAAGAACAAGGCAAAGCAGTCACCAATTAACTACCACAGCCCATGGCAGGAAGTCACCGGTGCCCAACTCTGGTACACAGTGATCCTTGCAAAGCCAACCTTGAAATAGCTGAAATGGGGAGGTGGAGGGTGAAAAGTCTTATACTGAAGGGGTAAAGTCATAAAGTCATAAAGCTGAGCAAGCCAGGCTCTGGAAAGAATGGCCAACCTTCCTTCTGAAGGCCGGTGGCTGGTCACACCATCCCTCAAGCATTGTTTGTAGGTTCCAAGTTCACCATGGTGACACCCTTCCTCCTTGGATGACTTACCTTCAAGTTTGAAATCCTGACTCAGGACCCCAAACTTGTCCCTGTTTTAGCATCTTAGCTGATATCAACATGACTCTACTTTCCACGAGTTGTCCCAGAGGGCCATGTCTAGCTCTGATAGAGATGTCAGGTAGAATCTGACATCAGAGAAGTTAGGCAATGACACAAAGACATCTGGGACTTCTTTACAGTGGAGCATTGTCCTAACACCCTCATGGCCTGCCTTTGCTTGCAGTGTGTTGACGGCCTCAATGGCAATGGGACGTGTGTTTGCCAAGATGGTTTCCAAGGCTCCCAGTGTCAGTTCTGCTCTGATCCCAATAAATATGGACCTCGGTGTGACAAAAGTAAGTGGCACTTCTGGAACTTACTCCTGCTCCTCAGCTGGATTCCCTTTGGCACTGCAGCAAAGCAATAATGCAGGACAGGTGCTGTGTGTCCCTTTGCTTGGTGTATACCCTCATCCTAGACCATTTCTCAAGCACATGGTTCTCAATCTGTAGCGCATGCCAGACTGTGGGGTCCCACTGCAGAATTTCTGAGGCAGCAGGCCTGGAGTAGTATTGGAGAACTTGCAATTGTAACCAGTTTCCTGGGAGTGTAGCCAAAAGACCACTCTTCAAAAACCAGTCCCTTAAGTTTTCCCCACAAACCTGAAGTGACCATGGGCTCAGTAGCAAAACAGAGACTCACACTCTACCTTTCCAACAATCCCCTTCTATCAGCTTCCCCCCCTTGCAAAATGTGTGACTTTGTGCAAGTCACCTCCCCTCTCTAGACCTCAGTTTCCTCATCTATAAAATGGGAATAATAATAGTAATTACCTCATAACGTTAGTGCAAGTTATAAATAGAAAATACTTGCCTTGGGACAATGCCTAGCACCTAGAATGCAATACAAATACACTAACTCTTATTATTAATCTGTGAGTGTTGTTACTGTTGCTGTTATTCTAAGTTCAGTGACATAAATATCAGGAAGCTCGGAGACCAAGAAGAAAGTTCCACAACAGAAGGCATTAAAAAAAAGATGCAGTTATTTGATCTTAGAAAATGCATTATGCCTTTAAAATTGCAACATTGTGTATATTTAAGTAGATAGATACATAAATATACAGAAATAAATATAGATATATATTTCCACACTAAGATTAGAACTTGAAAGAAAAACAATGAATAGATGTGTTGGCCATGGAATCAAGCCAGCCCAAAGTTAAATCCCCACTCTGCAACTGACAGGTTGTATGACCTTAGAAGAAGTCTCATTGAGTCTTAATTTCCCCATCTATAAAATGAAGATAATAACAGTACCCATGTCATGGGTTTTTGATGAAGTTAGACCATAATCTAGGGCCATAACACAGAGCTTGCCCCAGCAAGAAATCAGTAGATGAAGCCGTTCTAATTACTGTCACTACTAACTCCATTCGCTGGTTACAGAGCACACAGCCCTTCCCCTCTCTCACCTGGTCTGATCTTCACAACCACCTCTCAAGATGGGCAGGAAACCAGAGCACAGCAGGATCATGGCTGCTGATCCTAATCCACTGTTCTTTGTGTCAAAAAAGGTTTCTGAGAAACAAAAATAAGGTTTTATTCCAAAGCCTGTCAATGTTGGTGTCTTTATGGGGCCAAGCGAGCAGGATGCTGAGGCCAGGGGAAGCCGTGGAGGTCTCCACACCAATACCTCCCATTCAGGTCTGTGGTTACCCAGCAGCCCAAGCAAAAGAGCCACCTCTTCCTTCTGGGCCCTTGTCCCTTGCGGATAAAGTCCTGACTTGCTTAAAAGTTTATGAAAAGTCTTTTGTTTTAAATCCAGTCATGCTTTTCTAGCCCACTCACTATGTCTCTCTTTTCTGTCCTGGTTGTTGGCTACAAGCACCCACACAAACTCCTCTCCTAAAGCCCTCCTGGGGCAAAATCACAGAAGCCTTCCTTTCTGATCATAGCCAAGCCCCCAAACCCTTGCCACCTGACTCGAAGGAATTTTGCATCCTTCTTTTCAACTCCTGCATGCATAGGAGCCTGAGTTGGAAGCGCACATTGCAATTTTTTTAAACACATCATCGAAAGCAAAGTAAACCACAAAAGTTTAAAATGATCACAGGCAAACAGAAATACCAGCTAATATCCTGAATTATGATGTTTGCACATAGGCAATCTTAGCAGCAAGTCAGGCAATGTGCGTCACCTCTCTGGGCCTCAGTTTGCTCATCTGGAAATGGGGATGATAAGAGTATCTACCTTCTGAGGCTGGTGACTGTTAATGAGATGGTACTGTTAAAGGCTGGCCCAATGCCTAGAACAAGGTCCGTGTACAAATATTGGCCATCAGGTAGCACTGGTTTGCTGTGATAGAGAGTAAAGAACAAGTATGTAAGCTGCACATATGTCAGAGGCCACACCAGCATGAGAAACTGCTTCTACTGATTCCAGAAAGGTGAGAAATTTCCAGACTGAGCTCTCCAACCATAAAGTAAATGAAGATTGAGTTCCTTGGCATCTTTCACACACACACACACACACACACACACACGCTACACACACACACCTACATACAATACACACAAAGCACTTCTGGGACCGAGTTCTTCCCATCCTTGATGGGACAGTCAAGCTCACCACACACTGACTCAGGCCCATAGAGAGACACTTGAGAAGCTAAGATATAGCCTCCAGAGCCTCCCGCAGCTCAGCCCCAGGTTCTGCTCTGATGGGCACAAGAAGGGGGTGAGGGGAGGTGGTCTTTCTCCTCCATGACCATGTGCCCCGTTGCTGTGCTTGTCTCCCGACCCCCAAATACCCCGCTTCCTTCTCTTCCAGAATGTCTGTGCATTTCCGGAACATGTAACAACAGGATCGACAGTGACGGGGCCTGCCTGGATGGCACGTGCAGAGAAGGCTCTGCTGGGAGGTTCTGCCACAAGCAGACCTCCACCTGCGGGCCCTACATGCAATTCTGCCACATCCATGCCACCTGTGAATACAGCAATGGGACAGCAAGGTAAGGCTGTAGGGTACAACCCTTAAGAGCCCACAGCCTCTGTACCACCTGTACATAGACCCAGCTCCTATCTCAACTCTTTGCAAACAAAGGCCTGTTTCCTCCAGCTGCCAGTGTGGCCTTTGTGGAGAAAACTTCAGACTGAGCTGGGTTCAAACTGCAGCACTCTGTGCTCTGAAACGTACCAACTGCGTGACCTTGAGCAAGTTAGTTAACCTCTCTGAGCTTCACTTTTCTTCATCAGGACAATAAGGATGATGTTGCCTATGTAGTAGGGCACTTGTGGAGGTTATAAAAACTGGATGTAAAAGCACCCAGCACCAGGGGCAGCTGGGTGGCTCAGGTGGTTAAGTGACCGACTCTTGATTTTGGCTCAGGTCATGACCTCAGGGTCTTGGGATGGAGCCCCGAGTTGGGCTCCATGCTCAGCAGGGAGTCTGCCTGAGACTCCCTCTCCCTCTCCCTCTGCCTGTTCCCTCATTCAAGCTCTCCACCTCTCTCAAATAAATTAAACCTTAAAAAAAAAAAAAAAGGCACCCAGCACCAGAGCCAGCCCATCATAGGTGTTCAGTCATGGAAATTATGATTATTATCATTATTCATGTGAGGAAATGAAAATATTTCCACCAATGTCCAACCCTTTAAAAAAAGCCTTTACTTCCTAGAGCCATTAATAATAACTCCCCCATTCAAGGCATCTTAGAGGAAATCAGGTCTTGGTCATCAGTTCACCATTTGTTTCCCTAATAGTGTCTAATGTATGCCCCGGGGCTTGGAGATGGGGGAGATGGAATGTCAGAGGAAATTTTCCTCTCTGGGACCATCTCTGGTTCAAAGGCAGTAACCACCTCAAAAAAATCCTGGGAAACACAGAGAAAGTCTGATAATCTTGGCCTCATTTTTACAGCACTTTTCTTAATTTGTAATTTGCATAGTTTCTTACTTCCCTGTTTATGACCTGTCTCCCCCACTAGACATTAGGGTACTGCCTACTAGGTTAGGCAGCTTGGGCCCAGAGACTGTCCTTTCTCCTCCACGGTAGCACGACAGAAATGCATCTGCCTCGGGAGTGAGGATCTACATCTGTGCATAAGGCAAAAATCACATGTTATCCAAACTGTCCTTAAAACCTCTGAAACCACTCACAAAAGGCTATTGACACGGGTCTGTATTTACTACATACACTTAGGTAAATCGAACACTGTTGGAACAGATTAATCTATCTTTTCATCTGGGGACCAGATAAAGCGTTTTGTTCCTCATGGAGCCTTGATACATGAAAAATAATTCTATTTAAGTTCTTGTGAAGCACCTGTGACTGAATTTGAGGCAAACCATGTGGGCTCTGGTGGAACCACAGGGGACACAGCACCTCTTACGAGAGTCTTAATAACTATTGGTGGGCCAGACGGATGAATGAACGGCCCATTTGATAGTTAAAGTATCATGGTGGGATATTTTGAGAGGAGCGTCTCAAAGGGTGAGGAGACAGTCAACTATGTGAGCTCATGGAATCAGGCACTTTGAGAGGGTGGTATTCCAAAAAAAGGAAGTCTGAGGGACCAGAGAAGGGGGTGTCTCACCTGACCAATTTTTTTTTCATTTTTCATGTATCATTTATGAATTGAATGCCAGCTTATCTATAGTCATTATATAGGGTTTTTTTTTTTTCCTACAAATCTAACCATTATTTTTCAATACTTTACAAACTGACTCATAGAAGAGGGGCGCCTGGGTGGCTCAGTTGGTTAGGTGTCTGACTCTTGGTTTCGGCTCAGGTCACGATCTCAGGGTTATGAGATCAAACCCCACATCAGCTCCACAGTCAGTAGGGAGTCTCCTTGAGAGTCTCTCTCTCTCTCTCCCTCTGCCCCTCCCCTCTGAGCTCTCTCTCAAATCAGTAAAAAAAATAAAAAAAATAAAAAAAAAAAAAACTGTCTCGTCGAAGAGATGGTATTTGTTCTCTGCGGAACCACAGATAATAACTAGAGGCAGAATCCCACCCCATCAAAGCAGTGACGCTGCCAGATATCAGACCTCTCAAGGGGCAAGTGCATACAGGCGTCCTGCTAAATACTCCCCATGCTTTATCTCACTCCCTTAATCATCACAACTTTGTGAGGGAGGTTTTAGACTCATTTTCCAGACGAAGAAACAAAGTCCCCCAGAGGTTAATGGACTCAGCCAGGGTCACACAATGCTAAGAGGTGGGGCCTGAATTCCCTCTCGGGCATGTCTGACTGCAGACCATCCCACCCCCAGTGCCTGTGCCACCTTTACATCGGCTCTGCCCACAAGGGCAATGGGTCAGATGTCTGGCCAGGAACTGTTCACCCCCTGGCTGTCCGGCCTTTTCCTGGGTGGTGGCTGCTTACATTTCTGGGGCTGATTTTGTGCACGTGCTCTTCATTGCAGCTGTGTTTGCAAACCAGGATACAAAGGGGATGGAATCCTCTGTTCAGAAATGGACCCTTGTGCAGAAATCACGAGGGGGGGATGCAGCCGAAATGTGAGTGTTGCTCTTTATTTCCAAGCTACCTGGTTTCTTAGGAAATCCTGAGGGAAGGCCTTGAAAAAAAGTGATATCTGAAGGCTTTTCATTGCATGAAGCATATTTGCCAGAACCTTGAGTTTTAAAGACGATGCCAGTGCCTTCTGTGAGCTCCCACTTCCTAAATGCACATGTGTAGGGGATGTCCCAGGATCACAGGAGTTGGGGTCTTTGGGCTCTTAAAAACACAGCCTGAGAATCAGATATTGGAGGTTATTAGTAATAAACCAGTGATTCAGTGTTACAACTTACAAACAATGTGAATGTCTATGATCTCATTTCTTATTTCCCCACCCCAAGCCAATAATGTTCTTACCCCATTGTACTGATAAAGAAACTCAGGCTTGGGGACACTAAATGACTTCCCCTAAGTTCTATTATTAGGGAAAGCCCAGTCACATAGCCCAAACCCACAGCTGCTTTTGAATATCCCTGCTACCCCCAGGACCTTGTCACCTCCATTCCCTATGCAGTTTGCTACCTGGTCTCCCCACTGCTTAGCTGGCCCACCTGTGCGTTCATTGCGCATCCATAGCCAGAGTGACGTGAAGCAGATCGGGTCATGTTTCTCCCATGCTGAAACCCCTTCAGGAGCTAGTGTGGCTTAGAAGGTGAAATCAGATGGGAATGCCTTGCCCCACCCCACCAGATCCCCCTGGTGCTGGTCCCACCCTCTCCACAATGAACCTGGCACCTCCTTCCTCTCCCACTGTCCTTCAGCCTCCTAGGGTGCTCGGGCTGAGAGGCCTGGAGTTGCTACAGCCGTTAGGAGCTTGAACCTCAGCATTCTGGAGACAGGGTTGCTGAAGTTTCATGCTGTGTGACCTTAGGGAAGTTACTTATTCCTCTCAGCCTAGCTTACTTATCTGTAAAGTAGATAGTAACGGAACCTTCCTCAAGATCATGGGTTATACCAGTGAAACACTAAGAACGGTCCCCCAGCTCCATAAATGACAGCAATGTGCCTGAGGCCAGACATTAGCTGGCCCACAACAAGCAACACTGTTCTCTAAATTGTCTCCTGTTTTCCATGGATCTCGGTGCAAAAGTGCATTTTAATCATTTCTATCGCACTCCATGCAAACAAGCATTTCTAAGGGGTACCTTCTTTTTTTGCTTTTGGAATCATGTGGCTGGACTGAGTTTTAGAGATTCGCTGCTGCTTTCCACCCCACAGGCAGAGTGCGTCAGAACCGGCATGGGGACCCACACATGCGTGTGCCAGCAGGGATGGACCGGGGACGGCAGAGACTGCTCAGAGATCAACCACTGCCGGCTGCCAGGTGCTGGTGGCTGCCACGCCAATGCAACCTGTTTGTATGTCGGCCCCGGACAGGTAGGTGTGCCGAGGCAGAGAGCAAAGGGGAGCAGGTCTCCTCTGGTGGCTTTTACCCGCTGGACACAGCAGTACTTTGTCTAGAACTTACTGCAGCTTTTTAATCATTTGTAGTAGTGAGAATGGGTTATCATAACTAACCTGTGACATAGGTACTATTTTTTTTTCACCTTTTGACATTCTCCACTCATTTAGCCCACCCCCACCTCACCCCAGCCTCTGGCAACCACCAATCTGTGCTCTTTATCTGTGTGTTTGGTTTCAGGTTTTGGGGTTTGGGTTGGTTTTTTTAAGGTTCCCTATATAAATGAGATCATATGGTATTTGTCTTTCTTTGTCTGATTTATTGCACTTAGCATAATGCCCTCCAGATCCATCTATGCTGTCGCAAACGGCAAAAGCTCATTCTTTTTCATGGCTGAGTAATATTCCATCGTGTGTGTGTGTGTGTGTGTGTGTGTGTGTGTGTGTGTGTGTGTTTGTGTGTGTGTGTGTGTGTGTGTGTGTATGGTGGATATGATATACATATCACCTCTTCTTTATCCATTCATCTATCCATGGACACCTGGTTTTTCTTCCACACCTTGGCTATTGTAAATAATGCTGCAGGGAGCATGGGAGTGCAGATATCTTTTCAAATGTAGATAAATATTCAGAAATGAAATTGCTTGAAGGTATGGTAGTTCTATTTTTAAAAATAGTTCTATGTTTAATTTTTTGAGGAATCGCCATACTCTTGCACAGTGGCTGCGCCAGTTTACATTCTTACAACAATGCATGAGTTTCCTTTTCTCCACTTCTTCGCCATCACTTACTTTTTGTGTTGTTGATAACAGGCATCCTATCAGGTGTGAGAATTCATTCTGGTTTCGATTTGCATTTCCTTGGTGCCAAGTGATGTCTAGCATCTCTTCATGTATCTGTTGGCCATCTGTGTGTCTTCTTTGGAAAAATGTCCATTCAGATCTTCTGCTCATTTTTCAAAAGGATTGTTTATTGTTTTGTTATTACATTGCCTGTGTTCTTTGTATATTTTGGATGTTAACCATTTCTTAGATATATAATTTGCAAGTATTTTCTCCCATTCAGTAGGTTCCCTTTTCATTTTGTTGATGGGTTCTTTTGCTGTACAGAAGCTTTTTAGTTAGATGTGGCCCTGTGTGTTTATTTTTGCTTTTGTTGCCACATAGCATTAGTCCCATCTTACAGAAGAGAAAACAGGCACAGAGAAGCTAAGTAATTTACTAAATCATGCTATAAGATTCACATGCAGACAGTTTGACCTCAGAGCCCCCTCTTAAGCACCTGACCACACTTTATAATTCTGTAGCACTCTACAGTCTGTGATCACTTTCACTTAACCTCCTGAAAGGGAGACTGAGGCAGAGAAAGCTGCTGCTCAGGAACCAGTCTGCACTTGGGAGGTAATGACAACTGTACTGTGACCATGGATGTGGAAAAGTCCTATTCATGAAAGAGCTTACTGTGGTCTTATGTCTCACCACACATTTGGCAAACAAGTGTATTCATTTTTTGCCTCACCTAAATTGCCCGATTGCATTTGAGAAACACAAAATATATCCTGGTCTCTGTAATAGTTTGCTAAGGCTTCTGTAACAAAGTGTCACTAACTAGGTGGCATAAAACAACAAAAAGGTATTGTTTAACAGTTTGGGAAGCTATAGCTCCAAGATCAAGGTGTGGGCAGGCTTGGCTCCTTCAAAGGGCTTGAGGAAGAATCTGTTCCATGCCTCTCTCCAAGTACTGGGTGGTTTGCAGGCAGTCTCTGACATTCCTCAACTTCTCCATGCATCATCCTGGTCTCTGCCTTCATCATCACAGGGAGTTCTCCCTGGGTGCATGTCTGTGCCCAAATCCCCCCTTTTCATGAGGACACTGCTCATATTGGATTGGGACACGCCCCATTCCAGTGTGACCACATCTTAACTAATTACATAATAATAATCCTACTTCTAAGTAAGGTTACATTCTGAGGTCCTGGCGTCAAGATTTCAACATGTGAATTGGGACTGGTCATTTCAACCCATAATACTATCTATCCCCCTCTCTCTGCTCTTTCTTTCTGTGGATAAAGGCATCCTAATATGGGAGATGGAGGAAGAGAAAGGTTTTTTTATAGTGCCATATAAGAAGTAAAATACACTATCTCTAGGATTGCCCTAGAGTTACCAGTAGTTAACTGCCAGTAGTTACCAGTTGGCTTGAGAACTTTTAAATATTCCAAATAGGCAGAAATCCTAATTACCATGAATACTTATATAAAAAGACAAACCACGTTTGGCTCAATATGTTAAGGTTGGGGGATACAGGGAGGTGCTACCCTGATACCAAGTGGAGAGGATTAAACACCCATGTTTATAGGGTCTTGCCCTGCCACATAAAGATGTATACGGTGCTTCTGTACACATATACTTTCATCTCAGAAACAAACATTTACCAGCACCTGGGTGGCTCAGTTGGTTAAGCTTCTGCCTTTAGCTCAGGTCATGACCCTGGGATCCCCTCCTCCCTGCTCGTGCTCGCTCACACTCTCTCTCTCTCTCTCTCTGTCCTGCTCTCAAATAAATAAATAAGATCTTTTTAAATAAAGAAACACACATTTACTTTATAAAACACACATAATGAATGATACATTGTTAAAGATAAAAATTCATAAATAGAAATTCTATTCCTTTCTTCCCACAACTTCCTGGGTTGTCTTGTCTCATGTATGGCGCTTCTGGGATAATGAATTCAAAAAGAAATACCAGGGAACTCTCAGATGAAATGTAACAAAGAATATGCAGATCAACAACTCTGGAATCTGAAGTACAACAAACAAAACACATCGACTCAGGGGGCCAAACAGCTATGAAAAACAAGCTACGTGGCTTGTTTTTCAGGCCATGTAATGACAAGGCATGAAAGATACTTGTTTTCTTTTTTTTTTTCTTTTTTTTTTATTTCTTTTCAGCGTAACAGTATTCATTGTTTGTTTTCAATCATCTCTTTTGTTCTTGGAATTATAGAATGAGTGTGAGTGCAAGCAAGGATTTCGAGGAAATGGGATTGATTGTGAAGCAGTCACTTCATGCTGGGAACAAACTGGGAAATGTCACCCACTGGTAAGTTACTTCCTTTCTTTCATCCTTTAAAAAAAAAAAAAAAAAAGGTTACTTGAGAAAGAAAGAAGTCTAGTTAATTTCTTATCTAGAACCTACTATCAAACAAAATCTTTCCTCCTCCCAAAGAGAGTCCCCAGGCAGAATGTGAGTAGTTCTTACAAATGTCACTCCAATCCAAAGCTTGGATGAACAAACGTACAATTGCCAGATAAAAGACAGCCTTCCCAGCTAAGTCAGAATGTCAAATAAATAACAATCCTTCAGCACCAATATGTTCCAAAGATTACATAGGGCAAATTTATACTAAAAATTATCCAGAACCTCTCTGAAATTCATATTTAACTTGATATTTTTTATTTGCTAAACCTGGCAATTCTTAATTGACTGGATGACTGGACTACCATTTTGAATGTCAGAACCTAACAAATTACTGGTGAAAATGCCCATCCAACGGTAGCTTGTGCCTCGTGTCTACGTTATGGAAGAGCAGGCAAAGATATTAGAGCTGATCATGTTCATGTTTTCAAAAGAACATCATTAAGCACCCAACATCAGAACCAAGGAAGACAACCCTTAGTCACAGTTCTTTTGGGTGCCAGTAACAGAATCCACATGAATCAACTTAAGCAAAAAAGGAATTTGCAGGGAGTCCTCCCAGGGTAGCTCCAAGGGCAGGAAATACAAGTAGACCTCCCAAGGATCCAGAATCAAGACCCAAAGACATCAAGATCAAGGCAGCCTTTTCCTCCAAACCTCTGAGACTATGTGATCGCTCATGTTGCTTTTCTCTGTGCACCGCTTTCTCTTTGTCTCTCACTCTCTCCCAACTTTAAATGTTCCCTTTGTATCTTGGGGTACAGCTCCCTTTTCTTAGATCAACATCACCCTCCACCCCCAGTGATGCCCACTAACTTACTGGCAATTTATGTCCCAATTCCAAATCATAGGAGAAAGGAGCTGGCCATCCAGGGGTCCAGGGATCCAGGGGTCCACATATGAGCCAGTCATTTATGGCCAGGGAATGTGGTGACATATTAGGAACATGGTTGCCAGAGCCCACTGCTATGTGGGGGAGGGTAGTTTTTAAAGAAAAATAGGGGAGATGCCCCCACAGTATCCATTTCTCGAGAATCATGAGAGCACTTCATAAATCTAAAGGAGACCCAACACTTTTGCTTCATTTAAGACCAATCAAGCCCTGATGTTCTAATGGTGAGAAGGTACTGCAACTGTCTCTTCATTCCAAAGCACAGAAGAACCAACATAGAGTCGCCAGATAAAATAAGTATGGGACACCCAGTAAATTTACGTTTCAGATTGACAACGAATCCTTCTTCAGCATCAGTAGGCCCCAAATGTTACATGGGACATGCTTGTACTAAAACTTGCATGTTTTTCTGAAATTCAAATTAACTATATGTCCTGTACTTTTATATGCTAAATCTGTGAGGGATGAAAAGAAAGAATTTAATTGTGATTAAGCAGGAGCTGCACCAAACATACAAACAGGAGACTTTCCTTGCAACAGGGCTAGGTCTGTGGGTCCCTCCTAGCATCTTTCAACCCCAAAGTTGCAATTCTCACCTTTGATGGAGCCTGAGGGCTGGAGGATGTAACTGGGAGCTAACTATTTGTTAGGATGCCAAATGGTTTCTTTTATCTTTGTTTTATCAGGCAACCTGTCAGCTTACTCCTTCTGGCCTCTGGAGTTGTGTTTGCCAGGAGGGCTATGAAGGAGACGGCCTTCTGTGCTACGGAAATGCAGCCATGGTAAGTTATCCAAGATGAACTCGTGTGCAGAATAATAAAGACAAAACTCTTAAAAAAAAAAAAAAAAAAGCTCTTGGCTAGGATGCCTTTAAGTATTCTACCAGTCTGTGCTCCAGAAGATCATACAGGAAGTAAGCTACTCACTCATTTTGCAAACAACTTAGCCTCACAGCTCCCATTGCCAGCTCGGCTCCCCATCCCAGGGACCCAGCCTCCCGGCTTTCTGCCATCAGCTCGGGTCCCATCTACACTGTCCTCTCCCTTGGAGCAGCCCCTTCCAGGGATTACTCACACATCTCAGCTCTTGTACCTGCCAGTTTACTTGCTGACTATGTGACAGGTATTTACTAATTCATCTGATAACCTCAACTACTTTCAAAAAGGAATTGAGACAACTCTGAGATTTATTGCCTCAGTGTAAATTTGTATATGATAACTATTGCCATTCTCATGGTGTTTGATAATTTTAAAATGCTTTCCCTTACAAGAATGTTCATAACCCCAGCAGCCAGGCATCCTCATATTCATTTTTCAGGTAAGACTTGAGTTCTCAGAGATGTTAAGTGACTTACTCAAGATCACACAGGTAGTGGTAGATGGCAGATTTAGGAAATGAACCCAGTCTTTTGGAACTCAAGGTCTAGTGCATCCTTTAGCACTCCTGCATACATGACTGAGGTATTGGTGCTGTGGGAATCTTTTCAAGTCTTAACTTCCCCCAAACAAGTGTAAGTTATGTGAGAGCAGAAGTCGTCTTTTCCCTTTTGTATGCCTTCCCTTCATTCCAATCTGGTGCCTACAGACACGGTTCAATGTATATGTTCATGAACATAGTCCACTGTGGAAAGTTGAAAAAGAAGAGTGGCTAAGACGTCCTGAGCATGTCCCGCATGCCAGCCTCCATTCTAAGCACTTTAAAACATTAACTTCTCCAAATTTCACACTGACCTATCAGTTGGAGCTTTTATTATCCCCATCTCACAGGCAAGAACATCGAACCCAGAGAGACCAAGTAACTTGCCTAAGGCATTAGGCAATGGCCAGACCAGAATGAAAACCAAGGTGGTCTGGCTCCACATTCCACGCCACTACTCAATGTTGGCTCAGAAAGGGGGATGTCATTGAGCTCTGTGACCCTCCCTGGGGGTGGGGCATCATGCCCTTAAAAACTAAATTCTGGAAGAGCTTCAAGTGGTGGTTCCATCTGAAGTTTCTGGAATTACTTCTTTATCTTGAGTAGAGAGGCTAAGGGAGCTCCTAAGCATGAAAGAACTGTGCAGCTCTGGCACAGGGAAATTCAACTAGCGGGCTGCTATTCCTATTGGTGTGGAAAATGAGCTGAGCCCAGCCCCAGGAAGGCTAAGTGCATGCTGTTCCACGGTTCACTGTGATCATGCTCATTCATTATTCCTTCTCTCCTGTTCTCTCTGATCTCTCTCTCCCTCCCCTGCACGACACGAATAGGAATTGTCATTCCTCTCCGCAGCAGCTATATTTAACCAGTGGATAAATGTGAGTACCTTCGTTGGAACTTCGGAAATGTATACGATTTTAGAAATTTGGAATGCATGTAACAGAAAACTGAAAACTCAGCTGGTAGGAAGGAGGGAAGGCAATTGTGTAGAGCAGTGGTCCTCCACCCTGACCACAATTTAGAATCACATGGAATGTCCTATTTAAATAGCCATGCCTCGGCTCCCACCACAGACACCCTGACTTGACTGATCAGAGGGGCAACCTGGTCATCAGGGCATTTTCAAAGCTCCCCAGGTTGGGGTGCCTGCGTGGTTCAGTGGGTTAAGCCTCTGCCTTTGGCTCAGGTCATGATCTCAGAGTCCTGGGATCGAGCCCTACATCGGGCTCCCTGCAGGGATCCTGCTTCCCCCTTTCTCTCTGGCTACTTGTGATCTCTCTCTCTCTCTCTCTCTCTCTCTCAAATAAATAAATACTTTAAAATCTTCCCAGGTGATTCTAACATACAAGCAGGGCTAAAGAGTTCTGGTCTGGGTTAAGCTAGAGGGGTCAACTTTTCAGCCAATTCAAATATATATGTATCACTTCACTCATCAAGAGATCTTTTTAAAAAAGTCAATGTAATTCATTACTGCCATTCACCGAGTTGGATTTGGGGTTTATAGTTGTAATCTGGGATAATCCATGGGTGTTTAGCTCTTCGCCCAACATGCTCCAAGGAGCTTCTTCCTCTCCCCTGGAAAGTTCTATGATGAAGAATCCAATCCCCACTATACCCAGTTGTGGGCGTCTCTGTCATCTTTGCATGAGTGGGCCAAAGTGCCATCACAACTGCTGATATATCCCCTCTGAGAAGACACATGCCAAGATATGGAGTGCCTGGTCAGCACCAAACTGGGACAGCTCCCGACTGCTTCTGTGTGGAGCCTCTCCAGCCCCGCCACGTGAAAGAACAGGGACTCAGAGTCCGGCTGCACATGCTGACTTCCATATAGGCCAAGCCCACATGCATAAGCTTGCCCAGTGGCATAGTGGACCCAGCTCATCCCAACGCACGAGAGCATATCTTCCCCAAACTCACCTTCAGTGCTCTCACACAGGTAGCTTGAAATCAGCCATGGTGGGAGGATATACACCACAGAAATCAGGGGATGTTACAAACCAGGGCTTTTTGCTTGTTTTTCTTGGGATCAGTTATTAAACATAAGTGTACCACTTCAACCCAGAATTAGCTCTAGGTCTGATTTCAGGCCTCCAGCCTGTCCCCCATGCTGAAACATTTCCTGTAATCTTCCCACACCCTTATTCCTAGGGCATCCAAGGGTTCTTTTTTTTTTTTTAAGATTTTTTAAATTTATTTTTCAGAGAGAGAGAGAAAGAGGGAGAGCATGAGCAGGCAGAGTGGCAGGCAGAGGCAGAGAGAGAAGCAAGCTCCCTGCTGAGGAAGGAGCCCGATGCAGGACTTGATCCCAGGATTCCAAGGGCTCTTAAGGCTCACACACCCACACACAGGATCATCAAGACTATTCTCTGGTTCTTTGTTTAGAGACCTGGAAAGTTTGCCTTATGACAAAGCTCACACATTTAAATAAAAAGAATGTGTCTCAGAGAATATGAGGTACCAGTCAGTGGGTGGGATGGATTTGGGACAAGGGTCCCTAGGACCTTTCCAGTGTCCCTGAAATTACTTCCCTGGGAAGTCGTCATCTCTGCCAAGCATTCAGTCCACTCTGTCTGTCCTCTAACGTGAGCCAGGCTGACTTTCTTTCCCTCCTGTGATTCAGAATGCTTCTCTACAACCCATGCTGTCAGCTGCCTCAAACCTCACTGTCTTCGTGCCTTCCCAGCAAGCTATTGAGGACATGGATCAAGATGAAAAAACCTTTTGGTTGTCCAAGAGCAATATTCCAGTCCTAATAAAGTAGGTATTATGTATTTTATTCTTCATGATATCTTACCGGCATCCATGTGAACAAAGTTCAGTAGAGGGAAGCCACATGGTCCTTGAGAACCACAGAAACCAGCATGTTCTAGAACACTCCTCACCTCCTTCCCCCAGGATGGTAACAGTTAACATTATGGACAGCCAACTCTGTGCTAACTACTTCACGTATAACTCAGTTCATCTCTCAACAACCCTAGGAGACAGGCACTAAAATTACACCTATTATACAGATGGGTAAACTGAGGTATGGGGTGATTCCATAACTAACCCAGGGCTCCATGGCTGATAAGGGGAAAAGTTTGAATCTGGCCATCTGGCTCCAGAACCTATTTTCTTAACTATTCAATGATACTCCTTCATGCATTGATATTTCATGATAGCCCTTCTGGACTGTTGTTGTTTTAGGTACCATATGCTGCTGGGCACATACAGAGTGGCAGATCTGCAGGCTCTGTCATCTTCAGACATGCTGGCAACGTCTCTGCCTGGCAACTTCCTTCACCTGGCGAAGGCAGATGGGGTAAGAGAGTTCTGTAACCTGTCTGCTAAGTGGAAACGTGTCATCTATGTTTGTGCTGCCTGCTTTGAAGGTCTGTGTTATGAAAATCTCCAAACATGAGCAAAAATAGCCCAAGAATAGAATGTCCATGTGGGCATCACCCAGCCTCAACAACTGTCAACATATATGGATACACACACACACACACACACTCACACGTTACCCTCTAGTAGAGATGCTCTAAAATGTGACCCTCCACCCACAGCTTGGCCACAAGGCTCTTCTTGACAGACCACAGACTGATCCTGTGAAAGAATCCTGGGTGAAAGGATCCTGTGAAAGGATCCTTTCCATGATTCTGGGTAAAGGTTTCCCAATTTCACAACTGTGGCTATTCGTATGCGATTAACTAAAAGCTGTTACCAGTAACCAATTCATTGAGTGACTACAGGTTACAAAAATTTGATTTCAGGTTAGAGTCAGTCAACCAACCTTTACTGAGTACCTATGAGACACCAGGGGCTCAGTGCTGATGTCAGAGCAACACACAAGGAAGAGCCACCACCCCATGGAGGCTCAGCCTCTGGAACTTACCGCCGTGTGTCCGGACTTGGAGTCAGCCTTGCGTTGGGAAGTTTGGCTGCCTTGAGGCCTATGCCAGTGTCTGACAGCTCTGGCTATGAATTTCACAAGGTGAAAATGAAGATTTTACTGGGAAGTGAGAACTGCTGCATCAGTGGACCATGAACCACCATCTAAAATGTTCTGGGATTACTGCTCTAAAACATTTTTACCTTCGTACTCATCAGTGACAGAGATGATGTCAGAGAAGATGACAGAGTGCTGTGAAAAGGGTCTATGGCTAGCATTGCTGGAATGTATGTGCCTCATCAGATCATTCTTTGTTGAAAGCAGGAAAGAGTTGCATACAGTTCCATGGACTCTTGGCATATTATTGTTCTAATTCTAGTACATTACATACCTGTATCAGACAATGGGGTTGTGCTCCATCGGTGTTTTAAATCATTGTTTCTCCTAACAAGCATGAGCTGAACACCTACCCTGGGCAGGCTTATCCTGGGTTCTCTGCGTTCAGAGACAAATCAATGGGACCCTTGACCTGGAGGAGTTAACCACCAAAGACACATTTTAATGAGTTCCTGGGTCTGATACAAATGTCTCCCTTTAACCAAAAGAGATGTGCAAGGCAGTCAGGAGTGTTTTCTCCAGGGCCTTCACTGAGTGACTTGGGGGCTATCAGGGTAAGACAAGTCCCCTTCTGCACTTAGGTTCCCAAGAGGGATTTCAAATAAAGGATAAGGGCGGGGGAAGAAAGGAAAGTAGAGAGAGTGGAGCCCAGCTGTGCTGTGGCTGGTTGGTGGCTGGGTGAGTGTGTAGGTTGGGTAATAAATCTTCTTGAAAAGTAACTGGGTTCATTTGGATCAAGAAAGTCAGGGGCTGTCCATATGAGTTTGCTAAGGCTGTTATAACAGCGTACCACAAAGGGAGTGGTTCAAACAGCAGAACATTTTGTCTCATGGTTCTAGAGACCAAAGGTCCAAAATCAAGGGGTGAACAAGTTTGGCTCCTGAGGGCTGTTGGAAGGGGCCATTCCAGCCTCTCTCCTTGGCTTGTTGATGGCCTTCTTCACGCTCACACAGCATTCTCCTCGGACCATGGTCTGTGTCCAATTTCCTCTTCTTAGAAGAACACCAGCCCTGTTGGAGCAGGGCTGACTACAATGATCTCATTGTAATGAGATTACCTCTGTAAATACCCTATTTCCAAATAAGGTCCCATTCTGAAGTACTGGGGGTTAGGAACCCAACATACGAATACTGAGGACACAGTGCAACCCACACCACCATCTACAGGGTTTTTCAGACTATAGGTTCACTTTGGTGACCCTCAACCAGCAGTCTTTGAATGAAGTATAAAAGAACAGAATTGGTATTCAGGGGCCTCCCCAAAAGTAGAGGAAAGTATCATTCCATTTTAAGTTGTGAGTGTGTGTGTGTGTGCATGAGAGAGAGAGAGAGAGAGAGATACCTAGTGTGTCACAATTTAAAGATATTTCTAACTTCAGGTCATAGTAAAAAATGTGATAGTCACTACTGCTTGAGAAGTATAAAACCCAGAAATAGTTTCAATCCCTGAATTTCCTACCCTATGGAGATTCACCTTCCCACTGTGCTTTACATTTACAGACTGTCACGATTGAAGGAGCATCTGTCATTGACGGTGACAACGCAGCCACAAACGGTGTGATACACATCATCAACAAGGTACACGCTTGCCACCTGCCATGCAGACAGCATCTCCTCTGACTTCACTTATTACTTCTGCACAGGATGCTTGGTAGGGGATGTGGGGGTGGAAATACGTTCCTCTAATGGAAAAGTAACCTGTGTTGTGCTCCATGACATTAATGTTCAAACTGCTTAGAGGTTCTCTTCATCTAGTCAGACTCTGTTCTTACTTATTCAGCCTATATTTGGCAATGGCCCCTACATCAAGTGTGACCAAATATGTTATATTTTTTATTTATGTGAATATCTTAATCAAGAACTGGAGGACAGGCAAATGGTTATGCATTATTTTCCCTCTCCCCTTTCTCCATGATTTCACCCAAAAAAGATGGGGTAAGGAAGCCCTAGAAAAATATGGCAAAGGGTAGATAAAGTATTTTGAAATTTTCATTTTCTTCTAAGACACAATGCAACAGTATTCAAAGGTACAAAATAAAACAAAAAAGTATAGCGGGAAACACGATTTTAAGTTATCCTGTAATTTTCTGTTACTATATTAGGATTTTCATTGAAAATTAAGGTTAGAATTTAAGGTATATTGGGAACTTTCAAAAGGTGGAAAATTGGAAAAGACAATTAACTAATAGCACTTTAACTAAAATTATCCTCACTTGGCATTTCTATACTCACTTTTGATTTTAATTTACAGAAAAGGTCAACTATTTCTGTGCAGGAAAGAAGCTATTTGTAAGATGCCTGGGTGCATTATTTTGCAAAAACCTTGCAATTCCCTTGTATTACCAAGAAACATTAAGAAAAACATTTCTGAGCAACTGATCACTTGTAGGGAACTATGCTCAGTTTATGACATCTTATGATGCAAATGAACATTACTTATCAAGGGTATTTTTCTTCTCCAATCCTGGCTTTCCTATTAAAAACCTTTAAAAAAACATGAAATTACCTCTCGTTATTTACATTTCTGATGGCCATACCTTATTAGTACAACAGCCCCTGAACCCATCTCCCATCCTGATCGATATTATCATGAGGCCAATTCAAGTCTCAGCTCCTCCCTGAAGCCTTTCTGATCCTGCCACCCATATCATCAAGAATGGCATACAGAATCTGGGGACTACTCATAGCAAGCTATGTGAACTTGGGCAAGGGACATAACCTCTCTGAGCTTCATCTTTCTTCCCCAGGAAGAACAAAACAACACCTTCTCTTTCTCAATGCCTACTGCCTAGCCGACCTTCCCTCAATAAATGTTGATTTTACTCCTTCCTCCCTCCTCCGCAATTCCATAGGATTTAGGAGTATAGAACTCATTTGGTACACTGTGCCCTCCTGTACTGATAGTTCTTCCTCACGGTATAGTCCCAGACCCCCAAGTGATGGCATGTCCTGGGGATGGGGGACCTGTGTTTCTGTGTCCCTCATCAGCACCAGCCTCTACCCTTGTACATGGTAATAACTGGAATGATTGACAGCATAGTAGGTAACAGGCCTTGTACAATATATCACGTCCCATCATCTCCTGTGATTTTTACTGCAACCCCAAGACAGTAAATGCAACTGTCCTCAATTCACAAGGGAGACAAGTAAGGCTCCTCAGGGTTAAGTAACTGGACTGAGGAAGAAGTGATGTGACCACAAAAGAATCCTGGATGCCTGTCCTCTTGTTCAAGTTCTCTGGTTAGCCTCTGGGTTGCACTGGCTCCCTAAGGACCTCCTCCACCTGCCCTTGGACACCGTGGGCACCTTTGCCAAGGCCACCATGAACACGTGTGCAGAGCATGCTCTGCATATCAGCACCTGACCTCAGGGTAGCGTGAGGCTCACCCCCAGCCCACTTCACTCCCAGACTGTGCACCCTCATTGGGTATTGCCAACCATCAGAGGAAAAGGTGTCCTTCGTTAAATTTGCAGAACTGCTTTGTGGACTAGCAGGGGTCCTTATCATTGCATCTCGTCGTGTGACATGACCCTACCTACCATAGGGCAGCAAGCCCTATGGACACATGCTAACAGATTCTGGGGGCTTCCTTTCCCAGGTTTTGGTTCCCCAAAGAAGCCTAACAGTCTCCTTGCCAAACCTGCTCACCCGGCTGGACCAGATGCCCAACTATTCCATCTTCCGGGGCTACATCATTGTAAGTACCACGTTCTCTGCACAGCCCGCTCGCTCAGGGTATCTGCGCAGGGATATCCCTCACATCTTCTTGTCTCTCGCCATCACAGCAATATAACCTGGCCAGTGCGATCGAGGCAGCCAGCACTTATACTGTGTTTGCTCCAAACAATGACGCCATTGAGAATTACATCCGGGAGAAAAAGGTCACAACTCTAGTAAGTACTGGGAACGATAACCAGGACAATTATTTTCTGAACATTCAAAGTCAACATTTTTCAATCCATTAATCATGGACCATTCCACTCTCTCATCAAAATTTCCTTGTCCATGTCCAGATACTTAAGGCAAATTTCTGCCCATGTGTCTCATTCACACTCCCGGAAGTTCACACTCAGGCCCCAGTACAAGGATGCAGGTGTCTCAGGAATCTGGAAGCATCCTCCTGGTCTCCCACCACTTCCCCACCCTGGCCTCTCTGGTCCCAGGCAACTGAGATGTCAGGGGCAGGGATAAGGAGGAAGTGGGTCAACTCTGTCTTCCTCTTCCTCTTCTCCCCACCTCCATCTTCCCTGATTCCTAACGTCTGGGGCTACACAGCCCAAATCTGTCAAAAGATTTTGTCAAAGAATATCAGGCTCCAGTCATGCCACTCTGTGCCTGAAAAGCCTTGGGTGGATCCCCATTTCTTACAGGACGGCGTTCAGACCACCGGCCCAGGTACCTGAGACCTCTGTCAACTGCCACCATTCATCTTTCATTCAGTGGTTGCTCCAGAATTTTCACTTAGGAGTCGGGGTTGCCCTGCCCCCAGCCCCCACCCCATGATGGGAGGACATGTTGGAAGCTATATTTGTACAAAAAGCACACTGTTTTCCCTTATATCTTCAGATAAGGTGGCTGAGACAGAGACCCTAGGGAAATATGGATGGACATCTGAAGTTCCTCTAAGCTGTCCTAGGGCCCACCTATTCTCTGCAGAATCACCCTGGTCTAACCAGAGTGACAGTCTCAGAGACCCCAAACAAGCCATAAGCGTGTTCGGTACCTTTGTTCATATCTACCCATACACGCAGACACACATGCACACATGTGCACATGCACACACTGCCCCCCTCAATCAGGAAGACTCCCCTTTGGTCTTCACCTCCAGAATCACCCCCACCCATTCCTCAAGTCCAGTCTGACCTCCTCAGGGAAGCTGACTCACCACCTGAGCCAACCGAAAATCTCTCCTGCCTCTGAGTTCAGACCATTTGCTCGCCCTTCAGCATCTGTATGGTGTGACGAGTTGTCCTTTCAAGCGATAGGGCCTTAGCTCCCCAAGGAGCTTATAAAGTCTGTGAGGGCAGGAATGGTATCCTACACTTTTATGACTGACATGATGAACAAGTAGGGTTCTTGGGAGGGGTCAGAAATCACCTTTACTTTGTCTCCCCTTCCCTGCTCTAGTCCCTGTGAACCTATTCAGTGGGAAATATTCTTTTCCTGCCTTGGCATGAAACTTCAGGTAATCCCATGACCTTTCTGTTTCCCCCAAGAGTCCTAAGATCATTTGAAGTCATAAACAGAGTCTCCATTAAGTTAAGAAAAAAAATTCCAGCCCCTCTAATAATCAATACCTTGAGCTGGATTTTAAAATCACATCTTCTCTCATGGTTCCCTGCTGGGGCTTTGTCCAGGCAGGAAGCTGGAGGAGGGGCTTGTTGTTCAATCAACCAGGATCCATCAGGAGACTGAAACCATACCAGAGGGAGTTTAATATTATGAATTGATTATTGGGTACAAAGCTGTGTAAGTATAACTGAAAGGTTAAAAGGAGAGAGAGAGAGAAATCACAAAGGTAGCGACTGCAGGAAGCATCTAGACCCCAAAGGCTAGGAGAACAAATGAAAGAGGTTAGAATCACCAAAACTTAGAAATATGGAGGAAGGGCCCCGCAGAGCTGTAGCTCAGACCTCAGTGGAGGGGATGCTGGTCATCTGGTGTCGCTGACCCTGGAGGACGGTCCCTCGGGGTTCCATGACCCAGACTCAAGCAGAAGGTGTTGCCCAGCAGGTGCTGATGTCTGAGAAACTGCCCTCCAGATTCAGCTACCACTTCCAGGGTGCAGAGTGGGGCTGGGGTGATGCCCATAGGAACAGGAAGCAAACAGGATGAGGGAATTCCTTCTCCTTCCTTCTGCTCTAATAGGCCTCACAGTCTCTTTCTAGTGCTTTCCAGTGGGAGAGCCTTACAGGAGCCCTGTCAAAGGAAAAATGTGGACCAGAGTCCTGGCCCCAGGATCACAAAGCAGAATGTAGAGCGTGGGTTTGGAGCTGAAAGTCAATCGACTTAAGTAACCTCCTATTCCCTTCCCTGAGCTCATTAAATTCAGTGTGGATTGCATCGGGTCTGAAGTTGAAGGTCTGAAAGTCTTGGTGGTCAAGAGGAGAACTTAAAAGGGTGGGAAGGTTCTTAATTTAACTGTCACTGTCTTGAGATGCCATTGTTCTTCCTAGGCCGGGCCAGTGTTTCAAAGCACTCATTCATGCTGTCTCTGTCTCATTCTCTCTCTCTTTCTCTCTCTTTCTCTCTCCCTCCTTCTTTCTTTCCTTTTTTCTGTGAATCCATAAAATACTTATTAAGTGTGGAGAAAGAAAATTCTCCAAAGATCATGTTGATTAATGTCTTATAGGGACTTTTCTCTCTCTTTCTCTATCTCCTCCCTCCCTCCTTTCTCCTTCCCTCCTTCCTTCTGATGCTCTGGTGGTTCTTTGGAGACCCCAAACATAATTGGTGGTCTCTGACTGTTGTCCCCTTGACCTGAGTGTATGCACCCTAGTCCTGTAGTCATTGATCTCCTCGTTGGACCCTAAGCATCCAGAACCTGCCTCCAGCTTTTCTCCTGGGGAAGCCTGTCGGCCCCCTAGGCCACCATCAAAGATAGGACCTAAGGCCCCAATTCTCTCTGACCCTGCCACACCTCTGGCCCACAGGACACACATCCTCTCTTGTCCCAAGCCAGCACTGGGAGTCGTGGGCCTGTCCCAGTGCTGGGACACCTCTCGGCCCTCCACAGTGGATCAACCTGCCAGCCATCCGTGGCATGAGATTGCTCAGGTCTGAGTACAACCCCAGTCCCACAGGCCACCGTATCTGTAGGGGACACAGATCATATTCTTCAAAGCATCCCAGCGAGTCTCCTCTCATGGCCCTTGGGGTGAAAGGCAGGCTGGGGACTCTCTCTTCAAAGAAATCATCTTTAAAATCCTCCCTTGAGCTTCATGCCTTCAGTCCAGGTTTTAGGGTGACAGCAGGAGTTCTGGACCATCCCATGTGGAAGACCGTCACGTGCGAGGTGATGTGTCTCAGCTTTACTATTTCATACCTACTGCCTTGGTCAGACCTTGCCGTTCAACAAGTTATTGCTCTAGTAATTCCCACAGGGCCAGGCATGCTGGGGCAGCCCACTAAGTGACTGGGGACTATCTGACCTACGGGTTGACTTTCAGTCCTGAGTGTTTTGCAGGAGGAGGACGTAATCAGGTATCACGTGATCTTGGAGGAGAAACTCCTGAAGAATGACCTGCACCAAGGCATGCATCGGGAGACCATGCTGGGCTTTTCCTACCTCCTCGGCTTCTTTCTCCACGATGACCAGGTGCAACCCTTTTACTTAAAACCCAGGAGTGAGTGTCTTAGCTCCTATCATCCGTCATCACTTCCATGTTGGAATAATCTCACCAGTACCTTCTAAGCCTTATCCACAAAAGACAGTTGTCTGTCTTTCACCATAAAGAGCAGAGAGACTGCCCAGCTCCCCACTCACCCTCCCTGTCACCAGCCTTTGCATAATCATTGTGGGCTTTACTAATCATGGTATTTGAATTCCAACAGTCACAAGTGCCCTCTGACCCTGATTCCTAACGAACCCAACAGATAGTCCGCAAGCAGTCTCTAAGATAGAAGAACTGACAGCAAAACCCAACACTCAGGATGTGGCACTGACTCCACAGGGCCAAGTGACATGTGGAATCCAGCAGCCAAATGAATAATGTCACAATTCCTTGATCATACACACCCTGGTCCCAGGACAGGCTGAACCCCATACCAGGACTCCAATATTTATCTCATACAACCACTAAATATTTCAGTGTTCAGAATTCATGAAAAAGAATTGATGAAACTAAATAAGTTAAGTATTTCAATTATAATTCTAATGACATATTTCAAACATCAAGGAAGAATATTCATTTATGAAAATTCAACAAGAAACTCACAGTGTAACTCTAGGATAAATTCTCATAAGAAAAAGTAATAAAAACAAATTATTGTTTAAGATAAACGAGGCATGATATTAAGAGGAAGAAAGTTTAATCATGGACTTTTTTAGCATTACTAGTAGTTGGTCCTTTTAAAAAGTGCAATGTTAAAACAATGTTCTCAGTAGTATCATCACTGAATCACAAGTGATTCAGTGGGAAATTATAATCACAAGTGATTCACTAGGAAATTATATTTCCTAGTAAGGCAACTTTTTATTGGTAAAGAACTTAGATTTTTTTTTATCTGATCATTTCTTACTTCATCACATAGAGATGAATTCTTTTTTTTTTAATTTATTTTCAGCATAACAGTATTCATTGTTTTTGCACCACACCCAGTGCTCCATGCATTTCTAATGCAGTTAGTTGAATCCATTTCAACTCTGTCATGGTTATTTTCCATTTGTTTGGAAATTCTTTGATCTAGAGCAATTTTACATGAGAGGCTTTAACTTAAAATAAATAGTTCTATCTCACAGTAGAGGTTTTGCTCTTATTGGTAACTCATTTACTTTCTCTTAGGACAATAGAGTTGCAGGAAAAATCTCTCTAACCCAGAAAACTTGTGTTCCAGTAAAAATTTTAATGCAGCACATAATTCTCTGGGGACATCTCACAATGAAAATGACTCAGACGTTTTGAAGGCCAAATCAACCATATGATAGCATCAGAAGTTCTGTCATTTTGATATTTTTTAAATATTTCAGTTTCTCAGAATTCTGGAAGTTCATGCTTCAACCACCATTTGACAGCACCTGTACGGTTCCTTGCTAGTTTTCCAAATCTACACAAATGCTAGAAGACCTCTGTGGAGCTCGGCCATGATTTATCTCAACACCCAATGGAAAGTCACCTGACTCCAAGTAAATCATAAGGGGCTTTAACATTCCACAAGAGTTCAAATTTTAGCAATTGAAAGAGTCATTTTAATAGTGCTGCTGTGGGGAGTTTGGAGATGTTCTTAATCATTTTTAAACCCTTATTGGATACAAACTTAACATTTTCTTAGTACAATAAAGACTCCCCCTTCTTCCAACTCACACCTACTCAAACACACACACACACACACACACTCTCCAATTCTTGAAAAAACCCTTTTCCCCACTTATATTAGTTATATTAATGAATGAATAGATGGATTCACTCATTTTGCGTTATTCAATCATTAAGGTAGCCTCCTCCTCTTAAAAAAATCAAAACAAAACACTTTGCAACTCAAAGTTGAAGTTGAATTAGCAACATATAATGCAGAACATCTGAGCACTTGCCACACACTGGGAAATGAGAGTATCTGGTGGAACACTTTTCACAAACAAAACCACTTTAAAAAATGCTAATTATTTTTATTCTTAAATACCTGTCACTTGGCCTTTCTAAGGGTTGCTCACAAGCTAACCATAGAGATGTACGGAAAGCCCAATGAGTTTCATTCTCCATGCCTTGGTTTTAGAATGCATTCAGACCTCCAAGACCACCAGTCCACAGCACAGGGAGGCATGCCCAGGGAGCCATTTTGCCGATGGGACTCGTGTAACAATCATGATTCAGAATTCTTCAAACGCCATAAACCAACTAATGGGAGGGGTAGATAGAAACCTGAGAGATGATCTAGAACAGCCTTTTCCTTTTACAAAAAAGGAAATTGAGATTCAGAGAGGAAAAGCAACTGGCCTAAAGTCACACAACCAGATGGTACCAGATGCGGGACCATTACTGAGACTTTCTTCCCCAGGAGAGATCTTTCCTCTACAGAGTGCTACCTTCCAGGTGAACACTGGACTATCTCCGAGACTGCTATGATATTGATAGCCTCTGATCCTTATTGTTGCTATTTCCCTTGAAATCACTATAATCAAATTCACGTTCAACCCTCTTATTTACAGCTCTATGTAAATGAGGCTCCGATAAACTACACCAATGCGGCCACTGACAAGGGAGTGATCCATGGCTTGGGGAAAGTTCTAGAAATTCAGAAGAATAGATGTGATAATAACGACACTACTATTGTACGAGTAAGTTATACCCAAGGCCAACGATGCACCTGTTGGCTTCATTTTTTATTGTTTAAGCATAAGGTTTGTCTATCAAGGTATCTCAATTCAGTTCAAAAACACACTGAGTGAGCATCTCTGATGTACGAAGAGGTAGAATCAATTTGACTCTATGAAGATAAATAAGACATGATCCCTGCCCTCAGTGGGTTCACAATCCAGCGCAATGAATTGTACCTCGGTGCCTGGGAACTTTCCTGGAGGGTTGTACTGAGCGGGATTCTCAAGCCATGGTCTTCGTCAGACAGAAACATGCCACACCTAGCATAGGCGCAGAGAGGAGGGGGGTGATGGTCCACCTATGGCAGGTGTTGCCCAAGCCTGGTCTCCTGGGACAGAAAATATAGAGTTGCATTATTTCAGTATAACAGAGGATGCGGTAATGGAGACTTTTCATTCCAGTCCATGGGATGGTGTAGGATCTTTCCATAATAGTAATGACTGCTGACATTAAGGGGCACTTATGTGCTAGTCACTGCACATATTTTATGCTGCTATAATGGTTTTATATGGGTTCATACACATGTTACATGTATGAAGCCATCCTCACCACACCCTACAAAATAGGTACTATTATTATCCCCATTCTACAGATGGGGAAAATGAGCCAAAAGAGGTTAAGCAATGTACCTAGGTTCACAGAACTAACAAGTGGTGGGCTGCCTGGGTGGCTCAGTGGGTTAAAGCCTCTGCCTTTGGCTCAGGTCATGATCTCAGAGTCCTGGGATCAAGCCCCGCAACAGGCTTTCTGCTTGGCAGGGAGCCTGCTTGCCTCTCTCTCTCTCTCTGCCTACTTGTGATCTCTGTCTGTCAAATAAATAAATAAAATCTTAAAAAAAAGAGAGAGAACTAATAAGTGGCAAATAAGGAGTTCAAATCCAGGCAGTCTGGCCCCAGAGCCAGAACCGTGAACAACCACATTATCCTGTCTGGTGGGGGCCAAGTTAAGAACTAGTCACATTAGCCTCCTCCTGTTGTAGGACTGGATCACATTTAAAAATGTCTGTCATTCTCAACTTGTGCTCTTTGTTTTATAATAGTGTATATTATCTCCACCCTGAGCCCTTAGCTCCCAGGTGCTCCCAAGTGTTGCCCAGATGAACTTCCCTAATGTCTTTCTGGGTTTAAGTTCTACATCCTAAAACTTTCAGCTCCAAGGTCTGGAAAATACTTGCAGCCTCACTTTGCACTAAAAGTAAGAATGGTAAAATGTTCACCTTGCCTTTTTGTGTTTTACCAAGGGAAAATGTGGAAAGTGTCTCCAGCAACCGGTCTGCCCATTTGGAACTAAACAACTAGTAAGTATTTTGTTTGCTTTAATTAAGTAGTTTCCAGATCCCAGGAGGTCCAAATTAGAAAATGAACCTCAAAGAAAAAAGAAAAGAAAGAAAGAAAAGAAAAGAAAGAGAGAGAGAGAGAGAAAGAAAGAAAGAAAGAAAGAAAATGAACCTCAAGCATACCTCATTTTCACTGCTCACAATTCCTGTACTTGGTTTTAATTTCATTTTACCTTCATATACACATCTTTCTAAAGTCTTGAATCCATTTGTTTGAACCAAAGCAAAATTTAATTAATACATAAATAGAAGCTGGGGTTCACATCAGTCAATATACAATACAGGAAGCGATTTTTCACTTTCTACATCTTTTAGTCCTGGAAGCTTGTTAAGGATAAGAGCAAGAAATCTTTTCAGAGAAGGGCAGACTCCATATCCAAAACCACATCCGTCTGGATGAGTTTCACCTGCCTGATTTGCTTTTATAATTGAAGTTACAACTTTCTCTAAGAAACAGATGGAAAACTTGGGAGAAGTAAACATATCTTTGAATTAATTACCAATGTTCCTTGTAGCTATTTATTGCAAAAGCAACTTCTGATAAAGTTCCAATCATCATAAAAAAATAGATGCTTAGGCACCTTTCACAGCATGAGAACAAGTATTTCTGATGATACCAACGCTGATTCTCACACTAGAGTTTAATCTTGTTATTACAGAATTATTTTATCTAATGTGCTCTACAATTCTCCCAAACTTGAGTTCATTCTCTAGACAAAAGTTCTTTTTACAGAGTACCACCTTAAGGTATCATAATTTGGATTTTGCCACCTGTTCAGTTCTGGCAGCCGATACTGTGTTTTTGTGTCTTCTTACTTACAAAGCAGCTCCAGGAAGACAACCCCCTCACTTTCCAGAACATTTCAGTGGGAGAAACAGCAATACGTCCCCCACCTACTTGCTCTTAGAGACTGGAACTTCTCCCCCACCCAAAAGCTGATGTAATCATCTCCATTTCACAGGGTGAAGAGATGAGGAGATGTATCTATACCATTTATTTCATGGGCAAGCGATCCCTGTTCATTGGGTGCCAGGCAAAATGTGTGAAAACCATAATTGTGAGTATAACGATTGAATCGCCCTTCCAATGCCTGCAGCAGCATGGGGAAGTTTTATCATATGTCACACTTTTCAGATGGCTTCCTGTGGATTCCTTCTGCCTCTCCTCTTCCTCCTTATCATCCTCATTGTCATTGTCATGCAAGGTAGTGGAGGTAGCAGGAAAACTCTGTGGACAGCCACGTAAGTCAGGAAACTGGGAAAAGCTCCATTATTCAACTGCATGGTAAAGGACTGAGAGCCTAGGAGGACCTCCTCATTGTCACAACAGGGACAGAGGAGATGGCCGACTTCCTAAGGAAAGAGAAGGTGCACCTGCTTGTTTAGAAAATAGGACCCCAGAACTAAGCATGTCTGCACTGCTGGTTTAGAATCTGCTGGAAATTTATCTTTATCTGCTGGAAAATTCTTTATAACTTCCTGTCCTGCCTCTTACCCCTAGAAGACTAGCCATAGCCTCTGCCTATCCTACAGAAGCAAGACGGTTTGGCCTTTAAGCTGCAGAGGTTGGAGCTGCAGAAGAGTCTGTGGGGGTTTGGGGTCTTGTTTTCCAGTATCCAGAAATGTTTTATCGGAACCTAGCCATGCTCACCCATTTATTTCTTACTGAAGTATAATTAACATACGATGGTATATTCGTTTCACACGTACAACACAGTGATTCAGTAATTCTCTATGGGGAACCTAAAAACAAAACAAAGGAACAAAGGAACAAAAAAAAAAACAATGAGGAAAAAACAACAACAAACAAACAAACAAACAAAAAACAGCAGATTCTTAAACACAGAGAACAAACTGGTCATTGCCTGAGGTGGGTGGGGGAATGAGTGAAATCAGTGAAAGAGATTATGGGTACAAACTTCCAGTTACAAAATAAGACAGAGATGAAAAATGCAGCATAGAGAATATAGTCAGTAATCATGTAGCAACGTTGTATGGTGACAGACAGTGTCAGCACTTCCTGAGCTGAGCACTGAGTGAGGCAGACATATGTGTGTTAGTGCCCTCAAGGGTAAAGGCATCTGGGGCACCTGGGTGGCTCAGTAGGTTAAGCTTCTGCCTTCAGCTCAGGTCATGATCCGGGGATTGAGCCCTGTGTTGGGCTCCCTGCTGTGCAGGAAGCCTGCTTCCCCCTCTCCATCTGCCCTGCCCCCCACCATGCAGGCGAATGAGCACTTGAACGAGCACTTGTGCGTGCACTCTCTCTCTCTCAAATAAATTAAATAAATAAGTACTGTTTTTTAAAAAAGAATAAAGCCAGTGATGGGGATTAAGGGGTGCGGTGCACTTACCATGATGAGCACTGGGTACTATATAGAATTGCTGAATCGCTATATGGTGTACCTGCAACTAATATAACGTTTTATGTGAATTCTATTGGAATTAAAATTAAAAATTTAATTAAAATTTAAAAAAAAAAAAAGAGATTTACTTCTAAAATGCCGAAGGCTTCCCCTGATGAGAAACACACCAGGAAGGGGCCGGGCTCCTGGATGGTAACAGCTTCACCCCCTCCTACCCTGCTTGTATCAGCTGCATTGTTCTTTTTTTTTTTTTTTCTAATTTTTTAAAATTTAACTTTATTTTTTCCGTGTTCCAAGATTCATTGTTTATGCACCACACCCAGTGCTCCATGCAGTACATGCCCTCCTTAATACCCACCACCAGGCTCACCCATTCCCCTCACCCCCTTCCCTCCAAAACGCTGTGTTTCTCAGAGTCCACAGTCTCTCATGGTTCGTCTCCCCTTCCAATTTCCCCCAATTCACTTTTCCTTTCCTTCTTCCAATGTCCTCCATGTTATTCCTTACGCTCCACAAGTAGGTGCAACTATATGACAATTGACTTTCTCCACTTGATTTATTTCACTCAGCACAGTCTCCTCCAGTCCCGGCAGCTGCCTCGTTCTTCACTCTGATCCCACTGCCTCCTTTCCCGCTGCTCTTCATCCTTGTCTCTTGCTTGCCTTTATCCTTTCCCTCTTTTCTGCTTCGCCACTGGGTCCTGCCCCTGGCACCCTCCATGCGCTATCCAAGTTTCCGGCACACCCAGCCCCACTGGCAGGATCTCCAGACCGCGACCGGGACAGAACCTGGGGAGATGGAGGTGTGGGGCCTTGTCCGAGCCCAGCCTTGTCCCTTGGTTTCAGAGGAGAGAATGCTGTGCGGGCTTCTTTGGTCCCCAGTGTCAGCCCTGCCCAGGAAGAGCTGAGAACGTCTGCTTTGGAAACGGGATCTGCTTGGACGGAGTGAACGGCACAGGCGTGTGCGAGTGTGGAGACGGCTTCTCAGGCACGGCCTGTGAGACCTGCGTGGAGGGCAAGTACGGCCCCCATTGCGACCAAGGTACGCACCCTCCTCCCTCCCCACCGGGCTGGACCTCTGCACTCACTGAGCGAAGCCCCAGGGCTGGCAGAGAAGTGGGCCCTCAGCGCCCTAGCTCACCCGCCAGGCTGGAATCCCACCTCCCTTAACACGTGAATTTTAAGAATGTGGGTGTTGCGCAATTTGCAAAGAACAAGTGTTTTCCAAATATTTGCAGTCACTAACTGGACCTACCAACCCACCCCCAATCTCCTCCTCCACCTTCCCCAACCAACTCCATGTTTTTGTGTTTGCCTTTGCACACGGATCCTCACAGCCTCTCAAGTTTGGACATTGCTTGATAGTTTGAAATGCCCCTTTGTGCACAGTGTCTGGTTTAACCCACACAGGAACCTTATGTACCCATTTTACAGACTAGTGTATTAAGGCAGAGTGGAATGACTTCCCTTAAGGTCACACCTGGTGGGAGGCAGAACTGAGATTTGAATACGTCTCTTGCTTGGTCCCACATCCTTGCTCTAGAATCATGCAGTCCTTTACCTGAAGACTATTCTATTAATGCACCTTCAGCAAGCCATATGTTTTAAGCTGTTTTCACAAAAATCATCATCCGTTTGCCTTCTCTGACCTTGTGCCCAAGGACACACACACGTGGGAGGAATTGCCTAATCCATGATGAGAAAACAAGGCATTTTTTTCGACCCTGCCCTAAAAACCATACATTGGACCTTTTTTTATCACTGCTTGGTCATCAGCATTCCACACCAGACAAAGCCAATATATAATTGAATCATTACAGTTGGACCATATCGTATATAGTTGCAACTAGAGTGCTGACTCTTTCTGTCATTTGGAAGCATCTTCTGCTTTCACTCGTGCAGGTCTTCCTAACCAGTGATCCATAGATGACCTTCATGGGGTCCAGCAAAGCCCCAAATCTGAATGTTTTTCTTGGAGAAAGGCATCCAAATCTTTCCACCAGCTCTTAGAGGCTCACAGCGCTGCTGCATAACAAAGGAATTGGCTTTTCTATGTTGTTAAAGAAAGCAGTGCCTCTCCAGGTTTATATAAACCTAGTGGACTGGCCTCATGGAACAAACATGGTTCCGTCCCTGGGCGTCACACACAACGCTGGGTCCTCCGCGATGCTTAGCTAAGGACACTCTCACCCTGCTTGGGTTGCGAACCCACAGTGCTACACAGTCCCACAACAGTGGTCTCTATCAAATTATGACGTGATTTGACTCGATCTCCTGTGTCCCTGCCCTTCCCATGATTCCAGCCCTCTGTTAAAGACAGTAGTTCTTTGGAACCAGGTGGGAGAGTAAAGTGCCCGTCATGTGAAGTGGGTCTTCAAGGTAAATGATAATGAGTTCCAGAACGCGGGTCAGAGGGCTAACAATCTGTGGGCACTTTTCCACTTAGGGTGTTCTTGTGTCCATGGGAGATGCAACCAAGGACCCTCGGGCGACGGCTCCTGTGAATGTGATGTTGGCTGGCGGGGAGTGAGTTGCGATACTGGTAAGGGCAAATCTCTCAGTCCTTATGATGTGTTCTTAACCCTGCTTCCAAGCAGCTACATTTCTGTCTTCCTACAATAGAAATGACACTTTTAGGTGGTGCCTGGGTGGCTCAGTCCATTAATTTCTACCTTCAGCTCAGGTCATGATCTTGGGGTTCTGGGATGGAGCCCCATGGTGGGCTCCCTGATCAGTAGGGAGTCTGTCTCTCCCTCTCCCTCTGCCCCCACCCCGTGCTTGTTGTCTCTCTCTCTCAGCTTACTCTCTCATCTCTCTCTCAAATAAAGAAATAAATAAAATCTTTTAAAGAAAAAGAAAAAAAAGAAATAACACCTTTATTACTTCCTTTGGCAACCAAAGTAGCCCTATTTGCCACAAAAAGTTTGTAAAATAAAGAAAAGCAGGGGTGCCTGGGTGGCTCAGTCGGTTGAGCATCCTACTTTGATTTCGGCTCAGGTCATGATCTCGGGGTGGTAAGATCGAGCCATGTGTGGGGCTCTGCACTCAGCAGGGAGTCTGCTTGAGATTCTCTTCCTCTTCCTCTCTCTGCCCCTCCCCCTGCTCAAGCTCACACGCTCTCTCTCTCTCAAATAAATATATCTTTTAAAAAAGAAAAAAAGGGGGGCGCCTGGGTGGCTCAGTGGGTTAAAGCCTCTGCTTTCAGCTCAGGTCATGATCCCAGGGTCCTGGGATCGAGGCCCATATCAGCCTCTCTGCTCGGCAGGGAGCCTGTTTCCCCCTCTCTCTCTGCCTGCCTCTCTGACTGCTTGTGATCTCTGTCTGTCAAATAAATAAATAAAATCTTTAAAATAAATAAATAAATAAATAAGAAAGAAAAAAGAAAAAAAGGAAAGCAAAAGAAAATAAGAAATACATTCCCACAGCAGGAACAAACTATCATTAATATTTTACATTAGGCTTCTATCCTTCTCCTAGGTAATAAACATATGTGGATGAGACCACACTCAGCCTACTTTTTCATTTCACAATATGTCATGGATATCGCTCCATGTGAATAAATATTGATAAATATCATTTTTAATTTTCATATAATATTCCATTATATGACTATACCACTCTCTCTAAAACCAATTTTCTATTGTCATCATAATGCTGCAGTGAATGTCTTGTGCATACATCTTTTGCATTTGTCTAATTAATTCATTCATCAGTATTTCTAGAGATGGGATTTCTGAGTCCCAAGTTAGCACTTTGGGTGAAGGGTTTGCTGCTTTTTGCCAAGTTGTCCCTCAGAGAGTACATCCATTTAATTTCCCACTGACAGGATCTGAATAGGCCCATTTCCCCCAACCCCAACCACACTATACTGATGGGGGTTTTTTTCTTTTTTTAAATATTTATTTATTTGAGAGAGAGAGAGAGAAAATGCAGAGGGAAGGGGCAGAAAGAGAGGGAGAGAGAAACTTAAGCAGACTCCCTGCTGAGCTCAGAGCCCAACACTGGACTGGCCCCCATGACCTGGAGATCATGACCTGAGACGAAACCAAGAGTCAGACACATAACCAACTACACTAGCTAGGAGCCCCTGCACTGATGTTTCTCAAGGTGCTCCAAGGACGGACCTCCAGGCTCACTCTTCCTGTTTTCCTTACTGGGGAGAAAGACCCAGCCTACCTCCACATGCTCACCCAATCTAGACACCACCCACTTGGCCTTCAGGCCTTCCACACCCGCCCCCTCATCCCTCACTAGCATGTCTACATTATTCTAACCTCCACAATCCTCCTGCTGCTCAGCTCCCAGCAGGAGCCTTGGGATCTGTCCCTCTGCCCTCTGTCCAATCTTCCTCAAGTGCACCCTCCACATGGCTGCCAGAGAGAACTTTCCAAAACATAGATGTCTTAGTTCAGGCTGCTATAACAAATACTAGAGACAAGATAGATTATAAGCAACCAAAATTTCTCCCTCACAGTTCTGGATGCTAGAAGTCTGAGATCAAGTGCCAGCACCATGAGGTTCTGGTGAGAATCCTCTTCTGGGTTGCAGCCATCTAATCTCTCCTGTCCTCACAGAGCAGAAGAGGCCAGGGTGCTCTCTGGGCTCTCTTTTATAAAGGCACCCATCCCATTCGTGAGCACTCCACCTTTATGACCTGACCATCTCCAAAGGCCCAACCCCCAATAACATCCCCCTGGAGATTAGACTTCAAGACATGGATTGGCGGGAGAAAGGGGACACAAATATTCAGTCCATAGCCATAGGTCAGATTCTACTTCCCACCCCCTCCCCAGACTTGACAACCTGCTATGGTTCTTCATTGCCTCCAGGAGAAAGTTCATTGCCTGCAAGAGAAACCGCTTGGCAGGGAGGAGGACAAGGCTCTTCACCAATTGGCCCTCACCCAGTTTTCCAGGCTGGTCTCTGTGCACACCCTGCACAAGGAGTTTCCAGCCTAGAAGTAGAAGTAAATGTTCAATAGTGTTCGAAAACTAATGGCATGAGAGCACAGAGGAAAGAGCCTGTAGACTAGAGCGAGGAAGAGAACTCCTTTGTCGGGTGCAAACGCCCCACTCCCGAGCTCATGGCAGACATCACTGAGGCCACACAAGGGCACCTCATCCCACCCAAAAGGGCACAGCATGTCGCCACTACCTGCTCACTGACATTCTCAAAGATTTAGAGCACCTTTCAGAGAGGAGGACCTAAAAGATGATGGGGAGTTCAGCCAACAGAGAATGGCAAGATAAGGGATTTCCAGGCTCAAGGAAGAGCAAACATAAAGGCACAAAATCTCATTGCACACATTCCAGCCCACTGAAGCCTCTCACTGTTCCCTCTGACGCAAAACAGGCCACTCTGACAGTCAAGTCTCTCTTTCCAGACCTTCTATGTGACTCGACATGCTTTAATGAGATTCTATCCCAAAGGCTCTTAACACAAGCATTTTCCCCAAAAGATACTCTCTCTTCATCTCTAATGATTTCTTTCTGGATCATCTCCTGCTGGGAAATCTGTTAGGGGGGCATCCAAGGGCAAGAGCCTATGCTGTTCCAGGAAATTTAGGAATGAATTGAGCTAATAGGTAATAGGCACCTGCTGTGTGCCTGCCTGGCCCTGGGTTATTTTTGCATATGCAATAGAAATAAAATAACATTTTAATATTCATTATAATTAGGTTTTGCTTGTTTATATCACCCCATAGTAAAATGATTAAAAACTAGACAGAAAAGGAACATAGGAAATATAAACGAAAGTAAAAAATCAGGCCCCAGGGAGGAACACGCATCGACAGCCAGAGCCTGAAGGAAGATACTGTGTTTTACTGTCCTTGCAGCCTCACTGTGTGGCACAGGGCCTGGCACACAGTAGGCAACTCCATCAGGATATCTGACCTTCTGATTGGGCTCTGAGCTTCCTGGCAGTCCATGCAAAAAAGGATTTACCAGGTCACAGAATTTTACATGGTTCACATGATGCATAAAATTACTTTTGAGGAATTAAGTCTTTTGTTAGCACCAAGTACTCAAAGAACGTTTTTGAGGTAGGTTTAGTATGAAAGGACTGACCCAACAACTGGTTCTCTTTTTCAGAGATCACAAAAGATGACTGCAATGGGATATGCCACACGAGTGCCAAGTACGTACCTTGGAACTTTCTTTGGGGGTGATGCAAAGGGGATCCTCTCCAAGAAGTGTCCTCCTCAGGGTAACCATTTCCTGAGACGTTTTCTGAAGTTAGGATAAAATCAAGTATGAAATGAAAATTCCCTCTGAAAAGGCCACCAGATTGCCAGATGCAGCCTTTTAAACAAGCTGCCCCCTGAGTTACCTGGCCTATTGGCAAGAATGCCAGCTATTACCCCCCAGTTCAGGCCACAGGGACCCTTTCATAGAAGCCAAGTGCACCTGACCTTCATCCAACCTTGCTCCCGCTTCACCGCCAAGACTTACTTGTTCAGACTTTCGGCTTCATACTCCTAACTCCCAGAAGGGCTTCGACCTGAATTCAAATCAGCCTCTGTCCTTTTCATGTCTGCATGACCTTGAGTCAATTACTTTATGCTTCTAAGCCTCAGTTTCTCCATCTATAAAATAGGACTAATAATATCTGCTTATTAGAGCTATTCGATATTGTGTATGTTCTACAAAGTAATGTGCAAAGCACAGCTCCAAGGACATAAGTGGCTCTCTAAAGATGGGTAGCTATCCTCCCTATCCCTGGGCCGATGCCTCCATGTGCACACCCTGCAGTTTTAGCTGCCCCGGGGTGGGTGGGGGGGGGGGCATGCTACAAATGACCTCTCTTTCCAAAGCTTAGGCAAGACCTTGAAGAGCCACGTGGGAGCGTGAGCTGAGATGCTGTCAATGAAGGGAGCAGTGTTGTTTTTTGTTTGTTCGCTTATTTGTTTGTTTTCCACAAATAGCCCTTGCCCTTTCTCATTGCAGCTGCCTTCTCAATCCAGACGGTACAGCCTCTTGCAAATGCACAGCAGGATTCCAAGGGAATGGAACAGTTTGCACAGGCAAGTGAGGAAAGGGTCTGCTGGGGGTACACAAGGCTAGTGCAAGTTGTTGAGAGGTCTGTGTTCCTGCAGACTGGATGGGCAGCTGCTACCAGCTGCTGATGGTTACCTGAATGGAACAGGGCCACTGATGGGGCCCCACGGCAAGAAAACTACTATTTACAGACAGGGCATGTGTTGGCTTAGGAATGGGTGGGTCAGTTGCACCTGTTGTCTTCCCCAAACAGTGGTGCACGACCTTGACCATGATTGAAATCACCTGGAGAACTTTAAAAACACTGGTTTGATTGACCCAAGGTGTGGCCTAGGCTTGGGGACTCTGGAATGGGACAAGGGCTTGAATCCCGGTTCTTCCTCCTACTACCCATGTGGCTTTGGGTGGGTCTCTTACCTGCTCTGAGCCGCCTTAGTTCACTTACAAAGTAAATAAAACTGTCTACCCTGCTGAGTGGTTTGGGCATGAAATGACCTCTCTGTACAGTGGCAGAATGAGACAGCAGCTTAAAGTAGCCCTAGCATCAGACCTTCCTGGGTCTGAGTCTAAGTTTTTATCATTTGTGCTATCTTGGGAAATTTGCTTGACTGATCTTTGCATCATTTTTTTTTTTAAATCTGCAAGTTGTGGATAATAAGAGAATCTCCCTCACTGGACTGTTGGGTGATAACCTGGATTAATCCCTGTGAAGTACTTAGAACAGTCTTGGCACAGAGCATACTCAATAAATGAGAGCCAATATTCTTATGGGGCCCACCACGTATTTGGTGCTAGAAAAGTGGAAACACTTAGCATCATCTTCCTCTTACGCAGCTTGTCCTGGCAGGCTTCAGTCCAAATGATAGTGGAGCTGGACAGTGAACCTACCAGCCTGCTTTCTAGACCATCTCCCCCTGGGGATTGCCCCAGCGTGCAGGCCCCCTGACCCAGGGCCCAGATGCTTCCTACAGCAGGGATGTGCTCAGTATGCCAGGGAAAACAGCTAGTAAGGGACAACAAGTGGAACGTTTTTCTTGCCCTCTGCTTTTGGAAAAACAGCAAAAGAAGAAGACACAAGTTAATAGGAGAACAGCCAACATTTGTGTAACACCTTCACATACATGATCAGATGGGAGTCTCTAAACTTGTAAGCAAAACTCGATGGGAGGACCCCAAGGTTCATATTAACTAAGCGGCTTGTCCAAGGTCACAGTGTGGGATTCCAAGTCGATCTGGGTCTTTGATCTACTTTGAATTAATTTGAGTACATGTTGTGAGGCCGGGGTCCAAGTTCATTCTTTTGTATGGGAAGACCCAATTGTCTCAGTATCATTTATTGAAAAAATTATTCTTTCCCCCACTGAAATGTTTTGGCATCTTTGTGGAAAATCAGTTGACCTTAGGTATATGGGTTTATTTCTGGACTCTCAGTTATATTCCATATATAGACATCCTTTATCAGGTTAAGAGGAAGTTTCCTTTTATTCCTTGCCTGTTGAGTTTTTTTATTAAAGGCATGAAATTTTATCAAATGCTTTTGTTCCTTCTATTGAGATGACAATGTCAGTTTGTCTTCTATAATTCTATTGATATGCTGTAGCACGTTAATTGATTTTTAAATGTTGAGCCACCTTTCATTCCTGCAAAATTCCCAGTCGGTGATGGTGTTTAATTCTTTTTATATATTGCCAAATTTGATTTACAAGTATTTTCTTGAGGATCTTTGTGTTTATATTCGCAAGGGATATTGGTCTGTAATTTTCTTGTGCCAACTCTGTCAGGCTTTGGTCCCAGGGTGATACCGACCTCATAAAATGAATTGGGAAGTTCTCTCCCCTCTTCCAGTTTTGGAAGAGTTTGTGAAAATTGGCTCTTTATCCTCCTTTAAATGTTTGGTAGGATTCCCCAAGGAAGACATCTGGTGATTTGTGTTCTTTTGAACTCTTCATATTTAATCCAGTTCCTGACATTCTGAGGTATCCTCCATCTCACTCGAGTCAAAAGGCATCACCGGGTTTTTTTTTTTTTCCCCTCCATCTCCTTCTCTGCTCGGCATCCCATCTCTCTCCGACAGCCATCAATGCCTGTGAGACCAGCAACGGAGGTTGCTCTACCAAGGCTGACTGCAGGAGAACCACCCCTGGAAGTCGGCGGTGTGTGTGCCAGGCAGGCTACACAGGCGATGGCATCGTGTGCCTCGGTAGGTACCATCCCTCACTGTCCGGTGGCCAAGTTTCAAGAATCAGAGATCTGGGCACCAGTCCTGTTATTAGGACCTGCCACTTCTGGAATCATCTTTAAGTGTATCTGGGCAGGAATGTGTGAGGGTGTGAAAATGTGACCGCAACGGGATGAAGGTATGTGATGGCCAAAAATCACCTGGGAAGGAGAAAAAGAAGAGACTTGTTCCAGTTAAACGCTATGGTGGTGACTGAATTTTTTAACATTTATTAGTTCTTTTTTTTTTTAACACAATAGCACATTCTTGCTGTAGAAAAATCAGAGAATGCATATGTGCTGGGAGAGAATATTCTGGAAATAACCACCCTCCCTATTGTCAGATCACTCCAGTTTGCTATGAGACACATACTTCTTTGAATGAAAATTCTGTTATGATCCATAGTATTTATTAGGCTTAGCAGTATGAAAGAACAACTCTCCCTGAAAATAAGTGTACCCCCAAATCACTATCTTCATGGCTACACATGGCTATACTCTAAAGGTATGCAGTAGTAAGTTGTCTGACTTTTGACGTTTTAGTTGTTAAAAAAAAAAAAATTGGCATACAAGCGTTGTGAGAATAATACAAAAGCAGTCCCATTTGCTTTTTACCTGGATTCAGTATTGTTAATGTATTTCTCCATTTGCTTTATCATTTGCTCTGTGTCTGTATATATTTTTCCTAAACCATTTGAGAGTAAACTATATATATCATATTCCCTTTACCCTTAAATACCTGGGCATATTTGAGAATAAGGGTAAATTCTTGTATACTCACAGCAGCTACCAACCAGCTTCAGTCAATTTACTACTGATATAAGATGTTTGTCCAATTACCATTTGTATTCTAATTTTGTCCGTTAACCCCATAACATAATGTCCTGTTTGGGCATTTTTTCCTCTGGTGCAGGACCCAGGTTAGGAATGGACATCATATCGCCTTGAATCGGGAATGGTTCTCCAGCCTTGCTTTGTCTTTTATGACATTGACATTTTGGATGAAGATGGTCCACCACCCCAACTTTCTTGTTCATAGCATGTTCTTCATTTGGGGTTGGTCTGATGTTTGTTTATGATTATACTGAGATAATGCCTTCCAGACCCAGTATCACAGGAGTGATAATGTGTCCTGCTCAGGATATCACACCAGAGGCTCATATTTCCAACTGTCTCTCATCTGCGATATTAATTTTGACCACTCGGTCAAGGTGCTATCTGATTTCTCCATGGGACAGTTGATTTTCCCCATTGCTACTAAGAAGCATTCAGTGGGGAGATATTTGAACACCAAGCAAATATCCTGTTCCTCACCAATGTGTCCTCGTAGATGGAGATTTTATTGATGATTCTTCCCTGAGGCAATTAAATTGTGATAGTTGCAAGTGACTTTCTTAATTCCTAAATTTCTGCTTCATAGCATGTTGAATTATACTCCTAGATTCTATTATTTCAAGTCCTTGGCTGCAAAGTGCTCATATTCACTCAGTAGAGGGACAGATGCAAGCCCACAGACTATGCCTTGCTGGCACAGTCCCAGCCCAGAGGAGCTGACTTTGAGAGATGGTATCTGGGACCTTCCTTGTTGGGTTACTTCTCCCACAGAGTCATTAGAAAACCAAATCACACTTGGACATCTGCTCGCCTTTTTCAGTTAGCCATCCTGACTGTTTCCTCAAGATGTCTTTACTTGAAAATGAGGTTTGAATTTCATGCCACGTATTGGCTTTTTGTTTTAAAGAGATCAACCCATGTTTGGAGAACAATGGTGGCTGTCACAAGAATGCAGAGTGCACGCAGACTGGACCCAACCAGGTGAGCTCCACCCACTGAGGGCCCCCAGTTTTCCTAGGGGCAAATTCCTGGGTCTTCAGACCCAGCCTGAGGGAGAGGGGCTGAGAACAGACCTGTGGACACCAGCAGCGTAAAGCAAACACTGTAGGGGGATATTCTGAATGAATTCCCAAAGAGGCCATTCTGTGGGGATGAAAAATGGTGGGAGTGAGGGGACAAAGGGTTCTTAAGAGAAGGAGCTTCTTGAGTACAGAGATGTAGACGGCTGCCAACACAACATGGTTTCAGAAGCACCTAGAAAGTTTCCAACAATCCTCTCCTTTCTTTCGGCTTTCTGATGTCCAGAATCCCACACCTTTTCTTTGGCTTGAGGCTCTGAAATGCATGTGCCACAGCAGAAGACAGTGTTCTTAGGCCCTCTGTCAGTCGTTTATTCTCTAACACAGTGAACTTTGCAGCTGCAACCAGCGCAACAAGGAAGTCACCTACATCAGAAACTGGATGATGAGGTGAAGTCCCCAGTGAATGTTCTAGGGACCTTGTTGAGTCCCAGACCTCAGTGCCAGGTCTCCCAATGGGCAGAACCAGCGGGTGCCTCAAGTGCTCAAAAATAAGAAAAAACAAAACAAAACACTTATTTTAAAGAATTGTGTGTGTGTGTGTGTGTGTGCATGTGCACGCACACGCACGCGCACATATAGGCTTGGAAAAACCCAGCACATTTAGATAGAGCCAGGGGTTCAGCTCTTGCCACTGAGTTCTTACTTCAAACCACATACAAGGTAAGGGAAACCTAGAAGCGTTGTGCTGCTCAAGGCCTCTACAAGTCCTCCTCTACACCTAAAAGGCTGTGAGAGGGACACAGGGTTGATCCCTAAGACAGGACCTTAGCCCAGAAGCAGTGGCTGAGGGTGTCTTGATAAAGCGTTGGGGCTGAGGTCCAGGTCTGTAATGGAGGAAGAGGCAGAGAAGTGAACACCTGCCATTTGACCCTGGCTGGCCCTGCCAATGAGTTCCAGTTCCAACAAGTAGACATCAGACCACAAAGCTGCCTCTCTAGACACATCAGGAGCATGGCTTGATGACTAGAGTGTAGCTGGGTTTCAGCCCCACTCAGTCCTGAGCAGAGCACCAGGGAAATGAGAGCGAAGTAGACAGTCCCCAGCTTCCTGCAGACAGTGTCCCCTCCCTCAACTTCAAGCCCCCAACCCCCACCTTGGTTAAACCTGCGCCCACCATATGACTCTAAAGCTCTCCTCCCCCAGCTGGTGCCTTGGGCAGAGCCTGGGTGGAGGTGTGCGAGAACCCAGTGGGAGCGGGAGTGGGCCATGGCTTAGCTTCCTTGCCACTGAGCCTTTACCAACCAAGGTGACCAAAGAGGTGAGTGCTGAGAAGGCAAGGGACCAAATAAGGTAACAGTGTTTTTAAAAAAATAAAGTCTCTGGGCAGCAAAGCTAGGCAACATAGGAGATCCCGGTGCTAATGTGAAGTGTATCAAATGTGCTAAAATGTCAGATAACAATTATCATCTTAGGCAAGGTCTTGCCCATATCAAACATAGACTCTTGTGGGATTACCGTTACTATTATAGAATTGGAACATGAGAGCCAGCAGCATCTCTCTGTGAAATCACACATTTCCCTCCCCTCCCGGACAGGCGGTCTGTAACTGTTTGCCCAAATACACAGGAGACGGGAAGGTCTGCACGCTCATCAACACCTGCCTAACCGTGAGTACAGCTCTGGGGCCAATGCCCGCGGCGGCCAGGCCTGGGGTGCCTCCTGCTCCTCTCCTGGGGGGTGGCATACGCAGCTGCTTCTGGGCCGTGAGGCTCATTTCTCCCTCACGTTCCAGCTGAAGTTGGAGAAACTCCATTCTCTGTCTCTTCTTCACATGGCCTTTGCCGCTATATGGGGATCTTCTCTTCTGGTAAGGACTCCTGTGGACTCTACCTGCTTCATCTAGAATGTTCTCATCTCTAGATCTTTAATTATATCTGCAAAGACTCTCTGAACAAGGTCACAGTCACAGACACCAGGATTTAGGACATGGGCAGGCCTTTCGGATATAGAGCAAGCACACAGCACAGTCAGAACTTGAACCCATGTCCGTCTTATTCAGAGGCTGCACCCTGGGTCAGTTTTCATGGTGTTTGTTCCTCTCATGAGGCAGCGAGCCCCAGAGGAGGATTAGTCTCTGCACCTTATTTCCCTTCTTCATATCACCCCACCTCCAGCCGTAGGCATGAGAACAGCGCAGATGCCACACAATTAAAGCCCTTCCTCTCCAAGCTCCATCTGACTGTCCCCTTGTGTTAGTCTTGCAAATGCCTCAGGAGACCATGTCCGCACATGAAATGATGGCAAAAAGCAGAGTGCTAGGATATGGAACTGTTACGACCAGACCCACGGCCAGCTTTATTTCCACAGCAATTCTTCGATGATCCTTTCTGTCTGTCTGTCTGTTTTTTAACGGCCACCTTGTCTTGGCAACTCACACAGTGAACACACATGCGCCTGACACTCAGGTACAAGTCATTAACTTATGTCCGCTGCACCCGTGACTGCCACCACCCACTGGATTCTTTTCAAAAAGAACAGAAGTTTGTTGTCTTGCAAGATGAGTAGAATTGAGGCATGTTTCTCTGCAGATGAGTATGATCCAATAGAGAGAAGGAAACCAATACTGAAGGAGATGGATTGTTACCGGAGGAAGGTACAGGAGTGGATGAGGGGAAAGGAACCCAGAGCCCACAGCTGAGTCTCTGAGAGGAGCAGGGGCAGTGGTAGGTAGACAGGTTGGTTAGTTGGTCAGTCAGGCAGTTAGTCAAGTAGGTCATTAGTCAATCAGTTTGTTAGTCAGTCAGTCAGTTACTGAGTCACTCGGGGCCCTTATTACAAATTAGCTTAAAAATGTCTGTGTCTGATCATTCCAAATAAATTGTGAGTCCCGCGAGGACAGAGACCACTCAAATTTCTACATATCCAGTGGGAAACCTCACACAGGATGACACACATCTGGGTCGATGGGCTTTCCCTACATACCAGGCACCATTTCAGGCACTGGGAGTTCATCTGTGACCAAGCGGCAAAGTCTCTTCCCTTCAAGAGTTTACACTGAGGGGAAGAGATGGGCACTTGGTGTGTAAGCGACTGGTCAGTCAGTTGTCAGTGTATTTGTTAAATAAGGAAAGTAATGTTGGTGAGTAGGCGCAGGCAGGTGGTGAGCGTCAGGGCAGGAGGATGTGTTGGTTATTGGGTTTATTTTCTCCATAAGGCGTGAGGTGAGTTCATCTGCTGAGGTAAGGGCCAGGGATTGAGAGCTTCACAGAGGAGTGAAGGTGTGAAGTGCCTTCTCCAGGGAGAGAGAAGGTAACACACGGAAGGAGTCCGGCAGTGTCGGCACTTGTGTGGTAACTTGGTTGGGAGTCCAGACAGCAATGCCCTGCCCGTCCATCAGGCGTACCGAGCCCTCCTGTGGGCCTCTGGGCTAGGACCAAGCGAGGAGCTAGGGGTGACCAAGCTGAGGTGGGAATGTGGGTGAGAAGGAAATTGGCTCAAAGGAGGCTGGAGCCACAGCGTTAGAAGAGGTGAGTTGAGAAGATAAGGGCTGGTAGTCAGAGACGGCGGGATGCTAACACAGAGCTCTCAGGAGCAGTCCGCTTTAATGTCGGGACAAAGTCAAGGGTGGTCCAGCAGTGGTGGCAGAGGCAGAGTGGGGGCAGGTATGGTGGAGACCATTGACAGGGATGTTGATGCCACTGAGGATGACGACGGGTGTGGAGGGAAAGCCGCTGATCCAGGCACCACTACTAGGACCGAAGAAGGGGCGATCGTAGATTCCGCGTGTCCTCAGAGAGCTGGAAGCCCAACAAGAAAGACTCCCTCCTACCCCCCAGACCATGAAGTGTGGGGTAAGGGAGGAAAAGAGCTTTGCCTGAGGGGTGCAGGGAAACCTGATACCTCTTCCGTAAGAGGCAGAGAGTTTTCTGGAAACAGGTTGGAGACTGTCAGGAGTTTAAAGGTGGTGAGTTTCAGAAGGCACCAGGAAGGGTTTGTGAAGGCAGAAAGGGATGCATGTAGGGTCAGATCATAATTTCTAGAGCAGCGTGGAAGGGAGTGACCGTGATGTAGGAGGGAACCTTGAGCACCCAGACCTTGCCATTGACTGAGATAAACAGCAAAGTGGCAAAGAGGGGATTGGTCTTGGTGGTCTTACAGCAGGCTGGGTATCAGGATGGTAAAATCCTTGGTACCTGGCTGGAAGATCCAGGGCCCCCAGGAGATGGTGATCGGTCTTGCAGAAGGCAGCTTTCTTGGAGAGCTCACGGAACTGTGTCAGCTTGAGGCAGGAATCTGAGACAGTAAGATCCTCCCAGGCCTCCCCGAATATCATGCTTCACAAAGACTTTTGGAGGAAAGGAAGATTTTACAGCTGGCCTTTAAGTCTATTGAGCTCCTTCTTTGTCAAGTCCATCAGGGTTCTTTCTCCTGAGTTCACATTTTTTCCTCACTCAGAAACCTGACTTACACTGCAGAGTCCTTCTCAGTGTTCCCATGGATTTCAGCTTTGAGCTGTACTTTGCTTTGTTTCTATTTTAGGTCTCTGTCCCATCTTCCACGGTTTTTAAGCTCTTTGTGGACAAGGACAGTATGTTGTTTTATACCCACTGCCTTCTAACTGGTGACGGCTACCTTGGCTCTTATGAGATCAGAATTTAAGTCCAAAGCTGGGAATTGTCAGACAAGATTGGTACTTTTGTGGACAATACCCACCCAGGTGCCAAGAAATTCTCCATTTGGCACCTCTGGGCTTGTCTATAGAGGGCTGGAGACCTGGGATACAAGGTTGGGTGAATAAATGGCCCTTGCCACTCTAGGGAGTTCAAAGGTAAGTTCAAGAAAGGGGCAAATCATGCAAACAAGTCAAAGAGTGAATAAAAAAATAAATTTCAGTACAGAATTGCTTGGTAAATATTGGCAGAGCTGGCAAACTGGTCTGACTCCTGTCCCCCGCCCCTCGGAAATTTTACCAGAAAAATGGCGGCTGTAGTGAATTTGCTATCTGCAATCACACTGGGCTGGAAGAAAGGACGTGTACTTGCAAGCCCAACTACATCGGGGATGGGTTTACCTGCCGTGGCAACATCTACCAGGTAAGGAAAGGCATATTTCCATAAAGTAAACCCCACAACCCTCACTGCACCAAGGATCCAGGTTACCCAAGGAAGGTGCAAGAGTTTTGTAACTCGTAAAACTACAAAAATGGGAAAGACTGTTCTTATATAAACTGGCAATGAGAAGGGATTTTATCTACCCAATTCTCAGACTGATGGTTCTAGAGTAAAAAGCACCTGGGTTTGAAATCAACTCTGCCAATTAAAAATGTGACACTGGGCAATAACTTCACTCTCTAAGCATCAGTGTTCTAATCCATAAAAAAAAAAAAAATACTAATGGCACCAAGCCCATCAAGTTGTCAGAGAAATAATGTATGCAACAGGCATGGAGCACAGAGTGACTCCAAGGCATTACCATGATGTGGGTTTCTGTTGGAGCCTATGGGTGTGTCCACGTGCACAAGCAACTCTGCCAGACATAGCGGACAAGGCAGTGTAACACTTGCAGATTTATAAAGTGAATGTTCTGGGGGCTCCTGGGGGCTCAGTGGGTTAAAGCCTCTGCCTTCGGCTCAGGTCATGATGCCAGGGTTCTGGGATTGAGCCCCGCATCGGGCTCTCTGCTCAGAGGGAGCCTGCTTCCCTTCCTCTCTCTGTCTCTGCCAGCCTCTCTGCCTGCCTCTCTGCCTGCTTGTGTTCCCTGTCAAATAAATAAAATCTAAAAAATAAAAATAAAAGAAAATAAAGTGAACGTTCTATTATTTGGTTTAAGGAGGGACTAGAGCATTCTGGCTAATCAAACGTTCCTGTTAATGGGGAAATGAAATCTGCCTTAAACCCATAACTGTGTTGTTGTTTTTTCTTAAAGATTTGAACTTTTAAAAATGTTCCTATAGCTCCACTGCTTCTGGAAATAGCTGGAACTTTCTTTGATAAATCAGACAGTGACTCCAGAGAGATTTTAGAACTCATGGCATGTCCCTGGAGTCGTTCCGAACATCAGTGCAAGCCTATAGATGGGGGCTGAAAAAGGCCCATCAAGGCAAATTTCCAACTGAAAGTATAGTAGAGACTCAACCTTAGAGCAATTGACCTGTGACAACCCGGGATGGTTCTTGCATATAATCCCAGATATGAAGTGGCCCTGCCCTGTCTTTGTTTTCCAGGAGCTTCCCAGGAACCCAAAAACATCCCAGTACTTCTTCCAGTTGCTGGTGAGAACATGTGTGTCTGTCTCTAACTGTAGGATATTGTCTCCAGCCAGATATGGGGAAACTGTAGCTTCTGGAGCTGGTGAAGGGAGAAGAAAGTCTGGGGATGTGGATTTCTGAGATAGGGTCCCTGCTGGTCATTCATGGACTTCTCAGCCCTCAGGTGGGCAGCAGGAGTAGAACCAACACGCCCCTGGCCCAGTCGATACACAAGAATGCAGTGTGTGCAAAAACTGTCATCACACCAGTGGAAGAAGGAAGCATTACTGGGGCAACCGGCAAACTCTTTGGGTGAAAATATTAAATTAGATCTCTATGCACATCATACATCAGAATAAGTTCCAGATATATTGAAAAATGAAAGAAAAATCTAAACAAAGAAAATCATAAAACCCAGAAGAAAATATGAGTAGCCATAAGACCTTAGCATTGGCAAGAAGACAATTAGAAAAGCTAAGTCATTCATCTTATTACTTACATTTGTATTATTATGTAATAATAATAATAATATATTAAGTATAATATAATAAATTATTATAAGTTATTTATATAATAAATTATACTATATATACTATTCATATAATAAATTATACTATATATTTATTTATGTTATATTTATATATATTTATATATTATGTTTATATAAAAATAAAATATATAAACATAATATATAACATTTATATTATTATTTATACTTATATTATTGTTTATATACTAAATTATAAATAGTATAAAAATAATATAATAAAGTAATATATTAATCTAATAATAATAATAAATTATATAAAATATTTGTATATAGAAAGACACAGGAAAAGAATACCTAAAAATAATGGATGACTTCTAGGCAGTGGGAATATGGGTGATTATTTCCTTCTTTATGCTGTATTTTCAAGTCTTTAATACAATAAGCATTTGTTATTTTTATAACCATGTAAAAATAAACATTATTTCAATGATAAAGAATGAGAATGAATTTGGGGTACCTGGCTGGCTCAGTCGGTTAAGCATCTGACTCTTGGTTTCAGCTCAAGTCTCAGGGCTGTGAGATCGAGCCCCACATCAGGCTCTGCCCTCCACGGGGAGTCTGCTTGAGATTTGCTCTCTCCCTTTCACTCTGCCCTTCCCCTCCCCCCTCATATGCTCTTTCTTTCTAAATAAATTAATATTAAAATTTTTTTTTTTAAAAGAATCTGAGTGACTTTGAGAATAAAACACAGATCACCCAATTCGGTTTTCCCTCCGCTCTGCCACCATCAACTCTCTCTGCTATTTGTTTGAAGCACACCCCTCCATATTTATGTTAACTAGGTGACATGTGGTCCTGCCTTCCTTCCCACAGGAGCACTCTGTGCGAGACCTGAGTGGTCCAGGCCCCTTCACCGTCTTTGCACCTTTATCTGCAGCCTTTGATGAGGAACCTCAGGTAAGCATGAAGCTCTCGGCAAGCCCAAGAGGTTTAGGACTGGAACCCAGTCTCTGGGTGTCACCCTGGAACTAACACTGGAGACATTTCTGGGCAGGAGATTTAGGATCAACTAGAGCTGATCAGCAATGGAATGAGTTGCCTCTCATCATACAGACCCCTACAAAGGGACAGAATTTAAGTGGATTTGGGGTACAATGACCAGAGGTCCACTAAAAAACATTCCTGAATAGAGAAGGAGGTTGGAAAAGATCAACAATTCTTAAATGATCCAAACCTTCCATGGACCCTCCCCACCAAAAATAATAATAATAATGCTGGGTGAAAGGAATTTAAATGTCTTTTTTCTTGCAGACCTTATCAGAGACTTTACTGTTCTAACATTCACTAGGACTCTTCATGCTGGATTATCCATTAACATATAAAAATGTAGCAAACATTTATTGAGTGTCCCAGACGCTGTTTCTAGTACATGGCCTAGATTAATCCATTAAGTGTTCACAACAACCGTGTCAGTTGGGTGCTATTACCCCATTTTACAGTCCACAACATTGGCAGAAGTAACTTTCCCAAAGCCATATGACTAGCAAGTAGTGGAGCAAGGACTCAATCATAACTCCAGAGCCTACGTCCTTCACTATGCACACTGCCTCTCTATGCATATATTTTAGACAACAGTAAAGCAGAGGTACAAAAGTACTTTCTGAAAGATGTTGACTTTTGATAATTTTTCTCTAAAAAAGCATCAAAAGAGAGATCATGAAACAATGAGAACCTTGTGGGCCTTTTATTATTTTTTATGCTTTTTATTTAATGGTTAATATTGTTTGTGTTTTGATTTACACATGGAAAACTATCATGATTTTTCCATATTAAAGGTTTAAATTTGGCCCAAGTACCTCTCCAAGGGGGGCAGGTGCTATGAAGCATTTCCCAGCATTTTTCACAAGAAAAGTCTTTTTTCAAGTAGCGTCTCACAGAACTAAGGGTCCCTGCCACATGTGTTGTGAAATGCTGGGCCTGGGGAACTCCAAGCTCCCTTCCACCCTGAGAATCTATGTTGGAAGCAGGAAAGAAATGAGGGCCACTTTCTCCCTCTTGTCTGAACAGACTGTACCCTATAACCCTGACCACCAGCCAGCCCTGACTGCCTCCTTCCTAGTCTGGGTGGGGAGAGTGGCCCCGGGGAGGGCCTGGAGTAGGGGAGAGCAAAGGCTCCTGGCTCTGGCTGGAACGCTCCCATCTTCTATTACAGATTAAAGACTGGGACAAACAAGGTTTCATGCCCCAGGTTCTTCGCTATCATGTGATTGCTTGCCACCAGCTGCTTCTAGAAAACCTGAAGTTGATCCCAAATGCAACTTCTCTCCAAGGGGAGTCCATTGTCATCTCCGTCTCTCAGGTAAGAGAGGCCACCCACCAGGTGGACATCAGGAAGACGCCCATCTTTCTTGGGCCTTCTCTCTTCTCTTCTTTACAGTAATGATAGTAATAACAACTAACACATGTTGAGTGATTTCTATATGCCAGTTTCCCAATTCTATATGCAAATTTCCCAATTTACAAATTAGGAAACCGAACTCAGAGAAGTTAAGTAACCTGTCCAAGGTCACACAGCAAGTAAATATTCGAGCTGGAACTGAAACTCAGAGATTCAAGCAGTCATCCGAACTGCTTTTGGTCAGGAGCAGGACAGGGATGAAAACTCTTGACCAGAGCTGGCCATTCTAGTCCCCTCACTCCCCAGAGAAACAAATGGTGACTGTAGAATCCATTGCCATTGCCGAGAGAAACCAGTGTGTGGTGGAGGCAGGAGGTGGTATAGAGGACCCATGTTAAAAAGGAAGCAATCTCGATCTGCTTGTTATTTCATGTTTGAGAATCACAGTGAAATGACCATTGTGGTTGGTTAGCTGCTATTAGCTTTTGTAGGTGAGATTACAGGGTCGCCTCCGCTTTCTTTTTATAATCATAATGAATAAATGGGTTCAAGGAACATAGACTCTCAGATTTTGCCCACAGCTCTACTTAAACATTCACTTTCACGACGATTTAGCATGTTAATAAAGCTTTCAGAAAGAAATAATTTTGTGTCTGTTTCTCTTTGTGCTCATTTCTTTTTTTCTTTTTTTTAATTTCAGGACACGGTGTATATAAATAATAAGGCTAAGATCATATCCAGTGATATCATCAATACCAATGGAATCATCCACATCATAGACAAATTGCTGTCTCCCCAAAACTTGCTTTTCACCCCCAAAGATGCCTCTGGAAGGATTGTGGTGGGTGAACTCATTGTCACACTCTCAGCACTGGTAACCCATAATAATCGTAATTTATTATCACAATTCTGATTTTAAGGTATCATTTTGAGACGGTTTCATTTTGTTGCTTCAATCTCAAGCTACTATTATTAAAAGCCTAGTGAATATGATTCTAGTAAGAAGTAAATAGGTAAAAGTCTAATTTAAATAGATAAATGGATTTTATGAGTTTTTCTTCAGGTTCCACAAGAACAGCTTGTCTTACATAGACTTGGAAGATGGAGAAATTACATAAATGGATGAGACACTTGATAGGTAGAAAGATAGATAGGTATGGGGCTCCTGGGTGGCTCAGTCAGTCAAGCCTACGACTCTTGATTTCGGCTCAGGTCATGATCTCAGGGTCGTGGGGTCGAGCCAGGGCTCCATCGGGCTCTGTGCTCAGGGTGGCCTCTGCTTAAGGATTCTCTCTCTCTCCCCCTCCCTCTCCCTCTGCTCACATGCACGCTCTCTAAAATAAATCTTTTTTTTGAAAAAGATGATAGATAACACTCAAACCAAACTTGGAGTAAAACTCCTTTTCAATTGAAAGAAAAGACAATTTTGAATTTTATTGTTATTTATTAGTATTGGCCAGGGTTTTTCATTGCAGACAACAGAACCCACTATACCTAGACAAAAAGGAGATCCTTAAGATATTAAGTTCATCACCAAATCCCTAAGAAAGCCAGAGAGCCAGATGCTACACAGCTGGGAGCAAAGCAGCTCAGGGAGACCTACAAAGGGAGGAGCTTTGACTTTACCATGGGGCTGTCCTGACCTGTCTCCAGCCTCAGCACCTGCAACATGCAAGTCCGAGCACAGATGCCTCCACCATCGTGCCAGTCAAAGCCTCCCTCCTAGCAGTCACAACCACCTCGTGTTGTTTCCTTCCACCAATAAGTCTGGTAAAAACCCTTGTGCTTGCTGGGTGTTCTGTAGCCTAGGAGGCTGTAGCTGCGAGGCAGTCTGGGAAAATGAGGTGCATAGCCCCCCTAGCCTCTGTAATGCAGATAGCCACAGTACATCGGAGCTGGAGTGGGTACTGATGAGCCCATCCCCAGTTCCTGCTGCATTATCTTACCCTCATTCTAGTTGCTTGAGCTTTTGTTAAAGTACTTTGTGAACTGTATGAAGAGAAGTGTCATTGCTATTCTTACTATCTTTGCAGCAAAATCTTACAACAGTAGCAACAAACCATGGCTACACCAAATTCAGCAACCTACTACAGGTAAAGACCTAGGGGATAACGTGCCTAAGGAGTTTGGTGTTTTGGAGGTTTTTTTGTTTTATTTTGTTTTGTTTGGGGTTTGTTGTTGTTATTGTTTTATTTTGTCATTTGGTGTTTTATTTGGGGCACTAGCCAACTGTTGTAGGATCTGTGTCGGGAAGTCCTGATTTTCTATAAAGCAAAGTCATAGCATTCCCACTCCATTCCCCAGATAGCGTAGGGTTTGTTCAGGTATACACTGTACATTGGCTGAATTAGAAACTGAAGTATTTGAGGCTGGAGCAAGGGAAAGGAATTAGCATGGGCCGGTCCCTGAACTAGCTGCTTCACATCTGGAATTATGAGATGGGCAAACCATTAAAGAGATGGGCAAACCAAGGTGCAGATATGGAAAATCGATGCTTGTGGCATAAGTAGAAATCGGGCTTAAAACTACATTTTTTTGACTTCACTTTTCCCACCAATGGAACAGAGAAACTTCTTATTCAGATAAAGATTTCAGAGGAGACTCGGGGAGGGGTAGAGTCCTCCAAGGTCCCCTCTCCTCCACCTACCCTGAGAAGTCCCAAGAGTGTTCTGAGAACCCAGCCCCCATCTCACCTTCCCCAACCCTGTGGCACAGTCTACAAACCTCTGCCCAGTCCAGCAATTTCCAAAATTGTCTGGGGCTCATTCTCAAAACTTTTCAGAAATGGAGATTTCTTGGTGCTCAAAATGAGACTCTCCGGGAAGGTTATAAACAGGAATCTTTGCCGGCTCACCCAGCCCCAAAACCCTATAGTCACCCTCACACCTGAGCATTTCACCTGGTTGAACACAGGCTTTGTAGCAAGTTAGCAAACCTCTCTGGGGTTTGATAGAAGGGAATAATAAAGCTACTTCATAGGTCTGTTGGAAAAATTACAAGGACTAATGTATATGATGTACACAGGTTATAGAAGGTTCTCAAAATGATTCCTTTCCATTCATTGGACAATTTCTTTTTTTAGTCCATGAGAGCTAAAAATCTTATAAATACATAGGAGTATCTCAATATTGTATAAGTTTCAGTTTTTTAAGTGAAATATGGGGAAAATGCTAAGGAGGTCTTCCAGAAATTAAAGTATTTGGGCAATATTAACAACAACAACAACAACAAAAATCTTTATTAAAAGTGCTTTTTCTATTCATTAAAGCCCAGAATTTGACTGTTTTGTAATCTAAGAAAAGAAGGGTCAGAATGGTTGAGGTGTGATGGGCCTCTAGTTTCAGGCTGTCACCCCTGAACCAGCTGGAGACCCAACAAGTCGCCAGGGCAGGCATGAAAGGAAAGTCCCCAACCCCCCGCCCCGGGGGCGGGGGGGGGGGGGCTTTGGGTCTTAGAAAGATGCTGTGCCTTGGCCCCGGCTGGGCTTTGCTGTGCACACACCCAACTCCCTGTGTTTCAGGATGTGGGCTTGCTGGGCGTCATCACTGACCCTATCCACACTCCCGTCACTCTCTTCTGGCCCAGCGACCAAGCCTTGCAAGCCCTACCCCCCGAACAACAGGATTTCCTATTTAACCAAGACAACAAGGACAAGCTGAAGGAGTATTTGAAGTTCCACGTGATCCGAGATTCCAAGGTATTTCCTTTGTATACAGATGGGGTCCATTCCAGGAATGGTCAGTGTGTCTCCACCTCTGCAGTGCAAAGGAGACCTGTGCAGCCCCTGCCCCACTCTGTGCTCCGACTAGCCATGGTTAATTGACCCCTGCAGTGTGCCATGCCTGCCCCGTTTCCCTGACCAACCCATATATATATATATATATTTTTTTTTTTTTTTCCTAACATTAACCGGTACCCAGGAGCATCATTCCTCTGCTGCGCTGCAGACTGGCTTTCCTTTTCCCCAGGTCACATGGCAAAAAGGCTGTTGGCAACAGTTCCAAGTGTGTCTAGGTGGGCTCGTTCCCCTCCATTTCCAAAATTTCCAGGCAAAGGGCTGCTTCAGCCAAATGCGTCAGCGGTTCACTACTGAACGGACCTACCGTGAGGGAAGCAAGATCTTACAGGCACATGGCAGCTGTTGCTGAAATCCTGTAACCTTGCATTCTCAGCTAGAAACCGTGTCTCTCCAGGAGTGAGTCTGTCTCGGCCAAGAAGGCCAAGGGCCCTAACTTAGGGTAATTCACAGGACCTGTGTTAGTGTCTCGGAGCTGCATAATAATGCCCACAAACTGGGTGGCTTGAAACAACAGAAATGTATGCCCTCATAGGTCTCGTGGCTGGAAAGTCTGAGATCAAGGTGTTGACAAGGTTGTTCCTTCTGGAGGCTCAGACGGAGAACATGTTCCGTGTTTCTCCCCAACTTCTGGCGGTTGCTGGAAATCCTTGACATTCCTTGGCTTGTCAATGCATCCCTCCAGTCCCTGCCTCTCTTGTGACATGGCTGTCCTCTCCCTGTGCATTTCTCTATCACCACATGTCATTCTCCTTTTCTCTCTTCTTCTACGAACACCAGTCATAGTGGACCAAGGGCCCACCCGACTCCAGGGTGACCTCCATCTTAACTAATTACCTCTGCAATGACCTTACTTCCAAGTAATGTCACATTCAAAGGTAATGGGGGTCAGGACATCAATAAAACTTTTCAGGGGTCACAGCTTAATCCATAACCATGCCCTGCACCCTTTCCCCAAACCACTGATCCTGTCATTGGCTTCATACACCAGCACAGCCTCTGCTGTGGCTGCCCAGCATAGAGTGGGCATGGAGGGGTGATTGGAACTGACCCAGCTGGAGAAGACATTCCCTACAGAAAGAATTTCCTACTTCCTCGAGAGCCTGTGATGAGTCTTCCTTTTGATTACGTCTGCAGCCATTTTAAAGCTGGAAAAACTCCTGTCTGGATTTGGTCTGATGGCAAAGCCCCTCCAGGTGCTTCTGCAGCCCAGATTTGGTGTATTAACGTGCCACCATCGCTCCTACAGATCTTAGCCGTGGATCTCCCCAGGGCCGCCGCCTGGAAGACCCTGCAAGGCTCGGAGCTGGGAGTGACGTGCGGAGCTGGCAGTGACATCGTGAGTATACACAACAGTCCCCAACCACTGTCCCCTCACGGGAAGATTCATTTTTCCCTCCAGTGACAGCAAGCTCTTTTCTCTGGCTGCCTTCGGGGGTATTATGCTCCGAGTGAGTATTTAGATATGAAAAACCTGATAAATCCCGCCCCAGCACAAGCCCTGGTAGAGGGTGTTGGGGAGCCCCCCTGCCTTTACACTTGCCAGGAGCAGCTCTGGGTTGTTTTGTTTGTTTTTGGAGCATTTATTTTGCAGTGTGAGACACTCCGCTGAATCAGGAAAGCGTACTGTCATTCCTTTGCCTTCCTTCCCAGCCCCACTGCAAACTCACCTCTAGCCCCTTGTCGGCAGCCAGAGCCAGCTCTGCGGTGAATCTGTTGAGATCCTCCAACAGAGAGAAAGTTCACAATTTTCACCTTCCCCAGCTAGTTCCCAAACCATATTGCCTCCCTGGAATTCCATACAATGAATGGGTCTGATGGGATAACAGTAGCCACATCCTGTATCCTTCATATCAGAGACAACCCAAAATGACAGTGACTTAAATATACAAGGGCTGTATCTTCTCAAAAGAACTCTGGAGGAAGCCAAGCCAGAGCTAGTATGACGGCTCATTGGGGGAGCGTCTTCTGTTTCCTCTGTAGCACGTTTCCACATTTCCAGCCTCAGAATCACGTCAAGGTTCCAGAAGACTGCTGGAGCATGCAGCTCCAACCACCAGGTCCACTTTCTAGTACAAAGGAGGAAGGTTTCGGGATCAGATCCCAGATGAGTTTTTTCTCTTCAAGGAGTCTTCTTAGAAGTGCCTGATGACATTCTGTTTATTTTTATGACCAGCCAGAATCCCTTTGGTGTTTGCAGTAGAGTTGCATTGAATTTAGAAACTGAATATGAGAAATGTTAGCATCTTTACATTCCAACTTCTAGAAAGTTATTCCAGTGTACTTACACTCTTGAGACTGGCTGTACTATTTCCATAGATCAAACTGGACACCTGTCGAAGAAGTATAATAAAAACGTCCACTGCTCATTCTGGGTGCCAATGTAGCTTCCAGAACACTTGGCAATGTATCATTTAGTCTGAGCTTTATAATAACCCTATGCAATGGAATCATTTGCCCTAGTGACCTGGTGAAAGCAATCAAACCACAGAGAAGTTCAGTAACTTGCTCACAGTCACACAGCATAGAAGTAGAGGTGGAGGATTTAACCGGTTTTCCTGTGTTCTTGCCACTGAATCACCCTGTGCCCCTCCCATCAATAGATGCTGAGATTAACCTTCTTTTTTTCTCTCACAGAACTTTCTTTTTTTAAAAAAAAAATATTTTATTTATTTGACAGACAGAGATCACAAGTAAGCAGAGAGGCAGGCAGAGAGAGGAGGAAGCAGCCTCCTCGTTGAGCAGAGAGCCTGATGCGGGGCTCGATCCCAGGACCCTGGGATCATGACCTGAGCCAAAGGCAGAGGCTTAACCCACTGAGCCACCCATGCACCCTTCTCACAGAATGTTCTAAAAGCATTTTGATTCCTCCAGGGATGGGTGGAGATATATTCAGCAATTTCCTAGCTGGGTGAACCCTAAGGAAGAAAGTTCTAGAACTGTTGCAAACAAAGTGAAATAATGTCTCTAAAGCACGATTTAGACAATGCCTAGTACATGTGAGGTTGTGGCTGACTTAGCTAGGAGCTAGCACTAAGTAAAAAAATATATGTATACATATATTGCACGCCTGCTCAGGAAGTGGCCACATTACCAAAGTGGATCCTGAGCCACAGCCAGGTCAGGCCTGCTCCAGCCCGTCACCCTCACTGCCCCTGCTTCTACTTTGGTGAAGACAGCATGGCCGAGGGGCCGTGGGCATGGCTCAGGGGCTGGAAGCCTGGGTAGGCATGCCTACACCACCGCCCACCGACTGCCTGGCCTGGGGCAAGGTACTGAACCTCTCCTGTCTCTGTCTTCTCATCTGTAAACAGGGACCCTAGTAATAGCTGCTATCCTCTAAGTGTTGTGAGGACTAAAGGAGTTTGCACAGGCCCAGCACACGGCACTACTCAGCACCTACTACACACTGGCTGCTTGCTGTATGTATCTAACATCTATAAGAATATATATATATTATATAATATATATATTATATATTATATATATATATAGTTCTTTTTGAGTCTTGCAGGTAAGGTGTTGCCACCTTCTATGGAAGAAGAAAAGTCTGAGAAAGACTGTTGACTGTTCTCTCTCTCTCTCTCCCTCCTCTCCCTCACAGGGCGAGCTCTTCCTGAATGACCAAACATGCAGAATTGTGCAGCGAGAACTCTTGTTTGACCTAGGTGTGGCCTATGGCATTGACTGCCTCCTGATTGACCCCACCCTCGGGGGCCGCTGTGACACTTTCGCCACGTACAATTTTTCGGTCAGTCCCCAAAACAGTACCGTAATAGGAGACAGGTGGGGTACAGCCCTCATGACCCAGCATGGACTCTGCCACAAAACCACTCAGGGCTGGTCCTCAGGGAGCCCGGGACCCATGAGATCTGAGGGCCAGATGATGGTGCCCTTCACGCTCAGAACCCACAAGCATCTACTTGGCCCCACCCAGGCCTGGCATGTTCCCAGTTATCCACCAGCCCACCCGTCCATTCATCCTCTCGCCATGAAGGGAAGAGTTGCTGGGACCAACTGGGTGCCCGTTATCCTACAATAAGCTATTCCTTTTCAAACCCTCCTATCTATTCAGTCATTCACATATTCATTCAACAAACATTTTTTGCTATTCTGCCAGATGGAACCATATAAAATTGCCCTATTTGGCAGGGTAGGATTACAAAAATGGCAACTTCATAGGGTTTAGTCTAGTATCATATGCCACCCACACAGCCGTTGAGTCACTCATTCATTTGTTCATTTAACACAGTGATAGAATGTCTGCCCTGGGCCCTGCTTGTAGGAGGCAATGTCACATTTCACACTCATTCATCTGTCCAGTATCATGTGTAGGGTACTACCTCAGAGCCAGCCATTTGGCTCCATTCATCTTACCTCTAAAGGAATCCAACATTACAAGTTGTTCAGCAACTCTGTGATGTAGATTTGGAAACTGAGTCTCAAAGAGGGAAGTGGCTCTCATGGCTAAGTCTGTGATCGGTTGGCTTGGGAACCTGTCAACTGGTAGGGATTCAACAAATATCCCAAATTCTTGAGACACCAGGCAGCAGGAGTAGGAGATGAAAAAAACAGTTGTCCTTTCTGCCGTAGAGGTTGTGGCCTTCTTAACTTCCAAAGTACATCTGCACCCATTTTTGCAGTTAATAGTTTCCATCAGCCATCCCCTGAAGATCAGACAGCAGCAAGAATCGTTGTCTCTATCTTGTAGATCAGAAAACTGAGGGTCAAAGAGTGTGACTGGCCAAAAGTATCATGCTGGTGTATAGTGGAAGGGGCACTTGTGTGCACATTTCCCACTGGACCAGATGCCTGAAGGACACTGTATAGCAGGGAACTTTTCACCCAAACAACAAAAGCCAAGGGGTGGAGGGCTAAGACGGATCTTCAGAATTCTCCACGGCAAAGTGGCCAGTGTGGTTGCTTTTGCATTCTTGATCACAGCCAGAATCTTAAACTCAAGATTAAGTTCTTGGTCAGCTCACCAAAGCATTAACCAGGGGTATACTCTTGGGTTGCCCAATATTCTTGACTTTTAAGCATTTCTTTTCTTGCATACTAGGGAGATTGTTGGAGCTGCGCCAATACGCCCAGCTGTCCGAGGTGGAGTAAGCCAAAGGTAATTGTGAATGCAGTGACAATGTTTGGAGCGCAGTGTTTGTTCCATTGTCAGACCCCAGTGTTCTGGTGGGTGTGTGTGTGTGTGCATGGGTGTTGTAGGGTGGTGTGTTGTCTGCAGGTCGATTGTATAAATGCAATCAACATCATTCCTTTAACAACCAGGCATCCTTAGCCTCATTGAGCACAGTACCCACCTTCCAGGAACTGTCTACAAAAGTCATGGGATTGTAGACTTAAAAGGGACTTCAAAGATAATGAGAATTATGCAAATCATAGTTGCATTTTGTTGGCTGCTATCCCTGTCCCTGGCCGTGTGTTGGGCCCTTTATTTCTGATACATTACCCTCATTATACCTCTCTTAGGAAGCTATTATTTCCTCCACTTAGGAAAAAAAAAAATATGTATCTCAGAGAGAGAACGCATTAGGCCAAGACCACAGAGCTAGTAAGGAGCAAAGTTAGAATTAGGGCCCAGAAAGCAACCTAAGAGTAATGGTCAAGCCAATGGAATTTGGAGTCCACGGCCCTGGGATCCAATTCCAGGGGGTAATCTTTGGCTAATTACATCATCTATATGGTTTTTCCTCCATAAAATGGAGCTAACAACTATTCTGTGTGTGGCTATTAGGAAAAGTACATTTTAAAAAGTACTTTAAAAGCACTCATTAAATATTGCTCTTTTACGTACCCCAAAGCCAATTTCCTTCTATTCTACTAGTAAAACCTCTAACAAAAACACACCTGCCAAACAAAATGGAACTCATACCTTCCCTACTGATGATTAGGGGACCTTGCCGCAGACACCCCCCCACCCCGTCGTACCCACCCCCCCAACGATGGAAAGCTCTCTCTCCCCCACTGTCCTCCCAAGAGACTGCACCCTTTGCAAACAGCTCTAAGGGTCAGCAAGTCCTTCCTCTTAAGGCTAAGGAGAACTTCTGTGAACTCTAGCTCTGCCCCCTCCCCCATCCATCTGCCTACCTACACACCTAAGAATTCCTTTTCTTAAAAGGGCTCCCGGGCCATGGAGTCCCACTTTCAGTTTGGGCAGTACCCAGGACCCTCCACTGGGGGCGGACTAGAGCCAAAGAGCCCAAGTCCGGGCGGTGGAAGGCTGAGGGTTAGTGCGCTTTCTTCCTTTAGGGCGTGAAGCAGAAGTGTCGATACAACATGTCCTTCAAAGGGTACCTGGAAGGCTGCCGGGAGCAGTGCACCATGGTGATACGGCTCCCCAGGTGCTGCAAGGGCTACTTCGGGCGAGACTGTCAGGGTGAGGGCGCCTCTTACCACCTCGCGATTCTGAAAGGATTGTGCGGTCACTGCGCTGTATCTGAAAGTACAGACGCTGTGGAGCCGGGGTGGGGGAGGGGGCGTCGGAATGCATTGCTCCCAGGAACCCCTCCAAGCAACGATCCGCAAGCATTCTAAAGAGTTGCTTAGCTTTCCTTCCACTTTTCCTTGTCTCATATTTTGTTCTTTACAGAGCTGAGATTCTCCTGTGCCTCGATTGTCATTGTGTTGTGCTTTTTTACTCAGCAGGATAGCATCAGACATTTCCCACGGTGCTAGAAACACCGTATTTCATTTCTGATGCTGGTCCAGGATACTGATGAGCACATGAGTTTAAATGCATAGAATTCTACCTTGGCAGGGTGCTGTGCTAATATGAGGTGTGGGGGCCATTGTTTCCTGAAACCCCCCTGTTATGGGATGTATGACATCACCTCCCTCTCTTACCTCACCAAGAAAGGGCTCCTTGCCAAAGGACATTTGGGCCCATCCTGAAATCTTTGTGTATAGATAGAACTTCTGGCCAATCATAACAAATGCCATGGCACTTCCCATTGACCACACACTGTTTTGATTAAGCACATTTATTGCATGCTGCTTCCAATATATAACAACACATTTAAACCTGGCAACAACCTCTAAGAAACAGGTTCTATTTTTTCTTTAAAGATTTTACTTATTTGACAGAGGGATCACAAGTAGGCAGAGGGGCAAGCAGAGTGAGAGAGAGAGAGAGAGAGAGAGGGAGGAAGAAGCAGGCCTAGCAGAGAGCCCGATGCGGGTCTCGATCCCAAGACCCTGAAATCACGACCTGAGCTGAAGGCAGAGTCTTAACCCACTGAGCCACGCAGGCAGCCCCTAGAAACAGATTCTATTTTTATCCCCATTTTACACATGAGAAAGTTGAGGCAGAGAGAGGATAAGCAGCAGGCCCAAGATCCCACAGAGTGTCCCCAGAAGCTGTGGTTTTAACCACCATATGTCCTCCATTCACTGTGGTCCAGTTGAGAAAATTCTGGGCTGGGAGTACACATGATCACCCAGTATCCACACTCCATCACTTGAGTGTGCACAAAAATCGGTGTCGTCCCTTACATTTGCTCAGTGCCTTATGTTTTCAAAGTGCTCTCAGTTACAGTAACATTTTTTTAAAGATTTTATTTATTTGAAAAAAAAAGTTTTTATTTATTTGAGAGAGAGGGAGCACACACATGGGGGGTGGGTTGGGGATAAAGGGACAGAGTGAAGCAGACTCCCTGATGAGCGGGAAGCCCAATTAAGGGCTTGATCCCGGGAGCCTGGGATCATGACCTGAGCTGGAGGCAGACACTTAACCAACTGAGCCCTAAGTAATGTATTTGAACCTCAGTCACAGTGTGGTCTCGGTCATCATCATCATCATCATCACCCTCTTCTAGAGCTAACAGAACTTAAGCTCAAAGAAATTCAGCCCAGATCTGCTCAAATCCAGGCCTCCTAACCCCAAATACAATACACGGTTCAGCCTATTGCTCTGCCACCGTAGAATTCTATCTGATACATTGAAGTTCATGCCCCAGAGGCCACTGGCTTGCCCTAAGCACCCGGTGACACTATGTGGGTGTGTCCCCAGGGCCACGGTCTCTCTGGGATAATGGAGATGAGCCCCACAGCTGAGGGCCGATCAGACTTACATTACAAAGGTGCTAAGCTGCTCTGGGTCTTGCGAGACTGTTGAGTCACTGCTGTGTCCTCTGTTCCAGCCTGCCCGGGAGGAGCGGATGCCCCCTGCAGTAACCGCGGTGTCTGCCTCGATCAGTACTCAGGCATAGGCGAGTGTAGATGCAACACAGGCTTCAATGGGACGGCATGTGAGCTGTGCCTGCCGGGGAGATTCGGGCCTGACTGTCAGCGTACGTGGCTCCCACTCCCCCTGCTTTAGCCTGCTGTTCAGCCGTGTGCTCCCTGTCCTCGTCCACATCACCTGCCTGAACCAGTAGCATCCTCTTCCCCTCTCTCCCATCCCCTCACCTCCCATCTGCCTGCCTTGACATGCGTTTTCCCTCCCTGGATGTATTCCCAGTTGCCATCCACTGAAAGAGCCCTAGCTCTAGAAGTGAAATTCACATCCCTTGCAGCCATCAAGACAAGCTCTGACTGAACAACACTCATTCAGTCATTCAACCAACATGCATTTAGAGTCCTTATTAATATTGACAGCTCATGGTTACAGTTAATGTTTACTGAGCACCTACTATGTGCCCGGCAGGTATGTTTTGTCTCTTACTTAATCCTCACAACTACCCTTCATGGGAGGTACTGTCATTACCCCTACTTACCATATGTGGAAACTGAGACACAAGGGGGCTAAGTGATTTGCTCTAAAGCCAGGAATTGTTCTAAGTTGTAGGGATACAGTGGTGTTGGGAGGGGGCCAAATCCCAACTCTCAAGGAATATATACTTGAAAACAAAGGTAGTTAGTTATAAAGGTATAAAGAGAAAGAAGCAGGTGAAGGGAATAGGGAAGGCAGGGAGGCACTATTTTAGAAGACATCTCACACAGGGAATATTTGAGACAAGACTGAAAAGAGGTGGGGGTAGGCATGGGGATCTCCAACGGCAGCTCTGCCCAAAGAAATTTTCAGTCATGCTGGATATAGTCTGTAACTCTACCATCAGGAATGGGAGCCACTAGCCACATGTGGCTGCTGAGCACTCAAAATGTGTGACTAAGGAACTGATTTATTTTAATTAGTTTAAACTTACATAGCCACATGTAGCAAGGACTACTGTACAGACCAGTTGCAGACTAGAGGGATGGCTTTTTTAGAAGAGAAATGAGCCAGTGCAAAGGTCCGGAGGCAGAAGTGGGTGTGGCATGCACTGATGGTGGCTGAGCAGAGTGGGCAAAGAGGGAGAGAGGAAGGAAATGAAATCTGAAGGCCACCAGAGACCAGGAAACATAAGAGCTTCCTGGCAGAGATAGCCCTTCATCTATTCTAAGTGTAATGGTGGCCAGTAGAGGACTGTGAATGGAGGAGTGCGCTGAACAGATTAGAAAGGATTGCTGCAGCTGCCCTGAGGAGAACTCACTGTAGGAAAGCAAGAGCAGAAGCAGGGCCACCTCTGGGGAACTGAAGGCAACAATCCAGGTGAGAGCTGTAGTGCCTTGGGGCAGGGGTATAGTGCTCAAGGTGGCAAGAAGAGAAAGAGTTGGTATGTATCTTGAAGATTTTGCTGTTAAATAGATTCTCTGTTAGGAGATCCTATAAGGTTCTCTCCTCTTTCTATTCTGCTACATACCCTATGATGCCCTCTAATTATATGTTCAAAAGCCAGTTACTCCTGGACTGTAAGCCCCATGAGAGCAGGAACCTTATGTTTTATGTTTTTCACTGTAAGCTCATTGCCTAGTCATGTTGGCCCCATGATAGCCACAGACTGTGTTCCTTCAAGTGAGTGAATGAAAACGATGACATAAGCATGATCCTCCCACACTGACAACACAGCCAACAGGGGGCCAGTGAGCTGGCTGATAGGATTTCCATCCCTGATCACTGGTTTCCGATCCCCCTCCAATTTGTTTTACAGCTTGTGGCTGCTCAGCCCACGGACAGTGTGATGATGGCCCCACGGGCTCAGGGCAGTGCTTCTGCGAAACGGGGTGGACTGGCCGCTTCTGCGACACTCAGACAGGTGTGTCCCGGGAGCGGTCAGCTGTCTGCAGCACCGCGCCGCCGAGCGGCCTCCCAAAACCTCCAGCTGAGGTTGGGGGCCTGCGCGGCACCTGAAAAAAAAAACAACAAAACGGGTGTTTCCTTTTCCACAAGGAAAAGACGGTTTGGATACATGGCCCCAGGCCTCAGGAGGTTTGGGGACTAGAGGAAAAACTGGCTGAAAAGATTTAACTCAAACCCATGAAACCGGCACACAGTCCCATGCAATCACAGAAGGACCCAGCTCGGGCAGACAATACAGGGTTGGGCAGGAATGGTCCCACAGAATCACGGTCCCAGGCGCACACATGCGCCAACAGACGCAGAGTGGTTTCACAGAAAATGCATGGTTCTGTGGAGTCCGGGATCTGAACCCCAGTTCTGCTAGTTGCTAGGTGAATGGCCTGGGATAAGCCACCCAGTCGGGGCCTCAGTGCACTCACCCACAAGAGGAAGGGCCTGATCAACCCTTTGCAGGGGAGGGGCTGTGAGGGTCGGAGATGGTGGTTATAAAGGGCCCCGCATGTCAGACACTAATGAGAGCTGCCATGGTCATTGTCAGTCATGATCCTCATCATCACAATCTAGATCCTTCCTGAGCGGCCAGTTTTCTGAGGTGCCGCCCTAGACCCTGAGCCCCGACTTCTGGTGGAAGGTCTGAGATGTGAAGGTTGAGTTATCACTGTGAACCGCTGGGGGCAGGAGGGCATGATTAAGTTCTCCCTATGGGCTTAGGCAAACTGCGATTCCAGAATCCCTGAGCTTCCGTTCCTGCACCTTCCCTCCTCCCCTGACCACCCACGGCTCTGCGCTGCCTGTTGACACGGTCACCCCATTCACTCACCGGAGCTCCAGACTTCCCCCAAGCTGAGCAGTGCCCTCAGAAGCCCCTGGAATTTCTCCTCCAATCCAGTCATCTCCTTCTGGACCTTATGCCTGTAGGGCCAAAGAGCTAATCTGCTGAATTTATCTTTGTTGAGGTATAAGGTTTTAACTGATTGCCCATGGAAGTGACATATTATAGTTTAATCTGAATAACATTGTAGAGTTAATGTGTTACTACTACAGAGTAATTCTGGAATCTCAGAATCTCCAGGCTGGAAGGAAACTTAGCAAATCACCCTATCCTCCCACTGGAAGGGGGTACTTCTGAAACACGGGGATGGGCCAGACCGCGAGACTCGGTGCGCCCAAGTCCTCACACCACAGGTACAGCATGAATGGTGACCTCCTTGTTTGCAGCCTTGCCCTCCGTGTGCACACCTTCTTGTTCTGCTCACGCCACCTGTAAGGAGAACAACACGTGTGAGTGTAACCTGAATTATGAGGGGGACGGAATCACGTGCACAGGTAGGTCCTGTTGGTGCGTGTGTGAAATAGGGTGGGGCAGGAGCAGAGTGGAACTTGGTCACAGTGCCTGGACTTCATTCTGGCCCTTCCATTCCTGCCTGGGTCATTTTCCCAATACCCACTCTCTCTGTGATTCAGTATCCTAAGTGCGTTTGCTCATGCCTGACCTGCTCACCATCCAGGTCATTGTTCTGAAATCGCTTTGCACACTCAGAATGATGCACCTTATTGTATAGTGTTTTTGTAACTCTACAGGGAATCCAGTCTTCAAAAAACATTTCAGAAAATACCTTACAGTACTAAAAAAACTAGCAGTTACTTTCATCATTTGGTGAGAATCACTCTGACCATTGCCATGTCTGTCTTTAGTAGTTAAGACATAGGTTCAGCCGTGCAGATACCCAAAGGGACAGTGGCAAAAACAAGGCAAATGTTTAGATGTTTATTTTTATCTCATATAGTAGTTTGAATGGAGCCATCCAAAACTAACATAACTCTGAAAGGACATCTGGGATCCCAGACTCCTTCTATCTTGTTGCTCTACCATCATTCACGTCCCTGGCCTGAGATGGTCATCCAGTACATCCCAGGCAGCAGGATGGAGAAGGTGAAGAAGGAGGCAAACCTCCTTCCCTTTACCTAGAAGTCGGTAAAAATTTTGTCACCTGTCATACCTAGTTGCAAAGGAGCCTGGGAAATGTAGTCTTCATTTAGGCAAACACGAGCCCAACTAAAAATTTCTTACTATAGAAAAAGGAGACAACAGATATTGGGAGAAATCTACCAGCCTATGCCACATGTACTTTCTAACTTCTTTCATGCATAAATATGTAAATAAAGATACATAGTTTCTTTACAGAAATTAGCTCTTGTTATACCTGCTGTTTTGTAATCTGCCACAAGGCAGTCCAGAAATAGGCCACTTATCAACAATGGCAGCAAAGACCCAGGTTCTGTCTTTCCACTCTACTGTTCTTAGGATGAGGCCTTTTGTCCTCGTGTTTATTCTCTCAAAATTTCAAGTGGCTGCCATGACTCCAGGCAAAACCCAGATAGGAGAAATCAGATAGCTTTCTAGCTGCTCCCGAGGCTAGAGCTCATCTAGTATTGGGTTGAAATTTGGGAGATTATGAAAACAAAGGTCCTAATGGGTAGCGCAACACAGTGGGGAAAATATGAGCTTTGGGCGTCAAACCAAGTAGGGTTGAAGTCCCTGTCCCACCACATTATCACCGGGGGTAAGAGAGTTAAACTCTCTGGGTTTCAGAGTGTTCGTCTGTGGAGTGAGGTTAACAATGACCATCTCATGAAGTACTCCAGAGTACAGCAACTCCAGACACACACACACACACACACCTGTCCTAACATTAAAAACTCAAACTCATTCAAAAAAATAGCAAAGTGGAGCCTAGAGGTATGTGACAAAGGAGGTCACAGGTGCACAGAGGTCATCAGGCCTGGTCTCAGAGGCTATCAGCCACAGGATTCTAGCGTCCCCAGAGGCTAGCCCAGGGGCTATCGGGAATGGGGAAAGAAGACCCCTACCTGCTGGGGCCCATTTCTTTCCCAATGCCCCTGATCCCAGGGTGACCCATAATCCCCGTCTGAAGCTCACATTCCACAAACCGTGGTTCAGTGAGCCCTCTCCCTTCTGCTCGTGCAGTTGTGGATTTCTGCAAACAGAACAACGGGGGCTGTGCGAAGGTGGCCAGGTGTTCCCAGAAGGGCACAAAGGTGTCCTGCAGCTGTCTGAAGGGCTACAAGGGGGACGGTCGCAGCTGCACGGAGATAGACCCCTGTGCCGATGGCCTCAACGGTGGGTGTCACGAGCATGCCACCTGCAAGATGACCGGCCCGGTGAGTCTCTCTTGCCCCCGGGAAACTTGGGAGCGGTTCTGCATCTGGCTCAGCCTGGCTTCACTCTGCTCGTTGTTCGGCCTCCTCCTCCGCTTCCTTCCCAGCGCCCTCTCCGTCCTGTCAGGTCTGCAGACCGAATGCCAAGTGGCGTCCTAAGCAGAAAAGAGACATGAGGAGGAAAACCAGTGAAATCTACATAAAATCTATTGTTTGGTTCATAGTAATGTGCCACCATTCATTTCCTAGTGGGGGTTTTTTGTTGTTTTTTTGTTCTGTTTTGTTTTTTGAGAGAGAGAGAGAGAGCACGAGAGTGGGGCAAAGGGTAGAGGGAGAAGGGAGGGAGAAGCAGACTCTCCACTGAGCAGGGAGCCCCATATGGGACTCAATTCTAGGACCCCGGGATCATGACCCAGGTCGAAGGCAGACACTTAATCGACTGAGGCACCCAGGTGCCCCCATTTCTTAGCTTTGACAAAGATACTGTGATTAGGTAACGTGAGGGAACATGGTGAAGCGTATATGGCAACTCTTTCTGCTATCTTGGCAGCTCTCCTCAAAATCTAGAATTATCCAAAGTAAAAAGTTTATTAAAACAAAATGTCAGCAAAACGTGGGGGGAAAGTGCAGGTTTGGACCCCCACTCAAGCCTTTTTAGGATGGGATCAGTGCCCTGGTGCCGGCTTTATCTGTTGGGAAGGGAAGTTGGTAGAAGATAATGTCCACTCTGGTCCTAAGTGTGAACTTAGGACTCAGAGTCACTCTCTGAGTCTTAGCTCTCCCACTTACACTCTGTGGCCCAGAGCCGGCTACTTGATTTCTCCCAGTCTCTGTTTCCTCATTTGCCAGGTGAGTCTAATAATGCAGCCCTCATAGAATTGCTCGGGGATTAAGTGAGGTCATTCATTGATTGGGCAAGTGCTCATCAGGCACCTGCCGTGTGCTGTTTTCAGAGCCAGGGACGTAGCAATGAAATGTGAGGGGGGAGGGGGCAATGCTCTGGGCAGAAACAGGTGCACGAGATACTTTCAGAAAGTACCAAGCACCTGACCAAGAGTCAGGCAGAGTATGAATTGGGCCAGTGTGATAGAAGGGATGAGGAGTGTTGCTTTATTTAACGGGTCAGGGACGCCGTCTCCGAGGAAGCAACATTTGAGCCGAGGGGACATTTCCTCATGAGTCTGTACAAACATGAGACATGGCAATGACTTAATTGCCACTATTTATAAGCAAAGCATTTTCCTGGTGCTTCAGAGCATCTCCTGCGCTGGATGGGGGCCTGCAGAGCTCATCAGGGTCCTGGAGTCCTAGAAGAGGGGCTTCTCATCTCTTCGGCTCTCCCTACAGGGCAAGCACAAGTGTGAATGTAAAAGTCATTACGTGGGAGATGGGACAGACTGTGAGCCAGAGCAGCTGCCTATCGACCGATGTTTGCAGGACAACGGGCAGTGCCATGCCGATGCCGACTGTGCCGATCTCCACTTCCAAGGTCAGCGTGGCTAGGGGTCACTGGCCTTCTGGCCTGGGGAAGGGGTTTGCCCAAGAGCAAAGGGGAACAGAATTAAAAGCCAGGCCAAACAGCCCAAGCATTGCCCAGGACCCAGTGCCCAGGAGGTTGCAGGCTTTGGTAGCAGAGGACTGGAATAATTCATCTCGACTGGGAGCCTTAGAACTAGGAGGGAGCTCAAAGGTCATCCAATGTGAATTTTCCTGAAACAGGTTTTCCCCAAGTTGCTTAGCAACCATCAGTTGGAATTGAATCTAAGGAGCATAGTTCAGGGTTTAAATAACAGAGGAAGCACCTGCCACGTGCAGATGCAGCTTCTGAGCGGTTGTTTCAATAATACACATCGATCGGCATGTGTGGCGTTCTCTTCCGAGGCTGATCTGAATGCCTTATAATAAACCCACAAGTAACATAAAACTAGGAATCACAACACACAGCAAAGTAGAAAGCCAAATGGGAAGTGCAGAGGTGCAGGTGATCTTAAAACCTCAAGGATGAAATCCACAAGGGACGCAGCAAGGTCATTCTGAGCCAGAGGGGACAGCAGTGGTTCAGAGGGAGGGACGGCATTGGTTCAGAGAGCAATTCAGGGTATTACATGTTATGGCCAATCAAGATTTATTGGATGTCTCTGACTAGGACAAGGTTTAGAGACATGGTATTTCTAGTGAGGCAGTTTTTACATATCTCAATAGTAACTACTGAATTAACACCTGATACATACTGTCTTAATCCGTTCTGACTGCTACTATCGACTGAGTGGCTTAAAAACAACAGAAAGGTGTTTCTCACCATTCTGGAGCCTGGAAGGCTACGATCAGGGTATCGGCATGGCCATCTTCTAGGGAAGGCCCTCTTCCAGGTTCTGACTGTTGTCTTCTTATGTCCTCATGTGGCAGAAGGGCTAGGAAGCTCTCTGAGGTCCCTTTTATAAGGGCACTAACCTGGGACACCTGGCTGGCTCAGTCAGTGGAACGTGCCACTCTTGATCTCGGGGTTGTTTGTGCCCCATGTTGAGTGTAGAGATTACTTTAAAAATACACACACACACACTCACCCCATGCAAGAGGGCTTTCCCCTCATGACCTGTTTACCTCCCAATGGCCCCACTACCTAATACCAACACATTGGGAAGATCACCTCATGAATCTGGGGGGACACAAACATGCAGTCCATAACATGGGCCAAATTCTAAGATGCTTCAGATCCCTTTTGGGGATGAGATAGAAGAAATGTAAGCAAGGAAAATACACAGGATATATGACATTGTCCCTTTGCAAGGGGATTCCCAGTGTAGCTGAAGACATTTTTTAAATTGATAAGACAAGGAAAGGCAAGTCACAGAACCGAAGACAGAAGTTTATCTTGTGCTGATGGTTCAACTTAAAAAAAAGAGAGCAAGAATAGAAGAAAACTGAAAGCAGGGACTCAAACAGATATGTGTATGCCCATGTTAAACCAAAAGGTGGAAACAACCCTAGTGTCCATCAACAAATGAATGGATAAATACACTGTAGCTTATCCATATGGTGCGATATAATCTGGTCCTGGAAAAGGAAGGAAATTCTGGCATATGCTGTAACATGAATGAAACTTGAAACCATGTCACGTGAAAAAACCAGACACCACAGGATAAATATTATGGACATATGCAAGGGATCTATGACAGGCAAATTCATAGAGACAGAAAGTAGAGTAGAGGTTACCAGGGGCTGCAGAGAGGGGGATGGAGAGTCACAATTTGATGGTGACCACGTTTCTGTTTGGAATGATGGAAACATTCTAGACATGGATAGTGATATTGGTTGTATAACATTGTAAATCTACTTAATACCACTGAATTGTACCCTTAAGATGGTCAAAAAAGTAAGTTGTATGTTATGTATATTTATCAGTGTAAAAAAGTTATTTTGAAGAATTGTCAGAGATGGGAAAGATCCCTAGGTAAGATGAGAGAGGGAATCCTCAGAGAAGCTTAATAGAGGCTGGGACTATGGCGGAGACTCAAAAGATGTCACGGCAATGACCTCAAGGTAATAGGGTCTCAACCAGGAAGAAGGGTGAGCTCAAGGCAGCCTTATGACCAGAGAAGGTGAGGATAAGTAAGCCACATAAGGTTTCTATCTCAAAGCAAACCCAGTGTGGTTGTGTTCAAGCAGATGGGAAGCAACATGGTGCAACATTTGAGAGCTTGGTTGGGGACATTCTATGTTCAAGGTGAGGCTACCAAGCAGAAGGATTCTATAAGCAGTTGCTATTTAGGATGGGTGCCAAAATGAGCACCTGGGACCAGGGACGTTGACCTGCGAGCCTTTTGCCTCAAAGGGTGAAGTCAAGAAAGTGCTTGGCTTTTTTCTTCAGGACACAGTCCACTCAGCCAGTCCTGCTATTCCCACAGCTGACTCACAGGTGGAAATCTAATCGGCTCTTCTTTTCCTGGGGGCTTTTCCTTTCTGCTCTCATGAATGCCAAAAAAAGAGAGACAGGAGTGTTACTAAGTGACTGGGCATCAGAATTGGACCCACCCGCTGTTGAAGCTGAGTAGTTACCCTTAGGAAGACAGGATGGTTTGGGGATAAGACCTCGGCTTTCCCTGTGGGCATGGTTACAGAACCATGTCACACTCGGGAGGAAGTGCCTACTCTTCCGGTTCAGAGGAGGGCAAACTGGTATAGCCTTAATGGCAGCCAATTGGACAACGTGTGCTGAGAGCCTTAAAATAATTCATGCTGAGACTTGGTAGCTCCATTTCAAGAAATGCATCGAATAGACGCACAATCTAATAAGGAAATCAAGATAGACGTACCATCCCAGCATTACTTTGCATCATAAAAGATTACAGATAACACATATCTAACAGTCAAGGATGATCAAATGCACTGTTACATATCTACTCAGATGCCCTGTTAAGAATCATGTTGCCTTAGCAACATGGAAAAACATCTATCCATCCTTCCCCAGACTGTTATGCTGGGAAGTGTCTGCAATTCAGATAGGGCTGACAAGATCATACAACCTGTGGAATGTTCTGCCGGACTATGGTCAAAGAAAGACCTTGAACTTAACTCTTTTTGGTGTAGAAAGTGACCTTTCAGTGGCATTTGCTAATGAACTTGACAGATGTAAAGATGTAACTCGATTCTTGAACTATTTCTGGTCTCTGCATTTAATTGTCTGGCTAAAAAAAGATTTCAGCAAGGAAAAAGTGATAAATCTTTCAGTCTCTTAGGGGAGAAATAGCTAGAAAACTTGTTTAAGGGCAGAGTGCGATCAGAAAACATAGAATCCTTGACAAAGACTCTCTCTCTTTTTTTTTAAGATTTTTTTTTTTATTTGTTTGACAGAGAGAGATCACAAGTAGGCAGAGAGGCAGGCAGAGAGAGACGAGGAAGCAGGCTCCCTGCTCAGCAGAGAGCCCAATGTGGGGCTCCATCCCAGGACCCTGAGATCATGACCTGAGCCGAAGGCAGAGGCTTTAACCCACTGAGCCACCCAGGCACCCCGCAAAGACTCTCTTTAAAGTATTTTGTCATGGCTGTAAAGTTCACAAAAATTAGTCAATTATAAGTATTGAGGGGGAAATCCTGTTGCTAGAGAAAATTTATAACATGGGGGAATAATCATGATTCAATGTTAAGTTTTTAAAAAGATTTCTAGGGGCGCCTGGGTGGCTCAGTGGGTTAAAGCCTCTGCCTTCGGCTCAAGTCATGTTCTCAGGGTCCTGGGATCGAGCCCCACATTGGGCTCTCTGCTGAGGAGGGAGCCTGCTTCCCCCTCTCTCTCTGCCTGCCTCTCTGCCTACTTGTGATCTCTCTCTGTGTGTCAAATAAATAAATAAAATTTTAAAAAAAATTTCTAAAAACTCTATACGCAGGACGTTGCCACATTTGTAATGTATATGACATGTAAAGGAAGAGGTAAAAAGTCTAGAAGAGTATGAAATTATGTCAAAATAAGTTACCAAAAAAGAAAATAAAAATTCTTTAGGGGAAGTATACCAAAATGTTAGCCCTGGAGTAATGATTATTTCCAGGGAATAAGGTTTTAGGCGATTTGTATTTTTTTTCTTACTTTGATGGATTGCCCAAATTTCTACAATAACATGTGCCATTTTTGTATTGAGAAAAGAAATAAATATTTTAAATGATGTGCTTCAATCTACCTTGAAGGGAAGTGGCTCTCCGAGGCCCCTGGGATATAGCTTGCCTTCTGCTTTGCCAGTCCTTTCCTGGGAACCCTGTCAACCAGGTGGGCTGACCTACAATTGCTGTCTTTTCCCTTCTAGATACCACCGTCGGAGTGTTCCATCTCCGCTCCCCACTGGGCCAGTACAAGCTGACCTTTGACAAAGCCAAAGAGGCCTGTGCCAACGAGGCAGCAAGCATGGCAACCTACAACCAGCTCTCCTATGCCCAAAAGGTGGTCCCCAGTTGGTCAGCCCCACTCAGGCAGGGTCTGCAGGGGACAGGGTACAGCCTCTTCTTAACATGAGGGAGACCTGGGCTGCTGCCTTCTTGGAGGGGAAGGAGGGTGCTCCTGGAGCAATGGTATCAATTCATCACATCTGTCGGGCATGTACTGTGTGTCAGGCATTGTGCAAGTGCTTTGTTGATAACACTGTCCATCCATATAACATCCCCGGAAGTAGGCGTCATTATTCCCATTTTACAGAGGGGGCAACTGGGGCTCTGAAAGGTTAAGTAATGTGCCCAGGGTCACCCAGACAAGAGGTGGCAGATCCAGTATTCAAATGTAGCCCTTACTCCAAAAGTCTGTTCTCTACCATGACATTTAACTGCCAAGGCAGAAGCACAGACTGGGAGTGCATGTCCCACAGCTGAAAACCAGAAAGAGATCCATTGCCAGAGGCCTAGGAACTCCTTGAATGCACAAAATATCTGAGGGTCTCTGAAATGTCTGGCGGGGATGTGAACATAAATGGGGATTGCCCCAGCTCTTGGCAGCAACCAGGTAGGAGATGGAACTCTAGCAAAGGCTACTCTCTTGGCCCCCAAAACCAGAAGCCCTGAGTATTTGGAAAGGCCAGCACCTTGGAGTTACAGGCTAGCAGTTGCTACGCGGGTGTAGAGGAGGCAACTGCCTACACAGTATGATTCTAAGGCCGCGCCTCCAAATTCCCTCACCATCCAGTCTCCGCCTTCCTTCAGACCTGGCATTTTTTCACCAAGGAACAAAACCTCTGATGTCAGGCCTCAGCATATTGGAGGGTCTGAATTTTTGCTCTCCTGCTTGCCAATTTTGTGGCCTTGATGAGGCCATGGAAACCTCTGTTCTACTTGTCATGTTTGTATAGGACTAAAGGTAATAGGCACTATAGTGACTGATGTACTCAGTTTTTAACATTAAGAGCTCTGGAATGGGCTGCTCAGGTTTGAATCTCAGTTTAACTACTAGCTAGCTGAGCAAGTTACTTAACTCCTTTTTGCCTCAATTTTGTCAATTATATGATGGGGATTTTTTTTTTTTAAGTTTCTATCTTATAGAGTTGGTATGAGGGTTAAAAGTGCTGACACAGGGAAAGCCCTTACAACAGAACCTGGCCCAGAGTAAGCTCTCAATAAGTATGATGATGATGATGATGATGATGATGATGGTGATGATCATGGTGATAATGATGGTGATCATGGTGATGAAGGTGATGATGATGATAGTGATGTGGTGATGGTGGTGATGACAGTGATGGTGACGATAGTGATGATCATGGTGATAATGATGGTCATGGTGACGATAGTGATGATCATGGTGATAATGATGGTCATGGTGATGATGGTGACCATGGTGATGATGCTGATGATCATAGTAATAATAGTGATGATGGTGATGATAGTGATTATCATGGTGGTGGTGGTGATGATAGTGATGACGGTAATGATCAGGGGGATGATGATGATGATGATGATAGTGATGTGATGGTGATGATAGTGATGGTGATGATGATAGTGTTGATGGTAATGATCATGGTGATAATGATGGCGATGATAATGATGGGGATTATGGTGATGATGGTGATGGTAAAGATGGTGATGATCAATTTGAGTTCTATAAATGCATAAGCAGAAGAATTTGCATCCAGGAGTAGAAGCCTGAGAGTAAATTTAATTCAAGAACAGAGAGAAGAGACATGAGTGTGAAGGATTTGGGCATTGAAAGAAAAAAATGGTACCATGTTCATCTGTTCAATGAATCAACCAAGAAAAATTTAATGAACAGCTACTATGTTCCAGGCACAGTGGTACAGTAGGCAAAATGAGCCATAACCCTGTCTCATGGAGTTTACAGCCTGATGTGAGAATCAGACAGGAACTAAAGGATCCCACACCAAATATGAAATTGTAGCTGATCCATGGCCATATCTGTGTCCCTATAGGCCAAGTACCACCTCTGTTCAGCAGGCTGGCTGGAGAGTGGGCGGGTGGCCTACCCCACAGCCTACGCCTCCCAGAACTGTGGCTCTGGCGTTGTTGGAATAATAGACTACGGACAAAGAAACAACAAGAGTGAAATGTGGGATGTCTTCTGCTATAGGATGAAAGGTAATGACCCCAGCTACGCTTCAGATTCCAGGACCCGCACTGCTGATCAATGCTCAACCTGGCCAGCCAACCTTCAAGGGTGAGCTGGAGCAGTCCAGGCCGCCCCCTCACTGGAGTGGTCCCCTGTGTGCCCCTGCCTTCCAGATGTGAACTGTACTTGCAAGGCGGGCTACGTGGGAGATGGCTTCTCATGCAGCGGCAATCTGTTGCAAGTCCTGATGTCTTTCCCTTCACTGACGAACTTCCTCACAGTACGTACCCTGCACCCCATCTGCTTGGTTCTGCCTTGGGGAAGGAGCACTTGCCTCAAGGCAGCGATTCCAGAGGCAAGTCCTTGAAAGAAGCCCCAGGCTCCCAGTCATGGGTAAGAGCACAGGCGCCAGACCACACTGCTTGAATTCAAAGCCAGGGTTTGCCACCTGTTGCACCACCTTCGACAAGTTGCTTCCCTATCTGGGCCTCAGCTTCCCAGTAAAATGGAGAGGATGATAGCCCCAGCCTCCTAGCACCATTGTGGTAATGAAAGCACTTAGACTTGTGGCCTGTACGCACAAATGGCCACACTGGGGCTGGCTAGTAGTAGTATCTCATTTTGCATCCAGAGCAGCCTAAGAGTCTGATCTGCAGTAACGAGAAGCTCTTTGGTCTTCACCGACTAGGTTGAGCGCAGTTAGCTGGGCCAGCCTGGTGATCAGACAGTTTTCAACATGGCATCAAACTGCCCTTAGCACTACCCTTCCAGTCAGTTCAATGCTCTACATGTTATGCCTAGTGAAGAGAAAGTTCCAGCTGGAGAAGGATTTGGTGCTGACCAATCAGAGAACTGAGCTAATAATAACAACTAGGTCAAGAATAACATATCTTGAGCATTTCCTTTGCACTGTGCATGCATGAACCCCTTCAGAGCACTTATAACTCAGCTCACAGAATGTAAGCTCCCTAAGGGACAGGATTTTCCCTGCCTTGTCACTGGCATATAGTAGGTGCTCAACAAACACTTGTTACTAGGAATAAATTCTCATGTGACCTTATGAGGTCACTTCTGCTATTATCCCCATTTTGTAGATAAAGATGCTGAGGCTTACCAAGGTGAAGGGCATAGCCAAGGAGAGGGGACTGGGCATACATATAGGGCTTGCAGGATCAGAGCAGAAGTTAAACCAAAGGCTCCCAAATGGTGAGTCTTTATCCGCAGACTGAAAGCATCCATCTAACTGTTCTAAAATTCAGGGTTATCATAAACACACTGAAGATAAACAGTCAAACTGGTGTTTCTGCATGTGGGAGTTTGGCTTGCAACAGCATTACAGAAAAAAAAAAAAAACAGTGTCGGAACAAGACCCACTGGCTGTGTGCCCCTGAGCAGATTAATTACCTTCTCTGGGCTTCAGTGGCCCTGTCCGCACAATGACAAAGTCGAACTGGGTAAGTGAGGTTTCTTAAACTGTTCCAGCAAGTATTCATTGAGCACCTACTACATGCTTGACATATATCAGTGAACAAAACAGACACACCAAATAATAAACAAAATAAGTAAGTACATAGTAGTGAATGCTAGGAGGTGATTATATATGCTGTGGGGGGCAGGGAAGGAGGGGAAGGGTTGAGTAGGGAGAGAGAGGGGTACCACCACAGGGTTCCCAATTTGCAGGGTGATAAGGGGTGGCCTTGGTGAGAAGACAACACCCTAGGAAAGCGTGAACAGAGGCAAGGGAGCTAGCTGTGTAGATGTGGGGCAAGAACACGCCAGCAGGAGGATGAAAGGCAAGAGTGGCCACACGAGTTTGAAGAATGGCCAGGAAGCCAGTGAGGCTGCAGCCGAGTGAGGGAGAGAGAGGCCAGCTGGGCCCAGGGGCAGTGGAGCAACAGGGTCCAGGCGGTCTGCGCCTCATGGGCCATCCCTTGTAAGGCCTCTGGTTTTCCTCTGAGTGACATGCAGGTCATTGCATGACAAGAGGAAGCTCAAGATTTGACTTAGATTTCAAAGGACTATGCAGGCAGCCATGTTAAAAATGGTCTTGATGCTGTGATGCGGCTGGACTTCGCACCACAGGATTCGATGAGGAAAGAGAAGTGCTCCTAAAACTCTCCCAGGAGGCAGTCAGAAGAAACAGCCTGTGAGTGGCAGCCAGACTTGGGGCCAGTGTCAGGAACCGTCCCAGATGGGTGGTGCCCCGTGACCCCTTCCACGAGGTCCTCCCACCACCGCAACCCGTGCACGCCGGCGCTGACCGCTCTTGCCTCTCCCCAGGAGGTGCTGGCCTATTCCAACCGCTCAGCCAGAGGCCGGGCATTTCGGAACCACCTGACGGACCTGTCGACCCGCAGCACCCTCTTTGTGCCGCACAACGGCGGGCTGGGGGAGAACCAGGTGAGGCGGGCGCCGGCTGTCTGTGCTTCAGACTAGTGCTTCGACAGGATCCGTTATCTGTCCCCACAAAGCACCCCAAAACTCAGTGGCCACTCAGGTACTCGGCTCACACATCTGCAGGTCAGCTGGCCATCGTGGTCCTGGCCAGGCCTGCTCACGGGTCTGTGATGGCCTGGCCGTCCGCCGACAGAGGCCTCCCGTCCTCCAGCACATTAGCCCAGACACGTTCTCATGGCGCTGGAAGCAAGTGGTCATTGGGAACAAGCCCCCATTGGGTCGCATCGGCTAACAGTCCCCTGGGCCCGCAGGTCAGGCGGCTGAGCCCAAAGTCAGAGCAGGAAGCACTCAGCGTTATATGGCAAAGGGCATGAATGCAGGAGAGGTGAAGAAGCAGAGCCCCAGATGCAGTCAGCCCGGCACACTAGCCATCCTCACATCCGGATGTGCGAAGAGATGGCAGTTCCACACAGGTGACTGACCACAGGCTCTGGCAGCCCCCAGCCCTGTGCCATCGAGGGGCTGAGAGGAGTGGGACATCTGCCCACGGTTACCC